>NC_090445.1:555053820-556303820 GCF_031143425.1 Pleurodeles waltl | reverse complement strand
TTGTACATACACTCGGACACCAGGGTGTTGGAATACACGTTGCAGGCAACATCTTGGCTGATGAAGGAGCCAAATCAGCAGTAGCTATGGCTTCTGTTGCTGCAATAACTAGTTCTAGAAGGAAATTGGAGGATGAAACACTGGCTGACTTGAAAGCTTTGGCTGATGACATGCTCATGCCAAAGGCATATCCTGCCAAATATTCCTACAGCATATCATGCCTTAATACAGTCCTAGTAGTAATACCAGTGGTGGGTAATCGTGTGATTCCCAACAAAGATCGGAATTGACCAAAGCAGTACATGAGGGAGTTGCTTCTGCCCATGCTAGTGTGGCGGCTACAATATCGCTGTTACAAGCACATTACTGGTGGCCAGGTCTCTAGTTTAGTTTAGTTTATGGACTTAAAAAGCGCATAGTTACCCTAAGGCATCCCATGGCTAACATAACATGACTACTGCCAGAGACAAGGAAGATCCAGAAAATTAGCTACAGTTTCTTCCTAAAAATCTGTTCTGAGTGTTCACGACGGAGCTCAGAGGGAAGAGCATTCCAAAGGCGGGCGGCCTTGGTGGAGAAGGAATTGGCTCCCCAAGCTCTCTTGAACCGAAAGATATTAACATGTCGGAAGGAGGAAGATCTCAGACTTCGGGAGGGGGCATAGATAAGGATCCGTTTTCTAAAGAACATCGGACCCTTATTATGGAGGGCCCTGTGAACAATGCACAGGGCTTTTAAGTGGGTGCGCTGCTTGATAGGGAGCCAGTAAAGTATTGAAAGAGCCGGCTTTGCAGACAGATATCTGGGAAGATCAGTTAGGAGCCTGGCTGCTGCATTCTGTACTGTCTGCAACTTCTATATCACATAGGCCGGGGGACTGAAAAACAGAGAGTTCCCGTAGTCAAGGCGGGAAAGAATCAGAGTTTGAACAAGGATTCTTGTAGCTGTGCAGGGTAGAAGGTTAAAAACCTTCCTAGGGACTCTAAAGATACCAAAACATGTAGAAGAGACTTTTTTAGCTTGAAAATCCATAGTCAAGCGAGAATCCAACCAAAAACCAAGGCTTTTTACCTGAGCCTTGGGGGGAGGAAGGTTGTTAAAAACCTCTGAGTGCGATGAGAGGGGGGAGGCTGGGGAACCATTACCCAACACAATAACTTCTGATTTTCCATCATTAAATTTAAGCTTAGATTGAATCATCCAGTCTCCAATATCCTTCATACAGCAAGAAAGATTGGCTGCGGATGAATCCCCAGAACTAGATAGTGATACCACAAGCTGGGTATCGTCGGCATAGGTGACCAAGGAAAAATTATAAGGAACAATCACTTTAGCTAGTGGGGATAGATAAACATTGAAAAGAGTCGGACTCAGGGAGGAGCCCTGAGGGACTCCACAAGTCAACAAACAGATCAAGCAGTATGTCCTTTGTTGTGACATCTGTCAACAAATAAAAGGGTCCACTGTCAAACGCCCACCTCAGACACCCCTCCCAATTTCTAACAAACCATTACAATTTATATGCTTGGACCATTGTGGTCCCCTAATACCTGACAGTGCATACAAATACATTTTAGTCGCTGTTGACTCATGCCTCAGATTTGTATGGGTTTGGCCACAGTGGTCGGCTGAAGCTCAAACTGTTATTAAAGATTTGTAAGTCTTTATCGCAACATATGCTTTCCACTCGGATCAGGGCTCTGCTTTCATCTCAAGGGCTTTAAGGGACGCCATGGCTTTGTTAGCGGTCCAACTGCATTATTGGTCTCCATTTCATCCCGAGGGAAATAGTGTTGTGGAGTGAAGAAATGTGGGATTTAAAGCAATCCACAACAGCCAGAGTATTAGGCTCGGTCATAGTTGGCTTACTTACATGAATGGAGTCCAGAGAGCACTTAATAATCTGCCCAGGAGGACACGGGGGCGTATTTCATACGAATGCCTGTTCGGAACACAAATGTATGTTCCAGATCTTGATGGTCCTGGCGTCAAGGTGGCAGATACAACTTTTGACATAAATGAACGTGTCACGATCTTGCAGGACTTACACAAGTTCCCTGATGACAGCACGTCTGCCAGTGCCGCCTCCTTGGGAATAAGGGATGTACCAATAACATCTACCGGCTGGATTCCAAAAGTTAGGGATCTAGCTCACGAAAATATTGCTCTAAGAAAGGAGTTCAGTCCTTCCTATCGTGCACAGGTTCCAGGTTTGGGGATACACGGTACCAGAACTGTCATTGTACCACCACTACCTGGTTCTAAAGAAAATCATTTTGTCTCCATCAACAATGTCAAGCTACACCATATGGCCGATCCTGCACAGCAGACCTACAGGTCTCCTGGGTAGTACCTGAATCCCTCTCACTACAGACCAGGATGTTTGTTTACAGGTTTTAAGCAGCAACACTGATATCTCTTCTAGCTTGGGGAGGGTGGAAAATAATCTTTCATTAGTTCCACTAACTTCTTATGCAGCAAGTAACGTCAACAACATTGAACGATTCTACTCAAATTCTACTCAAACAGATGGTATAGTTTACTATGAACCACTGCAGGAGACTTCTGCCAGTTCTCCTCTTCCAAACACGGCTCCAATTTTTGCAGAAACTGCCTTTGGATATTTTGTCAATGTCAATGACACTTTCACTGACTCATCTGCCTCTACTACAACAGAACGGTCAAGAACACGTATGCTGATAATTTTGCTCAAAATTAACTAATTCATTCTCCCATAGAACTATCTGTGTCTCTTCTTAACTGTGCTTGTCTTCCTCCTTTGGATTGGGTGTGTCATTGTTTTCTTTTTACTGATACATGGTCATTACCTTCTTGAACGCTCTACAGTCCTAAAACCACATTTTTCCTCCCACAAATTCCACTGAGACGTGTCCCTAGTGAACATTTCCTCTATACCATTTCCTGATGGGATTGTTTGGGATGAAGTATCCTTTGATATATATGGCCCGACGAAGTAATTCAAATTCTGTATGTATTTAAGCTTTTCATAAATGATGTAATAAAACCCGGTGTAGTTTCTGATGACTGGGATGTAAAAACATTTGATTCTATGATGTCTGACTTGCAATATTTCACTGTATTTGAAAATGAGGATGGTTATCAATCCAAAGAAAATTATGGAGATATGTTCTGTTATAATTAATATGGACATCATTTTATTCACAGAGCAAGTACCCTATAGACTATTTTTAATTATACGCACTGTCTGACTCCTCCAGTGGGGAGTTCCAAAATGTATACTGAAAAGTTTGTTTAGTTCTTTGGGCACAATGTTAAAAATACTGAGTCATTTTATTTTAAATTGCCAGTAATGGAAAGTCAGTACATTTTATTGACTGATACAAAGTGGATTTATTCTGATTCCTTTGTTTACCAGTTAGCTATAGAAGGCTAAGAATATTGGTTAAAGTCGATAGACTTGAAAAGTGTGCGGGGAACTAAACATTAGCAAATAAGGGGAAAGGAAGCTTTATTTAGAGCATGCCTAATACCAGACAAATTATATTTTTTAATGAAACAGTGCAACAGGCAAGTTGTTTAGGCTTAGCAAAAATGAAGAAAATTAATGAGCCCAGTATTCCTGCCCCTGCAAAAGTTTACAAATGGCAAAAGTACATTAATGCAACTGGACATCCACTCGATCAGTGGGTCCAGAATGGAACATTTAACACATCATTTTCACGTCTTGGTGTGTTGTTATTGTGGCCAGTAGACACCAATGGGTGCCATTCATGTTTTTTAAGCTCTATGAGGGATTTAAGAACAAATAGGCCAGACTCTCGCTATGTGTCATCGGAGCACTAGGGTATAGTGACAACATATACTGTAGGGAAATTATGCCAGCAATGGTTGAAAAGCTTGTCACTAGATGTTGTTAAAGAACACCTCAGTCTCCTTTCTAATGATACAGATTTGCAGGATTTCCTGTTAGGCCCCTTAAGACAATGCAGAAAGTGCTTCTTGTGTGCAGTATAAAATTACATTTGGAAACTTTCCCAAAAAGAAACTGCTGCACGGTTAAGGCAAATAGACACAGCAAATTTACAGAAAACATTAGCCATTGTAAATAATGGGATTAACACCTTGTCCGACCGGATATACACTTTAAACAACATTGTCTCTCTTGCAATAGACAAAGTACAGAGTGGCATGTCATCTTTACACCACGGACAGTCAACTAAGGTCCATTATGCAGTTAGGTTGGACACTACAAACACTAAAAGCAAGTCACGTTCCCTGGCAACATGTTAGCGCAAGGGATACATTTTTAACATTTAATTTAATGTGACAACAACAAATAATGGCTAAGAAGGAAGCAACTTATGTTATGCTAAATATCAAGAAATTAGAAAAGTTGCCTTTTACTGTGGCTGAAATACCATATGCTGAATGGTTAATACATAGGGTTATAAATCTGCCTATTTCAACACTTCAATTCACATCCTGCTTGAAACACATTCCAGTAGGCAGATATGAAAGACTGGGAGGTAGTTACATACACAAGGTGTTTGAGCTTCCATTTTCAAACAAATGTTTCAATACCATGAAAGAGGTCTTTATTAGCGGCAGTGAATGTGAGACTTCTGTGAGCCATTTGATGGTTTATAGGCAGCTGTCCTTGCATGGGGCATATAATACTTCAGCAGTGAAGTTGGCTTGCTATCTGAAGTGAGTTCCAGTCCCCTTGGTTAGACCTGCGTTCCAGGTGCTCTCAAATGGAAGCTATGTGCTCCTTAATAGTGAGAGTTGTATGGAATGCGAGCCGGAATAGCTTAGTTTGTTTCGGTCTCCCAAATTGTCACCTATTGCGGGAATTTCCTTTTCCCCTCTACACAACAAAGGGAAACAGCAGAGATTTGGCCCCATATTGCTACTTCAGATGTTAATTTTGACAAGTTGAGCTGACCTAAGGCTTTATTTTTTCAAGAACATGTGGCGCTTACATCTGCATGCAAGACCTATGCGCTTCAAGTTACAAGGTCAGCTGCAGTGATTCAGTCCCTTTTAAGTACAGACTTTCTGAGACACTTTGGTGAACTCTTCAGATGAATATTTAACACGTCCAGTAGTACTGGAATCGCACATTTCCTTAAGGTTGTTGGTTCAGGTTTCATTCACACCTTTTCCTCTATATTTGGCTTAATACCTTCACCCATATCATATACTCAATATTTTCAAGTGTTTTCAGGAGATATCCGATGACTTTGGCTATAATAGGTGGCATTCTGCTGTTGCTATTTTTTCTCCCCAATGGCTGTACCTTCACAACAAGGAGGACTGAAAGCGCTTCTACCAGTGCAACTGTGTCATGAACGCATGATGCAGTATTTTGGAGCACCAGTCCTGAACAAACTGGAGTGTCACTGGTCTCTGTCATTTAGACCAGTTTTGGATTGTATGCAGCCCGTGTTCCGATGCCTTTGGTGTCTTTTTAAATGTGCACTGAAAGTTTGTCTTTCTACGTGGCGCCTACTTTCATTGGGCTCACTACGAGACATGCGCGTTGAGGGTGCGTGTGCTAAGGGGAGCAGTCTATGAGTAGCCCTTCATGGATAATGCAGCTCTTAACTCGACATTGGGCACGACACGGAATGCTGCTACCTCAGCTGGAGCTAAGGCTTTGGAGCACAAGTGCTCCTTGGTTTTCCTTGGAAAAAGATCTGGCTATTTTACCTCCTGCTAAAGTGGAATGTTTCCTGACCTCAATTGTCCCAGATATAATTGGTGATTTTAAAAATTGCATTGACTTTTGAATGCGGTTTTATTGGTGCCACTACTGATGTTTTAAATTGCCCCTTTTATCCTATGCTCAAGTGTCTTCTAACTTGTCATTTTTGACATTCATGTTTATATGCTTTTATGACTAAGATTTAAGTAGCTTTATATTTCATTTTAGGCTTGAACCACCTTTGAACCAGCAAGGGGAGGGTGTTGTATAGCTATTTTAGCCATGTTTTATACATGTTGTTTGTTCTTTTCCCTAGGAAAGCATCACGTACTTAGCATTGCACTTTGTGCTTTACACAAAGCTGCAGTTAGATAGGGTTGCCAGCAAAAGTGGTACACTATGTCTCTGACATTCACAGAAACATACATCTCCTTATGTGGGGACCTTTTCTTAAAACATCATCTGTTTTATTATAAAAACACTTCTTTGTCCCATATATACGTTAGAGGGAGATTCCAGCCAGATGACCATGACTGCATGCTGATTGCTGACTGCTTAGGCTACAGTCGCTTTCTTAGACTTCCAAATCCCTGGCCTATATGGGGACTGTGTCTTTTTAGATAACAGGCTTCCTTGTTCAGGTATGGGGGATGATTTCTTCCAAGGGGGGAAACCTGAAGGGCAGATTAGGGCTTATCACGCTCTGCTCTAACATAGCTTAGGTAGGAAATATATATATATATAATATATATATAAATCTTAGTGACAGTATGCTGGGACTGTTTTTGACTTTCACTCTCTTTGTCACAATATTTGGAAGAGAAATCTCCAAAGCTCACAATGTAAATACTACCTGCACAATAGGGATGGGGGCATCAGGGGCACTCCAGGAAGGATGATGCTATTTGACACAATTCTCATAGCACATGCCCCTAAAACACTATTTGCACAGGAACTGGTCCTTCATGTATCTCAGGGACAACCAATGACAGAGGCAAGTGACTTGCCAATCTGCCACATATGCACGTACAAGTCAAAAAAAGCAAATGCAATAGCAACAGTATGTGTCACACATGTAGCTGAAGTAGCTGCAAGGTACACGCATGAAAATGGACACATGATCAGTTAAATGTATAGGAAGGTAGCACAAATGAACACCCTACATGTGTGGACAAACGAAACTCTAGCTTATACACATGATACACATGTCTAATCGACATTAGGGGGACAAATCAAACACAATACATGTTAACATTGGCCAAGCCGAGATGAAATCCTTACCGTAACAAACAACACACAATGGAAGGACACCCCAATTGGATTACCACCCACATATCCATACAGTGAACATCCACCTTTGTCCTGGGTAACACCAGCACAGCCCCCAAAGTCAGATCCTGACAACCTCAACAAATGAAACAGCCATCAGGGTGAATCACACACAACTGTAGGCATCAAACACATATTACTAAGGAACAATGAAAAGCTAGAAAAGTAATGGCAGGACAAGCGTGTACCCAAAAAATACCTTGGATTTATTAACTCAAGAGTAATGAGAATAGAAAGCTGTTGGCCAGTCCATTAGAAAGTCTCTGCATAGTACTGTGCACCAGCTTGACTCTGATCACTGGAAGAGGCATCAAGTGGGAATGCAGGCACCTCCTGGATCATTCATGGGTGGGATAGGTTTGGATTTGGAATGGGCGGGTTTGGGTTTGGTAAGGGTGGTCTTCACCTTGGGAAAGGTGGCCCTCTTCTTTGGGATGGACAGCATACGGGTGCTCGCAGGGGGGCAGGTGTGACAGAGGAGGACTTTGATGTGGAACAGATGGGTTGGGATGTGGGTGGGGTTCTATTGGTTTTCAGAAGAGGTGAGGATCACAGGGGTAAGGGCAAGGTGAAAAAGGAACTTTTCTTAAGGAAAATGGTAGGGCCTGCAGAAGGGGTTTAGGGTCCAGAGGCTGAGGGAGTTCTTGCCTTGCCTGTTGATGTTTATTCTGCTGGTGTGTGTGTGTGTCTGAGGAATGCTTGGGTTTGGGTGGTGTCAGTTGTGTGTGTGAGTATCAGTATTTGCATTTCTTGGGGGTCTGTGAGGTGAAGGTGCTGGGTAATGTCAGAGTAGTGGCTGTGTGGGTGGAACTTGAGGTGGTGTCCGGGGGTATGGTGGATGTGGTGACTGTGTTTGTGGGTGTTGGGGTGGTATCTGGGGGTATGGTGGATGTGGTGAATGTGTGTATGAGTGCTGGGGTTGCCTATGGGGATGGTGGATGTTTTGGCTGTGTTTTGGGGGGTTGGGAGTGTGTCTGGGGGTATGGTGGATGTGGCAACTGTGTCTATGGATCTTGGGACGGTGTCTGCGGTATAGTGTTTGTGGTGTATGGGTCTGTGAGTGTTGAGGTGGTATCTGGGCGTAGGTTGGGTGTGGTGGGTGTGTCAGTGGGTGTTGGGGAGGTGTCTGTGGGTATGACAGTTGTGCTGTGAGGGTCAGTGGGGTTAGCGGTGCTGTCCGTGGGAATGGTGGTTGTTGTGGTGTGTCCGAGTGCTTGCATGTCAGTGTGTCTTGTGGTGCTTGTGTTTATGTGTGCTGCTTGTGTGTGTTGAGGTGGCTGCGTGCAGATGTGCCTGTGTGCTTGAGACTGGTAGGGGAATAGGGAAATTGGATGGAGAAGAGGTAGGTGGTGGTGGGTAGGATTGTGGGTGGTGGATGGCTGCCAACAGAGAGGAGCCCAGGCCTGTAAAGATCTCTGTAGGTCAGTCATTGCAATAAGAGTGCTTTCCAGGTCTGCAACTATCTGCTGGAGCTAGTTGCCCTGCACCTGAATGGCATTCAGATTGGCAGTCTGACCAACAGACATACTCCTCAGGAGGTCAATAGCCTCCTTACTCAATGCAGCAGGGGTAAGAAGGGCAAGGATGAGGTTTCTGGAGTGAAGGAGATGCTCACCCTCTTGGGTGCAATGGCACAGCCAACTGGGTGGGGAGCAACAGGGAGGGTAGAGATGGAACTGGGGTGACGGACATGGATGAAACAGAAACAGGCCCTGAAAGGTCTTCCACCATTAGGGAGTTGTCACCGGAGGAAGTATTTGAAGATGCCAAATGGATCCTGTTTCCTCAGTGGTACTCCCCTCACCCTCTGGGCCATTGGGTCCCTCTGTGTCAGTTGTCTCATGGAGGTACCATGGGCAGATGCTTGGCCACTTGGCTTTGCTCTGTCTTCTCTGTTTGGCTGGGGTGATGCTGAAATTACAAAGCCAAATAGGGTCATTATATGTGCCTTATCACACTTGAACAACCGTGTTGATTTGCAAACATTATCATGACATACAGCAGCTATCAGCCACAAGCTCCAGCAAAGCGGCTCCAACATTTGCCACACCATATTCATGCATGCTACATGAACTGTCAACAGTTGCCCACAGGAAACTCAGTATCACAGACAACTTCAATTGCATGGGTGAAGTTGTGCAATCACAGTACCCATTGAACAAGTATGTAGCATCCCTCAGTTACCTTTTGTCATACGATAGTAGAGGAATGCCAAGTTCAGTTCCACAGATCAAACACAAGGTCATGCATACAGCTATTCTTCATATACCTAATGACACATCATAACGCAATGATGGCCAAATAATCCAGCCATGTTGCTGAAAGAAGTACAGTTGCCTAAAGAAGGTGACATGGGAACACCCATGTTACACTGGAAAAATAAATCAACAATGGTCACCTCACTCTATGTACATTGTCTAAATGGACTCCTGGGGGTTGTACTAATGTTGCTCAGATAGATAAGATCTTGCATAGAAATGTACAGTGAAGACAAGTTGGGCAAAATGTCAGGGAGATATATATACAAAATCCACATCAAAATGAATCAGCTAACTGCTGACTATCTTGGTTGGTACTCCTGACAAAAGAATGCTCCGATTGTATCAGTAGAAATCAAAAGTCAATTGAATGCTGTAGAGGGCCCGGGATTCTCAAGTACCTGCAGAAGGCCCTTAACATGTTGCTTAATATACAGGCATATCACTGTCTCTGTTTGTCATGCAAACACACATTTCCTTGGATGAATGGTTGCACACAACCACATATGATTTCCACATTACTGCAAGTCACACCCTGATGCATGTCAACACTTAGGTAATACACCTTCATCATTTAACATGTGCGAAGCATGCTGCTAAATGATACTACATCAATGGCATGGAAAAGCACATTGCGGTTAAACCTGTAGTCCTACCTGTCATGTCCTTCATTGCTACTGCAGTTGTACATGCCAAATTACTTGGAATGACGGGTGATGGTGTGTGTGAGCCACCAATCAATGGTGACACACTTCTGTCCGTTGCACCACGTGTACTGTAACCCCATCACATATGTCCAATTTCAAACACATGTTGGCATGCACACATATGTGAGGGAATCAGGCCTTATCCCATGAAGACAGGTAAACCATGCATGAAACACCAGTAAAAGATGATATGGCAGAAGGGACAGGTACACATGCAGCCTCAAAGTATGGCAACAGTGATGTCACCAAAATCATGTCACTGGACATTCACTACTTACGAAGGAAAAGTACTGATCTGAGACTGGACCCAAAGGGCAATGTATGAACTGCCACATGTATGATGGGAACCTTACATGACAGACAGTAGTGAGACACAAGCACTCATCACACAATGGAGACAAGTGGCTAGTGGGGGACAGATGCCAATAGATTAATGGAGCAGACATGTGGATGAGTTCAGTGATTTATTGTTCATATTGTTTGGGCTGACACACTGAAGACAAGTGGACTGTTGGCACAAATGACACCCACAACAACTAACAACATGGCCTGATTGAGCACTTGTCTCAGCCATTGTAGGAGGCTGGTCTGGTTTGTAACAGGTACCTTGGGTACTTACACTTTATACCAGGTCCAGTTATCCCTTATTAGTGAAGTAGTAGTGTTCTAGAAGCTTAGGCTGATAGTGGTAGCTATAGCAGAGCAGTTTAGACTGAACTAGGAGACAGGCAAAGCTCATGCAATACTACTTATAGTTACACAGTACTTATACATATGTTTACCAAAACATGAAGGTATTTGTTTGGGTGACACAATACCAAAAATATCTTACAGACAATACTCCTTCTGGAGGTGAGTATTATACACAATGTATACACTATATACACTAGACTATTAGTAAATTTTCATAGAACAATGCAAACAGTAGGATATCCACTGTAGTGCAATGGGAGAAAATAGGTCTAGGGGCAACACAAACAATATACTAAAAAAGTGGAATGTGAATCACGAATTCCCCCCTAGACAAGTGTAGTGTGTGCAGAATCGCTGAGAGAATACAGTAAAGGTAAGTAAATTACCCCTCCCCAGAGCACAGAAAAGCAGGAGTAAAGTACTGCACGTTTCGTTAGGACACACTACACCTCGTTTTTGGGATTTTGCAGCAGCCAACCAAGTCTGCAAATAACAACTGCTGAGTTATTGGACCTGAAGACCTGTAAAGGAATGGGACCAAGTCCAGAAGATGAAAGAAGTTCCAGGAAGGACAGGAGCCCCTGCCAACCCAGAAGAGGGTGCAAAAGAAGAGTCCCTGGTTAGTAGAAGACCACAGAAATGCACCCTAGGAAGATGCCAGTGGGTTTCTGCATAATGCAAAAGATGTCCCATGGCGTGAAGATCGTTGCAGACGAGATTTCATGTTGGAAAGTGCCAACAAGCCTTGGCTACGACAAAAGTATGCTTTTCATCAAAATGGCACTGGATGGAACCAGGAGGGACCTGAGGGCCTCAACTCTGTGAGAGGAGGAAGATGGGGCTCCTATCACTTTAGAGAGCCCTCAGGATGTCAGCCAGCACCCCCAGAAGCCACAGGATCTGAGTTCAAAGGAGGTGCAAAATGCAGTTGATGCAGCACAACAAAAGAAGGTCCCACGCTGCCGGAGAACAACTCAGCGAGTTGAGCGTCACAGGGTGGAGTGCTAGGGACCTGGGCCAGGCTGTGCACAGAGGAATTTTGTAAAGAGTGCACAGAGGCCTCAGGAGGCGAAGAAAACACAATACACAGGGGTGCCATCGTTCTCGGGAAAGGCAAGGTCTTACCTCCTCCATATTGCGTCAGCCGGACCTCAGGACAGTCTATGTTGATGATATCCACCTCTGTGTCCTTAGGAGAATGCTCGCCGCCGTGAGAGGAGTCCCAGGTTACCGGTCGTTGCCTTGGAAGGTGCATGTTTGGAGCAGGGGAGTGACTCTGTCACTCCACGCGAGATTTCTTTAGTCCTTCTGGTGCAGGATGAAGGCAGGGAGTATCCAGATCATGCACACCATGGAAACTGTTGCAGTTGCTGACTTGGAGATGAGGTTGCTGAAGAAAAGTGTCTCTTGTATACACTTTGTTGCAGTTACAGCGTTTCTTGGAGCAGGCTGTGGTTGATCCGAGGTCAGAAGAGTCTGAAGTTGTTGCAGAGGATTCCTGAAGTAAACGCGAAAACAGAATCTGAAGAGAACCCACAGGAGAGACCCTAAATAGCCCTGAGAGGGGGATTGGATACCTTAACAGGTATGGACCTATCAGACGGGGTCTCTGACATCACCTGCTGGCAGTGGCCACTCAGAGCCCTCCAGAGTGTCCCAACACCTTACAAAGAAAGATGGCTGAAGTCTGGGACACACTGGAGGAGCTCTGGGCACCACTCCTAGGGTGGTGATGGACAGGGCAGTGGTCACTTCCCTTTCCTTTGTCGAGTTTCCCACCAGAGCAGGGGAGAAGGGGTCCCTGAACTGGTGTAGACTGGTTTATGCAAGGAGGGCACCATCTGTGCCCTTCAAAGCATTTTCCAGAGGCTGGGGGAGGCTACCCCTTCCCAGCCTGTAACACCTATTTCCACAAGGAGAAGGTGTAACACCCTGCTCTCAGAGGAAATGGTTTGTTCTGCCTTCCTGGGACTGGGCTGCCCAGACCCCAGGGGGGCAGAACCCTGTCTGTGAAGTGGCAGCAGCTGTAGCTACAGTGCAGGCCTCAGAGAGCTGGTTTGGCAGTACTGTGGGTCCATGGTGGAGCCCCCAGGAATCGTGGAATTGGCTCCTCAATACCAGATTTGGAATGGGGGGACAAGTCCATCATCTTAGACACGTTACATGGCCATATTCGGAGTTACCATTGTGAAGCTACATATAGGTATCAACCTATATGTGGTGCACATGTGTAATGGCGTCCCTGCACTCACAAAGTCTGGGAAAATGGCCCTGAACTATGTGGGGGCACCTTTGGCAGTGCAAGGGTGCCCTCACACTTAGTAACTTTGCACATAACCTTCAGCAAGTGAAAGTTAGACATGTAGGTGACTTATAAGTTACTTAAGTGCAGTGAAAATGGCTGTGAAATAACATGTGTTTTATTTCACACAGGCTGTAATGGCAGTCCTGTGCAAGGGTTTGTCTGAGCTCCCTATGGGTGGCAAAAGAAATGCTGCAGCTCATATGGAGCTCCTGGAACCCCAATGCCCTGGGTACTTAGGCACCATATACTAGGGACTTATAAGGGGGGTCCAGTATGCCAATTGAAATTGGTAAATGAAGTCACTGGCCTATAGTGACAAATTTAAAAGCAGAGAGAGCATAAGCACTGAAGTTCTGGTTAGCAGAGCCCAAGTGACACAGTTAGGCACTACACAGGCATGCACATTAGGCCACAAACTATGAGCACGGGGGTCCTGGCTAGCAGGATCCCAGTGAGACAGGCAAAATACACTGACATAGATTTTTATCTATGAGCTCTGGGGTCCTAACTAGCAGGATCCCAGTGACACAGTAAAAACACACTGACACATACTCACAAACAGGCCATAAGTGGGGGTAATCATGCTAGAAAGAGGCTACTTTCCTACAGCCATGTTTTTACCATGGAGTTGTAATTGGTTATGGACAGTACTCTAACATGCCCCAGGTCACTGGGCCAACATGCAAGGCACACCAGCATGCACCAACTACCATACCAACACAAACAATCACTCATCGTGTGTGTCACACATGGCCCATCTCTAACACATCAACTTGACAATGTAACAGGCAGGACTCACCCCCTGTTGCTAGTGTGCTCCTCTCAAATGCCCATCAAGCTTGGGCTAGGCCACAGCCAGAATACGAGCCATCAGGGGGGTGAGGGTACAGTGTGCGTCCCACCCTCGTTGGGAGGACAGCCCCATCTGGACCTCTGTGATCTTATTGGCCCAGCATCGCAGGTCCTCCCATCTCTTCCAATGGTAGGTGTTCCGCCAGCTATGGACTCCCAGGGTCCAAACACTCCGGGCAATGGCTCTCCAAATCCCTTTTTTCTGATGGGCTTTGACCTATATGGATGCAGGAGACAAATCAAAAGGTTACAAATCCATTTTGTTGCTCAAATGGTTGCCTCACGCACATTTCAGAAACACCACCCACAAAAATGTTGTAATTCTAAACACAACACAAGTGTAAAGCACACATACAGGGACATGACTACATACTTTTTTAGTCATCTGCAGACTAACCCATTGCCCTGTTCATGGCCAACACTGACTAAGCAAGCCTACAGACATCAGTTGACCTAGGCTCAAGCAACATTCACTGTGATGTGAGCCACAATGACACATAACACACCATTGTGACCTTCTGATGGATAAACTCTTTGGGCCAGACTGGACAGGCAAGTGCATCCAACCTCAGTGACTCAATGCATACAGTCCCTCCAGGTAACTTCCAAAGTACAGACTTCACTTAGGTGACAATGAAAGGGCTTCCATGTGTGATACAGAAATTCACTTCCCTGTGCATGGATGTGTGGGCTCTTAGCACTTCAGTGTGGGTTTGTATGGTATGTTCTTGTAGCATAGAACACACTTTTCACCATATGTGGCAATTCTACAGAGATGGCATCTAACATACTTAGATCAGTTTTGTCTGATTGGTTGCCTGTAACCAAGCTAATTAGTCACTTGTCATGCCCTCCCCGGACTCAACCAAATATCTGCACTTTTGATTTGGTAAAATGCATGTACTGGACAAATATCGCTTATGTAAAGGTGGCAACAGTGCTCTGGGAGTAAGTTACCTGTCATAAGTCAGTGACTCACATTGACAATGAGGCAAAAGGCACAAATGTACTAAGTCATGGAGTAACCTCAGTACCCACCCCTAAAGTACTCAATGTACAAAGACCTTCAGGCCAAGTCTTGCCACTGGAGACTCATTGTGGTGACATGCCAGGATCTGTGGGGCCACAGGGAGTTAACCTTGTGCCACAGTAGCATAGCCACAGTTTCTCCAGCCCAGCCTGACCTGTGCCTCATACTGGGAGATACTGGTCTCTGCAGGCTGAGCATACAGAAACTACATGACAATCATAATTTCATCATTTCCATGCATGACAGTATATCATGTCCCTATCCTGTATGGGGATTGTGGCGTGTGTGACACTCTGAAGAGCACAGTGATACTCATATGCTTCTCATACAATAGTTTGCCAAGACCAAATGTGGGCTGAGTGCTCTGTGGCACTATCCACATTTCTAACAAGAACCTCAAGTTACTCAAACTGTATCCATACACAGCTCATGTGTGATGCACATATATGTCATTTTACATTTACAACCATCATGTCCACAGATATGTTATTTTATGGCTTTAAAGTATCCTGCCTAGATATATGAGTGCAGCACAAGGAGGATCTAGGCCTTATCACACATCCATCACGCAACACAATATTAATCAGAGATACATAGATTACTTTTCTCCACTACCTGCACAATGCACATCCCATGTATGGCACACAAAATGTGACGACAGGCACCCAAAAAGTCTAACTGGCACACAGAGGCACATTGTAACCTATGAGGAAGGAAAGGATGGTGTTGCACAGGCTCAAATATGCTTATGAGGTTCTTACCTGCTCCTCTGGTGAGCCTTAGAACTGACCATACAAGGGAAGGACCTCCTCAGCTAGCATCTCCAGCTCATAAGGAGAGAAAGCAGCGGCTATTTCACCTGCTCGGTCTGGCATTATTGCTCCCAGATGCAGTGAACAACAGCTGAAGTGGTAGCGGTGTTGATGGCAGCAGTGTCAGGAGTGAAGTGAGTAAATTTGAAGGCCACAGCCATTGGCTCGCAACCGTCACAGGCTACAATGTGACTTATGTCTGCCATGGTTGGAACTGTCGACCATGCGGTGAACTTTCACCGGTGCCATGGGCAATTCCTAATGTCCAGTGAAGTAGGTCAGGCACCTGCCATTTTGGGGGTTGGAAATACAATATTGGGCCCTGATAAATGTGTTACAATACCAATATATGTGTTGGATCATCCCAAATATTCTAAAGCAGCCTTGATGTGTAGGTTACACCACATAATCACCAGTGTAATATGTTGCTGGGCACAGATGGCATATGACAGCGGTGCACTATCCACCCCCTCTGACGCTATCTTTGGTGGTCAGAACAGCTTGTTAAATTTTGAGGGGAATTTGAGGAGCAGATAGTTGAGTGTTGTCTAAATCCATGTTGTGGACACATGTTGACAACCATGGGGGTCACATTTGATCCTTGTGTAGTTGATAGCTGTGATGTGTACTGGAATAATGTATTCCTGGTTAAAATGCTTTGTCAAATGATTCTGTTGCTATAGATCGTGTATGTTGGTGTGGATACAATAACTAATGCTCCAAATCATGCTGTTTTCACACATAGGTACCCTCGGAGAACAATGAGGTGACAACCCTAATTATACCGTCCATTGCCAGATCTTCAAACCTTGAAAGAACGTCACCTCACAAAACAGTACATTCTCAATAGGCAAACAATTGTGAATATATATTGTCAGTTGGAGCCAGATCTGATGCCTGAAAAAGGTTATCCGACATGCATACCATCAAATGTACCATCCAATGTTCAACTCGTGGCAGTATTCCACTTCCTGGCCACTGGGTTCTTACAGTGGTCATATCTGGTGATATGTCCTAACCTATGTTCAGTCTTTTGTTAAGAGATATCCTATCAGCAATAATGAAAGACATTGACAGCTATCTCAGGTTCCCCTGGCATGAGGTGAGGATTTAGCCAATGTGAAGGCTGACTTCTATGACTTTGCTTGCCTCTCATATTTGATGGGAGCCATTCTCTCCTGCCCTCTCCTAATCTAATCAAGAGGGCACCTAATTGTCTGGGGTTGCAGGAAGTGAGAGGTCCTGAGCTTCTCCAAATGTCCTTCCCTGCCTTTGAAGACCAGTTTGGCTGGTCTTCCCCCATCCTGTTTTACCATCTGCTGAGGCAAATCTCCTCCAAGGCACATCCTTTGTGTTGACATCAGGCCTTTTCACTCTTTATCCAGGCAGCCTGGCCAGGCTGCCAGAGGCTGGCCAATCAGAGCTAAAGTTGGCAACTTTCATGTAGAGTTTTAAAACTCTTTACCCAAACTAGTTATATTAAATCCAACAATTGTAAGTTGTGGTATTTATTATAACAATTAATTTGACACCAAACACAAGGTATCTGGCACATATGGGGACTTTGTTAATTAAAATAATGTCTCCCCAATTTAGCTTATGGAGGCCATTCACTACAGTGAAGGAAAAACATATTTGGCTATTTTACCTCACCAGAGCTTATAAAACAATCTTTATAAGGTCCCTGCTTACAGTTACATGACACCCAACCCTAGGGACACATAGAGGCACACCTTAGGGGAGATGTATATGTACAAATAAGATAGTTTAAGACTTTGGAAGTACTTTTAATTCCAAAGTGGAATTTGCATATAGCATTAGTTTAAAAGCAGCCAGCAAGGCAGTCCTGCCTTTAGAATGACACTGGGTACCTCAGCAGTGCACCTATGGGTGCACTATCTATGCTGGGGTCCCTAAACCTACATGCCCTCACATATACTAGGGACATATAAGTAGGATGATACTGCCATTTATAATTAGCCTAATTTGCATATCCACTTTACACAGAGCACTTGCCCTGGGACTGGTACCCAGTGCCCAGGGAACAGCCAAGAGTCAGTAACCACCAGTATCTGTTTAAAACATTTGGGGTGACTAGGGAAAAAAAGAAGACTTTCCTACATGAGTACTCTCATCCCCATGGATTCAAGGAATAAAACTCTGGTTGCAGTTGAACTGGGTGTAAAGCATTTTCAAACACTCTAATTGAACTGTTATGCAAATCTGGTCAAAAACTCTCACCTTAAGTGGACATTCAAATATCATCCCTGATACACTTGTTTTTTAGCGCTTAAAAATCTTTTATGTTTTTCAAATCATGTTTATAGCTCTGCAAGCTTTTGGGTAAGCTTAAATGATCAATGAAATATGATAATCTCTGTCACTAGTAAATCCAAACTGTGACCTGTCCTTGACTAAAACCAGTACAACATATTGGCGTCATAAGCAAGTTTCAGTCTACAGGCTAGTTTTGTTCAATTTAAGCAGCTTGCCAAGGCCCCAGCCAATTGGTCGATGGTACTGGGACTGGGTTACTGAACCGTAAATTTATTTGCAAATTTACTGTTATTGTGCAGTAAATTCACACAGTATCACACAATTACAAGTTAAACCCTATGAAATGGGGAATTATGTATGGGGGCATTTATTTCAGACATAAAACCACATGGAACTTCCAATTCTATATGTTTTAATACGTACAGTTACCCCCTATTCTGAGTAGGTGGTAAGAGTATGCTGTGAGCTCTGTTAAAGGTGGGTAAGAAGAGAGGGATATGAAGAGATTAGTGGAGGGAAGGGGAAACATTTTATTTCTAGCAGGGTGATGCATTGCATGTGTCTTCCAATTAAAAAGAAAAGAGGAATAAGACTAGGCTGCTCCTGTAGTCAAAGTTTCATGTGATTATAACAAATGGTTTTACCAGCTGAAATAATCTAGTCAGGCTGAAAAAATCTAACAACTAATATCAGTTAATTAGAAGAACCCATAACGTGTTTGTAAATTCAGATATGTCAAAGCCTTGAGAAACTCAGTAGAGTTTCAAAGCAAAATAAGTTTCAGGCAAAGTTTCTCAGAATGAATCTAAGTATCTGTCTCCCACTAATTGTGTTCCCTCATTCACACTGTGTAAATATCTATGTGCAGGTGTCATTGTTAGTGCATTAAAACTCTGTACATGATGTTAGGCCACTAACCTGGGGAACTTGTCCGCAGAGACTATATTGGATCCTACTCTCTCCCAACACAGCACTGACCAAGGAATGATAACCTCAAACAAGGCGCTGTCCTAGGAGGGAACGAGGACAAGATAAAAGTAACAAAGACTTGTGCCCTTTGAGTGGTGTCCAGCTCGCTAACCTGCTTTGGAATGTCCCAGGTGCCTTCCTCTTTCGGAGTGTGCAGGAGACTCAACTAAAGGGAAGTAACACACACACTGGGGTTTGACTGAGTACTTGTAAGTAGATAGTACTTTCTAGAAGGACACGTGAATCACTCTGGAAAGTCCCTGTCTGCAGGCACATGGATATTTATCAAGCATGTGAATAATAACAATAACAGAAAAAAGCTCATCATTGAAGCGAGACTTGTACAAACATGTGAAAAAAATGTTAGGCCTTTTAGGCAAACCTAGGGATCATTAAAAGCACATGAAACATTGAAAACACAAAGGTATTTTAAAGGTTTGGGATATGCAAAAGTGATACCAAACTTAGCTCAAATACTTAAGCTAAGGTGTGTAAGGTTGAGGAGAAACTACATGATTTATAAGGCGATGAGTTGCAAAACATAAAGTACATGCTTGGCACAGGAATTAGTGATCGTAACACATGATACATTTTGGAAAAGGCAAACTTAGATAGTAAATTACCTCCCAATCACCTGGCAATCTAAAATAAGCATTCGCTCCACAGATAAAAAATACTACAGGTATAGTTGCATCATAGTCTGCCATGTTCATCCTGATAACTCAAAAACATGTTCACAATTACTATTCCTTCCTGGGATCTTTTTCCCACAATTTATTCTTTTAAACACACATAATTTTCCTTGGTGTCTCTTGTCTAATTTTAATTTGGGAACAGGCAGTTTCTTTCTAAACCGGCCTTCTCTTTTCCACACATTCTTTAAAACATCTTCCTATTTATATGCATTTCATGAAAACTGTGTGTTTCTTTCTTCTGTAATTAAAATGAAAGCTTTTTTTGTGGATTCAATAATCAAGTTAGGATATTCTTGTGAGATTTAACAGGTTTTACAAGAAGAAAATGTCAAAATGAATACCATGCCAAAGCTGATTGTATTGCCTTAGCTTCTGAATATAGATCCTTTCTTTTTATTAATGTAACTTTTTAAAGAACCATATCAAAGTTAGAGAAGTAGTATTCAAAGTGCCTCTGCCCATGTACTAAACTAAGCAATTTACTGCATGATATAGCATAGGAAAGAGGAACATGATGATAAGCTACTTGTTCATCGGCTGAAGCTGAAAAAGGCATGTGTGTCCATACATAGCAGTCCTGTGCGTCAATGGCTTTTGTATATTCTTCACTAGCCTAGAATAAACATTTTTCGAGTAGTCTTCCTTCGTGTAATCTACAACTTCAACTCATCTGCTTTAATATCTGGTCTAAATGATTTGTTAGTGACTGTATCTACAGATTTCTCTGTTTCTGATGTAAATTGTATTAAAAATAAGATAGCAATTGGCAACAATACTATTAGTGTAAATGCAATGCCTATAATAATCTTACATCTTTTCCTGGTTACGGTACACATGTTTAGCTAAAGTCAGATCTCATAAAGCAGTATAAGTGTAACAGCAAAGTTAATGTCTTTAACTCACTCTGCAGATTTCTTGATTATCTTCTCCTTGTTAGTTTCTTACAGGTTTGATTATAGCAGTCTTCATATGGTCTTCCTTAAACATACTTCTCGTAAAATGTTATCCCTATTCTTTTTCTGCTGCCTCAAGCCTAGGTACTCTTCTTATATTCTTTTAATAACTTTATTAAAGTCTCAAATTAAAAAAGCTAATTTAATACATTTGTTCACAACTGAATTTCTTTTGATTAATTTTATGTTGGTTCAGGTAACTCTTTATACCAGTGAAGGAAGTCTAACATTGGGACAGTTAGTACGTGGCTCACATAATATGTCCATTCAGCTGCTGAATATCTTCGGCAGGATGCTCCTTTGGATCTTATCCATATTTGTTGATCTCCTTCTGTGTCACTTATACCACTTGATTCTGTTTCATTTGTTGATAGTATGGTTCCAACTCACACACTTGATTTCAGCTTCTTCCGATTGTAAGTCCTTGGCCATTTAGCACTGTGGGCTTCTTTTGTTGTTCTTCACTCTGAACACATTTCTTCTCTTGGATCTTCTTGTTGTCCTTCAGGTATTTCAACTGTCACTTCCGCTCGACTTTCTGTTTCTCCACGTTCTATGTCAAGAGCTCCAATGGCACTTCGTGAGATATTTATCAATTGGATTTCTTCACTGGTCTGCAGATCTTTATCTCTTTCTTCTTGCTGACTCCAATTAAAAACTCCTATTTTCTCTACCCGAGTTTCTACAACTTGTGGTAGTGCATTCACTAGTGGTCTCGGTTGTGGCTCATAGAACACCATTTCTTCATAAGGATCTCTTGTTCTCTGGGTAGGAGAGGCATGTACTCATGCACTCAGTTTGGCACTCATGCACACTTGATAGTTGTTTTCATGATCAGAATCATTTGATAGGGATCTTTCTACCTTGGCTTCAGACAGGACTTTCTCATGTGCTTTTTGACAAGGATCCAGTCTCCTAGACTAAGGTCATGGCACTGCTCTTGATGTGGATTTACAGTGAAAATGTCATCCTGTTGAGAGACAGAATACACCACATCAGCTATTCCTTTGCAGTAATCGAGTACCATGTCATCGGTTATGTACACAAGTGTATTTGCAGGAACTGAATGTAATCTCATTGCCCTCCCCATGAGTATCTCATGTGGGGATAAACTGGTCTATCAGGTGTACTTTGCATACTCATCAACACTTTGTTAATGCATCATGCAATTTCAGTGGAGTTGAACCACAAACATTTGCCAATCTGGATTTAATGGTGGAGTTGATCTGGCCAATGATTCCAGATGCTTCGGGTCGATAACTGCAGTGTAGTTTCTGTCCAATTTGCAATGCTATACACAACATTTGAATGATATCACTCTTAATGTGAGTTCTTCGATTTCACTCCAAAGAAACAGGCATGTTGTTCCTTGGAACTAAATTCCTTTAATAGCAGTTTGACTACAGTACACCTTCAGACCCTCACGGGTGAGTAGTGTGCTTTACAAATCCCTGATTGGTTGATCGATTGAGTACACCTCTTGTTGGGTAGGCTTCCGCCCATCTAGAGAAAATGCACACCATAAACAGTACATATCTCAGCCCATTGCAAACAGGCATCTTGATAAAGTCCATCTGCATTTTGAATTTTGTTGAAAAGACCTCCTGACCTTCCTCATTGAAATTGGTTTTCATTTCCCCACATTCATTTGCTGATTCATTTGTTGACATGTGACATTATTCTTCTGCATGGGCTCTAAACCTGGGATTAAACCAATTCTGGTTAAATGATCTAACCATGTTGTCCCTACCTAGATGGGTAGGTCCATGGAAATGTTGTGTCATAGGGAATAACAGGCTATCTGGTAATACTGGCCTTCCATCTACTGAAACCCAAATGTAATTTTCATCCTTTCCACAACCTGCTCTGATCCAACATTGATGTTCTGCTTCAGACTCATTTCCTTGCATGGCTTTTACATATTCCCATCTGATTGTCATCAGCATAGAATAGACAATGTCCTCTTGAGATCCATCTGTGAATGTACCACTAAATGTAGAGTCCACAGTTACACAATAGCATGCCACTTCATCTGCATATGTATTGCCGACAGTGACATAACCACCGTCACCCCTGAATACTGCACATTTGACACCAGCAATTTCAGTTGTAAGCTGTAAAGGTTTCAGTGGTCATCTCACCTGTTCACTATGGGTTAACTACATGAAGTCATAAAGCCTCTTTGTGATTAGAACTGACTGAAGTCATGAACCACACTAACTCCATACTCTCTGTAACTCTTATTTGGGCTGTAAAGCTGCAAGCTCTGGTAAGAGCAACAATTTTTACAACTTGTGCTGCTGAAACTCCTTGAAGCCATGAAGCTTTTATGATGTATTGTATTGTGCAGACAGCGTAAGCTGTTCTAATGGAACCATCATTTGTTCATTGGCATGAGCCGTCAACAAATAACACATAATCATGTCTAATGAAAGGCTCATCTTTTATATTGGGTCTTGGCTTGGTGCATTAAATCTGTGACATTAAGGAATCAATCAATGAATCAATCCAAAAAATTTGTATAGCGTGCTACTCACCCGTGAGGGTCTCAAGGCGCTGGTGGGGGTGGGTGGGGATGTGAGGGGCGATCACTGTTCGAATAGCCATGTCTTGGTTTTTTTTCTTAAGAGCAGGAGTTCTTGGTTCTTGCGGAGGTTGGTGGGGAGGGAGTTCCAGGCCTTTGAGGCGAGATATGTGAAGGATCTGCCCCCTGTGGTGGTGTGTTGGATGCAGGGGACTGTGGCGATTGTGAGGTTGGTTGATCGGAGGTGGCGGGTGGGGGTGTGGAAGTTTATTCTATCATTGAGGTAGGATGGGCCGGTGTTGTGGAGGGATTTGTGTGCGTGGACGAGAATTTTGAAGGTGATCCTTTTGTCTATGGGGAGCCAGTGAAGGGATTTGAGGTGTGGTGAGATGTGTTCATGGCGGGGGAGGTCCATGATGAGGCGTGCGGCTGTGTTCTGGATTTTCTGGAGTTTGCGCTTGAGTTTGAGTGTGGTGCCGGCATATGGGGCACTGCCGTAGTCTAGCCTGCTGCTGATTAGTGCATGAGTGACAGTCTTTCTGGTCTCTGTGGGAATCCATTTGAAGGTTTTTTCAGCATGCACAGTGTGTTGAAACAGGAGGAGGTGACGCGTTGATTTGGAGGGTCATAGAGAGGGAGGGGTCGAGGATGATGCCAATGTTGCGTGCGTGGGGTGCTGGAGTAGGTGCGGGGCCTAGGACGGTGGGCCACCAGGAGGTGTCCCATATGGATTTGTGGGGGCCGAAAATGATGATCTCGGTTTTGTTGGAGTTGAGCTTGAGGTGGTTAGCTGTCATCCAGGCAACGGTGTCAAGGAGTGCAGCGTGGAGGTTGTTTTTGGCGGTAGTAGGGTTGCGGGAGAGGGAGTTGGGTGTCGTCTGCGTAGGAGAGGATGGTGATGCCGTGTGGTTGGAGGATGTTGGCTAATGGGATCATGTTGAAGAGTGTGGGGCTGAGGGAGGATCCTTGGGGGACTCCGCAGATGATTTTGGTGGCAGTGGATTGGAAGGCGGACTTTTTGGGTTCTGTCGGTGAGGAAGGAGGAGATCCAGTCTAGGGCTTTGTGTCGAATCCCATAGCTGTGGAGGCGTGTACAGAGTGTTTGGTGGCAGACAGTGTCACAGGCTGCGGAGAGGCCCAGGAGAACGAGTGCGACGGTCTCGCCCCTGTCGACTTTGGTTCTGATGTCGTCAGGGCATGCGATGAGGGCGGTTTCTGTGCTATGGTTCTTGCAGAACCCAGATTGTCAGGGGTTGAATGTGTGGTTTTCCTCGAGGAAGTGGGACAGACGAGCGTTTACTAGTTTCTCAGCGACCTTGGCAGGGAAGGGGAGGAGAGAGATGGGGCGGTAGTTGGAGAGATTGTCTGGGTCAGCTTTGTTTTTTTTAGCAGTGCAGTGACTTCCACATGCTTTCAGGGGTCCGGGAAGGTGGTGGTGTCAAATGAGCTGTTGATTATGTCTCTAAGTTTGGGGCCGATGGTTGGGCTGGCTTTGTTGTAGATCCGATGGGGGCAGGGGTTGGAGGGTGATCCAGAGTGGATTGAATTCATTGTTTTTTCTGTTTTTTCCTTGGTGGTTGGGGCCCAGGTGGCAAGTAGACTGGGGGGGTCTGAGGGGTCTGTGTTGGACAGGTGGGGGGTGTGTGTGGTGGGTGTGTGTGGTATGAAGCTGTATGTCCAGCATTTTGTGGTGGAAGTGGTTTGAGAGGGCGTTGCAGAGGGTCAAATGAGGTCTAGGTTGCTGGCTTTGGGTTTGGAGAGCTCTTTGATGACGATAAAGAGTTCTTTGCTGTTTTGTGAGTTGTTGTCTATGTGTTCCTTGTAGTGTGCTCTTTTGGTGGTGCGTATGAGTTGGTGGTGGTTGCGAGTGGAGGTTTTGAAGGTGGAGAAGTTTGTAGTGGAGGGTTCTTGTCGCCAGGCTTTCTCTGCTTTGCTGCACTTGCGCTTGGACTCTTGGAGTTCGGCAGTGAACCATGGGGCGTTCTTGATGTTGCGGGTGGTATTGTTTTTTCTGAGGGGGCGAGTGAATCTGCGCAGGTGGTGATCCATTTTGTGAGGTTATGTGCCGCAGTGTTGGGGTCGTTGGTGTTGAGGGGGTTCTGTGCCAGTTGGGAGTTCAGGCATTCTGTGGGGATCTTGTCCCACATGTGGTAGGGGGTGATGGGCCCGTGGTGGTGTGTGGGGGGTTTGGTGAAGGAGAAATGGATGCAGTGGTGGTCGGTCCAGTGGAGTTTGGTGGTGTGGGTATAAGTTATGTGTTGGCTTGAAGTGAAGATTGCGTCAAGTGTGTGTCATGCCGAGGCGGTGAGTGCTGTGACCAGTTGCTTGAGTCCGAGGTTGGTGAGGTTGTCTAGGAGGAAGGAGGAGTTGTGGTCGTGGGGGTTCTCTACGTGAAAGTTGAAATCGCCGAGGAGGATGTAATCTGTGGAGGTGAGGGCATGCGGGCTGATGGTGTCAGCGATGGTGTCACAGAAGGGGGGGGTGTGGTCCTGGGGGTCTGTATACAAGTGTGCCTCTGAGGGTGGTGTTGTTGTTTATGTGGATTAGGAAGTGCATGTTTTCTGCATTGTTAAGGGTGTCGTGGGTGTTGGTGGTAACCTTAATGGTGTCTTTGTGCAGGATGGCGATGCCACCTCCTGGCTTGTAAAGGCAGTCTTTGCGTTGGAGTTTGTATCCCGTGGGGGTGGCTATGGCTATGTCGGGCTCTGACGAGTGGTTCATCCAGGTTTCCGTGAGGAAGACGATGTCAGGTGAGTGTGTTGTGATGAGGTCCCAGAGTTCTATGGCATGTTTGTGTAGGGAGCGGGTGTTTAGAAGCAAGCAGTTGAGATGGTTGTTGGGGGTGTTGTTGTTGTGTTGTGTGATAGTGTTGGTGTGGGTGCTCGTGGTGTCGCTGTGGGTCTTGGTGGTGTTGGCTTGGGGAGAGTTCAGGTTGTGGTTTTTTTGTGGTGGGGCCGGTTGGTGTGTACGGTGGCTGTGCAGCAGTTAGTTGTGTTTGTTGTGTTTGGTGTTGGGGGAGACTGGGTTTGGTGTGGGGCATGTGGGTGTTGGGGGTGTGAGAGGTGGAGCAGGAGAATCTGCAGGCGTAGCAGGTGAAGGGGCCTTGTGTATGTGTGGGGCTGGTTTGGGTGCAGGTGGGGTGTGGTCCTGGGTTGAGGGAGTGGAGGGTATGTGAGGAGTAGTGGTGTCTGGGGATGTCTTGGCTGGGAGGGCCAGGGGGACAGGCGCTGGACGCGGTCCAGGTGCAGACGGGTTCGCCTCTGGCGCACCAGCGGCGTGCCGACGCAGCGACTGCCATTAAGAGGGGGAGGTGGGAGGGAGGAGAAGCTGGGAGGCGGGAGGGGAAAAGCGAATGGGGGTATGAGGGGGGCGGGGCCGCAGGGACGCAGCGGTGGGGAATAATACACAGACTGGGCAGATACGGCAAAGTGGGCACAATCAGAAAAACAAGGCACAATTTAAAAACGACACTAGTGGCAAGAAGAGGAGCAAGGCACAATGGAAAGAACAATACAGAGCAGCAGAGACAGGGCACAACAAGTGAGAGGGAAAAAACAGACAAGCTGGTACAGAAAAGTCTAGTAATGCTTGCCAGAAGCCCACTAGATGCCAGGGATGAGGTGCAGGTGGGTGCCTGCGGGTGGAGGAGTGCCTCGAACACGCAATCGGCAGCATGGGCGGTGTCAGGGGACACAGTGCAGCTAGGTGGTGCTGCAGGCACGGGGGAACGAGCTCCGGCCAAAAACAGGTCAGGGGTCACTCACCGCATCGCGCAGCGACCGCCATTAAGAGGGGGAGGTGAGAGGGAGGAGCAGCTGGGAGGCGGGAGGGAAAAGCGAATGGGGCGTGAGGGGGCAGGGACGCAGGGACGCAGTGGGAGGGAAAATACACAGACTGGGAAGATACGGCAAAGTGGGCACAATCAGAAAAACAAGGCACAATTTAAAAACGACACAAGCGGCAAGAAGAGGAGCAAGGCACAATGGAAAGAACAATACAGAGCAGCAGAGACAGGGCACAACAAGTGAGAGGGAAAAACAGACACGCTGGTACAGAAATGTCTAGTAATGCTTGCCAGAAGCCCACTAGATGCCAGGGATGAGGCGCAGGCAGGTGCCTGCGGGTGGAGGAGGGCCTCGAACACGCAATTGGCAGCGTGGGCGGGGTCAGGGGTCACGGTGCAGCTAGGTGGTGCTGCAGGCATGGGGGAGCGAGCTCCAGACAAAAACAAGTCAGGAAGTCATGTTCGCATTCATCAGATGCATCACTTTCAGGTAAGGGAGCAGTGTACTAGGGCTCAAAACTTGACATTGCTTCAACGTTATATTATTGGATGCAAGGATCTGCTATTCCCAGTGTTCCAGTTTAGAATTTGTGTTGTGTTGGCTTTCAGTTCTGGTAAGCAAAACCACAACTAAGTGAGGGATCACAATAGCTAGAGGATGTCCCATCACTATGCTTTCACATCTCTTTAAGGTAACAAAGCAACTCAGCAACTACAGGATCAAGTGTGAGAGAGAAATAGGCCACTGGCTTTTTAACATCACCATGCATCCATGTTAGCACTGAGAGGGCTCAGCCCTCCCTCTCACTACAAAATGATGTACAAGTCTTTGAATAATGAGGCATTCCCAGTGTTTGGGGCTTGACAGAGATTTTCTCTCAGCTCTATGAAAGCATTCAGGCATTGATTGTCCCTTGGAATTGAATCAGGCACATCTCTGTGCTTCAGCCTCAGTAACAGCTTGGCCACCAAGGAAAATTTGCATATCCACTGTCCACTGTAGCCAACGATTCTCAAAAACATGTTGTCTTAGTTTGTGTCTTTGAAGGACCCATTCGAAAAATGGCTTCCACTCTCTTTCTTGACCCGTTCCCTGTTCCTTTCTCAATGATATGTCCCAAATATTGTACTTCTTTTTGACAGTATTGCAACTTTTCTGGGGGCACTTTATATCCATTCTCAGCCAAATGATTCAGTAAGGCAATCGTGTCTTGTGTGCAAGATTCTATTATCCCTGACACCACGAGTATGTCATCAATGTATTTGACAAGGACGGAGCTACAAGGCATGATCAATGTTTACAAGTTTTTCTTTAAACTCTGGTTAAAAATAGAGGGGCGTGCAGTATAGTCTTGTGGGACTCAACACCATGCTAATACTTTCTCTCAAAACAGGAAGGAAAATAAGGACTGGCTATCTTCCTATAACAGAACTGAGAAGAAAGCTTCACAAAGATCTCTTTTGCTGTAAACAGGATCCGGTAAAGTATGGTGACTGAATTCGGTACCACAAGGCAACAAGGGATTACAATATTATTAACCATTCTCAGGTCTTGCACAATCCTAAACTTGCCTTTCGAGTTTTGTAATCCCATAATCTGTGAGTTGCTTAGACCCGACTATATATTTAAAAATTCATTTCTGTATCATGTTATCAATTATTGGTGTTATTCCTGCTATTATTTCTGGAGTCATTTGATGAGGTGGTGCACCTGGGAAAATGTCATGTGCTTTAACACATATTCAGACTGGTTCTACACCTTTTATTAGTCCAATATCTTTCCCTGTGAAGTCCCATACTTCTAGATTGTTTTTAGATCTGGGGGTAAAACCTCTGCATCCAGCATTGGGTGAAGCTTTTTGTTCAACCAGTTTAAACTCAACATCCTCATCATGGGTCTGAAATTCAAACTCTTTTGGCGTACAATAAATTGTACAGTTTAGTTTACACAGTAGATCACTCTCCAATAGACTTACAGGACTTGAATCACGAAGAATAAACATATGATATTATTCACATGAGCATGTTTTTACAGGAACTTCTTTCAAGATTGGGTTTGAAATGTGTGTGCTTGTAAAGCCTCCAAAGTAGATCTTCTTTCCCAAGAGGGGCAGGCCTGGGACTTCCACGGTTCTCACATTTGATTGGGTAGCTCCAGTATCAATCATAAATGACACTTGATGGCCCTTAACCTCACCTTCTACAACTAGCCCCCTGTGGTCTACCTCTAAGACTGCGCCAGGAATGCAATCTGCCTCCCCTCTTAGGCACCGCCATTGCGGCATGCCTGACTCCAAGCTCTCAACATCAAACATAGGAAACTGCTGAGTCGCATTTTGATTTTGCATTTGCATTGCATTTCGATTTACTGGGGGTAATATACTTTTATTGAATCTTGTGTTACCCACATTCTGTTGAGCCATAGGGGTTTGTGGGACTGGCATTCATTGAGTTAGATTTTGCAATAGGCATTTGCACTTGTTGTAGGGGCACATTTTGAATCTGCATTTGATTGATGTTTACTCTATTTTATTTTTGTTTATTCTATCTGGATTAAGCCTAAATTTGAGCTTCCAATTGTCCACACTGTTAGAAAAATGATGAGGAGGCACTTTCTTTGGTTTTGCCACACCTGTAGTTGGATCAATCATAACTCCTCAACCCTCTACCTTGTGATCAACACCCTGCGTTCTGGTTTGAAAACCCACCTATTTGTACAATGCCTTGAACACCATATACTACACAACTTTTATTTCCTGGAAACAACTGATTCTGAAAACTTCTCTCTGCCAACTTTGTCTGGGCTAACATGAACTTCCGCTGTTTCATCTCCTGTTCATCACTGCAATACTTCATCTAAAAACTTAGTCCTCCAACAAATCACATTCTGCTGTATGTGCTGGCTAATCTCAGGTCTGAAACTAAGCACAGATTGTGAAATAAAGAATCCAATATCTGTTGGTTGAAAATGTGTTTGACCCATATGCTTCTAAAATGCTTTCAAGAACCTCTCATAGTAATTTTGCGCTGCCTCCTTTACTTCCTGTTGAATGCAATTTAACCTCATGCAATCCAAATCCTTTGGGGGGAAGTCTACCTTTGAGAAAGGCAATCCTCATTGTGCTTAGTCATCACAAGAGATGAAGGGACATTAGTTAGAGGATCGTTTGCCGACTCCGACTCTGGCCACTGAACAGAAATCCTACATTCAGCCCACAAATCGTTTAGGATAACAATGTAAAAAAATGTTTTCAAATCAGTCTACAACATTTTTGAAATCTTATCAAGCCTTTCAACTTGTGTGTACCACTGCATAGGATTCTCTCTCAATTTTGGAAAATGTTCATATATGATACAAGGTCTTCCCTTCTCCAAGGAACATGCACGTAACCTCCACCTGGGTTTTCTCTTAAGAGAGAAGCTGTATTTTGCTCATCATCTGGGGAGTTTAAAGGCAGCTTTCCTTTTATTTCATTCATTTCTATTGGTTTATTTTTCTTCTCACGTTTCTTTTCCCATTTACTCTCTAATTTATCAACTTCGCTCAATCTACAAATGCATTTTACCAATTCAGTAATGTGCAATAGCATTCCTGAAGAACACAATGGGCCTCATTATGAATTTGGTGGGTGGCGGAGGCCACCCGCTAAACTCGTTCGCCTTCAGGCCCCCTGTGCGGCCTGAAAACCACCGGCCCCATTGAGAGTTCACAACAGGGCCAACGCCGGAAACATAGTTGGAGCCGCGCCAATGTAGCGGTGCGTCGGATGCAGCAGCACCCGTTGCACATGCCACTGCCCATAATACGGGCAATGGAATGCACGATGGGGCTGTACATGGGGGCTCCTGCCCAGGCTGGTGGCAGCCTGGCATGTTGGCAGTCTGCCACAGTCATAATAGGGCGGTCAGCCCTCCCTGTTTGCGGAGGTCTGACTGCCATCATGATTGTGGTGGTCTTGAGACCACCACACTCGTAATGAGGGCCATTGCCTCAATTGATTCATCATCCAGCTGTACTCTGAAACCTTTCTGCAGCAGGATGCTTTTGGAAAGATCAACTTTATATTTATTTGCTATTTTAGTAAATTTATCATGCACAGCTGCAGCTCTTCTTGCAATCTTTTTGCACAAAAAATCTGTTCTTTTTCCTGATAATGGTTTGCATAATCTAGGTCTAGACATTCTTTAAATATTTCCTCTAATTCTATGTTTAATTTGGAGACATTTAGGGCTTCATTAAGGCCCTGGCAGCCGTCGGTATACCAACAGGCTGGCGGTGTACCAGCAGTGTATTATGACCATGGTGCATTAGCCACGGCCATACTGCCGGCCCCTCCAACTGACCGCCAGGCTACTGACAGGCAGTCATAATCCCCAGGCACTGCTGCCCTGGGGATTATGAGCCCCCAACTGCCAGCCTGTCAATGGCGGTAAACACCACCATGGAAAGACTGGTGGTAAGGGGAACACGGGGTGCCTCTGGGGCCCCCTGCACTTGGCATGGGCAGTGAATGGTCCTCCAGGCACAGCCCCATCACGCATTTCACTGCTCGAATTTCAGGCAGTGAAATGCGTGATGGGTGCTTCTGCACCCACTGCACATCAACATTGCTGCTGGCTCTATTATGAGCCAGCTGCAATGTTGATGTGACTTTCCTCTGGGCCTGCGGACGGAAACGCTGTTTCCGTCCGCTGGCCCAGCGGAAAAGTCATAATAAGGAGACACAAATACTGCCAGCACTGGCAGTATAGTGGCGCCCGCAGCTTCGGCGGTCTTTTTGTAAGACCGATGAAGTTGTAATGAGGGCCTAAATGTTTTTTCAGTCTCTATATGTGAACTAGTACTTCATCTCTCTGTGTCCTCTGCCCTCGTACACTTCCAAGCAGCTTCCTCAAAGCATGGAGGAAAAATTCCATTCTAAAAACGGATTCATCTCTACCTGTGCATTTGGTGTAATGAAAACAAATCGCTTCTCCTAGTGCTTGCATCATTTGGGGTGGTGCTTGCACAACAATCTGAGAACTTTGCAAAGTTGGAAATCCTATCACCGATGTACTCCCAACAGCTCCTTGAGTTACTGAATCTGATGCACAATTTGTTTGAGATTCTATTGCGTTTGCTATACATGTCTCATTTGGCTGGGTTGCTGTTACCTTAGTAACAGGTGCTGATACAGTCACTATGGAAGCAGTAAAAGCTATAAGCATCACCACTTGAGCAGTTAACACTTCAGCTGGAACATCTGGAATTACTTGCCGAACAACAAGATGTGCCATAACAGGATCTGCTATAATCAGCTGAGTTATGATAGGCTGTGGTATTGTCGTGTGTGTCAACAGGCTGTATTGCTTGCAATTGTCCAGTAATTACATACTTGTTTGGTTCAACAGGAACCGTAGCTACTATTTACTGTGGTATCAACACTTGCTCCAAGTCCCACATATGGAGGTGGATGTCAAGCTAATAGTTCCTCCAGAATTTCATCTCCTGAATCTTTTTCAGAATCTGTTTTTGGTTCAGCCTTTATTTCTAAATCTCATTTGATCTTTTTCCTTGTTGGGTCCTCGTGTTTCTCTGACTGCTCATTTTTCTCTTTTGTAATGACAGGATATGGTCTTGTTTCCTCTACTATGCGTTTTCTCAATCTCTGGTTATGTTCATCCCAAACTGTATTTGCAAAATTTCACTTAGCTCTTTTTGTTTGTCTTTGGAAATTGTCTATATCCTTATCTTTTGCCATTTTCTCCCAAGCACTTAAGGCTTCAAATTGTGTGGGTCTGGGAAGTGGCTTCATTTCACATAACATTTCTTGTAATCTGTCCGTAACCCTGAAATTTAATGTTCCCCATCCAGGAAAACTCATTGCACCCTACTTTCCGGTGATCTTGCACTACTGACGAACCATACACTTGTATGTAACCTCTTCTCATTCATTATATGATATGCAGGCATACTCTCAGGAGGTGACTCTTCACCATCCAGAACAGCAATAGTCACATCACCTCTTATAAAATTTCTAAAAGCTTAGAAGAATTTAGTGATTTCAAATTTAATCTAATAAATGGGAACTAAACAAAATATGAAATTTAAACATTTTGCTTCCGTTCCGTATATGTCAACTTCAGAAAAGCCCTTCTTCCAATGTCAGTGTGGCTTTGTAATCCAATCCCACAATGACAGCATGACTCTCCACACAGCTCAACCAATCTCAGTGTTGCATTTTCACCAATCAGCCAATACAAGTGCAGCACAATATGACACAAAAATTCACTCCTTGCAGTGGTTCGCCCTTCTTTACAATTTCTTCATACATACAAAGCTTCAATTCAGTAATTCTATGCAACGTAAAATAACAAGGTTTGCCTGCTTCTTCTTTGAAACAAAAAACAATAGGACAATCAACATCCGAAATTTAAAGGGTTTAACACCTTCTGACTTTTTAATCAAAAAGAGTTTTTACACCCAGAATGATGAAATCTCGACCAGCAGGAAATCATCTAATCAATGTAGTGTCATCTTTGCACATCAGGTTTTACCAGCACTGATAATATTAGTACAACCACTACATTATGTAATTGTCCCTATCACAATTGTGTACTCAACGACATCTCAAGTCCCGCACTTCTAATCATTAGCAGAAAAGAAAAACTCAAATCAACTATTATTTATCTTTAACTCCATGCTAGGATCTTGGACTCCTTCTTAGTCTGATAACCTCTTTATCTTATTCGCCAAAAGTGCATAAGCAGCAGTAATGCAATTCAAAACCTCAATGAACAAGTGTAGGAAAGTACCATCTTGCCTGGCATGTTACACCCATATTTCACTGTATATATGTTGTTTTAGTCTATATGTCACTGGGACCCTGCCAGGAAGGGCCCCAGTGATCATAGGTATGTGCCCTGTATGTGTTCCCTGTGTGATGCCTAACTGTCTCACTGAGGCTCTGCTAACCAGAACCTCAGTGGTTATGCTCTTTCTGCTTTCCAAATTTGTCACTAACAGGCTAGTGACTAAAATACCAATTCACATTGGCATACTGGTACACCCATATAATTCCCTAGTATATGGTACTGAGGTACCCAGGGTATTGGGGTTCCAGGAGACCCATGTGGACTGCAGCATTTCTTTTGCCACCCACAGGGAGCTCTGACAATTCTTACAGGCCTGCCAGTGCAGCCTGAGTGAAATAACATCCACGTTATTTCACAGCCATTTACCACTGCACTTAAGTAACTTATAAGTCACCTATATGTCTAACCTTCACCTGGTGAAGGTTGGGTGCAAAGTTACTTAGTGTGTGGGCACCCTGGCATTAGCCAAGGTGCCCCCACATCGTTCATGGCAAATTCCCCGGACTTTGTGAGTGTGGGGATACCATTACATGCGTGCACTGTACAATGGTAACTCCGAACATGGCCATGTAACATGTCATTCTGGCATTGGGGGGACAATTCCATGATCCCCCAGGTCTCTAGCACAGAACCCGGGTACTACCAAACTGCATTTCCGGGGTCTCCACTGCAGCTGCTGCTGCTGCCAACTCCTCAGACAGGTTTCTGCCCTCCTGGGGTCCAAGCAGCCCTGGCCCAGGAAGGCAGAACAAAGGACTTCCTCTGAGAGAGGGTGTAACACCCTCTCCCTTTGGAAATAGGTGTGAAGGCTGGGGAGGAGTAGCCTCCCCCAGCCTCTGGAAATGCTTTGATGGGCACAGATGGTGCCCATCTCTGCATAAGCCAGTCTACACTGGCTCAAGGATCCCCAGCCCTGCTCTGGCGCAAAACTGGTCTAAGGAAAGGGGAGTGACCACTCCCCTGACCTGCACCTCCCAGGGGAGGTGCCCAGAGCTCCTCCAGTGTGTCCCAGACCTCTGCCATCTTGGAAACAGAGGTGTTTGTGGCACACTGGACTGCTCTGAGTGGCCAGTGCCAGCAGGTGACATCAGAGGCTCCTTCTGATAGACTCTTACCTCTCCTGGTAGCCAATCCTCCTTCCTTGGTAGTCAAACCTCCTTTTCTGGCTATTTAGGGTCTCTGCTTTGGGGAATTCTTGAGATAACGAATGCAAGAGCTCACCACAGTTCCTCTGCATCTCCCTCTTCACCTTCTACCAAAGGATCGACGCTGACTGCTCAGGACGCCAGCAAAACCGCAACAAAGTAGCAAGACAACTACTAGCAACCTTGTATCGCCTCATCCTGCCGGCTTTCTCGACTGTTTCCAGGTGGTGCATGCTCTGGGGGTAGCCTGCCTCCTCTCTGCACCAGGAGCTCTGAAGAAATCTCCAGTGGGTCAACAGAATCTTCCCCCTGCAACCGCAGGCACCAAAAGACTGCATCACTGGTCCTCTGGGTCCCCTCTCAGCCCGACGAGCGTGGTCCCTATAACTCAGCAACTCTTTCCAAGTGACTCCCACAGTCCAGTGACTCTTCAGTCCAAGTTTGGTGGAGTTAAGTCCTTGCCTCCCTGTAGGAGGCTGGACTGGCTTGTAGTGAGTACAAATGGGTACTTACACCTTGCACCAAGCCCAGGTATCCCTTATTAGTGTATAGGGTGTCTAGCAGCTTAGGCTGATAGATAATGGTAGCTTAGCAGAGCAGCTTAGGCTGAACTAGGAGACGAGTGAAGCTCCTACAGTACCACTAGTGTCATATGCACAATATCATAAGAAAACACAATACACAGATATACTAAAAATAAAGGTACTATATTTTTATGACAATATGCCAAAAGTATCTCAGTGAGTACCCTCAGTATGAGGATAGCAAATATACACAAGATATATGTACACAATACCAAAAATATGCAGTATAGTATTAGAAAACAGTGCAAACAATGTATAGTTACAATAGGATGCAATGGGTACACATAGGGATAGTGGCAACACAAACCATATACTCCAAAACTGGAATGCGAACCACGAATGGACCCCAAACCTATGTGACCTTGTAGAGGGTCGCTGGGACTGTAAGAAAACAGGATTAGAAAAATAGCCCACCCCAAGACCCTGAAAAGTGAGTGCAAAGTGCACTAAAGTTCCCCAAAGAGCACAGAAGTCGTGATAGGGGAATTCTGCAGGAAAGACACAAATCAGCAATGCAACAACGATGGATTTCCAAACAAGGGTACCTGTGGAACAAGGGGACCAAGTCCAAAAGTCACAAGCAAGTCGGAGATGGGCAGATGCCCAGGAAATGCCAGCTGTGGGTGCAAAGAAGCTGCTACTGGACTGTAGAAGCTGAAGATTCTGTAGGAACGACAAGGGCTAGAGACTTCCCCTTTGGAGGATGGATGCCCCATGCCGTGGAGAGTCATGCAGAAGTGTTTTCCTGAAGAAAGACCACAAACAAGCCTTGCTAGCTGAAAGTCATGCAGTTAGGGTTTTTGGATGCTGCTGTGACCCAGGAGGGACCAGGATGTCGCCAATTGTGTCTGGAGACAGAGGGGGCGTCAAGCAAGACAAGGAGCCCTCTCAGAAGCAGGCAGCACCTGCAGAAGTGCCAGAACAGGCACTACAAATTGGAGTGAAATGGTGCTCACCCGAAGTCGCACAAAGGAGTCCCACGTCACCGGAGGACATCTTAGAAGGTTGTGCAATGCAGGTTAGAGTGCCGTGGACCCAGGCTTGGCTGTGCGCAAAGGATTTCCACCGGAATTGCACAGAGGCCGGAGTAGCTGCAAAAGTCACGGTTCCCAGCAATGCAGTCTGGCGTGGGGAGGCAAGGACTTACCTCCACCAAACTTGGACTAAAGAGTCACTGGACTGTGGGAGTCACTTGTACAGAGTTGCTGGATTCAAGGGACCTCACTCGTCGTGCTGAGAGGAGACCCAGGGTACCGGTGATGCAGTTCTTTGGTGCCTGCGGTTGCAGGGGGACGATTCTGTCGACCCACGGGAGATTTCTTCGAAGCTTCTAGTGCAGAGAGGAGGCAGACTACCCCCACAGCATGCACCACCAGGAAAGCAGTCGAGAAGGCGGCAGGATCAGCGTTACAGAGTTGCAGTAGTCGTCTTCGCTACTTTGTTGCAGTTTTGCAGGCTTCCAGCGCGGTCAGCAGTCGATTCCTTGGCAGAAGGTGAAGAGAGAGATGCAGAGGAACTCGGATGAGCTCTTGCATTCGTTATCTAAGGAATCCCCAAAGACAGAGACCCTAAATAGCCAGAAAAGAGGGTTTGGCTACTTAGGAGAGAGGATAGACTAGCAACACCTGAAGGAGCCTATCAGAAGGAGTCTCTGACGTCACCTGCTGGCACTGGCCACTCAGAGCAGTCCAGTGTGCCAGCAGCACCTCTGTTTCCAAGATGGCAGAGGTCTGGAGCACACTGGAGGAGCTCTGGGCACCTCCCAGGGGAGGTGCAGGTCAGGGGAGTGGTCACTCCCCTTTCCTTTGTCCAGTTTCGTGCCAGAGCAGGGCTGAGGGGTCCCTGAACTGGTGTAGACTGGCTTATGCAGAAATGGGCACCATCTGTGCCCATGAAAGCATTTCCAGAGGCTGGGGGAGGCTACTCCTCCCAAGCCCTAACACCATTTTCCAAAGGGAGAGGGTGTAACACCCTCTCTCAGAGGAAGTCCTTTCTTCTGCCTTCCTGGGCCAGGCCTGGCTGGACCCCAGGAGGGCAGAAACCTGTCTGAGGGGTTGGCAGCAGCTGCAGTGAAACCCCGGGAAAGGCAGTTTGGCAGTACCAGGGTCTGTGCTAAAGACCCGTGGGATCATGGGATTGTGCCAACTATGCCAGGATGGCATAGAGGGGGCAATTCCATGATCATAGACATGTTACATGGCCATATTCTGAGTTACCATTGTGAAGCTACATATAGGTAGTGACCTATATGTAGTGCACGCGTGTAATGGTGTCCCCGCACTCACAAAGTCCGGGGAATTGGCCCTGAACAATGTGGGCGCACCTTGGCTAGTGCCAGGGTGCCCACACACTAAGTAACTTAGCACCCAACCTGTACCAGGTAAAGGTTAGACATATAGGTGACTTATAAGTTACTTAAGTGCAGTGTAAAATGGCTGTGAAATAACGTGGACGTTATTTCACCCAGGCTGCAGTGGCAGGCCTGTGTAAGAATTGTCAGAGCTCCCTATGGGTGGCAAAAGAAATGCTGCAGCCCATAGGGATCTCCTGGAACCCCAATACCCTGGGTACCTCAGTACCATATACTAGGGAATTATAAGGGTGTTCCAGTATGCCAATGTAAATTGGTAAAATTGGTCACTAGCCTGTTAGTGACAATTTGGAAAGAAATGAGAGAGCATAACCACTGAGGTTCTGATTAGCAGAGCCTCAGTGAGACAGTTAGTCATAACACAGGTAACACATACAGGGCACACTTATGAGCACTGGGGCCCTGGCTGGCAGGGTCCCAGTGACACATACAACTAAAACAACTTACATACAGTGAAATATGGGGGTAACATGCCAGGCAAGATGGTACTTTCCTACACAACCCCCCCCAAACGAAGGACAATAAGACTAGCCATGACCTGATGAGTCTTCATTGGCTATGTGGAAATATCTGGAGAGTCCATCTGCATTGGAGTGGGTACTCCCAGGTCTATGTTCCACTGTATAGTCCATTCCCTGTAGGGATATAGACCACCTCAATAATTTAGGATTTTCACCTTTCATTTGTTTTAGCCAAAGTAGAGGTTTGTGGTCTGTCTGAACAATGAAGTGAGTGCCAAACAGGTATGGCCTCAACTTCTTCAGTGCCCAGACCACAGCAAAGGCCTCCCTCTCTATGGCAGACCAACGCTTTTCTCTAGGGGTCAACCTCCTGCTGATAAAAGCAACAGGTTGATCCTGGCCCTCAGAATTAAGTTGTGAAAGGACTGCCCCTACCCCTAATTCAGATGCATCAGTTTGGACAATGAATTTCTTGGAGTAACAGGGGCTTTTTAGGACAGGTGCAGAGCACATGGCCTGCTTCAGCTCCTCAAAAGCTTTCTGACAGCTAGCTGTCCACAATACCTTTTTAGGCATTTTCTTGGATGTGAGGTCGTTAAGAGGGGCTGCAATGGAGCCATAGTTCTTAATGAACCTCCTGTAATACCCAGTGAGGCCTAAGAAGGCTCTCACCTGGGTCTGAGTAGTAGGGGGAACCCAATCTATAATAGTTTTGATTTTCCCCTGAAGTGGTGCAATCTGTTCTCCACCTAACAGGTGTCCCAGATAAACCACCTTCCCCTGCCCTATCTGGCACTTTGAAGCCTTGATAGTGAGGCCTGCCTTTTGCAGGGTCTCTAAAACTTTCCATAGGTGGACCAGGTGATCATCCCAACTGGAGCTAAAGACAGCTATATCGTCCAGATATGCTGCACTAAAAGCTTCCTGCCCTTGTAGGACTGTATTCACCAACCTCTGAAAAGTGGCAGGTGCCTTTTTCAATCCAAAAGGCATTACTGTGAATTGGTAATGGCCTCCAATGGTTGAAAATGCAGTTTTTGCTTTTGCATCTTCTGATCATTTGATCTGCCAATACCCTGCAGTCAAGTAAAAAAGTGCTTAGATACTTGGCAGATGCCAGTGTATCTATGAGCTCATCTGCCCTGGGTATAGGGTGAGCATCAGTTTTGGTTACTTGGTTGAGACCTCTATAGTCTACACAAAACCACATTTCCTTCTTTCCATCCTTGGAATTAGGTTTTGGTTCAAGTACCACAGGAGAGGCCCATGGACTTTCGGAGTGCTCAACCACTCCCAGTTCAAGCATTTTCTGCCCTTCTTGTTTTATGCAGTCTCTGACATGGTCAGGCTGCCTATAGATCTTACTTTTGACAGGCAAGCTGTCTCCAGTATCTATAGTGTGCTCACACCAAGAAGTGGTGCCTGGCACAGTAGAGAAGAGTTCAGAAAACTGACCCAGGAGATTTATGCAGTGGTCTTTCTGCTCAGCAGTCAGACAATCTGCCAGTATAACCCCTTCCACAAGAGCATCTTGTTCTGTGGAAGAGAAGAGATCAGGGAGAGGGTCACTCTCTTCTTCCTGTCCCTCATCTGTTGCCATGAGCAGGGTGAGATCAGCCCTGTCATAGTAGGGTTTCAGGCGATTGACATGGAGCACCCTAAGGGGACTCCTGGCAGTGCCTAAGTCAACTAAGTAGGTGACTTCACTCTTTTTCTCAACAATTGTGTGGGGTCCACTCCATTTATCTTGGAGTGCTCTTGGGGCCACAGGCTCCAAGACCCACACTTTCTGCCCTGGTTGGTACTGAACCAAAACAGCCTTCTGGTCATGCCATTGTTTTTGGAGCTCTTGCCTGGCCTGAAGGTTTTTACTGGCCTTTTTCATGTACTTAGCCATCCTTGATCTGAGGCCAAGTACATAGTCCACTATGTCTTGCTTTGGAGCTTTTAAAGGTTGTTCCCAACCCTCCTTAACAAGTGTTAGAGGACCTCTCACAGGGTGTCCAAATAGGAGTTCAAAGGGGCTGAAGCCCACTCCTTTCTGGGGTACCTTCCTGTAAGCATAAATGAGGCATGGTAAAAGGATATCCCATCTCCTGCGGAGTTTTTCAGGGAGTCCCATAATTATGCCTTTGAGAGTTTTGTTAAATCTCTCCACCAGTCCATTTGTTTGTGGATGATAGGGTGTAGTGAACTTGTATGTCACACCACACTCCTTCCACATGGCCTTTAAGTAAGCAGACATGAAATTGCTTCCCCTGTCTGATATCACCTCTTTTGGGAAGCCCACCCTGGAAAAGATTACCAGGAGGGCCTTTGCCACTGCAGGGACTGTAGTAGTCCTTAGAGGAATTGCTTCAGGATATCTGGTGGCATGGTCCACTACCACCAAGATAAACCTATTGCCTGAAGCAGTAGGAGGGTCAAGGGGCCAACTATGTCAACCCCTACCCTTTCAAAGGGAACCCCAACCACAGGCAGTGGAATAAGGGGTGCCTTTGGAGTGCCACCTGTCTTGCCACTGGCTTGACAGGTTTCACAGGACTTACAAAATTATTTTGTGTCCTCTGACATTCTAGGCCAATAAAACAAGGGAACAAGTCTGTCCCAAGTTTTCATTTGTCCCAAATGTCCAGCTAGGGGAATGTCGTGGGCTAGAGTTAGGAGGAACTTTCTGTACTCCTGAGGAATCACTAACCTCCTGGCAGTTCCAGGTTTAGGATCCCTTGCTTCAGTGTACAAGAGGTTGTCCTCCCAGTAAACTCTGTGAGAGTCACTGACATCCCCATTAGCTTGTTTGACAGCTTGCTGACTTAGACCCTCTAGTGTGGGACAGGTTTGCTGTGCCACACTCAGCTCCTCCCTGGCAGGCCCCCCTTCACCCAAAAGCTCAACAGTGTCTGCTTCCAGCTCCTCTGGTGTAGGTTCTGCACAGAGTGGAAATTCTTCTTCCTCAGAAGTAGAATCTACTGTAGAGGGAGGGATAGTAGGTAGTGCTTTACTTCTACTAGCCCTAGCTTTAGGGAGCACTTGGTCCATTGTTCCAGGATCCAAGTCACCCTGTCCTTTTTGCTTTTTGGCCTGAGCCCTTGTCAAAGCAAAAATATGCCCTGGAATGCCCAGCATTGCTGCATGGGCCTCCAACTCCACATCTGACCAAGCTGATGTCTCTAAATCATTTCCAAGTAGACAGTCTACAGGTAAATCTGGGGCAACCACAACTTTCTTTGGACCAGTAACCCCCCCCCAGTTGAGATTTACAACAGCCATGGGGTGGCTAAGTGTGTTGTTGTGAGCATCGGTTACTTGGTACTGGTGACCAAGTAGGTGTTGTTCAGGGTGGACCAGTTTCTCTATTACCATTGTAACACTGGCACCAGTGTCCCTGTAGGCCTGAACCTCAACACCATTTATTAGGGGTAGTTGTTTGTACTTATCCATGTTAAGGGGACAATCAACTAAGGTGGCTAAATCAATAGCCCCCTCAGAGACTAACACAGCCTCTGTGGTCTCCCTAACCAGACCAACCCCAACTAAGTTACCAAAAGTGAGCCCAGCTACTCCCTTGAATTGGCTATTAGTAGGTTTGCTCCCACCACCACTGCTATTAGTAGGGACACTAGGTGTAGCAGTAGGGGTTTTAGTGGTAGGAGGCTTGGTGCTTTTCTTTGGACAACTGGGATCTGTTGTCCAATGGCCTTTTATTTTACATAAATAGCACCATGGTTTCTTTTCTTTGTTTTGATTAGAAGAGGATTTGGGCCCACCACCCCCACCAGAGTGTTTTTGTGGGCCTGATGAAGACTCATTTTTAGATTTGTCCCCACCCTTGTCAGAAGACTTACCATCCTTCTTCTTGTTGCCATCTCTGTCACCCCCTGTATGAACTTTTCTGTTCACCCTTGTTCTGATCCATTTGTCTGCCTTCTTTCCCAATTCTTGGGGAGAGGTCAGATCAGAGTCCACCAGGTACTGGTGCAACAAATCAGACACACAGTTATTAAGTATATGCTCTCTCAGGATTAAGTTATACAGGCTTTCATAATCAGTAACTTTACTGCCATGTAACCACCCCTCCAAGGCCTTCACTGAATGGTCAACAAAATCAACCCAGTCTTGTGAAGACTCCTTTTTGGTCTCTCTGAACTTCATCCTGTACTGTTCAGTGGTTAAGCCATAACCATCCAGGAGTGCATTCTTAAGAACTGCAAAATTATTGGCATCACTTTCTTTTACAGTAAGGAGCCTATCCCTACCCTTTCCACTAAATGATAGCCATAGGATAGCAGCCCACTGCCTTTGAGGGACATCCTGTACAACACAGGCCCTCTCAAGTGCAGCAAACCACTTGTTAATGTCATCCCCCTCCTTATAAGGGGGAACTATCTTATGCAGATTCCTGGAATCATGCTCTTTTGCAGGATGACTATGGGGAATACTGCTGCTGCCACCATGGGTTTTTAAACCCAATTTCTGTCTTTCCCTTTCCACCTATAGGGACTGCCTATCCAAATCCAGCTGTTGCTTCTTGAGCTTCAGTCTGGTTTGTTCCACTCTCAATCTATTGAGCTCCCTTTCTAACACTCTGTCATCAGGGTGGATGGGTGAGGCATGTCTAGAGACAGAAGTATGCTGAGATAAATCAGAAGGAGACCTGGCCCTAACAGATGGCACCCTAACAGCTTGGCTAACAGAAACAGCACTTCTACTATGGTGAGAAGGAATACTCTTACTGTGATGTGAGACCACACTATCTGTATGATGTGACTCAACATCAGTACCAACTATGCTAGGTTGTCTGCTAGGGGGCAGGCTTGGAAGTTTCCCTCCCACCTCTTTTGCTAGGGGTGCCCCAGAATCAGAGTGGGAACCATCAGCTAACTTTTCAACAGGAGTGCCAGCTCTGGCCTTATCCTGTTCAACAAGCATATTCACCAACAGTTCTCTAGAAGGATTCTTCCTTACACTTAAACCTCTATCTATGCAGAGACTCCTTGCTTCTTTCCAGCTAAGGTTATCATAAGCAAGTTTGGACAGATCAACAGTTTGGCCTGTGCCAGACATTTTAGACAGTGTTTAAGTGACAGAGAAAGTGAAGAAAAAGTTTTTCAGAACTTTTAGAAAGACAGAAAAAAAACTTTTTAAACTTTTTAAGAACTTTTTTGAAAGTTTGAGGTACTTTTCAGCACTTTAGAAAAGAAGTGAGAAAAGAAATGCAAAACTTTTTGGTTAGGTGTACATACACTGAACTTGTTTTGTATATTTTTCTCTTACGAAAAGTACAATGACAAAAGTGGTAAGTAGTTACAGAGCACTTATCCCACCACTGCACAACCAATGTAGGAGGCTGGACTGGCTTGTAGTGAGTACCAAGGGGTACTTACACCTTGCACCAGGCCCAGGTATCCCTTATTAGTGTATAGGGTGTCTAGCAGCTTAGGCTGATAGATAATGGTAGCTTAGCAGAGCAGCTTAGGCTGAACTGGGAGACGAGTGAAGCTCCTACAGTACAACTAGTGTCATATGCACAATATCATAAGAAAACACAATACACAGATATACTAAAAATAAAGGTACTTTATTTTTATGACAATATGCCAAAAGTATCTCAGTGAGTACCCTCAGTATGAGGATAGCAAATATACACAAGATATATGTACACAATACCAAAAATATGCAGTATAGTATTAGAAAACAGTGCAAACAATGTATAGTTACAATAGGATGCAAAGGGGACACATAGGGATAGGGGCAACACAAACCATATACTCCAAAAGTGGAATGCGAACCACGAATGGACTCCAAACCTATGTGACCTTGTAGAGGGTCGCTGGGACTGTAAGAAAACAGTTAGGGTTAGAAAAATAGCCCACCCCAAGACCCTGAAAAGTGAGTGCAAAGTGCACTAAAGTTCCTCAAAGAGCACAGAAGTCGTGATAGGGGAATTCTGCAGGAAAGACACAAATCAGCAATGCAACAACGATGGATTTCCAAACGAGGGTACCTGTGGAACAAGGGGACCAAGTCCAAAAGTCACAAGCAAGTCGGAGATGGGCAGATGCCCAGGAAATGCCAGCTGTGGGTGCAAAGAAGCTGCTACTGGACTGTAGAAGCTGAAGATTCTGCAGGAACGACAAGGTCTAGAGACTTCCCCTTTAGAGGATGGATGCCCCACACCATGGAGAGTCGTGCAGAAGTGTTTTCCTGAAGAAAGACCGCAAACAAGCCTTGCTAGCTGCAAGTCGTGCGGTTAGGGTTTTTGGATACTGCTGTGGCCCAGGAGGGACCAGGATGTCGCCAATTGCGTCTGGGGACAGAGGGGGCGTCGAGCAAGACAAGGAGTCTTCTCAGAAGCAGGCAGCATCCGCAGAAGTGCCAGAACAGGCACAACAAAGTGGAGTGAAACAGTGCTCACCCGAAGTTGCACAAAGGAGTCCCACGTCGCCGGAGGACAACTTAGAAGGTTGTGCAATGCAAGTTAGAGTGCTGTGGACCCAGGCTTGGCTGTGCACAAAGGATTTCTGCCGGAAGTGCACAGAGGCCGGAGTAGCTGCAAAAGTCTTGGTTCCCAGCAATGCAGTATGGCGTGGGGAGGCAAGGACTTACCTCCACCAAACTTGGACTGAAGAGTCACTGGACTGTGGGAGTCACTTGGACAGAGTTGCTGGATTCAGGGGACCTCGCTCGTCGTGCTGAGAGGAGACCCAGGGTACCGGTGATGCAGTTCTTTGGTGCCTGCGGTTGCAGGGGGACGATTCCGTCGACCCACGGAAGATTTCTTCGGAGCTTCTAGTGCAGAGAGGAGGCAGACTACCCCCACAGCATGCACCACCAGGAAAGCAGTCGAGAAGGCGGCAGGATCAGCGTTACAGAGTTGCAGTAGTCGTCTTCGCTACTTTGTTGCAGTTTTGCAGGCTTCCAGTGCTTCAGCAGTCGATTCCTTGGCAGAAGGTGAAGAGAGAGATGCAGAGGAACTCGGATGAGCTCTTGCATTCGTTATCTAAGGAATCCCCAAAGACAGAGACCCTAAATAGCCAGAAAAGAGGTTTTGGCTACTTAGGTGAGAGGATAGGCTAGCAACACCTGAAGGAGCCTATCAGAGGAGTCTCTGACATCACCTGCTGGCACTGGCCACTCAGAGCAGTCCAGTGTGCCAGCAGCACCTCTGTTTCCAAGATGGCAGAGGTCTGGAGCACACTGGAGGAGCTTTGGGCATCTCCCAGGGGAGGTGCAGGTCAGGGGAGTGGTCATTCCCCTTTCCTTTGTCCAGTTTCATGCCAGAGCAGGGCTGAGGGATCCCTGAACCGGTGTAGACTGGCTTATGCAGAAACAGGCACCATCTGTGCCCATGAAAGCATTTCCAGAGGCTGGGGGAGGCTACTCCTCCCCAGCCCTAACACCATTTTCCAAAGGGAGAGGGTGTAACACCCTCTCTCTGAGGAAGTCCTTTGTTCTGCCTTCCTGGGCCAGGCCTGGCTGGACTCCAGGAGGGCAGAAACCTGTCTGAGGGGTTGGCAGCAGCAGCAGCTGCAGTGAAACCCCGGGAAAGGCAGTTTGGCAGTACCAGGGTCTGTGCTAGAGACCCGTGGGATCATGGGATTGTGCCAACTATGCCAGGATGGCATAGAGGGGGCAATTCCATGATCATAGACATGTTACATGGCCATATTCTGAGTTACCATTGTGAAGCTACATATAGGTAGTGACCTATATGTAGTGCACGCGTGTAATGGTGTCCCCGCACTCACAAAGTCCGGGGAATTGGCCCTGAACAATGTGGGGGCACCTTGGCTAGTTCCAGGGTGCCCACACACTAAGTAACTTAGCACCCAACCTTTACCAGGTAAAGGTTAGACATATAGGTGACTTATAAGTTACTTAAGTGCAGTGTAAAATGGCTGTGAAATAACGTGGACGTTATTTCACCCAGGCTGCAGTGGCAGGCCTGTGTAAGAATTGTCAGAGCTCCCTATGGGTGGCAAAAGAAATGCTGCAGCCCATAGGGATCTCCTGGAACCCCAATACCCTGGGTACCTCAGTACCATATACTAGGGAATTATAAGGGTGTTCCAGTATGCCAATGTAAATTGGTAAAATTGGTCACTAGCCTGTTAGTGACAATTTGGAAAGAAATGAGAGAGCATAACCACTGAGGTTCTGATTAGAAGAGCCTCAGTGAGACACTTAGTCATAACACAGGTAACACATACAGGGCACACTTATGAGCACTGGGGCCCTGGCTGGCAGGGTCCCAGTGACACATACAACTAAAACAACTTACATACAGTGAAATATGGGGGTAACATGCCAGGCAAGATGGTACTTTCCTACACTCCCCACGCTAGACTACATTGCTGGGTACTGCTTGATTTGCAACTACTCCAGCTCCTGAGCACTCTTCCGGGATTTCCTTTGTGCACAGCCAAGCCTGGGTCCCTGACACTCCTACCTGCAGTGCACAACCTTCTGAGTTGTCCTCTGGCGTCGTGGGACTACCTTTTGTGACTTCTGGTGGACTCCAGTTCACTTTTCTTCTAAGTGCCTGTTCATGTACTTCTGTGGGTGCTGCCTGCATTTTCTGATGGAGGAATCGGAGCTTTAGGCTTCCCTACGTTTCTGGGTGCCCCCTCTGTCTCCTCTTCCAAGTGGCAACATCCTGGTCCCTCCTGGGCCACAGCAGCACCCAAAAACCTCTACCGTAACCCTTGCAGCTAGCAAGGCTTGTTTGTGGTCTTTCTGCAAGCTTCATCACGACGTGGGACATCCATCCTCCAAAGGGGAAGTTCCTAGTCCTCTTCTTTCTTGCAGAACTCCAAGCTTCTTCCAACAGGTGGCAGCTTCCTTGCACCCTCAGCTGACATTTCCTGGGCTCCTGCCCACTCTCGACACTGCCGCGACTATTGGACTTGGTCCCCTTGTCTTACAGGTACTCAGGTCCAGAAATCCACTGTTGTTGCATTGCTGAAGTTTGTTCTTCCTGCAGAATCCCCCTACCACGACTTCTGTGCTCTCTGGGGGTAGTAGGTGCACTTTACACTTACCTTTCAGGGTCTTGGGTGGGCTATTTTTTTAAATTTTAAACCTCACTGTTTTCTTACAGTCCCAGGGACCCTCTGCAAGCTCACATAGGTTTGGGGTCCATTCGTGGTTCGCATTCCACTTTTGCAGTATATGGTTTGTGTTGCCCCTATACCTATGTGCTCCTATTGCAATCTACTGTAATTTTACACTGCTTGCATTACTTTTCTTGCTATTACCTGCATAATTTTGGTTTGTGTACATATATCTTGTGTATATAACTTATCCTCATACTGAGGGTACTCACTGAGATACTTTTGGCATATTGACATAAAAACAAAGTACCTTTATTTTTAGTACTTCTGTGTATTGTGTTTTCTTATGCTATTGTGCATATGACACCAGTGGTATAGTAGGAGCTTTACATGTCTCCTAGTTCAGCCTAAGCTGCTTTGCCATAGCTACCTTCTATCAGCCTAAGCTGCTAGAAACACCTCTTCTACACTAATAAGGGATAACTGGACCTGGCACAAGGTGTAAGTACCTCTGGTACTCACTACAAGCCAGGCCAGCCTCCTACAACAAGCATTTCTCAAAGTAATATACAGTTCATTTTGGAAAATGGATTATTGGCAAGGGCAGGTAGGTACCTACACTTAGCAATAGGCCACTAACCTCCACTTAGGCCCAGTTAGGTCTCAATAAGTTAAAGGAGCGACGAGGCTTAACTTAGGAGACAAATGTGTAAAATCGGATAAGGGGAACCGGAGACATGAATTTTTAAAGAATTAATGCTTTCTAGCGCATAGAAGCAACTAGCACGCCAAGGGTTAAAAAAAGGCCACACTGGAAAGGAACAAAGTCCAGAGTTCAGTCCACCCACAAGATAACACTGTCACACTTACTTTCAGTATTCAGGAAAGTGGTCCACAGTACCAGCCAAGGGTTCAGAGGCTCTGGTTTGCCTCTTTGGGTCTGGGACTGCAATCCCACAATGCACCTCTTCAACTTGTGGAGTTGCTCCCAACATCTCCAAACCTCCGATCTTCTTCCAGAGGTCCTTTTTGGGTCCTGCAAGTGTCCACAACTTGATCCAAGGTTCCAGAAGCTCTGAGTTGCTCCTTGGGACTACAATTTCCAGAATGCACTTGGTCAGAATCCTCAAATGGCCAATGGATGCTGGTCAGCTGGGCTCTGCTTGCAGGACTTGATGCAGGGGACTCTGGGCAGCTCCTTTGTACCTGTAGCAAACAGGGAGACCCTTCTTGAAGCAGTAGAAGACAAGCAAAGTATTTTTAGTGGCGAAGCCTAAGGTCAGGGAGTGCAGGTAAGGGGTCCAGAAGGGCAGTCCTTCTTTTTCTGATGTTCTTCCTTGTTGAGATCTGGTGGGGAACTGAGGTGTGGGTGCAGCTCTGCCAGTTTTATCCGTGCTCCTGGGTGAAAAAACAGGGGGATTCTGTTTCTCCAGTCAAGTGCACGATCCTTCCCTCTGTGATGACCACTTCCTGGGAAGTGTGGCAAAAATCAATCCCAGGGAGCAACATTCCTCAAAAATCCACCATGGCTGAAACTGATTTTTGGAGGTTACATCTGGCTGAGCCCACCCACTAGTGTGACTAAAAATCTTAAACACACCCTTCTCCTGCCCTCTCCTAATCTAATCAGGGGGGCACCTTATTGCCTGGGTTTGCAGGATGTGAGGGAGGTGCTGGGTTGCTCCAAATGTCCTTCCCTGCCTTTGAAAAACAGTTTGGCACCCCCCCTTCCTGCCTCTCCATCTGCTGAGGGAAGATCTCCTCCCCTAGGAACATCTCTTTGTGTTGAGCCAGGTCACTTCACACCTCATTAAGGCAGCTGACAGAGGCTGGTCAATCAGAGCAAAGCAGCAAAACACTGTAGGGCTGAAGTTGGCAACTTTTCAGGTAAAGTTTACAACTCTTTATCTGAACAAGTTATATTAAATCCAACATGTGTAAGTTGTGGGATTTATTATACCAATTAATTTTATACCACACTTAAGGAATCTGTTACTTGAGGGGACTTTAGAAATAAAATAAACTCTCCCCATTCTAGCCTATGCAGGTTATTCACTACAATGAGGGAACAATGAATGTGGCTGTTTTACCTCACCAGGGCTTATACAACTATTTTCATAATGTTCCTGCTTATAGTTACATGACACCCAGCCCTAGGGGCACATAGGACACACCTTAGGGGTGATTCATATGTAGAAATAAGGTAGTTTAAGACTTTGGAACTACTTTTAATCCCAAAGTCGAATTTGCATCTAACTTAAATTTAAAATCAGCCAGCAAGGCAGGCCTGCCTTTAAAATGACACTGGGCACCTCAGCAGTGTACGTATGGGGGCTCCACCTATGCTGGGGTCTCTAAACCTACATGCCCTACCATATACTAGGGACTTATAGGTAGGTTGACTTAGCCAATTACAATTAGCCTAATTTGCGTACTCATTTTACACAGAGCACAGGCCCTGGGACTGGTTAGCAGTACCCAGGGCACCATCAGAGTCAGGAAAACACCAGCATAAAGTGGAAAATGGGGGCAAAAAGTTAGGGGGCCTCTGCAATCAGCCCTGTTTTCTCACACTAAGTAACAAGAATAAGAATGGAAGTATACAGATCATGGAACACTGAATACAAGTCGAGGAATCTACAGTCAGGACAAATCAAGAAGCAGGCATACTATAGTAGCAAAATAGGGAACTGGAAAAACAAGTAATAATGAATGTTCAAAGTACACAGAAAAAATAACAAAACAAGCCTTATAGCAAGCAGCAAGATAACTCAGGTGTTTGCATTGCCTCAGGAGTAAAGGCGGTTGTGAAAATGCCGAGCATTGAGCTCACAGGAAAGAAATAGCTGGAAGTTCAAGGGGAGAGGCTACAGGGAAATTGTGAGTAACTGACCAGGTGCCTGGGATCAGCAATGCACCAATGGAGGTAAGGATGTGCTGAGACATGAAGTGGATAAGACTAGGGAACTCAGAAGGAAAAAGAAAGGAAACAGGGACCCAGGAACAGAGTGCAGATAAAACCTGAGAGAAGAAACATCCAGAAAATGTGTGACAAAGAACAAAGTGCAGATCAGAGCTGAGAGAGGAAAACATCCAGAAAACTTGTATACATGGATCAGTATATCCACAGGAAACATGAACCATGATTTTGAAGAGAGAGCCACCTAGCTAGGCAAGGTCTGATGACAGAACTCAGAAAGAACTGTAAAAAAATTGGAGAGAATGTGGAGGAAAGATTATAGCCCTTCTGCTAAAGAAGCTTACAGACTAGCTATTAGATCTTATCATCATAATATTAAGGCAGCATTCATTTTCACTCATCAACAATGTCTCACCTTATTAACCCTTCCACATCACATTGTTCTCTTCACACTATTTTCTATCTGCTGCACACTTTGGAAGGTGATGTATTTTATACTTAAGGTTTTCATGTACAGTTGGGTGTCATCAGTATATTAATCCACAGCAAAGCTTTCTAAACTTATTCCTAGTGACTCCATGTGGACAGTGAATAAAATGGGATCTTGGGCTGGACTATAGAGGACCTTACTCACCATTTGTTCTGTTGATGAATTGTGATCTTCTGTTTAATCAAAATGTGTCTATTGGTGAGGAATGGTGTATACTAGCTGAATACCATTCCTCAATGGTCTATGCTATGTACCAATATCACAACTCTAAGCAATCATGTGAAAGGCTGCAGCAGCTTTCAAAAGGACACAGTACATGTCATTGAGTACTTTCAGGATTATTGTTTCAATGCAAAACCATGTTCTGAAGCAGGATTAGTAGCTGACAAGTAGTGTTAAGATGGTTGGTAATTTTTTCATTACTTTTTTCAATCCAAGAGAAGTTATAGACTAAGCCATGCTGCTTTGATTAGAACATAAACACTGTCTATATTTTTCTAGCTCCTATTTTCATCAATTCTGCCTCTCCCAAACTTAGGCCTTGATTATGAGTCTGGTGGTCACTAGACTGCCAGACTTGCGGTGGCGGTCAGACTGCCTCCAATACGGCGGTCTGAGCACAATATTAAGACCACACCGGCTGTGTCATAGTGGGACTGCCAGCAACACCAGGATCGGAGATTCCGGCTGTCTGGCAGTTGCGGAGGTCCTAATCTACCAGGACAGCGCTGCAGGCAGTGCTGGCCTGGGGATTACAACCTCATTCTTCGCCAGCAATTTCATAACAGTAGACCTTGGCATTAGCAGTGCAGAGTTCCCCCTGGCCAGCACCCTCGCAATGTTCACTGTCTGCCTTGCATCCTATGACAATACTGTAGGGTTTTTCCCGCTTGGCCAGTGGGCGGAAACTCAGGTTTATGCCCGCTGATGTAGCGGGAAACTCTTAATGGGCCCGGCAGGGAGGTAGCCACTATGGCCTAAACTGTCCACCGAACTCGTAAAAAGGCCCTTAGTTCCAAAAGTCTTAAAATATGAGCTACATAATGCAAATGTGAGAAAAACCAAAATCACGTTTCCTAGATCAATTAATTCTCTTATCAACTCTTTAGATTCCCAAAGAATAAGTAGTGTCAGAAAGTTGGCTAATAATTTGGAAGACAGAACCTTACCACCTTTAATAAACATACCTTGGTTATGTATCAACAGAAGTTTCAGTGAAATTCTGCTCAAAAGATGGTCGCTATGGCACAAGTAGTAGAGAGTCACTTAGAAAAGTGTGTGTTTGATTCAAGTAGTACCAACATTTTTAAACTCACTAGAGCAACCACACCAAAAATTCACAAATATATTTACACATAATTCACAAATCCATTTACACAAAAAAAGAAACATTTAATAAGCAAAAAGGAACCAACATTTTAAAATCAGATAATAGGAGCAGAACATATGGATTTTGAAAGTTTGAAGGCAAAAAGCACCTAGAAAAAGTAAAACACCATTGAAAAATATCTGTTCATGGTTGACCAGGATGAGTGCATGATTCCAGGCCAACCATGATGCACAGAAACCTAAATACACCAAGTAACCCACCCTGATGTATGTTTTCATCTCCTGAAATAGTGTACATTTTGGAAGTCAAAATGTTCTACTAGGATCAGGTCTAAAGTGAAGACTGTGATGGTTACTAGCAGTCAGATACAGCATCTTAGAGAATGCACTGAAGCTGCTGGATTTGTTGCTGAGATGAACAAAGATGTTTTTGAACCCACTATGGTTGATTCTCCACTAGGATAGATCGTCCTGCTCTCTCCTAAGATCTGCAAACTTAGTGTTAGAAATGGGGTTTCTAGTTGGCTAGGGTATGCACCTATGCCAGGCAGAACCCACCCACTCTAGTCAGGGCAAGGGAGTTACACGTCCAGGATAACCCCTGCTCATCCCCTTTGTAGCTTGGCATGAGCAGTCAGGCCTAACCCGGAGGCAATGTGTAAAGCGTTTGCACAACACACACAACACACATGACGCAAAATATACACAACAAAGTAAACACAACACTGAGCTATGTAAAAATAAACTGTATTGCACAAAACATAATTAGAACAAACATTACACGTCAGTAATACCCTGCTACCTTAGCAGTTGTCAGAATGTTACACAAGTTACTAATACTCTGCAAGAATAAGCAGTTGTCACAATGGAACACATAAGTACTCAGGATTCTGCAACATAAACAGTAGTCAGGAATTACAATAAGGAAATATGTGTACTTGTCATGAATACCTCATAAATATCCATCTAAGGAACGTTAGAGATCCTATGACAAGTCAGGAAAAACGTATATCCATAATGTCCATAGCAGGAACATTGGGAAATCCTATGTTATGCAAAAAGAGTACCTGTTTTTGAGAAAAAGGCACTCTAGTGCCTAGGAGAGGAAGGTAGGGCCCCCAGCATTCCAGTGGGTTAACGGGGGCCACATTCCACTCTTGGGGTCCTGGGGGGAGAGGGGCAGTCGGCACCCTCTCTGTTTCCTCTAACAGGCCCCTCTTGGGGCCCATGATCTCTGGGGGGGGCCCCCGGGCCTCCACTGGCCCTTCCGCCGGGGAGGGGGCACCAAAGAATGCCAAATGTTAGATACTGGGGCGATCGCGCCTCCAAGGCAGTGGCCGGGGGAAAGGAACTCCCTTTCCTCCCCCTTGCCCTGCATCGTGCAGGCAGCCTCCAGCGTCCTTGGTGCGGCTGCCCAAACCAAATGAAAGCTGGAGCAGGAGCCTCCGATTAGGCTTTTCTCCTGCTCCTCTGCGGCCGCACTCAACACGGTGCGCGAGCCGCTCTTCTGCCCTTTTCCCGGGCCGCAACGCCGAGCAAGCACGGTGCCTGCTGGTTCCCCGGGGGCACGTCTGAAAGCGTGCTTCGCCCCGGGGGCACGAGTGGAGCACGCTCACTCCTGTCTTCTTGCTTTTGGTGCCCTGGGGGCACCGGAGGGAGCGCGACGCACTCAACACACTAGGGCTGCGGCGATGATATCAGACAGCAACCTAGGGCCCCACAAGAGTGCTGCACTCGGCGCTAAGGCAGTCAAGCACAGCAGCAGCAGTCCAAGGTGGGTCCTGGTGAGTCCTTTCAGCAGCGTCCAGTGTCCAGTTTCAGGTAAGTCTCTTCAAGATTCAAGAATGTCCAAATTGTGGGGAAAATTCCCCTGTACTTATACTCAGTTTGCAGTGTCTCCTACAATGAGGAGTAGAGGGGGTTTCAACCAGTTACAACTGGTTCTGGGAGTGCCCCTTACCTCCTCCAGCACAAGCTCCAAGCATCAGTGGGGGGTAAACGACCCTATTGTGCGAGGCCAGGGCACAGCCTTTATATATGCAGGTGTGGCCCGCCTCTCCCTTCTCTCAGCCCAGGAAGACCATACAAAATGTAGATGCACCTCTGTGACACCTCCACCCTCCCTGTGTACAGGCTATCTGAAAAGTAAGCACAAAGCCCAAACTGTCAGTCTTCCCAGACGTGGATTGAAGTCAAGATGCAAAACACCAGAATCATAAGCACAGAGAAAATATCACTTTCTAGAAGTGGCATTTCTGTAATAGTAATACAAAATAAATCTAAACCAGCAAGCAGCATTTCTTACCATCATTACAACCATACCAAACATGCCTATGCTACCCCTCATTAATCAGACAATACCCCTTACACATGAGGCATGGCATTTCTAATGCAATCCTATGAAAAGGCAGCACTCACAGCAGTGAGATACCAAGTTAGGCTGTTTGTCACTACCAGGACAGGCCACTCAACCTGGCACATGTCCTGCCTTCTACGTACATGGCACCCTGCCCATAGGGTGAGCTAGGGCGTACCTTAGGGGTGACTTACATGTAGTAAAAGGGGAGTTCTGGGCCTGGCAAGTAAAGTTAGATGCCAGGTCCCCAGGGCAGAAACTGCATACGCAGGCCCTGCGCTAGCAGGCCTGTGATAGGTTTGAATGGCTACTTCACTGGATGGCGCAAGCAGGTCTGCAGTCCCACTAGTAGCATTTAATTTACAGGCCCTGGGTATAGGGATACCACTTTACAAGGGTCTTATAGGTAAATTAAATATGCCAATTAGGTATAAGCCAATATTATTAATTTACAAGGGAGAGCACCTGCACTTTAGCAGTGAAAAAGTGCTCAAAGTTATAACATGAGCCAACAATGGTCAGAAAAACAAGGAGGAAAAATGCAAAAAGTCTGGGGAATGATGCTGTAAAAGGGCCAGGTCCAACACTTAGGGGGTCATTCTGACCTCGGCGGTAAAAGCCGCTTACCGCCGGTCAGAAGACCGCCACAATACCGCCGCGGCCGCGGTCAGCCGCCACGGTCATTCTGACCCACAACTGCCAAACCTCCAAAAATCCGACCGCCATTGCAGTCCGCCACATCAGCGGCCCGCGATAAACTGGAGATGACCAAACCTCCACCGCCACGCCAACAGAAATACGCCCATGCCATTACGATCCACAAATCCACGCGGCGGTCTTTCAAACGTGGTAGTCTATTGGCGGTACACACCGCCGCGGTCAAAATACCCACACCTTTACAAAACACTACCACATTGGACAATTTGAAATACACACACCTGATACACATACAAACAACACTCCCACACATCCAATACAATATAAAACACACACCCACATCACCCACAAACCCCTACGACCAAAAATCCGAGACGAAGGAGAGAGAGACACATCAGAGAATAGAGAGCCAGACACACAGAGGCACACTACAACATCACACACACCACATAGTAGCACAAAGCACCACACACCAACACACACATCACCACATACACCACCCCACACCTCATCCACACCACCCCATGGCACCACAAAGACACCCACGCTTCACGGACCAAGAACTCAGGGTGATGGTGGAGGAAATCCTAAGAGTGGAACCCCAGCTCTTCGGCTCGCAGGTGCAGCACACCACCATAGCAAGGAAGGCGGAGCTATGGCAGCGGATCGTGGACAGGGTCAACGCGGTGGGACAGCATCCCAGAAATAGGGACGACATCCGCAAACGATGGAACGACCTACGGGGGAAGGTGCGCTCGATGGTGTCGCGACACAATATCGCGGTGCAGAAGACTGGCGGAGGACCCCCACCCACCCCACCAGAATTCACATCATGGGAGCAAGAAGTATTAAATATCCTGCATCCTGAGGGCCTCGCTGGAGTACACGGAGGAATGGACTCTGGTAAGTCCTATCTCATATACTTCATCCCCCCCACCCCACCAGCATGCCAACCCACACCCCCACCCTCACCCCCAACCCACCATCACACATCATCCCTGAGAATGTATCCCTAGCACAACCCACCCAACCCCTCACCAACCCTTGCATGCCACCACAAACATTGGACACCCATTACCTAAGCATGACCACTGCACATACCCATCCCCCCCACAAACCACCCTCACAACACCACCCACAAGGGAATGCCTGCACTGGGGGACAAGGGCACCCATAATTCGCACGCTTTTTTCACACACAGAAACAATAACCATACTCTCTCACCCCATGCAGGACCCGAACGCCAACACACCGGTCAGGAAGGTCCTCAAATGTCCATCCCACCCCCGGAACAGGCCCCCAGTGAGGACAGCAGCTCTGGCGACCTGGAACCTGATGACCAGCCCGGACCATCGGGGACCTCTGGGCAGTGGGTTCCCCAAACACAGACACAGGCCACAGCAGACCCAAACCCCCCTGGGAACAACAGCACAGCTCCCACCCAGCGGGCCCATGCCTCTGTCTCTAGGACAGGTCAAGCAGCGGTGTGTCTGCCACTACAGGGCACCCAGGCTAACCCAACACCCCAACAACAACAGGGACCTGGGGGCAGTGGTAGTGGGCACACCGTCCAGGGGACAGAGGCCCAGGCAAACAGGGCAACTCGGAGGGCTGCCGTGCGACAGAGGGGGGAGGAGAGGCCCAGGGAACCCACTCTCCAAGAGGCCCTCACTACCATCATGGGAGCATACCACCACTCCCAAGAGACGATGGCGACGGTACTGGCCATGTTCACCGAGATACAGGCACAGCAGGAAGAACGCTACATGGGGTTCAGCAACCAACTCACCACCATCGCTACCGCCATGGGGAGCATGGTCCAGGCCCTCAACAGGATAGAAGACACGTTGCGGGACCATGTGGCACCACACAGGGCCACTGTCACTAGCCAGGAACAGCCTACCACCTCCGCCGGCGCTAGTGGACAGGAGGCCCACACACAACGACAGGCCACAAGAACCCCACCTCCTGCTGAAGAACAACCACCCCGCAAGAGGAGCCTAAGACCCCAAAAAAAACCAGAGTAGGATGCCAAGACCACCGCCAGCATGAGATACCCCCAGAAGTCATCCCACTGTCCCACATTGCCACCCTGTCCAAACTCAAACAGCCCCTGCTCCGTCCTTCCACAGGCATATGGACAATAGACCTGTCAGACTGAGAACTGGACTCTGCCATGGACATCACTCCACCCCCACCCATCACCGTCATCATATAATGTACCATTATCTGAGCACACAAAATAAAACAATTATTGCACAGAAAACCGTTTTGAGTCATGCTGTATTCTCAAAAAATCGTACAACACATAACAGTTCACAATATGTGATGTCAGTTAGTGATGACAACATACCAATGTCAATACGCTGTAGTACATGGCCAAACCAAGCAGAAGTCGGGCTATGAGTCATTAAGCACTGAGAAGGGAAGGGAAAAAGAATATGTTATTTAAAAGAGCTGGGGGGAAATACATAAAGTTGAGATGCATGAGGCTCTAAGTAACTGGGAAATGGCGTGGCTGAATCTTACCTGTGTGCTACTGAAAATACTGTTGTATGACAGCTTCCCTGTTGTCTGTTTCCTCACCGTCGTCTTCCTCCTCTTCACTCTCCACAGGCTCCACGGCTTCTACGACACCACCATCTGGACCATCCTCCTGCAGGAAAGGCACCTGGCGTCGCAAAGCCAGGTTGTGAAGCATACAGCAGGCCACGATGATGTGGCACACCTTCTTTGGTGAGTACATTAGGGATCCACCTGTCATATGCAGGCACCTAAACCTGGCCTTCAGGAGGCCGAAGGTCCTTTCAATGACCCTCCTAGTACGCCCATGGGCCTCATTGTACCGTTCCTCTGCCCTGGTCCTGGGATTCCTCACTGGGGTCAATAGCCACGGCAGGTTGGGGTAACCAGAGTCACCGATTAGCCACACACGCTGTCTCTGTAGCTGTTCCATCACATAGGGGACGCTGCTATTACGCATAACATACGCGTCATGCACTGACCCAGGGAACTTGGCATTTACATGGGAGATGTACTGGTCTGCCAAACAGACAACCGGCACATTCATAGAATGGTAATTTTTCCGATTTCTGTACACCTGTTCATCGTCATTTGGGGGTACTAATGCCACATGGGTCCCATCAATGGCACCAATGATGTTGGGGATATGTCCAAGGGCATAGAAATCACCCTTCACTGTGGCCAAATCACCCTCTTCTGGGAATATGATGTAGCTCCTCATGAGTTTCATCAGGGCAGACAACACTCTGGACAGAATCTTTGAAAACATAGGCTGAGACATTCCAGATGACATGGCCACTGTTGTCTGGAATGAGCCACTTGCAAAGAAATGGAGCACTGATAGAACCTGCACTAGAGGGGGAATCCCTGTGGGTTGGCGGATGGGTGACATCAGGTCTGGCTCCAGCTGGGCACACAGTTCATGTATAGTGGCTCGGTCAAGTCGGTATCAGAGTATTATATGGCGTTCTTCCATTGTCGACAGGTCAACCAGCGGCCGGTACACGGGAGGATTCCTCCTTCTCCTCGCAAGTCCCTGCGGACGGTGCCTAGGAAGGACAACATGGGGCACTGAGTCAATCAACTCACAGGTACGTACAACACAGCTTGCACAGTACACGAAAATGTTTTGACTGCTATGTTTGTATGTGTGCAAATGCAAGGCCTAGGCCTGTGTGACGCAGTAGAATTTAAGCCATGTGGGCCCTTGAAATGGCGGCTGCCTGACCTCTAAACTGGGACAATGGGATGTGAGGTCAATGCGCTGGCGTGGCACACCGTGGCGGTAGGCGGTCGAAGACCGCTGTACGAAGTCGCCTTGGTTAACATTGAACCCTATGGGATTCAGGAGCCAATGACGATGTGCGCCGACGGTCGCGGTACGCACTGCCGCGGTACGCACCGCCGCGGGCGTGACCGCCATTTTCTATCTGATTAATCACTCGAGACCTGATCATCCACAGGAGAGGACCTATACTGCAAGTGCTGCTGTGAACTCGGTCTGGAAGTGACAATGGCTGCTGCGACTGGGAAAAGGGCCCCTGCCTTCACGTCTGAAGAGTTGGAGAAACTCGTGGACGGGGTCCTCCCCCAGTATGCGCTACTCTACGGTCCTCCAGACCAACAGGTGAGTACACTGAGTGCACATTGAATGGGTAATGCCTGTGTGGAGTGGGGTGGCTGTCAGTTGGTGGGGTGGGGAGAAAATGAGGAATGCAACGCACGACTGATGAGAGTATGGGCCACATGGCAAGGGTGGGGAGGGGGGGCATGTACTCCAAACATGCAGAAATGTGACGTTTTCTCTTTCCCACCCTGTACATGTCAAACAGGTGAGCGCCCATCAGAAAATCGATATTTGGCGTGCCATCGCCAAGGAAGTCCGGGCCCTGGGGGTCTACACCAGACAGGGCACCCACTGTCGGAAGAGGTGGGAGGACATCCGCCGCGGAACCCGAAAGACCGCCGAGTCACTGCTGGGGATGGCCTCCCGACCTAGGAGGGGTGCCAGTCGTACCCTGACCCCCCTGATGTCCCGGATCCTGGCGGTGGCCTACCCTGATTTGGATGGGCGCTTGAGGACATCACAGCAGACACAAGGGGTGAGTATCAGCACATTCTCCTATCTATACGCGCAGTGGAGGCGTCTGGGTGGGGGAGGAGGGCTGTGGGTGCCAGTAGGCCAGGGCGCTTTCTGTAGTGTAGTCCCCTCCCTTAGACATGGCCCTGTGCCCCGCCCACCACCTCTGTAGGGTGCCAAGTGCAGCTATCCATGGTCCAACATCACCCATGAGCGCGTCTGTTGTCCCTAGACCTGTTGGCCTAGTCAGAAGTACAGAGTAGTGTACCCCAAGTTCGCGGCTTAGTGCATGAGGCACCTGTGTCTGTCCTCTCCGCCAAGGCTATTGACAAGGCATGCACTCAACTTTGTTTTCTTTCTCCCCCCACCCTTATTCTTTGTTTCTTGTGCATTAGCATCATCAGGCGGAGGAGAATTGGCGTCGGAGCACGAGGGAGCTGCAGGTCACCAGGCCCCGGTGGGCACTGACACAGACACCGAGGGCACCAGTGATCCGGAGGGCGAGGGGAGCACCACAACGGGGGCCGGTGGAGACACCAGCGACACGGACACGTCCTCGTTTGGGAGCTCCCTAGCGGGGGCGGCAACATCTGTGCCCCCAGCAACAACAGGTACAGCCGCCACCCAGCGCACCAGCACCGCCCTCTCAGCAGCCTCTCAGTCTTCTCTCTGTGCCCGTTCGCCCAGGAAGGCGCACGTCTCCTTCGCCCCAGGCACCTCAGCCCCTGCCTCTGTTACCCCTGCTGCCCTCAGTGCGGAGCTCATTGACCTCGTGAGGACGCTCATTGTTGGGCAGACTACCCTTTTGAATGCCATCCAGGGGGTGCAAAGGGAGGTGCAACAGAGCAATGCCTACCTGGAGGGCATTCATTCGGGTCAGGCTGCCCATCAACGAGCTTTCACTTCTCTGGCCTCAGCACTGATGGCAGCCATTGTCCCTGTCTCCAGTCTCCCTCTTCTAACTGCCTCCAGCCTTTCTCTGTCTCCTGTTCCTCAGCCTATCCCATCCACACCATCTGACCAGCCTGCACACACCTCAACACCCAAGGCCAGCTCATCCAAACATAAGCACCACAGAACACACAAGCATTCACCCAAGCAACACCCAGTTGCAGACATACCAACAGTCACTGCCACCTCTGTGTCCCCCTCCTCCTCGTCTCCCTCCTCCCTCCCTGTGACGTCTACACTCACACCTGCATGCACACCAACATCAGCCAGTTCTTCCATCACTAGCACACCCTCCACTACAGTCCTCACACGTGCAGTCACCACCCCCACTGCCATGTACACGTCCCCTGTGTGCTCTCCCACTGTGTCTGTCACCCCCTCTTCCAAGACACATAAACGCAGGCAGACACCCAAACAACAGCCAACCACCTCACGACAGCCTACGTCTCAGTCACCTGCACCCAAGGACAGCACACCTGACTCTCCTACAACCACATCCTCTTCCTCCACTTCTATCTCCACTATTCCTACCCTTTACCCTGGTCCAAAGAAATATTACCTCACAAATGTTGACCTCTTTCCCTCCCCTGACCCACCCCCTCCATCTGGGAAAAGTCCCAAAGGCACCTCAGCCACCACCAGCCCAGCTTCCAAGGTACAAGTGGTGCATGGAATATGGAGTCCACCCTTTGGCGGCAGTGACACTTCACTGACCAGCAAGGGGACTGGCAGCCCCCCCCAGACAAGAGGACCCGGAAAGTGAAGGGCCGCCGTGAGCGGACTGAGACGGCTGCCCCCAAGGAGGTGACTCAGGCCACTTCACCTGCCACAACAGCCAGGGGAGGCAAGGGCCCGAGAGCCCCATCTAAGGAGCGGAAGGGCAGCAGGGCGGAGAGGCCAGCCAGCAGGAGCGCGGAGCAGGAGGGCCCCACACGCCCCATCCCGGCTGCAAGGGACGACACCAAAGGGCCCAGGACTCCGTCTCCGAAGGGGCCTGACACTGCACGTTCGGAGGGCGAGTGAGCAGGTTGTCCAGGCCAGGTCTGACTCCCTACACTGACTGGAAGAGCACCGCTGAACAGGGCCCCGCCGTGCAGAAGAGCACCGCTGAAGAGGGCCTTAACGTGAAGACAAGCACCGCTGAAGAGGGCCCCGCCGTGAAGACAAGCACCGCTGAACAGGGCCCCGCCGTGCAGAAGAGCACCGCTGAAGAGGGCCCCGCCGTGAAGACAAGCACCGCTGAAGAGGGCCCCGCCGTGAAGACAAGCACCGCTGAACAGGGCCCCGCCGTGCAGAAGAGCACCACTGAACAGGGCCCCGCCGTGAAGACAAGCACCGCTGAAGAGGGCCCCGCCGTGCAGAAGAGCACCGCTGAACAGGGCCCCGCCGTGAAGACAAGCACCGCTGAAGAGGGCCCCACCGTGAAGACGAGCACCGCTGAAGAGGGCCCCGCCGTGAAGACAAGCACCACTGAAGAGGGCCCCGCTGTGCAGAAGAGCACCACTGAAGAGGGCCCCGCCGTGAAGACAAGCACCGCTGAAGAGGGCCCCGCCGTGAAGACAAGCACTGCTGAAGAGGGCCCCGCCGTGCAGAAGAGCACCGCTGAACAGGGCCCCGCCGTGCAGAAGAGCAGCGCTGAAGAGGGCCCCGCCGTCTCAAGCACCGCTCCGCTGGGCCCCGCCCTCTCAAGCACCGCTCCGCTGGGCCCTTCCTGTCAGGCACCGCTCCGCTGGGCCCCGCCGTCTCAAGCACCACTCCGCTGGGCCCCGCCCTCTCAAGCAGCGCTCCGCTGGGCCCTTCCTGTCAAGCACCACTCCGCTGGGCCCCGCCGTCTCAAGCACCGCTCCGCTGGGCCCCGCCGTCTCAAGCACCGCTCCGCTGGGCCCCGCCGTCTCAAGCACCGCTCCGCTGGGCCCTTCCTGTCAAGCACCGCTCCGCTGGGCCCCGCCGTCTCAAGCACCGCTCCGCTGGGCCCTTCCTGTCAGGCACCGCTCCGCTGAGCCCTTCCTGTCAAGCACCGCTCCGCTGGGCCCCGCTGTCTCAAGCACCGCTCCGCTGGGCCCTTCCTGTCAAGCACTGCTCCGCTGGGCCCTTCCTGTCAGGCACCGCTCCGCTGGGCCCTTCCTGTCAAGCACCGCTCCGCTGGGCCCCGCCGTCTCAAGCACTGCTCCGCTGGGCCCTTCCTGTCAAGCACCGCTCCGCTGGGCCCCGCCGTCTCAAGCACCGCTCCGCTGGGCCCTTCCTGTCAAGCACCGCTCCGCTGGGCCCCGCCGTCTCAAGCACCGCTCCGCTGGGCCCCGCCGTCTCAAGCACCGCTGCGCTGGGCCTTTCCTGTCAGGCACTGTTCAGGGTTCCCTGTGCCCACCATGCATCCTCCTTGTCCAGTGGGGACATTTATCCACCTGATGGACTGTGGCTTTGCACTCCCCAGGATGGCACAGTGGGCAAGCCACCCACTGTAGAGACTTGAGAGACTGTGGCTTTGCACTCCCCAGGATGGCACAGTGGGCAAGCCACCCACTGTACAGACTTGAGAGACTGTGGCTTTGCACTCCCCAGGATGGCACAGTGGCCATGGTGGGCCCCTCGTGGATCTGGCGAAGTGGACTCATGTGGCTGTGGTGCCCCCCCTTCCCTTCCCCCTGAGGTGCCTGTAGTTTTGTCACCAGATGCCCCTGCAGTGTTCTCTCCAAAGGACTCAGGTCTCCTGTGTGGGCTTTGCCCTTGTTTCACTACACTTTGGCCCACGGACATGATGGATTCGTAAGATGTGCAGGACTACTTGCTTCAGTTATCCACTGCTGTGTAAATAATTTGCTTATCAGAAGAACGTTTTGATGGATGATAATACTTTTCTGAGACTATTTTGTTCATAAATATTTATTCTCAATTTGGTTATGTGATTGTATTTTTTACGGGTGTTTGGGTGGTGTCACTGTGACTTGTTGCTCTGCATTGGTGTGTACATCTTGGGGGGGGGGGTCGCATATGTGTGTGCCCGTAACCTTTCCTCCTCCCCCCCACTCCCGTGTGTCGTAGGTGCAGTACTCACCGTTGACGTCTGCGGCGGAGTTCGTACTCGTGGTAGATGAGCAGGTAGACAAGAGCAGGTATGATGTTCAATTCGGGTTCCATGCTGTCCTCCGTCCTCGTGGAGTGCGTAGAGGTGAGCGTTTTCCCGTTCGTAGTCTGTTTCCGCCGTGTTTTTATCGGCCGGGCTCCCGCCCCGGAAAAGGTGGCGGATTGGTGAGTTGTGATAGGGTGGGCGGTACATTGTCTGCCGCCTGCCTGTTGGCGGTGACCGCCGCGCTGTTTGTTTGTCCCGCCGTGGCGGTCGGAGTGTTAAGTTGGCGGTCGCCGTTGGCGGTTCCCGCCAGGGTCAGAATTCCATTTTTCGGACCGCCAGCCTGTTGGCGGGTTGGCCGCCGCTTTATCACCGACCGCCAGGGTCAGAATCACCCCCTAAGTTTCTGTTTGTTTCTCAAAAATGTTCAGCAGAGCAAACCTGGAAACTATAGCCTGGCATGTCTTCAGAAGACTGGATATCTCTAGCATGCGGTTCTGCTCAACCTTTTTTCAGCATCAGCAAGAGGAGTGGCTGGACAGTGGAGGCCCTTCTGATCTCAATTTCAGCATGACAAAAAGCTGTGGGACTAACTTGGTTATCTTGCCTGCCTATGGAATGACCTCTATGCAAAGCCACAGCACTTTCCCTGAAGGTGGTAAAATGACTAAGTCATTCATGGTCCTCCTTTTCCAGCATTACTTGCTTGCTTTACTGTAAACATTCTCAGAAACTGTAAAGCCAAAATAGCTTGCTCCTCCTTTCATCTGAGCGGGATATGACTCTTTCGTAGCCACTCTCATAATTGAATGGAACATCCTCTTCTCTTGGAAGGTCAAAAACTGTTTTTCCTCTTGCAGGAGCAGTAAGCTCTAAGAGGGCTCTGGGAATGAATGTCAGCAGATCCCAAAAGTCATCTTTGGCAGCTTAATGAAAAGAGGTGGTAAAGGCTGTCCTTTGCTCTGCCAACTGTGCCTGCTTTCTACCAAATGCCTCATTTCTGTTAGATGGATCTTTGTTTACAATATCATTGGAACCGTAGGCCTAGAGCCACGGCACTGTTTTTAATTCTAACCATAAATGTATATCAGGCCTCACGTTGGGCCACAAGGTTCAGGCAGCACAAACTACAATTTTATAAAGTTACATTTCCATTAAAGGTATCAAAAATAAAATGCTACTACTAAATTAGATTTTTTTGAACTAAGAGGAAAATTACTTTGAATCTTTTTGCTAGTATTTTCCCAAGTGAACAAATAAATTAAGGGTTTTAATTATACCAAAGCATTTGAAGACAACACAAAAATGTGACTTTATTACAGTACTTTATCAGCATCATATAACAGTATGTAATGTTCATAACGTTTTCACATCTTGGGTTATTCATTTGGCCTTCTTTATGTCTTTCTTAAGTTCTCTTTGGTCAGTAAGTTGCTTGTTTCTAGCTTGACCCATCTAATTGCTCTTCCCTTACGAAAGCCCTCAACACTTCCCATAAACCTACACCCATTTTTCCCTACTAATTTAAAGTACTCTCTTCAGTCTTAGGAATACTTTCACTAAATCGTTTAACGTTGATCAGAAAAATGTAGTTATTAATTAATTTATTTAGATAAATATAAGGCACTACGTTTAGTCTTTGATTACTTTAGAGGGCAGAGGATGTTACTGAAGAAACAAGTCCTAAAGAAAGCAGACAAAGCTAGAGTTGAGTCTGCTCAAGTAAGTTACTAACAGTGTCTGATTCTTTCAAACAAGATCCTAATTTCTTTGGAGTTCATTTGAAAGCAAATCTAAAAAGAAAAATGTTTTCAAAAGTTTCTGACCCAAATTTTAGATTGCATATTAGAGTTGAGACCATTCCACATTGTGGGTCCTTAAATTTCAAGTGATTTCCAACTGGGTTTCACCCTGTTGAGGACTCCTTGGGTCAACAGATCGACTAATGTTGAATGGAGATTCCTTGTAGTTGCATAATGGTGTGCTAGTTTATGTAGGTGTTCTTTGGCCCGTATTCCAATATACATAATGGACAGAGTATAACGCCTTAAATTAGACCCTAATGTCAAAACAGAGCCAGTGGAGTGTGTTGACTTTTGAGGAATATCTTGTGTGGTTTTGCTTGCAGAAGAATAGGCAAGCCTTGGCTGTCTGATTCTATAGAATTTCACCTAAATCAAAAGGGATGCCAGTATTAATATTATCACAGTAATCTGCACAAATCAAGATTAAATCTAGTTTCAGCATCACAGTCTGGACTATTGGAAGACATTTTCAGAGGAGTAGAGATCTAGAGATGTATACCCTTATTTACATCAATAACAGGAAATTTCAAACGGCTTTACCAGATCCCTTACTTCCTGAGTGGTAGGAGTTTTGAGGCCCATGGGCTAGTGGAAGCAAACAGACTTGGATTTGTTTTCTCACATGTCAAGAGTTTAATTTGTTTTCATGTCTAAATCTTCTCTATTCAGGCCACAATTGCTCTTCTCTTCATCCAGACAAGCAAGTGGTTCAAAGATGTTGTGATGCTCTTTGACTTTTCAAGTTTGTTGTCTGACTAAAAATGGATTGTTGCTTTAGTTGCTATAGCTCCAAAGAGGTCAATAGTACAATGTTTGAACAGGGTGACTGGTTAGTGGAGGTAAAGCCGCTGTTCTGCTTAGTGTTTACAGTGTCATTTAATCTGAACAGGAGTCAAAGTAACGTGCATGTTTAGTGCATTTCACAGGGCTCTTCACGTTATATCTGTACACCATTTGTGTATATGAGTGCTGTTGTGCAGAATATTCTAGTACCAGCAAGAACTAAAGCCTCCTTGATGTCATCATTGGAATGTTGGAGCTTGTGCTAAAGTGAAAGTAATGAGATTGATTTGACAGCAGAGAAAGGGTGGATACCAGAAGCTGCTGTCCATTTTCAAGTGAGTGGGGTTGCCATGATATAGGTAGTCTCTGGGCAGCTCACACGCTACCTGGTACATCTATCTATCTAGTCCTGAAAGAGGCAACAAGTTCTGGGCCAGGCGGCTTAGCAGCCCAATTTTATAAAACATTTAGGGGGTCACTCCAACCCTGGCGGTCGGTGTTAAAGCGACGGCCAACCCGCCAACAGGCAGGCGGTAAAAAAAATGGAATTCTGACCCTGGCGGGAACCGCCAACACTCCGACCGCCACGGCGGGACAAACAAGCAGCGCGGCGGTCACCGCCAACAGACAGGCGGCAGACAATGTACCGCCCACACTATCACGACCCACCAATCCGCCACATTTCCCGGTGCAGGAGCCCCGTCGATAAAAACACGGCGGAAACAGACTACGAACGGGAAAACGCTCACCTCTATACACTCCACGAGGAATCTGGACAGCATGGAACCCAAATTAAACATCCTACCAGCTATTGTCTACCTGCTCCTCTACCAGGAGCAAGAACGCCGGCGCAGACGACAACGGTGAGTACTGCACCTACGACACACGGGAGGGGGGAGGAGAAAAGGTTACGGGCACACACATACGCAACACACCCACCCACCCACCCCTACACACCAATGCAGAGCAACAAGTCAGAGTGACATCCCCCAAACCCCCCGGAAGAATGCAAAGACAAAATAAATTGATCCTTAAAATTGAAGTATACTATAGCATATTTGAAGTTAAGTGAAATATGAAATATCTAAATAAAATATATTACAACATGAACAATATATACATAGCCCAAAAGTCCGGCACATATTGGCTACCTTCCATTGTTCGTGGGCCAATGTGAATAAACACATGGGCAAAGCCCACACAAGAGACCCGATTCCATTGGAGAGAACACTGCTGGGGCATCAGATAATAAAACTACAGGCACCTCAGGGGGAAGGGAAGGGGGGGCACCTCAGCCACATGAGTCCACGACGCCAGATCCACGAGGGGCCTCCATGCCCACTGTACCATCCTGGGGAGTGCAAAGCCACAGTCTCTCAAGTCTCTACAGTGGGTGGGTTGACCACTGTCACATCCTGGGAAGTGCAAAGCCACAGTCCATCAGGTGGATTACAGATTCCACTGGTTATGGAGGAGGCATGTTGGCCAGAGTGCTTCGTGAAGCCCTGCCCAACACAGATCCGGCCCTGCCAATGGGCCAGTGGTGCTTGAGATGAAGGGCCCAGTGGAGCGGTGCTTGACAGGAAGGGCCCAGCGGAGCGGTGCTTGAGATGAAGGGCCCAGCGGAGCGGTGCTTGACAGGAAGGGCCCAGCGGAGCGGTGCTTGAGATGAAGGGCCCAGCGGAGCGGTGCTTGAGATGAAGGGCCCAGCGGAGCGGTGCTTGACAGGAAGGGCCCAGCGGAGCGGTGCTTGAGATGAAGGGCCCAGCGGAGCGGTGCTTGACAGGAAGGGCCCAGCGGAGCGGTGCTTGAGATGAAGGGCCCAGCGGAGCAGTGCTTGACAGGAAGGGCCCAGCGGAGCGGTGCTTGAGATGAAGGGCCCAGCGGAGCAGTGCTTGACAGGAAGGGCCCAGCGGAGCGGTGCTTGAGATGAAGGGCCCAGCGGAGCGGTGCTTGACAGGAAGGGCCCAGCGGAGCAGTTCAGAAACGGCGGTGCCCAGCGGAGCGGTGCTTGACAGGAAGGGCCCAGCGGAGCGGTGCTTGAGATGAAGGGCCCAGCGGAGCGGTGCTTGACAGGGAGGGCCCAGCGGAGCGGTGCTTGAGATGAAGGGGCCAGCGGAGCGGTGCTTGACAGGAAGGGCCCTGTTCAGCGGTGCTTGTCACGGCGGGCCCTGTTCAGTGGTGCTTGTCACGGCGGGGCCCTGTTCAGCGGTGCTTGTCTTGTGTTCCTGGGGAACCGGATCTGGCCAATAATTCCCACTCAGTCGCCATCCAACCTTTCGCTAGCGGGGCCCTCCTGTGCTGGAGTCCTGGGCCCGTGGGTGTCCTCCGTCACACCCGAAATGGGGCTGGTGGGGCCCTCCTGGGCAGCTCGCCTGCTGCCGGACTTGTCCGCCCTGCTGCCCTTGCCCTCCTTCGCCGAATCTCTGGGGCCCTTGCCTCCCTTTGTGGATGTGCCAGGTGACGGTGCAAGGGTAGTGTCCTTGGGGGCAGCCGACTCAGGCCTGTCGCGCCAGCCCTTCCCTTTTTTGGTTCTTTTCCCAGGGGGTGGGCTGGCTGTCCCCTTGCTGCTGGACGATGTTCTGGCCCTAGGAGCTGGTGGACTCCAATAGCCCTGAACTATGGTCCTAGTAGGTGCAGGGCTTGTGGTGGCTGAGGTGCTGTTTGGACTCTTACGAGATGGAGGGGGTGGGTCAGGTGATGCAAAGAGGTTAATTTTGGAGAGGAAAAACTTTTTAGGAGCAATGGGAAGGGTAGGTGCAGTGGGTATGGGAGTGGAGGAAGAGGATGTGGTTGTAGGAGAGTCAAGTGTGCTGTCTTTGGGTGCAGGTGCTTGTGACGGAGGCTGTCGTGAGGTGGATGGCTGTTGGGTCGGTGGGTGGCTGCGTTTGTGTGGTTTGGAAGAGGGGGTGACAGACACACTGGGAGAGGACACAGGGGACGTGTAAATGGCAGTGGGGCTGGTGACTGCACGTGTGAGGAGTGTTCTGGTGGGTGTGCTGGTGATGGACGTACTGGCTGATGGTGGTGTGCATGCATGTGTGAGTGGAGACGTCACAGGGAGGGAGGAGGGAGACGAGGAGGAGGGGGACACAGAGGAGGCAGTGGCTGTTGGCATGTCTGCATGTGGATGTTGCTTGTGTGAATGCTTGTGTGATCTGTGGTGCTTATGTCTGGATGAGCTGCCCTTGGGTGTTGATGTGTGTGCAGGCTGGTCTGTAGCTGTGTCTGGGATAGGCAGAGGAACAGGGGAGTGGGACTGGGTGGAGGGAGTTGGAGGAGGGAGGCTGGAGACAGGGACAATGGCTGCCGTCAGTACTGAGGCCAGAGCGTTGAACGATCGCTGATGGGCAGCCTGACCCGAATGAATGCCATCCAGGTATGCATTGCTCCGATGCACCTCCCTTTCCACCCCCTGGATGGCATTCAAAAGGGTAGACTGCCCAACAATGAGCGTCTGGAGGAGGTCAATGATCTCCGCACTGAGGGCAGCAGGGGTAACTGGGGCAGGGCCTGAGGTGCCTGGGGCGAAAGAGATGCCCGGCTTCTTGGCCGAGCGGGCACGGGCGAACGCTGAGGGGCTGCTGGGAGGGCGGAGCTGGTGCGCTGGGTGGCGGCTGTACCTGTTGTTGCGGTGGGCACGGATGTTGCCGCCACCACAAGGGAGCTCCCTTCCAAGGACGTGTCGGTGTCGCTGACGTCTCCACGGGTCCCCGTTGTGGTGCTCCCCTCGCCCTCCGTCTCACTGGTGAACTCGGAGTCGGTTGCAGGGCCCTCCGGGGCCATGTGAGATGCAGCTCCCTCGTGCGCTGATGCCACTTCTCCTCCGCCTGATGATGCTAATGCACACATGAACAGGAAAACCAAAAAAAAGGGGGGGGAGAAGAAAGAAAGACATGTTGAGTGCATGCATTGGCGGCACCGTTGGCGGAGAGGACAGACACAGAAGCCCCCTGCACTACGCTGCGCACTCGGGGTACACTACTCAATTATTGTGACTTGGCCTACAAGTCTATGGAGGACAACTGCACACATAGGTGAGCCCGGGCCATGGATAGCTGTACTTAGCACCCTACAGAGGTGGGGGGCGGGGGCACAGGGCCATGCCCAACGGAGGGGCCTAGCCTACAGAAACCGCCCTGGCCTAGAGATAGCCACAGCCCTCCTTCACCACCCAGACACCTCCTCTGAGCGCTAATATAGCAGAATGTGCTGAGACTCACCCCCTTGTGTCTGCTGTGATGTCCTCTCGCGCCCATCCAAATCGGGGTAGGCCACCGACAGGATCCGGGACATCAGGGGGGTCAATTGCCGTGTGGCACCCCTCCTTGGTTGGGAGGCCATACCCAGCAGAGCCTCGGCGGTCTTTCTGCTCCTGCGGCGGATGTCCTCCCACCTCTTGTGGCAGTGGGTGCCCCGTCTGTTGTGGACCCCCAGGGCCCGGACGTCCTTGGCGATGGCACGCCAAATGTCGATCTTCTGATGGGCGCTGACCTATGTGACATGGACAGGGTGGGAAAAGAAATATCATCACTTTTCTGCATGGTCGGTGTGAGTGGCCCCCCCTCCCCAACCTTGCCATGTGGCACATGCTCTCATCTGTCGTGCGTTGCATTCCTCATTCGCTCCCCTCCCCACCATCTTACATCCAGCCCACTCAACACAGGTATAGCCCATACAACGTGCTCTCTGTGTACTTACCTGTTGGTCTGGAGGACCGTAGAGTAGCGCATACTGGGGGAGGACACCATCAACAAGTTTCTCCAATTCCTCAGATGTGAAGGCAGGGGCCCTTTCCCCAGTCGTAGCAGCCATTGTCTCTTCCAGACCGAGGTCACAGCAGCACTTGCAGTATAGGTCCTCTCCTGTGGATGATCAGGTCTCGAGTGATTAAGCAGATAGAAAATGGCGGACACGCCCGCGGCGGTGCGTACCGCGGCGGTGCGTACCGCGTCCGCCGGCGCACATCGTCATTGGCTCCTGAGACCCATAGGGTTCAATGTTAACCAATGCTGCTTTGCGCCGCGGTCTTCGACCGCCTACCGCCACGGTGTGCCACGCCAGCGCGTTGACCTCACATCCCATTGTCACACTTCACAGGTCAGGCAGCCGCCATTTCAAGGGCCCACATGGCTTAATTTCTACAGCGTCACACAGGCCTAGACCTTGCATTGCCAATCATACAAGCCATTCAATGCATAGCGATTCGTGTACTGTGCAAGCTGTGGTTACGTACCTGTGGGTTGCTTGACTCTGTGCTCCATGTTGTCCTTCCTAGGCACCGTCCGCTGGGACTTGCGAGGAGATGGAGGAATCCTCCCGTGTACAGACCGCTGGTGGACCTGTCGACAATGGAAGAAAGACATGTCATACTGACATACAGGCTTGACAGAGCCACCATACATGAACTGTGTGCCCAGCTCGAGCCAAACCTGATGTCCCCCATTCGCCAACCCACAGAGATTCCCACTCTGGTGCAGGTTCTGTCAGTACTCCATTTTTTGGCAAGTGGATCATTCCAAACAACAGTGGCCATATCATCAGGGATGTCTCAGCCTATGTTTTCTAAGGTTTTGTCCAGAGTGTTGTCTGCCCTGATGAAATACATGCGGAGCTACATTGTTTTCCCTGAGGTGGCCGATTTGGCTACAGTGAAGGGTGATTTCTATGCCCTTGGACATATCCCCAACATCATTGGTGCCATTGATGGGACTCATGTGGCTTTGGTTCCCCCCAGTGAAAGTGAGCAGGTGTACAGGAACAGAAAAAGTTATCATTCGATGAATGTCCAGGTGGTCTGTTTGGCTGACCAGTACATCTCCCATGTAAATGCCAAGTTCCCTGGGTCAGAGCATGACGCGTACATCATGCGAAATAGCAGCATCCCTTATGTGATGGAACAGCTACAGAGACACCGTGTGTGGCTAATAGGTGACTCTGGTTACCCCAACCTGTCGTGGCTACTTACCCCAGTGAGGAATCCCAGGACAAGGGCAAAGGAACGCTACAATGAGGCCCATGGGCGAACTAGGAGGATTATAGAAAGAACCTTCGGCATCCTGAAGGCCAGGTTTAGGTGCCTGCATATGACAGGTGGATCCCTAATGTACTCACCAAAGAAGGTGTGCCATATCATCGTGGCCTGCTGTATGCTTCACAACCTGGCTTTGCGACGCCAGGTGCCTTTCCTGCAGGAGGATGGTCCAGATGGTGGTGTTGTAGCAGCTGTGGAGCCTGTGGAGAGTGAAGAGGAGGAAGACGACGGGGACGACACAGACAATAGGGACACAGTGATACAACAGTATTTTCAGTAGCACACAGGTACGAATCAACCACGCCATTTTACATTTACTTAAAGTCTCCTGCCTCTCTACTGTCTGAGTTTCCCCCCAGTTCCTGTTAACTGAGTTGTGACTTTCCCTTCCGTTTTCAGAGCTGTGGGCCCCACTGCGTGACCTCTGCTCTGTTTGCCCATGGACTACAGCTGTGTGACAGTGGTATGTTGTCATCACAATGTGACTGAACATTATTGCACCGTTATGTCTAATACATTTGTTCAAAATACAAGCAGACTCCAGATATTTTAAGTGCAATAAGTGATTTTATTAAAGTGCTACATTTAGGAACATGATTGTAAAACGGTGATGGGTGATGGTGGAGTAATGTCCATGGTAGAGTCCAGTTTTCAGTCTCACAGGTGCATTGTCCATATGCCTGTGGAAGGATGGAGCAGGGGCAGTTCAAGGTTGGTCAGGGTGACAATGTCGGACAAATGGATGACATCAGGGGGTATCCTTTGCTGGCGGGGGTCTTGGCATCCTACTCTGTCTTCTTGTGAGATCTCAGGTGCCGCTTGCGGGCTGGTTCTTCTTCTGCAGGAGGTGGGGTTCTGGTGGCCTGTCGTTGTGTGGGGGCCTCCTGTCCACTAGCGCCGGTGGAGGTGGTAGGCTGTTCCTGGTCCAGGCTAGTGACAGGGGCCCTTTGTGGTGCCACATGGTCCCGCAATGTGGTGACTATCTGGTTAAGGGCCACGACGATGGTCCCCATTGCGTAACTAATATTCCTCAGTTCCTCTCTGAACCCCATGTACTGTTCCTCCTGCAGTACCTGGATCTCCTGGAACCTGGCCAGTACCATAGCCATCGTCTCCTGGGATTGGTGGTATGCTCCCATGATGGAGGAGTAGTGGAGATTTGACTTACCAGAGTCCATTCCTCCGCCTACTCTTGCGAGGCCCTCAGGATGCAGGATGTGCAAGACTTCCTCCTCCCATGCTGTGAATTCTGGGGGAGTAGGTGGGGGTCCGCCGCCAGTCCGCTGTACCGCGATGTTGTGCCTTGATACCATGGCACGCACCTTCCCCCGTAGGTCGTTCCACCGCTTCCTGATGTCGTCCCGATTGCGTGGATGCTGTCCCACAGCGTTGACCCTGTCCACTATTCTGCTCCATAGCTCCATCTTCCTGGCAATGGTGGTGTGCTGCATCTGTGCACCGAAGAGCTGGGGCTCTACACGAACTATTTCCTCCACCATGACCCTGAGCTCTGCGTCAGAGAACCTGGGGTGTCTTTGGGGTGCCATGGGGTGGTGTGGATGAGGTGAGGGGTGGTGTATGTGTTGTAGAGTGTGGTGAGTGTGGTGGTGTATGGTGTTTTGTGCGTGGAAATTGTGTGGGTGATGTTGTGATTTGCCTCTGTGTGATGGTCTACTCTATGCTGTGCTGTCTCTCTCTGTCCTTCAGTCGCAATTGTGGTCGTAAGGGTTTGTGGGTGATGTGGGTGTGTGTTTTATATTTAATTGGGTGTGTGTATGTGTCTCAGGTGTGTGTATTTTGATTTGTCCAATGTGGTAGTGTTTTGTAAAGGTGTGTGTATTTTGACTGCGGCGGTGTGTACCGCCAATGGAATACCGCGGTTGAAAGACCGCTGCGGGGATGTGTGGGTCGGAATGGCATGGGAGTATTTCTGTTGGCGTGACGGTGGAGGTTTGGTCATCGCCTGTTTTGCGCTGGCCGTTGGTGTGGCGGACTTTTGTGGATGTCGGGTTTTTGCCGGTTTGCCAGTTGCGGGTCAGAATGACCGTGGCGGTTTACCGCGACCGCGGCGGTGTTATGGCGGTCTTCTGACCGGCGGTAAGCGCCTTTTACCGCCGAGGTCAGAATGACCCCCTTAGTTCGGAACTAATACCACATTTAACTAGGCTATTTAATCATGTAGCTACAGAACTAGGAGTCAAACGGTCTATAAGCCAAACTCTTATATCGATCCTCCCTAAACCTGGGATAAACCCGCAATATTGTTCCTCTTAGAGACCAATAGCCTTGTTGATTCTAGACACTAAACTCTACACCAAAATTCTGGCCACCAGTTTAGCGGGAATGCTACAGGATCTGATACATCCAGATCAGTCTGGATTCATAAAAGGGAGACAAACTCATGACAATCTATGGCGGGTAATCTATTTAATTACAAAAGCCACTAAGAAACGCATTCCAGCAGTACTAGTCACGTTGGATGGCGAGAAGGTACTTGACCGGGAGGATTGGTCCTTTCTATTCCACACTATTCCACACTTTAGCATCAGCGACAGATTTATCACTATGGTGAAAGCAAATTATACTGCTCCATTTGCCAAGATTCTAGTAGATGGGGTGGATTCTCTGACCTTTGACCTAGAGAGGGGAACACACCAGGGCTGCCCACTCTCCCCTGTCCTATTTACGCTGAGTATAGATCCTCTAGCTGAACAAGTGCGACGGGAGGGGAAGATCAGGAGCATACTCTTCGGCTCCGTGAATCAAAAGATCTGTCTTTTTGCAAATTATGTTTTATTGACCATAACATCCCCAACAACCTCACTCTCAGCTCTACAACATGAACTCGCCAAATTTGAGAAGGTGGCGGGATATTGGGTTATTCTGACCAAGTCATAGGCCTCAATCTGACTCTGTCCTCTAATGGGATGGAACAACTGGTACTCAGCTTTCTATTTCGAAGGGCAGAGAGGGTTCCTACCTGTGCATTAAATTTACTCCACAAATGTCTGACTTATTTAAAGCCCACGTTGCTCTGCTCCAACTACTTAGGATAGATCTGCAAAGATGGGCACCACTTTACATGACTTGGATAGGGCAGATTCACGCAATTAAATGACGGTCCTGCTAGATTCCTCTACCTCTTTCAGTGACACCCTAACCCGGTAGAGGCAGTTTTCACCACATTGTGATCCCTCCTACTCAAATTTATTTGGCAAGATTGAAGAGCCCAACTCCCATATAGGGTACTCAGACTTCCATGATGGGGGGTGGATTGTCCCTCCCTGACTTTTCCCTGAACTACAAGGCAGCACAATTGTGGGTATTCTCGGACAGGTCCCTTTGCGAATCAGACAGTCACTGGCCTCATATGGATCACTTGGTTGCAGGCTGCTATATCTGGAACCTGATCTGGAAACCCCAAACCGATACGCAAACTAATGTTTATTTAAACACCTCTATAAAAATGACCCTTGATATTTGGGACCGGACCAAAATGGCAGGAACCTGGGCCCAATTGAGGTACTGGGTTTTTCAGAACCGGTACTGATCCGGTAACCCAGTGGTGCCAGGGTACACCCAAAGACCTCGGGTACTTTCCTGATTCAGACCACAGAAACTCAGAGTCTTCTAGGTGAAGTCAAAGATCGAATTTATTGGCTGCAACCAAGTAACAAGCGTCCTAGAAGTACAACAGCACGGTTTGTATGTTCTCAGGAGACTGTGTTTAAATGCAAAGTCAGGTTTCCTTATATACAGTTTTGTAAGCTTCAGGCAAACATTCTTGACATTTTGGTTGGTCATTCACATGTTTTCACTACAAAGGAAAAAACAGTGTCATGATGAAACCTCATATTTCATGTCATCCAACCCATAATAAATTACCCGGCAAGGCCTAGTATTTTACATCAGATAAGTGTGGACCCCCAATAAAAACGGGCACCTCCCCCTCGTAAAGTAAGAAGAAGAAAAGAGCAGGTGCAGGTGTGAGCAAGATTAGGCAGGGTGTGTGAGCGATAATAAGGGTTTTATGGCATGGTGTGCCTTGATGCTATCTGATTCGGCCACTGGGAGAGGGACTGACCAAACAGGTTTGGCCTGAGGCAATGGTTCCAGCTTGCCCAGGTCAGAGAAAAGTCAATCAAGGTGTACGTGTCCTTGGAATCAAATCTGACTGTATTATAAGCCTATGTGAGGGCAACTTTTAAAAATGGCTGCCGTGTATAAAATGGGAGCCACGAGTGCAGGACGAAATTGCGATTTTGAGGTGAAAACGCTGCTGGAATTGAGCGAAAATGCTCATGCTTAGTGTACTAGTCATTATCGGTCTTTTGATACTAAAATTGTACTGCTGTGGCAAAGTAAATTACATGGGTCCAGAATTTTTAGAACCACAAACCCTACTTTTGCCCTTACATAGGCAATAAACCTATTCTCATGCTAATCTGAGTCCAGGTCTATGTTTCTAAAGTCATTGAGATGTTGCTGTAACATCATCCTAGTATTTAGCTCGTCTCTTGGTGCAGGTTTCCTTATGCATGATGTAACACAGAGGCCACATATGGCAGGACAAAGTAAGGAATACCTCTATCTGCAGTAGGTGGCATAAGATCACACACCCAACAATTAGTGATGTTCACTACTAACTAGTGTTGATGCAGAAGCTGTACAAAAGAATTGCTTACGAATTCTGGTCTTCTAACCTGCTCATGTTCAGGAAAAGGGTGAAAAGAGTGCAAAGAAACATTAGTAGGAAAAGACATAGGTTGGGAAGTGGGTGCAGAAGTCAATTGAGTAGAGAAAAACAATCCCACCCATAAATGACAACGTCATGTTTAAAAGACACTAGAAAACACGTTATTAAGAACATATAGACAACGGGAGAAAGTAGTGACCACTATTACAAATGAAATAATAATTTTTCACAACCCTAACCAAAAAGCAAATCCTAAAATTATCTAGTAAAATTTTTGGGGCTCCTCTGCATTTCAGTAATTTTGGTATGTTCAGGTGGAACAGTGGTGACTCTCATCAATGCTCTAAGGTGAAAAGGGGGTACTCTTTCCACAGAAAATGGACTCTATTCTGCTTTTACTAAACAGAATAGTACTTTAAAACAATGCCAGCAAAACAATCAGTCTCCTAACACCTAGTCTATACAATCACACGGAAACCTCTTGTGAAACCAACTATGCCCAGAGTCCGTTCAAAAAGCCTCTCTGGCAGGCTTCTATTGTCCATCAAATTTTCTTTTGTTGTTTTCTTTCGCATGGGCCTCTCAATTCAGGCCTCTTCGTGAGAAAAGTACTGCTTAGTTGGAGTGCCCTCCTGGCAAACACCCACAGCTCACTCGAAAGTCTCAATGTCTTAAAGCAATGCACCAGTGTCTCTCCTCTGTGGCAGACACTACAAACAATGTGCTCTTCATTGATCAAGGGCACAAATCATCTCGTGCAGACTCAAGCACCATTAATTGGGAAATAGCTCAAGCTCAGCAGCACTTTCAGACTCCAACACTCATTATTTAGTGTCAGAGGACGCTCAAGCTGCTCTTTCATGGGCACCACAATATAGTGCCTTTTTCCAAACTTGAAATCTCCGGTGCACTGCCCTTCTTCCGTTGGAGCAAAGAAAAGGGGGTGTGTGGCCAAAACTCAGGCCAAGGGGCTCAAGGGATTGCACACTGTCAGAGGTTACCAGCACATGACAGGTAGAGAAATGAAACCTCAAAACAGCTCTGCCATCAACAACAGGAATCCTTCTCTTTAGCTCTTTTACACTGAAACTTTGGTTTTGTGATGTCCAACGCCGTCTGATGGAGCAAGTACGATACCATGCGCTGGCGATCGCTGTCCAGCTTTGCTACTTTCTGGGTGCTGAGACTGTAGGGCCAAGACGTCCGTCTTTCATCTGTAGCTGTCACTGATGGGAATTAGGCTTAAATCAATGTCCTGCAGGTTATTATGACTTGATACCCGCAGAATCTAGTGACGTAGGAAATGTACCACAGTTGTTAGTTTCCTTCAATTTAGTACAAAAACAGTTCATGGTTTTTAACAAGGGGACTGCAAGTAGGTGGTCTGCAATCTTCAAAGGAGTAGCCATACACCATGGGCATAAAATACAAAGACAAAGGCAGAAGGGCAAAACAGGGTCTCTAGCATCTTTAATTGGGTTCTTTCCATTATTCTCTGCCATCTATAGCTACATGAGAATTCTATCTGAATGGATTTCCTCACACAGTGGCATTGTCTAATGGGGTAAACACATATTTTCCTCAATGATTAAGTCTAGGTGTTCCTCCTTATCTTAGAACATCTCAATAGAGAAATCACATGATACCGATTATAAGGGACATGTAGAAACCTTCCTTTAAAAACTGTGCATCAGGTGCACTATGCAATACACAGGCTAATAGTCAAATGTGCAAACAAAAAGACAAGAACTAGAGGGTCCTGACATTTGCATGATTAGGACACATCTGATCCCACCAAAAATTTAAGTAACAGGAACAGAAGGGAACCGAAAACCAAATTAAAATAGACATTGAAAATTTGTCATGTTCAAAATTCAAAAAGGTAAACATAAGATATCTCCTATTGAGATGGAAAACTTGTCTTACTATAATATTGAGTCAGTTAACCAGTCTATCGCTACCCTGACAGTCAGGCTGGAAAACATTGAAGCAGGCCTAAGGCAAATTCTTGAAAACCAGTCTGGTCATACCAAAGGGAATTATACATAACATGGGGGTCCCTGGTACATCACTGCAGTCTGGAAATGTGAACCTGAACAATACATCAATAATAATAAAAGGGCTGACTGGTGAAAGGAATTCGAAAAAGAGAAATGGGACTAGGACATAGCTAAAATCTCAATAACTAAGCATGATGCGACATTGGTCAGGGGAAGTAACAAAAGAAAAAAATCTACAGGAAGAACAAAAAATTATTTGGGTGATAGTCAGGCATGTGACACAACACCGAGAGTACGGGTGATACACAAAGGTCAAAGTTACACAAATTTTAACTCTACCGTTGGCGACTACACCATATACGGTACTCCTAGCTAATGTTTCAGTTCCTTCTTCAGTAAAAAATGAAAACCTGGTTTTCTTTTAAGAAACAAAAGCCATATGCTACTTAGGAAACAGAACATCATTAACTAATGTAATATAGAAATTAGGCCACCTTGAGTCACAGATCTATAATTTCATCCTTAGGTCCAATCAAGGCTACATAAATGTAGGGCTGCCTGTTCCTTTAAGGGAAGGGGCAGTAACGTGACTAACTGCAGGTGACGCACTTTGATCCTGTATATCTCTTTTTATTTTCCTTCAATACCATTATAGCCAAATAGACATGCACTGGTGAAGTGTTGTCTCTTATGTTCACAGCATGAAATATCATTATCTGTGGGATTTAGTAAGCAGAACAAGTTCAACCAACTGTTGCGTAGCGATGGGCATCGTCATGACCATCCCCTCACAACACAGGGGAGCTTGTAATAGTATCAAAAGCAGCAACAAACATGCAAAAAACAAATAAAAAATAATAAAAACGCACAAAACGTCAAGCCATCAGATATACTTGCTGTGTATCAAGCACAAAAAGCATAGACAAAACAATAGCATGTGTGAATAAGCGGTGACACACAACACCATGTCATGTACTTTATGCACTGTAAACCTGCAGCCCAAAACCCAATATTTGGGCCTGTTTAATTTGTCAGGTTTAAAATCCTTACCCTCCTTTTGACAGTAGATCACCAGGCAATGGAAATCTGCTGTCAAATATAACTTTACTGTTTCTCTTCTAACATACAGGACCAGCAAGAACAATTCATGATAGGACCAAATACACGAAAATAAATTTCCATTACTTAACTGTTACCCTCTTGTCAGTTACTTCGCAACATCAAGCCACCTTAGTTTTACCTTTCTAAAAGTAAAAATTGTTACACTGACACTCCATATTAATTTGGCACCTACAATTTCCACTGTGAAAAATAAGTCTTAATTGGTAAATCGTTCTCATTAAGGCATGTAGCCTTCAAAATTTTAGAAAAGGGCTGCATCTTATTTTCTGTCTAAGACTTAATGCAACACTTCGTTTTCTGTCAAATAAAAGCAACTAGCAGGCATCATTTTATTTTTTTAGAGCGGAGACACAAATGTATCAGTTCTGCAGAGCATTTAACATGATGTTCGGACTTTCGAAGAAACCCCTTTTTTTTATATTTTCCCTTTGGAATTAAGTTCTTTAATTGTATTGATGTTCTTCTGGAGAAACCAGAAATCCCACTTTTAGAGGCCCTTAGGGTCATTCTGCATTTCACAGAGACAAGGCCCTAATTTAAAAGGTCACAAGTGTCAACATGACAGCCTCCTCCATCGTATAGAATCTCAGCAGCGTGACTTGAGCCAGCCTCTGTAGCTCTCCTAGCTTCTGCCACTCTGAATCTGTCAAAGACAGTAGGCCTTCCTATTTTCCTTCTACCCTGCAATAATTCACTCAATTTAAAAAAAACTAATTTTTCCTTTTTAGGCGCTAAAAAAAATGATCTCTATTTCCAGATTATTAAACTACATTTACTGTGAATAATTCACAAACCTTAATAACACACATACCAGTTGTTAGAATAAATGATTGTTGCAATCCCATGCAATGGTACATATTTCATCAACCTCGAATGAATGAACGTCTCAGTAGGCCCAGCTGAAGTTAGAACCTTCAACCTCGATATTAAAACAAGCCTTTGTACTGGCACATTGACTCATTGAATCACAAGAAGGCACAACCTGCAAATATATATCAAACCTAAATGTATGCATTTACTGAAGCCTGAGACACTTTCAAAAGTACTCTGAATGAAAGAAAATGCAGTTTAAACAATGCTTTTGCCCAAAATCGACTTTGATATTTTAGGCATTAAAAAATCAATATCCTACAATTTTCTTGCATAATATGCATTACCAGAATGTCTATTACACAATCCATGAGTCAGCCATTGAAAATATTAACTTATACTATATAGAAATGAGCTTGTTTGCTCCTGCGCCAAGGGAAAATTGCACATACAAATGTCATTTTAGCGGTGCAACATAACTTAAATTAAATTTTAATGCTAGGAGTTCATAGTATAGGTATTAAGCTTTATAAATATTACAAAACGATTTTGAAAGGCACTTATTTTTTAAATAATCTTTCCATAATTAATAATTTTCTTTTTTTTTTAAAAACCCAATTATTCTTTTTTTTTTTATAATTCCACATATAAAAGCAAGCTGCATCCCTTGCCTATTATTTGGGATACATTAACTCACAAGCCTAAGCGCATAAGCCTAACTTGAAATGCGTCACATTTTTGCGCCACTTTCATTTAAAAGGAAGGTTATGCAAAATTCCACCCGTGTTTAACTGGGAAAGTGCTGGCTGAATTGAACATTCCTATCAAATATACTGCAGCTGAAAAGTTTGCCTGTGAACATCTAATACAATGCATCTAAGAAAAATGCTGTAAATTTATTTATTTTTTTGCAAAAATAGATAATTTCTTTTTTTTTTTTTGGGGCCCTATTTATATCTATTGAATGTGTTTTCTAATTTATTAAGCATTTAACGGCAGTTTTGTATATGTGCACAATTGCTCATTCTATAAATTAAAAAGCAACATATAGCTATGTTAGCACATCACATGGTTCATTTCTGGATTTTTTCTAAGTTTCTACTTAATATTAATTAACCAACATTTTACTTACAAACTGAAAACATCAAGAAGACCCACAAACACACATTGAGCTCATTTCAGATATAAACAGAAAACACTCAGGACACACAATACAGCGCGCTTTAGCCATTTTTCATAAATAGCGCCGTCGCAATTTACTTACAGAACCGTTTGCAGATCCTAGTTGTAAGTCATATTTACAAGAGAAAAGAAAACTTTTCTCAATGGTGTTCCAAAAAACTGCAAAAACAGCCTCACAGACATTTATTTCCAAGAATAGCGGACCCATACTTTATTAAACGTGATGCGGCCCACTCCGTGCTTCACATATAGTTCATACGTTGGAGTTCCAATCGGAGGAACCGGACATGAGTCCTCCAACCGGGAGTCCCTTTTACAACCAAGACAAAACAAATTTCCAAGTCTGCTAAGACCAGGCATCTTCGCTCACTAGTCTAGCTTCAAACTTCAAAGGATTATCGCTTACGATAGTCTCGTGAATACACTAGTCCTTCGGCTTTGGTACTTGCAAGTTCCAAATCAAAGTGATCCCGAAGGGATCCCAAACCAAATGTCCAACTAAGGACCAAACCAAGTGTCCAACTATGGACTGGGAGACGCTCCACTTATACTTAACTGAAAATATCGATGACGTCACCAGAAGACTCGTCTTATCGTTTCGCTCTACCAAACATCAAGGGTCCAAATCAGGGCGATAGCCAGGGCAGCATTCCTTCGTAGCCGTCGGGAAGCGGGGAACCTCGCAGCAAAGACTTTTGGACCACGTCGACATGCAGGGGTCGATGAAGTGGTGGCCTTCCTCCAGAATTTTCACACGAAGCTCCTCATGGACCTCAGGCTTGGACCGGTACCGCTGGTATCGCCCCACGTTGGGCGCCAACTGAGGTACTGGGTTTTTCAGAACCGGTACTGATCCGGTTACCCAGTGGTGCCAGGGTACACCCAAAGACCTCGGGTACTTTCCTGATTCAGACCACAGAAACTCAGAGTCTTCTAGGTGAAGTCAAAGATCGAATTTATTGGCTGCAACCAAGTAACAAGCGTCCTAGAAGTACAACAGCACGGTTTGTATGTTCTCAGGAGACTGTGTTTAAATGCAAAGTCAGGTTTCCTTATATACAGTTTTTTAAGCTTCAGGCAAACATTCTTGACATTTTGGTTGGTCATTCACATGTTTTCACTACAAAGGAAAAAACAGTGTCATGATGAAACCTCATATTTCATGTCATCCAACCCATAATAAATTACCTGGCAAGGCCTAGTATTTTACATCAGATAAGTGTGGACCCCCAATAAAAACGGGCACCTCCCCCTCGTAAAGTAAGAAGAAGAAAAGAGCAGGTGCAGGTGTGAGCAAGATTAGGCAGGGTGTGTGAGCAATAATAAGGGTTTTATGGCATGGTGTGCCTTGATGCTATCTGATTCGGCCACTGGGAGAGAGACTGACCAAACAGGTTTGGCCTGAGGCAATGGTTCCAGCTTGCCCAGGTCAGAGAAAAGTCAATCAAGGTGTACGTGTTCTTGGAATCAAATCTGACTGTATTATAAGCCTATGTGAGGGCAACTTTTAAAAATGGCTGCCGTGTATAAAATGGGAGCCACGAGTGCAGGACGAAAATGGCGATTTCGAGGTGAAAACGCTGCTGGAATTGAGCGAAAATGCTCATGCTTAGTGTACTAGTCATTATCGGTCTTTTGATACTAAAATCGTACTGCTGTGGCAAAGTAAATGACATGGGTCCAGAATTTTTAGAACCACACAATTCCTGTCCCCATTTACGCACATACATTTTAATTCCCCCTTCCCTACAGTACTTTCCCAGGGACCGTTTGAGTGCTGGAGAACAGGAGGGTGCCTTCTGATATCTAATTTGTTCCTTGGGAGGGACATGTTGACTTTGGAAAATTGTCAAAGAGCTTTTGGGTTGCCTCCATCAGCAAGAGTTACCACTATGCAGTTACGGCACTGGGTTCTCCAACCGGAGACTAGGGCAGCAGCCATGAGGGATCTTTTCCCCATTGAAAGTATTGTGAGAAAACAGGCAGACTCAAGAGGTGCACTTTCATTCCTTTATAAACCTCTTTTGGAGGCAGCACTCTACATTCCATCACGCCATATGGATTTTTGGTAGCATCAGTTAGGTGAGACTATTACTGAAGATTAATGGGGTCAATTGTGGCAGGACATCCAGCGGTATAACCACTCCATGGGTTTAAGGGAAGCTCATTGCAAACTTTTACATGACTGGTATTTATACCCCACAAACCTTAAGAAAATCTTCCCTAACACCTCCAAAATCTGTCAATATTGGTCAGAAATTTTAGCTCAAATCAAAGAGATACTGTAATATCCTATACCGGCTTCCCCAGGACTTATTCTCTTGGGACTAAGACATAACACCCTCCGATACCAGTCATCGAGTGATAGAGCAATCATTTGGCTGCGTCTGGGAGCCACTAAAATTACTTTAGCGTCAGCATGGAAGAAAGGGACGGCTCCCTCAATGTCTCAATGGCACCGGAGAATATAGCAGGTACTAACTATGCAACACCTCAATGATATCTTTAATGATAGTTTCCAAAATGTGAGCATAAATGGGGCCCTCTAGTGTCATTCCTATCTGGGGGACCTCCCCTAACAGCTTTTTCTCCACGGACACGAGGCGTCCACTTTTTCCAGATTTGATTTTTCGCCAATGATGGAACTTTGCACTTCAAGGGTAACAGGGCAGTTAACTTAATATGAACTCACTTGTGTGCTGAATTAAGGCTGATAATCACTCATGTTGAAAGTTGTGAAAGTTCTAATTTTACTTTTTTCCTTTACATTTTTTTATTTTTTTATACCACTGTGCCTGCATTGTTCACTTGATTGCTGACAAAGCTTGTGCTCGAAACTGTAAGATTCATTAGCTAAGAATCCTCTCTGCAGATGTAATGCATAGAAAATGTGTTATGTTCTGTGGTAATGTTTAGAAAATTCAATAAAGAGAGTTTGACTAAAATGGAGCCTCATTTCCTTTTATGGCCTCATTTGAAAAAAGAAAGAAATGTATTTAATTTAAAAAAAGGTAAACACAGACATGGCATCTCCTGACCCCAGCAGACCACCCTTCATGAGATGGCATCCAATCGTAGAGAGTCAGAAATAATAACTGATGAATGTTGGTAAGAGAGGTCGAATTGTGACCCACTATCATTCCAAATTTATTTTAACCATCCTATTAGAAGATAGATCAGTTCACAAAATTAATTTTCATTAAAAAAATTGCAATCATTGTTTGTAAATTGAAATTTCATATATCAGTCCCAGAATACCATACCCTTGAGTTGGTGGTGATGGGAATGAAAATAGTATGTTTTGTGTTTTAATTGTTAGCCACTTCTTCGATGGGCTGTCAATTAAGGCCGTGGCATTTTGAGGATGGTTGTATTGTCAAAATTGTCTTCCATTAGATTTTGCTGTTTGGATCAAAATGATATTTTGTGATTGTGCAGAGGCATACTGAACAGAGGCTTGAAATTGATGCTTTATGTATATCCTTTGCTGTATTTACTGTGTCAGCACAATTGCATTTTTATTGCCAATTTTTGACATTCCTACTGTTGCTTCAATGCTTAAGTCTATCATGAAATAAAGGCACAGTTCCATTCAATAATGAGCCTTGAGTGTTAATTTGTTTTGTTTGCTGTCATGATAACATGTTGTTTGGTTTACAGATTTCTTTGCATGCAAAGTAATGATGTAGGGATAGGTTTGATAAAGGTTCAACAAACAGAATGGGGTCTTGTTAAAAATATCTACTATGTAATATTTTGCTGTGTATGCCTTTAGGTTCACATGTGCGTCATCAAATTCTACTTCTTACTCAATTTAATAACTCTCTTCTTTAAATACAAATCTTTATTTTGCTTAGCCAGTCTGTTTATCAATGGGACACTTTTTAATTATTATTACTATTATTATTAGTAGTAGTAGTAGTGACAAGAAAAACACCATTGTGCAGTTGTATTAAACCATTATTTCTGTCTCTGAATTGTAAGCAACAAACATCAACAATTTACTGAACAGATTCAACTGTAATAAATTATTCAATCATTAACAAAGAAGTATAGTTATTTATAACAAAATGTGTTTGGGCTTCTCATTAAGAATGCAACTAAAATGCAATCAGTAGAACCGCAGTTATGAATTTATAAAATTTAGGGTAAAAACCTGTGCCTAGAAGATCAAAGCACCAACCGCAGACATTTAGTCATGTGAGACATAAAGTAATGAAATGTGGATGACCGCGATGGTGTGGAAATCAGATACAAAAAGTGGATTGGGCCAGGTCGCCACTTACTTTTAAAGTTAGAAGAAATTTAAAGAAAAAGTCCCTGAGAAGGTAGAAGTTCGGCAGGGCGAGGCTGCAGGCGGTGTCCTAGGAGGGCGTGTCATCGCCTGGGAGCCACTGGTCTATTTTGTGATGAAGATGTCCACATGCGGAATTGGTTGATTTTCAGGAAGTCGAAAATCTTCAGCAGGACCAATATGGAGGCTGTAGCCAATGAGAGTTGCAGGAGGCTGGATACCCTTTCACTGATGAACCACTGAATAGGATTTGCTGCTGCAGAGAAGAATTTAGCAGAAGCTACCGCAAAGTCAGACTGGTTGGCGATGCATTTCAGGGAGATCAATGAGTAGCTTGGTCCCAGTGTTCCCTCAGTTCTCGGAGTAGTTTTTAGCCCAAAAAATTCTGAATCCCAAATTTAGGATTTTTGCCATCTGGGAAACCTTAACACCACACACAACTGTCCAGGTTTGGAGGGGCACCAATTGGGGGTTCAGGGCTCACTCAGGCTGGGTGTGAGAAAAGGCCTCTTTTTGACTTGGTTAGCACCTACGTTTTGCCTGATATATGATGTAGCCTAAGAATTATAGGGCAAGATGTATCAAAAAACCAAATTGCATTTCTTAAATAGCGAATTTTAAGAAATCGCTATTTAAGAAATGCAAAATGGTATGTATGATTTTTGCGATTCGGTAATAGCGATTTCTTAAAATTCGCAAATGCTATTACCGAATCGCAAATAGAGAATCCAACTCCATTTGCACCTATGGGCCAGCTGCAAATGGTTTTGCATTTCCTAAATTGCAAATTCCAGTTAGGAATGAGCAATTTAGGAAATGCAAATCCCATTGTGCTGGGGGCCTAAGGCCCCCTCTGCTGCACCCCAAAAATATTTTTACGGACAAGTGAAGCACACACATGCCTTAGGGGCATGTGTGCGCTACATGTCAATTTTAAAAATGCATTTAAAATGCATTTTTTAAATTTGCACATGGTTACCACCAAACGTTTGTTGGTGGTAATTGCATTTCCTAAATGCCCAATTCGCATTTAGGAAATGCTTGATACATGTGCTTAAGAAATCGCAAATAAGGATTCCTTATTTGCGATTTCCTATTTAGAGAATCGCAATTTGCGATTCTCTAAATGGCGTCGCAATTTTAAGGAATCGCTATTTTAGCGATTCCTTAAAATTGCACTGCGAATGCCTTTCATACATTCTGAAAAGCATTTTTGCATTCGCAAACGGCCGAATTTTGCAATTCGCACCGTTTGCGAATGCAAAATTGCTTGATACATCTGGCCCATAGTGTCCATGGCCACTGCTAACCAAGGTTTCCTGGGCCAGAGCTCTTTCCCTAAAACTGTTGTGATGCATTGGCACAACTGGACACACCTTTAGCTACCACTATAAGTCCCTAGTAAAAGGTACTTAGGTGCACAGGGCATGGGATACTACGGGTAGGCCCATGAGTAGGCCTATGGACCCAGGAGGTCTAGTAGATTGCCTGCTTGGGAATGACCTGGAGCATTCCCCCTGGGCTGATGTAGAACTGAAGACCCATGCAGCACTGCTAGGGATCCCTGAGGGGGCATGTGTCAAGACACGGGCAAGGGCACAAAGTGAACTTCAGAGAGAAAAAGGAGAGCTGGATCCTGAAATAGGGGACCAGCTTCCCAAGAGAAAAGGCAAGAAAACCTGGGGGCCAGCTTCAAAACAGACCCCAAATCAGATCCCTCTTCCCAGGAAGAGGAATCAACCTTCTTGGGGGGAACTGAGCCTGAAGAGCTTGCTCGTTATCACCCAGAGCTCTTCAGCCACGGGGACCCTCCAGGGAAGATCTGTGCCAGGAGCAGAGGACCTGCCCCACTCTCGAAGGCCTGATGCAGCAAGCTGCACAGAAAGAGTTAGGGAATATCAGTGGTACCCACAGGATTTATTGGGAGGAGGGGCCCCTTTACACCTTAAACCTGGTGCAACCAGGGGGGTGGTAGTGCCCCTGCATTTCAGAGATTTTCTCCTCACTCTAGACCATGACATTCCCCTAGCTTGGCACCTGGGCCAAAATAAAACTTGGAGTAGGTTAGTTAACTACTTTTATCGGCCAGGAATATCCCAAAAAGTGCCAGTGGCAACGCAGATGGGCACTTAAAGGCTCCCTCAATGCCACTACCTATGGTTGGAGTTCCTTTTGAAAGGCTAGAGGTTGCCATTGTTGGCCCCATTGACCCTCAAACAGCACCAGGACACAGATGCATACTAGTCGTAGTAGATCATGCCACTAGGTATCCTGAGGCGATACCCCTTAGGACCATTATTGCACCTGCAGTTGTCAAAGCCCTCCTGGGTATCTTCATCAGGGGCGAGTTCCCTAAGGAGGTAGTATCAGACAGAGGTTCAAACTTCACGTCTGCACACTTAAAACACATGTGGAAGGAATTTGGGGTGACCTATAAGTTCACCACCCTATATCATCCTCAAACAAATAGGTTGGTTGAGAGATTTAATCAGACTCTAAAAGGCATGATTGGAGGACTCCCTTGAAAACTCAGAAGAAGAGATGTCCTGCATCCTTGCCTGCTGTTTGTCTACAGGGTAGTGCCATAAAAGGGTGTAGGTTTCTCTCCATTTGAACTTTTGTTTTGGCAGCCAGTTAGGGGACCACTAAGTCTTGTTAGGGAGGGCTGGGAGAAGCCTCTCAAAGAGCCCAAGCAAGACATTGTGGACTGTGTGCTTGACCTATGTTTAAGAATGGCTGAGTGCATGGAGAAAGCCAGCAACAAACTTCAGGCCAGCCAGGAGCTGCAACAGCTCTGGTATGATCAGTAAGTTGCTTTGGTGGAGCTCTAAGCAGGGCAGAAAGTTTGGGTGTTGGAGCATGTTGCCCCAAAGGCCCTCCAAGACAAGTGATCTGGGCCCAATTCCATACTTGAAAAAAAGGGAAGGTTACTTATCTAGTTGACCAATGCAATTGCAAAAACCCCAAAAGAATGATACATGTCAACCACCTAAACCCTTCTATGACAGAAGTGATGTGACCATGCTCATGGTTACAAATGAGGGACAGGAAGATGAGAGTGAGCCTCTCCCTGATCTCCTCTCCAGCAGTCCCCAAGATGCTTCTGTGGATGGAGTGGTCTTATCAGACACCCTCACAGAGCAACAGCAAACTGATTGCAGGCATGTCCTCAACCAGTATGCTGGCTTATTATCTCTGACCCCTGGAAAAACAAACTGGTGTACCCATGATATGGACACTGGTGACAGCCTGCCTGACAAGAACAAGATCTATAGACAGTCAGACCATGTCAGAGAGAGTATTCAAGCAGAAGGTAAATATATGCTGTATTTGGCTGTCATTGAACCCTCTGAGAGTCCCTGGGCTAGCCCAATAGTTTTTGTCCCCAAACGTCATTCCAAGGGAGAGAAAAGGGAAATGGGGTTCTGTGTGGACTACAGGGGCCTGAACTCTGTGACAAAAACTGATGCACACCCAGTTCCAAGAGCTGAGGAGCTCATAGATAGACTAGAGGCAGCCAAATATCTGAGTACCTTTGATTTGACATGTGGGTATTGGCTGATTAGTCTGACCCCAGGAGCAAAAGAGAGGTCAGCATTTTATACTCCTAGTGGGTATTATCAGGTCACTGTAATGTCCTTTTTACTACATAATGCACCTGTCATCTGCCAGAGGTTGGTGAACCATGTCCTAGCTGGACTGGAATATTTTAGTGCAGCTCATCTGGATGGCATAGCTGTCTATAGTTCCACCTGGCAAGATCACCTGATCCACAGTGGGAAGGTCCTTGAGGCTCTGCAGAAGGCTGGACTCACTAGCAAGGCCAGTAAGAACCAGATAGGGCACGGTAAAGTTGTTTACTTGGGCCACTTGGTTGGTGGAGGCCAAGTACAACCCCTCCAACCCAAGATTCAGACTATTCTGGCTTGGGAAGCTCCCACAACCCAAACACAGGTTAGGGCATTCCTTTGCTTGACTGGATATTATAGGAGATTTGTGAAGGACTATGAAACTATAGTTGCCCCCTCAGAGAGCTAACCTCCACAGAAAACGGCCACAAAGGTTAACTGGACAGTGAGTTGTCAAAAGACCTTTGATACTCTGAAGAATGCTATTTGCTCTGCTCCAGTCCTTCAAGCACCAGACTACTCCAGGGAATTCCTAGTCCAAACAGATGCTTCTGAAATGGGCATAGGAGTGCTCCTTTCCCAGAAAAAAGATGATGGGCATGGCCAGCCAGTTGCTTTTATAAGCATGAAACTACTCCCTAGGGAACAACATTGGAGTGCCATGGAGAGGGAAGCCTTTGCTGTGGGCCCTGAAAAAGCTGAGATCATACCTGTTTGGCTTTCGCTTCATAGGTTAGACTGACCACAGGCCTCTCAGATGGCTGCAACAGATGAAGGGTGAGAACCCCACACTGCTTAGGTGGTCCATTTCCCTACAGGGAATGGACTTTCAACTGGAACACAAACCTGAGTCTGCCCATGCAAATGCATATGGTCTTAACAGGTTCTTCCACTTCAATGATGAAGACTCACTAGGTGTGAGAAGAGGCCTCTTTTTGACATGGTTAGCCCCCACTTTTGCCTTATTTATGATGTAGCCTAAATCTTGTAGTGCCCAGAGTCCCTGCTAACCCGGTTCCCTGTGCCTGAGCTCTTTCCCTAAAACTGTTGTGATGCATTGGCACAATTGGATACGCCTTTAGCTACCACTATAAGTCCCTAGTAAAAGGTACTTAGGTACCCAGGGCATTCGTACTAAGGGTAAGCCCCTGAAGGAAGCAGCACTGATTGTGCTACCCTCTAGGGCCATTAATCCAGATGCACCCAGCACTGCCATTGCAGGCTGGGTATCCTGGAGCAAACCTAAAACACAAACTCAACATGGCACACCGCCTATGTGCCCTGCACACCATACACTGCATGTACTGTGGATAAGACACCCCTCTGGCAGATCTTCCAGCCCTAAGGCAGGGTGCACCACATTATATGTGAGGGCATAGCTGCATGGGCAATAGGCCCCTACTGTGTCCTTGCCAAATCTTGGGCATAGTGAATGAACAGAGCAGCCATTTTAATACATGTACTAGACACTGGTCAATGCGAGTTTTCCAGCTACATAATGGCCAATCCGAACCCTGGGTTGTTTGGTATCAAGCAATAAGAATGATAAATCCAACCTGGTACCAGTATTGGATTTATTCCTAAAGATGCCCAGGGGTCACCTTAGAGGTGCACCCTGAAAAAGCTATCTACACTGGCATGGTTGCTGACTGGTCCTATCCAGCCTGCCATCTCAAGAAACCCAACCTACAAACCTTGCAGGAGAGATCTGTTTCTCTAGTTTGTAGAACAATGCCCTTCCTGGGTGGAGGGCAATCAGATTCAAGGGGCTTATGACCTGTTGCACCCAGGACCTGACAATCACTGCTGAGGAGCTGCTGGGCAACTGGAAAAAACTCTAAAGAACCCCAGAGAACCCCAGGCCTTGACAATTGCCATAGAACTCTCTCCGGAGTGGAGGTACCACTCTACAACAGCAAGAAGCCAACAAGCCAGTGAGAATCACTTGGCTGACTAACTGTTAACTCCAGAACCAGAAGTTGCACCTGGACCAAATGACACACTGACACTTGTGAGGACAAACCCTGCAAGTTTACAAAGTTTGGTGGCACTGTGCCCTCTAGTGGTCAAACAGCAAACATTGGACACCAAGAAAACCAGCCTACCAGGGCTGAAAAAGGACCAGGAGGAAGCCCAGTTGAGGGACTTGGGAACACCCTGGACCTCCCACCAGAGTACCCCTGTTGTCCTGCAAACGACCCTTGAACCCACTTACCTCCTGCTTCTGGGGGCATCTTTGCACACAGCTCCTGCCTCACCGATTTGTACTGCACCCTGCACGCCCAGTGCCTTGCACCAAAGAACTTGCTCTGCCCTCTGGGTCCCCCACTCCTTGCAACCTGACCACTCCAAGGAGACCCCAGAGAACCACCTTTAAAGTTGCCTGTGCAGTGCTTTTCCAAGTGGTCCCCCGCATGGGCTCTGGACCAGCTCCAGAAACCTTTCATCGCTGCTCCTGCCAGAACTGAGAACCAACCAAACTTCTTCAGCTGCCACAGTGTGCCCACCGGCGACCTCGACCAACCTGCAAAAGAACAACTTGGTGACCAATTGTTTGATTTTATATGTATTTTTAAAGTGATATTCCGTTGATTCCTATGGTACGTAATTATGCACAATAAGACTATTTTAGTTAAACTTCAAAAACGTATAATTCAAAATCAAAAAGTACTTAACCAATTCTGATAATAATGGTCTTAAATATTGCATAAAAATCTGAAATATTTTTATAAATTGGACTCAAGCTATTCCTTTGAGTGTGTGAGTTGCAAGGTTGATACTGTGGGTACAACAAATGGTTTGCACTTCTCCAAGATTGGCCTAACTGCTCGACTAAGCTACCTTCAAAATTAGAGCACTAAGTGATCTAGTTTTTACCCCTGTAAACCGACATGTGGTTGCCTGGCCCCCTGCACAGTGTGCCTAGCTTGGCACACCACATAGAGGGCCAGCCTTCTACACTGGGTCCAGGTGTGGGTTCAAGATGGTGGGAGCCAGTTATGTTCCTGTAGCTCTGAACAGGATGCTAGCAAACTAGCCCATGAAGTCACTATGGAAGTCTTGGGTGTAAGCGATGAAGCTGGAGTAAAGCTGGGCAGGCCTCTGAGGGTTCAAGGTATGCTCCAAGCAGGAAAGCAATCATTCCAGGTGCAGCAAAGAGGAGTACACAGCAGCAGGCAGTCTTCTGAGAGTCTTTCCACAGGTCCAGAAAGTGAAGCGAAGAGTAGATCTGAGGGTCCTATTTTTATATCATGTGAAGTGCATGGAATTTCCTGACTCCCCTGCCCTGGCTCCAAGCTAGCTGCAGGAACAATGCAGTGATGACAAGTCTTTTGTGTGAAAAAAGAGTACAGCTTATTCATTTGCAAGTATGGCTGTGCCCAGCCCACCCCATCCTGCCAGCGGATGACCCATTCAGGCATAACTAATTCCTCTATTGTGTGATTGTCTGGGAGCAATTAACAAAGTCCAACAGTCAACTACACTGAGTAATGTGATCTAGGACAGGCTGCAGGCACCAAATAGCAAAGGGCAAAAAATGGCAACTTTCTAAAAGTGACATTTTCAAAATTGTAATTTAAAATCCAATTTTACCAATAAAGAAGGGTTTTTAATTACAACTTCATAGACACCACACACAATATGCCCAACTTTTCCCAATAACAAATGAGCACTTATCAAATGTAATAAGGCAACCCATGTTATTCTAAGGGAGAGGTAGGCCTCACAGTAGTGAAAAATAATTTTGGAGTTTTTCACTACCTGGATATGTAAAACTTAAAAGTACAAGTCCAACCTTTTAACTACAATGCATTCTGCTCTATGGGCTACCTAGGGCCTCTTAAGGGGTGATTTAAATGTGATAAAATGGGAGTTTAATCTTAGCAAAGGGGTTATATATCGCCAAGTCAAACTAGCAGTATAAGACTGCATTCTGGCTGCATTGACAGATATTGGACCTGTTTCAAAGGGTTATTTTTGTGAGAAGCACAATCAGTGCCTTAGGCTCACATGTATCATTTAATTTACAGGCCCTAGGTAAATAGAATAGCACTCTACAAGGGACTTTTAAGTAAATTAAATATGCCAATCAAGCATAAGCCAATTTTACTATGTTTAGAGGGTGTGAGTAAAAGCCCTTTAGCACCGTTTAGGAGTGGTAAAACTCACAGGAGGCATGGACCCACAAAACCAAACTCAGCAAAAAATGGAGGGGAAAAAGGGAAAGGGTACCAGAGTAACCATGCAGAGAGAGCCAAGTTTGACATGTCTCTAGTCCAATTGCAAGGCATTCTTTCTTCTCCACAGCATTACCAGTAGTTAATGAGAAGCCTGGTTTGGTCTGCTGGTCTGTTTCTCAAATAAATCTTGTTGTAGTTAAACATCATGCTTACTTACATTGTGACCAAATCATTTCTCCCCAATGCATGTATTGAAGAAACATTTTTTTTAAATAATACTAAGTTTGTGAATTGAGTATGCTAAAATAAGTAATTGCTTGTTGATTATGAGGTTTACAATTTAAAAATCTGGAATAAAAACATTGAAGAGACTTAAATATTTTGGACCTCACTATTTTCACAGATTGAATCAGATATTCAAAACTAACTTATGCTCAAACGGCCTAGTAAACGTTATTTTGGAACACCTGGTATCTTGGACAGGTTCCATTTAGTTGGGATGCGCATGGAAAGAAAAAGGGAAAATTACAATACCGTGCTAGTAACTACTTTAATGAAATGCTAAAATGTGTAGAGGTAGAGTATTCTATATTTACCACAGGCTTGGCCCAGACTTTATGCTTTCTGGCATCTGAATCAAATTGGCAGAGACAACATATATGAAAGCTGTGCTTTCTAAAAGCACCATAAAAGAAAACTGAAATTTGTAGAGTTTGACCAGTCTAGACAGTTATTTTTGCCAAAAGGTTTTTTGTGAAACAAAGACATTTATGCCTATTGAGAACATTTTAATTGTTTGCTAGTGTTTAAAATAAGAGGTGTTTTCTTCAGAGTGAACTATCCGCAGATACAAACATATGAATTATATTTTAAAAAATGTAAGTGCCATATACTTGGAACAAACATACACTGCATATTGTGTGCTTTACAACACAATAATGGTTTCTATCAAAGAAAATTAAAAAAGGAAGCCCTGTGTTTTCGTCATCAATGCAAAATGTTGCGATCTATTCATAAAGGTAAATCTACATGTGTAGATTTAGTATAAGTAAATTTACTCTTACAATTTTGAGGAACTTTTTTACTTTTGACTTTCCACGATTTACAGGTGTAGACTTATTCAAAAGTGTCCTCACCACTTGAAATAGGGGGTGGAGTCAGTAAAAATGCCAAATATGACTTTACATTTACTACGAGTAGTGAATTTACAACTATAGTTGACATTCTACACACCTGGCAGAGACACTGCAATTGAGGCAGAGATCTCACTAAGGTAAATTATAGGAGAAATATTAAAAATGTATTAAACTTTAGATAAATTAAAATATATTTTTATGTCATACATTAATACTAATTAATTTTATATATTTATGCATTAGGAATAACAAAACGTAATGCATACAATTAAGTAATTTAAGTATTATTCATAAAATATGATTGCATTATTTTCTTATAATTAAAACTGGTTATTCATATCTTAATAAATAATTAATATGTTTAATTGCTTTCTTTTTATAATGAAATGCCATTTCTTCATATTTTCAAACATTTTAAATAATGTAATTGAATTTAACATTAGCTCCTATGGGATTTTATTTAAAGTCACTTTCTCCATTATTTTCTATAGTAGGGTGTTACAGGACAAATAGTTTACTATGTGTGGTGCTGGACTTACTCCATTTACATTTACTAGGGCTGTGGGACTTTATTGGTTGCAGTAACTATAGAAGGGTAAAGGAATACATTTTTTGTGGGTGAGTGCATGTCCTTTACCATGACCCTACCTAGCCAATGTTAAATTCCTCCTTTGTCCTACCTCAACCCCTCCCTGTTAGTCATAAATATTCCCCATTTTCATGCAACTGTCCTCTGTCCCTTCCACATTTACAACTGAAACGTATACTTATGTGTACTTACTTGTACAGGGGTGGGAGAGATCTCCACACATAAAAGACAGGAGAGGCAAAAGTGTAGGCTTTAGCACATAAGTATGTGAGTAGCATTTTGTAGTACATTAGAAGTACTGTTGGACCATGTGGTGACCATGGAATTTGCATGGTCCGTGGCTTCATCTGTTTCTATCAACCTCCCAATCTGCTCCCAGGGGGCAAAAAGACTATTGTGTCTGTTCTGGGGGAGGGGGAATTAGCCCAGTGTCTGAGTGGGTTGCCCTGCCCTTCTTTATTTTAGCTGTTTTTCCCAGTTGTCTACTTGGCTGTCAGCCCACCCCCTTTCTTGGAGGGCTGCTTGGGGTAAACACCTCCCTCTCCACTCCCCATCAGGGGCAGAGATACTGTTGTGAACATTTTGGAGTGAGGGATGGCCTTATGTGTGGGCGGGCCAACCAACTCCTTTTATTGACTAGTGAGCCTTCTGGCCACCAGGCACCATTGTGGGGTGAACACCCTTTATTCGCTTCCTAGGAGGGAGCAGAAAAGCTGCTGTGCCTGAGGGGTAAATGCCCTATGCTCAAGTGGGCCTCTCCTCCCAACAAAAGTACTTGTTGGTGTCTTGTGGAGAGGATCCCTGTTTGGGGATCGCCCTCTGAGAGCAGTCCATGAGTAATGATTCACTAGAGAGGGACAGCACTGGAAAGAAGACATTATCTCCTTTCCCCTGCTCCCTCTCCCACAGAGATGAATACCAATGGGAATGGTTATGTCACCCAGGTGCCAAAAGTGAAAGCAAGGAGCATGGTCTGTTTTCACTTTTTTTTAATGTGATGTCAGTGTACTGTGTGCACTGCTTTTCACAGCAAGACAAAAAATCCAGGAACATGAAGGAGGCTTTCTCCTTGCATCCCAGCTTTAAATTTGGAAAAGCAAATGTTTACGGTGTTTTCATCAGAAAAAAATATTTTCTAGTACTCTGGGTGCCCTGTTGATGCACACCACTCTGTAAAAGTAGAACTGAGCATGTCAATGGGTTATCCAGTAGATCAGCAATAGATCAGATTCACCTGCATTTTAACATTTGCATGAACCTGAAAAGATTAAGAACATTTTGATTAATTGTCGTAGAGATGTATTGGAAGGAGAATATTAATGAGAAGAGTTTGTGGGGAGCTACCTTTTGGCAAATTAAGGGAACTTAAACGTTGCTTTAAGCATGATTGCATCTAAGGGAAATTATATTTTTCGATGGCATGGTACACAAACTGGCATGTGTTTGCTTCCCTTTAAGATTTGCAGACATTGTCAATTACAGAGATTAATATGACACATTTTGCTAACTGGAAATGGGAAGAAAATGTTACTGGTGATGAACTGAACAACATGGTTAAAAATGATACTTATAAGTTAACATGTTTGTGAGGGGAGTGAAGCCTATACACCTAGTGGCTGAATTGCACAATGAGAAACAAGAAAACCTGGGATTAATCCTCACTATACCAAATTGTGTGATCCCACATAATTGTTATATTTCACTTTTCCTCTCTTTTCTTCATTATCATATCTGAGAGGACCTTCAAATACATGACTTCAGGGTATATGCTGTACAAACCTTTTCAGGTGTTTACTTCAATAAAATATAATGTTGTCCATGTAAATTGATAAACCAGGCCCCCAAAGAGTGCACATAACTAACTTGCTTTTATTTTTCACTACAAGCATTGATGGTAGAGTGGGGAGGGGATTAGTGTTGCTAAATTCATGTTTGAAAACTATCACTTTAAGAAAAAGAATTCTCAATGCACTGATTTAATCTGATGTTATAAAGCGAAACAGTTCTGCATGCTAATGAAATACACTTTTTGAACTTTGACACTTTTGCTTATAATAGTATAGTATTTTATGATATTTTCAAAATTTTGCTACAAGATGTCTTGAAGGTGCCCCTGAACGTACGCTTCAGGACTCCTTAGTTACTTCTTTCTTTAACATCAATTAACCTTTAAGTAAAAACTTATTGAACATTGGTTAAGGTTTAATTCTGGGTGAGTAAACAGGGAAATCAGTGCTGCAGTGGACCAGGGGTCTGCATGAAAAGGTCAGTAGGGCTGCATGAGCCCCCTGGGCTGTACTTTAAGTATCAATGTTCTATCATCTATTCTACTTTGAATCTTTTTTCAGAAAGATCTAGCTTCCTTACAGGACTACAAGCTTAGATTGGTGCTTAGACACAATTAAGTTGGGCACTACAACTTGGGCTTACATCACACAAAGTGCCTTACTCATTGATTCTGCTGCCTTTGATTCTGCTATCTTTCACCCCTATAAACTTATTTCAAGATAGACAATTATCTCTACAAAAGCGGTCAGCTTTTTGAATTGCTGATGAATGATGATCCACACGTGATATGGTTGTTGCAAAGAGTAATTCCATTGTCTATACCTGCGTTTAATTTTCATAGTTGTCAAAAGTACATGGGTTCGATTCACAAAGGTAAACTTGGACCAAAATTCAAAGTTTAGACCAAAGGTCTAAACTTAGACAAAAACTCTAACTTCACTACAAGTAAAGGTAAAATTTTTGTCTAAGTTTAGACTTTTGATCTAAGTTTAGACCAAACTTTTAAACTTAGACCAAAAGTCTAACTTTACTATGAGTAAAGTTAGACTTTTGGTCTAGACTTTTGGTCTAAGTTTACCTTTGTGAATCGTGCCCCATGTGTATTGGATCGTATGAACATTTACATGTATATAATATGTTTAGTATGTTCCTTTTAAATTCCAGTATTTGACTATTGGCAATCTTAATTTCATTAGCACATTTTCCTACCCTACTCCTTTAGGACACTCACTCTTTTGCAAGGATACAACTATAGAAGGCCCTTGTAATGCTTTGAAAGCTGCCCTTCCTTGCAAACTCTGTGTGATAGCTGCATCCTTTATTTATCCTACCAGTCTCTGCTAAACAATGGTAACTATGTGATTCAAAAAATACTTTTTGCTCCGGCTTAGTTCAAAGTTATAAATAGTGTAAATACGCTCATTTCAAATCTAACAGAAAAAGGGGTACCCCTGATCTCTGCAGCAGAAGCATTTGGTCTTCAAGTAACCTACTCTGTCTCTGAGATACAACATCTTTTTCCACTGAGTTCCCGGCTCACTTTTCTGACCACCACTATGCTCTATGCCAGTCAGTCAGTCAGTCAAACAAATATTTATTCGGATCGTGTGTAAATATCCATAAAAGAGCAAATATCAGAGCTAAACAATACGTTTAAATAGTTAATGCATCAAAGTAGTAGTTAAAACATGTAATACCCAAAATCAAATATTAAAAAGTCAACAAATACAAACACTAAAAACAGTTTAAAAAGTTGTAAAGCAGATACAGTACTCCATGTTTTAAGCACATCTTGCATTGTGCATGTTTTTAAGATGATTGGTTATGGCTCAACGTTGGCTCAACATCCTGTGATTCTAGGCAAATCATTTAAGCAGCCCGTGCCTGCAATTCAGCGCCATGAGACCCTCATGGGGGATTTGCGCACTTTACAAATCCTGGATTGTTATTATTATATTATGGCTTGTTGGCTGGCTTTAAATCTATTTTTTTAACCAATTATGCCTTTTTTGGTTTTCTCTTTTTGAACCTATTTGGTGGGTTATCAATGATTCTTGTTATCATGAGGTGAATTTTGGTCATTTGTGTCCTTCTGAAGTAATCCAACTGCAACATTCCCTATCCAACTGATCAACAGAAAGCTATTGCTTTCTAACTGGGAAGAGATCAACTTTCCGGTCTAAGTGCACACTGGACTATGCGCTTTCATAAACTTCAACCTCTTCACGAGATGCATATGTTTCAATGCTTGCATTGTTTTCACACTGTCATCTTGAACATTACTCTAGAACAACAAGCTGTGCTTATTGTGAATAACTGAGAAATGGTTTGGTCAATAAAAGAGCATCCGGCATTTGGCAATGCAATGCAATTGCAACTGTCACAGCTTCTTCCTACAAAACATAATTTGTGCTGCCAAATATGCTTCAACTGATGTCTGTGCGACTGACACTTTCACCATTCTTGGGTGTGTCTGGTATCATTTAAGAGATTAAACCAGTCATTCCAGCTGCACATTCAACTCCACCTTTGATGCTGTATTCAATGAGAAAAGTGATCAGTAGCTGTTGCTTTTTGCCTGTGCAGCCATTCTGTACCAATCTTTTATTTCTTGTAAACCCTTTTGTATTCCTTTTTTTCGGCTTAGTAGCATGCTGCATGGTTGAATTAGGCATAAGGATTTCCCCAGCTTTTTATTTATTGATGAACATATATTAAGATACAGATATGTAGACTCAAATTATTGCTCTATCATTCTATTTATCTATGTATTCATATGCACATTTCTAAAATGATATTATATTTGCTATTAATTGTACTTTTAGTTTAAATGTTTGCTTTGTTATACATTGATAGTGCAGCAATTGTTTATATATCAACTATCACTGTGAATTACAATGTGTAGCAGATTTTTGTAAATGGTCAACAGAATTTATATGCTGATTCTTGCATTGTATAGCAATAATAACAAGGTTTTACCTTATTTACAGGAAAGTGTATTTAAGTATGATGCCATGGAATCTTTGGAGAGATACATCCCCAGCTTTTCCTGGGAGATTTGAGTGAGTTGCATGGTACAGGTGACTTAGATGAAGGCAATGGGCTGGCAAAGCAAATCCTACCGTTTCACAATTGAAATGCCGTTTCAGAGTCAATTTACGATCTTCCCAAAGCACAATAGCTGTTGGAAAACAACGTTATTAGGCACCAAAGGTGTGTGTGTTAGAGGTCATCTGAGAAAACCTATGTGCACATTGGTGCTAGGAAATATCTATCTAGAGGTTTAAAAGGAAGGAATTTCTATTTTAAGCTGATTGTATAGCCAATTGCTTTGATTTAATGAGCACCATCTAAATACCATCTCATATGTTGCCATTCTTGTTAATACACTGTCTAATAATCGTTTTTGTTTGCAACCATTATACTTATTTTCGTATTATTAATATTTATACATAATTTGCAAGAGATTAGGAAGTTAATCATGAATAAATTATTTTTAAAGATGTGGTGTGAGTTCCTGAGGGAAAGAGGCTCTGGAACTCACTGATAAATAATAAATAGCCCTGTAACCTCACAGAACAGATTGTTACCATAAATGCAGATGCACCATCCCCAAGAGGTAAGCAGTTTATACTCAACCTGACTCCCTGGCTCAGGTTGGTAAGGTGGCCTTAGCCTGCATTTGCTACAGTATTCTGGATGTCTAAGAGGGCTGTATTTGCTGGCGTACCAGCAAAAGCACGTATTGGCAATTACCTTTTGGGACAGACCTTTGAGTACCTTTGAAGACACACACACAAGATTGTACCAATAATAACAAATGCAGAGAGACGCATTGTAATATTGGTTTCCTCCCTCAGTTCAGGTAGGAGCTCCCTATCTGCTGTAGAGTTTATCCACCACATGGCTAGTAAAAGGTTTCCCCATTGTAATGCATTTTCAATTGCATTCGAAATCTGTGTTAATATGAGGGTTCTGTCTGTGTCAATGGAAGTAAACTTTAGGGCTTATTAGAAACAGTACCTCAGGGAACAAGGATTCCCACTGTTCCAGGGCATGGGGGTGAAGTAATTGTAGTAGTTACAGCACATGCAGCCTTTCCTTTTGAAATATGTTACTTGTGGGTGGAGACTGATCAGGTAGATTCAAATACCAGTTTTTTTCATGCCTATAAGGCTACCCCTACTCCTGCTGATTATGAAACGTGTAATAGATTGAAAACTCCTATAGGTTTTCAACTACAGCAAGAAACATGAATTCCCCGTAGCTAAAAAATGTATACAATTCATTAGTGACTATATATAATGATTTCGACAATATGCTACAGATGTTAGGGATTGGTATGTTAGCTCTTGCAGCCACACAGACACTTGCTCGAATGCAAACATCTAGCTCACAAACTATTAATGCACTTATGAGTAAAGTGGCCGACAAGCAAGATGGCATACCATTTTAAATTGCTCAAATATCAAATCAGTTGGAAGTGGTGTCTCTTCATGTGACACCTCAAGATTAACATATAATATAGCATTTATGTATTCTTCTTTAGATGGTACCACTTATGAAGGGTTGTTCTACAAGGGTAACTATATTTTCAAGTATACACCCTATTACTGCCATGAATTCTGACATTTGTGCACTCTGGGGATCATATTGAGTGATGCAGGGATGTAGCTACAGTTCTCAGACACTGCAATATAAGCTTACTACGGGACTGTGACAGATGGCCCAGTAGCTGAGGTGGCAAAGGAGGGTGGAGTCATGAAGTAACACAGATCAGCACTTCTGGGGCAAGGTAGAAAGAGCCAAAATATTTCCGAAGAGTCAGAACATTCTGGAAAAGTCACAATATTCTAAATGGAGCTTGAAGGGATCAGACACTTCTGTGTCAGTAAGAGTTAGAAAGATTCAAGTGTTACACCTTGCCTGTCAACTGTGGTTGATGGGTTCTCTACTATGGTTACATAGTATGCACTGTTTGCATTCCCTACACTTTTTTTGCTTTGTTCCCCTTTTGTTCCCTCAGGTTGTTAGGGTAGCTCAAGTTAACCCTTTTCTCTACAGATGCACAGCTTTGCTTGCTACCTTTCCTGAATTTCTGCTCCAATCTCAAACTCTCCAAGTCATTAGAGACAGACCTTCATATTCAACTCCTGTACTGTATCCTGGTCATCTGGGGTCTAGTCATGGCTTCTCCACTTCCACTGCATGGGGAGCTATTCTACTGTTGCTCACAATACGATTTTGTCTGTTGTACACCAGTGTATTTAGATTAATAGTTCCATGTGTTAATGAATGACAGGTATTACAAGTCTCTCAATTGCAGGCAGAGGGACCTTGCTGCGCACCTTCCACCATCCCATGATCCCAAGGTCAGCAGGTCGAGATGCTTACAGAGTGTTTCGTTTCTAAGAGTCCTAATGCCAACAAAAACACAAATTCAGTAAAATAGAGATTGAAGGCATAAGGTTTGAGGGAATACCACTCCAAGGATGTCACAGTATGCTAAATCAAGACTTGATTGCTAGGATTTTGGACTTTTGGGGTTTCACAACCTCTAAAGGGCTCAGTGAATACTAAATAATATATCTTGAGGAGTACTGTTATGTTATGGTATTTGGATTTGTATGGCTGTCTACTCACAGTGGGATATCCGGGTACTACATGAGATTTTTACTGGATTATGACTAGAACTAGAACCAATGGAGAAACCACAAAATAGCAGAGTAGGAGGTAAAGTTAGAATCACCAGGCTTTCAGCTGTATTCAAAACTAAGGAAGTTTTAGTCAGGTGTATTAAGAGCAGTAAGGTACTCCAACTGTGTGCTGCCAAGAAGGAAGAGGAACAGCCCCTGTTCTTGTATGCCAGATTCAGGGAACCAAAGCAAGTAGTAACAAGGTAGAGTGACGCACACAACGTGGCCTGCGAAAATCTTCTACTCACGTAGTCAGGACTAGAGCCATATAGGACTTCATGAGTGTGGCACAATAGCTTAAAAAGAGCACGTTTTCATATTGGAAGTTGGAGGGCTTTTAAGTGCAGTGATATGAAAGTACGGCCAGGGAGATTGAGTACCTAGCACTCACCTGCATTTTCTACTGTCTACAGTATCCTCAGTATGTGTTTAGGAATCCCTATGCATACTTCATTACTGTAATTGAATTGAACTGGGTGACAGCCTTACAATTGCAGATGGGTAGTTATGTTAATACCTTGTGAAGCATACTAATGATGCCAAATCAGAATATGGACACAGAGATGCCCTGGTCACTTATGAGCAAATTTTTGTCCAGGATCATACACAGGTTTCTAGCAAAAGTCTTGTGTTCAGGAGAGTTTCCTAATTCTCTAGGCAACCAGCTTTCTGATCACAGGCAGGCGGCTTACACAAACAGAATTACATCTGTTTAGATCCCATTCAACTTAGCACAGTTCTCCTTCCTTCAGTGTGAGATTTGAAGAATACAGCAGAGAAATTAGTCTGAGTTTCATTGATATGTTCAGAATGCAAAACGATCAGCTGTGTATCATCAGCGTAGGAAAAGATGTTGAAGCCAAATGATCAAGTGATTTCTGCCAGTATTGGTCACATAGACTTTAAATAGAGTTGGGCTCATGGGCGAGCCCTAATGAGCTGCACATGTTATCTTGGTCGGTGTGGAAACATATGGCAGAAGCCAGATTGTTTGCGATCTACTGGATAGGAAAAATGTAAATCAGTTCCCTGGCCCAAGACATATGTTAAAGTCATGCATAATGGCATGTGAGACCTTGTTGAATGCAGTGGGCAGGTTAGATGAGATCAAGGTGGCCGACTTGACTTAGTCTAGAGTACACCAGATGCCATCTGCTGCTGCTAGTAAAGCTGTCTCTGCATTATGGACTACTAAGACGAGTCAAGCAGAAAATTGGACTCTAATTATTAGTTCAGTTGAGAATTTATCAGGTTTCCAAGCACCTTGGCCAAGAATGGCAGAAAGGATATGGGCCTATAGCAGAAAAGCTTCACAAGATCCAGAAAGGCTTTTTTAATAGAGGAATCATGTCATCTTGCTTTCATGCTTAGGAGAGCTCAGCAATAGACAAGACAATATTAAAATGTTAGTTAAAATATTGTTTAAAAGTTCTGAGTGTGAGGAGAGGATGAAATAGGGTTAGGGATCACAAGGAGATCCTGAACTCACCGAACGCATAAGCTAGGAGCAACTAGCAGAGCACATTTAGTTAAGGAACGCCCCTTTGCCACAGTGGGGGAATTGAGAAACTTCAAGGTCTCTAGGAGTCTTTGTGTTGCAAAGTCAGAATAAATGGAATTATGTTTGTCCTGGAAACATGTGGTGGCTGTGCAACAAAGGGCCTGAATGGCAGAGATGTTTGGGAGAAGGAGTCAGGGTGAAAATTCTTCTACAATGCTAAAGATTTCTCTGGAGGAGTCTTAGCTAGAGTTTATATGTGTTGCCATAAAATTCTGGTAAGCATAACAGATTTGTTTGTAGTAGATTTTGACAGCAGATTTAAAAATTATCTTGTCTGACTAAAGTCAAGAACACTGACATATATCGTAAGCATTTAAAATGGTATTTTAGATCTCCTAAGTTCCTAGGTGCACTATTTAGCCAAAGGGAATTTGCACATTGGGGATATGCACTCCACGAGTCTAAAACTTTGGTCATGCGATTATTGAAGCTATATACAGTTATAGTTATAGTCATATTGGGCTCTTTGTCAGATATAATCCTGTTTAGAGTCTCCGGGGCCTGGTTTTATTGGCAGGAAGTGAAGGTTGTTGGAGAGAGCGCAAGTGGGTGTAGGAGATGGTTAAATTAATGACATTATGTCCTGCCCATGTCAGAGGGAGAGGAGCATCCACCGCAAGATATCAATGTTTGTGAAATGGAGTTGAGAATGTGACCTGCTGAATGAGTAGGGCTGATTACTCTTTGTGAGACCTACCACCATTTGATCGTCGTCCTTTTTAGTGACAGAGTGCCATGAACTGTGAAATGGGTGTGAATAGCAATGCAGAAAATGGAATATTCCAGACAGTCAAAACTGCCAGACTCAAGAATAAACCACCTAATATTACAATGATGAATGAAGTGTGATTCCCCCTTCATTTCTAAAGAGTCTATCTTCTCTCAATATTGACAACTAAATAGGTCCTCAATCAAGGTGGGGAAGAATTTGCAGCAGGGAGAGAAATTAAGCTGTTTTATACTCTGAAGATATTGGAGAGGGATGTCCATTTAGAGAGGCAGGGGCCCTAGCACCTGGCACATTTGGTGTGCCTGCAGCATGTGTCTGCTGCATGTCTGTGCTGCATTTCTGTGCTGCAGGTAACATTTTAAATTCAGGTGAAGGTGAAACAGGCATTGAAAAGGGCCCACCCATCAAGATTAGGCAGGGGTTAGCCAAGCAAAAGACGGTGAAATAAAACAGCTACAGCCAAATAAAAATACCAACGTAACTAAGGTAAATAAAAGAATAACTCGAGGCCAGACAACCTCAAGGGCACTACAAGCAAAATAAATGGAATACAATAAAAAAACACAGTTAAAACAAAGACTGGGTCTAAAATAGCCGGACAACTCTTTGCAAGAGTGCTAGCATTACAAGGAAAGTAAAAGGAGAAGTGAGAGCGATATTCACCATTCAAGGTCTAAGCAATCCAGTGCTGGAAAACTGAACACCATATTAAATGCTTTTCAGAATGCCCATGTATGTCAATGATCTTAATCTCCCTGGAAAAATGGTGAAGTCAAATTTGTTTCACTTGACCCAACCTCAATATTTTATTTGTTGCACAACATCCACGAAATGGAAGAAAAACTTTCAATACAAAAGACTCCACCGCTGAAGGGAAAGCTGCTGTTGATGACCAGCTTCCAAAAGGGAGAGAGCTAGTTCAGGAACAACAGCTTGTCCTTCAGAATCTCGTACAGACCATCTGTCCCATCCCTTGGGGTAGGAGGCACACAATCCTTAATACTTCTATCATGGCTAGTACGAAGAAAAACAGGAATATGTCAATAGATCACATAAAGAAACACTGTGGCTAATTCTGTTCACCAATCCACCACTGATGCCAAAGTGCCAACAAATTTGTCAAGCTTATCCTCTCTCTATTCTGGTTTTGCCCTCAATGAGGGTAAAGCCAGAATGAAATCATTTGTCGCATCCATGGAAGGATGACCCAGCTGTACATTCAGGTTTAAATCCACTATCAAGAACTGATCCAGGCACTGTGCAAGCAGCACCACTGACAGAATCTACATCAGTTGAAATGACATCTGGGAATGAGCCCAAATCGGATCCTGAAACAGTAGCTGTTTTCTTCTGTTGCTTCAAGTAATGCAAGAAACATCAAATTCTACAATTAGTCTGCTAGGGCCATCATTGGAATATCCGCCCAACATGCTCATACATTTGGATCTTTGCCACAATATTATCATTTCTGTTGTGGATTACTATGTTGAATATTATTTTGTCAATGGTGCATGGGCATTATTTTTATGAACGTTTGATTTCACCTCCTGTAATACAGGATTGTTCATCAAAAAGAGTTAAAGCAGGTCATACATTGAACATTACTGCCTATCCACTATCTGATGGAGTTGTTTGAAAAAGGATGCCAAATCAAATACTGGACCACACTGAAATGAATCAAATTTCCTATATTTCAAGAATTTCAGTGGATGACATTGTTATAACCAAGTACATCAACGCATTCTACATTGGAAAATGACAAATGTGAATAGTCAACAAGGAGATGTTCTCCTTTCATCATTATTGATTTTTTTTTCAATTTTATTTATTTTGGCAGTTTCTTACAGGTTCACCAACAGTTTACAGTTTACAGTTTTACTGCGAACAATATCCAATTCATCATCCATTCCATTTATAAAGTGGAATGTGAAGACCATACATGGCAAAATATAGAACATCACAAAACATACATAAGTTCAGATATAATTATTTAAAAAAAGAAACTAAAATAATATTTCAGAAACTATCAATTACTAAAATGTACTCCTCTAAAGGACCAAAATACAAATGCTGTGTACAAATACAGTTTCACAAATGTCATATACTTATAAGCTCTTTATCTAAAGTGCCATTATAGACCTCCACTATATGAGCTGCTGTGTACTGCCTATTGGAGCTATCATGCCACATCCTGCAGGTAATAGGGTCCCAGCCTTCACCCCAGAAGAGCTGGACAAGTTTGTGGAGGAGGTCCTACCCCTGTATGTACAGCTAAATGGTGCAACAGAGGAGCAGGCAAGTCCAATGGTATGCCAGTGTGTGAAAGGTGAGGTGTATGATGGTGTACCCGAAATAGTTAAGGTTTTGCTGAATTCAGATGCTAAATTGTGCATGAGTGGGAAAGGATGGGAATGTTTGCCTACTTACTGTAACTGGAGTGTTCTGACGCTTGTGTTGGTATGGTAGTTGTGGACATAACTTTTTCCTTTGGTCATGCAGGTCATCACCCATCAAAAAAAAAGGAATCTGGTGTGCCATCACCAAGCAAGTGTGGACCCTGGGGGTCCACAGCCAGTGGAGCACCAACTGTTGGAAGTGGTGGAAAGACCTGAGACGCTGGGCCTGGAAGACTGCAGAGACCCAGCTGGGAATGTCCTCCCAATGAGGGAGGTGTGTCTGTCGGACCTTGACCCCCCTAATGGCCCGCATATTGGAAGTGGCCTACCCTGAGTTGGATGGGTGTTTGAGGGCAGCATAGCAGCCACATGGGGGTAAGTACTGGCTACACACATATCCATGCCTCTGCCAGCTAAGTATATGATGTCTAAGTATCTCAGCTGTGACAATGTGGTAGGTGCCACAGGTGAAGAGTCTCCAAGGAAGACATAATACTGCAGTTGCCAACATTGATAGACAGATGTGAACATTGTATTGTGTATAAGGACATACTACTCACCTATGTTAACCAAATCACATGACAGCATGTGGTAATGCACATGTGACAGTCTCATATGTGTACCTTTACACTACTGTACATATGTGTAACCTGCTGTGTCATCCTTCCCACCTACTGAGCCACAGTCCACACCCAATTGGTAAGTTGTCCAGCTCTTTGGTGTCTGACCAGTCCTAGTTCACTGGATATAGCTCTATGTGCAACATAGGGACTGACAAATGAGTAACAGGATCAAATATTCCTGTGTTCTGAAATTGATGGAAACAGCATGCAAGGGTGTTATCCCAATCAGGCATTTGATATGGCATAATTACTACACTCTCTCTGAGGTGTGAGGAGGTGTCCCCATTGTTATGTCTGAACTGTAGATTGGAAAATGTGGTGTGTGATCCGGGTGAACATCCTAGATACTGAAAAGCATGGTGGTAATAATACATTAACAGTACAAGACATATACTTGTTGTGTAATTTCAGACAATTTGTACCATGTATATGGTATTGAGAAGGTAAGTGACTAGCCTGCTGATCCCTTAGGCCATGTATTTTGTCCATGCTACATAGTGTAGGACCGTACTGATAGGGGTGCAACATACACTGTTGTGTTCCTACATCATGTGTTAATTGGTATTCCATGCCTTTTTTATGTTGAGGGTTCTACTTTGCCATACTTACCTTTGCTAATCCGAGGCTGTGTTGACAGATTTTTTGATGCATCAGCTCATTTCAGCCTTAGTAATGCAGCAGGTGTTCTAGTTGACATGAAAATGTTAGTGGAATCAGATATGTTTTCAGCCAAGTGTGTATGTGTTAATCATGGTTACATTAGAAGTAGCTTATGTCATTGTTACTTTAATCCTAAAATGTTAATTTACACATGTCTGGTCAGTTGGTAGTAATCTAGGTTTTTTTAATGTAGACATGAAGAGGTTTCTAGTCAGCATGAATAGTGGCATTTATGTACATGATTAGTATTGAAGATGTTGGTATGCTCCCTGTGCCTGTGTGTTGGTGCATCCTGTGTGCTAAGTACGCCCCTATTGCTGTACATGACTTTGTATTCTATGTAGTAATAACTAAGCTGAATAGGTCCAGAATGTCAGTCTAAACCTTTGCTAAACACATTTAATGCATGTGTTGCTGACATGGTTTAGGAGTCTATTATACTCAGAGATACAGTTACATGTTTGGTATGTTATTGCAAAGCAACATGCTGTGTTGTATTTCAATTGAGATGAGTTTACTTTTAAGGGAGTATGACTACTGGTGATGGACAGGGCAAGTGTGGATTAGGGGTAGGCATGATATTGTGATGTCAGTTAACAGCATTTGCTAAGGATGAATTATTGATACACAGTGATGATCTGTATAGGGAGAGACGTTTTATGTTGCCAATTCATCTTGTGCATGAATAGTTAGTCTTACAGCCGAATTGTCAGGATGGTGATGCAAAGGTCAGATGGTTGGCTTATGTTGTGGGTGAGACTGTTCTGATATAGGATTGTTGGAAGCATCTAGTTGTGACATGATGTATGTTGGAAAGTGGATTATTGGTATGGGCAGGTAAGGTACCTATACTTAGCAATAGGCCACTAACCTCCAACTAGGTCCAGTCAGGTCTCAATAAATTAATCACAGCTCAACCCTTGGTAGCATGTCAACGAGCGACAAGGCTTAACTTAGGCAACAGGTGGTAAAGCATTTAAAAATCACAAAACATCAATTTATAATAATAGAGTATATTTGTCTCTTTACAATGATACCCAAATAATTACATTCTGATAAATGGAACCAGAGATATTAATTTTTAAAGAATCAATGTTTTCTAGTGCATAGAAACTAAAAGCGATGAGCTCTCTAGGGATGGTCAACTTAGAGTCCACTAGATGCTGGCGTAATCTCTCTTGGAAACAATTGGTCAAGATGTGCTCCTTCATGATCAAATTGATCAAAAGTATTCACTTTGTTACCATGTACCCAGCCCTCCAGTGTCTTCAGTGAGGTGCGTTCAAAGTCAACCCAAGACTGGGCATTGACCTTCTAGGTGTTCCTGACCTTCATTCTATACTGCTGTGGGTCATAACAAACTTCTAGGTTCACACTGGGATTGGAATCTGCTTCCCCCCCTGTAGGTCAGGAGCATGTCCATTCTAGATATTGGGACCAACTCTCATAGGAGTAAACCCCAATATTCGGGCTTAATCCGTCCCATCTGGAGAGCCCTTTCAAAAGCCTCCAACCATTTGTCTATGTCATCCCCCTCTATGTAAGCAGGAACAACTGATTTGGGTAGCCTGCTGCAGAACTCCCTTCCCATGGACACCTCAACTTCTCTGTCACTGCCACCACCTCTCTGTTCAATCCTTGCCCACATCTTCTTATCTAGGGCCAACCCCTCAAGTTCCCTTTCCCTGAGGTCCAGGTCTGCTTCTTCTTGGGCTGATGCCACAGACACTCCCCTCCCACTAGCTCTGGATGGGGCCCTAACTACTGATGTCATCAACAGGTGATCATCCTCCTCCTCCTAGCGGTTGGAGAGGACATCTTCCCTCTCCCTTCCTATCTCTGAAGCTTTCTCTGCCTCCATCTGCACTACAGAGGCTTCAAGGGACTTGATCATCACAGCCATCCGTTAGTTATGAGCAGCAGGTAATCCCCTCTTTATGCACAACACCCTAAGTTCAGCTGCAGTGAGTGTGAGTAGGCTAGCCAGATGAAGCTCACTTGAAAATACTTTGGCACCAATTGATAAGAACTATTTAGAAAAATCAAAATTAAGTAATGAACAAATTAGTCCAATTTTGAAAAATCTAAAATACTTTTGTTCTGAGTCAATTTAGAGGATTTTAAACTTATTTCACTTGAAAAAAACCTGTAGTGTGATATTAAACAAAAGTACTGGATCCCACACTGTACATCAAAAATGTTGGAAAGTGGAATATTGGTAAGGGCAGGTAAGTACCTGTACTTAACAATAGGCCACTTACCCCCACCAGGTCCAGTCAGGTCTCAATAAATTAAAACCAACTCAATCCTTGGTAGCTTGGCAATGAGCGACAAGGCTTAACTGAGGAGACAAGTGTGTAACGCATTTAAAAATCACAAAACAGTAAATAAGTAAAACACAATACGCATCCAACTCCTTTGAAGTGCAGTTGGGCTGCTGTGCCCCCATCCTGTTCTACCATTCTGCTATTCTAGCATCTCCCACCAGATGCTTCCTTTGTTTCAGCCCAGGCCACTTCACACCTCATCAAGGCAGCCTGGCTCAGGCTGCCAGAGGCTGACCAATCAGAGAAGGGCATTACAGGGCTGAAGATGGTAAGAGAGCTAAATCTATTTCCCTGTTCAAGTTATATTAGATTCAAGAGTGGCAAGTTATTGGATTTATTTTAACTTTTAATTTGATACCAAACCTACTATATTTTAAAATAAAGTATCTCCATGTAAGCCTATGGAGCCCATTCAGTACAATGGGGGAAAACAAATTTGCCTATTTTTCCTTCACCAGGCTTATAAAACATATTTATAAAGTCCCTGCTTAAAGTTACACTGCACCCAACTCTGGGGGAACTTAGGTCATACCTTACGGGTGACTTATATGTAAACATAAGGTATCTTAGGACTTTGGAAGTACTTTTAGTTCCAAAAATGAATTTGGGGTTAACTTTAACTTAAAAGCAGCCAGCAAGGCAGGCCTACCTTTAAAAAAGTCCCTCATAGCCTGCACAGATGACATTAGAACCAGAGTGGACAAAGGCGAGACCGTCGCTCTCATCCTCCTAGACCTCTCCGCAGCGTTCGACACTGTATGCCACCAAACCCTCCACGCACACCTTTTTGACGCAGGAATCCGACACAAGGCCCTAGACTGGCTCACCTCCTGCCTCGGCGAAAGAGCCCAATGAGTTTGCCTCCCTCCCTTCCGGTCTCCAGCCACCAAGATCATCTGCGCAGTCCCCCAAGGATCCTCCCTCAGCCCCACTCTCTTCAACATATACATGGCCCCCCTCGCCAACATACTCCACCTACACGGAATCACCATCATCTCTTACGCAGACGACACCCAGCTCATCATCTCCGTCACCAGGAACCCTTCCACCACCAAGACAAACCTCCACGCCAGACTCCTCGACATCGCCAAATGGATGAAAGCAAGCTACCTCAAACTTAACTCCAACAAAACAGAAATCATCATCTTCAGCCCCAACAAGATAGCATGGACGACTCCTGGTGGCCCACCGCCCTCGCACCACCTCCAACACCCACAACCCACGCACGCAACCTAGGCATCGTCTTAGACTCATCTCGCTACATGGCCCAGCAAATCAACACCATTTCGTCCTCCTGCTTCAACACCCTTTGCATGCTACGAAAGACTTTCAAATGGATTCCCTTAGAAACAAGAAAAACTGTCACCCATGCCCTCATCAGCAGCAGACTGACTGGAATCCAGAACGCAGCCGCATGTCTCTCCTCAACCTCCCCCGCAACAAACACATCTCCACTCACCTCAGATCCCTACACTGGCAGCAAAAGGATCATCTTCAAAGTCCTTATCCGCGCTCACAAATCCCTCCACGACACTGGACCAGCCTACCTTAACAAACGAGTAAACTTCCACACACCTACTCGACTTCTCCGCTCCACTGACCTCGCCCTTGCCACAGTCCCCCGCATCCAACGCACCACCTCCGGCGGCAGATCCTTCTCCCACCTCGCCGCCAAGACCTGGAACTCCCTCCCCACCAACCATTGCAAGACCCAGGACCTCCTAACCTTCAGAAAGCACCTCAAGACATGGCTTTTTGAGCAGTAAACGACAACCCCTCACCCTCAGCGCCTTGAGACCCTAACGGGTGAGTAGTGCGCTTGATACATTTTTTGATTGATTGATTGATTGATTGATTTAACATGACAATGGTCACCACATCAGTGCACCTATTGGTGTACTACCTATGCTGGGTCGCTAAACTGGCACGCCCTACCATATAGTAGGGACTTACAGGTAGGTTGGCACAGGCAATTATAATTAGCCTAATTTGCATATACCATTTTAACCAGAGCACATGCCTTTGGACTGTTTAGCAGTGCCCAGGGCACCATCAGAGTCAGAAAACCATTGTGATTGAAAAATGGGGGCAAAAACGGAGGGGACTTCTTCAATCAGCCCGATTTTTCCCACAAGCAGATTTCCACAATGCCATAATGATTTAACTCGCCAACAGCATTGCTATATACCACCAATGCCAAGCTGAAGTGTGTCTAATACCTAAATCTTATGAATATCCCATGAAAATAGAATTCTCATCCACTAAATACATTTTCTGTAAAGAACTCCACATTCCTCTCAAACCTCTTCCCAGACAATTTGAACACTTTTGCATTCCCAAATATTATGAATCCAGGCACTCAAACCGTTGCAATTGGGAAACTGCTCCAATATATTGTCATTCAATTTATGTATCAGGGCTGGGTTATAATATACCATCTATTGGGAACATAGTTGAGTTTCCCCAAAATTTGGAAAACGTAACACTCTGAAATTAAGGGCGTAATACTTTGAAATTAAGGGCCGGTGCTTCCAACTACTGAGCCTAAGTTAAATTCACCCCTTTCTCTTGTGACTACTTAGCTTGCATAATTAGATACTTAGGCCCATTTTAATACTTTTTTAGCGCAGCATATGCGTCATTTTCTTATGCAAAAGCAGCACAAACTTACTCTCCCCAGACTATAGTTCTCCAATATCGAGGCTACCCCGTTCAGCTTCGTTGGGCACCAACACTGATTGAAGCTTTTCAGCTTCAATATTTAAACATCAGTTCTACAGGCTGTGAATGTGCTATACCTAACCTTTTGAGGGTTCTCCTCCAAGGAAATGTTGGAATCTAGATAGAATGAAGTTTCTTCAGCCAAGGCACAAAGAAAACAATTATCTAAGGTTTTGCACTTTTTCTGCGCAGGATACCGACCACAGTTCAGCAAATGTGCTGGTAATACAATGTTAAATCTGGTAAAGCTAGCTTACCTTGTTCCTTCTCAAAGACAGACTTGGCAAACTAGTTTTTGGATTTCTCTTATTTCATATGAAAGCAGTGATCAGCCATTTTAGCCGTTGACAAAGGTTTTTTATGGAGCATGCAGGGGGTAGATGATAAATAAAATAAGCACCACCGTACCAATGATCAAATCTGGCATCATCCTCCACTGTTCCAATAAAACGTGTTCCTTACATAACAGGGCAGGGTAATTTAAATCGTGCAGATCATCATCATTTCAGAGACCCTCATACCCAAATACATGACAGGCTTTTGTTCATACACCTTCTGAAGATCTGAAGGCAGAACAGACAAATTTGTATTAGAAACCAAAATCTTTACTCGGTATCCAGAGAGACTTGAAATTGTGTAAAATATGCTACCCCTCTTTCAGGTACAAAATACAGCACTAAGCCATCATCATCCAGTTTAAGTTTCGGAATTCCAGGCAATGCTGCTTTAACCCCTACACTTTGGCGACCTAAGCAAGAAAGAGGCTCAATAAAAAGAGCATAAAACTTTGGGGACAGGGGGCAACCCTGCTTAGTGCCTCTAAAAATCTGAAAGAGGTCCAAAACCTTACTGCTAAGGGATACTGCCACAGTAGCTCCCAGATACAGCACTGCTTTTGACCTTGTGAACTGTGGTGGAAACACCGTAACTTCCATTACCAGAAACAAGTAATCCCATTTCACAAGATTGATAACCTTCTCTGCATCAGTAAGCAAGACTACTGCAGGAGTCTTAGTGAGATGAAAAATATTCAATCACTTCTGTTAAAGAATATGGGGGTTATTCTAACTTTGGAGGAGGTGTTAATCCGTCCCAAAAGTGACGGAAAAGTGACGGATTTACCACCAGCCGTATTACGAGTCCATTATATCCTATGGAACTCGTAATACGGCTGGTGGTATATCCGTCACTTTACCGTCACTTTTGGGACGGATTAACACTCCTCCAAAGTTAGTATAACCCCCTATGTATTGTAATATAGTTGACCACCAGTGATAAACCCAGGTTGATCTTTCTCAATTAACAAAGGCATCACTTCCGCAAATCTTACTGCCAAAATTTTCATCAAAAGTTTTTAGTCTGAGTTTAGTAGTGTGATTGGATGAAACAACTTTACATCCTCAGCATACTTATCCATTTTCAGAAAGAACATTAGCATGCCTTTTTGAAAAAAGGGTGTGATCGAGCAGACCATCAAGATATTATAAAACAAGGTGGTCAAAGGTGCGGTCACCTCTATAACTACTGCTGCTGATAACATTCTGCAGAGAAGCCATCCTCTCCCATTGCCTTTCCTCTTGACAAGGGTTGGACAGCAGCCTCTACTTCTAGTGGTGATATTGGACACATACGATTTAATGCTGAATCATCAGAAAGCTTTGGAAGAGTGGTACAATCCAGCCCCCTCCCACTCCTCTACCATCCGTAGATGAGTCAGCTGCACACATACAGACAAAATGCCAGCAAAATACCTTCTCAATTAATGAGGCTTCCCTTACCAATGCTCCTGTTAATGGCTCTCGAATTTTATCTTCCGTATTTTTAAACTGTTGGATATCATCATCACTGACATCAGTTGATTCATCAATCAGGTAGCCAAAGGGAAATATATAATAGCCCAAAGTGGGAGCATTGTGGAACCCTCCAATTAACTGTAAGATGTTGATGCTTTTTCCGCCCCAGTGCTGACCCTATGTGTTTATGCTTGGTGCATTTTGCTCTTAGGTCTTTCTAAATGTTTTCCACAAAAGATGCCCAGGCCAAATGTGTGATATCTTTTTTACCACATCAAGGGGAATGTAGAGATACCTAGGGTTTGTATATGTCCCTGGAGGGATCCAAGAAAATAACGAAAATATAGCAGCATTTTGAGGGTTTTTGTAAACAGTTAAAAAAAGTGTTTTACAAGAAAGTGTATTTTGTTTCTAAAAATGGCGGCAAACAAAATTGCTCGGCTAAGATCACTATCTTCCCACAGACCTTAACAAGCACATTTACTAAAGAAAAACAATATTCTACCACAATATTTGCATTTTTCTAACTGGAAGTCATTTTTTCCAATTCACCCTTCTTACAGTTCCTGGTTGAAACAGGTGTGAAACCTGTGGGTGAACGTGGAAAGCTCAGCAATGGGTCATTTGTGTATATTTCTCAATGTTTTTCCAAATAAATCAACAATTGAAATTAAACAAATTATCAAAATAAACAAGTAGGGAAAAATAGCAAATAGTGAAAGCTAACTGATTGGCGATCTTCAAAAGTAGCATCCCACTGCATCTGTCAGACCTTTCTGACAACTAAGCTGAATCTTGTATTGATTTTTCTTTGTGTACGGACAGTGTAGCAGTTCATATGGTAAAATATAATTAAAAATGGGTATGAACGAAACACGCATTTTTTAAATGTGCACAAGCTAATGAATTTAGGAATGGTGGTTATTTGTACACCTCTGAGTGTAGGGTCACCCATATTTTCATGTGATTCAGAGAACAATTTGCAAAATTTAGGCCCTCATTACGACCCTGGCGGTTGGTGTTGAAGTGGCGGTAACTACCGCCAAATTATGACCATGACGGAAAGATCTACAAAAGACAGCCAATGTACCACACCGACAGCCAGGGCAGAAACAACAGCCACCATGGTGATAGCAACCTACAGCTAGGAGTAAGTCAATGTTCCTCCCACCATAATATGACCCAGGAAACCGCCACCTTTTCCGGGGCAGTACCAACAACATCAAAAGCCTGGCGAAAACTGAGCTCAGAAGGGAAAGGACTCACCATTGGAGACACAGGGAACAACCATGCTGCCACGGAACCTGAACTGCATGTCTTCCCCATGATCTTCTACATTCTGCTCCACCACGAACACCAACGCCAGTGAAGATGACGGTGAGTACAGCCGCCTAGCACACAAGAGAGGGGGGAGGAAAAAGAGAGTGACACACACACGCACAACATGCCCCCCCCAACACCATAAACACAACCGGCTGCATTACAAAAAAAATGTTATCCTGTAACTCGGATAAATAATGCAAGGACAAAAAGATTTCGCAGAAGTGAATGTAATGAGATCAACACAGCATGAAAAATAAGTTAGGCAAGATAATAGATCTATACATATGTACAGAAAAAGGGACACAGCCCAGAGCACTACTGTATTTGCGTAGTCCACATGGCCAAAGGCCAAAGTCCAAGCCACTCATGTTAACTGCTTCAGCACGTAGAGAACACTGCAAGGGCATCAGTTGGTAAATAGGCATGCACCTCAGGGGGTCAGGGGACGGGGGGCACCTCAGCCAGGAGATGTAAGAAGACCACTGGTTCTGGAGCGGGCAACATGCCCTGTGCTTAGTCCTGTGGTGTGCAAGGTCACAGTCTCTCATGTGGGTGTCTCACCCACTGGTCCTGGAGGGGGCAACGTGCACTGTGCTCTTGGTCCTGGGCAGTGATGGGCCACAGTCTCTCGAGTGGGTGTCTTGCCTACTGGTTCTGGAGGGGGCAACCTGCAATCCTTGGCAGTACATATCGTCCTCCGACGGTGACTGCTGCACAGTGGTGATGGTGCTGCTAGTGGGGGGTGGCTCCTGCCCACCCCCTGCAACCTCGGACGGCTGCACAGTGATGGTGGTGATGCTGGTGGGGGGCGGCTCCTGACAATCCCCTGCAACTTCAGATGGCTACACAGTGGAAGTGGTGCTGCTGGTGGGGAGAGGAGAGGCTCAGGCCCATCCCCATGGTTGGGGGTAGGGGCTCCGTCACAGTTCCTGCCCTAGGCCCCATGGTCTTCCTGCCTGCTGGTTCAGGCTTCTTGGTCATCCTGGCAGCTGGGGCAGGCTGCTTTCCCTTCTTGCCTGGTGGTGCAAGCTCCTTGGTCTTTCTGGCAGCTGGGGCAGGCTCCTTTCCCTTGTCACGTAGGCTCTCATTGTTGTAATGAGACTACTGGGTTTCAAGCGGCAGAATCGCCTACGGTGTGGGAGATTGAGTCTGACCCACTGCGGGTGACACCTGTCGCTCCAATCTGGGTTTTGCTCCGGCTAACTAGCAGTGCCTCATCTCTACCCAAGGGCAGGGATGATTGGGCAGCCGACCACATGACATGAATGGTTTCTCAGGGAGCTGTGGTCATTCAGGTCACATCCGTTTCTCTCAGTGACATTAGTCTCATATACATAATGACAAACAGAGGCAGTATATGGTTCAATAAGATTTTAATGAAGCATCTGCATCTTATTTAGCAAAGCATGAGCTGCAATAACCAAGACGACACAACATAACAAGATTAGAATTGTGACAAAGAGAGAAAAGCATAAAAATAATGCCACCATGTTGTCACTAGAATCAATAGACTAATTCCTACCTGAATAGAGCACAGCATGTTAAGCTCTAAATCTGCCCTTCAGGTTCCCCTAGGAAGACATCATCCCCCATACCGGAGCAAAGGCCTGAATTCTGCATTAGCATCTGTAGCAAAGCATTCGGCAATCAGCATACAATTGTGGTTCTATGGCTGGAATCTCCCTCTAACATGTAAAGGACAGGGAAGTGTTTTTATAATAAAACAGCTGATGTTCTAAGAAACTGTCCCTACGTAAGGATGTGTGTTTTCTATGAATGTCAGAGACTAAACTCATACCACGTTTACTGGCAACCTATCTTTCTATAGCCTTGGAAGAAGCACACAGAGAGCAAGAATGTCTTGTTTAAGAACAGAGTGCTGGCCTAGGCAAAAACAGTCAGAGAGAAGAAAATAAAACAAGACCATAAAAGTGACTACTGTAACAATAATAAAGCAAAGCTGAATAAAACATATCTAGGGAAAAGTACACAGCGGCAGACCTACTATGCTAAAATAACGTGCATGAAGCTTACAACTAAATGGCTATACAACACCCTTTTTGCCTGCTGGGGCAGGCTCCTTGGTCTTCCTGGCAGCTGGGAAACGCTCCTTTCCCTTGAGGCTGACTGATGCAGGCTCCTTCACATTCAGGACATGTGGCCTGGATCCTTTTCCACCACGAGTGGGTGTGGTGACAACTGGGCCCGTGGACTGTGTGGCTGAGGTGCTTGGCTGGGTTCTTCCTACCATGCCCATACGTGTAGGACGGGGAGGGGGAGGTGTAGGGAAGAGGTCAATGGTGAATAGGAACAGTTTTTTAGGGACATTGGGGCGGGAAGATGGAGAAGGAATTGGAGTGGAGGAAAAGGGAGTGGTTTTTGGAGGTGTCTGTCTGCTGCTTTTGGGTGCAGGTGCATGGTCTGCATGCTGTTGTGAGGTGGATAGCTGTTGGGTGTCTGAGTGCTTGCGTTTGTGTACTTTAGGAGGGGGGACAGACAAGTGGGAGAGGACACAGGGGACGTGTACATGGCTGTTGTGGAGGTGTCTGCCCGTGAGGTGTGTGTTCTGCTTGGTGTGGTGATGCTGGTAGTGTATGATGATGTAGTGCATGTAGGTGTGAGTGTTTACAGAACTGGGTGGGAGGTGGTGGAGGAGGAGGGGGGGAGACAGTGGAATAGTGGATGAAGGTGTGTCTGCAACTGGATGGTGTTTGTGTGTGTGTGTGCCTGTGGGGATGAAGTGTGTTGATTGTGTTTGCCTGTACCACTCTTGTGCATTGTCTTGTGTGCATGCCCACCCTCCTGAGTGAGAAGGCATGGGAAACTCGATGAGGGGCTGCTGGGAGGGTGGTGCTGCTAGGGATGGTGGCAGACGTACCTATAGCTGGGGTGGTCACAGAAGTGTCAGCCACCACCAGGGAGCTTCAATCGGAGGAGGTGTCTGTTTCAGAACTGTCCCCTCCAGTCTCCGCCGTGGTGCTCCCCTCACCCTCCGTCCCACTGGTGTCCTCAGCGTCGGTGGTCTCTGCCTCCTGGGTCCTGTGGGATGCAGCTCCACCGTCGCCAATGCCTCTGCTCCTCCGCCAGATGATGCTAATGCAGATAGGGTCAGGATGACAAAACAAAGAGGGGGGAAGAGACAAAGGATACACTTGGTCAATGGCTGTACCAACACCACCGTTGGCGTACACAGCACCCTCACACACAGGGAACAGGCCTACACAATATGCCCTAGCACGACCAGAGAAATAGTTAGCAGCCAAGGCATGGGGAGGTGCACACACTGCCAAATGCAGCACACCTGGGACCCACGCAGCCCTGACCAGTTGTGGATGCCTACGAGCTAGGTAGCAAGATTTTCCCTTCTGAAACTTAGCCACCAGGGGACCTACGCTGCAATGTCAGGCCTGGCCTAGGGGCACCCTCTGACACACATCCCCCACCCAGATACCAATCTACCATTTGTAAGTTGTAAGACTAGGCACAGTACTCACCCCTTTGAGGCTGCTGTGATGCCCTCAAGCGCCCATCCAGCTCAGGATAGGCCACCACCAGTTTGCGGGCCATCAGGGGGGTCAGGGTTCGACCTGCACCCCTTCCTCATTGGGAGGCCATCCCCAGCTGGGCCTCCAACATCTTCCGTGCCCAGCGTCTCAGGTCCTCCCACCATTTGCGACAGTGGGTGCTCCGCCTGCCATAGACTTCCAGGGTCCGCACGTGCTTGGCGATGGCACACCATATACACCTCTTTGATGTGTGCTGACCTGCAGAGGCCATACACACAGGAAAATTTAATTAGACAAATCTTCCTGCCTGTTACACATATGGCCCACCACATCCGTTTCCATCACCATTGGCACACACATGGTTCAGCACACAACCTATATGCCACCCAGAGGACATCCACCCACTCCCCTTACACAAGGCCTTCACACACACCTCTCCATGCATTCATGCCACATGCATCGTGCCCACAGTGTACTCACCTGTTGGTCTGGAGGCCCATACAGCAGTCCGTACTGGGGTAGGACCCCATCCACCAGTCTCTCCAACTCCTCTGAAGGGAAAGCTGGGGCTCACATTGACCCATTACAACTTAACAGCACGCAAAGTTCTGTTGTTCCTCCATTGTTCAGTTTGTGACCGGCTCTTCACTATTTTGCCCCATAACTTCCTCCTGCTGTGATGAATAGGAGATAGAGACCCCTGGTGGACTTGGCAACACTGGAGGACAGGCACATTATCCTCACCTGTAGACTGGACAGGACCACAATCACAGAGCTGTGTGCCCAATTGGAGCCTTCCCTGATATCTGTTATCCGTCACCCCACTGGGATCTCCCCTCTTGTGTAAGTTCTATCAGTGGTCCCTTTTCTGGCAACTGGTTCTTTCCAAGTGGCAATGGGCTTGGCAGCAGAAACGTCACAGCCAATGTTCTCAATAGTGCTGACAAGAGTGTTGTCTTCCCTGATTAAACACATGAGCAGCTACATTGTTTTCCCCCAGGTTGAAGATTTGGCCATAGTGAAGGCCGAGTTCTATGCAATTGGACATATCCCCAACATAATTGGGGTGATTTATGGAACATATATTGCATTTGTGTCCCCCCGCCAGAATGAACAAGTGTTCAGAAACCAGAAGAGTTTCCACTGAATGAATGTACAGATGGTGTGCTTGCAGACCGGTAAATCTCCCATGTCAATGCTAAGTATCCTGGGTCGGTGCATGATGCCTTTGTCCTGAGGAATAGCAGCATCCCAAATGTGATGGGCCAGCTACAGAGGGACATGGTGTGGCCAATAGGTGAGCCCTGGTTCCCACCCAGTAGATGTTGGTGTATTGGTATGGGGTAGGCCATATGGGATAGTGTGTGGCTAAATGTTGTCCTTCAATATTTCAGGTGACTGGTTACGCCAACCTCTCATGGCTGCTGACTCCTGTGAGGAATGCCAGGACAAGGGCAGAAGAACGTTATAGTGAGACACATGGGCGCACCAGAATGATTATTGAAAGGACCTTTGGCCTCCTGAAGGCCAGGTTCCGGTGCCTCCATCTGATAGGTGGAAGCCTGTGCTACTCACCCAAGAAGGTCTGCCAGATAGTGGTGGCATGCTGCATGTTTGATAACCTGGACCTCAGAAGCCATGTCCCATTCCTGCAGGAGGAGGAGGCTGGAGATGCCCTTGTGCCAGCAGTTGACCCTGTGAACAATGAGGAAGAGGAGGCAGAGGATGAGGATGAGGATGAGGACAACGGAACATCTGTGATCAGACAATACTTCCAATGACACACAGGTAGGACATTCTTACTTCACATTTCAATTACATTTGTTTGAATTTCTGTGGCGCTGGCATGCTGATATTTCCCACCTCTGTGCCCACTTACTGTTCCCTCTGGCAATTCATTTGGCAGATGGTGGTGACCTTACATATACTCCTAGTATGATCACTTCAGCTAGCTACAGGTCATTAATCAATGCTCATTGTCTGTACAGTTGAATTGCAATGCTTCTACCTGTTTCAATGAATACATAATTGATATACATGACATGCTCCAAACTTCTTTTTTTCCAAGAGTGTTAATTGAAGTGTTAAAATATAGAGAGGCAAGTGCAGTGGGATGGGGTGATGATGGAAGAAAGTCCAGGGTATTGTTCCAGTCTGTTTGTAGCACAGGTGAATTGGCCAAGGGGACATAGGAAGGGGAGCAATTGCAGTTCAAGGTGGACAGGGTGACTAAGTGGGACACAAGGGTGACAATCAGGAGAGTCTCATTTCCTGGCAGGGGTCTTGGCAAGAGTCTCTGGCTTCTGGCTGGATCGCAGGGAACGTTTGCGTGGTGGATCTCCTGCAGGGGGAGGGATGCTGGTGTCCTGTCAGTCCTGTAGTGGGGTCTCCTGACCACTAGCGGTAGCAGAGGTGGAAGGCTGTTCAGATGTCTGGCTTGTGGCAGGTGCCCACTGTTGTGTAACTGCCTCCCTCATAATATTGGCCAGGACTGCCAGCACCCCTGCTATGGAGATCAGGGTGTTGTTGATGGCCTGCAAGTCCTCCCTGATCCCCTGGTACTGTCCTTCCTGCAGCCGCCTGTTATACTGCACATTGTCCATGAACTGGCCCATCGTGTCCTGGGAATGTTGATAGGTTCCCAGGATCTCTGCAAGTGCCTCCTTGAGGGTTGGTTCCCTGGGCCTGTCCTCCCCCTGGTGCACAGCACTCCTCCCAGTTTTCCTGTCGGCCTGTGCCTCTGTCTCCTAACACTGTGCCCACTGACCCCAGGTCCCTGATTGTCTTGGGTATGAGTAGTGGCCTGGGGTCCCTATACAGGTGGACACACTGCTGATTGATGTGTCCTGGGGACAGAGGTGTGGGAACTCTGGGTGGGTGCTGTGGTGGTGTTTCCTTATGGGGGAGTCTCTGTGGTAGTGTGTGACTGGGCCTGCGCAACCAGCTGTCCAGAGGTTCCTGATGGGCCAGATCCTGAAGACCAGAGTTGCTGTCATCACTGTGGGCCTCTTCTGTTGGTGGACAGGATATTGCTGGCACCTCCTCTCTGATCATTACACATGGAGAGAGGAAGAGGGAGGAGGGGGGATAACTATGGAGGAACACTCCGTACTTAGCTCCCTATAATTCAAAGTACACACGAAAGTACGGGGTTCTCTAGAAGCGGACGTCGCGGGTATTAGCGTAGTCCTAGGTTGTATGTATTCCTATTTGGAAGGGTAACGTCAGTGGAATGTCAGTTGGAAATTACCGAGTGGAACAGCGAGGGGTGGGAAGAAGGGAATTTCCTTTTACGGACTAGGTGGTCTCACACACTATATAGTGTCATGCTTCATCATTTGACCACCTAGACCCACCCAGGTAGGACATTGCCACCTGGGCGGACTCAACCTCACTGTTAAAGGAACAGGAGGGAGTGCGTAAATAAACTTGTTTCTGGAAAGATCGGGATCCAGCTAATCTACTGAAAAACTAAAAACACCTAAGCAGACACCTGTGAAGAGCAACAAATTTAATGGTGGTGTCTGTCTGGTGTAGTTAAAAAGGGGGGTTGGGACACCTCTGTGAGGACAAGGACTCACAGGGTCACCTAACTAATTACTAGCTAACTAGTTAACAGTGAGGTTGAGTCCGCCAGGTGGCAATGTCCTACCTGGGTGGGTCTAGGTGGTCAAATGATGAAGCATGACACTATATAGTGTGTGAGACCACCTAGTCCGTAAAAGGAAATTCCCTTCTTCCCACCCCTCGCTGTTCCACTCGGTAATTTCCAACTGACATTCCACTGACGTTACCCTTCCAAATAGGAATACATACAACCTAGGACTACGCTAATACCCGCGACGTCCGCTTCTAGAGAACCCCGTACTTTCGTGTGTACCTCCTCTCTGATGACATTGGCTGGGGGTACCTGTGGGGATGTAAATGATGTATTATGGTTTCTGTGTCTGACATATTGTGCATCCGTGGCTTGCCCTCTTTGGTTGTATTTGCCCTGGCAGCTTTCACTTGTGTACATTGGTGTATGGTGGGATGATTAGTTCTCTATAGTCTGCATGCTTTAGTGATGAGTGTCCATGCAGGGCTGTAAGGGGTGTCCATGCATTGGTAGAGCATGCAGGGCTTGGCATTGGGATGAGTGAAATGTGATGGTGGGATGTGTGGGAAGTGGTGGAGTAATGGGAGTGAGGGTGATGGTGGGGGAATGTGATGGCATACAGGTGAGGGGGTAATAGTAGTAGAGAGTTGACTTACCAGAGTCAAGTCCTCCTCATACTCTGGTCAGGCCCTCAGGATGCAGGATTGCCAAGACTTGCTCCTCCCACGCTGTTAGTTGTGGGAGAGGAGGTGGGGGTCCACTGCCAGTCCTCTGTACAGTGAGCTGGTGTCTTACTGCAATGGAAAGTTACTTCCCCTGTAGGTCACTCCACCTCTTCCTGATGTCATCCCTAGTTCTTGGGTGCTGTCCCAGGGCGTTGACCCTGTCCACGATTCTCTGCCATAGCTCCATCTTCCTAGCTATCGATATCTGCTGTACCTGTGCTCCAAATAGCTGTGGCTTAACCCTGATGATTTCCTCCACCATCACCCTTAGCTCCTCCTCTGTGAAACAGGGGTGTCTTTGTGGTGCCATGGGTGTTCTGTGAGGTGTGTAGGTGAGGGTGTGTTGGGTAATGTGTTGGGGTGTGTGATGTGGGGTGCGTGAGTGGTGTATAGGTGTGTATAGTGTGCGGCTCTGGTTGTGTCTGTGCTCTTGATGTCTCTCTGCTGGCAATGGTTTGGAATAGTATAGGGTTGAGGGTAATGTGGGTGTGTGTTTTAAAGTGGTGTGTGTATGTGGGTGTGGTGTGTGTATGGGTGTCAGGTGTGTGTTGTTTGAATTGTCCAATGTGGTGTTGTTTTGTATGTGTGTGTCCATTTTGAGTGCGGCGGTATGTTCACCAATGGTTTAACGCTGTTGAATGTCCACCGTGGTGATTCGTGGGTCATAATGTGGTGGGCGTTGTTTTGGTGGCGTAACGGTGTGGGTTTGGATACCTCCAGTTTATCACTGACACTTGGTGTGACGGATTTGTGTCTGAATACTGACGGACTGGTGTGTGTGTGTCATAATACGGTGAATGGATATCTGCCGCAGTGGCGGTAAGTTGGTGGCAGTCAGCGTAGTGGTAAGTGGGATATACGGCCAATGTCATAATGAGGGCCATATTCTTTCTTGCACATTGACTTACATTTCAAAGTCAGTAATAAAGGAAAACCCAATTGATAATAGCATATGTTTCATTATACTGTGCTTCTGCACTTCTCTTGATGTAAATGGCACCCTTCTTGTTTGGGTGGGCCTATCGCCCGTGACCGGAAAGGCCACAAAATGTAACATGGAAACATAAAACATTTGCCATCAAAATCGACCCATTTTGGCCACGTAGGTAGCAGCAAACGTTTGGCCTGGGCTTGGCCACCACCCTGAAAAATCTATCAAACCAAGAAATTTCTGAAATCTAGACACTTACTGGAGTCCAGGGTGGTTCGATGGTTTGGCTTGAATGGAACCCACAACCTTTCCTTGCCTACAATATCCTGCAATCCTCAAACGTTTGCTAAAATCACAAATTTTTTCACATTTCTAGGAGATAAAGTTTGGAACGCCACTAAGGGCATAATTATGAGTTTGCCATACTCTTCCAACCATCGAGCCTCCTGTGCGGCCTGAATCCCCCCAGTCCTATTAGAAGTTCACAGCAGGGCAGGAAGGCGGATAACCGGCTGCAATGTGGTGGTGCGGCAGGTGCAGCAGCACACATTGCGCATTCCACTGCCCATAATTCAGGCAATGGAATGCGCAAAGGGCTGTGCATTGGCAGTGCAGAGGCCTCCCGGGGCCCCCCTGAGTCTCCCATTCGGCCAGCCTTTCCACTGCAGTATAAACCGCCATGAACAGGCTGGTGGCTGGCGACTCGTAATCCCTGCACTGCCCTGGAGGATTCCAACCACCGGGACCGCCAAGTTGCAGGCTGTCGGCAGCCTGGTGGTGTCGGAGGTTGGTCTGCGGGGGAGTCCAGGGTGGCCTAAGAAATGTGAAACCCACTGCCTTTTCTTACCCAGAATGACATGTCAACCTCAAACTTCCCCTCAGATCTCCCAAATTGCTAACATTTCTGTGGCAATCCACAAACATTCTGTCACCCAGCATTCTCCCACTTTTCCCAATACAGTACTCCACTTGTGTGGGGTAACCTAGCATATATACCACAAACAGATCAAACAAGGGACCACCTAAAGACCATATTGACTTTGCATGGTCCCTGTAAATGCCCCAACCCTCCCCTACGGGAGAACTGGCTTATACTGAAGGGGGCCAGTGCCCCAAAGCAGTAAACCCTAGGGTATAGTGGGGTGGATCACTGTTTGGGGATCACCCTCTGAGGGCAATACCTAAGCAAGGATTCACAAGGGAGAGATAGCTCTGGAAATGTGACATTGTCTCCTTGATCATGCTGGCTCTACTGCTAGGATCAGTGCCCAGAGGAAGTGTTATGCCCCTGAGGAGCTGATTAAAATTGAAAGCCGGACACATGGTTGGCTTTCACTTTGTTTAGCTGTGATGTCATTAATGAGAAGAGTTTCTGGGGAACCATGTTATGGCTAATCCACGAGGACTGCACTTTGTTTACAATGTGGGTTACATCATAAACAAATTCTGTTTTTCAAGTGAGACAGTACAGAAAAACACTTGCTTCACTTTTGCTTCCTTTTCAGATTTGCAGACACCACCAATTACAAAGGTTAACAAGAGACATTTTGCATGGAAATACTGGAAACGCGAAGAACATGTTACTGATGATAAATTAAGTAAACAAGCAAAATGGTTCGAAATAGTACTTATAAATTACAATTATTTGATTAGATAATTTAGCTTTATGACCAATAAATAACAATATGTGTATCCAAATGTTTCTGTCAAAAGCCACAGATCTTTTAGCAAATAGATCAGGTCCTGGGAATGATGCATGTCCTGCAGTGTCTTTGACTACCTATAGCACTGCTAAGCCTTGTCACAGTGGTTCTCACAATCTAAACTGTGTGCTGTGAAAAATATATGTCACAGATAAGAGATGATAAGTACTCAATTTATTTTCTTTTAGGGCCACAGACTGTGAAAGACAAAATTATCTCTAAAAAGTGGTTTCTTATAGCCTTTGCTAGATCGAACAGCTGGAGAAAACACCTTATTTTATTTGCTGATGATTCACATTTGATGTGGTTGTTACATAGAGTAATTCAATTGCCTATAACTGATTATAATAAAATACATGACTCGTGGATGGTAGTAAAAAAGGAACATGATACCCTTTTACAAAATGTTTAGCATTTTCCTTTTAAGTTCCATTATTTGACTAAAAGCAATCTTGACTTCTTAATTGCATTTTCATGCACTAATCCTTTAGGACACTCACACCTTGTGAGTGTATAAGTATATGTGTTATGTGTTTATGGTATGTTATCCGTGTATGTAATGCGCATTATGACCCACTAGGATATCCTAGTGCTGAGCAGGTGTGTGCTTAGCCCTTCCTCTGGTAGGTTGATTAATTGAAAAGCCAGGTTATCAGCTTTGTGTGGATTTCAAGAAGAGAGGAGGAGGTACTGATGTGGAGTGGGAGGCTATTTAAACTTTAGGAGTGATGTAAGAGAACCCCTCCAGATGTGGTTCTCTGTATGCAAGAGATACATGCAGAGCAGATGTGTCTGGGTGGTTAGTGGAAGGAGATGTTACTGTTCAGGTAGGTGTGGCCTGAGCTGTGTAGTGCCTTGACTGTGTGTGTGAGGGGTTAGAAATTAGCATGTTTGTGTATCAGGAGCCATTGTAGCTCCCTGAGGTGTGGTATGATGTGATTTCCGTGTGAGAGGGACAGGATGAGTTTGGATGCAGTCTTCTAGTGAGTTGCTTGGTGATCGAGGTGTAGAGGGTGTTCCTGTATTCCAACTTGCTGGTGACTATGTAGGAGTGGCAGTTTTTCAAGTGGTGCTTGGGAGCCATTTGAAGATCTTCAGCATCCTCAGGGTGTGGCAGCAGAATACAGTGACAGTGTTACCTGGTGTAATCATGTCCAGTTTTCTGCTGATGAATATTACAAGTATCCTGCCATGGGTGCTGGGTGTGGGTCTGAGTTTGGCTGACCACCAGTTGGAGTCCCATGGTGAGGTGTTCAAGCCGAAGATCACTCCTTCTCTCTCGTCGGTGTTGAGCTTGAGGCAGTTGGCCTTCATCCATTTAGCAACTGTTGTCATGCAGCCGGGAACTTGTTGCTTGTGTTGGGGCCTTGTACAGGAGAGATAGTATGAGCTAAATGTCATCAGCATAGAATAGGCTGGTGATGCTGTGTGCTCCAGTAATGTTGGCCACAGGGATTATGTATGTGTTGAAGAGAGTGGGGCTGAGTGATGAACCTTGAGGCACTCCGCTGATGAGTTTGTGGGTTCCTGAGGAGTAAAGTGCAAAGCTGACATCTGTGTTCTAACCAATAAGGTGCCAATCTAGCCGAGTTTGGGTGCTTGGATGCCAATATTGGGCAAGCACCTGATGAGGATAAGGTGTAAGACTGTGTCAAATGCTTCAAAGAGGTTTGGGAGAATAAGGGCTGCTGTGTCCCTGCTGTCAAGGATCATGTGGGTGTCATCTGTGGAGGCAATGAGTACTGGTTCTGTAATCTTGTGCCTGAATCTGGACTGTGTGGTATCAAAGAGCTGGTGGTTTCTGAGTATGGTAGGATGGAGTGATGTCTGCAGTTGGAAAATCTGGCTGGATCAGCGCATAGTTTTTTGGGCAGGGGCATAAAGGTGCCATATTTCTATGTGCCTGGGAATATGGCTGAGTCCATGGAGGCATTGAGGATGGATGTTAGTGCTTCACTGACCGGTAGGAGTCCTTTGGTGGAGACATGATGGGGACAAGTGTCCAATGGGGCTCCCGGTATTGTTTGGACCTGGCTTGGCAGTTGGGGTTGGACTGTTCCTACTGGAGAAGGGTCAAGACTGATGTGCATATCGCTGGGTGTAAACCGGGGTAGCATGGTGGGCAAAAGACATATGGGTTAGAATGTTACCCTGAGCGATCACCGGTGGTTAGACTTTTTGCTAGCATCCTCCCATCACCCCTAAGTTGCCAAGGGTGTGCCCAGATGTGGGTACCTTGCTCACTGTGCCACTGAGCCAAGCTACACCTGACTGAAGTGCCCCAGTCAGGGTGAAACTGGTCTTGAGTTGCTTGTGTTCTGGTTCAGAAGGGACCTGGCTTGGCAGTTTGGGCTGCATTTTTGCTAATGGAACAAGGTCAAGACTGATTTAATATGGCTATGTCTAATCTGTGTTGGCATGATAGGCAAAAGAACTATAGGTTGGAATGCTACCCCAAGTGGCAGCCTTACCAAGTGCCAGTGGTTGGGCTTATTGCAAGCATCCCCCATCACCTTTTGTCTGTTTGACTCCCAAGTGGATGGTCTTCATGGTAGCAGTGATTTCCATGGTGGTGACGGTGGACCACAAGGTCAGGTTGGTTTTTTGACCATGATGAGAAGCTGAGTTGCAATGATGATAGAGTTTTGTTGAGGGTCGAGCTGGTTCTATATGGGGTTCATTTTGTTACAGAAGAATTCAGAGAGCTTGTTTCAAAGGTCTTGTGAGGGGGTGATGTTGCTGAAGGTGGCATGAGGCACAGTACAATCTTTAATGATGACAAAGATTTCCTGCTAGTGGTAGCATCTTAGGACTGATTTGCAGATGTCTTTATTTGTTGTGTCTCAACTTCTTCATGATTTGCTCTCCAGTTGCTTGGAGTCATGTTTCATCAGCCTGTGTTCTTTTGTGTGCCAACAGGTTTGTGGTTGGGTTCTTGTCATTGGTTTGAGCTTGAGGTGAACCAGGGTCTTGGTGCATGCAATCGTCCAGTTGGTGAGGTTCTTGAAGGCTTTCTGCAAGTTGATAGTGTGCTCAGGCCGGTGGACAGAGAGGAGGGAAGCCAACTCCTCTTTTGTGATGTTTTTCCAGCTGCACTGGGAGGTTCTGCTGTGGTAAGTCTGTGGGGGTGAGGTTTTCTGAGTTTTTCTAGAAAGGCCATAGTGTTTGGTCCATGAAGTCTTCTACGTGAAAGTTAAGGCCTCCAAGGAGGATGAAAGTGCTGGCATTGATGATAAGGGGTGCAACAAAGTCTGTGATGTTGCTTGCAAAATTTATGTGGGGTCCTGGTGGTTTGTATATAGGATGTGCAGTTGATCGTACCTTTGAATATGATGGTGACTCCATCTCTGGGCTTGTGCTTGCAGTCTTTCTTAGCCACCTTGTAGCCGAGAGGGATGGCTGTATCTATGTCCAGTGAAGAGGTTGTATTTAGCAATTTTTCATGTGTTTGGTGATTTTGAGGAGCATGCATATCAGTGTTGTGTGTAGTGTGGCTGGTGTTTGGTCTGTGTGAGTGTGATCAGCTGGCTGGTTTGTGTGAGTGAGAGCAACTAGGGTGTTGGGTGCTGTGAGTGCAGGGATGGTGAGTATAGGGTGTGGGAGCGTGCATGAGAACTTACAGGAGGTACATGCAAATTCTCATTCCATGTTGTGGGTGCAATGTGGCAGCAGTGTGGCGAGTGGTGGCCGGAGTTCAGAGCATGGAGGAGTGCTTTTGTAATCCTTGTAAAGATGTCCTTGCTTACAAACTTCCTTCAACACCTACATCCTTCAATAATTCCTACCATTCTCTGTTAAACAATAGTAGCTATGTGATTCAAACAAATACTTCTGGCTGTAAGTTAGTCCAAAGTTAAGTATGTCTTTCAATGATTCACAAGAGGTAAAATGTTTCATAATTACATTCTATCCTCCTCTAGAAAGGCTTCTGATGGTATTTAATTCCTGAAAATAAAGATGTGCCTTCAAAAATGCAATAAGATCATTTCAATTCTAAAAAAAGGGGGTTCCACAGAGCTCTGCCTCAGAAACGTTTGCTCTTTAATTATCTCAGTGTGGTAAGTGTCTTCTAGAAGGTAGAATGAGGGGATAGTTAGAATGTGGAAAGCTCTAGTGTAAGGATTCAGGAGTGGACAGTTGTGAACTGTACAGTTTGGCTAAGGCATCGTTCTTCCTGCTCCTTTGTACTCCATAGAAACTCTTTACATTGCTACACTACTGAGCCTCTGAGATACAACAGCCTTTGCATACTCAGTTTCCAACTGTGCTAACCTGCTGCACCCTGTGCTCCATGATTCAAACACAACTGGCATTCTGCACGTACCGTGCTGCATAGTCAAATTGCACATATGGTTTTTGCCTAGCATTTTACTTATCAATGCGCATATATATATGTTTTGTGGCAATAAAACTTTGGTTTGAATGTCCCACGAGTGCCCCTCATGTGTTCCTAGTAAGGAGGTGTTTTCAAGATTAGTGAGTTCAACCCTCACAGATGCTGGCACCCGCTGTGTGAGGAGCAAGAGCATTGGTGGAAATTGGGCAAGAAAAAATATATATATTTATGTATATGTATATATCAGGGCTACCGGAATTATGCAGCAGGAGAGGGTCCAATTATGCGGCAGGGTTGAGTAAATTATGCGGCAAGAAAAGTCAAGTTATGCAGCAAAATGCGGCACCTTTTATAATAGTATAACTTCATTATTTCAACATTTTAAAACTTGGTAGCACTGTATGGGCATTGATTGCACCTCATTAGTAACACTTTAACACCACAATATAACAATAAGCAATAGACAGGTGACCAGTCCACCTTTGCAAAGGGCCTTCCACTGCACAGCAACGCGTGTTGCTGTATTTTTAGTTACTTTTGAACCATTTGAGCTCCAAACAAATAGTTTTTTTGTTAAAATCTTCAGATTACATGATGGATTATGTGGCAAATTTATAAGTACGAAAAAATCTCTGCCGCCCCACAATCGCATAATTCCAGTGTCCCTGGTATATATATATATATATATATATATATACATATATATATATATATATATATATATCAACTTCTCCACCAGAACAAGTAAGCCGTACGCCTTGGTTTGCAGCAATGTAAGGCCCTTTATTCACCAAATTCAAACTGCAAAAACAGGTGTTCTTTCCTTTCCTGGCACATTTCGGCTATCAACGTGAGCCTTAATCATAGATGCATAGTTCTTCCACTTTGAAAATGACCACTTGGTAAAACCGACCACCCTTATATCTTGTGGCCTTAAAGTCACAAGGTCTTTTTACAGTCTTTTATAAGCAACGCATTTAATGCAATCAATTAACTTTGCTTACGTAGTGTCATTTCCTTTTTCTTTTTGTAACAAAGTGCACTGAAATTATAAATCTCTTCGTACCATTGCCGCATACCCATTCCAAAATTGCACTGCCGTCGTTCTTTAAATTCATATTTCAAGAATATGTGCAAGCTTAATAGTAATTAACCAAGTAGCCTTTAGCCATCTTCTTTCAGTTGCTGTACAAACGAATTCTATCCATACACAATCATATCATATTTCCTTTGTAGTGTCATGATCATAATTTCAAAGTGCTCTGCAATTGAACATCTTCATACTATTTCCCATATTCAAAACAGTGACTTTGTATCTCCATTTTCAAAAGCGCACTACAGCTCTTCGTTATGTTCATGCTTCATAAATGCGTTTAAACAAAGTTGCAAATGGCCTTCCTATCTCAGTTTTCCCTTTGCTACAGTGCCTCTCAAGTGCTGACAAACTACGAATGGGATTTAGTGCCCTATCCTATTCACTTCCCTTGCCCGATTTCACTTGATTAATAAAGTTTCACGGTTGGTAAAGCCCGTACCTTTTTAACTGTTCCCGCGCAGTGAAAACTGGTGGATCCGGCTCCAAAATAATGAACTCCCACTTAGTTCATCATCATCATCAACACATCGCTTTATTCGGTTGATTTAAACCATCAAAGCATAAAGAACACAATACAAGGATAAAATTTTAAATCATAAATATCTTACATTCAAAAATACATAAAAGTATAAAACATAAATACTAAAATCAAAAAGATATTTCTTTTCATACAGTACATAACTACCTAGACCTTATTCCTCAGGATAGCCAAAATATAATCCAGCGAGCTAATACGGTAATCATAGGCCTCATAATAATCAAGAAGAATTTTTTAACTGGCAAATTAAGTATATGCCATGCAGCCGCAAGGAACTTGCTAACTGCTCATAACAGGGTGCAGGATGTGTCCCTCATCATAATCCTTAAAGCGTCTATACAACATCTGATCCCCATGTCCTTACAAGCTGGGCGTAGCCACCTCTGACGAGCAATCCTATAAGCTGGGCATATGAACATAAAATGCACAATGGTTTCCAGAGAGGTACTACAACTCGGGCATAAATCAGTTCTCAGAGCAGAATTCCGCCTATTGCCAAACGATTTAAGAGGTAGGCATCCATATCTGAACTGAATATACAAACTCTTGCTTAATGGATCAGTAATGAGATCCATAAACAGTTCAAAACACGGATGCCACTTGGTGTCGAGAAATTGAGAAGTCAATCTGCCATGAGACAAATGTTGTAAATAGTTTCCCCTGACATACGCCCAATAAACTGTTTTTAGATGCTTCTTCTGCTCTTTCCTTAAATTATAAGGATGGCTCCAGTAGTTACTAAGACCCAGAGTGTAAAACCATTTTGATATGTGTTTAAACCAAGGAATAGTAAGCACGTTGGGTCTGTCTAAGATATCTTGAATGGATTCCTTGTATGTGAGTAGCTCAGGAGTAGTCCAAACACGTACCCAGAAAAGCTGTGGTCTTAAAGCTATAATGTCTGAGATACGTGCAAGTCCGAGGTCCCAAAACATTGGTAACAAAGGAGTATTACGTGGACAAGCCAAGAGTGATCTTACAAAATTGTTTTCTCCTATTGAAAGTTTACCAGCATTTGAGTAACCCCAGACTTCTGCCCCATACGCCACAGCACTCTGAGCCTTTGCCCGATACATTTTTACTGCTGGAGTGACTACTCTCTCAATGGTCGACTTGTGGAAGCGCAAAATTGCCCCAGATCTATGTGTCAGAAGGGCTGATCTTTTATTAATCTGGACCTCTCACTGCATATCATTGCTAATTCTTACCCCCAGATAATCAATGGAGCAAACCTTGCTCAACGGAGTCCCTTTGTAGAGGATGGTATATCCTTTAGAGGGACCACGTCCCATGGTCATAATTTTAGTTTTGGTATGGTTAAGCTCCAGCCCAAAGTCATCACAAAACAAGCTAAACCTATCCATTAATACCTGTAGGCCCATCGGTGTTCGGGAGATCAAGAGAGAGTCATCGGCGAATAGCAGAATCAGGATTTTTATGTTATTCAAAGAGGGCACATCATTTTGGCAATTAGTAATAACTTGCAATACCTCATTGATGAACAAGATAAAAAGAGTCGGAGCAAGGACACAACCCTGTCGTACCCCTCTCTTGATCTCTATTCTGTCAGTGAGTTCCCCCTGGTTACCCCATCTTACTTGAGCATAAGTATTCTCATCCAATCTTTGGATTAAATGTACTAAGTTATCTGGGGTGCCAATTTTTTTCAGACACCCCACTGTTTCTCTCTTGGCACAAGATCAAAAGCAGATCTCAGGTCTGCGAAGGCCACATATAATTTCTGTCTGGCTAAGGTGACATACTTCCAGAATAATAATGACAACCTAAAGACTTGGTCCATAGTGTTAGTTTTTGAACGAAATCCAGCCTGTAGAGGAGATAATATCTGATTCTTCAAAACCCATTCCGTAAGTCTGACCAAAATTTGTTTTGCAAAGAACATTTGAAGAATATCAATAAGACTAATTGGTCGATAGTTCGCTGGCAAACCTACATCGCCTTTCTTGTAAACAGGGATTATTTCTGCACCATGCCATGAATCAGGTATGGGACCACCTGCTGCTATGGCATTGGATAATCAATTAATATACCATGCCCATATAGTGGGCTCAGATTTAAACAGATCCCCAGGTATCTTATCAGGGCCAGGGGCTTTAGCTGGCCTCAGAGAATTAATAGTATCAGTTGTTTCAGCTATAGAAAAAACTATGCTCTCAACGGAGCTATTTGTAGAAACTACATCATCAACATATCTGATTACCTTAGGATCATGCAATACAGGATAGGTATACATTTCTGAGAAATGAGTCACCCATCTATCAGGTTGAATATAAGTGCTGATGGAGTCAGTTCCCCCTCTCGATCTGCAAGCCAGCAGTCTCCAAAAGGAGCCATCATCCTTATTCTTAACTGCAACCAATAACCTCTGCCAGATTCCGTCTTCCCAGCTTTTTTTTAGCTTGCTTTAGGGCCCTAGCATATTTAGATCTGGCATCCACAATGTCTTCTTGAATGAGGTTTTTTAATGCTTCTTTTAAATTAGATCTAGCTAAAGCGCAATCCTTGTTATACCACTCGTTAGAAGGGATGATATCAGGTGACCGCTTAAGGCGAGTTTCTTTATAGAAAATGCCACTTATGGTATTTGATACTTATGAATTCTCAGAACAGGTATAGGTCGACCTCTTGTTCCCCAAAAACCGAAAAGAGATTTAGAAATGATAAATAAATATCCCTAATCTGATATGGATTTGCTGCCACATTTTGCCAACTAACACGAGTTCGTCCATGACTCAATCGAGGGATTGGAACATTAGTAATCTCTGTGTGTCGTGTTTTAAAAAAAGCTTGGTTGGTTAGTACAAGACACAAGGGATTGTGATCACTGTCATGGTGAGAAATGATTTGCATATCTAGTGTACTTGACCAAAGCCTGATATCCACCAGAATGTAATCGATAGTGCTAAAGGAAAGCCCTCGCTTAAATGTAAGAGCACGATTTAAGTCGGATCTAGTGCGACCGTTGCATTCTCTCAAACCATATTTTAAACAGAGTGAGGTCAACTGCACAGATACACACGATGCAGGAGATGGAACCATTTCCTTGGGCTGAGGAATACCCCATAGTTCATCTTCCTCACTAGTTAGAGTACTAATAGTATCATCAGGTACAAAAGAACAGTTAAAATCACCTGCAATCATCAAAAAACCTGAAGCATCTAAAGACTCTACAAACTCAGACAGATGTGTGAGTATCTCAGATTCAATGGTACGTGGAACAGACCTTACATATACATTTAATACAGTTAACCTAAAACCAGGACAAAATGTAAGCTGTATACCCAACAAATCACGGGAATTAAATTCAATTACAGAATGTTCGCAATCTAACCTATTATTCAATGAGATCATAAGACCTCCTATGCATCTGCCCAATCCTCTAGTAGCCAGTTGGGCGGGAGAAAAATAAGACGTGAAACACTCTAGATGGTGCGATTCCACAGCCCAGGTTTCCTGAAATAAGCAAACATCGTAGTTGTTAACAAAGCCCAACCATTCTGGATCATCTAGCTTAGATTCTATTCCCGCAATGTTCCAAGACATGACATTAAGTTTTGGTTGCAAAATCACCGGTTGAGATCTTGTTTGAGACGCAGTCATTAAACTCCCTTTATATTCTTCCTGACATTCTCCATTGGTTGTAATTGGCAATTTTACGTGAGAAGCAGATAGTCAATCCAAATCGGAAAGTGAAGGAGAATGATTCTCAGCCTTGGATGATAAATGGGTAGCTGGTAGAATAGCGACTCTATCTGTCTGATTTCCGGTTGAGTAGCAGCCCCTATACAACATGTCTCAAGGAGGGTGCCTGCAGAGTCTAAGGACCGATTTCCTACCGGAACTTAGAGAACTGGTCCGTGTATCAAAGGATATGAGGTTGTTGACAATACTACTGTCATAAAAGAGTATAGATATAAAATCAAAATCCGACCCCTGTTGATTATGTCTACAAACCTCTTGTATATCAGACCGAATGACAAAAAGACAGTTCCTTTGTGTACGTATCCAAAAGATTCCTTTATTAATGAGAGAATCCTTGGATTCAAAGTGACCCTGTGGCAGTCTGGATACCCCGGTTAAGTATAAGCAGTTACCATCCCTCCTTCGTCCATATATCCCTTCCGAGTCAAGCGATTAAATAGGTTTCACAAGATCAAAGGAAGACGCTCGAGGGGGACTTGCTTGAAAGCCTGCTCTAAGAAATCTCTCATGGACTTGGTTCGAAACTGTAGGACAAACAGTACCTAAATCCCCCCGTCCAACATATTTGTTGGCACCAGGTTTAAAGGTTCGCTCCCTAGATTTATTAATGGGCTGGCAGGATGGCCTGTTATTAGTTCCCCTGTCCCGGTAGCAAATAGGAATGGAAGTCATTTTGCCATTACAATTAAATAAACTTGGAACGTTGGAGCTTATTACCGGATCGTGTTTAAGAACAACCTCATTGGCCGAAATACCCTTGGGATCTCCCCTCTGGTCTTTGTGATCAGAGATTTTATACAAAAGTGTTATCAATAATGACTTGATATCTTCCAGTTTATGGGAGATAATTATCAATTGGGAATCTTCATTACTGCCCACCTTGCAAGCCTGGATCCCCTTTTTAGTTCCATCTGCAATTGAGGTTTGAGGGCATTCCGGACTTATGTTGCTAGGGGAGAGAACAGAAAACCTATTGGAGCATGGAATATCAATTAGAGACGGTGACATGGACTTAAGGGATAAAACGTCCTCAGCCTGCAGTCATCCTGCTACTCCCGCAGATGCTAAAGATGGTGGAGACTTCTTTGGAGGAGAGGGGAGTATATCCTGAAATTTGGGAGGGGGATGCAAATCCACCTCAACCTCCATCCTAGGCATGGATGTTTTTTTCTTGAAAAGGTCAGGGATCTTCTTGGGCTGGGAGGTATCTAAATTAGAGAGAGCAGCTATGGAAGGACTCCTCAAAATTGCCTCAACTTCTTCGAACAAAGAATCAATTGTTTTAAATTGGTTTGAGTTTGTGGCCCAACGCCCAACCAAGGTCTTTTCAGGCCGTTTTTTTGATTTCTTAGCCCCTGATGGGGGAGCCGGTACATCAGCAGCCTTCCGTTTCCCCATGTCATAAGTCTCTGTTAAATACACACTCGGGAATATTGACCCAGCGTTTAAACTCCCACTAGTGGTGGTATGCAATGAAGATGGGAAGAACTCAAGGGCTAAGTAGCCCAAGAGATACAGTTCAGCACCTTTCCTTTTATCAAACCACTGCAAACACTATTGTCAATAAACATGTGGAGACCCACTAACCACGTACCGTGCTCCCCCTGCAGTCAGTACGCCAAAGTGGATCCTGGGACTTGATGTCCCTCTGTGAGCGCGGGATCAGGCTGCGGTGATGTGCGCCGCGCTTTAAGCACCCGCCGTGAAGGGGCCGCTCCCCCTGCAGTCAGTCAGCCAAAGTGGATCCTGGGACTTGATGTCCCTCTGTGAGCATGGGAGCAGGCTGCGGTGATGTGCGGCGTGCTTTAAGCGCCCGCCGTGAAGGGGCTGCTCCCCCTGCAGTCAGTCAGCCAAAGTGGATCCTGGGACTTGGTGTCCATCTGTGAGCGCGGGAGCAGGCTGCGGTGATGTGCGGCGCACTTTAAGCGCCCGCCGTGAAGGGGCCGCTCTCCCTGCAGTCAGTCAGCCAAAGTGGATCCTGGGACTTGGTGTCCCTCTGTGAGCGCAGGAGCAGGCTGTGGTGATGTGCGGCGCGCTTTAAGCGCCCACCGTGAAGGGGCCGCTCCCCCTGCAGTCAGTCAGCCAAAGTGGATCCTGGGACTTGGTGTCCCTCTGTGAGCGCGGGAGCAGGCTGCGGTGATGTGCGGCGCGCTTTAAGCGCCCGCCGTGAAGGGGACGCTCCCCCTACAGTCAGTCAGCCAAAGTGGATCCTGGGACTTGGTGTCCCTCTGTGAGCGCGGGAAACTCCCACTTAGTTTCTCTGCATGGAGCCTAATCACGAACAGGGTGGCCTCTGCGCTGCGGGGACAGACCACCCTCGCTCCAGAAGAAGTACGCTGTACGCCTTGGTTTGCAGCAATGTAAGGCCCTTTATTTGCCAAATTCAAACTGCGAAAACAAGCGTTCTTTCCTTTCCTGACGTCTTTCGGCTATCAACGTGAGCCTTAATCATGTTGGAGTTTTATATATATATATATACATATATATCCATGCAGAGGTCGGTGTGTTCAGTTGCTCCTGAACATCGGGGGTGACGGGAATAGGGCGCGCGCCACCGCACCTAAAAGGCACACAGTCTTCGTGAAAACTCACCGCAAAGAAATGGCACACCACACCTATCTTTCTTTTGCACTTTTCTTCAGTTCCTGACGATCGCTCCCCTTTTTAGGGTCGAGCGCACAAGCGCTCCGTCCCTGTTGTAATCTCTCTTTGGGCTTTTAACCACACCCATGTCACACCTGTCACTTTCATTGGCTCCTGAGCTTGTTGTTTACAATTCCACTTGATTTCATTAGTAAAAGGCATGCATACGTCGTGCTTTTTATGGCCTTTAGCCCTCCTCAAGCGCACCGGCCAACTACTGAAAACATATAAGGCTCCATGTTTTCAGGCTGGTTTTTACACTACTTTATCTTTTTGTTTTCCACGCAGCAAAATCACGCTCGTTTTTTTGTTTTTCAATTTACACGAGATCGCACTTGTTTTTTGGGTTTTCAACACGCTCATTTTTTTTCTTTCAACTTAAGTGGCAAGAGAAATCTGATTGGGAGTTTACAACGCTAATAGCTCTAACTCAAGCAAATGCAAGACCCGTTGCATTGTAAATGCTGGTTTAGTCTTCCTCTTTTTTGTTCTGAATCGAAGTCTGATACTGAAGAAGTCATGCTCCCCTAACATTAATGCCAGTTCCACCACCTGAAACCAACAGCAAAAGTTAGCCATTTTCTGCAACATGCATCAATTTATTCTAAAGTATGGTAGGGTCAATTAGACCATGGAGGGCAACTTACTAGCACACAATGCCAGTGGAGGGCTCCATGTTTCCACTCCCCTTTCAGATAAAGGTCTTCCACATCTAGAGATTCCCTCCTGGATCTCTGTGCCTTTAGTTCTTGTCTGCTCAGATCCGTGTTTGTAAAAACAAAATATCAGTGGCCTCAACATTGTGCAGAGGTTCTGTGATAGGTGGACAGTGAATCAAGAGTTTCTGACTGTGGCACCAGCTGAGGCTCCACTGTCACTATTCCAGGAGATCCCATATCCCAAAATGGGGCAGAGGAATCACGATTTTAGTTTGGTCGGAGCTCTGCTCAACTCTAAAAGTGCCCAGTTAAATACAATTGATCCTTTGAGAACGGTGTCTATGATGTAAACATGAATTTGTGTGAATTGTCCAACACTGTGGGTTTGATTTTCAAACTCCACTTTGTAGTATGTTTTGTAGTGCTACAAAACATACTACAAAAAGTTTTCCCTATAGGTAAGAGTTCTCTGCTCTGACTGTGAGTTTCTCCACATGTAGGTTTTAGTAGTAAAGTTGGGAAGGACATACGGGAGTGGGGGGGAAAAGCAAACTTACTATGTAGTAGATTTTTAGCAAGGAGGAGTAAGAGGGGTTTAAGGAGGAGCATCACCTTCCCACACAAGAGTAAGCTAATTGCATTTCTCTGAGTGTGGAGACATATAACTTTCACTTTTGTAGTAAGTTTACACTTGGAGTTTGTGAATACAGAAAGTAGTAAACTTACTACAAACTGTAAACTTACCCAAAAGTGTAAGTTACCTTTGTGAATCAGACCCAAAATTTCAAGTCAAAGAAGAAATAATTTTTTCCACTGTCTTAAGTATTTAATCTTCTGTGTCTTGCTGAGGGCAAAGTCCTTCCCCATTCAGCAAATGTGGATATTTAATCTATCTAGAAAACCCATCACTTTTAAATACAGGCACTTCCTACTGTGGCAGCCTTTTTAATTACTTTTAAATCAGCTTGAGCTGTTAATACTTTTTTCATAAAATCTGCAAATAATGCAGAAGGTGACAGATCATGTGGTTAGTGACACAAATTCATATAAATGTAGAAAAATGCAGCAGGTCCACAATTTTTGTTCCAAGTAGACTGTCCTGCAACAGCCTAAGCACACTCTATGGTGTATTTAACACTGAAATCTCTAATAGTCATTTTTTGGTGTTTTTAAGGCACCTAATGTTGTCATGCTTTGGCATAAAATTAGCTGGACAGGGAATGAAAAGCAGACCCGGCAAAAATGTTAAAATCAGCTCTGCTCCATTCCTTTCTTTTACTTTATCTCTCTCTCTTTCCAGTCAGTAACTATCTCTCTCTTTCTCTTTTCAGGTCCCTCTCTGATCCCTCTCTTTCTCCTTTCTCCCTATATTTTTCTCTCTCCTAAAACCCCTGCTAGACTTGCTGTAATTAACTCGTGGTGTTAGGGAAGTGACGGAGAATGAGGCATTAGCGGCAATGTGCCTTAAAAAAACTGGCATTATTTCAAACACACTTAGAATGTTATTTCACACATGCAGTAAACTGAAAAAATGAAAACACTGAATTCAAGTATGATAAAGATAATAAATACACAATTAGACAAAGGTTCACCTTTATGATAGTTTGCTCCTGCAACTTATCATGTGCAGGCAGTACCAAAGGACCACTAAAACTAGAATGCAGGAGCACTACTGTAACATTCACTAGAATTATTACAGACTCCTCCTCACTCAGCAGTTCTACAAATACCATGAATATCAGAGGTGTTTCTAAATCTACAGCATGGACCACATTTCCACGTGTAGCTGTGAAGGCAATGAAGAGCCAGCTCTCGGATAGAGGGAGGGCTACTGGATCCTAGAACTGGACCCAGTTAAACAAGGGCTCAATGAAGATGCAGAATTTCATTATTGAATACAGAATAGATATGTTAAAACTCTATAAATGCTAACCATGATGTAGCCTCATCTCTCATGCCTCTTGGTTTGTGATCCTTATCTACCACAAACTCATTAGACAAAAAAGAATATTTATCTGACCTCTAGCCCTTCCACTTTCAGATTTTCTTTTACTGCAGATCTAACACTATGGATTGTTCCTTCTTTATTATAGTTTATAAGTTGGCTGTATCCTTCGCTCCACATTCTCTCTGTGAAAGTCTGTGTTTTAAAATGAGAGAACCAAAATGAGCATATTTTTCATCAACTACTATTGTACTGTAATCTCTAATCTTACCTCTTTCCTCTGTTTGTTAACCTTTGCATTCATGATTCTTTTTTATGTGTACATTAATGTTGTACTTTCTCCTGTTCTGTAGTAACTTAACTTACTAATACATCCAGATAAGGATAGAGTAGGCCACTATTACAGTACCCATAAACCACAGAGAAACAACTACGTGTCTCATGAACACCAAAGTACATCAATCAGTAGCAATCTTGGAAGCCACATAAATAATAGTAGAGACATGAAAACTACCCTCTTTTTTGCTGCTCAGCGACCATGTTTCCTGGTTATAGTGGCCTATGTGGCTTTGATTGACATGAGTGAGCAAGACGTAATCCAGGCATTGAAGCTGGAGATGGATCTAGGGAGTTTTTTGTGGTGTTGGAGTAGGTGGTCTAGGATCAGGTGCCAGGTTTCTTCTGGGATCTTGTTCTAGTTTCATGGCAGGGGCAGTCACTTGGTGATGGAGATGGGTATGTTGAAGTGACTCAGGACGTGATCAGATCAGGGGAGCAATGTGGGCCTGTCCTCTGTGATTTCAATGAAACTGGTGAAGATATGGTCCAGTAGATATGTGGCAGTGTGGGTTGGGCTGTTCATTCACTGGATGAGCTTGAGGGTCACCATGTCCTTCGGGAGACTGGTTGTGTTAGGGACTGTGTGGTCATTGAAGTGGTAGTTGAGGTCACCAAGGAGAATGAAGGTGCTGAAGTTGAGAACCAGGCGTGGGAGGGGTGTTGAATTTTGCAACTGAGTTTTCAAAATTAGTGTGTGATCCAGGGGGTCAGTAGATAAGGAAGATGCCTATGGTGTAGTTGTCAGAGACCTGGAATTTAAAGGTCAGGTATTCCATGGTGTTGCCGGTGTTTGTGCTGGTTCTGGAGCAGAAAATGTTATCTTTAAAAATGATGGTCAGTCCTATTCTGGATCTGTTCATCCTGTCCTGCTTTCTGATGTTAAAACCAGGGGTAGAGATGGCTGTGTTGATGTCAGGGCTGCTGCATGGATCAGCAAGTGCTGCTGCATGGATCACCACTCTGGGCATCTTCACACATTGCCTCCCAGAGCCCAATACCAGGCCCAGAAAACACTAAGATGCTGTTGCTTGCACCAGAGGGGTGCTCCCTATAGAAAGAGGACAGTTGTCACGGTAAGAGCAGCAGCCATCTTTGTTGTGGATATGCTGTCCTTCTCCTGCCCTGCCTGAAATTGAATGAGAGTATTTACTATTAAGGTGGGGGGGTCACTCCTCTCCATGTCATATCCCTTTGTTGGGCCCTCGTTAACAAATATTCACTATCTGGCATGTATGACCTCCTTCTGCCGAGGAGTCTGAAGGAGACACCAGCCTTGGCTTCGACCTTCCACTCTTGGTCCCTGGACATCATCTGGCTGTACCCTCAGGCCTCCAGCCTTTGTTGAGCTGTGCACTTTGTCTGCTCTGGTCACATCCCCACACCTGACATGAGGAGGATTGAACCAACCCCCTACACTTGGCTTAGTGGAGTGTATCACAAGACCTATCTGCTTTTGCCATCCCTACTCCAGATGATCATAGGAGAATTCAGTTACACATGTCTAAACCAAAATACACTTGCAAACTCGTATTCTTGGAGACGGTCTCCTGCTTGGAAAACATCTATCGCTATGGCTTTGGTCACCATGGCCGATGAACCACCATCTGTGTCTCCTTCTGCCCTGGGTACCTTATTTTATTAACTGTCAGATGCAGTTGGATGCAGTGTCCAAAACAGCATCTGAGGTACAGTCACTTAAAATGGACATTGACGCCTTTCTTACCCACCTAGAAACTAAAGATGCCAGGGTGAGGGATATGAAAAAGTGGCTGGACGAACTACTGAATTAGTTTTCAGAGATATGGGCCCTAAAGCATAAGGTGACGGATCTGAAGGACAAATGCAGGAGGTACGATATACGCAACACCGGTGTCCCTGAAAAATTTGGACCTGCATCTCTTAGCACTTTCCTCCTGCATCTCCTGGGATTGTCATTTGCCACCAGAGATACAGAGAGCCAACAGAGTTAGGTCTCATACTCAATCCACTAAACTTTCCCCACAGCATATCTTGGTCTGTCCACTTTCACATCAGCAGACTCAGCAGATTGTATTTTCAGCGAGGAAACATAGACCCTATCAGTTTGAGAGTCACTTCATTTATGTTATGCTACGGGTCAGTAATCCGTCCATGGTGCTCTATTTTTGTCTTGTCAGGGCTGCAGCAGGCCATTTGTGTACCCGCAGCGTCCTCTTATGTGACAGTGAGGTCGGGCAGCCCAAGGTCGGGCCGTGGATCTCCCTGTGGTCACTGCATGCTTTGTTTTTGTGTCGCGGGTGGCCACGTGGTGCATATATAATACCTATCTGTTCCTTTTGTTCTGGGCTGTTTGTTCTTTTGTCTTGGGGGGCCATGCTTTCTTTCTCCCAGAATACTTATTTTTCTCAACATGCACTGTTCTTTCCTTTTATTAGTCCTTTTCCAAGATGGGGTTTTTCCTAGTTTTTCCTATGACACTTTCCCAACTTAATATGTCATTTTTCCTTTTTCCTGTTTGCTCACATCCTGTTTTCTGGTATAAAGGGAGCTTGAGTTTCTTTCTTCTTTGCGTTGCAACACTCTGGTTGTTGTTGATACTCACTCTTATGTATTCCTGCTGCGGATTGTTCCTGTCTGGTTTTCTTGCAGAGTCCTGATGTTCCAGTTCTTGGAGTCCAGAATTCTACTGTGCCTTTCTGATCTTTTGGAGCTCCGGTCTGGAGGTGTTTTCCCTAGTGGTTTTTCCTGTTGAGCTCCTTCTGGAGGGCACAAACTGCTTAGGCTTCCATCTTGCCAGCAGCACCGTGGCTACCAGAAGGCGTCACCCTTATCTTTGCCAGACCATGACGTGCAAGATCCGAAACTGTGCTCCACTTGCATGTGACAGAGGCAGTAAAAGAAAGGTGAATCATGACAATTTATGCCTCTGGATACTTCTCTCATGACACCAGCTGTAAAAAGAAAAAAATCTTGTTATTACAACCCCATCTTCAGAAACGGGATATGCGTTATGTTCTCCTAGAACTGGACATTATGATACTCACATTAGACAGCAAAAAACTGGAATATGATGAACCAGAAGACATGGAAAAATTCCTAGATGCTTTGCAAGCCACAGAGATGAAAATTCACGAGCCGAGCACCTCCCCTGTATTGCCCATATTTTAAGAGGAATGCACTGCCAGTGACCAGGATGAATGCCAGAGACTCGATTGTATCACTCAAAGATGATCTTCGAGGGGCGGGGTAACAAACAGCAAAGGGCCACAGGATGCTGAGAGACAAATCCTGTTCCCCATTGAAGCCTTAATGTGGCAAACGCTTTCTGAAAGACCTAATCATCTGCTTCGTATAGGTCTCTCCCCCATAGTGGACAAATGGAACACATTCACGCCAGAGATTGCAGGATGTTGTAGTGCTTCAGTATTGAACCCCCCTCTTTGCTTAGGCTTTATACAAAGGAACATCTGCTACTTCTTGTTTAACACTTGTTAGTTATCAATTGCATGAAATGTTGGGGATTGTGGTGCCCATTGGGTGGGTTTTCACAATGGGTGGGATTCAGTTATTACTTGGACATACAGACGGCCTGCCTATTTTGATACAGCCCTGAGGCCATATTACGAATAGAGTGCACTGTCCGTGTTTGTGCCAAACACAAACAGGTATTACAAATAATGTGCTGTCACCAGGATAGGTGTAACCTAGTGGCTGCCCTGGGGCTCAGCATCTAGTGAAAGACAGAGAGACTGCTCAAATCAGCCTCTTAGTGTTTCACAGTGCAGGTGGCAGTTCAGAGGGGTGGACAGAGGTCCCCCTGAAGGCAGATGCAGTGAGTCACTGCACCCCCCATCAGCAGGATATGTGCCTGTGGCACACAATCAACGTACCACCTATTTGCCTCTTCACCAATGTCCGCAATATGGTACAGGGGCAGACGCAAAGTGTTTCCCTGATTTGCAAGGGGCCACACCCCCACAAAGGAGGGAAGACTCCTTCTTTAAGATAGCGCTGGTACTCTTTGTGCGCTGGTGATCTCAGTATTACAGAAGGGCCCATGCAAATGTGTATTTCATCACCAAAAAAGTTTGACAACAGAAAATCCTATTTGAAGGCCTCATATTCCCTTAGTGTAGAGTATAGTAGTGGTGCTCAATACATTCCAAACATGCCTGTCGTCAAACATGTATTGTGGGACAAGCTAACCTGTACCAACAAACTATGACTAAAAGACTAAGGGAATGTGAGGCCTTCAAATAGGATTTTCTGTTGTCAAGCTTTTTTGGTGATGAAATATATTTCATAAATTGTCCGGCACTTCCCCAATAGAGGTTAAAGGGTTTACCAATTGAGTGGTAACTTACAATTTAAATAAGATACTTTTTGGAACATGGATCAGTTTAATGATGACAGAGAACAGATTTTCTCCACAATGTTTTTAGGACAAATGGACACAGTCCCTAACATAGGAATAAAAAACAATCAGTCAGAGGGAATGAAAAAGAAATACATCAGACTAGAAAAATTGCGTAAACAGGAACTATCCCGTTGGTGGGATGCCACAGTACTAAAAAAATATATTGATGACAATAAAGTCCCAAGAGGGCTTAGAATTGTTATCTTTCCTTCTTTTGATGACTTATCACCCCAACATCTACAACAATGGGAACAATTATTGTTTGAAGCGTCAAAGGGCATGATGACCATATTGATTCAACATGCCGAACGTAAAAGAAAAAATTTATTGAAACAAATACAAGACTTAGAAGCAGAGCTAAATGAATTGAACCTTCCAGAATGAAGGAGAAAAATGAGAGGATATTAAAAGAGGTTCTAGATAAACACCAACTATATATTAAGGACAAAAAGATGGCTGAATCTGATCAGAAGTTTGCAAACCAATCTTCTTATACTGGAGGACAAGAGCTTTCACTGCCCAAAGTCAACAAATTGGACATTGCACATTTTTTTCTATGGACTGACTGGAATATGGTGCTTTGACTTTGAGCTTTTTGGAAGAACATTTGTCTTTAACTGTATTAGAGGATTCATGTTAAATGTGTGGTATTTATGTTCTTAATTTAATGTGTTTGTGATATTTTTGTGATATTTATGTATTTTTGTTTGTTTTGTAGTTATTGCGTCATACTTATTGGTATCTTTTGTATTGAAACTGGTAATTGAAATAGCACAGTTTTGGAACCATCACACACCAATGTCATCTCCGTCTATTACATCATGTGCAATTACAGTACTTTGTGATAAAATGGTTGATTCCATTTACACAGTTAGAAATTCAAACTAACCATTCAAAGAGTGCCCCGTTCGTTTTTTAGTCATAGTTGGTTGGTACAGGTTAGCTTGTCCCACAATACATGTTTGACGACAGGCATGTTTGGAATGTATTGAGCACCACTATTATACTCTACACTAAGGGAATGTGAGGCCTTCAAATAGGATTTTCTGTTGTCAAGCTTTTTTGGTGATGAAATATATTTCATAAATTGGACGGCACTTCCCCAATAGAGGTTAAAGGGTTTACCAATTGAGTGGTAACTTACAATTCAAATAAGATACTTTTTGGAACATGGATCAGTTTAATGATGACAGAGAACATATTTTCTCCACAATGTTTTTAGGACAAATGGACACAGTCCCTAACATATGAATAAAAAACAATCAGTCAGAGGGAATGAAAAAGAAATACATCAGACTAGAAAAATTGCATAAACAGGAACTATCCCGTTGGTGGGATGCCACAGTACAAAAAAAATATATTGATGACAAGAAAGTCCCAAGAGGGCTTAGAATTGTTATCTTTCCTTCTTTTGATGACTTATTGCCCCAACATCTACAACAATGGGAACAATTACTGTTTGAAGCGTCAAAGGGCATGATGACCATATTGATTCAACATGCCGAACATAAAGAGAAAATTTACTAAAAAAAATACAAGCGTTAGAAGCAGAGATAAATGAATTGAACCTTCCAGAAGTGAAGGAGAAAAATGAGAGGATATTAAAAGAGGTTCTAGATAAACACCAAGTATATATTAAGGACAAAAAGATGGCTGAATCTGATCAGAAGTTTGCAAATCAATCTTCTTATACTGGAGGACAAGAGCTTTCACTGCCCAAAGTCAACAAATTGGACATTGCACATTTTTTTCTATGGACTGACTGGAATATGGTGCTTTGACTTTGAGCTTTTTGGAAGAACATTTGTCTTTAACTGTATTAGAGGATTCATGTTAAATGTGTTGTATTTATGTTCTTAATTTAATGTGTTTGTGATATTTTTGTGATATTTATGTATTTTTGTTTGTTTTGTAGTTATTGCTTCATACTTATTGGTATCTTTTGTATTAAAATTGGTAATTGAAATAGCACAGTTTTGGAACCATCACACACCAATGTCATCTCCGTCTATTACATAATGTGCAATTACAGTACTTTGTGATAAAATGGTTGATTCCATTTACACAGTTAGAAATTCAAACTAACCATTCAAAGAGTGCCCCGTTCGTTTTTTAGTCATAGTTTGTTGCTACAGGTTAGCTTGTCCCACAATACATGTTTGACGATAGGCATGTTTGGAATGTATTGAGCACCACTACTATACTCTACACTAAGGGAATGTGAGGCCTTCAAATAGGATTTTCTGTTGTCAAGCTTTTTTGGTGATGAAATATATTTCATGAATTAACCGGCACTTCCCCAATAGAGGTTAAAGGGTTTACCAATTGAGTGGTAACTTAAAATTTGAATAAGATACTTTTTGGAACATGGATCAGTTTAATGATGACAGAGAACAGATTTTCTCCACAATGTTTTTAGGACAAATGGACACAGTCCCTAACATAGGAATAAAAAACAATCAGTCAGAGGGAATGAAAAAGAAATACATCAGACTAGAAAAATTGCGTAAACAAATACTATCCCTTTGGTGGGATGCCACAGTACAAAAAAAATATATTGATGACAAGAAAGTCCCAAGAGGGCTTAGAATTGTTATCTTTCCTTCTTTTGATGACTCATCGCCCCAACATCTACAACAATGGGAACAATTATTGTTTGAAGCGTCAAAGGGCATGATGACCATATTGATTCAACATGCCGAACGTAAAAGAGAAAATTAACTAAAAGAAATACAAGACTTAGAAGCAGAGATAAATGAATTGAACCTTCCAGAAGTGAAGGAGAAAAATGAGAGGATATTAAAAGAGGTTCTAGATAAACACCAAGTAAATATTAAGGACAAAAAGATGGCTGAATCTGATCAGAAGTTTGCAAATCAATCTTCTTATACTGGAGGACAAGAGCTTTCACTGCCCAAAGTCAACAAATTGGACATTGCACATTTATTTCTATGGACTGACTGGAATATGGTGCTTTGACTTTGAGCTTTTTTGAAGAACATTTGTCTTTATTTGGATTAGAGGATTTATGTTAAATGTGTGGTATTTATGTTCTCAATTTAATGTGTTTGTGATATTTTTGTGATATTTATGTATTTTTGTTTGTTTTGTAGTTATTGCTTCATACTTATTGGTATCTTTTGTATTAAAATTGGTAATTGAAATAGCACAGTTTTGGAACCATCACACACCAATGTCATCTCCGTCTATTACATCATGTGCAATTACAGTACTTTGTGATAAAATGGTTGATTCCATTTACACAGTTAGAAATTCAAACTAACCATTCAAAGAGTGCCCCGTTTGTTTTTTAGTCATAGTTTGTTGGTACAGGTTAGCTTGTCCCACAATACATGTTTGACGACAGGCATGTTTGGAATGTATTGAGCACCACTACTATACTCTACACTAAGGGAATGTGAGGCCTTCAAATAGGATTTTCTGTTGTCAAGCTTTTTTGGTGATTAAATATATTTCATAAATTGGCCGGCACGTCCCCAATAGAGGTTAAACGGTTTACCAATTGAGTGGTAACTTACAATTTAAATAAGATACTTTTTGGAACATGGATCAGTTTAATGATGACAGAGAACAGATTTTCTCCACAATTTTTTTAGGACAAATGGACACAGTCCCTAACATAGGAATAAAAAACAATCAGTCAGAGGGAATGAAAAAGAAATACATCAGACTAGAAAAATTGCGTAAACAGGAACTATCCCGTTGGTGGGATGCCACAGTACAAAAAAAATATATTGATGACAAGAAAGTCCCAAGAGGGCTTAGAATTGTTATCTTTCCTTCTTTTGATGACTTATCGCCCCAACATCTACAACAATGGGAACAATTATTGTTTGAAGCGTCAAAGGGCATGATAACCATATTGATTCAACATGCCGAACGTAAAAGAGAAAATTTACTAAAAGAAATACAAGACTTAGAAGCAGAGATAAATGAATTGAACCTTCCAGAAGTGAAGGAGAAAAATGAGAGGATATTAAAAGAGGTTCTAGATAAACACCAAGTATATATTAAGGACAAAAAGATGGCTGAATCTGATCAGGAGTTTGCAAATCAATCTTCTTATACTGGAGGACAAGAGCTTTCACTGCCCAAAGTCAACAAATTGTACATTGCACATTTTTTTCTATGGACTGACTGGAATATGGTGCTTTGACTTTGAGCTTTTTGGAAGAACATTTGTCTTTAACTGTATTAGAGGATTCATGTTAAATGTGTGGTATTTATGTTCTTAATTTAATGTGTTTGTGATATTTATGTATTTTTGTTTGTTTTGTAGTTATTGCTTCATACTTATTGGTATCTTTTGTATTAAAATTGGTAATTGAAATAGCACAGTTTTGGAACGATCACACACCAATGTCATCTCCGTGTATTACATCATGTGCAATTACAGTACTTTGTGATAAAATGGTTGATTCCATTTACACAGTTAGAAATTCAAACTAACCATTCAAAGAGTGCCCCGTTCGTTTTTTAGTCATAGTTTGTTGGTACAGGTTAGCTTGTCCCACAATACATGTTTGACGACAGGCATGTTTGGAATGTATTGAGCACCACTACTATACTCTAAACTAAGGGAATGTGAGGCCTTCAAATAGGATTTTCTGTTGTCAAGCTTTTTTGGTGATGAAATGTATTTCATGAATTGGCCGGCACTTCCCCAATAGAGGTTAAATGGTTTACCAATTGAGTGCTAACTTACAATTTAAATAAGATACTTTTTGGAACATGGATCAGTTTAATGATGACAGAGAACAGCTTTCTACACAATGTTTTTAGGACAAATGGACACAGTCCCTAACATAGGAACAAAAAACAATCGGTCAGAGGGAATGAAAAAGAAATACATCAGACTAGAAAAATTGTGTAAACAGGAACTATCCTGTTGGTGGGATGCCACAGTACAAAAAAAATATATTGATGACAAGAAAGTCCCAAGAGGGCTTAGAATTGTTATCTTTCCTTCTTTTGATGACTTATCGCCCCAACATCTACAACAATGGGAACAATTATTGTTTGAAGCGTCAAAGGGCATGATGACCATATTGATTCAAAATGCCGAACATAAAGAGAAAATTTACTAAAAGAAATACAAGCCTTAGAAGCAGAGATAAATGAATTGAACCTTCCAGAAGTGAAGGAGAAAAATGAGAGGATATTAAAAGAGGTTCTAGATAAACACCAAGTATATATTAAGGACAAAAAGATGGCTGAATCTGATCAGAAGTTTGCAAATCAATCTTCTTATACTGGAGGACAAGAGCTTTCACTGCCCAAAGTCAACAAATTGGACATTGCACATTTTGTTCTATGGACTGACTGGAATATGGTGCTTTGACTTTGAGCTTTTTTGAAGAACATTTGTCTTTAACTGGATTAGAGGATTTATGTTAAATGTGTGGTATTTATGTTCTTAATTTAATGTGTTTGTGATATTTTTGTGATATTTAAGTATTTTTGTTTGTTTTGTAGTTATTGCTTCATACTTATTGGTATCTTTTGGATTAAAATTGGTAATTGAAATAGCACAGTTTTGGAACCATCACACACCAATTTCATCTCCGTCTATTACATCATGTGCAATTACAGTACTTTGTGATAAAATGGTTGATTCCTTTAACACAGTTAGAAATTCAAACTAACCATTCAAAGAGTGCTCCGTTTGTGTTTTAGTCATAGTTTGTTGGTACAGGTTAGCTTGTCCCACAATACATGTTTGATGACAGGCATGTTTGGAATGTATTGAGCACCACTACTATACTCTACACTAAGGGAATGTGAGGCCTTCAAATAGGAGTTTCTGTTGTCAAGCTTTTTTGGTGATGAAATATATTTCATAAATTGGCCGGCACTTCCCCAATAGAGGTTAAATGGTTTACCAATTGAGTGCTAACTTACAATTTAAATAAGATACTATTTGGAACATGGATCAGTTTAATGATGACAGAGAACAGATTTTCTCCACAATGTTTTTAGGACAAATGGACACAGTCCCTAACATAGGAATAAAAAACAATCAGTCAGAGGGAATGAAAAAGAAATACATCAGACTAGAAAAATTGCGTAAACAAATACTATCCCGTTGGTGGGATGCCACAGTACTAAAAAAATATATTGATGACAAGAAAGTCCCAAGAGGGCTTAGAATTGTTATCTTTCCTTCTTTTGATGACTTATTGCCCCAACATCTACAACAATGGGAACAATTATTGTTTGAAGCGTCAAAGGGCATGATGACCATATTGATTCAACATGCCGAACGTAAAATAGAAAATTTACTAAAAGAAATACAAGACTTAGAAGCAGAGATAAATGAATTGAACCTTCCAGAAGTGAAGGAGAAAAATGAGAGGATATTAAAAGAGGTTCTAGATAAACACCAAGTATATATTAAGGACAAAAAGATGGCTAAATCTGATCAGAAGTTTGCAAATCAATCTTCTTATACTGGAGGACAAGAGCTTTCACTGCCCAAAGTCAACAAATTGGACATTGCACATTTTTTTCTATGGACTGACTGGAATATGGTGCTTTGACTTTGTGCTTTTTTGAAGAACATTTGTCTTTATTTGGATAAGAGGATTTATGTTAAATGTGTGGTATTTATGTTCTCAATTTAATGTGTTTGTGATATTTTTGTGAAATTTATGTATTTTTGTTTGTTTTGTAGTATTTGCTTCATACTTATTGGTATCTTTTGTATTAAAATTGGCAATTGAAATAGCACAGTTTTGGAACCATCACACACCAATGTCATCTCCGTCTATTACATCATGTGCAATTACAGTAATTTGTGATAAAATGGTTGATTCCATTTACACAGTTAGAAATTCAAACTAACCATTCCAAGAGTGCCCCGTTCGTTTTTTAGTCATAGTTTGTTGGTACAGGTTAGCTTGTCCCACAATACATGTTTGACGACAGGCATGTTTGGAATGTATTGAGCACCACTACTATACTCTAAACTAAGGGAATGTGAGGCCTTCAAATAGGATTTTCTGTTGTCAAGCTTTTTTGGTGATGAAATATATTTCATGAATTGGCCGGCACTTCCCCAATAGAGGTTAAAGGGTTTACCAATTGAGTGGTAACTTACAATTTAAATAAGATACTTTTTGGAACATGGATCAGTTTAATGATGACAGAGAACAGATTTTCTACACAATGTTTTTAGGACAAATGGACACAGTCCCTAACATAGGAACAAAAAACAATCAGTCAGAGGGAATGAAAAAGAAATACATCAGACTAGAAAAATTGCGTAAACAGGAACTATCCCGTTGGTGGGATGCCACAGTACAAAAAAAATATATTGATGACAAGAAAGTCCCAAGAGGGCTTAGAATTGTTATCTTTCCTTCTTTTGATGACTTATCGCCCCAACATCTACAACAATGGGAACAATTATTGTTTGAAGCGTCAAAGGGCATGATGACCATATTGATTCAACATGCCGAACATAAAGAGAAAATTTACTAAAAGAAATACAAGCCTTAGAAGCAGAGATAAATGAATTGAACCTTCCAGAAGTGAAGGAGAAAAATGAGAGGATATTAAAAGAGGTTCTAGATAAACACCAAGTATATATTAAGGACAAAAAGATGGCTGAATCTGATCAGAAGTTTGCAAATCAATCTTCTTATACTGGAGGACAAGAGCTTTCACTGCCCAAAGTCAACAAATTGGACATTGCACATTTTTTTCTATGGACTGACTGGAATATGGTGCTTTGACTTTGAGCTTTTTGGAAGAACATTTGTCTTTAACTGTATTAGAGGATTCATGTTAAATGCGTGGTATTTATGTTCTTAATTTAATGTGTTTGTGATATTTTTGTGATATTTATGTATTTTTGTTTGTTTTGTAGTTATTGCTTCATACTTATTGGTATCTTTTGTATTAAAATTGGTAATTGAAATAGCACAGTTTTGGAACCATCACACACCAATGTCATCTCCGTCTATTACATAATGTGCAATTACAGTACTTTGTGATAAAATGGTTGATTCCATTTACACAGTTAGAAATTCAAACTAACCATTCAAAGAGTGCCCCGTTCATTTTTTAGTCATAGTTTGTTGCTACAGGTTAGCTTGTCCCACAATACATGTTTGACGACAGGCATGTTTGGAATGTATTGAGCACCACTACTATACTCTACACTAAGGGAATGTGAGGCCTTCAAATAGGATTTTTTGTTGTCAAGCTTTTTTGGTGATGAAATATATTTCATGAATTGGCCGGCACTTCCCCAATAGAGGTTAAAGGGTTTACCAATTGAGTGGTAACTTAAAATTTGAATAAGATACTTTTTGGAACATGGATCAGTTTAATGATGACAGAGAACAGATTTTCTCCACAATGTTTTTAGGACAAATGGACACAGTCCCTAACATAGGAATAAAAATCAATCAGTCAGAGGGAATGAAAAAGAAATACATCAGACTAGAAAAATTGCGTAAACAAATACTATCCCGTTGGTGGGATGCCACAGTACAAAAAAAATATATTGATGACAAGAAAGTCCCAAGAGGGCTTAGAATTGTTATCTTTCCTTCTTTTGATGACTCATCGCCCCAACATCTACAACAATGGGAACAATTATTGTTTGAAGCGTCAAAGGGCATGATGACCATATTGATTCAACATGCCGAACGTAAAAGAGAAAATTAACTAAAAGAAATACAAGACTTAGAAGCAGAGATAAATGAATTGAACCTTCCAGAAGTGAAGGAGAAAAATGAGAGGATATTAAAAGAGGTTCTAGATAAACACCAAGTATATATTAAGGACAAAAAGATGGCTGAATCTGATCAGAAGTTTGCAAATCAATCTTCTTATACTGGAGGACAAGAGCTTTCACTGCCCAAAGTCAACAAATTGGACATTGCACATTTATTTCTATGGACTGACTGGAATATGGTGCTTTGACTTTGAGCTTTTTTGAAGAACATTTGTCTTTATTTGGATTAGAGGATTTATGTTAAATGTGTGGTATTTATGTTCTCAATTTAATGTGTTTGTGATATTTTTGTGATATTTATGTATTTTTGTTTGTTTTGTAGTTATTGCTTCATACTTATTGGTATCTTTTGTATTAAAATTGGTAATTGAAATAGCACAGTTTTGGAACCATCACACACCAATGTCATCTCAGTCTATTACATCATGTGCAATTACAGTACTTTGTGATAAAATGGTTGATTCCATTTACACAGTTAGAAATTCAAACTAACCATTCAAAGAGTGCCCCGTTTGTTTTTTAGTCATAGTTTGTTGGTACAGGTTAGCTTGTCCCACAATACATGTTTGACGACAGGCATGTTTGGAATGTATTGAGCACCACTACTATACTCTACACTAAGGGAATGTGAGGCCTTCAAATAGGATTTTCTGTTGTCAAGCTTTTTTGGTGATGAAATATATTTCATAAATTGGCCGGCACTTCCCCAATAGAGGTTAAACGGTTTACCAATTGAGTGGTAACTTACAATTTAAATAAGATACTTTTTGGAACATGGATCAGTTTAATGATGACAGAGAACAGATTTTCTCCACAATTTTTTTAGGACAAATGGACACAGTCCCTAACATAGGAATAAAAAACAATCAGTCAGAGGGAATGAAAAAGAAATACATCAGACTAGAAAAATTGCGTAAACAGGAACTATCCCGTTGGTGGGATGCCACAGTACAAAAAAAATATATTGATGACAAGAAAGTCCCAAGAGGGCTTAGAATTGTTATCTTTCCTTCTTTTGATGACTTATCGCCCCAACATCTACAACAATGGGAACAATTATTGTTTGAAGCGTCAAAGGGCATGATAACCATATTGATTCAACATGCCGAACGTAAAAGAGAAAATTTACTAAAAGAAATACAAGACTTAGAAGCAGAGATAAATGAATTGAACCTTCCAGAAGTGAAGGAGAAAAATGAGAGGATATTAAAAGAGGTTCTAGATAAACACCAAGTATATATTAAGGACAAAAAGATGGCTGAATCTGATCAGGAGTTTGCAAATCAATCTTCTTATACTGGAGGACAAGAGCTTTCACTGCCCAAAGTCAACAAATTGTACATTGCACATTTTTTTCTATGGACTGACTGGAATATGGTGCTTTGACTTTGAGCTTTTTGGAAGAACATTTGTCTTTAACTGTATTAGAGGATTCATGTTAAATGTGTGGTATTTATGTTCTTAATTTAATGTGTTTGTGATATTTATGTATTTTTGTTTGTTTTGTAGTTATTGCTTCATACTTATTGGTATCTTTTGTATTAAAATTGGTAATTGAAATAGCACAGTTTTGGAACCATCACACACCAATGTCATCTCCGTGTATTACATCATGTGCAATTACAGTACTTTGTGATAAAATGGTTGATTCCATTTACACAGTTAGAAATTCAAACTAACCATTCAAAGAGTGCCCCGTTCGTTTTTTAGTCATAGTTTGTTGGTACAGGTTAGCTTGTCCCACAATACATGTTTGACGACAGGCATGTTTGGAATGTATTGAGCACCACTACTATACTCTAAACTAAGGGAATGTGAGGCCTTCAAATAGGATTTTCTGTTGTCAAGCTTTTTTGGTGATGAAATGTATTTCATGAATTGGCCGGCACTTCCCCAATAGAGCTTAAATGGTTTACCAATTGAGTGCTAACTTACAATTTAAATAAGATACTTTTTGGAACATGGATCAGTTTAATGATGACAGAGAACAGCTTTTCTACACAATGTTTTTAGGACAAATGGACACAGTCCCTAACATAGGAACAAAAAACAATCGGTCAGAGGGAATGAAAAAGAAATACATCAGACTAGAAAAATTGTGTAAACAGGAACTATCCCGTTGGTGGGATGCCACAGTACAAAAAAAATATATTGATGACAAGAAAGTCCCAAGAGGGCTTAGAATTGTTATCTTTCCTTCTTTTGATGACTTATCGCCCCAACATCTACAACAATGGGAACAATTATTGTTTGAAGCGTCAAAGGGCATGATGACCATATTGATTCAACATGCCGAACATAAAGAGAAAATTTACTAAAAGAAATACAAGCCTTAGAAGCAGAGATAAATGAATTGAACCTTCCAGAAGTGAAGGAGAAAAATGAGAGGATATTAAAAGAGGTTCTAGATAAACACCAAGTATATATTAAGGACAAAAAGATGGCTGAATCTGATCAGAAGTTTGCAAATCAATCTTCTTATACTGGAGGACAAGAGCTTTCACTGCCCAAAGTCAACAAATTGGACATTTCACATTTTGTTCTATGGACTGACTGGAATATGGTGCTTTGACTTTGAGCTTTTTTGAAGAACATTTGTCTTTAACTGGATTAGAGGATTTATGTTAAATGTGTGGTATTTATGTTCTTAATTTAATGTGTTTGTGATATTTTTGTGATATTTATGTATTTTTGTTTGTTTTGTAGTTATTGCTTCATACTTATTGGTATCTTTTGGATTAAAATTGGTAATTGAAATAGCACAGTTTTGGAACCATCACACACCAATTTCATCTCCGTCTATTACATCATGTGCAATTACAGTACTTTGTGATAAAATGGTTGATTCCTTTAGCACAGTTAGAAATTCAAACTAACCATTCAAAGAGTGCTCCGTTTGTGTTTTAGTCATAGTTTGTTGGTACAGGTTAGCTTGTCCCACAATACATGTTTGATGACAGGCATGTTTGGAATGTATTGAGCACCACTACTATACTCTACACTAAGGGAATGTGAGGCCTTCAAATAGGAGTTTCTGTTGTCAAGCTTTTTTGGTGATGAAATATATTTCATAAATTGGCCGGCACTTCCCCAATAGAGGTTAAATGGTTTACCAATTGAGTGCTAACTTACAATTTAAATAAGATACTGTTAGAAATGGGGTCTCTGGTTGACAGTCAGGTTACCCCCTGTTCAAGCAAGGACCCTCACTCTAGTTAGGATAAAAGAGAATCACCCTCAGCTAACCCCTGCTTACCCCCTTGGTAGCTTGGCAGAGCAGTAGGCTTAACCTCAGAGTGCTGGGCGTAAAGTATTTGTACCAACACACACAGTAGCTTAATGAAAACACTACAAAATGACACAACACCAGTTTAGAAAAATAGGAAATATTTATCTATACAAAACAAGACCAAAACGACAAAAATCCAACATACACAAGTCAAGTTATGATTTTTTAAAGGTTTAAAATAAAAAGAGTCTTTAGGTAGTTGTAACACCACACTAGCGCTGCTAGCGTGAAAATGTACCTGGTTTGCATCAAAAATAACCCCGCACGGGCGGTGGGCGTCGAAAGTAACCCTGCACGGCTGTGTGCGTCGAAAACAACTCGGCACGGCGGTGCGCGTTGAAAAAGCCAGCCACACGACGATCCGAAAGTCCCGCGGCGCAGGGTGCGATCTCTCAGCCTCCGTCAGCGATGCTGCGCGTCGTTTCTCCTGCTCCGGGCGTCGGTTTTTCGGTCGCGTTTCCTGCGGCGTCGTTTCTCAGCTGCGGAACCGGCGTCGCGTCGTTTTCTCAGCCGCGATCGGATTCGCGTCGATTTTTTCTCCGCACGGCGCTCGGTGCGTGTATTTTTGTCCTTAGGCTGCCAGCCTCTCCTTTCAGGGTCCCAGGAACTGGAAGGGCACCACAGAGCAGAGTAGGGGTCTCTCCAGAGACTCCAGGTGCTGGCAGGAAGAAGTCTTTGCTATCCCTGAGACTTCAACAACAGGAGGCAAGCTCTACATCAAGCCCTTGGAGATTTCTTCTTCAAGATGGAAGGCACACAAAGTCCAGTCTTTGCCCTCTTACTCTGGCAGAAGCAGCACTGCAGGAAAGCTCCACAAAGCACAGTCACAGGCAGGGCAGCACTTGTTCCTCAGCTATCAGCTCTTCTCCAGGCAGAGATTCCTCTAGGTTCCAGAAGTGTTTCTAAAGTTTGTAAGTTTGGGTGCCCTTCTTATACCCATTTTAGTCTTTGAAGTCACCTTTCTTCAAAGGGGACTCACACCTTCTTGTGAAATCCTGCCTTGCCCAGGCAAGGCCTCAGACACACACCAGGGGGCTGGAGACAGCATTGTCAGAGGCAGGCACAGTCCTTTCAGATGAGAGTGACCACTCCACCCCTCCCTCCTAGCAGAGATGGCTAATCAGGAAATGCGGATCACACCCCAGCTCCCTTTGTGTCACTGTCTGGTGTGAGGTGAAAAACAACCCAACTGTCAAACTGACCCAGACAGGGAATCCACAAACCAGGCAGAGTCACAGAATGGTTTAAGCAAGAAAATGCTCACTTTCTAAAAGTGGCATTTCCAAACGCACAATCTTAAAATCAACTTTACTAAAAGATGTATTCTTAAATTGTGAGTTCAGGGATCCCAAACTCCACATGTCCATCTACTCTCTAGGGGAATCTACACTTTAATCATATTTAAAGGTAGCCCCCATATTATCCTATGAGAGAGAGACAGACCTTGCAACAGTGAAAACGAAATTGGCAGTATTTCACTGTCAGGACATATAAACCACATTACTATATGTCCTACCTTATCCATACACTGCACCCTGCCCTTGGGGCTACCTAGGGCCTACCTTAGGGGTGCCTTACATGTAAGGAAAGGGAAGGTTTAGGCCTGGCAAGTGGGTACACTTGCCAAGTCGAATTTACAGTGTAAAAATACACATACAGACACTGCAGGGGCAGGTCTGAGACATGATTACAGAGCTACTTATGTGGGTGGCACAACCAGTGCTGCAGGCCCACTAGTAGCATTTGATTTACAGGCCCTGGCACCTCTAGTGCACATTACTAGGGACTTACTAGTAATTCAAATATGCCAATCATGGATGAACCACTTACATACAATTTAAACAGGAGCACTTGCACTTTAGCACTGGTTAGCAGTGGTAAAGTGCCCAGAGTAACAAAAACAGCAAAATCAGAGTCCAGCACACATCAACAACCTGGGGAACAGAGGCAAAAAGTTAAGGGAGACCACGCCAAGGATGAAAAGTCTAACACGTGTCCCCCCCAGCTAAAAGTGGGGAGCAACTACCCAACCTCATGGGAGTTCTCATCACTAAGGCGGAAGAACCTGGACAGACCATCAGCATTGGCGTGCTCTGTACCGGGTCGATGTTCCACCGTAAAGTCCATCCCCTGTAGGGAAATGGACCACCTCAACAGTTTTGGGTTCTCACCCCTCATCTGCATTAACCATCTGAGGGGTCTGTGGTCGGTCTGAACTCGGAAGTGAGTCCCAAACAAGTAGGGTCTTAGCTTCTTCAGTGCCCAGACCACAGCAAACGCTTCACGTTCTATGGCACTCCACCTACGTTCCCTGGGTAGTAACCTCCTGCTAATGAAGGCTACGGGTTGATCTAGGCCCTCTTCATTCAGCTGTGAGAGTACTGCTCCAATACCATGCTCTGAGGCGTCTGTCTGTACAACAAACTCCGTGGAGTAGTCAGGTGCCTTCAGCACAGGTGCTGTGCACATGGCAGCCTTCAGGGCATCAAAAGCGTTCTGGCAAGCCTCTGTCCAGATCACTTTCTTGGGTTGCTTCTTAGAAGTCAACTCAGTTAAGGGGGTAACAATGGTACCATATCCCTTAACGAACCTCCGATAGTATCCTGTGAGACCTAAAAAGGCTCTCACTTCAGTCTGGGTCTTGGGAGGCTCCCAAGCCAGAATCGTGTCAATCTTAGGCTGTAGGGGTGCCACCTGGCCACTCCCCACCTGGTGTCCTAAGTACACAACAGAACCCTGCCCCATTTGGCACTTGCTCGCCTTAATAGTGAGGCCTGCCTTCTGCAGGGCCTCTAACACTCTCCAGAGGTGTTGCAGGTGTTCCTCCCATGTGGAACTAAACACAGCAATGTCATCCAGGTAGGCGGCACTGAACTCATCCAGTCCTGCCAACACCTGGTTGACCAACCTCTGAAAGGTGGCAGGGGCATTCTTCATCCCAAAGGGCATCACATTGAAGTGGAAGTGCCCATCGGGGGTAGAGAATGCTGACCTCTCCTTTGCCTCTTCAGTTAAGGCAATCTGCCAGTACCCAGATGTTAAATCAAACGTACTGAGGTACTTGGCAGCTCCTAACCGATCAATGAGCTCATCAGCTCGGGGGATGGGGTGTGCGTCAGTCTTGCTGACCGCATTGAGACCCCGGTAGTCCACACAGAACCTAAGTTCTGGAGTGGCACCAGGAGCAGCAGCCTTTGGGACCAAGACCACTGGGCTGGCCCAAGGACTGCTGGAGTGCTCAATAACCCTGAGGGCTAACATTTTGGAGACTTCCTCCTTAATGCAAGCCCTCACCCTGTCAGTCACCCTGTAAACCTTATGTTTAACAGGTGTACTGTCCCCAGTGTCCACATCATGTGTGCACAGGTGTGTGACTCCTGGGATCAGGGAAAACAGCGAGGCGAACTGTCCCAGCACGTGGCGACAGTCCCTCTGCTGTTCCTCAGTCAGGGAGGGGGAGAGGATCACTCCCTCCACAGACCCATCTTTCTCTCCTGCAGACAGGAGGTCAGGAAGAGGCTCACTCTCTTCCTCCACCCCGTCATCTGTCGCTAGGAGCATGGATAGCTCAGTTCGCTCAAAGTGTGGTTTGAGGCGGTTGACATGTAGGACCCTCAAGGGGTTCCTGGGGGATTGCAAGTCTACCAGATAGGTGACCTCGCTCTTTCTTTCCACCACCTCAAAAGGCCCAGTCCACTTATCTTGGAGAGCCCTAGGCTCCACTGGTGCCATGACCCACACTTTTTGTCCAGGCTGAAACTCAACCAGAGTGGCATTCTGGTCGTACCACCGTTTCATATCCTCCTGGCTTGCTTCCAGGTTCTCCTGAGCGAGACTCCTGAAGCGGGCAGTCTGGTTTCTTAGTGCCAGCATGTAGCTAAATACATCCTGGGGTGGTTTACTAGGAGCTTTCTCCAAAGCCTCCTTCACCAGACTGAGCGGTCCCCTCACAGGGTGGCCATAGATGAGCTCAAAGGGGCTAAAGCCAAGTCCCTTTTGAGGCACCTCCCTGTAAGCGAACAGAAGGCATGGTAAGAGGACGTCCCACTTACGCCTCAAGGGCTCTGACAGGCCCTGAATCATGCCTTTCAAGGTGCGGTTGAATCTCTCAACCAGACCATTACTTTGGGGGTGGTAAGGGGTGGTGAATTTGTAGGTTACCCCACACACCTTCCACAGAGACTTCATATAAGTGGATATGAAGTTTGTACCTCTATCAGATACTACCTCCTTGGGGAACCCCATGCGGGTAAAAACCCCCATCAAGGCACGTCCCACCACGGGGGCGGTGACCGTCCTTAGAGGAATAGCTTCTGGGTACCGTGTGGCATGGTCCACCAAGACCAGGATGAACCTGTTGCCCATGGCTGTCTTGGGATCCAGAGGCCCCACAATGTCAATTCCTACCCTTTCAAAGGGAGTACTGACTACCGGTAAAGGTTGGAGGGGAGCTTTGCATTTCCCCCCACTCTTGCCACTTGCCTGACAAGTCGGACAAGATCTACAATAAGCAGCTGACTGCTTGTTCATCAAGGGCCAGTAAAAGTGGGAGACAAGCCTCTTATAGGTCTTGTCCTGCCCTAGATGTCCTGCCAAAGGCACATCATGAGCCAAACCCAGTAGGAAGGTCCTGAAGCCCTGGGGTACCACCAGCATACGAGCTGACCCCGGCTCAGGAACCTTAGGCTCACTATACAGGAGGCCATCCTCCCAATAAATCAGGTGAGTACCTGGCGCCCCGCCAGCCGCCTGGGCTGCAGCCTGCTGCCGCAGTCCCTCAAGAGTAGGGCACTCCTTCTGCGCTGTGCAGAATACTTCCCTGGTGGGTCCCCCTTCCTGCTGCCACTGCGACAGCTCAGGGACCTCCCCCAGTTCAGCCACCTGTTCCCCTGTAGGCTCCGGTGCATCACCCTCAGGCTCTGCCTCCTCCCGGACCGTGGGAACTTTTGGGGCGGGTCTCCCGCGCCCCCTGCCTTTCCTCTTCTTGGCGGTCCCCTGGGCCACTGTTTCAGGCTCCAGGGGCTCTTGACTACCCTGATTGGCTGCCATAGACCGGGTGGATACGCATACCCACCCAGGCAGACCCAACATCTCCAAGTGAGACCTGTGTTCCACCTCCTTCCAAGGGGAATCTTCCAGGTCGTTGCCTAGCAAACAATCAACAGGCATGGTTGGACTCACAGCTACTTTCCAGGAACCTGAGACCCCCCCCCCATTCAAAGGGAACCTGCGCCACTCTGCAGAGGCGCTCAGAGTTGTCTACTGCAACTACTTGGTGAAGTACCCGGGGATCAATCTGCTCTTCAGACACCAGGTGACTCCTCACTGTAGTCACACTGGCTCCTGTGTCTCTCAGAGCCTCCACCCTCTGTCCATTGATGGTCACCCATTGCCTGTACTTCTTAGTGTTATCAGGCACTAGGTTTCTCTGGACCATCTCACTGTCCCCTAGTGAGACAAGGGTCATTTCTGCTGGTTCCCACCCACCTGAAACCAACTCCTCCCCAAGCGCTACACTGGCCAAACCCTGGGACGGTGCACCAGTGGGTGCCGGTGTACTTTTGGGGCATTTGGGGTCCCCCCTCACATGACCCACCTGGTCACATGAATAGCACTTACGTAGGGGACCACCTGCCATTGGCTTCCCTTTGGAGAACCATGGCTTCTTTTCACTGGGGGGTTGGGAATCCTTACCCTGGGAATCAGTTTGGGGCCCTTTAGAGAACTCATCCTGTTTGCCCTTACCCCCCCCTTTCTTCTGAGAGGGACCCTGCCCACCCTTGGCGTGGTCTCCCCCATACCTCTTTTGGACCCTGGTGCTCTCCCAGCGGTCCGCTTCCTGTGCAAGCTTCCTGGGGTCAGTCAGCTTGCTGTCAATGAGGTGCTGGCGCAGCTCTGGAAAACATAAACTGTACAAGTGCTCCCAAGCAATTAAATTGTAAAGCCCCTCATACGTGTTTACCTTACTGCCCTTCACCCAACCATCCAGTGACCTGCAACAAGAATCAACACATTCCAACCATGTTTGGGATTCCTTTCTCTTGTAGGATCTAAACTTCTCCTTGTACTGCTCAGGGGTGAGACCATACCTGGTAAGTAAGGCCTCCTTCATGGCAGGGTAGGTGAGACTCTGAGCATCCCCTAAGGCCGTCAGTGTGTCCCTCCCCTCTGCCTCAAAATGCTTCCACAGGGCTGCCCCCCAATGAGCTTCAGGGACCAGGTTCATGTGGAGAGCTGACTCATAACCCTTGAACCACAAGTAGATATCATCCTCCCTCTTATAATCCCTCACAAGGTCTTTTGGGATGTGTACCCTTCTCTCAGGCTGCAATGTAGAATTGCTGCCACCATCCCTACTGGACTGACTCCTCTGATCAATCTCTTTTAAACTGAGCTCATGAGCCATGTTTATCTTCCTTTCCTCAAGGGCCAGCTTCCTCTGTTCCATCTCTAGACTGAGCTTTTTCAGCTCCAACTGGTACTCCCTCTCTGCCTGTCTGTCCTGTAACTCTCCAGGTGTCAGACTCTTGGAGGACACACTGCTACCTGCCCTGGAGATTCTCCCCTGAGACATAGCAGGCCCACCCACTACATCAGTGTGAGTGACTTGCAACTCCTCTTCCCCCTCTGGCTCCTCATCTGTGTGCCCCTCAGCTGCTTTGGCTGTCACCCAGGCCCTCAGCGCCTTTTGCAGCTCATCCTTCTTGGATGAGCTCTTAATGGGACAGCCAACATTACTACAAAACTGCTTCAACTGAGCCACTTTGTAGCTCTCCAATTTCTCCAAGTCAAAAGCAGCTTCAGCTAGGGCATCTCCAGACTGAGACATGATGAGAGGTTAAAAAAAATATGCACAGTTCCAAAAACAGAAAAGCAAGTTCTCAAATGAAGTTCCAGAAAAGTCAATCACGGGATCAGCGAAAAAAAGAAACTGAATGCAGAGAAAAACAGTCCAAGTAGAAAAAAACAAAAATCACAAGACTAGTAGTATGTGGTCACGTAGTGGTCTGAGATCAAAACAGTAGTGTACACTTAATTACTGTATGTCAAGTACAAATACAAGTCCAAATCCCGACCGCTGGTCACCAATGTTAGAAATGGGGTCTCTGGTTGACAGTCAGGTTACCCCCTGTTCAAGCAAGGACCCTCACTCTAGTTAGGATAAAAGAGAATCACCCTCAGCTAACCCCTGCTTACCCCCTTGGTAGCTTGGCAGAGCAGTAGGCTTAACCTCAGAGTGCTGGGCGTAAAGTATTTGTACCAACACACACAGTAGCTTAATGAAAACACTACAAAATGACACAACACCAGTTTAGAAAAATAGGAAATATTTATCTAGACAAAACAAGACCAAAACGACAAAAATCCAACATACACAAGTCAAGTTATGATTTTTTAAAGGTTTAAAATAAAAAGAGTCTTTAGGTAGTTGTAACACCACACTAGCGCTGCTAGCGTGAAAATGTACCTGGTTTGCGTCAAAAATAACCCCGCACGGGCGGTGGGCGTCGAAAGTAACCCTGCACGGCTGTGTGCGTCGAAAACAACTCGGCACGGCGGTGCGCGTTGAAAAAGCCAGCCACACGACGATCCGAAAGTCCCGCGGCGCAGGGTGCGATCTCTCAGCCTCCGTCAGCGATGCTGCGCGTCGTTTCTCCTGCTCCGGGCGTCGGTTTTTCGGTCGCGTTTCCTGCGGCGTCGTTTCTCAGCTGCGGAACCGGCGTCGCGTCGTTTTCTCAGCCGCGATCGGATTCGCGTCGATCTTTTCTCCGCACGGCGCTCGGTGCGTGTATTTTTGTCCTTAGGCTGCCAGCCTCTCCTTTCAGGGTCCCAGGAACTGGAAGGGCACCACAGAGCAGAGTAGGGGTCTCTCCAGAGACTCCAGGTGCTGGCAGGAAGAAGTCTTTGCTATCCCTGAGACTTCAACAACAGGAGGCAAGCTCTACATCAAGCCCTTGGAGATTTCTTCTTCAAGATGGAAGGCACACAAAGTCCAGTCTTTGCCCTCTTACTCTGGCAGAAGCAGCACTGCAGGAAAGCTCCACAAAGCACAGTCACAGGCAGGGCAGCACTTGTTCCTCAGCTATCAGCTCTTCTCCAGGCAGAGGTTCCTCTTGGTTCCAGAAGTGTTTCTAAAGTTTGTAAGTTTGGGTGCCCTTCTTATACCCATTTTAGTCTTTGAAGTCACCTTTCTTCAAAGGGGACTCACACCTTCTTGTGAAATCCTGCCTTGCCCAGGCAAGGCCTCAGACACACACCAGGGGGCTGGAGACAGCATTGTCAGAGGCAGGCACAGTCCTTTCAGATGAGAGTGACCACTCCACCCCTCCCTCCTAGCAGAGATGGCTAATCAGGAAATGCGGATCACACCCCAGCTCCCTTTGTGTCACTGTCTGGTGTGAGGTGAAAAACAACCCAACTGTCAAACTGACCCAGACAGGGAATCCACAAACCAGGCAGAGTCACAGAATGGTTTAAGCAAGAAAATGCTCACTTTCTAAAAGTGGCATTTCCAAACGCACAATCTTAAAATCAACTTTACTAAAAGATGTATTCTTAAATTGTGAGTTCAGGGATCCCAAACTCCACATGTCCATCTACTCTCTAGGGGAATCTACACTTTAATCATATTTAAAGGTAGCCCCCATATTATCCTATGAGAGAGAGACAGACCTTCCAACAGTGAAAACGAAATTGGCAGTATTTCACTGTCAGGACATATAAACCACATTACTATATGTCCTACCTTATCCATACACTGCACCCTGCCCTTGGGGCTACCTAGGGCCTACCTTAGGGGTGCCTTACATGTAAGGAAAGGGAAGGTTTAGGCCTGGCAAGTGGGTACACTTGCCAAGTCGAATTTACAGTGTAAAAATACACATACAGACACTGCAGGGGCAGGTCTGAGACATGATTACAGAGCTACTTATGTGGGTGGCACAACCAGTGCTGCAGGCCCACTAGTAGCATTTGATTTACAGGCCCTGGCACCTCTAGTGCACATTACTAGGGACTTACTAGTAATTCAAATATGCCAATCATGGATGAACCACTTACATACAATTTAAACAGGAGCACTTGCACTTTAGCACTGGTTAGCAGTGGTAAAGTGCCCAGAGTAACAAAAACAGCAAAATCAGAGTCCAGCACACATCAACAACCTGGGGAACAGAGGCAAAAAGTTAAGGGAGACCACGCCAAGGATGAAAAGTCTAACACGTGTCCCCCCCAGCTAAAAGTGGGGAGCAACTACCCAACCTCATGGGAGTTCTCATCACTAAGGCGGAAGAACCTGGACAGACCATCAGCATTGGCGTGCTCTGTACCGGGTCGATGTTCCACCGTAAAGTCCATCCCCTGTAGGGAAATGGACCACCTCAACAGTTTTGGGTTCTCACCCCTCATCTGCATTAACCATCTGAGGGGTCTGTGGTCGGTCTGAACTCGGAAGTGAGTCCCAAACAAGTAGGGTCTTAGCTTCTTCAGTGCCCAGACCACAGCAAACGCTTCACGTTCTATGGCACTCCACCTACGTTCCCTGGGTAGTAACCTCCTGCTAATGAAGGCTACGGGTTGATCTAGGCCCTCTTCATTCAGCTGTGAGAGTACTGCTCCAATACCATGCTCTGAGGCGTCTGTCTGTACAACAAACTCCGTGGAGTAGTCAGGTGCCTTCAGCACAGGTGCTGTGCACATGGCAGCCTTCAGGGCATCAAAAGCGTTCTGGCAAGCCTCTGTCCAGATCACTTTCTTGGGTTGCTTCTTAGAAGTCAACTCAGTTAAGGGGGTAACAATGGTACCATATCCCTTAACGAACCTCCGATAGTATCCTGTGAGACCTAAAAAGGCTCTCACTTCAGTCTGGGTCTTGGGAGGCTCCCAAGCCAGAATCGTGTCAATCTTAGGCTGTAGGGGTGCCACCTGGCCACTCCCCACCTGGTGTCCTAAGTACACAACAGAACCCTGCCCCATTTGGCACTTGCTCGCCTTAATAGTGAGGCCTGCCTTCTGCAGGGCCTCTAACACTCTCCAGAGGTGTTGCAGGTGTTCCTCCCATGTGGAACTAAACACAGCAATGTCATCCAGGTAGGCGGCACTGAACTCATCCAGTCCTGCCAACACCTGGTTGACCAACCTCTGAAAGGTGGCAGGGGCATTCTTCATCCCAAAGGGCATCACATTGAAGTGGAAGTGCCCATCGGGGGTAGAGAATGCTGACCTCTCCTTTGCCCCTTCAGTTAAGGCAATCTGCCAGTACCCAGATGTTAAATCAAACGTACTGAGGTACTTGGCAGCTCCTAACCGATCAATGAGCTCATCAGCTCGGGGGATGGGGTGTGCGTCAGTCTTGCTGACCGCATTGAGACCCCGGTAGTCCACACAGAACCTAAGTTCTGGAGTGGCACCAGGAGCAGCAGCCTTTGGGACCAAGACCACTGGGCTGGCCCAAGGACTGCTGGAGTGCTCAATAACCCTGAGGGCTAACATTTTGGAGACTTCCTCCTTAATGCAAGCCCTCACCCTGTCAGTCACCCTGTAAACCTTATGTTTAACAGGTGTACTGTCCCCAGTGTCCACATCATGTGTGCACAGGTGTGTGACTCCTGGGATCAGGGAAAACAGCGAGGCGAACTGTCCCAGCACGTGGCGACAGTCCCTCTGCTGTTCCTCAGTCAGGGAGGGGGAGAGGATCACTCCCTCCACAGACCCATCTTTCTCTCCTGCAGACAGGAGGTCAGGAAGAGGCTCACTCTCTTCCTCCACCCCGTCATCTGTCGCTAGGAGCATGGATAGCTCAGTTCGCTCAAAGTGTGGTTTGAGGCGGTTGACATGTAGGACCCTCAAGGGGTTCCTGGGGGATTGCAAGTCTACCAGATAGGTGACCTCGCTCTTTCTTTCCACCACCTCAAAAGGCCCAGTCCACTTATCTTGGAGAGCCCTAGGCTCCACTGGTGCCATGACCCACACTTTTTGTCCAGGCTGAAACTCAACCAGAGTGGCATTCTGATCGTACCACCATTTCATATCCTCCTGGCTTGCTTCCAGGTTCTCCTGAGCGAGACTCCTGAAGCGGGCAGTCTGGTTTCTTAGTGCCAGCATGTAGCTAAATACATCCTGGGGTGGTTTACTAGGAGCTTTCTCCAAAGCCTCCTTCACCAGACTGAGCGGTCCCCTCACAGGGTGGCCATAGATGAGCTCAAAGGGGCTAAAGCCAAGTCCCTTTTGAGGCACCTCCCTGTAAGCGAACAGAAGGCATGGTAAGAGGACGTCCCACTTACGCCTCAAGGGCTCTGACAGGCCCTGAATCATGCCTTTCAAGGTGCGGTTGAATCTCTCAACCAGACCATTACTTTGGGGGTGGTAAGGGGTGGTGAATTTGTAGGTTACCCCACACACCTTCCACAGAGACTTCATATAAGTGGATATGAAGTTTGTACCTCTATCAGATACTACCTCCTTGGGGAACCCCATGCGGGTAAAAACCCCCATCAAGGCACGTCCCACCACGGGGGCGGTGACCGTCCTTAGAGGAATAGCTTCTGGGTACCGTGTGGCATGGTCCACCAAGACCAGGATGAACCTGTTGCCCATGGCTGTCTTGGGATCCAGAGGCCCCACAATGTCAATTCCTACCCTTTCAAAGGGAGTACTGACTACCGGTAAAGGTTGGAGGGGAGCTTTGCATTTCCCCCCACTCTTGCCACTTGCCTGACAAGTCGGACAAGATCTACAATAAGCAGCTGACTGCTTGTTCATCAAGGGCCAGTAAAAGTGGGAGACAAGCCTCTTATAGGTCTTGTCCTGCCCTAGATGTCCTGCCAAAGGCACATCATGAGCCAAACCCAGTAGGAAGGTCCTGAAGCCCTGGGGTACCACCAGCATACGAGCTGACCCCGGCTCAGGAACCTTAGGCTCACTATACAGGAGGCCATCCTCCCAATAAATCAGGTGAGTACCTGGCGCCCCGCCAGCCGCCTGGGCTGCAGCCTGCTGCCGCAGTCCCTCAAGAGTAGGGCACTCCTTCTGCGCTGTGCAGAATACTTCCCTGGTGGGTCCCCCTTCCTGCTGCCACTGCGACAGCTCAGGGACCTCCCCCAGTTCAGCCACCTGTTCCCCTGTAGGCTCCGGTGCATCACCCTCAGGCTCTGCCTCCTCCCGGACCGTGGGAACTTTTGGGGCGGGTCTCCCGCGCCCCCTGCCTTTCCTCTTCTTGGCGGTCCCCTGGGCCACTGTTTCAGGCTCCAGGGGCTCTTGACTACCCTGATTGGCTGCCATAGACCGGGTGGATACGCATACCCACCCAGGCAGACCCAACATCTCCAAGTGAGACCTGTGTTCCACCTCCTTCCAAGGGGAATCTTCCAGGTCGTTGCCTAGCAAACAATCAACAGGCATGGTTGGACTCACAGCTACTTTCCAGGAACCTGAGACCCCCCCCCATTCAAAGGGAACCTGCGCCACTCTGCAGAGGCGCTCAGAGTTGTCTACTGCAACTACTTGGTGAAGTACCCGGGGATCAATCTGCTCTTCAGACACCAGGTGACTCCTCACTGTAGTCACACTGGCTCCTGTGTCTCTCAGAGCCTCCACCCTCTGTCCATTGATGGTCACCCATTGCCTGTACTTCTTAGTGTTATCAGGCACTAGGTTTCTCTGGACCATCTCACTGTCCCCTAGTGAGACAAGGGTCATTTCTGCTGGTTCCCACCCACCTGAAACCAACTCCTCCCCAAGCGCTACACTGGCCAAACCCTGGGACGGTGCACCAGTGGGTGCCGGTGTACTTTTGGGGCATTTGGGGTCCCCCCTCACATGACCCACCTGGTCACATGAATAGCACTTACGTAGGGGACCACCTGCCATTGGCTTCCCTTTGGAGAACCATGGCTTCTTTTCACTGGGGGGTTGGGAATCCTTACCCTGGGAATCAGTTTGGGGCCCTTTAGAGAACTCATCCTGTTTGCCCTTACCCCCCCCTTTCTTCTGAGAGGGACCCTGCCCACCCTTGGCGTGGTCTCCCCCATACCTCTTTTGGACCCTGGTGCTCTCCCAGCGGTCCGCTTCCTGTGCAAGCTTCCTGGGGTCAGTCAGCTTGCTGTCAATGAGGTGCTGGCGCAGCTCTGGAAAACATAAACTGTACAAGTGCTCCCAAGCAATTAAATTGTAAAGCCCCTCATACGTGTTTACCTTACTGCCCTTCACCCAACCATCCAGTGACCTGCAACAAGAATCAACACATTCCAACCATGTTTGGGATTCCTTTCTCTTGTAGGATCTAAACTTCTCCTTGTACTGCTCAGGGGTGAGACCATACCTGGTAAGTAAGGCCTCCTTCATGGCAGGGTAGGTGAGACTCTGAGCATCCCCTAAGGCCGTCAGTGTGTCCCTCCCCTCTGCCTCAAAATGCTTCCACAGGGCTGCCCCCCAATGAGCTTCAGGGACCAGGTTCATGTGGAGAGCTGACTCATAACCCTTGAACCACAAGTAGATATCATCCTCCCTCTTATAATCCCTCACAAGGTCTTTTGGGATGTGTACCCTTCTCTCAGGCTGCAATGTAGAATTGCTGCCACCATCCCTACTGGACTGACTCCTCTGATCAATCTCTTTTAAACTGAGCTCATGAGCCATGTTTATCTTCCTTTCCTCAAGGGCCAGCTTCCTCTGTTCCATCTCTAGACTGAGCTTTTTCAGCTCCAACTGGTACTCCCTCTCTGCCTGTCTGTCCTGTAACTCTCCAGGTGTCAGACTCTTGGAGGACACACTGCTACCTGCCCTGGAGATTCTCCCCTGAGACATAGCAGGCCCACCCACTACATCAGTGTGAGTGACTTGCAACTCCTCTTCCCCCTCTGGCTCCTCATCTGTGTGCCCCTCAGCTGCTTTGGCTGTCACCCAGGCCCTCAGCGCCTTTTGCAGCTCATCCTTCTTGGATGAGCTCTTAATGGGACAGCCAACATTACTACAAAACTGCTTCAACTGAGCCACTTTGTAGCTCTCCAATTTCTCCAAGTCAAAAGCAGCTTCAGCTAGGGCATCTCCAGACTGAGACATGATGAGAGGTTAAAAAAAATATGCACAGTTCCAAAAACAGAAAAGCAAGTTCTCAAATGAAGTTCCAGAAAAGTCAATCACGGGATCAGCGAAAAAAAGAAACTGAATGCAGAGAAAAACAGTCCAAGTAGAAAAAAACAAAAATCACAAGACTAGTAGTATGTGGTCACGTAGTGGTCTGAGATCAAAACAGTAGTGTACACTTAATTACTGTATGTCAAGTACAAATACAAGTCCAAATCCCGACCGCTGGTCACCAATGTTAGAAATGGGGTCTCTGGTTGACAGTCAGGTTACCCCCTGTTCAAGCAAGGACCCTCACTCTAGTTAGGATAAAAGAGAATCACCCTCAGCTAACCCCTGCTTACCCCCTTGGTAGCTTGGCAGAGCAGTAGGCTTAACCTCAGAGTGCTGGGCGTAAAGTATTTGTACCAACACACACAGTAGCTTAATGAAAACACTACAAAATGACACAACACCAGTTTAGAAAAATAGGAAATATTTATCTAGACAAAACAAGACCAAAACGACAAAAATCCAACATACACAAGTCAAGTTATGATTTTTTAAAGGTTTAAAATAAAAAGAGTCTTTAGGTAGTTGTAACACCACACTAGCGCTGCTAGCGTGAAAATGTACCTGGTTTGCGTCAAAAATAACCCCGCACGGGCGGTGGGCGTCGAAAGTAACCCTGCACGGCTGTGTGCGTCGAAAACAACTCGGCACGGCGGTGCGCGTTGAAAAAGCCAGCCACACGACGATCCGAAAGTCCCGCGGCGCAGGGTGCGATCTCTCAGCCTCCGTCAGCGATGCTGCGCGTCGTTTCTCCTGCTCCGGGCGTCGGTTTTTCGGTCGCGTTTCCTGCGGCGTCGTTTCTCAGCTGCGGAACCGGCGTCGCGTCGTTTTCTCAGCCGCGATCGGATTCGCGTCGATCTTTTCTCCGCACGGCGCTCGGTGCGTGTATTTTTGTCCTTAGGCTGCCAGCCTCTCCTTTCAGGGTCCCAGGAACTGGAAGGGCACCACAGAGCAGAGTAGGGGTCTCTCCAGAGACTCCAGGTGCTGGCAGGAAGAAGTCTTTGCTATCCCTGAGACTTCAACAACAGGAGGCAAGCTCTACATCAAGCCCTTGGAGATTTCTTCTTCAAGATGGAAGGCACACAAAGTCCAGTCTTTGCCCTCTTACTCTGGCAGAAGCAGCACTGCAGGAAAGCTCCACAAAGCACAGTCACAGGCAGGGCAGCACTTGTTCCTCAGCTATCAGCTCTTCTCCAGGCAGAGGTTCCTCTTGGTTCCAGAAGTGTTTCTAAAGTTTGTAAGTTTGGGTGCCCTTCTTATACCCATTTTAGTCTTTGAAGTCACCTTTCTTCAAAGGGGACTCACACCTTCTTGTGAAATCCTGCCTTGCCCAGGCAAGGCCTCAGACACACACCAGGGGGCTGGAGACAGCATTGTCAGAGGCAGGCACAGTCCTTTCAGATGAGAGTGACCACTCCACCCCTCCCTCCTAGCAGAGATGGCTAATCAGGAAATGCGGATCACACCCCAGCTCCCTTTGTGTCACTGTCTGGTGTGAGGTGAAAAACAACCCAACTGTCAAACTGACCCAGACAGGGAATCCACAAACCAGGCAGAGTCACAGAATGGTTTAAGCAAGAAAATGCTCACTTTCTAAAAGTGGCATTTCCAAACGCACAATCTTAAAATCAACTTTACTAAAAGATGTATTCTTAAATTGTGAGTTCAGGGATCCCAAACTCCACATGTCCATCTACTCTCTAGGGGAATCTACACTTTAATCATATTTAAAGGTAGCCCCCATATTATCCTATGAGAGAGAGACAGACCTTCCAACAGTGAAAACGAAATTGGCAGTATTTCACTGTCAGGACATATAAACCACATTACTATATGTCCTACCTTATCCATACACTGCACCCTGCCCTTGGGGCTACCTAGGGCCTACCTTAGGGGTGCCTTACATGTAAGGAAAGGGAAGGTTTAGGCCTGGCAAGTGGGTACACTTGCCAAGTCGAATTTACAGTGTAAAAATACACATACAGACACTGCAGGGGCAGGTCTGAGACATGATTACAGAGCTACTTATGTGGGTGGCACAACCAGTGCTGCAGGCCCACTAGTAGCATTTGATTTACAGGCCCTGGCACCTCTAGTGCACATTACTAGGGACTTACTAGTAATTCAAATATGCCAATCATGGATGAACCACTTACATACAATTTAAACAGGAGCACTTGCACTTTAGCACTGGTTAGCAGTGGTAAAGTGCCCAGAGTAACAAAAACAGCAAAATCAGAGTCCAGCACACATCAACAACCTGGGGAACAGAGGCAAAAAGTTAAGGGAGACCACGCCAAGGATGAAAAGTCTAACACGTGTCCCCCCCAGCTAAAAGTGGGGAGCAACTACCCAACCTCATGGGAGTTCTCATCACTAAGGCGGAAGAACCTGGACAGACCATCAGCATTGGCGTGCTCTGTACCGGGTCGATGTTCCACCGTAAAGTCCATCCCCTGTAGGGAAATGGACCACCTCAACAGTTTTGGGTTCTCACCCCTCATCTGCATTAACCATCTGAGGGGTCTGTGGTCGGTCTGAACTCGGAAGTGAGTCCCAAACAAGTAGGGTCTTAGCTTCTTCAGTGCCCAGACCACAGCAAACGCTTCACGTTCTATGGCACTCCACCTACGTTCCCTGGGTAGTAACCTCCTGCTAATGAAGGCTACGGGTTGATCTAGGCCCTCTTCATTCAGCTGTGAGAGTACTGCTCCAATACCATGCTCTGAGGCGTCTGTCTGTACAACAAACTCCGTGGAGTAGTCAGGTGCCTTCAGCACAGGTGCTGTGCACATGGCAGCCTTCAGGGCATCAAAAGCGTTCTGGCAAGCCTCTGTCCAGATCACTTTCTTGGGTTGCTTCTTAGAAGTCAACTCAGTTAAGGGGGTAACAATGGTACCATATCCCTTAACGAACCTCCGATAGTATCCTGTGAGACCTAAAAAGGCTCTCACTTCAGTCTGGGTCTTGGGAGGCTCCCAAGCCAGAATCGTGTCAATCTTAGGCTGTAGGGGTGCCACCTGGCCACTCCCCACCTGGTGTCCTAAGTACACAACAGAACCCTGCCCCATTTGGCACTTGCTCGCCTTAATAGTGAGGCCTGCCTTCTGCAGGGCCTCTAACACTCTCCAGAGGTGTTGCAGGTGTTCCTCCCATGTGGAACTAAACACAGCAATGTCATCCAGGTAGGCGGCACTGAACTCATCCAGTCCTGCCAACACCTGGTTGACCAACCTCTGAAAGGTGGCAGGGGCATTCTTCATCCCAAAGGGCATCACATTGAAGTGGAAGTGCCCATCGGGGGTAGAGAATGCTGACCTCTCCTTTGCCCCTTCAGTTAAGGCAATCTGCCAGTACCCAGATGTTAAATCAAACGTACTGAGGTACTTGGCAGCTCCTAACCGATCAATGAGCTCATCAGCTCGGGGGATGGGGTGTGCGTCAGTCTTGCTGACCGCATTGAGACCCCGGTAGTCCACACAGAACCTAAGTTCTGGAGTGGCACCAGGAGCAGCAGCCTTTGGGACCAAGACCACTGGGCTGGCCCAAGGACTGCTGGAGTGCTCAATAACCCTGAGGGCTAACATTTTGGAGACTTCCTCCTTAATGCAAGCCCTCACCCTGTCAGTCACCCTGTAAACCTTATGTTTAACAGGTGTACTGTCCCCAGTGTCCACATCATGTGTGCACAGGTGTGTGACTCCTGGGATCAGGGAAAACAGCGAGGCGAACTGTCCCAGCACGTGGCGACAGTCCCTCTGCTGTTCCTCAGTCAGGGAGGGGGAGAGGATCACTCCCTCCACAGACCCATCTTTCTCTCCTGCAGACAGGAGGTCAGGAAGAGGCTCACTCTCTTCCTCCACCCCGTCATCTGTCGCTAGGAGCATGGATAGCTCAGTTCGCTCAAAGTGTGGTTTGAGGCGGTTGACATGTAGGACCCTCAAGGGGTTCCTGGGGGATTGCAAGTCTACCAGATAGGTGACCTCGCTCTTTCTTTCCACCACCTCAAAAGGCCCAGTCCACTTATCTTGGAGAGCCCTAGGCTCCACTGGTGCCATGACCCACACTTTTTGTCCAGGCTGAAACTCAACCAGAGTGGCATTCTGGTCGTACCACCATTTCATATCCTCCTGGCTTGCTTCCAGGTTCTCCTGAGCGAGACTCCTGAAGCGGGCAGTCTGGTTTCTTAGTGCCAGCATGTAGCTAAATACATCCTGGGGTGGTTTACTAGGAGCTTTCTCCAAAGCCTCCTTCACCAGACTGAGCGGTCCCCTCACAGGGTGGCCATAGATGAGCTCAAAGGGGCTAAAGCCAAGTCCCTTTTGAGGCACCTCCCTGTAAGCGAACAGAAGGCATGGTAAGAGGACGTCCCACTTACGCCTCAAGGGCTCTGACAGGCCCTGAATCATGCCTTTCAAGGTGCGGTTGAATCTCTCAACCAGACCATTACTTTGGGGGTGGTAAGGGGTGGTGAATTTGTAGGTTACCCCACACACCTTCCACAGAGACTTCATATAAGTGGATATGAAGTTTGTACCTCTATCAGATACTACCTCCTTGGGGAACCCCATGCGGGTAAAAACCCCCATCAAGGCACGTCCCACCACGGGGGCGGTGACCGTCCTTAGAGGAATAGCTTCTGGGTACCGTGTGGCATGGTCCACCAAGACCAGGATGAACCTGTTGCCCATGGCTGTCTTGGGATCCAGAGGCCCCACAATGTCAATTCCTACCCTTTCAAAGGGAGTACTGACTACCGGTAAAGGTTGGAGGGGAGCTTTGCATTTCCCCCCACTCTTGCCACTTGCCTGACAAGTCGGACAAGATCTACAATAAGCAGCTGACTGCTTGTTCATCAAGGGCCAGTAAAAGTGGGAGACAAGCCTCTTATAGGTCTTGTCCTGCCCTAGATGTCCTGCCAAAGGCACATCATGAGCCAAACCCAGTAGGAAGGTCCTGAAGCCCTGGGGTACCACCAGCATACGAGCTGACCCCGGCTCAGGAACCTTAGGCTCACTATACAGGAGGCCATCCTCCCAATAAATCAGGTGAGTACCTGGCGCCCCGCCAGCCGCCTGGGCTGCAGCCTGCTGCCGCAGTCCCTCAAGAGTAGGGCACTCCTTCTGCGCTGTGCAGAATACTTCCCTGGTGGGTCCCCCTTCCTGCTGCCACTGCGACAGCTCAGGGACCTCCCCCAGTTCAGCCACCTGTTCCCCTGTAGGCTCCGGTGCATCACCCTCAGGCTCTGCCTCCTCCCGGACCGTGGGAACTTTTGGGGCGGGTCTCCCGCGCCCCCTGCCTTTCCTCTTCTTGGCGGTCCCCTGGGCCACTGTTTCAGGCTCCAGGGGCTCTTGACTACCCTGATTGGCTGCCATAGACCGGGTGGATACGCATACCCACCCAGGCAGACCCAACATCTCCAAGTGAGACCTGTGTTCCACCTCCTTCCAAGGGGAATCTTCCAGGTCGTTGCCTAGCAAACAATCAACAGGCATGGTTGGACTCACAGCTACTTTCCAGGAACCTGAGACCCCCCCCCATTCAAAGGGAACCTGCGCCACTCTGCAGAGGCGCTCAGAGTTGTCTACTGCAACTACTTGGTGAAGTACCCGGGGATCAATCTGCTCTTCAGACACCAGGTGACTCCTCACTGTAGTCACACTGGCTCCTGTGTCTCTCAGAGCCTCCACCCTCTGTCCATTGATGGTCACCCATTGCCTGTACTTCTTAGTGTTATCAGGCACTAGGTTTCTCTGGACCATCTCACTGTCCCCTAGTGAGACAAGGGTCATTTCTGCTGGTTCCCACCCACCTGAAACCAACTCCTCCCCAAGCGCTACACTGGCCAAACCCTGGGACGGTGCACCAGTGGGTGCCGGTGTACTTTTGGGGCATTTGGGGTCCCCCCTCACATGACCCACCTGGTCACATGAATAGCACTTACGTAGGGGACCACCTGCCATTGGCTTCCCTTTGGAGAACCATGGCTTCTTTTCACTGGGGGGTTGGGAATCCTTACCCTGGGAATCAGTTTGGGGCCCTTTAGAGAACTCATCCTGTTTGCCCTTACCCCCCCCTTTCTTCTGAGAGGGACCCTGCCCACCCTTGGCGTGGTCTCCCCCATACCTCTTTTGGACCCTGGTGCTCTCCCAGCGGTCCGCTTCCTGTGCAAGCTTCCTGGGGTCAGTCAGCTTGCTGTCAATGAGGTGCTGGCGCAGCTCTGGAAAACATAAACTGTACAAGTGCTCCCAAGCAATTAAATTGTAAAGCCCCTCATACGTGTTTACCTTACTGCCCTTCACCCAACCATCCAGTGACCTGCAACAAGAATCAACACATTCCAACCATGTTTGGGATTCCTTTCTCTTGTAGGATCTAAACTTCTCCTTGTACTGCTCAGGGGTGAGACCATACCTGGTAAGTAAGGCCTCCTTCATGGCAGGGTAGGTGAGACTCTGAGCATCCCCTAAGGCCGTCAGTGTGTCCCTCCCCTCTGCCTCAAAATGCTTCCACAGGGCTGCCCCCCAATGAGCTTCAGGGACCAGGTTCATGTGGAGAGCTGACTCATAACCCTTGAACCACAAGTAGATATCATCCTCCCTCTTATAATCCCTCACAAGGTCTTTTGGGATGTGTACCCTTCTCTCAGGCTGCACTGTAGAATTGCTGCCACCATCCCTACTGGACTGACTCCTCTGATCAATCTCTTTTAAACTGAGCTCATGAGCCATGTTTATCTTCCTTTCCTCAAGGGCCAGCTTCCTCTGTTCCATCTCTAGACTGAGCTTTTTCAGCTCCAACTGGTACTCCCTCTCTGCCTGTCTGTCCTGTAACTCTCCAGGTGTCAGACTCTTGGAGGACACACTGCTACCTGCCCTGGAGATTCTCCCCTGAGACATAGCAGGCCCACCCACTACATCAGTGTGAGTGACTTGCAACTCCTCTTCCCCCTCTGGCTCCTCATCTGTGTGCCCCTCAGCTGCTTTGGCTGTCACCCAGGCCCTCAGCGCCTTTTGCAGCTCATCCTTCTTGGATGAGCTCTTAATGGGACAGCCAACATTACTACAAAACTGCTTCAACTGAGCCACTTTGTAGCTCTCCAATTTCTCCAAGTCAAAAGCAGCTTCAGCTAGGGCATCTCCAGACTGAGACATGATGAGAGGTTAAAAAAAATATGCACAGTTCCAAAAACAGAAAAGCAAGTTCTCAAATGAAGTTCCAGAAAAGTCAATCACGGGATCAGCGAAAAAAAGAAACTGAATGCAGAGAAAAACAGTCCAAGTAGAAAAAAACAAAAATCACAAGACTAGTAGTATGTGGTCACGTAGTGGTCTGAGATCAAAACAGTAGTGTACACTTAATTACTGTATGTCAAGTACAAATACAAGTCCAAATCCCGACCGCTGGTCACCAATGTTAGAAATGGGGTCTCTGGTTGACAGTCAGGTTACCCCCTGTTCAAGCAAGGACCCTCACTCTAGTTAGGATAAAAGAGAATCACCCTCAGCTAACCCCTGCTTATCCCCTTGGTAGCTTGGCAGAGCAGTAGGCTTAACCTCAGAGTGCTGGGCGTAAAGTATTTGTACCAACACACACAGTAGCTTAATGAAAACACTACAAAATGACACAACACCAGTTTAGAAAAATAGGAAATATTTATCTAGACAAAACAAGACCAAAACGACAAAAATCCAACATACACAAGTCAAGTTATGATTTTTTAAAGGTTTAAAATAAAAAGAGTCTTTAGGTAGTTGTAACACCACACTAGCGCTGCTAGCGTGAAAATGTACCTGGTTTGCGTCAAAAATAACCCCGCACGGGCGGTGGGCGTCGAAAGTAACCCTGCACGGCTGTGTGCGTCGAAAACAACTCGGCACGGCGGTGCGCGTTGAAAAAGCCAGCCACACGACGATCCGAAAGTCCCGCGGCGCAGGGTGCGATCTCTCAGCCTCCGTCAGCGATGCTGCGCGTCGTTTCTCCTGCTCCGGGCGTCGGTTTTTCGGTCGCGTTTCCTGCGGCGTCGTTTCTCAGCTGCGGAACCGGCGTCGCGTCGTTTTCTCAGCCGCGATCGGATTCGCGTCGATCTTTTCTCCGCACGGCGCTCGGTGCGTGTATTTTTGTCCTTAGGCTGCCAGCCTCTCCTTTCAGGGTCCCAGGAACTGGAAGGGCACCACAGAGCAGAGTAGGGGTCTCTCCAGAGACTCCAGGTGCTGGCAGGAAGAAGTCTTTGCTATCCCTGAGACTTCAACAACAGGAGGCAAGCTCTACATCAAGCCCTTGGAGATTTCTTCTTCAAGATGGAAGGCACACAAAGTCCAGTCTTTGCCCTCTTACTCTGGCAGAAGCAGCACTGCAGGAAAGCTCCACAAAGCACAGTCACAGGCAGGGCAGCACTTGTTCCTCAGCTATCAGCTCTTCTCCAGGCAGAGGTTCCTCTTGGTTCCAGAAGTGTTTCTAAAGTTTGTAAGTTTGGGTGCCCTTCTTATACCCATTTTAGTCTTTGAAGTCACCTTTCTTCAAAGGGGACTCACACCTTCTTGTGAAATCCTGCCTTGCCCAGGCAAGGCCTCAGACACACACCAGGGGGCTGGAGACAGCATTGTCAGAGGCAGGCACAGTCCTTTCAGATGAGAGTGACCACTCCACCCCTCCCTCCTAGCAGAGATGGCTAATCAGGAAATGCGGATCACACCCCAGCTCCCTTTGTGTCACTGTCTGGTGTGAGGTGAAAAACAACCCAACTGTCAAACTGACCCAGACAGGGAATCCACAAACCAGGCAGAGTCACAGAATGGTTTAAGCAAGAAAATGCTCACTTTCTAAAAGTGGCATTTCCAAACGCACAATCTTAAAATCAACTTTACTAAAAGATGTATTCTTAAATTGTGAGTTCAGGGATCCCAAACTCCACATGTCCATCTACTCTCTAGGGGAATCTACACTTTAATCATATTTAAAGGTAGCCCCCATATTATCCTATGAGAGAGAGACAGACCTTCCAACAGTGAAAACGAAATTGGCAGTATTTCACTGTCAGGACATATAAACCACATTACTATATGTCCTACCTTATCCATACACTGCACCCTGCCCTTGGGGCTACCTAGGGCCTACCTTAGGGGTGCCTTACATGTAAGGAAAGGGAAGGTTTAGGCCTGGCAAGTGGGTACACTTGCCAAGTCGAATTTACAGTGTAAAAATACACATACAGACACTGCAGGGGCAGGTCTGAGACATGATTACAGAGCTACTTATGTGGGTGGCACAACCAGTGCTGCAGGCCCACTAGTAGCATTTGATTTACAGGCCCTGGCACCTCTAGTGCACATTACTAGGGACTTACTAGTAATTCAAATATGCCAATCATGGATGAACCACTTACATACAATTTAAACAGGAGCACTTGCACTTTAGCACTGGTTAGCAGTGGTAAAGTGCCCAGAGTAACAAAAACAGCAAAATCAGAGTCCAGCACACATCAACAACCTGGGGAACAGAGGCAAAAAGTTAAGGGAGACCACGCCAAGGATGAAAAGTCTAACAGATACTATTTGGAACATGGATCAGTTTAATGATGACAGAGAACAGATTTTCTCCACAATGTTTTTAGGACAAATGGACACAGTCCCTAACATAGGAATAAAAAACAATCAGTCAGAGGGAATGAAAAAGAAATACATCAGACTAGAAAAATTGCGTAAACAAATACTTTCCCGTTGGTGGGATGCCACAGTACTAAAAAAATATATTGATGACAAGAAAGTCCCAAGAGGGCCTAGAATTGTTATATTTCCTTCTTTTGATGACTTATTGCCCCAACATCTACAACAATGGGAACAATTATTGTTAGAAGCGTCAAAGGGCATGATGACCATTTTGATTCAACATGCCGAACGTAAAAGAGAAAATTTACTAAAAGAAATACAAGACTTAGAAGCAGAGATAAATGAATTGAACCTTCCAGAAGTGTAGGAGAAACATGAGAGGATATTAAAAGAGGTTCTAGATAAACACCAAGTATATATTAAGGACAAAAAGATGGCTGAATCTGATCAGAAGTTTGCAAATCAATCTTCTTATACTGGAGGACCCGAGCTTTCACTGCCCAAAGTCAACAAATTGGACATTGCACATTTTTTTCTATGGACTGACTGGAATATGGTGCTTTGACTTTGAGCTTTTTTGAAGAACATTTGTCTTTATTTGGATTAGAGGATTTATGTTAAATGTGTGGTATTTATGTTCTCAATTTAATGTGTTTGTGATATTTTTGTGAAATTTATGTATTTTTTTTTATTTTGTAGTATTTGCTTCATACTTATTGGTATCTTTTGTATTAAAATTGGCAATTGAAATAGCACAGTTTTGGAACCATCACACACCAATGTCATCTCCGTCTATTACATCATGTGCAATTACAGTACTTTGTGATAAAATGGTTGATTCCATTTACACAGTTAGAAATTCAAACTAACCATTCAAAGAGTGCTCCGTTTGTTTTTTAGTCATAGTTTGGTGGTACAGGTTAGCTTGTCCCACAATACATGTTTGATGACAGGCATGTTTGGAATGTATTGAGCACCACTACTATACTCTACACTAAGGGAATGTGAGGCCTTCAAATAGGATTTTCTGTTGTCAAGCTTTTTTGGTGATGAAATATATTTCATAAATTGGCCGGCACTTCCCCAATAGAGGTTAAACGGTTTACCAATTGAGTGGTAACTTACAATTTAAATAAGATACTTTTTGGAACATGGATCAGTTTAATGGTGACAGAGAACAGATTTTCTCCACAATGTTTTTAGGACAAATGGACACAGTCCCTAACATAGGAATAAAAAACAATCAGTCAGAGGGAATGAAAAAGAAATACATCAGACTAGAAAAATTGCGTAAACAAATACTATCCCGTTGGTGGGATGCCACAGTACTAAAAAAATATATTGATGACAAGAAAGTCCCAAGAGGGCTTAGAATTGTTCTCTTTCCTTCTTTTGATGACTTATCGCCCCAACATCTACAACAATGGGAACAATTATTGTTTGAAGCGTCAAAGGGCATGATGACCATATTGATTCAACATGCCGAACGTAAAAGAGAAAATTTACTAAAAGAAATACAAGACTTAGAAGCAGAGATAAATGAATTGAACCTTCCAGAAGTGAAGGAGAAAAATGAGAGGATATTAAAAGAGGTTCTAGATAAACACCAAGTATATATTAAGGACAAAAAGATGGCTGAATCTGATCAGAAGTTTGCAAATCAATCTTCTTATACTGGAGGACAAGAGCTTTCACTGCCCAAAGTCAACAAATTGGACATTGCAATTTTTTTTCTATGGACTGACTGGAATATGGTGCTTTGACTTTGAGCTTTTTTGAAGAACATTTGTCTTTATTTGGATTAGAGGATTTATGTTAAATGTGTGGTATTTATGTTCTCAATTTAATGTGTTTGTGATATTTTTGTGAAATTTATGTATTTTTGTTTGTTTTGTAGTTATTGCTTCATACTTATTGGTATCTTTTGTATTAAAATTGGTAATTGAAATAGCACAGTTTTGGAACCATCACACACCAATGTCATCTCCGTCTATTACATCATGTGCAATTACAGTACTTTGTGATAAAATGGTTGATTCCATTAACACAGTTAGAAATTCAAACTAACCATTCAAAGAGTGCTCCGTTTGTGTTTTAGTCATAGTTTGTTGGTACAGGTTAGCTTGTCCCACAATACATGTTTGATGACAGGCATGTTTGGAATGTATTGAGCACCACTACTATACTCTACACTAAGGGAATGTGAGGCCTTCAAATAGGAGTTTCTGTTGTCAAGCTTTTTTGGTGATGAAATATATTTCATAAATTGGCCGGCACTTCCCCAATAGAGGTTAAATGGTTTACCAATTGAGTGCTAACTTACAATTTAAATAAGATACTATTTGGAACATGGATCAGTTTAATGATGACAGAGAACAGATTTTCTCCACAATGTTTTTAGGACAAATGGACACAGTCCCTAATATAGGAATAAAAAACAATCAGTCAGAGGGAATGAAAAAGAAATACATCAGACTAGAAAAATTGCGTAAACAAATACTTTCCCGTTGGTGGGATGCCACAGTACTAAAAAAATATATTGATGACAAGAAAGTCCCAAGAGGGCCTAGAATTGTTATATTTCCTTCTTTTGATTACTTATTGCCCCAACATCTACAACAATGGGAACAATTATTGTTAGAAGCGTCAAAGGGCATGATGACCATTTTGATTCAACATGCCGAACGTAAAAGAGAAAATTTACTAAAAGAAATACAAGACTTAGAAGCAGAGATAAATGAATTGAACCTTCCAGAAGTGAAGGAGAAACATGAGAGGATATTAAAAGAGGTTCTAGATAAACACCAAGTATATATTAAGGACAAAAAGATGGCTGAATCTGATCAGAAGTTTGCAAATCAATCTTCTTATACTGGAGGACAAGAGCTTTCACTGCCCAAAGTCAACAAATTGGACATTGCACATTTTTTTCTATGGACTGACTGGAATATGGTGCTTTGACTTTGAGCTTTTTTGAAGAACATTTGTCTTTATTTGGATTAGAGGATTTATGTTAAATGTGTGGTATTTATGTTCTCAATTTAATGTGTTTGTGATATTTTTGTGAAATTTATGTATTTTTGTTTGTTTTGTAGTATTTGCTTCATACTTATTGGTATCTTTTGTATTAAAATTGGCAATTGAAATAGCACAGTTTTGGAACCATCACACACCAATGTCATCTCCGTCTATTACATCATGTGCAATTACAGTACTTTGTGATAAAATGGTTGATTCCATTTACACAGTTAGAAATTCAAACTAACCATTCCAAGAGTGCCCCGTTCGTTTTTTAGTCATAGTTTGTTGGTACAGGTTAGCTTGTCCCACAATACATGTTTGACGACAGGCATGTTTGGAATGTATTGAGCACCACTACTATACTCTAAACTAAGGGAATGTGAGGCCTTCAAATAGGATTTTCTGTTGTCAAGCTTTTTTGGTGATGAAATATATTTCATGAATTGGCCGGCACTTCCCCAATAGAGGTTAAAGGGTTTACCAATTGAGTGGTAACTTACAATTTAAATAAGATACTTTTTGGAACATGGATCAGTTTAATGATGACAGAGAACAGATTTTCTACACAATGTTTTTAGGACAAATGGACACAGTCCCTAACATAGGAACAAAAAACAATCAGTCAGAGGGAATGAAAAAGAAATACATCAGACTAGAAAAATTGCGTAAACAGGAACTATCCCGTTGGTGGGATGCCACAGTACAAAAAAAATATATTGATGATAAGAAAGTCCCAAGAGGGCTTAGAATTGTTATCTTTCCTTCTTTTGATGACTTATCGCCCCAACATCTACAACAATGGGAACAATTATTGTTTGAAGCGTCAAAGGGCATGATGACCATATTGATTCAACATGCCGAACATAAAGAGAAAATTTACTAAAAGAAATACAAGCCTTAGAAGCAGAGATAAATGAATTGAACCTTCCAGAAGTGAAGGAGAAAAATGAGAGGATATTAAAAGAGGTTCTAGATAAACACCAAGTATATATTAAGGACAAAAAGATGGCTGAATCTGATCAGAAGTTTGCAAATCAATCTTCTTATACTGGAGGACAAGAGCTTTCACTGCCCAAAGTCAACAAATTGGACATTGCACATTTTGTTCTATGGACTGACTGGAATATGGTGCTTTGACTTTCAGCTTTTTTGAAAAACATTTGTCTTTAACTGGATTAGAGGATTTATGTTAAATGTGTGGTATTTATGTTCTTAATTTAATGTGTTTGTGATATTTTTGTGATATTTATGTTTTTTTGTTTGTTTTGTAGTTATTGCTTCATACTTATTGGTATCTTTTGTATTAAAATTGGTAATTGAAATAGCACAGTTTTGGAACCATCACACACCAATGTCATCTCCGTCTATTACATCATGTGCAATTACAGTACTTTGTGATAAAATGGTTGATTCCGTTAACACAGTTAGAAATTCAAACTAACCATTCAAAGAGTGCTCCGTTTGTTTTTTAGTCATAGTTTGGTGATACAGGTTAGCTTGTCCCACAATACATGTTTGATGACAGGCATGTTTGGAATGTATTGAGCACCACTACTATACTCTACACTAAGGGAATGTGAGGCCTTCAAATAGGATTTTCTGTTGTCAAGCTTTTTTGGTGATGAAATATATTTCATAAATTGGCCGGCACTTCCCCAATAGAGGTTAAACGGTTTACCAATTGAGTGGTAACTTACAATTTAAATAAGATACTTTTTGGAACATGGATCAGTTTAATGATGACAGAGAACAGATTTTCTCCACAATGTTTTTAGGACAAATGGACACAGTCCCTAACATAGGAATAAAAAACAATCAGTCAGAGGGAATGAAAAAGAAATACATCAGACTAGAAAAATTGCGTAAACAAATACTATCCCGTTGGTAGGATGCCACAGTACTAAAAAAATATATTGATGACAAGAAAGTCCCAAGAGGGCTTAGAATTGTTCTCTTTCCTTCTTTTGATGACTTATCGCCCCAACATCTACAACAATGGGAACAATTATTGTTTGAAGCGTCAAAGGGCATGATGACCATATTGATTCAACATGCCGAACGTAAAAGAGAAAATTTACTAAAAGAAATACAAGACTTAGAAGCAGAGATAAATGAATTGAACCTTCCAGAAGTGAAGGAGAAAAATGAGAGGATATTAAAAGAGGTTCTAGATAAACACCAAGTATATATTAAGGACAAAAAGATGGCTGAATCTGATCAGAAGTTTGCAAATCAATCTTCTTATACTGGAGGACAAGAGCTTTCACTGCCCAAAGTCAACAAATTGGACATTGCACATTTTTTTCTATGGACTGACTGGAATATGGTGCTTTGACTTTGAGCTTTTTTGAAGAACATTTGTCTTATTTGGATTCGAGGATTTATGTTAAATGTGTGGTATTTATGTTCTCAATTTAATGTGTTTGTGATATTTTTGTGATATTTATGTATTTCTGTTTGTTTTGTAGTTATTGCTTCATACTTATTGGTATCTTTTGTATTAAAATTGGTAATTGAAATAGCACAGTTTTGGAACCATCACACACCAATGTCATCTCCGTCTATTACATCATGTGCAATTACAGTACTTTGTGATAAAATGGTTGATTCCATTTACACAGTTAGAAATTCAAACTAACCATTCAAAGAGTGCCCCGTTCGTTTTTTAGTCATAGTTTGTTGGTACAGGTTAGCTTGTCCCACAATACATGTTTGACGACAGGCATGTTTGGAATGTATTGAGCACCACTACTATACTCTAAACTAAGGGAATGTGAGGCCTTCAAATAGGATTTTCTGTTGTCAAGCTTTTTTGGTGATGAAATATATTTCATGAATTGGCCGGCACTTCCCCAATAGAAGTTAAAGGGTTTACCAATTGAGTGGTAACTTACAATTTAAATAAGATAGTTTTTGGAACATGGATCAGTTTAATGATGACAGAGAACAGATTTTCTCCACAATGTTTTTAGGACAAATGGACACAGTCCCTAACATAGGAACAAAAAACAATCAGTCAGAGGGAATGAAAAAGAAATACATCAGACTAGAAAAATTGCGTAAACAGGAACTATCCCGTTGGTGGGATGCCACAGTACAAAAAAAATATATTGATGACAAGAAAGTCCCAAGAGGGCTTAGAATTGTTATCTTTCCTTCTTTTGATGACTTATCGCCCCAACATCTACAACAATGGGAACAATTATTGTTTGAAGCGTCAAAGGGCATGATGACCATATTGATTCAACATGCCGAACATAAAGAGAAAATTTACTAAAAGAAATACAAGCCTTAGAAGCAGAGATAAATGAATTGAACCTTCCAGAAGTGAAGGAGAAAAATGAGAGGATATTAAAAGAGGTTCTAGATAAACACCAAGTATATATTAAGGACAAAAAGATGGCTGAATCTGATCAGAAGTTTGCAAATCAATCTTCTTATACTGGAGGACAAGAGCTTTCACTGCCCAAAGTCAACAAATTGGACATTGCACATTTTTTTCTATGGACTGACTGGAATATGGTGCTTTGACTTTGAGCTTTTTGGAAGAACATTTGTCTTTAACTGTATTAGAGGATTCATGTTAAATGTGTGGTATTTATGTTCTTAATTTAATGTGTTTGTGATATTTTTGTGATATTTATGTATTTTTGTTTGTTTTGTAGTTATTGCTTCATACTTATTGGTATCTTTTGTATTAAAATTGGTAATTGAAATAGCACAGTTTTGGAACCATCACACACCAATGTCATCTCCGTCTATTACATAATGTGCAATTACAGTACTTTGTGATAAAATGGTTGATTCCATTTACACAGTTAGAAATTCAAACTAACTATTCAAAGAGTGCCCCGTTCGTTTTTTAGTCATAGTTTGTTGCTACAGGTTAGCTTGTCCCACAATACATGTTTGATGACAGGCATGTTTGGAATGTATTGAGCACCACTACTATACTCTACACTAAGGGAATGTGAGGCCTTCAAATAGGATTTTCTGTTGTCAAGCTTTTTTGGTGATGAAATATATTTCATGAATTGGCCGGCACTTCCCCAATAGAGGTTAAAGGGTTTACCAATTGAGTGGTAACTTAAAATTTGAATAAGATACTTTTTGGAACATGGATCAGTTTAATGATGACAGAGAACAGATTTTCTCCACAATGTTTTTAGGACAAATGGACACAGTCCCTAACATAGGAATAAAAAACAATCAGTCAGAGGGAATGAAAAAGAAATACATCAGACTAGAAAAATTGCGTAAACAAATACTATCCCGTTGGTGGGATGCCACAGTAAAAAAAAAATATATTGATGACAAGAAAGTCCCAAGAGGGCTTAGAATTGTTATCTTTCCTTCTTTTGATGACTCATCGCCCCAACATCTACAACAATGGGAACAATTATTGTTTGAAGCGTCAAAGGGCATGATGACCATATTGATTCAACATGCCGAACGTAAAAGAGAAAATTAACTAAAAGAAATACAAGACTTAGAAGCAGAGATAAATGAATTGAACCTTCCAGAAGTGAAGGAGAAAAATGAGAGGATATTAAAAGAGGTTCTAGATAAACACCAAGTATATATTAAGGACAAAAAGATGGCTGAATCTGATCAGAAGTTTGCAAATCAATCTTCTTATACTGAAGGACAAGAGCTTTCACTGCCCAAAGTCAACAAATTGGACATTGCACATTTATTTCTATGGACTGACTGGAATATGGTGCTTTGACTTTGAGCTTTTTTGAAGAACATTTGTCTTTATTTGGATTAGAGGATTTATGTTAAATGTGTGGTATTTATGTTCTCAATTTAATGTGTTTGTGATATTTTTGTGATATTTATGTATTTTTGTTTGTTTTGTAGTTATTGCTTCATACTTATTGGTATCTTTTGTATTAAAATTGGTAATTGAAATAGCACAGTTTTGGAACCATCACACACCAATGTCATCTCCGTCTATTACATCATGTGCAATTACAGTACTTTGTGATAAAATGGTTGATTCCATTTACACAGTTAGAAATTCAAACTAACCATTCAAAGAGTGCCCCGTTTGTTTTTTAGTCATAGTTTGTTGGTACAGGTTAGCTTGTCCCACAATACATGTTTGACGACAGGCATGTTTGGAATGTATTGAGCACCACTACTATACTCTACACTAAGGGAATGTGAGGCCTTCAAATAGGATTTTCTGTTGTCAAGCTTTTTTGGTGATGAAATATATTTCATAAATTGGCCGGCACTTCCCCAATAGAGGTTAAACGGTTTACCAATTGAGTGGTAACTTACAATTTAAATAAGATACTTTTTGGAACATGGATCAGTTTAATGATGACAGAGAACAGATTTTCTCCACAATTTTTTTAGGACAAATGGACACAGTCCCTAACATAGGAATAAAAAACAATCAGTCAGAGGGAATGAAAAAGAAATACTTCGGACTAGAAAAATTGCGTAAACAGGAACTATCCCGTTGGTGGGATGCCACAGTACAAAAAAAATATATTCATGACAAGAAAGTCCCAAGAGGGCTTAGAATTGTTATCTTTCCTTCTTTTGATGACTTATCGCCCCAACATCTACAACAATGGGAACAATTATTGTTTGAAGCGTCAAAGGGCATGATAACCATATTGATTCAACATGCCGAACATAAAAGAGAAAATTTACTAAAAGAAATACAAGACTTAGAAGCAGAGATAAATGAATTGAACCTTCCAGAAGTGAAGGAGAAAAATGAGAGGATATTAAAAGAGGTTCTAGATAAACACCAAGTATATATTAAGGACAAAAAGATGGCTGAATCTGATCAGGAGTTTGCAAATCAATCTTCTTATACTGGAGGACAAGAGCTTTCACTGCCCAAAGTCAACAAATTGTACATTGCACATTTTTTTCTATGGACTGACTGGAATATGGTGCTTTGACTTTGAGCTTTTTGGAAGAACATTTGTCTTTAACTGTATTAGAGGATTCATGTTAAATGTGTGGTATTTATGTTCTTAATTTAATGTGTTTGTGATATTTATGTATTTTTGTTTGTTTTGTAGTTATTGCTTCATACTTATTGGTATCTTTTGTATTAAAATTGGTAATTGAAATAGCACAGTTTTGGAACCATCACACACCAATGTCATCTCCGTCTATTACATCATGTGCAATTACAGTACTTTGTGATAAAATGGTTGATTCCATTTACACAGTTAGAAATTCAAACTAACCATTCAAAGAGTGCCCCGTTCGTTTTTTAGTCATAGTTTGTTGGTACAGGTTAGCTTGTCCCACAATACATGTTTGACGACAGGCATGTTTGGAATGTATTGAGCACCACTACTATACTCTAAACTAAGGGAATGTGAGGCCTTCAAATAGGATTTTCTGTTGTCAAGCTTTTTTGGTGATGAAATGTATTTCATGAATTGGCCGGCACTTCCCCAATAGAGGTTAAATGGTTTACCAATTGAGTGCTAACTTACAATTTAAATAAGATACTTTTTGGAACATGGATCAGTTTAATGATGACAGAGAACAGCTTTTCTACACAATGTTTTTAGGACAAATGGACACAGTCCCTAACATAGGAACAAAAAACAATCGGTCAGAGGGAATGAAAAAGAAATACATCAGACTAGAAAAATTGTGTAAACAGGAACTATCCCGTTGGTGGGATGCCACAGTACAAAAAAAATATATTGATGACAAGAAAGTCCCAAGAGGGCTTAGAATTGTTATCTTTCCTTCTTTTGATGACTTATCGCCCCAACATCTACAACAATGGGAACAATTATTGTTTGAAGCGTCAAAGGGCATGATGACCATATTGATTCAACATGCCGAACATAAAGAGAAAATTTACTAAAAGAAATACAAGCCTTAGAAGCAGAGATAAATGAATTGAACCTTCCAGAAGTGAAGGAGAAAAATGAGAGGATATTAAAAGAGGTTCTAGATAAACACCAAGTATATATTAAGGACAAAAAGATGGCTGAATCTGATCAGAAGTTTGCAAATCAATCTTCTTATACTGGAGGACAAGAGCTTTCACTGCCCAAAGTCAACAAATTGGACATTGCACATTTTGTTCTATGGACTGACTGGAATATGGTGCTTTGACTTTGAGCTTTTTTGAAGAACATTTGTCTTTAACTGGATTAGAGGATTTATGTTAAATGTGTGGTATTTATGTTCTTAATTTAATGTGTTTGTGATATTTTTGTGATATTTATGTATTTTTGTTTGTTTTGTAGTTATTGCTTCATACTTATTGGTATCTTTTGGATTAAAATTGGTAATTGAAATAGCACAGTTTTGGAACCATCACACACCAATTTCATCTCCGTCTATTACATCATGTGCAATTACAGTACTTTGTGATAAAATGGTTGATTCCTTTAACACAGTTAGAAATTCAAACTAACCATTCAAAGAGTGCTCCGTTTGTGTTTTAGTCATAGTTTGTTGGTACAGGTTAGCTTGTCCCACAATACATGTTTGATGACAGGCATGTTTGGAATGTATTGAGCACCACTACTATATTCTACACTAAGGGAATGTGAGGCCTTCAAATAGGAGTTTCTGTTGTCAAGCTTTTTTGGTGATGAAATATATTTCATAAATTGGCCGGCACTTCCCCAATAGAGGTTAAATGGTTTACCAATTGAGTGCTAACTTACAATTTAAATAAGATACTATTTGGAACATGGATCAGTTTAATGATGACAGAGAACAGATTTTCTCCACAATGTTTTTAGGACAAATGGACACAGTCCCTAACATAGGAATAAAAAACAATCAGCCAGAGAGAATGAAAAAGAAATACATCAGACTAGAAAAATTGCGTAAACAAATACTATCCCGTTGGTGGGATGCCACAGTACTAAAAAAATATATTGATGACAAGAAAGTCCCAAGAGGGCTTAGAATTGTTATCTTTCCTTCTTTTGATGACTTATTGCCCCAACATCTACAACAATGGGAACAATTATTGTTTGAAGCGTCAAAGGGCATGATGACCATATTGATTCAACATGCCGAACGTAAAAGAGAAAATTTACTAAAAGAAATACAAGACTTAGAAGCAGAGATAAATGAATTGAACCTTCCAGAAGTGAAGGAGAAAAATGAGAGGATATTAAAAGAGGTTCTAGATAAACACCAAGTATATATTAAGGACAAAAAGATGGCTGAATCTGATCAGAAGTTTGCAAATCAATCTTCTTATACTGGAGGACAAGAGCTTTCACTGCCCAAAGTCAACAAATTGGACATTGCAATTTTTTTTCTATGGACTGACTGGAATATGGTGCTTTGACTTTGAGCTTTTTTGAAGAACATTTGTCTTTATTTGGATTAGAGGATTTATGTTAAATGTGTGGTATTTATGTTCTCAATTTAATGTGTTTGTGATATTTTTGTGAAATTTATGTATTTTTGTTTGTTTTGTAGTATTTGCTTCATACTTATTGGTATCTTTTGTATTAAAATTGGCAATTGAAATAGCACAGTTTTGGAACCATCACACACCAATGTCATCTCCGTCTATTACATCATGTGCAATTACAGTACTTTGTGATAAAATGGTTGATTCCATTTACACAGTTAGAAATTCAAACTAACCATTCCAAGAGTGCCCCGTTTGTTTTTTAGTCATAGTTTGTTGGTACAGGTTAGCTTGTCCCACAATACATGTTTGACGACAGGCATGTTTGGAATGTATTGAGCACCACTACTATACTCTACACTAAGGGAATGTGAGGCCTTCAAATAGGATTTTCTGTTGTCAAGCTTTTTTGGTGATGAAATATATTTCATAAATTGGCCGGCACTTCCCCAATAGAGGTTAAACGGTTTACCAATTGAGTGGTAACTTACAATTTAAATAAGATACTTTTTGGAACATGGATCAGTTTAATGATGACAGAGAACAGATTTTCTCCACAATTTTTTTAGGACAAATGGACACAGTCCCTAACATAGGAATAAAAAACAATCAGTCAGAGGGAATGAAAAAGAAATACTTCGGACTAGAAAAATTGCGTAAACAGGAACTATCCCGTTGGTGGGATGCCACAGTACAAAAAAAATATATTCATGACAAGAAAGTCCCAAGAGGGCTTAGAATTGTTATCTTTCCTTCTTTTGATGACTTATCGCCCCAACATCTACAACAATGGGAACAATTATTGTTTGAAGCGTCAAAGGGCATGATAACCATATTGATTCAACATGCCGAACATAAAAGAGAAAATTTACTAAAAGAAATACAAGACTTAGAAGCAGAGATAAATGAATTGAACCTTCCAGAAGTGAAGGAGAAAAATGAGAGGATATTAAAAGAGGTTCTAGATAAACACCAAGTATATATTAAGGACAAAAAGATGGCTGAATCTGATCAGGAGTTTGCAAATCAATCTTCTTATACTGGAGGACAAGAGCTTTCACTGCCCAAAGTCAACAAATTGTACATTGCACATTTTTTTCTATGGACTGACTGGAATATGGTGCTTTGACTTTGAGCTTTTTGGAAGAACATTTGTCTTTAACTGTATTAGAGGATTCATGTTAAATGTGTGGTATTTATGTTCTTAATTTAATGTGTTTGTGATATTTATGTATTTTTGTTTGTTTTGTAGTTATTGCTTCATACTTATTGGTATCTTTTGTATTAAAATTGGTAATTGAAATAGCACAGTTTTGGAACCATCACACACCAATGTCATCTCCGTCTATTACATCATGTGCAATTACAGTACTTTGTGATAAAATGGTTGATTCCATTTACACAGTTAGAAATTCAAACTAACCATTCAAAGAGTGCCCCGTTCGTTTTTTAGTCATAGTTTGTTGGTACAGGTTAGCTTGTCCCACAATACATGTTTGACGACAGGCATGTTTGGAATGTATTGAGCACCACTACTATACTCTAAACTAAGGGAATGTGAGGCCTTCAAATAGGATTTTCTGTTGTCAAGCTTTTTTGGTGATGAAATGTATTTCATGAATTGGCCGGCACTTCCCCAATAGAGGTTAAATGGTTTACCAATTGAGTGCTAACTTACAATTTAAATAAGATACTTTTTGGAACATGGATCAGTTTAATGATGACAGAGAACAGCTTTTCTACACAATGTTTTTAGGACAAATGGACACAGTCCCTAACATAGGAACAAAAAACAATCGGTCAGAGGGAATGAAAAAGAAATACATCAGACTAGAAAAATTGTGTAAACAGGAACTATCCCGTTGGTGGGATGCCACAGTACAAAAAAAATATATTGATGACAAGAAAGTCCCAAGAGGGCTTAGAATTGTTATCTTTCCTTCTTTTGATGACTTATCGCCCCAACATCTACAACAATGGGAACAATTATTGTTTGAAGCGTCAAAGGGCATGATGACCATATTGATTCAACATGCCGAACATAAAGAGAAAATTTACTAAAAGAAATACAAGCCTTAGAAGCAGAGATAAATGAATTGAACCTTCCAGAAGTGAAGGAGAAAAATGAGAGGATATTAAAAGAGGTTCTAGATAAACACCAAGTATATATTAAGGACAAAAAGATGGCTGAATCTGATCAGAAGTTTGCAAATCAATCTTCTTATACTGGAGGACAAGAGCTTTCACTGCCCAAAGTCAACAAATTGGACATTGCACATTTTGTTCTATGGACTGACTGGAATATGGTGCTTTGACTTTGAGCTTTTTTGAAGAACATTTGTCTTTAACTGGATTAGAGGATTTATGTTAAATGTGTGGTATTTATGTTCTTAATTTAATGTGTTTGTGATATTTTTGTGATATTTATGTATTTTTGTTTGTTTTGTAGTTATTGCTTCATACTTATTGGTATCTTTTGGATTAAAATTGGTAATTGAAATAGCACAGTTTTGGAACCATCACACACCAATTTCATCTCCGTCTATTACATCATGTGCAATTACAGTACTTTGTGATAAAATGGTTGATTCCTTTAACACAGTTAGAAATTCAAACTAACCATTCAAAGAGTGCTCCGTTTGTGTTTTAGTCATAGTTTGTTGGTACAGGTTAGCTTGTCCCACAATACATGTTTGATGACAGGCATGTTTGGAATGTATTGAGCACCACTACTATATTCTACACTAAGGGAATGTGAGGCCTTCAAATAGGAGTTTCTGTTGTCAAGCTTTTTTGGTGATGAAATATATTTCATAAATTGGCCGGCACTTCCCCAATAGAGGTTAAATGGTTTACCAATTGAGTGCTAACTTACAATTTAAATAAGATACTATTTGGAACATGGATCAGTTTAATGATGACAGAGAACAGATTTTCTCCACAATGTTTTTAGGACAAATGGACACAGTCCCTAACATAGGAATAAAAAACAATCAGCCAGAGAGAATGAAAAAGAAATACATCAGACTAGAAAAATTGCGTAAACAAATACTATCCCGTTGGTGGGATGCCACAGTACTAAAAAAATATATTGATGACAAGAAAGTCCCAAGAGGGCTTAGAATTGTTATCTTTCCTTCTTTTGATGACTTATTGCCCCAACATCTACAACAATGGGAACAATTATTGTTTGAAGCGTCAAAGGGCATGATGACCATATTGATTCAACATGCCGAACGTAAAAGAGAAAATTTACTAAAAGAAATACAAGACTTAGAAGCAGAGATAAATGAATTGAACCTTCCAGAAGTGAAGGAGAAAAATGAGAGGATATTAAAAGAGGTTCTAGATAAACACCAAGTATATATTAAGGACAAAAAGATGGCTGAATCTGATCAGAAGTTTGCAAATCAATCTTCTTATACTGGAGGACAAGAGCTTTCACTGCCCAAAGTCAACAAATTGGACATTGCAATTTTTTTTCTATGGACTGACTGGAATATGGTGCTTTGACTTTGAGCTTTTTTGAAGAACATTTGTCTTTATTTGGATTAGAGGATTTATGTTAAATGTGTGGTATTTATGTTCTCAATTTAATGTGTTTGTGATATTTTTGTGAAATTTATGTATTTTTGTTTGTTTTGTAGTATTTGCTTCATACTTATTGGTATCTTTTGTATTAAAATTGGCAATTGAAATAGCACAGTTTTGGAACCATCACACACCAATGTCATCTCCGTCTATTACATCATGTGCAATTACAGTACTTTGTGATAAAATGGTTGATTCCATTTACACAGTTAGAAATTCAAACTAACCATTCCAAGAGTGCCCCGTTCGTTTTTTAGTCATAGTTTGTTGGTACAGGTTAGCTTGTCCCACAATACATGTTTGACGACAGGCATGTTTGGAATGTATTGAGCACCACTACTATACTCTAAACTAAGGGAATGTGAGGCCTTCAAATAGGATTTTCTGTTGTCAAGCTTTTTTGGTGATGAAATATATTTCATGAATTGGCCGGCACTTCCCCAATAGAGGTTAAAGGGTTTACCAATTGAGTGGTAACTTACAATTTAAATAAGATACTTTTTGGAACATGGATCAGTTTAATGATGACAGAGAACAGATTTTCTACACAATGTTTTTAGGACAAATGGACACAGTCCCTAACATAGGAACAAAAAACAATCAGTCAGAGGGAATGAAAAAGAAATACATCAGACTAGAAAAATTGCGTAAACAGGAACTATCCCGTTGGTGGGATGCCACAGTACAAAAAAAATATATTGATGATAAGAAAGTCCCAAGAGGGCTTAGAATTGTTATCTTTCCTTCTTTTGATGACTTATCGCCCCAACATCTACAACAATGGGAACAATTATTGTTTGAAGCGTCAAAGGGCATGATGACCATATTGATTCAACATGCCGAACATAAAGAGAAAATTTACTAAAAGAAATACAAGCCTTAGAAGCAGAGATAAATGAATTGAACCTTCCAGAAGTGAAGGAGAAAAATGAGAGGATATTAAAAGAGGTTCTAGATAAACACCAAGTATATATTAAGGACAAAAAGATGGCTGAATCTGATCAGAAGTTTGCAAATCAATCTTCTTATACTGGAGGACAAGAGCTTTCACTGCCCAAAGTCAACAAATTGGACATTGCACATTTTGTTCTATGGACTGACTGGAATATGGTGCTTTGACTTTCAGCTTTTTTGAAAAACATTTGTCTTTAACTGGATTAGAGGATTTATGTTAAATGTGTGGTATTTATGTTCTTAATTTAATGTGTTTGTGATATTTTTGTGATATTTATGTTTTTTTGTTTGTTTTGTAGTTATTGCTTCATACTTATTGGTATCTTTTGTATTAAAATTGGTAATTGAAATAGCACAGTTTTGGAACCATCACACACCAATGTCATCTCCGTCTATTACATCATGTGCAATTACAGTACTTTGTGATAAAATGGTTGATTCCATTTACACAGTTAGAAATTCAAACTAACCATTCCAAGAGTGCCCCGTTCGTTTTTTAGTCATAGTTTGTTGGTACAGGTTAGCTTGTCCCACAATACATGTTTGACGACAGGCATGTTTGGAATGTATTGAGCACCACTACTATACTCTACACTAAGGGAATGTGAGGCCTTCAAATAGGATTTTCTGTTGTCAAGCTTTTTTGGTGATGAAATATATTTCATAAATTGGCCGGCACTTCCCCAATAGAGGTTAAACGGTTTACCAATTGAGTGGTAACTTACAATTTAAATAAGATACTTTTTGGAACATGGATCATTTTAATGATGACAGAGAACAGATTTTCTCCACAATGTTTTTAGGACAAATGGACACAGTCCCTAACATAGGAATAAAAAACAATCAGTCAGAGGGAATGAAAAAGAAATACATCAGACTAGAAAAATTGCGTAAACAAATACTATCCCGTTGGTAGGATGCCACAGTACTAAAAAAATATATTGATGACAAGAAAGTCCCAAGAGGGCTTAGAATTGTTCTCTTTCCTTCTTTTGATGACTTATCGCCCCAACATCTACAACAATGGGAACAATTATTGTTTGAAGCGTCAAAGGGCATGATGACCATATTGATTCAACATGCCGAACGTAAAAGAGAAAATTTACTAAAAGAAATACAAGACTTAGAAGCAGAGATAAATGAATTGAACCTTCCAGAAGTGAAGGAGAAAAATGAGAGGATATTAAAAGAGGTTCTAGATAAACACCAAGTATATATTAAGGACAAAAAGATGGCTGAATCTGATCAGAAGTTTGCAAATCAATCTTCTTATACTGGAGGACAAGAGCTTTCACTGCCCAAAGTCAACAAATTGGACATTGCAATTTTTTTTCTATGGACTGACTGGAATATGGTGCTTTGACTTTGAGCTTTTTTGAAGAACATTTGTCTTTATTTGGATTAGAGGATTTATGTTAAATGTGTGGTATTTATGTTCTCAATTTAATGTGTTTGTGATATTTTTGTGAAATTTATGTATTTTTGTTTGTTTTGTAGTTATTGCTTCATACTTATTGGTATCTTTTGTATTAAAATTGGTAATTGAAATAGCACAGTTTTGGAACCATCACACACCAATGTCATCTCCGTCTATTACATCATGTGCAATTACAGTACTTTGTGATAAAATGGTTGATTCCATTAACACAGTTAGAAATTCAAACTAACCATTCAAAGAGTGCTCCGTTTGTTTTTTAGTCATAGTTTGGTGGTACAGGTTAGCTTGTCCCACAATACATGTTTGATGACAGGCATGTTTGGAATGTATTGAGCACCACTACTATACTCTACACTAAGGGAATGTGAGGCCTTCAAATAGGATTTTCTGTTGTCAAGCTTTTTTGGTGATGAAATATATTTCATAAATTGGCCGGCACTTCCCCAATAGAGGTTAAACGGTTTACCAATTGAGTGGTAACTTACAATTTAAATAAGATACTTTTTGGAACATGGATCATTTTAATGATGACAGAGAACAGATTTTCTCCACAATGTTTTTAGGACAAATGGACACAGTCCCTAACATAGGAATAAAAAACAATCAGTCAGAGGGAATGAAAAAGAAATACATCAGACTAGAAAAATTGCGTAAACAAATACTATCCCGTTGGTAGGATGCCACAGTACTAAAAAAATATATTGATGACAAGAAAGTCCCAAGAGGGCTTAGAATTGTTCTCTTTCCTTCTTTTGATGACTTATCGCCCCAACATCTACAACAATGGGAACAATTATTGTTTGAAGCGTCAAAGGGCATGATGACCATATTGATTCAACATGCCGAACGTAAAAGAGAAAATTTACTAAAAGAAATACAAGACTTAGAAGCAGAGATAAATGAATTGAACCTTCCAGAAGTGAAGGAGAAAAATGAGAGGATATTAAAAGAGGTTCTAGATAAACACCAAGTATATATTAAGGACAAAAAGATGGCTGAATCTGATCAGAAGTTTGCAAATCAATCTTCTTATACTGGAGGACAAGAGCTTTCACTGCCCAAAGTCAACAAATTGGACATTGCAATTTTTTTTCTATGGACTGACTGGAATATGGTGCTTTGACTTTGAGCTTTTTTGAAGAACATTTGTCTTTATTTGGATTAGAGGATTTATGTTAAATGTGTGGTATTTATGTTCTCAATTTAATGTGTTTGTGATATTTTTGTGAAATTTATGTATTTTTGTTTGTTTTGTAGTTATTGCTTCATACTTATTGGTATCTTTTGTATTAAAATTGGTAATTGAAATAGCACAGTTTTGGAACCATCACACACCAATGTCATCTCCGTCTATTACATCATGTGCAATTACAGTACTTTGTGATAAAATGGTTGATTCCATTAACACAGTTAGAAATTCAAACTAACCATTCAAAGAGTGCTCCGTTTGTGTTTTAGTCATAGTTTGTTGGTACAGGTTAGCTTGTCCCACAATACATGTTTGATGACAGGCATGTTTGGAATGTATTGAGCACCACTACTATACTCTACACTAAGGGAATGTGAGGCCTTCAAATAGGAGTTTCTGTTGTCAAGCTTTTTTGGTGATGAAATATATTTCATAAATTGGCCGGCACTTCCCCAATAGAGGTTAAATGTTTTACCAATTGAGTGCTAACTTACAATTTAAATAAGATACTATTTGGAACATGGATCAGTTTAATGATGACAGAGAACAGATTTTCTCCACAATGTTTTTAGGACAAATGGACACAGTCCCTAACATAGGAATAAAAAACAATCAGTCAGAGGGAATGAAAAAGAAATACATCAGAATAGAAAAATTGCGTAAACAAATACTATCCCGTTGGTAGGATGCCACAGTACTAAAAAAATATATTGATGACAAGAAAGTCCCAAGAGGGCTTAGAATTGTTATCTTTCCTTCTTTTGATGACTCATCGCCCCAACATCTACAACAATGGGAACAATTATTGTTTGAAGCGTCAAAGGGCATGATGACCATATTGATTCAACATGCCGAACGTAAAAGAGAAAATTTACTAAAAGAAATACAAGACTTAGAAGCAGAGATAAATGAATTGAACCTTCCAGAAGTGAAGGAGAAAAATGAGAGGATATTAAAAGAGGTTCTAGATAAACACCAAGTATATATTAAGGACAAAAAGATGGCTGAATCTGATCAGAAGTTTGCAAATCAATCTTCTTATACTGGAGGACAAGAGCTTTCACTGCCCAAAGTCAACAAATTGGACATTGCAATTTTTTTTCTATGGACTGACTGGAATATGGTGCTTTGACTTTGAGCTTTTTTGAAGAACATTTGTCTTTATTTGGATTAGAGGATTTATGTTAAATGTGTGGTATTTATGTTCTCAATTTAATGTGTTTGTGATATTTTTGTGAAATTTATGTATTTTTGTTTGTTTTGTAGTTATTGCTTCATACTTATTGGTATCTTTTGTATTAAAATTGGTAATTGAAATAGCACAGTTTTGGAACCATCACACACCAATGTCATCTCCGTCTATTACATCATGTGCAATTACAGTACTTTGTGATAAAATGGTTGATTCCATTAACACAGTTAGAAATTCAAACTAACCATTCAAAGAGTGCTCCGTTTGTGTTTTAGTCATAGTTTGTTGGTACAGGTTAGCTTGTCCCACAATACATGTTTGATGACAGGCATGTTTGGAATGTATTGAGCACCACTACTATACTCTACAATAAGGGAATGTGAGGCCTTCAAATAGGAGTTTCTGTTGTCAAGCTTTTTTGGTGATGAAATATATTTCATAAATTGGCCGGCACTTCCCCAATAGAGGTTAAATGGTTTACCAATTGAGTGCTAACTTACAATTTAAATAAGATACTATTTGGAACATGGATCAGTTTAATGATGACAGAGAACAGATTTTCTCCACAATGTTTTTAGGACAAATGGACACAGTCCCTAACATAGGAATAAAAAACAATCAGTCAGAGGGAATGAAAAAGAAATACATCAGACTAGAAAAATTGCGTAAACAAATACTTTCCCGTTGGTGAGATGCCACAGTACTAAAAAAATATATTGATGACAAGAAAGTCCCAAGAGGGCCTAGAATTGTTATATTTCCTTCTTTTGATGACTTATTGCCCCAACATCTACAACAATGGGAACAATTATTGTTAGAAGCGTCAAAGGGCATGATGACCATTTTGATTCAACATGCCGAACGTAAAAGAGAAAATTTACTAAAAGAAATACAAGACTTAGAAGCAGAGATACATGAATTGAACCTTCCAGAAGTGAAGGAGAAACATGAGAGGATATTAAAAGAGGTTCTAGATAAACACCAAGTATATATTAAGGACAAAAAGATGGCTGAATCTGATCAGAAGTTTGCAAATCAATCTTCTTATACTGGAGGACAAGAGCTTTCACTGCCCAAAGTCAACAAATTGGACATTGCAATTTTTTTTCTATGGACTGACTGGAATATGGTGCTTTGACTTTGAGCTTTTTTGAAGAACATTTGTCTTTATTTGGATTAGAGGATTTATGTTAAATGTGTGGTATTTATGTTCTCAATTTAATGTGTTTGTGATATTTTTGTGAAATTTATGTATTTTTGTTTGTTTTGTAGTTATTGCTTCATACTTATTGGTATCTTTTGTATTAAAATTGGTAATTGAAATAGCACAGTTTTGGAACCATCACACACCAATGTCATCTCCGTCTATTACATCATGTGCAATTACAGTACTTTGTGATAAAATGGTTGATTCCATTAACACAGTTAGAAATTCAAACTAACCATTCAAAGAGTGCTCCGTTTGTGTTTTAGTCATAGTTTGTTGGTACAGGTTAGCTTGTCCCACAATACATGTTTGATGACAGGCATGTTTGGAATGTATTGAGCACCACTACTATACTCTACACTAAGGGAATGTGAGGCCTTCAAATAGGAGTTTCTGTTGTCAAGCTTTTTTGGTGATGAAATATATTTCATAAATTGGCCGGCACTTCCCCAATAGAGGTTAAATGGTTTACCAATTGAGTGCTAACTTACAATTTAAATAAGATACTATTTGGAACATGGATCAGTTTAATGATGACAGAGAACAGATTTTCTCCACAATGTTTTTAGGACAAATGGACACAGTCCCTAACATAGGAATAAAAAACAATCAGTCAGAGGGAATGAAAAAGAAATACATCAGACTAGAAAAATTGCGTAAACAAATACTTTCCCGTTGGTGGGATGCCACAGTACTAAAAAAATATATTGATGACAAGAAAGTCCCAAGAGGGCCTAGAATTGTTATATTTCCTTCTTTTGATGACTTATCGCCCCAACATCTACAACAATGGGAACAATTATTGTTTGAAGCGTCAAAGGGCATGATGACCATATTGATTCAACATGCCGAACATAAAGAGAAAATTTACTAAAAGAAATACAAGCCTTAGAAGCAGAGATAAATGAATTGAACCTTCCAGAAGTGAAGGAGAAAAATGAGAGGATATTAAAAGAGGTTCTAGATAAACACCAAGTATATATTAAGGACAAAAAGATGGCTGAATCTGATCAGAAGTTTGCAAATCAATCTTCTTATACTGGAGGACAAGAGCTTTCACTGCCCAAAGTCAACAAATTGGACATTGCACATTTTGTTCTATGGACTGACTGGAATATGGTGCTTTGACTTTCAGCTTTTTTGAAAAACATTTGTCTTTAACTGGATTAGAGGATTTATGTTAAATGTGTGGTATTTATGTTCTTAATTTAATGTGTTTGTGATATTTTTGTGATATTTATGTTTTTTTGTTTGTTTTGTAGTTATTGCTTCATACTTATTGGTATCTTTTGTATTAAAATTGGTAATTGAAATAGCACAGTTTTGGAACCATCACACACCAATGTCATCTCCGTCTATTACATCATGTGCAATTACAGTACTTTGTGATAAAATGGTTGATTCCGTTAACACAGTTAGAAATTCAAACTAACCATTCAAAGAGTGCTCCGTTTGTTTTTTAGTCATAGTTTGGTGGTACAGGTTAGCTTGTCCCACAATACATGTTTGATGACAGGCATGTTTGGAATGTATTGAGCACCACTACTATACTCTACACTAAGGGAATGTGAGGCCTTCAAATAGGATTTTCTGTTGTCAAGCTTTTTTGGTGATGAAATATATTTCATAAATTGGCCGGCACTTCCCCAATAGAGGTTAAACGGTTTACCAATTGAGTGGTAACTTACAATTTAAATAAGATACTTTTTGGAACATGGATCAGTTTAATGATGACAGAGAACAGATTTTCTCCACAATGTTTTTAGGACAAATGGACACAGTCCCTAACATAGGAATAAAAAACAATCAGTCAGAGGGAATGAAAAAGAAATACATCAGACTAGAAAAATTGCGTAAACAAATACTATCCCGTTGGTAGGATGCCACAGTACTAAAAAAATATATTGATGACAAGAAAGTCCCAAGAGGGCTTAGAATTGTTCTCTTTCCTTCTTTTGATGACTTATCGCCCCAACATCTACAACAATGGGAACAATTATTGTTTGAAGCGTCAAAGGGCATGATGACCATATTGATTCAACATGCCGAACGTAAAAGAGAAAATTTACTAAAAGAAATACAAGACTTAGAAGCAGAGATAAATGAATTGAACCTTCCAGAAGTGAAGGAGAAAAATGAGAGGATATTAAAAGAGGTTCTAGATAAACACCAAGTATATATTAAGGACAAAAAGATGGCTGAATCTGATCAGAAGTTTGCAAATCAATCTTCTTATACTGGAGGACAAGAGCTTTCACTGCCCAAAGTCAACAAATTGGACATTGCACATTTTTTTCTATGGACTGACTGGAATATGGTGCTTTGACTTTGAGCTTTTTTGAAGAACATTTGTCTTATTTGGATTCGAGGATTTATGTTAAATGTGTGGTATTTATGTTCTCAATTTAATGTGTTTGTGATATTTTTGTGATATTTATGTATTTCTGTTTGTTTTGTAGTTATTGCTTCATACTTATTGGTATCTTTTGTATTAAAATTGGTAATTGAAATAGCACAGTTTTGGAACCATCACACACCAATGTCATCTCCGTCTATTTCATCATGTGCAATTACAGTACTTTGTGATAAAATGGTTGATTCCATTTACACAGTTAGAAATTCAAACTAACCATTCAAAGAGTGCCCCGTTCGTTTTTTAGTCATAGTTTGTTGGTACAGGTTAGCTTGTCCCACAATACATGTTTGACGACAGGCATGTTTGGAATGTATTGAGCACCACTACTATACTCTAAACTAAGGGAATGTGAGGCCTTCAAATAGGATTTTCTGTTGTCAAGCTTTTTTGGTGATGAAATATATTTCATGAATTGGCCGGCACTTCCCCAATAGAAGTTAAAGGGTTTACCAATTGAGTGGTAACTTACAATTTAAATAAGATAGTTTTTGGAACATGGATCAGTTTAATGATGACAGAGAACAGATTTTCTCCACAATGTTTTTAGGACAAATGGACACAGTCCCTAACATAGGAACAAAAAACAATCAGTCAGAGGGAATGAAAAAGAAATACATCAGACTAGAAAAATTGCGTAAACAGGAACTATCCCGTTGGTGGGATGCCACAGTACAAAAAAAATATATTGATGACAAGAAAGTCCCAAGAGGGCTTAGAATTGTTATCTTTCCTTCTTTTGATGACTTATCGCCCCAACATCTACAACAATGGGAACAATTATTGTTTGAAGCGTCAAAGGGCATGATGTCCATATTGATTCAACATGCCGAACATAAAGAGAAAATTTACTAAAAGAAATACAAGCCTTAGAAGCAGAGATAAATGAATTGAACCTTCCAGAAGTGAAGGAGAAAAATGAGAGGATATTAAAAGAGGTTCTAGATAAACACCAAGTATATATTAAGGACAAAAAGATGGCTGAATCTGATCAGAAGTTTGCAAATCAATCTTCTTATACTGGAGGACAAGAGCTTTCACTGCCCAAAGTCCACAAATTGGACATTGCACATTTTTTTCTATGGACTGACTGGAATATGGTGCTTTGACTTTGAGCTTTTTGGAAGAACATTTGTCTTTAACTGTATTAGAGGATTCATGTTAAATGTGTGGTATTTATGTTCTTAATTTAATGTGTTTGTGATATTTTTGTGATATTTATGTATTTTTGTTTGTTTTGTAGTTATTGCTTCATACTTATTGGTATCTTTTGTATTAAAATTGGTAATTGAAATAGCACAGTTTTGGAACCATCACACACCAATGTCATCTCCGTCTATTACATAATGTGCAATTACAGTACTTTGTGATAAAATGGTTGATTCCATTTACACAGTTAGAAATTCAAACTAACCATTCAAAGAGTGCCCCGTTCGTTTTTTAGTCATAGTTTGTTGCTACAGGTTAGCTTGTCCCACAATACATGTTTGATGACAGGCATGTTTGGAATGTATTGAGCACCACTACTATACTCTACACTAAGGGAATGTGAGGCCTTCAAATAGGATTTTCTGTTGTCAAGCTTTTTTGGTGATGAAATATATTTCATGAATTGGCCGGCACTTCCCCAATAGAGGTTAAAGGGTTTACCAATTGAGTGGTAACTTAAAATTTGAATAAGATACTTTTTGGAACATGGATCAGTTTAATGATGACAGAGAACAGATTTTCTCCACAATGTTTTTAGGACAAATGGACACAGTCCCTAACATAGGAATAAAAAACAATCAGTCAGAGGGAATGAAAAAGAAATACATCAGACTAGAAAAATTGCGTAAACAAATACTATCCCGTTGGTGGGATGCCACAGTACAAAAAAAATATATTGATGACAAGAAAGTCCCAAGAGGGCTTAGAATTGTTATCTTTCCTTCTTTTGATGACTCATCGCCCCAACATCTACAACAATGGGAACAATTATTGTTTGAAGTGTCAAAGGGCATGATGACCATATTGATTCAACATGCCGAACGTAAAAGAGAAAATTAACTAAAAGAAATACAAGACTTAGAAGCAGAGATAAATGAATTGAACCTTCCAGAAGTGAAGGAGAAAAATGAGAGGATATTAAAAGAGGTTCTAGATAAACACCAAGTATATATTAAGGACAAAAAGATGGCTGAATCTGATCAGAAGTTTGCAAATCAATCTTCTTATACTGGAGGACAAGAGCTTTCACTGCCCAAAGTCAACAAATTGGACATTGCACATTTATTTCTATGGACTGACTGGAATATGGTGCTTTGACTTTGAGCTTTTTTGAAGAACATTTGTCTTTATTTGGATTAGAGGATTTATGTTAAATGTGTGGTATTTATGTTCTCAATTTAATGTGTTTGTGATATTTTTGTGATATTTATGTATTTTTGTTTGTTTTGTAGTTATTGCTTCATACTTATTGGTATCTTTTGTATTAAAATTGGTAATTGAAATAGCACAGTTTTGGAACCATCACACACCAATGTCATCTCCGTCTATTACATCATGTGCAATTACAGTACTTTGTGATAAAATGGTTGATTCCATTTACACAGTTAGAAATTCAAACTAACCATTCAAAGAGTGCCCCGTTTGTTTTTTAGTCATAGTTTGTTGGTACAGGTTAGCTTGTCCCACAATACATGTTTGACGACAGGCATGTTTGGAATGTATTGAGCACCACTACTATACTCTACACTAAGGGAATGTGAGGCCTTCAAATAGGATTTTCTGTTGTCAAGCTTTTTTGGTGATGAAATATATTTCATAAATTGGCCGGCACTTCCCCAATAGAGGTTAAACGGTTTACCAATTGAGTGGTAACTTACAATTTAAATAAGATACTTTTTGGAACATGGATCAGTTTAATGATGACAGAGAACAGATTTTCTCCACAATTTTTTAAGGACAAATGGACACAGTCCCTAACATAGGAATAAAAAACAATCAGTCAGAGGGAATGAAAAAGAAATACATCAGACTAGAAAAATTGCGTAAACAGGAACTATCCCGTTGGTGGGATGCCACAGTACAAAAAAAATATATTGATGACAAGAAAGTCCGAAGAGGGCTTAGAATTGTTATGTTTCCTTCTTTTGATGACTTATCGCCCCAACATCTACAACAATGGGAACAATTATTGTTTGAAGCGTCAAAGGGCATGATAACCATATTGATTCAACATGCCGAACGTAAAAGAGAAAATTTACTAAAAGAAATACAAGACTTAGAAGCAGAGATAAATGAATTGAACCTTCCAGAAGTGAAGGAGAAAAATGAGAGGATATTAAAAGAGGTTCTAGATAAACACCAAGTATATATTAAGGACAAAAAGATGGCTGAATCTGATCAGGAGTTTGCAAATCAATCTTCTTATACTGGAGGACAAGAGCTTTCACTGCCCAAAGTCAACAAATTGTACATTGCACATTTTTTTCTATGGACTGACTGGAATATGGTGCTTTGACTTTGAGCTTTTTGGAAGAACATTTGTCTTTAACTGTATTAGAGGATTCATGTTAAATGTGTGGTATTTATGTTCTTAATTTAATGTGTTTGTGATATTTATGTATTTTTGTTTGTTTTGTAGTTATTGCTTCATACTTATTGGTATCTTTTGTATTAAAATTGGTAATTGAAATAGCACAGTTTTGGAACCATCACACACCAATGTCATCTCCGTCTATTACATCATGTGCAATTACAGTACTTTGTGATAAAATGGTTGATTCCATTTACACAGTTAGAAATTCAAACTAACCATTCAAAGAGTGCCCCGTTCGTTTTTTAGTCATAGTTTGTTGGTACAGGTTAGCTTGTCCCACAATACATGTTTGACGACAGGCATGTTTGGAATGTATTGAGCACCACTACTATACTCTAAACTAAGGGAATGTGAGGCCTTCAAATAGGATTTTCTGTTGTCAAGCTTTTTTGGTGATGAAATGTATTTCATGAATTGGCCGGCACTTCCCCAATAGAGGTTAAATGGTTTACCAATTGAGTGCTAACTTACAATTTAAATAAGATACTTTTTGGAACATGGATCAGTTTAATGATGACAGAGAACAGCTTTTCTACACAATGTTTTTAGGACAAATGGACACAGTCCCTAACATAGGAATAAAAAACAATCAGTCAGAGGGAATGAAAAAGAAATACATCAGACTAGAAAAATTGCGTAAACAAATACTATCCCGTTGGTGGGATGCCACAGTACTAAAAAAATATATTGATGACAAGAAAGTCCCAAGAGGGCTTAGAATTGTTATCTTTCCTTCTTTTGATGACTTATTGCCCCAACATCTACAACAATGGGAACAATTATTGTTTGAAGCGTCAAAGGGCATGATGACCATATTGATTCAACATGCCGAACGTAAAAGAGAAAATTTACTAAAAGAAATACAAGACTTAGAAGCAGAGATAAATGAATTGAACCTTCCAGAAGTGAAGGAGAAAAATGAGAGGATATTAAAAGAGGTTCTAGATAAACACCAAGTATATATTAGGGACAAAAAGATGGCTGAATCTGATCAGAAGTTTGCAAATCAATCTTCTTTTACTGGAAGACAACAGCTTTCACTGCCCAAAGTCAACAAATTGGACATTGCACATTTTGTTCTATGGACTGACTGGAATATGGTGCTTTGACTTTGAGCTTTTTTGAAGAACATTTGTCTTTAACTGGATTAGAGGATTTATGTTAAATGTGTGGTATTTATGTTCTTAATTTAATGTGTTTGTGATATTTTTGTGATATTTATATTTTTGTTTGTTTTGTAGTTATTGCTTCATACTTATTGGTATCTTTTGTATTAAAATTGGTAATTGAAATAGCACAGTTTTGAAACCATCACACAGCAACGTCATCTCCGTCTATTACATTATGTGCAATTACAGTACTTTGTGATAAAATGGTTGATTCCATTAACACAGTTAGAAATTCAAAGTAACCATTCAAAGAGTGCTCCGTTTGTTTTTTAGTCATAGTTTGTTGGTACAGGTTAGCTTGTCCCACAATACATGTTTGATGACAGGCATGTTTGGAATGTATTGAGCACCACTACTATACTCTACACTAAGGGAATGTGAGGCCTTCAAATAGGAGTTTCTGTTGTCAAGCTTTTTTGGTGATGAAATATATTTCATTAATTGGCCGGCACTTCCCCAATAGAGGTTAAATGGTTTACCAATTGAGTGCTAACTTACAATTTAAATAAGATACTATTTGGAACATGGATCAGTTTAATGATGACAGAGAACAGATTTTCTCCACAATGTTTTTAGGACAAATGGACACAGTCCCTAACATAGGAATAAAAAACAATCAGTCAGAGGGAATGAAAAAGAAATACATCAGACTAGAAAAATTGCGTAAACAAATACTATCCCGTTGGTGGGATGCCACAGTACAAAAAAAATATATTGATGACAAGAAAGTCCCAAGAGGGCTTAGAATTGTTATCTTTCCTTCTTTTGATGACTTATCGCCCCAACATCTACAACAATGGGAACAATTATAGTTTGAAGCGTCAAAGGGCATGATGACCATATTGATTCAAAATGCCGAACATAAAGAGAAAATTTACTAAAAGAAATACAAGACTTAGAAGCAGAGATAAATGAATTGAACCTTTCAGAAGTGAAGGAGAAAAATGAGAGGATATTAAAAGAGGTTCTAGATAAACACCAAGTATATATTAAGGACAAAAAGATGGCTGAATCTGATCAGAAGTTTGCAAATCAATCTTCTTATACTGGAGGACGTGAGCTTTCACTGCCCAAAGTCAACAAATTGGACATTGCACATTTTGTTCTATGGACTGACTGGAATATGGTGCTTTGACTTTGAGCTTTTTTGAAGAACATTTGTCTTTAACTGGATTAGAGGATTTATGTTAAATGTGTGGTATTTATGTTCTTAATTTAATGTGTTTGTGATATTTTTGTGATATTTATATATTTTTGTTTGTTTTGTAGTTATTGCTTCATACTTATTGGTATCTTTTGTATTAAAATTGGTAATTGAAATAGCACAGTTTTGCAACCATCACACACCAATGTCATCTCCGTCTATTACAACATGTGCAATTACAGTACTTTGTGATAAAATGGTTGATTCCATTAACACAGTTTGAAATTCAAACTAACCATTCAAAGAGTGCTCCGTTTGTTTTTTAGTCATAGTTTGTTGGTACAGGTTAGCTTGTCCCACAATACATGTTTGATGACAGGCATGTTTGGAATGTATTCAGCACCACTACTATACTCTACACTAAGGGAATGTGAGGCCTTCAAATAGGAGTTTCTGTTGTCAAGCTTTTTTGGTGATGAAATATATTTCATAAATTGGCCGGCAGTTCCCCAATAGAGGTTAAATGGTTTACCAATTGAGTGGTAACTTACAATTTAAATACAATACTTTTTGGAACATGGATCAGTTTAATGATGACAGAGAACAGATTTTCTCCACAATGTTTTTAGGACAAATGGACACAGTCCCTAACATAGGAATAAAAAACAATCAGTCAGAGGGAATGAAAAAGAAATACATCAGAATAGAAAAATTGCATAAACAGGAACTATCCCGTTGGTGGGATGCCACAGTACAAAAAAAATATATTGATGACAAGAAAGTCCCAAGAGGGCTTAGAATTTTTATTTTTCCTTCTTTTGATGACTTATCACCACAACATCTACAACAATGGGAACAATTATTGTTTGAAGCATCAAAGGGCATGATGACCATATCGATTCAACATGCCGAACATAAAGAGAAAATTTACTAAAAGAAATACAAGAATTAGAAGCAGAGATAAATGAATTGAACCTTCCAGAAGTGAAGGAGAAAAATGAGAGGATATTAAAAGAGGTTCTAGATAAACACCAAGTATATATTAAGGACAAAAAGATGGCTGAATCTGATCAGAAGTTTGCAAATCAATCTTCTTATACTGGAGGACAAGAGCTTTCACTGCCCAAAGTCAACAAATTGGACATTGCAAAATTTTTTCTATGGACTGACTGGAATATGGTGCTTTGACTTTGAGCTTTTTGGAAGAACATTTGTCTTTAACTGTATTAGAGGATTCATGTTAAATGTGTGGTATTTATGTTCTTAATTTAATGTGTTTGTGATATTTATGTATTTTTGTTTGTTTTGTAGTTATTGCTTCATACTCATTGGTATCTTTTGTATTAAAATTGGTAATTGAAATAGCACAGTTTTGGAACAATCACACACCAATGTCATCTCCGTCTATTACATCATGTGCAATTACAGTACTTTGTGATAAAATGGTTGATTCCATTTACACAGTTAGAAATTCAAACTAACCATTCAAAGAGTGCCCGTTCGTTTTTTAGTCATAGTTTGTTGGTACAGGTTAGCTTGTCCCACAATACATGTTTGACGACAGGCATGTTTGGAATGTTTTGAGCACCACTACTATACTCTAAACTAAGGGAATGTGAGGCCTTCAAATAGGATTTTCTGTTGTCAAGCTTTTTTGGTGATGAAATATATTTCATGAATTGGCCGGCACTTCCCCAATAGAGGTTAAAGGGTTTACCAATTGAGTGGTAACTTACAATTTAAATAAGATACTTTTTGGAACATGGATCAGTTTAATGATGACAGAGAACAGATTTTCTACACAATGTTTTTAGGACAAATGGACACAGTCCCTAACATAGGAACAAAAAACAATCAGTCAGAGGGAATGAAAAAGAAATACATCAGACTAGAAAAATTGCGTAAACAGGAACTATCCCGTTGGTGGGATGCCACAGTACAAAAAAAATATATTGATGACAAGAAAGTCCCAAGAGGGCTTAGAATTGTTATCTTTCCTTCTTTTGATGACTTATCGCCCCAACATCTACAACAATGGGAACAATTATTGTTTGAAGCATCAAAGGGCATGATGACCATATTGTTTCAACATGCCGAACATAAAGAGAAAATTTACTAAAAGAAATACAAGACTTAGAAGCAGAGATAAATGAATTGAACCTTCCAGAAGTGAAGGAGAAAAATGAGAGGATATTAAAAGAGGTTCTAGATAAACACCAAGTATATATTAAGGACAAAAAGATGGCTGAATCTGATCAGAAGTTTGCAAATCAATCTTCTTATACTGGAGGACAAGAGCTTTCACTGCCCAAAGTCAACAAATTGGACATTGCACATTTTGTTCTATGGACTGACTGGAATATGGTGCTTTGAATTTGAGCTTTTTTGAAGAACATTTGTCTTTAACTGGATTAGAGGATTTATGTTAAATGTGTGGTATTTATGTTCTTAATTTAATGTGTTTGTGATATTTTTGTGATATTTAAGTATTTTTGTTTGTTTTGTAGTTATTGCTTCATACTTATTGGTATCTTTTGTATTGAAATTGGTAATTGAAATAGCACAGTTTTGGAACCATCACACACCAATGTCATCTCCGTCTATTACATCATGTGCAATTACAGTACTTTGTGATAAAATGGTTGATTCCATTAACACAGTTAGAAATTCAAACTAACCATTCAAAGAGTGCTCCGTTTGTTTTTTAGTCATAGTTTGTTGGTACAGGTTAGCTTGTCCCACAATACATGTTTGATGACAGGCATGTTTGGAATGTATTGAGCACCACTACTATACTCTACACTAAGGGAATGTGAGGCCTTCAAATAGGAGTTTCTGTTGTCAAGCTTTTTTGGTGATGAAATATATTTCATAAATTGGCCGGCACTTCCCCAATGGAGGTTAAAGGGTTTACCAATTGAGTGGTAACTTCCAATTTAAATAAGATACTTTTTGGAACATGGATCAGTTTAATGATGACAGAGAACAGATTTTCTACCCAATGTTTTTAGGACAAATGGACACAGTCCCTAACATAGGAACAAAAAACAATCAGTCAGAGGGAATGAAAAAGAAATACATCAGACTAGAAAAATTGCGTAAACAGGAACTATCCCGTTGGTGGGATGCCACAGTACAAAAAAAATATATTGATGACAAGAAAGTCCCAAGAGGGCTTAGAATTGTTATCTTTCCTTCTTTTGATGACTTATTGCCCCAACATCTACAACAATGGGAACAATTATTGTTTGAAGCGTCAAAGGGCATGATGACCATATTGTTTCAACATGCCGAACATAAAGAGAAAATTTACTAAAAGAAATACAAGACTTAGAAGCAGAGATAAATGAATTGAACCTTCCAGAAGTGAAGGAGAAAAATGAGAGGATATTAAAAGAGGTTCTAGATAAACACCAAGTATATATTAAGGACAAAAAGATGGCTGAATCTGATCAGAAGTTTGCAAATCAATCTTCTTTTACTGGAAGACAACAGCTTTCACTGCCCAAAGTCAACAAATTGGACATTGCACATTTTGTTCTATGGACTGACTGGAATATGGTGCTTTGACTTTGAGCTTTTTTGAAGAACATTTGTCTTTAACTGGATTAGAGGATTTATGTTAAATGTGTGGTATTTATGTTCTTAATTTAATGTGTTTGTGATATTTTTGTGATATTTATATTTTTGTTTGTTTTGTAGTTATTGCTTCATACTTATTGGTATCTTTTGTATTAAAATTGGTAATTGAAATAGCACAGTTTTGAAACCATCACACAGCAACGTCATCTCCGTCTATTACATTATGTGCAATTACAGTACTTTGTGATAAAATGGTTGATTCCATTAACACAGTTAGAAATTCAAAGTAACCATTCAAAGAGTGCTCCGTTTGTTTTTTAGTCATAGTTTGTTGGTACAGGTTAGCTTGTCCCACAATACATGTTTGATGACAGGCATGTTTGGAATGTATTGAGCACCACTACTATACTCTACACTAAGGGAATGTGAGGCCTTCAAATAGGAGTTTCTGTTGTCAAGCTTTTTTGGTGATGAAATATATTTCATTAATTGGCCGGCACTTCCCCAATAGAGGTTAAATGGTTTACCAATTGAGTGCTAACTTACAATTTAAATAAGATACTATTTGGAACATGGATCAGTTTAATGATGACAGAGAACAGATTTTCTCCACAATGTTTTTAGGACAAATGGACACAGTCCCTAACATAGGAATAAAAAACAATCAGTCAGAGGGAATGAAAAAGAAATACATCAGACTAGAAAAATTGCGTAAACAAATACTATCCCGTTGGTGGGATGCCACAGTACAAAAAAAATATATTGATGACAAGAAAGTCCCAAGAGGGCTTAGAATTGTTATCTTTCCTTCTTTTGATGACTTATCGCCCCAACATCTACAACAATGGGAACAATTATTGTTTGAAGCTTCAAAGGGCATGATGACCATATTGATTCAACATGCCGAACGTAAAAGAGAAAATTTACTTAAATAAATACAAGACTTAGAAGCAGAGATAAATGAATTGAACCTTCCAGAAGTGAAGGAGAAAAATGAGAGGTTATTAAAAGAGGTTCTAGATAAACACCAAGTATATATTAAGGACAAAAAGATGGCTGAATCTGATCAGAAGTTTGCAAATCAATCTTCTTATACTGGAGGACAAGAGTTTTCACTGCCCAAAGTCAACAAATTGGACATTGCACATTTTTTTCTATGGACTGACTGGAATATGGTGCTTTGACTTTGAGCTTTTTTGAAGAACATTTGTCTTTATTTGGATTAGAGGATTTATGTTAAATGTGTCGTATTTATGTTCTTAATTTAATGTGTTTGTGATATTTTTGAGAAATGTATGTACTTTTGTTTGTTTTGTAGTTATTGCTTCATACTTATTGGTATCTTTTGTATTAAAATTGGTAATTGAAATAGCACAGTTTTGGAACCATCACACACCAATGTCATCTCCGTCTATTACATCATGTGCAATTACAGTACTTTGTGATAAAATGGTTGATTCCATTTACACAGTTAGAAATTCAAACTAACCATTCAAAGAGTGCCCGTTCGTTTTTTAGTCATAGTTTGTTGGTACAGGTTAGCTTGTCCCACAATACATGTTTGACGACAGGCATGTTTGGAATGTATTAAGCACCACTACTATACTCTACACTAAGGGAATGTGAGGCCTTCAAATAGGATTTTCTGTTGTCAAGCTTTTTTGGTGATGAAATATATTTCATAAATTGGCCGGCACTTCCCCAATAGAGGTTAAACGGTTTACCAATTGAGTGGTAACTTACAATTTAAATAAGATACTTTTTGGAACATGGATCAGTTTAATGATGACAGAGAACAGATTTTCTCCACAATGTTTTTAGGACAAATGGACACAGTCCCTAACATAGGAATAAAAAACAATCAGTCAGAGGGAATGAAAAAGAAATACATCAGACTAGAAAAATTGCGTAAACAGGAACTATCCCGTTGGTGGGATGCCACAGTACTAAAAAAATATATTGATGACAAGAAAGTCCCAAGAGGGCTTAGAATTGTTATCTTTCCTTCTTTTGATGACTTATCGCCCCAACATCTACAACAATGGGAACAATTATTGTTTGAAGCGTCAAAGGGCATGATAACCATATTGATTCAACATGCCAAACGTAAAAGAGAATGTTTACTAAAAGAAATACAAGACTTAGAAGCAGAGATAAATGAATTGAACCTTCCAGAAGTTAAGGAGAAAAATTAGAGGATATTAAAAGAGGTTCTAGATAAACACCAAGTATATATTAAGGACAAAAAGATGGCTGAATCTGATCAGAAGTTTGCAAATCAATCTTCTTATACTGGAGGACAAGAGCTTTCACTGCCCAAAGTCAACAAATTGGACATTGCACATTTTCTTCTATGGACTGACTGGAATATGGTGCTTTGACTTTGAGCTTTTTGGAAGAACATTTGTCTTTAACTGTATTAGAGGATTCATGTTAAATGTGTGGTATTTATGTTCTTAATTTAATGTGTTTGTGATATTTTTGTGATATTTATGTATTTTTGTTTGTTTTGTAGTTATTGCTTCATACTAATTGGTATCTTTTGTATTAAAATTGGTAATTGAAATAGCACAGTTTTGGAACCATCACACACCAATGTCATCTCCGTCTATTACATCATGTGCAATTACAGTACTTTGTGATAAAATGGTTGATTCCATTTACACAGTTAGAAATTCAAACTAACCATTCAAAGAGTGCCCCGTTCGTTTTTTAGTCATAGTTTGTTGGTACAGGTTAGCTTGTCCCACAATACATGTTTGACGACAGGCATGTTTGGAATGTATTGAGCACCACTACTATACTCTACACTAAGGAAATGTGAGGCCTTCAAATAGGATTTTCTGTTGTCAAGCTTTTTTGGTGATGAAATATATTTCATAAATTGGCCGGCACTTCCCCAATAGAGGTTACATGGTTTACCAATTGAGTGGTAACTTACAATTTAAATAAGATACTTTTTGGAACATGGATCAGTTTAATGATGACAGAGAACAGATTTTCTCCACAATGTTTTTAGGACAAATGGACACAGTCCCTAACATAGGAATAAAAAACAATCAGTCAGAGGGAATGAAAAAGAAATACATCAGACTAGAAAAATTGCGTAAACAGGAACTATCCCGTTGGTGGGATGCCACAGTACAAAAAAAATATATTGATGACAAGAAAGTCCCAAGAGGGCTTTAATTTTTATCTTTCCTTCTTTTGAGGACTTATCGCCCCAACATCTACAACAATGGGAACAATTATTGTTTGAAGCATCAAAGGGCATGATGACCATATTGATTCAACATGCCGAACGTAAAAGAGAAAATTTACTAAAAGAAATACAAGACTTAAAAGCAGAGATAAATTAATTGAACCTTCCAGAAGTGAAGGAGAAAAATGAGAGGATATTAAAAGAGGTTCTAGATAAACACCAAGTATATATTAAGGACAAAAAGATGGCTGAATCTGATCAGAAGTTTGCAAATCAATCTTCTTATACTGGAGGACAAGAGCTTTCAATGCCCAAAGTCAACAAATTGGACATTGCACATTTTTTTCTATGGACTGACTGGAATATGGTGCTTTGACTTTGAGCTTTTTGGAAGAACATTTGTCTTTAACTGTATTAGAGGATTCATGTTAAATGTGTGGTATTTATGTTCTTAATTTAATGTGTTTGTGATATTTATGTATTTTTGTTTGTTTTGTAGTTATTGCTTCATACTTATTGGTATCTTTTGTATTAAAATTGGTAATTGAAATAGCACAGTTTTGGAACCATCACACACCAATGTCATCTCCGTCTATTACATCATGTGCAATTACAGTACTTTGTGATAAAATGGTTGATTCCATTAACACAGTTAGAAATTCAAACTAACCATTCAAAGAGTGCTCCGTTTGTTTTTTAGTCATAGTTTGTTGGTACAGGTTAGCTTGTCCCACAATACATGTTTGATGACAGGCATGTTTGGAATGTATTGAGCACCACTACTATACTCTACACTAAGGGAATGTGAGGCCTTCAAATAGGAGTTTCTGTTGTCAAGCTTTTTTGGTGATGAAATATATTTCATAAATTGGCCGGCACTTCCCCAATGGAGGTTAAAGGGTTTACCAATTGAGTGGTAACTTCCAATTTAAATAAGATACTTTTTGGAACATGGATCAGTTTAATGATGACAGAGAACAGATTTTCTACCCAATGTTTTTAGGACAAATGGACACAGTCCCTAACATAGGAACAAAAAACAATCAGTCAGAGGGAATGAAAAAGAAATACATCAGACTAGAAAAATTGCGTAAACAGGAACTATCCCGTTGGTGGGATGCCACAGTACAAAAAAAATATATTGATGACAAGAAAGTCCCAAGAGGGCTTAGAATTGTTATCTTTCCTTCTTTTGATGACTTATTGCCCCAACATCTACAACAATGGGAACAATTATTGTTTGAAGCGTCAAAGGGCATGATGACCATATTGATTCAACATGCCGAACATAAAGAGAAAATTTACTAAAAGAAATACAAGACTTAGAAGCAGAGATAAATGAATTGAACCTTCCAGAAGTGAAGGAGAAAAATGAGAGGATATTAAAAGAGGTTCTAGATAAACACCAAGTATATATTAAGGACAAAAAGATGGCTGAATCTGATCAGAAGTTTGCAAATCAATCTTCTTTTACTGGAAGACAACAGCTTTCACTGCCCAAAGTCAACAAATTGGACATTGCACATTTTGTTCTATGGACTGACTGGAATATGGTGCTTTGACTTTGAGCTTTTTTGAAGAACATTTGTCTTTAACTGGATTAGAGGATTTATGTTAAATGTGTGGTATTTATGTTCTTAATTTAATGTGTTTGTGATATTTTTGTGATATTTATGTATTTTTGTTTGTTTTGTAGTTATTGCTTCATACTTATTGGTATCTTTTGTATTAAAATTGGTAATTGAAATAGCACAGTTTTGAAACCATCACACACCAACGTCATCTCCGTCTATTACATCATGTGCAATTACAGTACTTTGTGATAAAATGGTTGATTCCATTAACACAGTTAGAAATTCAAAGTAACCATTCAAAGAGTGCTCCGTTTGTTTTTTAGTCATAGTTTGTTGGTACAGGTTAGCTTGTCCCACAATACATGTTTGATGACAGGCATGTTTGGAATGTATTGAGCACCACTACTATACTCTACACTAAGGGAATGTTAGGCCTTCAAATAGGAGTTTCTGTTGTCAAGCTTTTTTGGTGATGAAATATATTTCATTAATTGGCCGGCACTTCCCCAATAGAGGTTAAATGGTTTACCAATTGAGTGCTAACTTACAATTTAAATAAGATACTATTTGGAACATGGATCAGTTTAATGATGACAGAGAACAGATTTTCTCCACAATGTTTTTAGGACAAATGGACACAGTCCCTAACATAGGAATAAAAAACAATCAGTCAGAGGGAATGAAAAAGAAATACATCAGACTAGAAAAATTGCGTAAACAAATACTATCCCGTTGGTGGGATGCCACAGTACAAAAAAAATATATTGATGACAAGAAAGTCCCAAGAGGGCTTAGAATTGTTATCTTTCCTTCTTTTGATGACTTATCGCCCCAACATCTACAACAATGGGAACAATTATTGTTTGAAGCTTCAAAGGGCATGATGACCATATTGATTCAACATGCCGAACGTAAAAGAGAAAATTTACTTAAATAAATACAAGACTTAGAAGCAGAGATAAATGAATTGAACCTTCCAGAAGTGAAGGAGAAAAATGAGAGGTTATTAAAAGAGGTTCTAGATAAACACCAAGTATATATTAAGGACAAAAAGATGGCTGAATCTGATCAGAAGTTTGCAAATCAATCTTCTTATACTGGAGGACAAGAGCTTTCACTGCCCAAAGTCAACAAATTGGACATTGCACATTTTTTTCTATGGACTGACTGGAATATGGTGCTTTGACTTTGAACTTTTTTGAAGAACATTTGTCTTTATTTGGATTAGAGGATTTATGTTAAATGTGTCGTATTTATGTTCTTAATTTAATGTGTTTGTGATATTTTTGAGAAATTTATGTACTTTTGTTTGTTTTGTAGTTATTGCTTCATACTTATTGGTATCTTTTGTATTAAAATTGGTAATTGAAATAGCACAGTTTTGGAACCATCACACACCAATGTCATCTCCGTCTATTACATCATGTGCAATTACAGTACTTTGTGATAAAATGGTTGATTCCATTTACACAGTTAGAAATTCAAACTAACCATTCAAAGAGTGCCCGTTCGTTTTTTAGTCATAGTTTGTTGGTACAGGTTAGCTTGTCCCACAATACATGTTTGACGACAGGCATGTTTGGAATGTATTAAGCACCACTACTATACTCTACACTAAGGGAATGTGAGGCCTTCAAATAGGATTTTCTGTTGTCAAGCTTTTTTGGTGATGAAATATATTTCATAAATTGGCCGGCACTTCCCCAATAGAGGTTAAACGGTTTACCAATTGAGTGGTAACTTACAATTTAAATAAGATACTTTTTGGAACATGGATCAGTTTAATGATGACAGAGAACAGATTTTCTCCACAATGGTTTTAGGACAAATGGACACAGTCCCTAACATAGGAATAAAAAACAATCAGTCAGAGGGAATGAAAAAGAAATACATCAGACTAGAAAAATTGCGTAAACAGGAACTATCCCGTTGGTGGGATGCCACAGTACTAAAAAAATATATTGATGACAAGAAAGTCCCAAGAGGGCTTAGAATTGTTATCTTTCCTTCTTTTGATGACTTATCGCCCCAACATCTACAACAATGGGAACAATTATTGTTTGAAGCGTCAAAGGGCATGATAACCATATTGATTCAACATGCCAAACGTAAAAGAGAACATTTACTAAAAGAAATACAAGACTTAGAAGCAGAGATAAATGAATTGAACCTTCCAGAAGTTAAGGAGAAAAATTAGAGGATATTAAATGAGGTTCTAGATAAACACCAAGTATATATTAAGGACAAAAAGATGGCTGAATCTGATCAGAAGTTTGCAAATCAATCTTCTTATACTGGAGGACAAGAGCTTTCACTGCCCAAAGTCAACAAATTGGACATTGCACATTTTCTTCTATGGACTGACTGGAATATGGTGCTTTGACTTTGAGCTTTTTGGAAGAACATTTGTCTTTAACTGTATTAGAGGATTCATGTTAAATGTGTGGTATTTATGTTCTTAATTTAATGTGTTTGTGATATTTTTGTGATATTTATGTATTTTTGTTTGTTTTGTAGTTATTGCTTCATACTAATTGGTATCTTTTGTATTAAAATTGGTAATTGAAATAGCACAGTTTTGGAACCATCACACACCAATGTCATCTCCGTCTATTACATCATGTGCAATTACAGTACTTTGTGATAAAATGGTTGATTCCATTTACACAGTTAGAAATTCAAACTAACCATTCAAAGAGTGCCCCGTTCGTTTTTTAGTCATAGTTTGTTGGTACAGGTTAGCTTGTCCCACAATACATGTTTGACGACAGGCATGTTTGGAATGTATTGAGCACCACTACTATACTCTACACTAAGGAAATGTGAGGCCTTCAAATAGGATTTTCTGTTGTCAAGCTTTTTTGGTGATGAAATATATTTCATAAATTGGCCGGCACTTCCCCAATAGAGGTTACATGGTTTACCAATTGAGTGGTAACTTACAATTTAAATAAGATACTTTTTGGAACATGGATCAGTTTAATGATGACAGAGAACAGATTTTCTCCAAGATGTTTTTAGGACAAATGGACACAGTCCCTAACATAGGAACAAAAAACAATCAGTCAGAGGGAATGAAAAAGAAATACATCAGACTAGAAAAATTGCGTAAACAGGAACTATCCCGTTGGTGGGATGCCACAGTACAAAAAAAATATATTGATGACAAGAAAGTCCCAAGAGGGCTTAGAATTGTTATCTTTCCTTCTTTTGATGACTTATCGCCCCAACATCTACGACAATGGGAACAATTATTGTTTGAAGCGTCAAAGGGCATGATGACCATATTGATTCAACATGCCGAACATAGAGAGAAAATTTACTAAAAGAAATACAAGACTTAGAAGCAGAGATAAATGAATTGAACCTTTCAGAAGTGAAGGAGAAAAATGAGAGGATATTAAAAGAGGTTCTAGATAAACACCAAGTATATATTAAGGACAAAAAGATGGCTGAATCTGATCAGAAGTTTGCAAATCAATCTTCTTATACTGGAGGACAAGAGCTCTCACTGCCCAAAGTCAACAAATTGGACATTGCACATTTTGTTCTATGGACTGACTGGAATATGGTGCTTTGACTTTGAGCTTTTTTGAAGAACATTTGTCTTTAACTGGATTAGAGGATTTATGTTAAATGTGTGGTATTTATGTTCTTAATTTAATGTGTTTGTGATATTTTTGTGATATTTATGTATGTTTGTTTGTTTTGTAGTTATTGCTTCATACTTATTGGTATCTTTTGTATTAAAATTGGTAATTGAAATAGCACAGTTTTGGAACCATCACACACCAATGTCATCTCCGTCTATTACATCATGTGCAATTACAGTACTTTGTGATAAATTGGTTGATTCCATTAACACAGTTAGAAATTCAAACTAACCATTCAAAGAGTGCTCCGTTTGTTTTTTAGTCATAGTTTGTTGGTACAGGTTAGCTTGTCCAACAATACATGTTTGATGACAGGCATGTTTGGAATGTATTGAGCACCACTACTATACTCTACACTAAGGGAATGTGAGGCCTTCAAATAGGAGTTTCTGTTGTCAAGCTTTTTTGGTGATGAAATATATTTCATAAATTGGCCGGCACTTCCCCAATAGAGGTTAAATGGTTTACCAATTGAGTGCTAACTTACAATTTAAATAAGATACTATTTGGAACATGGATCAGTTTAATGATGACAGAGAAAAGATTTTCTCCACAATGTTTTTAGGACAAATGGACACAGTCCCTAACATAGTAATAAAAAACAATCAGACAGAGGGAATGAAAAAGAAATACATCAGACTAGAAAAATTGCGTAAACAAATACTATCCCGTTGGTGGGATGCCACAGTACTAAAAAAATATATTGATGACAAGAAAGTCCCAAGAGGGCTTAGAATTGTTATCTTTCCTTCTTTTGATGACTTATTGCCCCAACATCTACAACAATGGGAACAATTATTGTTTGAAGCGTCAAAGGGCATGATGACCATATTGATTCAACATGCCGAACGTAAAAGAGAAAATTTACTAAAAGAAATACAAGACTTAGAAGCAGAGATAAATGAATTGAACCTTCCAGAAGTGAAGGAGAAAAATGAGAGGATATTAAAAGAGGTTCTAGATAAACACCAAGTATATATTAAGGACAAAAAGATGGTTGAATCTGATCAGAAGTTTGCAAATCAATCTTCTTATACTGGAGGACAAGAGCTTTCACTGCCCAAAGTCAACAAATTGGACATTGCACATTTTTTTCTATGGACTGACTGGAATATGGTGCTTTGACTTTGAGCTTTTTTGAAGAACATTTGTCTTTATTTGGATTAGACGATTTATGTTAAATGTGTGGTATTTATGTTCTCAATTTAATGTGTTTGTGATATTTTTGTGAAATTTATGTATTTTTGTTTGTTTTGTAGTTATTGCTTCATACTTATTGGTATCTTTTGTATTAAAATTGGTAATTGAAATAGCACAGTTTTGGAACCATCACACACCAATGTCATCTCCGTCTATTACATCATGTGCAATTACAGTACTTTGTGATTAAATGGTTGATTCCATTTACACAGTTAGAAATTCAAACTAACCATTCAAAGAGTGCCCCGTTCGTTTTTTAGTCATAGTTTGTTGGTACAGGTTAGCTTGTCCCACAATACATGTTTGACGACAGGCATGTTTGGAATGTATTGAGCACCACTACTATACTCTAAACTAAGGGAATGTGAGGCCTTCAAATAGGATTTTCTGTTGTCAAGCTTTTTTGGTGATGAAATATATTTCATGAATTGGCCGGCACTTCCCCAATAGAGGTTAAAGGGTTTACCAATTGAGTGGTAACTTACAATTTAAATAAGATACTTTTTGGAACATGGATCAGTTTAATGATGACAGAGAACAGATTTTCTCCACAATGTTTTTAGGACAAATGGACACAGTCCCTAACATAGGAACAAAAAACAATCAGTCAGAGGGAATGAAAAAGAAATACATCAGACTAGAAAAATTGCGTAAACAGGAACTATCCCGTTGGTGGGATGCCACAGTACAAAAAAAATATATTGATGACAAGAAAGTCCCAAGAGGGCTTAGAATTGTTATCTTTCCTTCTTTTGATGACTTATCGCCCCAACATCTACAACAATGGGAACAATTATTGTTTGAAGCGTCAAAGGGCATGATGACCATATTGATTCAAAATGCCGAACATAAAGAGAAAATTTACTAAAAGAAATACAAGACTTAGAAGCAGAGATAAATGAATTGAACCTTTCAGAAGTGAAGGAGAAAAATGAGAGGATATTAAAAGAGGTTCTAGATAAACACCAAGTATATATTAAGGACAAAAAGATGGCTGAATCTGATCAGAAGTTTGCAAATCAATCTTCTTATACTGGAGGACGTGAGCTTTCACTGCCCAAAGTCAACAAATTGGACATTGCACATTTTGTTCTATGGACTGACTGGAATATGGTGCTTTGACTTTGAGCTTTTTTGAAGAACATTTGTCTTTAACTGGATTAGAGGATTTATGTTAAATGTGTGGTATTTATGTTCTTAATTTAATGTGTTTGTGATATTTATATATTTTTGTTTGTTTTGTAGTTATTGCTTCATACTTATTGGTATCTTTTGTATTAAAATTGGTAATTGAAATAGCACAGTTTTGCAACCATCACACACCAATGTCATCTCCGTCTATTACATCATGTGCAATTACAGTACTTTGTGATAAAATGGTTGATTCCATTAACACAGTTAGAAATTCAAACTAACCATTCAAAGAGTGCTCCGTTTGTTTTTTAGTCATAGTTTGTTGGTACAGGTTAGCTTGTCCCACAATACATGTTTGATGACAGGCATGTTTGGAATGTATTGAGCACCACTACTATACTCTACACTAAGGGAATGTGAGGCCTTCAAATAGGAGTTTCTGTTGTCAAGCTTTTTTGGTGATGAAATATATTTCATAAATTGGCCGGCAGTTCCCCAATAGAGGTTAAATGGTTTACCAATTGAGTGCTAACTTACAATTTAAATAAGATACTATTTGGAACATGGATCAGTTTAATGATGACAGAGAACAGATTTTCTCCACAATGTTTTTAGGACAAATGGACACAGTCCCTAACATAGGAATAAAAAACAATCAGTCTGAGGGAATGAAAAAGAAATACATCAGACTAGAAAAATTGCGTAAACAAATACTATCCCATTGGTGGGATGCCACAGTACTAAAAAAATATATTGATGACAAGAAAGTCCCAAGAGGGCTTAGAATTGTTATCTTTCCTTCTTTTGATGACTTATTGCCCCAACATCTACAACAATGGGAACAATTATTGTTTGAAGCGTCAAAGGGCATGATGACCATATTGATTCAACATGCCGAACGTAAAAGAGAAAATGTACTAAAAGAAATACAAGACTTAGAAGCAGAGATAAATGAATTGAACCTTCCAGAAGTGAAGGAGAAAAATGAGAGGATATTAAAAGAGGTTCTAGATAAACACCAAGTATATATTAAGGACAAAAAGATGTCTGAATCTGATCAGAAGTTTGCAAATCAATCTTCTTTTACTGGAGGACAAGAGCTTTCACTGTCCAAAGTCAACAAATTGGACATTGCACATTTTTTTCTATGGACTGACTGAAATATGGTGCTTTGACTTTGAGCTTTTTTGAAGAACATTTGTCTTTATTTGGATCAGAGGATTTATGTTAAATGTGTGGTATTTATGTTCTCAATTTAATGTGTTTGTGATATTTTTGTGAAATTTATGTATTTTTGTTTGTTTTGTAGTTATTGCTTCATACTTATTGGTATCTTTTGTATTAACATTGGTAATTGAAATAGCACAGTTTTGGAACCATCACACACCAATGTCATCTCCGTCTATTACATCATGTGCAATTACAGTACTTTGTGATTAAATGGTTGATTCCATTTACACAGTTAGAAATTCAAACTAACCATTCAAAGAGTGCCCCGTTCGTTTTTTAGTCATAGTTTGTTGGTACAGGTTAGCTTGTCCCACAATACATGTTTGAAGACAGGCATGTTTGGAATGTATTAAGCACCACTACTATACTCTACACTAACGGAATGTGAGGCCTTCAAATAGGATTTTCTGTTGCCAAGTTTTTTTGGTGATGAAATATATTTCATAAATTGGCCGGCACTTCCCCAACAGAGGTTAAACGGTTTACCAATTGAGTGGTAACTTACAATTTAAATACGATACTTTTTGGAACATGGATCAGTTTAATGATGACAGAGAACAGATTTTCTCCACAATGTTTTTAGGACAAATGGACACAGTCCCTAACATAGGAATAAAAAACAATCAGTCAGAGGGAATGAAAAAGAAATACATCAGACTAGAAAAATTGCATAAACAGGAACTATCCCGTTGGTGGGATGCCACAGTACAAAAAAAATATATTGATGACAAGAAAGTCCCAAGAGGGCTTAGAATTTTTATTTTTCCTTCTTTTGATGACTTATCACCACAACATCTACAACAATGGGAACAATTATTGTTTGAAGCATCAAAGGGCATGATGACCATATCGATTCAACATGCCGAACATAAAGAGAAAATTTACTAAAAGAAATACAAGAATTAGAAGCAGAGATAAATGAATTGAACCTTCCAGAAGTGAAGGAGAAAAATGAGAGGATATTAAAAGAGGTTCTAGATAAACACCAAGTATATATTAAGGACAAAAAGATGGCTGAATCTGATCAGAAGTTTGCAAATCAATCTTCTTATACTGGAGGACAAGAGCTTTCACTGCCCAAAGTCAACAAATTGGACATTGCAAAATTTTTTCTATGGACTGACTGGAATATGGTGCTTTGACTTTGAGCTTTTTGGAAGAACATTTGTCTTTAACTGTATTAGAGGATTCATGTTAAATGTGTGGTATTTATGTTCTTAATTTAATGTGTTTGTGATATTTATGTATTTTTGTTTGTTTTGTAGTTATTGCTTCATACTCATTGGTATCTTTTGTATTAAAATTGGTAATTGAAATAGCACAGTTTTGGAACAATCACACACCAATGTCATCTCCGTCTATTACATCATGTGCAATTACAGTACTTTGTGATAAAATGGTTGATTCCATTTACACAGTTAGAAATTCAAACTAACCATTCAAAGAGTGCCCGTTCGTTTTTTAGTCATAGTTTGTTGGTACAGGTTAGCTTGTCCCACAATACATGTTTGACGACAGGCATGTTTGGAATGTTTTGAGCACCACTACTATACTCTAAACTAAGGGAATGTGAGGCCTTCAAATAGGATTTTCTGTTGTCAAGCTTTTTTGGTGATGAAATATATTTCATGAATTGGCCGGCACTTCCCCAATAGAGGTTAAAGGCTTTACCAATTGAGTAGTAACTTACAATTTAAATAAGATACTTTTTGGAACATGGATCAGTTTAATGATGACAGAGAACAGATTTTCTACACAATGTTTTTAGGACAAATGGACACAGTCCCTAACATAGGAACAAAAAACAATCAGTCAGAGGGAATGAAAAAGAAATACATCAGACTAGAAAAATTGCGTAAACAGGAACTATCCCGTTGGTGGGATGCCACAGTACAAAAAAAATATATTGATGACAAGAAAGTCCCAAGAGGGCTTAGAATTGTTATCTTTCCTTCTTTTGATGACTTATCGCCCCAACATCTACAACAATGGGAACAATTATTGTTTGAAGCATCAAAGGGCATGATGACCATATTGTTTCAACATGCCGAACATAAAGAGAAAATTTACTAAAAGAAATACAAGACTTAGAAGCAGAGATAAATGAATTGAACCTTCCACAAGTGAAGGAGAAAAATGAGAGGATATTAAAAGAGGTTCTAGATAAACACCAAGTATATATTAAGGACAAAAAGATGGCTGAATCTGATCAGAAGTTTGCAAATCAATCTTCTTATACTGGAGGACAAGAGCTTTCACTGCCCAAAGTCAACAAATTGGACATTGCACATTTTGTTCTATGGACTGACTGGAATATGGTGCTTTGACTTTGAGCTTTTTTGAAGAACATTTGTCTTTAACTGGATTAGAGGATTTATGTTAAATGTGTGGTATTTATGTTCTTAATTTAATGTGTTTGTGATATTTTTGTGATATTTATGTATTTTTGTTTGTTTTGTAGTTATTGCTTCATACTTATTGGCATCTTTTGTATTGAAATTGGTAATTGAAATAGCACAGTTTTGGAACCATCACACACCAATGTCATCTCCGTCTATTACATCATGTGCAATTACAGTACTTTGTGATAAAATGGTTGATTCCATTAACACAGTTAGAAATTCAAACTAACCATTCAAAGAGTGCTCCGTTTGTTTTTTAGTCATAGTTTGTTGGTACAGGTTAGCTTGTCCCACAATACATGTTTGATGACAGGCATGTTTGGAATGTATTGAGCACCACTACTATACTCTACACTAAGGGAATGTGAGGCCTTCAAATAGGAGTTTCTGTTGTCAAGCTTTTTTGGTGATGAAATATATTTCATAAATTGGCCGGCACTTCCCAAATGGAGGTTAAAGGGTTTACCAATTGAGTGGTAACTTCCAATTTAAATAAGATACTTTTTGGAACATGGATCAGTTTAATGATGACAGAGAACAGATTTTCTACCCAATGTTTTTAGGACAAATGGACACAGTCCCTAACATAGGAACAAAAAACAATCAGTCAGAGGGAATGAAAAAGAAATACATCAGACTAGAAAAATTGCGTAAACAGGAACTATCCCGTTGGTGGGATGCCACAGTACAAAAAAAATATATTGATGACAAGAAAGTCCCAAGAGGGCTTAGAATTGTTATCTTTCCTTCTTTTGATGACTTATTGCCCCAACATCTACAACAATGGGAACAATTATTGTTTGAAGCGTCAAAGGGCATGATGACCATATTGATTCAACATGCCGAACGTAAAAGAGAAAATTTACTAAAAGAAATACAAGACTTAGAAGCAGAGATAAATGAATTGAACCTTCCAGAAGTGAAGGAGAAAAATGAGAGGATATTAAAAGAGGTTCTAGATAAACACCAAGTATATATTAAGGACAAAAAGATGGCTGAATCTGATCAGAAGTTTGCAAATCAATCTTCTTTTACTGGAAGACAACAGCTTTCACTGCCCAAAGTCAACAAATTGGACATTGCACATTTTGTTCTATGGACTGACTGGAATATGGTGCTTTCACTTTGAGCTTTTTTGAAGAACATTTGTCTTTAACTGGATTAGAGGATTTATGTTAAATGTGTGGTATTTATGTTCTTAATTTAATGTGTTTGTGATATTTTTGTGATATTTATGTATTTTTGTTTGTTTTGTAGTTATTGCTTCATACTTATTGGTATCTTTTGTATTAAAATTGGTAATTGAAATAGCACAGTTTTGAAACCATCACACAGCAACGTCATCTCCGTCTATTACATTATGTGCAATTACAGTACTTTGTGATAAAATGGTTGATTCCATTAACACAGTTAGAAATTCAAAGTAACCATTCAAAGAGTGCTCCGTTTGTTTTTTAGTCATAGTTTGTTGGTACAGGTTAGCTTGCCCACAATACTTGTTTGATGACAGGCATGTTTGGAATGTATTGAGCACCACTACTATACTCTACACTAAGGGAATGTGAGGCCTTCAAATAGGAGTTTCTGTTGTCAAGCTTTTTTGGTGATGAAATATATTTCATTAATTGGCCGGCACTTCCCCAATAGAGGTTAAATGGTTTACCAATTCAGTGCTAACTTACAATTTAAATAAGATACTATTTGGAACATGGATCAGTTTAATGATGACAGAGAACAGATTTTCTCCACAATGTTTTTAGGACAAATGGACACAGTCCCTAACATAGGAATAAAAAACAATCAGTCAGAGGGAATGAAAAAGAAATACATCAGACTAGAAAAATTGAGTAAACAAATACTATCCCGTTGGTGGGATGCCACAGTACAAAAAAAATATATTGATGACAAGAAAGTCCCAAGAGGGCTTAGAATTGTTATCTTTCCTTCTTTTGATGACTTATCGCCCCAACATCTACAACAATGGGAACAATTATTGTTTGAAGCTTCAAAGGGCATGATGACCATATTGATTCAACATGCCGAACGTAAAAGAGAAAATTTACTTAAATAAATACAAGACTTAGAAGCAGAGATAAATGAATTGAACCTTCCAGAAGTGAAGGAGAAAAATGAGAGGTTATTAAAAGAGGTTCTAGATAAACACCAAGTATATATTAAGGACAAAAAGATGGCTGAATCTGATCAGAAGTTTGCAAATCAATCTTCTTATACTGGAGGACAAGAGCTTTCACTGCCCAAAGTCAACAAATTGGACATTGCACATTTTTTTCTATGGACTGACTGCAATATGGTGCTTTGACTTTGAGCTTTTTTGAAGAACATTTGTCTTTATTTGGATTAGAGGATTTATGTTAAATGTGTCGTATTTATGTTCTTAATTTAATGTGTTTGTGATATTTTTGAGAAATTTATGTACTTTTGTTTGTTTTGTAGTTATTGCTTCATACTTATTGGTATCTTTTGTATTAAAATTGGTAATTGAAATAGCACAGTTTTGGAACCATCACACACCAATGTCATCTCCGTCTATTACATCATGTGCAATTACAGTACTTTGTGATAAAATGGTTGATTCCATTTACACAGTTAGAAATTCAAACTAACCATTCAAAGAGTGCCCCGTTCGTTTTTTAGTCATAGTTTGTTGGTACAGGTTAGCTTGTCCCACAATACATGTTTGACGACAGGCATGTTTGGATTGTATTGAGCACCACTACTATACTCTACACTAAGGAAATGTGAGGCCTTCAAATAGGATTTTCTGTTGTCAAGCTTTTTTGGTGATGAAATATATTTCATAAATTGGCCGGCACTTCCCCAATAGAGGTTACATGGTTTACCAATTGAGTGGTAACTTACAATTTAAATAAGATACGTTTTGGAACATGGATCAGTTTAATGATGACAGAGAACAGATTTTCTCCACAATGTTTTTAGGACAAATGGACACAGTCCCTAACATAGGAATAAAAAACAATCAGTCAGAGGGAATGAAAAAGAAATACATCAGACTAGAAAAATTGCGTAAACAGGAACTATCCCGTTGGTGGGATGCCACAGTACAAAAAAAATATATTGATGACAAGAAAGTCCCAAGAGGGCTTTAATTTTTATCTTTCCTTCTTTTGAGGACTTATCGCCCCAACATCTACAACAATGGGAACAATTATTGTTTGAAGCATCAAAGGGCATGATGACCATATTGATTCAACATGCCGAACGTAAAAGAGAAAATTTACTAAAAGAAATACAAGACTTAAAAGCAGAGATAAATGAATTGAACCTTCCAGAAGTGAAGGAGAAAAATGAGAGGATATTAAAAGAGGTTCTAGATAAACACCAAGTATATATTAAGGACAAAAAGATGGCTGAATCTGATCAGAAGTTTGCAAATCAATCTTCTTATACTGGAGGACAAGAGCTTCCAATGCCCAAAGTCAACAAATTGGACATTGCACATTTTTTTCTATGGACTGACTGGAATATGGTGCTTTGACTTTGAGCTTTTTGGAAGAACATTTGTCTTTAACTGTATTAGAGGATTCATGTTAAATGTGTGGTATTTATGTTCTTAATTTAATGTGTTTGTGATATTTATGTATTTTTGTTTGTTTTGTAGTTATTGCTTCATACTTATTGGTATCTTTTGTATTAAAATTGGTAATTGAAATAGCACAGTTTTGGAACCATCACACACCAATGTCATCTCCGTCTATTACATCAAGTGCAATTACAGTACTTTGTGATAAAATGGTTGATTCCATTAACACAGTTAGAAATTCAAACTAACCATTCAAAGAGTGCTCCGTTTGTTTTTTAGTCATAGTTTGTTGGTACAGGTTAGCTTGTCCCGCAATGCATGTTTGATGACAGGCATGTTTGGAATGTATTGAGCACCACTACTATACTCTACACTAAGGGAATGTGAGGCCTTCAAATAGGAGTTTCTGTTGTCAAGCTTTATTGGTGATGAAATATATTTCATAAATTGGCCGGCACTTCCCCAATGGAGGTTAAAGGGTTTACCAATTGAGTGGTAACTTCCAATTTAAATAAGATACTTTTTGGAACATGGATCAGTTTAATGATGACAGAGAACAGATTTTCTACCCAATGTTTTTAGGACAAATGGACACAGTCCCTAACATAGGAACAAAAAACAATCAGTCAGAGGGAATGAAAAAGAAATACATCAGACTAGAAAAATTGCGTAAACAGGAACTATCCCGTTGGTGGGATGCCACAGTACAAAAAAAATATATTGATGACAAGAAAGTCCCAAGAGGGCTTAGAATTGTTATCTTTCCTTCTTTTGATGACTTATTGCCCCAACATCTACAACAATGGGAACAATTATTGTTTGAAGCGTCAAAGGGCATGATGACCATATTGATTCAACATGCCGAACATAAAGAGAAAATTTACTAAAAGAAATAGAAGACTTAGAAGCAGAGATAAATGAATTGAAGCTTCCAGAAGTGAAGGAGAAAAATGAGAGGATATTAAAAGAGGTTCTAGATAAACACCAAGTATATATTAAGGACAAAAAGATGGCTGAATCTGATCAGAAGTTTGCAAATCAACCTTCTTTTACTGGAAGACAACAGCTTTCACTGCCCAAAGTCAACAAATTGGACATTGCACATTTTGTTCTATGGACTGACTGGAATATGGTGCTTAGACTTTGAGCTTTTTTGAAGAACATTTGTCTTTAACTGGATTAGAGGATTTATGTTAAATGTGTGGTATTTATGTTCTTAATTTAATGTGTTTGTGATATTTTTGTGATATTTATGTATTTTTGTTTGTTTTGTAGTTATTGCTTCATACTTATTGGTATCTTTTGTATTAAAATTGGTAATTGAAATAGCACAGTTTTGAAACCATCACACACCAACGTCATCTCCGTCTATTACATCATGTGCAATTACAGTACTTTGTGATAAAATGGTTGATTCCATTTACACAGTTAGAAATTCAAACTAACCATTCAAAGAGAGCCCGTTCGTTTTTTAGTCATAGTTTGTTGGTACAGGTTAGCTTGTCCCACAATACATGTTTGACGACAGGCATGTTTGGAATGTATTAAGCACCACTACTATACTCTACACTAAGGGAATGTGAGGCCTTCAAATAGGATTTTCTGTTGTCAAGCTTTTTTGGTGATGAAATATATTTCATAAATTGGCCGGCACTTCCCCAATAGAGGTTAAATGGTTTACCAATTGAGTGCTAACTTACAATTTAAATAAGATACTAGTTGAAACATGGATCAGTTTAATGATGACAGAGAACAGATTTTCTCCACAATGTTTTTAGGACAAATGGACACAGTCCCTAACATAGGAATAAAAAACAATCAGTCAGAGGGAATGAAAAAGAAATACATCAGACTAGAAAAATTGCGTAAACAAATACTATCCCGTTGGTGGGATGCCACAGTACAAAAAAAATATATTGATGACAAGAAAGTCCCAAGAGGGCTTAGAATTGTTATCTTTCCTTCTTTTGATGACTTATCGCCCCAACATCTACAACAATGGGAACAATTATTGTTTGAAGCTTCAAAGGGCATGATGACCATATTGATTCAACATGCCGAACGTAAAAGAGAACATTTACTTAAATAAATACAAGACTTAGAAGCAGAGATAAATGAATTGAACCTTCCAGAAGTGAAGGAGAAAAATGAGAGGTTATTAAAAGAGGTTCTAGATAAACACCAAGTATATATTAAGGACAAAAAGATGGCTGAATCTGATCAGAAGTTTGCAAATCAATCTTCTTATACTGGAGGACAAGAGCTTTCACTGCCCAAAGTCAACAAATTGGACATTGCACATTTTGTTCTATGGACTGACTGGAATATGGTGCTTAGACTTTGAGCTTTTTTGAAGAACATTTGTCTTTAACTGGATTAGAGGATTTATGTTAAATGTGTGGTATTTATGTTCTTAATTTAATGTGTTTGTGATATTTTTGTGATATTTATGTATTTTTGTTTGTTTTGTAGTTATTGCTTCATACTTATTGGTATCTTTTGTATTAAAATTGGTAATTGAAATAGCACAGTTTTGAAACCATCACACACCAACGTCATCTCCGTCTATTACATCATGTGCAATTACAGTACTTTGTGATAAAATGGTTGATTCCATTTACACAGTTAGAAATTCAAACTAACCATTCAAAGAGAGCCCGTTCGTTTTTTAGTCATAGTTTGTTGGTACAGGTTAGCTTGTCCCACAATACATGTTTGACGACAGGCATGTTTGGAATGTATTAAGCACCACTACTATACTCTACACTAAGGGAATGTGAGGCCTTCAAATAGGATTTTCTGTTGTCAAGCTTTTTTGGTGATGAAATATATTTCATAAATTGGCCGGCACTTCCCCAATAGAGGTTAAATGGTTTACCAATTGAGTGCTAACTTACAATTTAAATAAGATACTAGTTGAAACATGGATCAGTTTAATGATGACAGAGAACAGATTTTCTCCACAATGTTTTTAGGACAAATGGACACAGTCCCTAACATAGGAATACAAAACAATCAGTCAGATGGAATGAAAAAGAAATACATCAGACTAGAAAAATTGCGTAAACAAATACTATCCCGTTGGTGGGATGCCACAGTACAAAAAAAATATATTGATGACAAGAAAGTCCCAAGAGGGCTTAGAATTGTTATCTTTCCTTCTTTTGATGACTTATCGCCCCAACATCTACAACAATGGGAACAATTATTGTTTGAAGCTTCAAAGGGCATGATGACCATATTGATTCAACATGCCGAACGTAAAAGAGAACATTTACTTAAATAAATACAAGACTTAGAAGCAGAGATAAATGAATTGAACCTTCCAGAAGTGAAGGAGAAAAATGAGAGGTTATTAAAAGAGGTTCTAGATAAACACCAAGTATATATTAAGGACAAAAAGATGGCTGAATCTGATCAGAAGTTTGCAAATCAATCTTCTTATACTGGAGGACAAGAGCTTTCACTGCCCAAAGTCAACAAATTGGACATTGCACATTTTTTTCTATGGACTGACTGGAATATGGTGCTTTGACTTTGAGCTTTTTTGAAGAACATTTGTCTTTATTTGGATTAGAGGATTTATGTTAAATGTGTCGTATTTATGTTCTTAATTTAATGTGTTTGTGATATTTTTGAGAAATTTATGTACTTTTGTTTGTTTTGTAGTTATTGCTTCATACTTATTGGTATCTTTTGTATTAAAATTGGTAATTGAAATAGCACAGTTTTGGAACCATCACACACCAATGTCATCTCCGTCTATTACATCATGTGCAATTACAGTACTTTGTGATAAAATGGTTGATTCCATTTACACAGTTAGAAATTCAAACTAACCATTCAAAGAGTGCCCGTTCGTTTTTTAGTCATAGTTTGTTGGTACAGGTTAGCTTGTCCCACAATACATGTTTGACGACAGGCATGTTTGGAATGTATTAAGCACCACTACTATACTCTACACTAAGGGAATGTGAGGCCTTCAAATAGGATTTTCTGTTGTCAAGCTTTTTTGGTGATGAAATATATTTCATAAATTGGCCGGCACTTCCCCAATAGAGGTTAAACGGTTTACCAATTGAGTGGTAACTTACAATTTAAATAAGATACTTTTTGGAACATGGATCAGTTTAATGATGACAGAGAACAGATTTTCTCCACAATGTTTTTAGGACAAATGGACACAGTCCCTAACATAGGAATAAAAAACAATCAGTCAGAGGGAATGAAAAAGAAATACATCAGACTAGAAAAATTGCGTAAACAGGAACTATCCCGTTGGTGGGATGCCACAGTACTAAAAAAATATATTGATGACAAGAAAGTCCCAAGAGGGCTTAGAATTGTTATCTTTCCTTCTTTTGATGACTTATCGCCCCAACATCTACAACAATGGGAACAATTATTGTTTGAAGCGTCAAAGGGCATGATAACCATATTGATTCAACATGCCAAACGTAAAAGAGAACATTTACTAAAAGAAATACAAGACTTAGAAGCAGAGATAAATGAATTGAACCTTCCAGAAGTTAAGGAGAAAAATTAGAGGATATTAAAAGAGGTTCTAGATAAACACCAAGTATATATTAAGGACAAAAAGATGGCTGAATCTGATCAGAAGTTTGCAAATCAATCTTCTTATACTGGAGGACAAGAGCTTTCACTGCCCAAAGTCAACAAATTGGACATTGCACATTTTCTTCTATGGACTGACTGGAATATGGTGCTTTGACTTTGAGCTTTTTGGAAGAACATTTGTCTTTAACTGTATTAGAGGATTCATGTTAAATGTGTGGTATTTATGTTCTTAATTTAATGTGTTTGTGATATTTATGTGATATTTATGTATTTTTGTTTGTTTTGTAGTTATTGCTTCATACTAATTGGTATCTTTTGTATTAAAATTGGTAATTGAAATAGCACAGTTTTGGAACCATCACACACCAATGTCATCTCCGTCTATTACATCATGTGCAATTACAGTACTTTGTGATAAAATGGTTGATTCCATTTACACAGTTAGAAATTCAAACTAACCATTCAAAGAGTGCCCCGTTCGTTTTTTAGTCATAGTTTGTTGGTACAGGTTAGCTTGTCCCACAATACATGTTTGACGACAGGCATGTTTGGAATGTATTGAGCACCACTACTATACTCTACACTAAGGAAATGTGAGGCCTTCAAATAGGATTTTCTGTTGTCAAGCTTTTTTGGTGATGAAATATATTTCATAAATTGGCCGGCACTTCCCCAATAGAGGTTACATGGTTTACCAATTGAGTGGTAACTTACAATTTAAATAAGATACTTTTTGGAACATGGATCAGTTTAATGATGACAGAGAACAGATTTTCTCCACAATGTTTTTAGGACAAATGGACACAGTCCCTAACATAGGAATAAAAAACAATCAGTCAGAGGGAATGAAAAAGAAATACATCAGACTAGAAAAATTGCGTAAACAGGAACTATCCCGTTGGTGGGATGCCACAGTACAAAAAAAATATATTGATGACAAGAAAGTCCCAAGAGGGCTTAGAATTTTTATCTTTCCTTCTTTTGAGGACTTATCGCCCCAACATCTACAACAATGGGAACAATTATTGTTTGAAGCATCAAAGGGCATGATGACCATATTGATTCAACATGCCGAACGTAAAAGAGAAAATTTACTAAAAGAAATACAAGACTTAAAAGCAGAGATAAATGAATTGAACCTTCCAGAAGTGAAGGAGAAAAATGAGAGGATATTAAAAGAGGTTCTAGATAAACACCAAGTATATATTAAGGACAAAAAGATGGCTGAATCTGATCAGAAGTTTGCAAATCAATCTTCTTATACTGGAGGACAAGAGCTTTCAATGCCCAAAGTCAACAAATTGGACATTGCACATTTTTTTCTATGGACTGACTGGAATATGGTGCTTTGACTTTGAGCTTTTTGGAAGAACATTTGTCTTTAACTGTATTAGAGGATTCATGTTAAATGTGTGGTATTTATGTTCTTAATTTAATGTGTTTGTGATATTTATGTATTTTTGTTTGTTTTGTAGTTATTGCTTCATACTTATTGGTATCTTTTGTATTAAAATTGGTAATTGAAATAGCACAGTTTTGGAACCATCACACACCAATGTCATCTCCGTCTATTACATCATGTGCAATTACAGTACTTTGTGATAAAATGGTTGATTCCATTTACACAGTTAGAAATACAAAATAACCATTCAGAGTTCTCCGTTTGTTTTTTTGTCATAGTTTGTTGGTACAGGTTAACTTGTCCCACAATACATGTTTGATGACAGGCATGTTTGGAATGTATTGAGCACCACTACTATACTCTACACTAAGGGAATGTGAGGCCTTCAAATAGGAGTTTCTGTTGTCAAGCTTTTTTGGTGATGAAATATATTTCATAAATTGGCCGGCACTTCCCCAATAGAGGTTAAATGGTTTACCAATTTAGTGCTAACTTACAATTTAAATAAGATACTAGTTGAAACATGGATCAGTTTAATGATGACAGAGAACAGATTTTCTCCACAATGTTTTTAGGACAAATGGACACAGTCCCTAACATAGGAATAAAAAACAATCAGTCAGAGGGAATGAAAAAGAAATACATCAGACTAGAAAAATTGCGTAAACAAATACTATCCCGTTGGTGGGATGCCACAGTACTAAAAAAATATATTGATGACGAGAAAGTCCCAAGAGGGCTTAGAATTGTTATCTTTCCTTCTTTTGATGACTTATTGCCCCAACATCTACAACAATGGGAACAATTATTGTTTGAAGCGTCAAAGGGCATGATAACCATATTGATTCCACAAGCCGAACGTAAAAGAGAAAATTTACTAAAAGAAATACAAGACTTAGAAGCAGAGATAAATGAATTGAACCTTCCAGAAGTGAAGGAGAAAAATGAGAGGATATTAAAAGAGGTTCTAGATAAACACCAAGTATATATTAAGGACAAAAAGATGGCTGAATCTGATCAGAAGTTTGCAAATCAATCTTCTTATACTGGAGGACAAGAGCTTTCACTGCCCAAAGTCAACAAATTGGACATTGCACATTTTTTTCTATGGACTGACTGGAATATGGTGCTTTGACTTTGAGCTTTTTTGAAGAACATTTTTCTTTATTTGGATTAGAGGATTTATGTTAAATGTGTGGTATTTATGTTCTCAATTTAATGTGTTTGTGATATTTTTGTGAAATATATGTATTTTTGTTTGTTTTGTAGTTATTGCTTCATACTTATTGGTATCTTTTGTATTAAAATTGGTAATTGAAATAGCACAGTTTTGGAACCATCACACACGAATGTCATCTCCGTCTATTACATTATGTGCAATTACAGTACTTTGTGATAAAATGGTTGATTCCATTTACACAGTTAGAAATTCAAACTAACCATTCAAAGAGTGCCCCGTTCGTTTTTTAGTCATAGTTTGTTGGTACAGGTTAGCTTGTCCCACAATACATGTTTGACGACAGGCATGTTTGGAATGTATTGAGCACCACTACTATACTCTACACTAAGGGAATGTGAGGCCTTCAAACAGGATTTTCTGTTGTCAAGCTTTTTTGGTGATGAAATATATTTCATAAATTGGCCGGCACTTCCCCAATAGAGGTTAAACGGTTTACCAATTGAGTGGTAACTTTCAATTTAAATAAGATACTTTTTGGAACATGGATCAGTTTAATGATGACAGAGAACAGATTTTCTCCACAATGTTTTTAGGACAAATGGACACAGTCCCTAACATAGGAATAAAAAACAATCAGTCAGAGGGAATGAAAAAGAAATACATCAGACTAGAAAAATTGCGTAAACAGGAACTATCCCATGGTGGGATGCCACAGTACTAAAAAAAAATATTGATGACAAGAAAGTCCCAAGAGGGCTTAGAATTGTTATCTTTCCTTCTTTTGATGACTTATCACCCCAACATCTACAACAATGGGAACAATTATTGTTTGAAGCGTCAAAGGGCATGATAACCATATTGATTCCACATGCCGAACGTAAAAGAGAAAATTTACTAAAAGAAATACAAGACTTAGAAGCAGAGATAAATGAATTGAACCTTCCAGAAGTGAAGGAGAAAAATGAGAGGATATTAAAAGAGGTTCTAGGTAAACACCAAGTATATATTAAGGACAAAAAGATGGCTGAATCTGATCAGAAGTTTGCAAATCAATCTTCTTATACTGGAGGACAAGAGCTTTCACTGCCCAAAGTCAACAAATTGGACATTGCACATTTTTTTCTATGGACTGACTGGAATATGGTGCTTTGACTTTGAGCTTTTTTGAAGAACATTTGTCTTTATTTGGATTAGAGGATTTATGTTAAATGTGTGGTATTTATGTTCTCAATTTAATGTGTTTGTGATATTTTTGTGAAATTTATGTATTTTTGTTTGTTTTGTAGTTATTGCTTCATACTTATTGGTATCTTTCGTATTAAAATTGGTAATTGAAATAGCACAGTTTTGGAACCATCACACACCAATGTCATCTCCGTCTATTACATCATGTGCAATTACAGTACTTTGTGATAAAATGGTTGATTCCATTTACACAGTTAGAAATTCAAACTAACCATTCAAAGAGTGCCCCGTTTGTTTTTTAGTCATAGTTTGTTGGTACAGGTTAGCTTGTCCCACAATACATGTTTGACGACAGGCATGTTTGGAATGTATTGAGCACCACTACTATACTCTAAACTAAGGGAATGTGAGGCCTTCAAATAGGATTTTCTGTTGTCAAGCTTTTTTGGTGATGAAATATATTTCATGAATTGGCCGGCACTTCCCCAATTGAGGTTAAAGGGTTTACCAATTGAGTGGTAACTTACAATTTAAATAAGATACTTTTTGGAACATGGATCAGTTAATGATGACAGAGAACAGATTTTCTCCACAATGTTTTTAGGACAAATGGACACAGTCCCTAACATAGGAACAAAAAACAATCAGTCAGAGGGAATGAAAAAGAAATACATCAGACTAGAAAAATTGCGTAAACAAATACTATCCCGTTGGTGGGATGCCACAGTACAAAAAAAATATATTGATGACAAAAAAGTCCCAAGAGGGCTTAGAATTGTTATCTTTCCTTCTTTTGATGACTTATCGCCCCAACATCTACAACAATGGGAACAATTATTGTTTGAAGCGTCAAAGGGCATGATGACCATATTGATTCAACATGCCGAACATAAAGAGAAAATTTACTAAAAGAAATACAAGACTTAGAAGCAGAGATAAATGAATTGAACCTTCCAGAAGTGAAGGAGAAAAATGAGAGGATATTAAAAGAGGTTCTAGATAAACACCAAGTATATATTAAGGACAAAAAGATGGCTGAATCTGATCAGAAGTTTGCAAATCAATCTTCTTATACTGGAGGACAAGAGCTTTCACTGCCCAAAGTCAACAAATTGGACATTGCACATTTTGTTCTATGGACTGACTGGAATATGGTGCTTTGACTTTGAGCTTTTTTGAAGAACATTTGTCTTTAACTGGATTAGAGGATTTATGTTAAATGTGTGGTATTTATGTTCTTAATTTAATGTGTTTGTGATATTTTTGTGATATTTATGTATTTTTGTTTGTTTTGTAGTTATTGCTTCATACTTATTGGTATCTTTTGTATTAAAATTGGTAATTGAAATAGCACAGTTTTGGAACCATCACACACCAATGTCATCTCCGTCTATTACATCATGTGCAATTACAGTACTTTGTGATAAAATGGTTGATTCCATTAACACAGTTAGAAATTCAAACTAACCATTCAAAGAGTGCTCCGTTTGTTTTTTAGTCATAGTTTGTTGGTACAGGTTAGCTTGTCCCACAATACATGTTCGATGACAGGCATGTTTGGAATGTATTGAGCACCACTACTATACTCTACACTAAGGGAATGTGAGGCCTTCAAATAGGAGTTTCTGTTGTCAAGCTTTTTTGGTGATGAAATATATTTCATAAATTGGCCGGCACTTCCCCAATAGAGGTTAAATGGTTTACCAATTGAGTGCTAACTTACAATTTAAATAAGATACTATTTGAAACATGGATCAGTTTAATGATGACAGAGAACAGATTTTCTCCACATTGTTTTTAGGACAAATGGACACAGTCCCTAACATAGGAATAAAAAACAATCAGTCAGAGGGAATGAAAAAGAAATACATCAGACTAGAAAAATTGCGTAAACAAATACTATCCCGTTGGTGGGATGCCACCGTACTAAAAAAATATATTGATGACAAGAAAGTCCGAAGAGGGCTTAGAATTGTTATCTTTCCTTCTTTTGATGACTTATCGCCCCAACATCTACAACAATGGGAACAATTATTGTTTGAAGCGTCAAAGGGCATGATGACCATATTGATTCAACCTGCCGAACATAAAAGAGAAAATTTACTAAAAGAAATACAAGACTTAGAAGCAGAGATAAATGAATTGAACCTTCCAGAAGTGAAGGAGAAAAATGAGAGGATATTAAAAGAGATTCTAGATAAACACCAAGTATATATTAAGGACAAAAAGATGGCTCAATCTGATCAGAAGTTTGCAAATCAATCTTCTTATACTGGAGGACAAGAGCTTTCACTGCCCAAAGTCAACAAATTGGACATTGCACATTTTTTTCTATGGACTGACTGGAATATGGTGCTTTGACTTTGAGCTTTTTTGAAGAACATTTGTCTTTATTTGGATTAGAGGATTTATGTTAAATGTGTGGTATTTATGTTCTCAATTTAATGTGTTTGTGATATTTTTGTGAAATTTATCTATTTTTGTATGTTTTGTAGTTATTGCTTCATACTTATTGGTATCTTTTGTATTAAAATTGGTAATTGAAATAGCACAGTTTTGGAACCATCACACACCAATGTCATCTCCGTCTATTACATCATGTGCAATTACAGTACTTTGTGATAAAATGGTTGATTCCATTTACACAGTTAGAAATTCAAACTAACCATTCAAAGAGTGCCCCGTTCGTTTTTTAGTCATAGTTTGTTGGTACAGGTTAGCTTGTCCCACAATACTTGTTTGACGACAGGCATGTTTGGAATGTATTGAGCACGACTACTATACTCTAAACTAACGGAATGTGAGGCCTTCAAATAGGATTTTCTGTTGTCAAGCATTTTTGGTGATGAAATATATTTCATGAATTGGCTGGCACTTCCCCAATAGAGGTTAAAGGGTTTACCAATTGAGTGGTAACTTACAATTTAAATAAGATACTTTTTGGAACATGGATCAGTTTAATGATGACAGAGAACAGATTTTCTCCACAATGTTTTTAGGACAAATGGACACAGTCCCTAACATAGGAACAAAAAACAATCAGTCAGAGGGAATGAAAAAGAAATACATCAGACTAGAAAAATTGCGTAAACAGGAACTATCCCGTTGGTGGGATGCCACAGTACAAAAAAAATATATTGATGACAAGAAAGTCCCAAGAGGGCTTAGAATTGTAACTTTCCTTCTTTTGATGACTTTTCGCCCCAACATCTACAACAATGGGAATAATTATTGTTTGAAGCGTCAAAGGGCATGATGACCATATTGATTCAACATGCCGAACATAAAGAGAAAATTTACTAAAAGAAATACAAGACTTAGAAGCCGAGATAAATGAATTGAACCTTCCAGAAGTGAAGGAGAAAAATGAGAGGATATTAAAAGAGGTTCTAGATAAACACCAAGTATATATTAAGGACAAAAAGATGGCTGAATCTGATCAGAAGTTTGCAAATCAATCTTCTTATACTGGAGGACAAGAGCTTTCACTGCCCAAAGTCAACAAATTGGACATTGCACATTTTGTTCTATGGACTGACTGGAATATGGTGCTTTGACTTTGAGCTTTTTTGAAGAACATTTGTCTTTAACTGGATTAGAGGATTTATGTTAAATGTGTAATATTTATGTTCTTAATTTAATGTGTTTGTGATATTTTTGTGATATTTATATATTTTTGTTTGTTTTGTAGTTATTGCTTCATACTTATTGGTATCTTTTGTATTAAAATTGGTAATTGAAATAGCCCAGTTTTGGAACCATCACACACCAATGTCATCTCCGTCTATTACATCATGTGCAATTATAGTACTTTGTGATAAAATGTTTGATTCCATTAACACAGTTAGAAATTCAAACTAACCATTCAAAGAGTGCTCCGTTTGTTTTTTAGTCATAGTTTGTTGGTACAGGTTAGCTTGTCCCACAATACATGTTTGATGACAGGCATGTTTGGAATGTATTGAGCACCACTACTATACTCTACACTAAGGGAATGTGAGGCCTTCAAATAGGAGTTTCTGTTGTCAAGCTTTTTTAGTGATGAAATATATTTCATAAATTGGCCGGCACTTCCCCAATAGAGGTTAAATGGTTTACCAATTGAGTGCTAACTTACAATTTAAATAAGATACTATTTGGAACATGGATCAGTTTAATGATGACAGAGAACAGATTTTCTCCACAATGTTTTTAGGACAAATGGACACAGTCCCTAACATAGGAATAAAAAACAATCAGTCTGAGGGAATGAAAAAGAAATACATCAGACTAGAAAAATTGCGTAAACAAATACTATCCCGTTGGTGGGATGCCACAGTACTAAAAAAATATATTGATGACAAGAAAGTCCCAAGAGGGATTAGAATTGTTATCTTTCCTTCTTTTGATGACGTATTGCCCCAACATCTACAACAATGGGAACAATTATTGTTTGAAGCGTCAAAGGGCATGATGACCATATTGATTCAACATGCCGAACGTAAAAGAGAAAATTTACTAAAAGAAATACAAGACTTAGAAGCAGAGATAAATGAATTGAACCTTCCAGAAGTGAAGGAGAAAAATGAGAGGATATTAAAAGAGGTTCTAGATAAACACCAAGTATATATTAAGGACAAAAAGATGCCTGAATCTGATCAGAAGTTTGCAAATCAATCTTCTTATACTGGAGGACAAGAGCTTTCACTGTCCAAAGTCAACAAATTGGACATTGCACATTTTTTTCTATGGACTGACTGGAATATGGTGCTTTGACTTTGAGCTTTTTTGAAGAACATTTGTCTTTATTTGGATTAGAGGATTTATGTTAAATGTGTGGTATTTATGTTCTCAATTTAATGTGTTTGTGATATTTTTGTGAAATTTTGTATTTTTGTTTGTTTTGTAGTTATTGCTTCATACTTATTGATATCTTTTGTATTAAAATTGGTAATTGAAATAGCACAGTTTTGGAACCATCACACACCAATGTCATCTCCGTCTATTACATCATGTGCAATTACAGTACTTTGTGATTAAATGGTTGATTCCATTTACACAGTTAGAAATTCAAACTAACCATTCAAAGAGTGCCCCGTTCGTTTTTTAGTCATAGTTGGTTGGTACAGGTTAGCTTGTCCCACAATACATGTTTGAAGACAGGCATGTTTGGAATGTATTAAGCACCACTACTATACTCTACACTAAGGGAATGTGAGGCCTTCAAATAGGATTTTGTGTTGTCAAGCTTTTTTGGTGATGAAATATATTTCATAAATTGGCCGGCACTTCCCTAATAGAGGTTAAACGGTTTACCAATTGAGTGGTAACTTACAATTTAAATAAGATACTTTTTGGAACATGGATCAGTTTAATGATGACAGATAACAGATTTTCTCCACAATGTTTTTAGGACAAATGGACACAGTCCCTAACATAGGAATAAAAAACAATCAGTCAGAGGGAATGAAAAAGAAATACATCAGACTAGAAAAATTGCGTAAACAGGAACTATCCCGTTGGTGGGATGCCACAGTACTAAAAAAATATATTGATGACAAGAAAGTCCCAAGAGGGCTTAGAATTGTTATCTTTCCTTCTTTTGATAACTTATAGCCCCAACATCTACAACAATGGGAACAATTATTGTTTGAAGCGTCAAAGGGCATGATAACCATATTGATTCAACATGCCGAACGTAAAAGAGAAAATTTACTAAAAGAAATACAAGACTTAGAAGCAGAGATAAATGAATTGAACCTTCCAGAAGTTAAGGAGAAAAATTAGAGGATATTAAAAGAGGTTCTAGATAAACACCAAGTATATACTAAGGACAAAAAGACGGCTGGATCTGATCAGAAGTTTGCAAATCAATCTTCTTATACTGGAGGACAAGAGCTTTCACTGCCCAAAGTCAACAAATTGGACATTGCACATTTTTTTCTATGGACTGACTGGAATATGGTGCTTTGACTTTGAGCTTTTTTGAAGAACATTTGTCTTTATTTGGATTAGAGGATTTATGTTAAATGTGTTTTATTTATGTTCTTAATTTAATGTGTTTGTGATATTTTTGTGATATTTATGTATTTTTGTTTGTTTTGTAGTTATTGCTTCATACTTATTGGTATCTTTTGTATTAAAATTGGTAATTGAAATAGCACAGTTTTGGAACCATCACACACCAATGTCATCTCCGTCTATTACATCATGTGCAATTACAGTACTTTGTGATAAAATGGTTGATTCCATTTACACAGTTAGAAATTCAAACTAACCATTCAAAGAGTGCCCCGTTCGTTTTTTAGTCATAGTTTGTTGGTACAGGTTAGCTTGTCCCACAATACATGTTTGACGACAGGCATGTTTGGAATGTATTGAGCACCACTACTATACTCTAAACTAAGGGAATGTGAGGCCTTCAAATAGGATTTTCTGTTGTCAAGCATTTTTGGTGATGAAATATATTTCATGAATTGGCCGGCACTTCCCCAATAGAGGTTAAAGGGTTTACCAATTGAGTGGTAACTTACAATTTAAATAAGATACTTTTTGGAACATGGATCAGTTTAATGATGACAGAGAACAGATTTTCTCCACAATGTTTTTAGGACAAATGGACACAGTCCCTAACATAGGAACAAAAAACAATCAGTCAGAGGGAATGAAAAAGAAATACATCAGACTAGAAAAATTGCGTAAACAGGAACTATCCCGTTGGTGGGATGCCACAGTACAAAAAAAATATATTGATGACAAGAAAGTCCCAAGAGGGCTTAGAATTGTTATCTTTCCTTCTTTTGATGACTTATCGCCCCAACATCTACAACAATGGGAACAATTATTGTTTGAAGCATCAAAGGGCATGATGACCATATTGATTCAACATGCCGAACGTAAAAGAAAAAATTTACTAAAAAAAATACAAGACTTAGAAGCAGAGATAAATTAATTGAACCGTCCAGAAGTGAAGGAGAAAAATGAGAGGATATTAAAAGAGGTTCTAGATAAACACCAAGTATATATTAAGGACAAAAAGATGGCTGAATCTGATCAGAAGTTTGCAAATCAATCTTCTTATACTGGAGGACAAGAGCTTTCACTGCCCAAAGTCAACAAATTGGACATTGCACATTATTTTCTATGGACTGACTGGAATATGGTGCTTTGACTTTGAGCTTTTTTGTAGAACATTTGTCTTTATTTGGATTAGAGGATTTATGTTAAATGTGTGGTATTTATGTTCTCAATTTAATGTGTTTGTGATATTTTTGTGAAATTTATGTATTTTTGTTTGTTTTGTAGTTATTGCTTCATACTTATTGGTATCTTTTGTATTAAAATTGGTAATTGAAATAGCACAGTTTTGGAACCATCACACACCAATGTCATCTCTGTCTATTACATCATGTGCAATTACAGTACTTTGTGATAAAATGGTTGATTCCATTTACACAGTTAGAAATTCAAACTAACCATTCAAAGAGTGCCCCGTTCGTTTTTTAGTCATAGTTTGTTGGTACAGGTTAGCTTGTCCCACAATACATGTTTGACGACAGGCATGTTTGGAATGTATTGAGCACCACTACTATACTCTAAACTAAGGGAATGTGAGGCCTTCAAATAAGATTTTCTGTTGTCAAGCTTTTTTGGTGATGAAATATATTTCATGAATTGGCTGGCACTTCCCCAATAGAGGTTAAAGGGTTTACCAATTGAGTGGTAACTTACAATTTAAATAAGATACTTTTTGGAACATGGATCAGTTTAATGATGACAGAGAACAGATTTTCTCCACAATGTTTTTAGGACAAATGGACACAGTCCCTAACATAGGAACAAAAAACAATCAGTCAGAGGGAATGAAAAAAAAATACATCAGACTAGAAAAATTGCGTAAACAGGAACTACCCCGTTGGTGGGATGCCACAGTACAACAAAATATATTGATGACAAGAAAGTCCCAAGAGGGCTTAGAATTGTTATCTTTCCTTCTTTTGATGACTTATCGCCCCAACATCTACAACAATGGGAACAATTATTGTTTGAAGCGTCAAAGGGCATGATGACCATATTGATTCAACATGCCGAACATAAAGAGAAAATTTACTAAAAGAAATACAAGACTTAGAAGCAGAGATAAATGAATTGAACCTTCCAGAAGTGAAGGAGAAAAATGAGAGGATATTAAAAGAGGTTCTAGATAAACACCAAGTATATATTAAGGACAAAAAGATGGCTGAATCTGATCAGAAGTTTGCAAATCAATCTTCTTATACTGGAGGACGTGAGCTTTCACTGCCCAAAGTCAACAAATTGGACATTGCACATTTTGTTCTATGGACTGACTGGAATATGGTGCTTTGACTTTGAGCTTTTTTGAAGAACATTTGTCTTTAACTGAATTAGAGGATTTATGTTAAATGTGTGGTATTTATGTTCTTAATTTAATGTGTTTGTGATATTTTTGTGATATTTATATATTTTTGTTTGTTTTGTAGTTATTGCTTCATACTTATTGGTATCTTTTGTATTAAAATTGGTAATTGAAATAGCACAGTTTTGGAACCATCACACACCAATGTCATCTCCGTCTATTACATCATGTGCAATTACAGTACTTTGTGATAAAATGGTTGATTCCATTAACACAGTTAGAAATTCAAACTAACCATTCAAAGAGTGCTCCGTTTGTTTTTTAGTCATAGTTTGTTGGTACAGGTTAGCTTGTCCCACAATACATGTTTGATGACAGGCATGTTTGGAATGTATTGAGCACCACTACTATACTCTACACTAAGGGAATGTGAGGCCTTCAAATAGGAGTTTCTGTTGTCAAGCTTTTTTGGTGATGAAATATATTTCATAAATTGGCCGGCAGTTCCCCAATAGAGGTTAAATGGTTTACCAATTGAGTGCTAACTTACAATTTAAATAAGATACTATTTGGAACATGGATCAGTTTAATGATGACAGAGAACAGATTTTCTCCACAATGTTTTTAGGACAAATGGACACAGTCCCTAACATAGGAATAAAAAACAATCAGTCTGAGGGAATGAAAAAGAAATACATCAGACTAGAAAAATTGCGTAAACAAATACTATCCCATTGGTGGGATGCCACAGTACTAAAAAAATATATTGATGACAAGAAAGTCCCAAGAGGGCTTAGAATTGTTATCTTTCCTTCTTTTGATGACTTATTGCCCCAACATCTACAACAATGGGAACAATTATTGTTTGAAGCGTCAAAGGGCATGATGACCATATTGATTCAACATGCCGAACGTAAAAGAGAAAATGTACTAAAAGAAATACAAGACTTAGAAGCAGAGATAAATGAATTGAACCTTCCAGAAGTGAAGGAGAAAAATGAGAGGATATTAAAAGAGGTTCTAGATAAACACCAAGTATATATTAAGGACAAAAAGAAGTCTGAATCTGATCAGAAGTTTGCAAATCAATCTTCTTATACTGGAGGACAAGAGCTTTCACTGTCCAAAGTCAACAAATTGGACATTGCACATTTTTTTCTATGGACTGACTGGAATATGGTGCTTTGACTTTGAGCTTTTTTGAAGAACATTTGTCTTTATTTGGATCAGAGGATTTATGTTATATGTGTGGTATTTATGTTCTCAATTTAATGTGTTTGTGATATTTTTGTGAAATTTATGTATTTTTGTTTGTTTTGTAGTTATTGCTTCATACTTATTGGTATCGTTTGTATTAACATTGGTAATTGAAATAGCACACTTTTGGACCCATCACACACCAATGTCATCTCCGTCTATTACATCATGTGCAATTACAGTACTTTGTGATTAAATGGTTTATTCCATTTACACAGTTAGAAATTCAAACTAACCATTCAAAGAGTGCCCCGTTCGTTTTTTAGTCATAGTTTGTTGGTACAGGTTAGCTTGTCCCACAATACACGTTTGAAGACAGGCATGTTTGGAATGTATTAAGCACCACTACTATACTCTACACTAAGGGAATGTGAGGCCTTCAAATAGGATTTTCTGTTGCCAAGTTTTTTTGGTGATGAAATATATTTCATAAATTGGCCGGCACTTCCCCAACAGAGGTTAAACGGTTTACCAATTGAGTGGTAACTTACAATTTAAATACGATACTTTTTGGAACATGGATCAGTTTAATGATGACAGAGAACAGATTTTCTCCACAATGTTTTTAGGACAAATGGACACAGTCCCTAACATAGGAATAAAAACCAATCAGTCAGAGGGAATGAAAAAGAAATACATCAGACTAGAAAAATTGCATAAACAGGAACTATCCCGTTGGTGGGATGCCACAGTACAAAAAAAATATATTGATGACAAGAAAGTCCCAAGAGGGCTTAGAATTTTTATTTTTCCTTCTTTTGATGACTTATCGCCCCAACATCTACAACAATGGGAACAATTATTGTTTGAAGCATCAAAGGGCATGATGACCATATTGATTCAACATGCCGAACGTAAAAGAGAAAATTTACTAAAAGAAATACAAGACTTAGAAGCAGAGATAAATGAATTGAACCTTCCAGAAGTGAAGGAGAAAAATGAGAGGATATTAAAAGAGGTTCTAGATAAACACCAAGTATATATTAAGGATAAAAAGATGGCTGAATCTGATCAGATGTTTGCAAATCAATCTTCTTATACTGGAGGACAAGAGCTTTCACTGCCCAAAGTCAACAAATTGGACAGTGCACATTTTTTTCTATGGACAGACTGGAATATGGTGCTTTGACTTTGAGCTTTTTGGAAGAACATTTGTCCTTTACTGGATTAGAGGATTTATGTTAAATGTGTGGTATTTATGTTCTTAATTTAATGTGTTTGTGATATTTTTGTGATATTTATGTATTTTTGTTTGTTTTGTAGTTATTGCTTCATACTTATAGGTATCTTTTGTATTAAAATTGGTAATTGAAATAGCACAGTTTTGGAACCATCACACACCAATGTCATCTCCGTCTATTACATCATGTGCAATTACAGTACTTTATGATAAAATGGTTGATTCCATTTACACACTTAGAAATTCAAACTAACCATTCAAAGAGTGCCCCGTTCGTTTTTTAGTCATAGTTTGTTGGTACAGGTTAGCTTGTCCCACAATACATGTTTGATGACAGGCATGTTTGGAATGTATTGAGCACCACTACTATACTCTACACTAAGGGAATGTGAGGCCTTCAAATAGGAGTTTCTGTTGTCAAGCTTTTTTGGTGATGAAATATATTTCATAAATTGTCCGGCAGTTCCCCAAAAGAGGTTAAATGGTTTACCAATTGAGTGCTAACTTACAATTTAAATAAGATACTATTTGGAACATGGATCAGTTTAATGATGACAGAGAACAGATTTTCTCCACAATGTTTTTAGGACAAATGGACACAGTCCCTAACATAGGAACAAAAAACAATCAGTCAGAGGGAATGAAAAAGAAATACATCAGACTAGAAAAATTGCGTAAACAGGAACTATCCCGTTGGTGGGATGCCACAGTACAAAAAAAATATATTGATGACAAGAAAGTCCCAAGAGGGCTTAGAATTTTTATCTTTCCTTCTTTTGATGACTTATTGCCCCAACATCTACAACAATGGGAACAATTATTGTTTGAAGCGTCAAAGGGCATGATGACCATATTGATTCAACATGCCGAACATAAAGAGAAAATTTACTAAAAGAAATACAAGACTTAGAAGCAGAGATAAATGAATTGAACCTTCCAGAAGTGAAGGAGAAAAATGAGAGGATATTAAAAGAGGTTCTAGATAAACACCAAGTATATATTAAGGACAAAAAGATGGCTGAATCTGATCAGAATTTTGCAAATCAATCTTCTTATACTGGAGGACAAGAGCTTTCACTGCCCAAAGTCAACAAATTGGACATTGCACATTTTGTTCTATGGACTGACTGGAATATGGTGCTTTGACTTTGAGCTTTTTTGAAGAACATTTGTCTTTAACTGGATTAGAGGATTTATGTTAAATGTGTGGTATTTATGTTCTTAATTTAATGTGTTTGTGATATTTTTGTGATATTTATGTATTTTTGTTTGTTTTGTAGTTATTGCTTCATACTTATTGGTATCTTTTGTATTAAAATTGGTAATTGAAATAGCACAGTTTTGGAACCATCACACACCAATGTCATCTCCGTCTATTACATCATGTGCAATTACAGTACTTTGTGATAAAATGGTTGATTCCATTAACACAGTTAGAAATTCAAACTAACCATTCAAAGAGTGCTCCGTTTGTTTTTTAGTCATAGTTTGTTGGTACAGGTTAGCTTGTCCCACAATACATGTTTGATGACAGGCATGTTTGGAATGTATTGAGCACCACTACTATACTCTACACTAAGGGAATGTGAGGCCTTCAAATAGGAGTTTCTGTTGTCAAGCTTTTTTGGTGATGAAATATATTTCATAAATTGGCCGGCACTTCCCCAATAGAGGTTAAATGGTTTACCAATTGAGTGCTAACTTACAATTTAAATAAGATACTATTTGAAACATGGATCAGTTTAATGATGACAGAGAACAGATTTTCTCCACAATGTTTTTAGGACAAATGGACACAGTCCCTAACATAGGAATAAAAAACAATCAGTCAGAGGGAATGAAAAAGAAATACATCAGACTAGAAAAATTGCGTAAACAAATACTATCCCGTTGGTGGGATGCCACAGTACTAAAAAAATATATTGATGAAAAGAAAGTCCCAAGAGGGCTTAAAATTGTTATCTTTCCTTCTTTTGATGACTTATTGTCCCAACATCTACAACAATGGGAACAATTATTGTTTGAAGCGTCAAAGGGCATGATGACCATATTGATTCAACATGCCGAACGTAAAAGAGAAAATTTACTAAAAGAAATACAAGACTTAGAAGCAGAGATAAATGAATTGAACCTTCCAGAAGTGAAGGAGAAAAATGAGAGGATATTAAAAGAGGTTCTAGATAAACACCAAGTATATATTAAGGACAAAAAGATGGCTGAATCTGATCAGAAGTTTGCAAATCAATCTTCTTATACTGGAGGACAAGAGCTTTCACTGCCCAAAGTCAACAAATTGGACATGCACATTTTTTTCTATGGACTGACTGGAATATGGTGCTTTGACTTTGAGCTTTTTTGAAGAACATTTGTCTTTATTTGGATTAGAGGATTTATGTTAAATGTGTGGTATTTATGTTCTCAATTTAATGTGTTTGTGATATTTTTGTGAAATGTATGTATTTTTGTTTGTTTTGTAGTTATTGCTTCATACTTATTGGTATCTTTTGTATTAAAATTGGTAATTGAAATAGCACAGTTTTGGAACCATCACACACCAATGTCATCTCCGTCTATTACATCATGTGCAATTACAGTACTTTGTGATAAAATGGTTGATTCCATTTACACACTTAGAAATTCAAACTAACCATTCAAAGAGTGCCCGTTCGTTTTTTAGTCATAGTTTGTTGGTACAGGTTAGCTTGTCCCACAATACATGTTTGACGACAGGCAGGTTTGGAATGTATTGAGCACCACTACTATACTCTACACTAAGGGAATGTGAGGCCTTCAAATAGGAGTTTCTGTTGTCAAGCTTTTTTGGTGATGAAATATATTTCATAAATTGGCCGGCAGTTCCCCAATAGAGGTTAAATGGTTTACCAATTGAGTGCTAACTTACAATTTAAATAAGATACTATTTGGAACATGGATCAGTTTAATGATGACAGAGAACGGATTTTCTCCACAATGTTTTCAGGACAAATGGACACAGTCCCTAACATAGGAATAAAAAACAATCAGTCAGAGGGAATGAAAAAGAAATACATCAGACTAGAAAAATTGCGTAAACAAATACTATCCCGTTGGTGGGATGCCACAGTACTAAAAAAATATATTGATGACAAGAAAGTCCCAAGAGGGCTTAGAATTGTTATCTTTCTTCTTTTGATGACTTATTGCCCCAACATCTACAACAATGGGAACAATTATTGTTTGAAGCGTCAAAGGGCATGATGACCATATTGATTCAACATGCCGAACGTAAAAGAGAAAATTTACTAAAAGAAATAGAAGACTTAGAAGCAGAGATACATGAATTGAACCTTCCAGAAGTGAAGGAGAAAAATGAGAGGATATTAAAAGAGGTTCTAGATAAACACCAAGTATATATTAAGGACAAAAAGATGTCTGAATCTGATCAGAAGTTTGCAAATCAATCTTCTTATACTGGAGGACAAGAGCTTTCACTGTCCAAAGTCAACAAATTGGACATTGCACATTTTTTTCTATGGACTGACTGGAATATGGTGCTTTGACTTTGAGCTTTTTTGAAGAACATTTGTCTTTATTTGGATTAGAGGATTTATGTTAAATGTGTTTTATTTATGTTCTTAATTTAATGTGTTTGTGATATTTTTGTGATATTTATGTATTTTTGTTTGCTTTGTAGTTATTGCTTCATACTTATTGGTATCTTTTGTATTAAAATTGGTAATTGAAATAGCACAGTTTTGGAACCATCACACACCAATGTCATCTCCGTCTATTACATCATGTGCAATTACAGTACTTTGTGATAAAATGGTTGATTCCATTTACACAGTTAGAAATTCAAACTAACCATTCAAAGAGTGCCCCGTTCATTTTTTAGTCATTGTTTGTTGGTACAGGTTAGCTTGTCCCACAATACATGTTTGACGACAGGCATGTTTGGAATGTATTGAGCACCACTACTATACTCTAAACTAAGGGAATGTGAGGCCTTCAAATAGGATTTTCTGTTGTCAAGCTTTTTTGGTGATGAAATATATTTCATGAATTGGCCGGCACTTCCCCAATAGAGGTTAAAGGGTTTACCAATTGAGTGGTAACTTACAATTTAAATAAGATACTTTTTGGAACATGGATCAGTTTAATGATGACAGAGAACAGATTTTCTCCACAATGTTTTTAGGACAAATGGACACAGTCCCTAACATAGGAACAAAAAACAATCAGTCAGAGGGAATGAAAAAGAAATACATCAGACTAGAAAAATTGCGTAAACAGGAACTATCCCGTTGGTGGGATGCCACAGTACAAAAAAAATATATTGATGACAAGAAAGTCCCAAGAGGGCTTAGAATTGTTATCTTTCCTTCTTTTGATGACTTATCGCCCCAACATCTACAACAATGGGAACAATTATTGTTTGAAGCATCAAAGGGCATGATGACCATATTGATTCAACATGCCAAACGTAAAAGAGAAAATTTACTAAAAAAAATACAAGACTTAGAAGCAGAGATAAATGAATTGAACCGTCCAGAAATGAAGGAGAAAAACGAGAGGATATTAAAAGAGGTTCTAGATAAACACCAAGTATATATTAAGGACAAAAAGACGGCTGAATCTGATCAGAAGTTTGCAAATCAATCTTGTTATACTGGAGGACAAGAGCTTTCACTGCCCAAAGTCAACAAATTGGACATTGCACATTATTTTCTATGGACTGACTGGAATATGGTGCTTTGACTTTGAGCTTTTTTGTAGAACATTTGTCTTTATTTGGATTAGAGGATTTATGTTAAATGTGTGGTATTTATGTTCTCAATTTAATGTGTTTGTGATATTTTTGTGAAATTTATGTATTTTTGTTTGTTTTGTAGTTATTGCTTCATACTTATTGGTATCTTTTGTATTAAAATTGGTAATTGAAATAGCACAGTTTTGGAACCATCACACACCAATGTCATCTCCGTCTATTACATCATGTGCAATTACAGTACTTTGTGATAAAATGGTTGATTCCATTTACACAGTTAGAAATTCAAACTAACCATTCAAAGAGTGCCCGTTCGTTTTTTAGTCATAGTTTGTTGGTACAGGTTAGCTTGTCCCACAATACATGTTTGACGACAGGCATGTTTGGAATGTATTGAGCACCACTACTATACTCTACACTAAGGAATGTGGGGCCTTCAAATAGGATTTTCTGTTGTCAAGTTTTTTTGGTGATGAAATATATTTCATAAATTGGCCGGCACTTCCCCAATAGAGGTTAAAGGGTTTACCAATTGAGTGGTAACTTACAATTTAAATACGATACTTTTTGGAACATGGATCAGTTTAATGATGACAGAGAACAGATTTTCTCTACAATGTTTTTAGGACAAATGGACACAGTCCCTAACATAGGAATAAAAACCAATCAGTCAGAGGGAATGAAAAAGAAATACATCAGACTAGAAAAATTGCATAAACAGGAACTATCCCGTTGGTGGGATGCCACAGTACAAAAAAAATATATTGATGACAAGAAAGTCCCAAGAGGGCTTAGAATTTTTATTTTTCCTTCTTTTGATGACTTATCGCCCCAACATCTACAACAATGGGAACAATTATTGTTTGAAGCATCTAAGGGCATGATGACCATATTGATTCAACATGCCGAACGTAAAAGAGAAAATTTACTAAAAGAAATACAAGACTTAGAAGCAGAGATAAATGAATTGAACCTTCCAGAAGTGAAGGAGAAAAATGAGAGGATATTAAAAGAGGTTCTAGATAAACACCAAGTATATATTAAGGACAAAAAGATGGCTGAATCTGATCAGAAGTTTGCAAATCAATCTTCTTATACTGGAGGACGTGAGCTTTCACTGCCCAAAGTCAACAAATTGGACATTGCACATTTTGTTCTATGGACTGACTGGAATATGGTGCTTTGACTTTGAGCTTTTTTGAAGAACATTTGTCTTTAACTGAATTAGAGGATTTATGTTAAATGTGTGATATTTATGTTCTTAATTTAATGTGTTTGTGATATTTTTGTGATATTTATATATTTTTGTTTGTTTTGTAGTTATTGCTTCATACTTATTGGTATCTTTTGTATTAAAATTGGTAATTGAAATAGCACAGTTTTGGAACCATCACACACCAATGTCATCTCCGTCTATTACATCATGTGCAATTACAGTACTTTGTGATAAAATGGTTGATTCCATTAACACAGTTAGAAATTCAAACTAACCATTCAAAGAGTGCTCCGTTTGTTTTTTAGTCATAGTTTGTTGGTACAGGTTAGCTTGTCCCACAATACATGTTTGATGACAGGCATGTTTGGAATGTATTGAGCACCACTACTATACTCTACACTAAGGGAATGTGAGGCCTTCAAATAGGAGTTTCTGTTGTCAAGCTTTTTTGGTGATGAAATATATTTCATAAATTGGCCGGCAGTTCCCCAATAGAGGTTAAATGGTTTACCAATTGAGTGCTAACTTACAATTTAAATAAGATACTATTTGGAACATGGATCAGTTTAATGATGACAGAGAACGGATTTTCTCCACAATGTTTTTAGGACAAATGGACACAGTCCCTAACATAGGAATAAAAAACAATCAGTCTGAGGGAATGAAAAAGAAATACATCAGACTAGAAAAATTGCGTAAACAAATACTATCCCATTGTTGGGATGCCACAGTACTTAAAAAAATATATTGATGACAAGAAAGTCCCAAGAGGGCTTAGAATTGTTATCTTTCCTTCTTTTGATGACTTATTGCCCCAACATCTACAACAATGGGAACAATTATTGTTTGAAGCGTCAAAGGGCATGATGACCATATTGATTCAACATGCCGAACGTAAAAGAGAAAATGTACTAAAAGAAATACAAGACTTAGAAGCAGAGATAAATGAATTGAACCTTCCAGAAGTGAAGGAGAAAAATGAGAGGATATTAAAAGAGGTTCTAGATAAACACCAAGTATATATTAAGGACAAAAAGATGTCTGAATCTGATCAGAAGTTTGCAAATCAATCTTCTTATACTGGAGGACAAGAGCTTTCACTGTCCAATATCAACAAATTGGACATTGCACATTTTTTTCTATGGACTGACTGGAATATGGTTCTTTAACTTTGAGCTTTTTTGAAGAACATTTGTCTTTATTTGGATCAGAGGATTTATGTTAAATGTGTGGTATTTATGTTCTCAATTTAATGTGTTTGTGATATTTTTGTGAAATTTATGTATTTTTGTTTGTTTTGTAGTTATTGCTTCATACTTATTGGTATCTTTTGTATTAACATTGGTAATTGAAATAGCACAGTTTTGGAACCATCACACACCAATGTCATCTCCGTCTATTACATCATGTGCAATTATAGTACTTTGTGATTAAATGGTTGATTCCATTTACACAGTTAGAAATTCAAACTAACCATTCAAAGAGTGCCCCGTTCGTTTTTTAGTCATAGTTTGTTGGTACAGGTTAGCTTGTCCCACAATTTATGTTTGAAGACAGGCATGTTTGGAATGTATTAAGCACCACTACTATACTCTACACTAAGGGAATGTGAGGCCTTCAAATAGGATTTTCTGTTGTCAAGTTTTTTTGGTGATGAAATATATTTCATAAATTGGCCGGCACTTCCCCAATAGAGGTTAAATGGTTTACCAATTGAGTGCTAACTTACAATTTAAATAAGATACTATTTGGAACATGGATCAGTTTAATGATGACAGAGAACGGATTTTCTCCACAATGTTTTTAGGACAAATGGACACAGTCCCTAACATAGGAATAAAAAACAATCAGTCTGAGGGAATGAAAAAGAAATACATCAGACTAGAAAAATTGCGTAAACAAATACTATCCCATTGGTGGGATGCCACAGTACTAAAAAAATATATTGATGACAAGAAAGTCCCAAGAGGGCTTAGAATTGTTATCTTTCCTTCTTTTGATAACTTATAGCCCCAACATCTACAACAATGGGAACAATTATTGTTTGAAGCGTCAAAGGGCATGATAACCATATTGATTCAACATGCCGAACGTAAAAGAGAAAATTTACTAAAAGAAATACAAGACTTAGAAGCAGAGATAAATGAATTGAACCTTCCAGAAGTTAAGGAGAAAAATTAGAGGATATTAAAAGAGGTTCTAGATAAACACCAAGTATACATTAAGGACAAAAAGACGGCTGAATCTGATCAGAAGTTTGCAAATCAATCTTCTTATACTGGAGGACAAGAGCTTTCACTGCCCAAAGTCAACAAATTGGACATTGCACATTTTGTTCTATGGACTGACTGGAATATGGTGCTTTGACTTTGAGCTTTTTTGAAGAACATTTGTCTTTAACTGAATTAGAGGATTTATGTTAAATGTGTGGTATTTATGTTCTTAATTTAATGTGTTTGTGATATTTTTGTGATATTTATATATTTTTGTTTGTTTTGTAGTTATTGCTTCATACTTATTGGTATCTTTTGTATTAAAATTGGTAATTGAAATAGCACAGTTTTGGAACCATCACACACCAATGTCATCTCCGTCTATTACATCATGTGCAATTACAGTACTTTGTGATAAAATGGTTGATTCCATTAACACAGTTAGAAATTCAAACTAACCATTCAAAGAGTGCTCCGTTTGTTTTTTAGTCATAGTTTGTTGGTACAGGTTAGCTTGTCCCACAATACATGTTTGATGACAGGCATGTTTGGAATGTATTGAGCACCACTACTATACTCTACACTAAGGGAATGTGAGGCCTTCAAATAGGAGTTTCTGTTGTCAAGCTTTTTTGGTGATGAAATATATTTCATAAATTGGCCGGCAGTTCCCCAATAGAGGTTAAATGGTTTACCAATTGAGTGCTAACTTACAATTTAAATAAGATACTATTTGGAACATGGATCAGTTTAATGATGACAGAGAACGGATTTTCTCCACAATGTTTTTAGGACAAATGGACACAGTCCCTAACATAGGAATAAAAAACAATCAGTCTGAGGGAATGAAAAAGAAATACATCAGACTAGAAAAATTGCGTAAACAAATACTATCCCATTGGTGGGATGCCACAGTACTAAAAAAATATATTGATGACAAGAAAGTCCCAAGAGGGCTTAGAATTGTTATCTTTCCTTCTTTTGATGACTTATTGCCCCAACATCTACAACAATGGGAACAATTATTGTTTGAAGCGTCAAAGGGCATGATGACCATATTGATTCAACATGCCGAACGTAAAAGAGAAAATGTACTAAAAGAAATACAAGACTTAGAAGCAGAGATAAATGAATTGAACCTTCCAGAAGTGAAGGAGAAAAATGAGAGGATATTAAAAGAGGTTCTAGATAAACACCAAGTATATATTAAGGACAAAAAGATGTCTGAATCTGATCAGAAGTTTGCAAATCAATCTTCTTATACTGGAGGACAAGAGCTTTCACTGTCCAATGTCAACAAATTGGACATTGCACATTTTTTTCTATGGACTGACTGGAATATGGTTCTTTGACTTTGAGCTTTTTTGAAGAACATTTGTCTTTATTTGGATCAGAGGATTTATGTTAAATGTGTGGTATTTATGTTCTCAATTTAATGTGTTTGTGATATTTTTGTGAAATTTATGTATTTTTGTTTGTTTTGTAGTTATTGCTTCATACTTATTGGTATCTTTTGTATTAACATTGGTAATTGAAATAGCACAGTTTTGGAACCATCACACACCAATGTCATCTCCGTCTATTACATCATGTGCAATTACAGTACTTTGTGATTAAATGGTTGATTCCATTTACACAGTTAGAAATTCAAACTAACCATTCAAAGAGTGCCCGTTCGTTTTTTAGTCATAGTTTGTTGGTACAGGTTAGCTTGTCCCACAATTTATGTTTGAAGACAGGCATGTTTGGAATGTTTTAAGCACCACTACTATACTCTACACTAAGGGAATGTGAGGCCTTCAAATAGGATTTTCTGTTGTCAAGTTTTTTTGGTGATGAAATATATTTCATAAATTGGCCGGCACTTCCCCAACAGAGGTTAAACGGTTTACCAATTGAGGGGTAACTTACAATTTAAATAAGATACTTTTTGGAACATGGATCAGTTTAATGATGACAGAGAACAGATTTTCTCCACAATGTTTTTAGGACAAATGGACACAGTCCCTAACATAGGAATATAAAACAATCAGTCAGAGGGAATGAAAAAGAAATACATCAGACTAGAAAAATTGCGTTAACAGGAACTATCCCGTTGGTGGGATGCCGCAGTACTAAAAAAATATATTGATGACAAGGAAGTCCCAAGAGGGCTTAGAATTGTTATCTTTCCTTCTTTTGATAACTTATAGCCCCAACATCTACAACAATGGGAACAATTATTGTTTGAAGCGTCAAAGGGCATGATAACCATATTGATTCAACATGCCGAACGTAAAAGAGAAAATTTACTAAAAGAAATACAAGACTTAGAAGCAGAGATAAATGAATTGAACCTTCCAGAAGTTAAGGAGAAAAATTAGAGGATATTAAAAGAGGTTCTAGATAAACACCAAGTATACATTAAGGACAAAAAGACGGCTGAATCTGATCAGAAGTTTGCAAATCAATCTTCTTATACTGGAGGACAAGAGCTTTCACTGCCCAAAGTCAACAAATTGGACATTGCACATTTTTTTCTATGGACTGACTGGAAGATGGTGCTTTGACTTTGAGCTTTTTGGAAGAACATTTGTCTTTTACTGGATTAGAGGATTTATGTTAAATGTGTGGTATTTATGTTCTTAATTTAATGTGTTTGTGATATTTTTGTGATATTTATGTATTTTTGTTTGTTTTGTAGTTATTGCTTCATACTTATTGGTATCTTTTGTATTAAAATTGGTAATTGAAATAGCACAGTTTTGGAACCATCACACACCAATGTCATCTCCCTCTATTACATCATGTGCAATTACAGTACTTTGTGATAAAATGGTTGATTCCATTAACACAGTTAGAAATTCAAACTAACCATTCAAAGAGTGCTCCGTTTGTTTTTTAGTCATAGTTTGTTGGTACAGGTTAGCTTGTCCCACAATACATGTTTGACGACAGGCATGTTTGGAATGTATTGAGCACCACTACTATACTCTAAACTAAGGGAATGTGAGGCCTTCAAATAGGAGTTTCTGTTGTCAAGCTTTTTTGGTGATGAAATATATTTCATAAATTAGCCGGCAGTTCCCCAATAGAGGTTAAATGGTTTACCAATTGAGTGCTAACTTTCAATTTAAATAAGATACTATTTGGAACATGGATCAGTTTAATGATGACAGAGAACAGATTTTCTCCACAATGTTTTTAGGACAAATGGACACAGTCCCTAACATAGGAACAAAAAACAATCAGTCAGAGGGAATGAAAAAGAAATACATCAGACTAGAAAAATTGCGTAAACAGGAACTATCCCGTTGGTGGGATGCCACAGTACAAGAAAAATATATTGATGACAAGAAAGTCCCAAGAGGGCTTAGAATTGTTATCTTTCCTTCTTTTGATGACTTATCGCCCCAACATCTACAACAATGGGAACAATTATTGTTTGAAGCGTCAAAGGGCATGATGACCATATTGATTCAACATGCCGAACATAAAGAGAAAATTTACTAAAAGAAATACAAGACTTAGAAGCAGAGATAAATGAATTGAACCTTCCAGAAGTGAAGGAGAAAAATGAGAGGATATTAAAAGAGGTTCTAGATAAACACCAAGTATATATTAAGGACAAAAAGATGGCTGAATCTGATCAGAAGTTTGCAAATCAATCTTCTTATACTGGAGGACAAGAGCTTTCACTGCCCAAAGTCAACAAATTGGACATTGCACATTTTGTTCTATGGACTGACTGGAATATAGTGCTTTGACTTTGAGCTTTTTTGAAGAACATTTGTCTTTAACTGGATTAGAGGATTTATGTTAAATGTGTGGTATTTATGTTCTTAATTTAATGTGTTTGTGATATTTTTGTGATATTTATGTATTTTTGTTTGTTTTGTAGTTATTGCTTCATACTTATTGGTATCTTTTGTATTAAAATTGGTAATTGAAATAGCACAGTTTTGGAACCATCACACACCAATGTCATCTCCGTCTATTACATCATGTGCAATTACAGTACTTTGTGATAAAATGGTTGATTCCATTAACACAGTTAGAAATTCAAACTAACCATTCAAAGAGTGCTCCGTTTGTTTTTTAGTCATAGTTTGTTGGTACAGGTTAGCTTGTCCCACAATACATGTTTGATGACAGGCATGTTTGGAATGTATTGAGCACCACTACTATACTCTACACTAAGGGAGTGTGAGGCCTTCAAATAGGAGTTTCTGTTGTCAAGCTTTTTTGGTGATGAAATATATTTCATAAATTGGCCGGCACTTCCCCAATAGAGGTTAAATGGTTTACCAATTGAGTGCTAACTTACAATTTAAATAAGATACTATTTGAAACATGGATCAGTTTAATGATGACAGAGAACAGATTTTCTCCACAATGTTTTTAGGACAAATGGACACAGTCCCTAACATAGGAATAAAAAACAATCAGTCAGAGGGAATGAAAAAGAAATACATCAGACTAGAAAAATTGCGTAAACAAATACTATCCCGTTGGTGGGATGCCACAGTACTAAAACAATATATTGATGACAAGAAAGTCCCAAGAGGGCTTAAAATTGTTATCTTTCCTTCTTTTGATGACTTATTGTCCCAACATCTACAACAATGGGAACAATTATTGTTTGAAGCGTCAAAGGGCATGATGACCATATTGATTCAACATGCCGAACGTAAAAGAGAAAATTTACTAAAAGAAATACAAGACTTAGAAGCAGAGATAAATGAATTGAACCTTCCAGAAGTGAAGGAGAAAAATGAGAGGATATTAAAAGAGGTTCTAGATAAACACCAAGTATATATTAAGGACAAAAAGATGGCTGAATCTGATCAGAAGTTTGCAAATCAATCTTCTTATACTGGAGGACAAGAGCTTTCACTGCCCAAAGTCAACAAATTGGACATTGCACATTTTTTTCTATGGACTGACTGGAATATGGTGCTTTGACTTTGAGCTTTTTTGAAGAACATTTGTCTTTATTTGGATTAGAGGATTTATGTTAAATGTGTGGTATTTATGTTCTCAATTTAATGTGTTTGTGATATTTTTGTGAAATGTATGTATTTTTGTTTGTTTTGTAGTTATTGCTTCATACTTATTGGTATCTTTTGTATTAAAATTGGTAATTGAAATAGCACAGTTTTGGAACCATCACACACCAATGTCATCTCCGTCTATTACATCATGTGCAATTACAGTACTTTGTGATAAAATGGTTGATTCCATTTACACACTTAGAAATTCAAACTAACCATTCAAAGAGTGCCCGTTCGTTTTTTAGTCATAGTTTGTTGGTACAGGTTAGCTTGTCCCACAATACATGTTTGACGACAGGCAGGTTTGGAATGTATTGAGCACCACTACTATACTCTACACTAAGGAATGTGGGGCCTTCAAATAGGATTTTCTGTTGTCAAGTTTTTGGGGTGATGAAATATATTTCATAAATTGGCCGGCACTTCCCCAATAGAGGTTAAATGGTTTACCAATTGAGTGCTAACTTACAATTTAAATAAGATACTATTTGAAACATGGATCAGTTTAATGATGACAGAGAACAGGTTTTCTCCACAATGTTTTCAGGACAAATGGACACAGTCCCTAACATAGGAATAAAAAACAATCAGTCAGAGGGAATGAAAAAGAAATACATCAGACTAGAAAAATTGCGTAAACAAATACTATCCCGTTGGTGGGATGCCACAGTACTAAAAAAATATATTGATGACAAGAAAGTCCCAAGAGGGCTTAGAATTGTTATCTTTCTTCTTTTGATGACTTATTGCCCCAACATCTACAACAATGGGAACAATTATTGTTTGAAGCGTCAAAGGGCATGATGACCATATTGATTCAACATGCCGAACGTAAAAGAGAAAATTTACTAAAAGAAATACAAGACTTAGAAGCAGAGATAAATGAATTGAACCTTCCAGAAGTGAAGGAGAAAAATGAGAGGATATTAAACGAGGTTCTAGATAAACACCAAGTATATATTAAGGACAAAAAGATGTCTGAATCTGATCAGAAGTTTGCAAATCAATCTTCTTATACTGGAGGACAAGAGCTTTCACTGTCCAAAGTCAACAAATTGGACATTGCACATTTTTTTCTATGGACTGACTGGAATATGGTGCTTTGACTTTGAGCTTTTTTGATGAACATTTGTCTTTATTTGGATTAGAGGATTTATGTTAAATGTGTTTTATTTATGTTCTTAATTTAATGTGTTTGTGATATTTTTGTGATATTTATGTATTTTTGTTTGCTTTGTAGTTATTGCTTCATACTTATTGGTATCTTTTGTATTAAAATTGGTAATTGAAATAGCACAGTTTTGGAACCATCACACACCAATGTCATCTCCGTCTATTACATCATGTGCAATTACAGTACTTTGTGATAAAATGGTTGATTCCATTTACACAGTTAGAAATTCAAACTAACCATTCAAAGAGTGCCCCGTTCGTTTTTTAGTCATTGTTTGTTGGTACAGGTTAGCTTGTCCCACAATACATGTTTGACGACAGGCATGTTTGGAATGTATTGAGCACCACTACTATACTCTAAACTAAGGGAATGTGAGGCCTTCAAATAGGATTTTCTGTTGTCAAGCTTTTTTGGTGATGAAATATATTTCATGAATTGGCCGGCACTTCCCCAATAGAGGTTAAAGGGTTTACCAATTGAGTGGTAACTTACAATTTAAATAAGATACTTTTTGGAACATGGATCAGTTTAATGATGACAGAGAACAGATTTTCTCCACAATGTTTTTAGGACAAATGGACACAGTCCCTAACATAGGAACAAAAAACAATCAGTCAGAGGGAATGAAAAAGAAATACATCAGACTAGAAAAATTGCGTAAACAGGAACTATCCCGTTGGTGGGATGCCACAGTACAAAAAAAATATATTTATGACAAGAAAGTCCCAAGAGGGCTTAGAATTGTTATCTTTCCTTCTTTTGATGACTTATCGCCCCAACATCTACAACAATGGGAACAATTATTGTTTGAAGCATCAAAGGGCATGATGACCATATTGATTCAACATGCCAAACGTAGAAGAGAAAATTTACTAAAAAAAATACAAGACTTAGAAGCAGAGATAAATGAATTGAACCGTCCAGAAATGAAGGAGAAAAACGAGAGGATATTAAAAGAGGTTCTAGATAAACACCAAGTATATATTAAGGACAAAAAGACGGCTGAATCTGATCAGAAGTTTGCAAATCAATCTTGTTATACTGGAGGACAAGAGCTTTCACTGCCCAAAGTCAACAAATTGGACATTGCACATTATTTTCTATGGACTGACTGGAATATGGTGCTTTGACTTTGAGCTTTTTTGTAGAACATTTGTCTTTATTTGGATTAGAGGATTTATGTTAAATGTGTGGTATTTATGTTCTCAATTTAATGTGTTTGTGATATTTTTGTGAAATTTATGTATTTTTGTTTGTTTTGTAGTTATTGCTTCATACTTATTGGTATCTTTTGTATTAAAATTGGTAATTGAAATAGCACAGTTTTGGAACCATCACACACCAAAGTCATCTCCGTCTATTACATCATGTGCAATTACAGTACTTTGTGATAAAATGGTTGATTCCATTTACACAGTTAGAAATTCAAACTAACCATTCAAAGAGTGCCCGTTCGTTTTTTAGTCATAGTTTGTTGGTACAGGTTAGCTTGTCCCACAATACATGTTTGACGACAGGCATGTTTGGAATGTATTGAGCACCACTACTATACTCTACACTAAGGAATGTGGGGCCTTCAAATAGGATTTTCTGTTGTCAAGTTTTTTTGGTGATGAAATATATTTCATAAATTGGCCGGCACTTCCCCAATAGAGGTTAAAGGGTTTACCAATTGAGTGGTAACTTACAATTTAAATACGATACTTTTTGGAACATGGATCAGTTTAATGATGACAGAGAACAGATTTTCTCTACAATGTTTTTAGGACAAATGGACACAGTCCCTAACATAGGAATAAAAACCAATCAGTCAGAGGGAATGAAAAAGAAATACATCAGACTAGAAAAATTGCATAAACAGGAACTATCCCGTTGGTGGGATGCCACAGTACAAAAAAAATATATTGATGACAAGAAAGTCCCAAGAGGGCTTAGAATTTTTATTTTTCCTTCTTTTGATGACTTATCGCCCCAACATCTACAACAATGGGAACAATTATTGTTTGAAGCATCTAAGGGCATGATGACCATATTGATTCAACATGCCGAACGTAAAAGAGAAAATTTACTAAAAGAAATACAAGACTTAGAAGCAGAGATAAATGAATTGAACCTTCCAGAAGTGAAGGAGAAAAATGAGAGGATATTAAAAGAGGTTCTAGATAAACACCAAGTATATATTAAGGACAAAAAGATGGCTGAATCTGATCAGAAGTTTGCAAATCAATCTTCTTATACTGGAGGACGTGAGCTTTCACTGCCCAAAGTCAACAAATTGGACATTGCACATTTTGTTCTATGGACTGACTGGAAGATGGTGCTTTGACTTTGAGCTTTTTTGAAGAACATTTGTCTTTAACTGAATTAGAGGATTTATGTTAAATGTGTGGTATTTATGTTCTTAATTTAATGTGTTTGTGATATTTTTGTGATATTTATATATTTTTGTTTGTTTTGTAGTTATTGCTTCATACTTATTGGTATCTTTTGTATTAAAATTGGTAATTGAAATAGCACAGTTTTGGAACCATCACACACCAATGTCATCTCCGTCTATTACATCATGTGCAATTACAGTACTTTGTGATAAAATGGTTGATTCCATTAACACAGTTAGAAATTCAAACTAACCATTCAAAGAGTGCTCCGTTTGTTTTTTAGTCATAGTTTGTTGGTACAGGTTAGCTTGTCCCACAATACATGTTTGATGACAGGCATGTTTGGAATGTATTGAGCACCACTACTATACTCTACACTAAGGGAATGTGAGGCCTTCAAATAGGAGTTTCTGTTGTCAAGCTTTTTTGGTGATGAAATATATTTCATAAATTGGCCGGCAGTTCCCCAATAGAGGTTAAATGGTTTACCAATTGAGTGCTAACTTACAATTTAAATAAGATACTATTTGGAACATGGATCAGTTTAATGATGACAGAGAACAGATTTTCTCCACAATGTTTTTAGGACAAATGGACACAGTCCCTAACATAGGAATGAAAAACAATCAGTCTGAGGGAATGAAAAAGAAATACATCAGACTCGAAAAATTGCGTAAACAAATACTATCCCATTGGTGGGATGCCACAGTACTAAAAAAATATATTGATGACAAGAAAGTCCCAAGAGGGCTTAGAATTGTTATCTTTCCTTCTTTTGATGACTTATTGCCCCAACATCTACAACAATGGGAACAATTATTGTTTGAAGCGTCAAAGGGCATGATGACCATATTGATTCAACATGCCGAACGTAAAAGAGAAAATGTACTAAAAGAAATACAAGACTTAGAAGCAGAGATAAATGAATTGAACCTTCCAGAAGTGAAGGAGAAAAATGAGAGGATATTAAAAGAGGTTCTAGATAAACACCAAGTATATATTAAGGACAAAAAGATGTCTGAATCTGATCAGAAGTTTGCAAATCAATCTTCTTATACTGGAGGACAAGAGCTTTCACTGTCCAATGTCAACAAATTGGACATTGCACATTTTTTTCTATCGACTGACTGGAATATGGTTCTTTGACTTTGAGCTTTTTTGAAGAACATTTGTCTTTATTTGGATCAGAGGATTTATGTTAAATGTGTGGTATTTATGTTCTCAATTTAATGTGTTTGTGATATTTTTGTGAAATTTATGTATTTTTGTTTGTTTTGTAGTTATTGCTTCATACTTATTGGTATCTTTTGTATTAACATTGGTAATTGAAATAGCACAGTTTTGGAACCATCACACACCAATGTCATCTCCGTCTATTACATCATGTGCAATTACAGTACTTTGTGATTAAATGGTTGATTCCATTTACACAGTTAGAAATTCAAACTAACCATTCAAAGAGTGCCCCGTTCGTTTTTTAGTCATAGTTTGTTGGTACAGGTTAGCTTGTCCCACAATTTATGTTTGAAGACAGGCATGTTTGGAATGTATTAAGCACCACTACTATACTCTACACTAAGGGAATGTGAGGCCTTCAAATAGGATTTTCTGTTGTCAAGTTTTTTTGGTGATGAAATATATTTCATAAATTGGCCGGCACTTCCCCAACAGAGGTTAAACGGTTTACCAATTGAGGGGTAACTTACAATTTAAATAAGATACTTTTTGGAACATGGATCAGTTTAATGATGACAGAGAACAGATTTTCTCCACAATGTTTTTAGGACAAATGGACACAGTCCCTAACATAGGAATAAAAAACAATCAGTCAGAGGGAATGAAAAAGAAATACATCAGACTAGAAAAATTGCGTTAACAGGAACTATCCCGTTGGTGGGATGCCGCAGTACTAAAAAAATATATTGATGACAAGAAAGTCCCAAGAGGGCTTAGAATTGTTATCTTTCCTTCTTTTGATAACTTATAGCCCCAACATCTACAACAATGGGAACAATTATTGTTTGAAGCGTCAAAGGGCATGATAACCATATTGATTCAACATGCCGAACGTAAAAGAGAAAATTTACTAAAAGAAATACAAGACTTAGAAGCAGAGATAAATGAATTGAACCTTCCAGAAGTTAAGGAGAAAAATTAGAGGATATTAAAAGAGGTTCTAGATAAACACCAAGTATACATTAAGGACAAAAAGACGGCTGAATCTGATCAGAAGTTTGCAAATCAATCTTCTTATACTGGAGGACAAGAGCTTTCACTGCCCAAAGTCAACAAATTGGACATTGCACATTTTTTTCTATGGACTGACTGGAATATGGTGCTTTGACTTTGAGCTTTTTGGAAGAACATTTGTCTTTTACTGGATTAGAGGATTTATGTTAAATGTGTGGTATTTATGTTCTTAATTTAATGTGTTTGTGATATTTTTGTGATATTTATGTATTTTTGTTTGTTTTGTAGTTATTGCTTCATACTTATTGGTATCTTTTGTATTAAAATTGGTAATTGAAATAGCACAGTTTTGGAACCATCACACACCAATGTCATCTCCCTCTATTACATCATGTGCAATTACAGTACTTTGTGATAAAATGGTTGATTCCATTTACACAGTTAGAAATTCAAACTAACCATTCAAAGAGTGCCCTGTTCGTTTTTTAGTCATAGTTTGTTGGTACAGGTTAGCTTGTCCCACAATACATGTTTGACGACAGGCATGTTTGGAATGTATTGAGCACCACTACTATACTCTAAACTAAGGGAATGTGAGGCCTTCAAATAGGAGTTTCTGTTGTCAAGCTTTTTTGGTGATGAAATATATTTCATAAATTGGCCGGCAGTTCCCCAATAGAGGTTAAATGGTTTACCAATTGAGTGCTAACTTACAATTTAAATAAGATACTATTTGGAACATGGATCAGTTTAATGATGACAGAGAACAGATTTTCTCCACAATGTTTTTAGGACAAATGGACACAGTCCCTAACATAGGAACAAAAAACAATCAGTCAGAGGGAATGAAAAAGAAATACATCAGACTAGAAAAATTGCGTAAACAGGAACTATCCCGTTGGTGGGATGCCACAGTACAAAAAAAATATATTGATGACAAGAAAGTCCCAAGAGGGCTTAGAATTGTTATCTTTCCTTCTTTTGATGACTTATCGCCCCAACATCTACAACAATGGGAACAATTTTTGTTTGAAGCGTCAAAGGGCATGATGACCATATTGATTCAACATGCCGAACATAAAGAGAAAATTTACTAAAAGAAATACAAGACTTAGAAGCAGAGATAAATGAATTGAACCTTCCAGAAGTGAAGGAGAAAAATGAGAGGATATTAAAAGAGGTTCTAGATAAACACCAAGTATATATTAAGGACAAAAAGATGGCTGAATTTGATCAGAAGTTTGCAAATCAATCTTCTTATACTGGAGGACAAGAGCTTTCACTGCCCATAGTCAACAAATGGACATTGCACATTTTTTTCTATGGACTGACTGGAATATGGTGCTTTGACTTTGAGCTTTTTTGAAGAACATTTGTCTTTATTTGGATTAGAGGATTTATGTTAAATGTGTGGTATTTATGTTCTTAATTTAATGTGTTTGTGATATTTTTGTGATATTTATGTATTTTTGTTTGTTTTGTAGTTATTGCTTCATACTTATTGGTATCTTTTGTATTAAAATTGGTAATTGAAATAGCACAGTTTTGGAACCATCACACACCAATGTCATCTCCGTCTATTACATCATGTGCAATTACAGTACTTTGTGATAAAATGGTTGATTCCATTAACACAGTTAGAAATTCAAACTAACCATTCAAAGAGTGCTCCGTTTGTTTTTTAGTCATAGTTTGTAGGTACAGGTTAGCTTGTCCCACAATACATGTTTGATGACAGGCATGTTTGGAATGTATTGAGCACCACTACTATACTCTACACTAAGGGAATGTGAGGCCTTCAAATAGGAGTTTCTGTTGTCAAGCATTTTTGGTGATGAAATATATTTCATAAATTGGCTGGCAGTTCCCCAGTAGAGGTTAAATGGTTTACCAATTGAGTGCTAACTTACAATTTAAATAAGATACTATTTGGAACATGGATCAGTTTAATGATGACAGAGAACAGATTTTCTCCACAATGTTTTTAGGACAAATGGACACAGTCCCTAACATAGGAACAAAAAACAATCAGTCAGAGGGAATGAAAAAGAAATACATCAGACTAGAAAAATTGCGTAAACAGGAACTATCCCGTTGGTGGGATGCCACAGTACAAAAAAAATATATTGATGACAAGAAAGTCCCAAGAGGGCTTAGAATTGTTATCTTTCCTTCTTTTGATGACTTATCGCCCCAACATCTACAACAATGGGAACAATTATTGTTTGAAGCGTCAAAGGGCATGATGACCATATTGATTCAACATGCCGAACATAAAGAGAAAATTTACTAAAAGAAATACAAGACTTAGAAGCAGAGATAAATGAATTGAACCTTCCAGAAGTGAAGGAGAAAAATGAGAGGATATTAAAAGAGGTTCTAGATAAACACCAAGTATATATTAAGGACAAAAAGATGGCTGAATCTGATCAGAAGTTTGCAAATCAATCTTCTCATACTGGAGGACAAGAGCTTTCACTGCCCAAAGTCAACAAATTGGACATTGCACATTTTGTTCTATGGACTGACTGGAATATAGTGCTTTGACTTTGAGCTTTTTTGAAGAACATTTGTCTTTAACTGGATTAGAGGATTTATGTTAAATGTGTGGTATTTATGTTCTTAATTTAATGTGTTTGTGATATTTTTGTGATATTTATGTATTTTTGTTTGTTTTGTAGTTATTGCTTCATACTTATTGGTATCTTTTGTATTAAAATTGGTAATTGAAATAGCACAGTTTTGGAACCATCACACACCAATGTCATGTCCGTCTATTACATCATGTGCAATTACAGTACTTTGTGATAAAATGGTTGATTCCATTAACACAGTTAGAAATTCAAACTAACCATTCAAAGAGTGCTCCGTTTGTTTTTTAGTCATAGTTTGTTGGTACAGGTTAGCTTGTCCCACAATACATGTTTGATGACAGGCATGTTTGAAATGTATTGAGCACCACTACTATACTCTACACTAAGGTAATGTGAAGCCTTCAAATAGGAGTTTCTGTTGTCAAGCTTTTTTGGTGATGAAATATATTTCATAAATTGGCCGGCACTTCCCCAATAGAGGTTAAATGGTTTACCAATTGAGTGCTAACTTACAATTTAAATAAGATACTATTTGAAACATGGATCAGTTTAATGATGACAGAGAACAGATTTTCTCCACAATGTTTTTAGGACAAATGGACACAGTCCCTAACATAGGAATAAAAAACAATCAGTCAGAGGGAATGAAAAAGAAATACATCAGACTAGAAAAATTGCGTAAACAAATACTATCCCGTTGGTGGGATGCCACAGTACTAAAAAAATATATTGATGACAAGAAAGTCCCAAGAGGGCTTAGAATTGTTATCTTTCCTTCTTTTGATGACTTATTGCCCCAACATCTACAACAATGGGAACAATTATTGTTTGAAGCGTCAAAGGGCATGATGACCATATTGATTCAACATGCCGAACGTAAAAGAGAAAATTTACTAAAAGAAATACAAGACTTAGAAGCAGAGATAAATGAATTGAACCTTCCAGAAGTGAAGGAGAAAAATGAGAGGATATTAAAAGAGGTTCTAGATAAACACCAAGTATATATTAAGGACAAAAAGATGGCTGAATCTGATCAGAAGTTTGCAAATCAATCTTCTTATACTGGAGGACAAGAGCTTTCACTGCCCAAACTCAACAAATTGGACATTGCACATTTTTTTCTATGGACTGACTGGAATATGGTGCTTTGACTTTGAGCTTTTTTGAAGAACATTTGTCTTTATTTGGATTAGAGGATTTATGTTAAATGTGTGGTATTTATGTTCTCAATTTAATGTGTTTGTGATATTTTTGTGAAATTTATGTATTTTTGTTTGTTTTGTAGTTATTGCTTCATACTTATTGGTATCTTTTGTATTAAAATTGGTAATTGAAATAGCACAGTTTTGGAACCATCACACACCAATGTCATCTCCGTCTATTACATCATGTGCAATTACAGTACTTTGTGATTAAATGGTTGATTCCATTTACACAGTAAGAAATTCAAACTAACCATTCAAAGAGTGCCCCGTTCGTTTTTTAGTCATAGTTTGTTGGTACAGGTTAGCTTGTCCCACAATACATGTTTGAAGACAGGCATGTTTGGAATGTATTAAGCACCACTACTATACTCTACACTAAGGGAATGTGAGGCCTTCAAATAGGATTTTCTGTTGTCAAGCATTTTTGGTGATGAAATATATTTCATGAATTGGCCGGCACTTCCCCAATAGAGGTTAAAGGGTTTACCAATTGAGTGGTAACTTACAATTTAAATAAGATACTTTTTGGAACATGGATCAGTTTAATGATGACAGAGAACAGATTTTCTCCACAATGTTTTTAGGACAAATGGACACAGTCCCTAACATAGGAACAAAAAACAATCAGTCAGAGGGAACGAAAAAGAAATACATCAGACTAGAAAAATTGCGTAAACAGGAACTATCCCGTTGGTGGGATGCCACAGTACAAAAAAAATATATTGATGACAAGAAAGTCCCAAGAGGGCTTAGAATTGTTATCTTTCCTTCTTTTGATGACTTATCACCCCAACATCTACAACAATGGGAACAATTATTGTTTGAAGCATCAAAGGGCATGATGACCATATTGATTCAACATGCCGAACGTAAAAGAGAAAATGTACTAAAAAAAATACAAGACTTAGAAGCAGAGATAAATGAATTGAACCGTCCAGAAGTGAAGGAGAAAAATGAGAGGATATTAAAAGAGGTTCTAGATAAACACCAAGTATATATTAAGGACAAAAAGATGGCTGAATCTGATCAGAAGTTTGCAAATCAATCTTCTTATACTGGAGGACAAGAGCTTTCACTGCCCAAAGTCAACAAATTGGACATTGCACATTTTTTTCTATGGACTGACTGGAATATGGTGCTTTGACTTTGAGCTTTTTTGTAGAACATTTGTCTTTATTTGGATTAGAGGATTTATGTTAAATGTGTGGTATTTATGTTCTCAATTTAATGTGTTTGTGATATTTTTGTGAAATTTATGTATTTTTGTTTGTTTTGTAGTTATTGCTTCATACTTATTCGTATCTTTTGTATTAAAATTGGTAATTGAAATAGCACAGTTTTGGAACCATCACACACCAATGTCATCTCCGTCTATTACATCATGTGCAATTACAGTACTTTGTGATAAAATGGTTGATTCCATTTACACAGTTAGAAATTCAAACTAACCATTCAAAGAGTGCCCGTTCGTTTTTTTGTCATAGTTTGTTGGTACAGGTTAGCTTGTCCCACAATACATGTTTGACGACAGGCATGTTTGGAATGTATTGAGCACCACTACTATACTCTACACTAAGGAATGTGGGGCCTTCAAATAGGATTTTCTGTTGTCAAGTTTTTTTGGTGATGAAATATATTTCATAAATTGGCCGGCACTTCCCCAATAGAGGTTAAAGGGTTTACCAATTGAGTGGTAACTTACAATTTAAATACGATACTTTTTGGAAAATGGATCAGTTTAATGATGACAGAGAACAGATTTTCTCCACAATGTTTTTAGGACAAATGGACACAGTCCCTAACATAGGAATAAAAAACAATCAGTCAGAGGGAATGAAAAAGAAATACATCAGACTAGAAAAATTGCATAAACAGGAACTATCCCGTTGGTGGGATGCCACAGTACAAAAAAAATATATTGATGACAAGAAAGTCCCAAGAGGGCTTAGAATTTTTATTTTTCCTTCTTTTGATGACTTATCGCCCCAACATCTACAACAATGGGAACAATTATTGTTTGAAGCATCAAAGGGCATGATGACCATATTGATTCAACATGCCGAACGTAAAAGAGAAAATTTACTAAAAGAAATACAAGACTTAGAAGCAGAGATAAATGAATTGAACCTTCCAGAAGTGAAGGAGAAAAATGAGAGGATATTAAAAGAGGTTCTAGATAAACACCAAGTATATATTAAGGACAAAAAGATGGCTGAATCTGATCAGATGTTTGCAAATCAATCTTCTTATACTGGAGGACAAGAGCTTTCACTGCCCAAAGTCAACAAATTGGACAGTGCACATTTTTTTCTATGGACAGACTGGAATATGGTGCTTTGACTTTGAGCTTTTTGGAAGAACATTTGTCTTTTACTGGATTAGAGGATTTATGTTAAATGTGTGGTATTTATGTTCTTAATTTAATGTGTTTGTGATATTTTTGTGAAATTTATGTATTTTTGTTTGTTTTGTAGTTATTGCTTCATACTTATTGGTATCTTTTGTATTAAAATTGGTAATTGAAATAGCACAGTTTTGGAACCATCACACACCAATGTCATCTCCGTCTATTACATCATGTGCAATTACAGTACTTTATGATAAAATGGTTGATTCCATTTACACACTTAGAAATTCAAACTAACCATTCAAAGAGTGCCCCGTTCGTTTTTTAGTCATAGTTTGTTGGTACAGGTTAGCTTGTCCCACAATACATGTTTGTTGACAGGCATGTTTGGAATGTATTGAGCACCACTACTATACTCTACACTAAGGGAATGTGAGGCCTTCAAATAGGAGTTTCTGTTGTCAAGCTTTTTTGGTGATGAAATATATTTCATAAATTGGCCGGCAGTTCCCCAATAGAGGTTAAATGGTTTACCAATTGAGTGCTAACTTACAATTTAAATAAGATACTATTTGGAACATGGATCAGTTTAATGATGACAGAGAACAGATTTTCTCCACAATGTTTTTAGGACAAATGTACACAGTCCCTAACATAGGAGCAAAAAACAATCAGTCAGAGGGAATGAAAAAGAAATACATCAGACTAGAAAAATTGTGTAAACAGGAACTATCCCGTTGGTGGGATGCCACAGTACAAAAAAAATATATTGATGACAAGAAAGTCCCAAGAGGGCTTAGAATTGTTATCTTTCCTTCTTTTGATGACTTATCGCCCCAACATCTACAACAATGGGAACAATTATTGTTTGAAGCGTCAAAGGGCATGATGACCATATTGATTCAACATGCCGAACATAAAGAGAAAATTTACTAAAAGAAATACAAGACTTAGAAGCAGAGATAAATGAATTGAACCTTCCAGAAGTGAAGGAGAAAAATGAGAGGATATTAAAAGAGGTTCTAGATAAACACCAAGTATATATTAAGGACAAAAAGATGGCTGAATTTGATCAGAAGTTTGCAAATCAATCTTCTTATACTGGAGGACAAGAGCTTTCACTGCCCAAAGTCAACAAATTGGACATTGCACATTTTGTTCTATGGACTGACTGGAATATGGTGCTTTGACTTTGAGCTTTTTTGAAGAACATTTGTCTTTAACTGGATTAGAGGATTTATGTTAAATGTGTGGTATTTATGTTCTTAATTTAATGTGTTTGTGATATTTTTGTGATATTTATGTATTTTTGTTTGTCTTGTAGTTATTGCTTCATACTTATTGGTATCTTTTGTATTAAAATTGGTAATTGAAATAGCACAGTTTTGGAACCATCACACACCAATGTCATCTCCGTCTATTACATCATGTGCAATTACAGTACTTTGTGATAAAATGGTTGATTCCATTAACACAGTTAGAAATTCAAACTAACCATTCAAAGAGTGCTCCGTTTGTTTTTTAGTCAGAGTTTGTTGGTACAGGTTAGCTTGTCCCACAATACATGTTTGATGACAGGCATGTTTGGAATGTATTGAGCACCACTACTATACTCTACACTAAGGGAATGTGAGGCCTTCAAATAGGAGTTTCTGTTGTCAAGCTTTTTTGGTGATGAAATATATTTCATAAATTGGCCGGCAGTTCCCCAATAGAGGTTAAATGGTTTACCAATTGAGTGCTAACTTACAATTTAAATAAGATACTATTTGGAACATGGATCAGTTTAATGATGACAGAGAACAGATTTTCTCCACAATGTTTTTAGGACAAATGGACACAGTCCCTAACATAGGAACAAAAAACAATCAGTCAGAGGGAATGAAAAAGAAATACATCAGACTAGAAAAATTGCGTAAACAGGAACTATCCCGTTGGTGGGATGCCACAGTACAAAAAAAATATATTGATGACAAGAAAGTCCCAAGAGGGCTTAGAATTGTTATCTTTCCTTCTTTTGATGACTTATCGCCCCAACATCTACAACAATGGGAACAATTATTGTTTGAAGCGTCAAAGGGCATGATGACCACATTGATTCAACATGCCGAACATAAAGAGAAAATTTACTAAAAGAAATACAAGACTTAGAAGCAGAGATAAATGAATTGAACCTTCCAGAAGTGAAGGAGAAAAATGAGAGGATATTAAAAGAGGTTCTAGATAAACACCAAGTATATATTAAGGACAAAAAGATGGCTGAATTTGATCAGAAGTTTGCAAATCAATCTTCTTATACTGGAGGACAAGAGCTTTCACTGCCCAAAGTCAACAAATTGGACATTGCACATTTTGTTCTATGGACTGACTGGAATATGGTGCTTTGACTTTGAGCTTTTTTGAAGAACATTTGTCTTTAACTGGATTAGAGGATTTATGTTAAATGTGTGGTATTTATGTTCTTAATTTAATGTGTTTGTGATATTTTTGTATTTTTGTTTGTCTTGTAGTTATTGCTTCATACTTATTGGTATCTTTTGTATTAAAATTGGTAATTGAAATAGCACAGTTTTGGAACCATCACACACCAATGTCATCTCCGTCTATTACATCATGTGCAATTACAGTACTTTGTGATAAAATGGTTGATTCCATTAACACAGTTAGAAATTCAAACTAACCATTCAAAGAGTGCTCCGTTTGTTTTTTAGTCATAGTTTGTTGGTACAGGTTAGCTTGTCCCACAATACATGTTTGATGACAGGCATGTTTGGAATGTATTGAGCACCACTACTATACTCTACACTAAGGGAATGTGAGGCCTTCAAATAGGAGTTTCTGTTGTCAAGCTTTTTTGGTGATGAAATATATTTCATAAATTGGCCGGCAGTTCCCCAATAGAGGTTAAATGGTTTACCAATTGAGTGCTAACTTACAATTTAAATAAGATACTATTTGGAACATGGATCAGTTTAATGATGACAGAGAACAGATTTTCTCCACAATGTTTTTAGGACAAATGGACACAGTCCCTAACATAGGAACAAAAAACAATCAGTCAGAGGGAATGAAAAAGAAATACATCAGACTAGAAAAATTGCGTAAACAGGAACTATCCCGTTGGTGGGATGCCACAGTACAAAAAAAATATATTGATGACAAGAAAGTCCCAAGAGGGCTTAGAATTGTTATCTTTCCTTCTTTTGATGACTTATCGCCCCAACATCTACAACAATGGGAACAATTATTGTTTGAAGCGTCAAAGGGCATGATGACCATATTGATTCAACATGCCGAACATAAAGAGAAAATTTACTAAAAGAAATACAAGACTTAGAAGCAGAGATAAATGAATTGAACCTTCCAGAAGTGAAGGAGAAAAATGAGAGGATATTAAAAGAGGTTCTAGATAAACACCAAGGCCCTCATTCTGACGTTGGCAGGCGGCGGAGGCCGCCCGCCAAAGTCCCGCCGTCAGGTTACTGTTCCGCGGTCGAAAGACCGCGGCGGTAATTCTGACATTCCCGCTGGGCTGGCGGGCGGCCGCCTTCAGGCCGCCCGCCAGCCCAGCGGGAAAGAGGCTTCCACGATGAAGCCGGCTCGGAATCGAGCCGGCGGAGTGGAAGCTGTGCGACGGGTGCAGTTGCACCCGTCGCGTATTTCACTGTCTGCGCAGCAGACAGTGAAATACATTTAGGGGCCCTCTTACGGGGGCCCCTGCAGTGCCCATGCCAGTGGCATGGGCACTGAAGGGGCCCCCAGGGGCCCCGCGACCCCCCCTACCGCCATCCGGTTCCCGGCGGGCCGGATGGCGGTAGGGGGGGTCGGAATCCCCTCGGCGGCGCAGCTAGCTGCGCCGCCTTGGAGGATTCCAATGGGCGGCGGTACACTGGCGGGAGACCGCCAGTGTTGCCGGTCCGACCGCGGCTTTACTGCCGCGGTCGGAATGCCCATTGGAGCACCGCCGGGCTGTCGGCGGTGATCCCGCGGTCCTCCAACCCGGCGGTCATGGACCGCCAGGGTTGGAATGACCACCCAAGTATATATTAAGGACAAAAAGATGGCTGAATTTGATCAGAAGTTTGCAAATCAATCTTCTTATACTGGAGGACAAGAGCTTTCACTGCCCATAGTCAACAAATGGACATTGCACATTTTTTTCTATGGACTGACTGGAATATGGTGCTTTGACTTTGAGCTTTTTTGAAGAACATTTGTCTTTATTTGGATTAGAGGATTTATGTTAAATGTGTGGTATTTATGTTCTCAATTTAATGTGTTTGTGATATTTTTGTGAAATTTATGTATCTTTGTTTGTTTTGTAGTTATTGCTTCATACTGATTGGTATCTTTTGTATTAAAATTGGTAATTGACATAGCACAGTTTTGGAACCATCACACACCAATGTCATCTCCGTCTATTACATCATGTGCAATTACAGTACTTTGTGATAAAATGGTTGATTCCATTTACACAGTTAGAAATTCAAACTAACCATTCAAAGAGTGCCCGTTCGTTTTTTAGTCATAGTTTGTTGGTACAGGTTAGCTTGTCCCACAATACATGTTTGACGACAGGCATGTTTGGAATGTATTGAGCACCACTACTATACTCTACACTAAGGAATGTGGGGCCTTCAAATAGGATTTTCTGTTGTCAAGTTTTTTGGGTGATGAAATATATTTCATAAATTGGCCGGCACTTCCCCAATAGAGGTTAAAGGGTTTACCAATTGAGTGATAACTTACAATTTAAATAAGATACTTTTTGGAACATGGATCAGTTTAATGATGACAGGGAACAGATTTTCTCCACAATGTTTTTAGGACAAATGGACACAGTCCCTAACATAGGAATAAAAAACAATCAGTCAGAGGGAATGAAAAAGAAATACATTTGACTAGAAAAATTGCGTAAACAGGAACTATCCCGTTGGTGGGATGCCACAGTACAAAAAAAATATATTGATGACAAGAAAGTCCCAAGAGGGCTTAGAATTTTTATCTTTCCTTCTTTTGATGACTTATCGCCCCAACATCTACAACAATGGGAACAATTATTGTTTGAAGCATCAAAGGGCATGATGACCATATTGATTCAACATGCCGAACGTAAAAGAGAAAATTTACTACAAGAAATTCAAGACTTAGAAGCAGAGATAAATTAATTGAACCTTCCAGAAGTGAAGGAGAAAAATGAGAGGATATTAAAAGAGGTTCTAGATAAACACCAAGTATATATTAAGGACAAAAAGATGGCTGAATCTGATCAGATGTTTGCAAATCAATCTTCTTATACTGGAGGACAAGAGCTTTCACTGCCCAAAGTCAACAAATTGGACATTGCACATTTTTTTCTATGGACTGACTGGAATATGGTGGTTTGACTTTGAGCTTTTTTGAAGAATATTTGTCTTTAATTGGATTAGAGGATTTATGTTAAATGTGTGGTATTTATGTTCTTCATTTAATGTGTTTGTGTAATTTTTGTGATATTTATGGATTTTTGTTTGTTTTGTAGTTCGTTTTTTAGTCATCAAATGTCTATTTCCCCTTCCACAATACAACTGTGCCCCTAGGGTGTAGAAAATTGGTGCACATGAATATTGCACCTCAGAGGTACTGTTTGTAATTCTGGGCCAGATCTCCAACTATATTTACATATTATTATGGTATTACCCTTTTCTCCTCCACAATACTTTTGAATAACATTGTCCTTTAGCAGAAATTGACATAATAAGTTCATGCTGGGATAACACTGTTAAGTCCCTGGGCCCAACCAGTAGGACATCAGTACCTCACTCACTAAGATCATCACTATACATAGAGAGGTTGGGTCCCCACACTTTTATCCTCAAACAAAATGCCTTCAAAAAACAGCTTCTTATGGGTCCAGTCCTCTAGGAAATGCTTGGTGGGGTAAATGGTCAGTCCAGCCCTGATCACAGGTCACTGTCACAGAACAATTGTAGGGACCACACTTGTCACAACCCTCTATGAAACAACCTTGATGTAAAGCAATCAAAGTATATATGGATGCATTTGAAATATCAAGTTATCAATTGATAACTTGAAATGAATATCACTTAATGGAAGCCTCTTATTCAAAAGGCATCCGGACACAGAACTGCAGATGCTTACTGGTATTTCTATCCTCTAGGACATAGTTTACTGTCACAGGGCTCACAAACCCAATTGAAGTATGTTCTTTTATAATGGGTTAATCAAACGTTCTCTCCTAGATTACAGCTATGTTTTTATGGCAAATTCTTCAGCAATAATAATTTTTGTGGGGAGTGAAGAAGAATCAGTAAGACCCTTAGTCACCAAAGACCAGATATAAATATAAGTTGGGAACAGAAATCCAGGACATACAATACCACAGTACCCCTTCATTCTGATATTGGATTTATAGGATCTGAGGTCATTGGTACTCATGGGCAGGATAAGAATCTAATCTCCTTTATGGACCAGCCAGCTAAGCTAAAGATTGTATGTACTTGGAACAAAGTAGCCCCCCTATAAATTATTCTTTGGGACAATACGCTAGGCTGTGGAAATGCTGACCAGATCAATTCTATGGGAGAATACAGCAGTACTTAATTGTCTGTTTGTCAACAGAATCACCAGAGACATATTACCCTGAGGGCCATGACAATTTACTGGAAAGAGTAGCTAATGTTCTGAGTATAGCTGTGTGATATTATGAGTTTGGAGGAATCTTGACCTGAGCTCAGTTGTGGTTGGCTGTTTGGAGCAATGTTGTGAAGACAGAATTTATGACCCATACTAGTTTTTTCCTGTGTGTTTTGGGTAGGTTGGGAGAGTAGGCCAACTCCAGAAGTGCTGTAAAAGAGACAATTTTTAACTGTGGGGAATTTTTTGCTTGATTTTTCAGTTTATTTTTACTTGACCAATACAAAAAGTTTCTTAAATGTGTGAAACCTGAAGGCGATTGGTCAGCAGACCTGTCAGTCATATGTTTTGCTGTGCTACATGCCTCCTTTGCCAAAATAATTTAAATCCTGTTAAAATCAAACTTACATAGCCTAAAAATCAGTCTGGAAACAAAGGGAGAACAACAAACCAGTGAAGCAGAGGCAAAGCCAAGCAGCAGGACTGGAAATGCCCTTTATTGAGCGCAAGCAGAACACCTGTCAAGAAACTATAAAGAGCCAGAAGAAGAGAAACTAATCAGGGAGAGTTGCACAAATGCTAGACTCAAAAGAGGGAATACCTGTGAGAGATCCAGGGCCAGATGTATCAAGCTTCCAGTTTGCATTTCTTAAATAGCGAATTTTAAGAAATCGCTATTTAAGAAATGCAAAATGGGATGTAACAAAATGTGAGATTGTAGTAGCAATTTCTTAAAATTCACAAATGCAATTTGCGAATTGTAAATACCGAATCGCAAAAAAATAGCAAATCAGTATTTGAAAATCACAAATTGCAAAAACGGCAAACCAGAACAGCCTGATGACATCAAAACCAGGAAGTGAGTCAGCCCATGGTGTTTCAAGGTGCCACACCCACAGGAGCAGGCAGAGAGACACAGCCCAGCACCAGGGAGGCAGCCTTGTGATCCAGCCAGGACCAAACAGCAACATGGCCAATTATGGGAATGTGAAGGAGAAAGGAGACAGGAAGCGCAACCTCAAATTCAGTGAGCAGGAATCTGATGAAGTGGTCAGAACCACAACAAACATTTTGGGAAGAACTCACTCCAGGTACCTGAAAGTGAGAAGAGGAAACTGTGGTCAGACATCCAGACCAAAATATGCGCAGTGGGTGTTGCACAGCGCTCTGTTGAGGAGATACGCAAGTGATGGTACAACTTGCGTTTCGGTGCCAAAGAGAGGGTAGCCAGCAGGCTAAAGGAGGCAAGGAGCACTGGAGGAGGACCACCCACCCAGACACCATCCACACAAATGGAAGACATGGTGGAGTCCACACTGCTTCCTGAAGCTGTCATTGGTGTCACTGACATTGACACCTCAGGGACACCCAGCACCAGCAAAGGTACGGGCAGTAATGATGTGTATCCCCATATGTGCATGTACAAGTGCTACCTAGAAAATAGCTATTATCTCGATGCAATGTGATAAATAGTCCATGCCACATCTAACATACAACGTAACAATGCCTCATGGGAGTGTTAGTCCACACCCCTAAAGTGCAAATACCACATAAATAGCAAGATAGTGTTCAGCTACATAGAGAAACAACACAAACGACTCATAGTGATACGGTGTTAGTGTATAATACTATTATGCAACATTTTGTGAAATATTAAAAAATGACATGATGCACATTGTCGTGCTAGATGTCCTGGGCCCTGCGCAGCAGACGGTGAAAATGTGGGGGATAGCGAAACACAGCCACAGTCCGATTCAAACACCAGTGAGTCCTTCATTATTGCACCAACTAGACGCAGGGCAATAGTGTTACCTCTCCCAGAGTATAACTTGGACTCTGATGAAATGCCGGATGAAGTACCCACACCACCCCCAGAGGCTAGATTCACAGGAAGACAGCAGTCCCTGAACCAGCATCAGTCCACTCCCCTCAGGAGGCGTCACAATGCAAGCAGACAGTGCACTGATGAAGGAGAGGGCCCATCACTTTTTGGGGGCATTGAAGCTTCCATGCTGAAAGTGCAGCGCCTGCAATGCAAACACATGAGGTCAATGCACAGGCAGTTGGTGTCTCACAATGACAGCACAGGAGTAATGCACAAGCAGTTGAATGCACTCAATAAGAACATCGGATCAGTGCACAAGCAGTTGGAGTCTCTGAATGAAAACATGTGCAAGCTGCATGTGGGACAGCAAACAGCAGCAGAAAACACAAAGGAGATGACAAACGCCATTAGGGAACTCTGCACTGAGATTCAGCAGGAGCCTGTCAGCCACCGTAGGCACCATCACCAATTGATGGGCTGGTTGGATGGCTTCTGCAGATCAATTAAACGGCTCGATAGCTCAACTGCCTTGATTTCACGACGTGCTGTGGGCATACAGGTGGAGACGGCACATTGCAGTTGGGACATTGTGCAGGGATTGGTCCAAATAACCAATGTTCTGGATGCAATGCAGACAGCACGGAGTGCTACAAACAGTGAACTGGGTGGTGGGGATAGTGAAGAGCTCTCTAGCCTCAGCAGTGTCACAGCCTCTGTGATGGATCCTAGGCATCGCAGTACCAGACACAGTACTGTCTTTGAACCCACTACAAGAGGTGCCAGCGAGGCCACTGAGCACTCCAGTGGGGTGCATGGATGTAGGAAGTAATGTTGAGGGGTACAGGGGACTAGCTTAACATGTAGCAATACAGTTATACTATGATGCTAATAGTGTGACAATGTTACTCGCATCTGTTTGTCTACAGTGCATAGCTATGTCCTATTCACACATATGTTACCTGAAGTCAAGGTAATAAAGATGCTACCAACAGCAATACATATAATTAACATAGTATTGTCATTACTTACATCAGAAATGGTTGCGGGTGATGTCAGCACGTCTTTGTCTGCCCTCTGCTGCACTGTTCCTGTCTACTGGGTAAAGGGGTGGTAAGGGATTACCATACTCATCTGAGTCCGGTGGGTTCCACAGGTATGCCCCTTGTTGTTGCAATGTTGTCCAACATAGCACATGCAGCCACGATTTTGCAGGTTGTTTCAGGGCAATATTTGAGTGCAGCACCACTCTTGTGGATGCACCTGAAGCAGCTCTTCAGCAGTCCAAAGGTCCTCTCCACAACACTGTGGGTTGTCCTGTGAGCAGCATTGTACCTCCTCTAGCCAGGCTTTGCAGGACTCAGGTAGGGCGTCAGTATAAAGGACCGCACTGCATAGGCACTGTCTCCTGGAATGAAATGAGAGTGAAATGAGTACTTGTTATATCTTACGTCACATTTACGTCAATGCAACATTGTCAACTAATAAATTACCCAGTAGATATCCTTCGCCAAACTCCCCAGCTAATAGACTTGTGTAAATTCAACTGTGGCGAAAGCTGTAGGAGTCTTGTGTGCTACCTGGATATCTGGCCACGAGATTGGTTATGATGTTGGAGGCATTGCTAATTACTTGTATGTTCATGGAATATAAATTTGTACGGTTCCGACAAACATACTCTGTGGCCGATGGTGGACGGATAGCTACATGTGTCCCATTGATGACATCTATGACTTGTGGAAATTGGCCAATCTGGTAGAAATTGATTTTTGTCTGTTGTAATTCCTGTGGGGTTTTGAGGAATCGTATGTGCTGTTGAATTTTGCTCAGCATGGCATTGAGAAATGCATTGAAAAATCGTGAGAGGGCACTCTGTGAGACCCCTCCTGCTGCTGCTATAACCCCTTGATAGCTCCCTGAGGCTAATAGGTGCAGGGACTGTAATACCTGCACATGGGTGGGTATACTATTCATCCTGTGTGTTGTGCGCTGCAATATGGGTTGTAGATCAGCTATCAGGTCAAGTATCATGGCTGAGCTTAACCTGTACTTCTCATATATCTCCTCCTATGTCTGGTCAAAAAGGGTTATGCGCACTCTAAAAATGCACTTCTGTCTCCTCTTCCCTCTCCTCAAACCTGCCAGGATCCTGATCCTCCTTGCCATCACGTAAAGTGCAGCCATTTTTTAAAAGGGCTGAGTCAATATGGGCCTCTTTATATAAGTAGCACCTGGATACAACCTGATTTAAATTTGTGGTAAATTGCATGTGCAAAAGGCCATTCTGCGAATATTCGCTATTTGCGATTTCTTGATGCATAGCATCGCAAGAGGTAATTTGTGTGTCGTAAACTGCACATCACAAATAGCAACATCAATTTGCAGATAGCTATCTGCAATTAGCAAATCTAGGTCACAATTTGAGTTACGTAGTTAGCGATTCGCTAAATCATGTCACTATTTGCGATACGCAGTTTGCGATGCGCAAATTCATGTCTCAGTCACAAGGAATCGCTTATTTAACGATTCCCTATATTTGCAATGCGAATGCCTTTCATACATCATGAAAGGTGTTTTGGCATTTGCAAATAGCAAAATTATGCGATTCGCACTGTTTGCGAATGCAAAAAAGTTTGAAACATCTGCCCACTAGTGTCCTTATTTTGCAGGATGAGGCACTGGCATGGATCCTGTTAGTGGCGAGCGGGACCTGTACCACGGCGGGGACATGAAGGGACAGTAGTGGCACTGATGAAGACAAGACTGCCAGCATCACACAGTAACAGGGTGTAAAGCAGAGAAGAGTGAGAAGCTCTGCTTGGGTGCACAGAAGAGGGACTACATACTGTGAACAGTGAACCTCATTATCGGACAAAGCTGCTGACTGCACAGCCACACAGCTGTGTGCCTCGGATAACAGAGACAAATAGGGGAACAGCCAGGAAATGCAATCTACTAAGCGACTTATCACAGATGAAGGTGGCAAATCTAATAGCAGGCAAATTTGTATTTAGTGGGATGCCAGAGCCTAGATTTATTATAAGAGAGCTTAGGAGTCCACATGCTATGGTGCTTTGGTTTGGAAGTGCATGATTTTCAAGGGTATGCTCAGGAGGAGAAAATGCAGACACTGACTGGAGTATTAGCTGCAACAATATTGTTACCTGACGAGCCGGATGATGAGGACATTACAAGAGAAGCCAATCAGCGACATTTGAATGGAGTAGTTTTATTGAACAAAGTGTAAACATGTGATACCTTGACCAATAGGGACTTGGGAATTAGTTTTAGGAAACTTAACTTAACAGGACTGCACCAAGAGAAGATAAGCCATTCTCTCTATTCTTCTTGAGGGTTTACCTCTATTCATTCGAGTTGCTTAAAGACTTTGCGTTTTCTGAACTTTGATGCTGAATCCTGATGCCTTGCTGACCGAACTGATGTCCTGCTGACGAAGACTATCTTAGCTTGCAGATCCAACTGAGGAGAGCGATATGGATTACTAAATGTAACTTGCAATGTATGTTGCTTTTGCTTTCTAGGTACCAACTGCACTATTTTGATAAAGCCATAGCTAGATGTTTTCCACATTTGTGTGCAAAATTGTTTTGCATGAAGCCCAACATGCTGATGCTAATCTGGTGTTAGTTAAGGATTTCTCACTAATGAAAGTCTGCCATGGGGAATAATGTTTGATGTCTTTCTTTGCTGAATCTAGATGTATGTGATATCGTTTGTGCAATTGTTCTCATTAGTGATTTACACTGTAACCTTAGAATGTTTAATAGTTCAAGCTTTGATTAGATTGCGTTTCTTTCATCGCTTTGGACAGCCAGTGTTGTTTCTGTATGTGTATCATTTGAGTTTGAGATTAGCTTACGTGACCTTAGTATTGTTAACATAGGGATATAAATAGTCTTTCTTTGCTAAATCTAAATGTATGTGATATTGTTTGTGCAATTGTTCTTATTACTGATTTGCACTGATTTGCACTGTAACCTTAGTGTGAGAAAACAGGGCTGATTGCAGACACCCCCAGACTTTTTCCCCCCATTTTTCACTTTTTGCTGGTGTTTTCCAGACTCTACTGGTGCCCTGGGTACTGCTAACCAGTCCCAGGGCCTGTGCTCTGTGTAAAATCAGTATGCAAATTAGGCTAATTATAATTGGCTAAGTCTACCTACCTTTAAGTCCCTAGTATATGGTAGGGCATGTAGGTTTAGGGTTCAACTGGTTCAAGGAGGGACTCCCTGTTTGCTACAGGTGAAAAATTGCTAACCACAGTCCCCTGCAGCAACTCCTGAAGAAAGTGACCAGCTGACCAATGTCCAGTGGCCGTTTTGGAGTTTGCACCAGGTGCATTGTAGGAGTTGTAGTCCGCACCCTCAAGGAGCATCTCAGAGCTTTCTGGAACCTTGGGGTGAGCTGTGGACCTTAAACAAATCTTAAAAGAACAATTGGAAGAAGATCCAGAAGTTTGGAGAACTTTTGGAAAAAATCTCCATAAAGGGACTGGCCCACCGTGGCAACTCTAGCCGGCTTGCCTCAACCGCGACCCGGCCTGACTTGCAGGTTCATCCTGGTGAAGAAAATCTCAGAAAAAGTGACTAAGTCTGAACTTTGAAAGTTGACCGGGACCGGGATTTTCAAACTGTTTCCTGTGTTTTATTTACTTACTGTTTTGTGATTTTTAAATGCTTTACACATATGTCTCCTAAATTAAGCCTTGTCACTCATTGCCAATCTACCAAGGGTTGAACTAGGTTTAATTTATTGAGATCTAAATGGACCTAAATGGAGGTTAGTGGCCTATTGATAAGTGCAGGTACTTTCCTGCCTTTACTAATAACCCATTTTCCAACACCTATAATATAATAGTTCAAGCTTTGATTAGATTGTGTTTCTTTTTGTCGCTTTGGGCAGCCAGTATTGTTCCTGTATGTGTATCATTTGATTTTGAGATTAACTTATGTGACCTTAGAATTGTTAATATAGGGAAATAGATATTCTAACTTTTACTAAAGGAGTGGTTATTCATGACTGAAAAGTTATGGTGTGTGACAATCACTGACTCCATTGATTACTAATTCTATTAATTATCACTGATTATTGAGGTTATTAATTAATTATTAATTATTGATCTGCATGTACTCAAGTTATGGTGGGAACATCTTAATTGAGAGTCAAAAGGTTCATCGACCTATTTGCGTCCCCTTGTAAGTTTACTTATTAAGGTCAGAGGCACCAACAGAGATGGTAGCAGAGACAGGTTTGTCTCCTTAAGAGCCCGTCATAGACATCCGGTGGTATAGAATAACAGGTATTAACCGAGATAGTAGTAAGATTGATGGTTTGTCTCCTTAACAAGCTATTATATGGCTCCCAGAGACGGTAGCAGAAAGACATCGAGGTTAACAGAGATGGTAGTAGCTTGCTAATTTGGTCCTTTTGAGAGTTAATTATTACTGAGATTTGGATTTTATTTTTCTATGATGCTAATTGGAGAGAAAATGTTCCCCTAAGTCAAGAAATGACTTTCCCAGAATCTCAGATCTTGCCAATGGTTGTTTGAGGTTGCTCTCAGCTTTCTAGAGATAGAGTGAATGAAGTAGGATTTTGCGCTTGCGCAGCTTTTGCAAATCGCAGGTGAATTGTGTTGTTTGTGATGGTTTAGGGAGTTTGCATACTCCAAATGAAGTTGTAGAAGGAGTGTGCATACTCCGCAGTGTGACAGTAGGGAAGTCGTCAAACTTCACGTGTGTGGAGCTTTGTGCTCAAAAATTGTCCATGTGGTTGTTGATGTACGGACCCTGCGTGGTCTAAGACTCCGGAGTATATTGAAAAGTATATGAGACACTTGGTTTTATGTTGTAATTTGTCTGGTTTAATAGATTGATCAGGCATGGTTGACAAGTCAGAGCGTGAGCCAAAGTGAGTGAAATAATTTTTCAACTGAGATCTAGCGAGTCTTATGTGCACCAACACAGACACCCTGATCAGTTGAGAGTAAAATTTGCGGGTCGAATTTTGCTTGCAAATCTGGGAGACTGAGAAAGAAGGAGTAGCTGTAAGTGCGGGAAGAGCCGACATTGAAAAATCTGGAAAGTTTCTCAAGTAATTGTGTCACCTTTTGTGTAGTAAACCAGCAGGTTTGGTTTTTGATTTTGGGGTTAGTGCTCGCAATTTTTGCATTAGTTTTGTGTGAATCAAAGTTTGGGAGGACAAGCTGCGAGACTTTGTCAGCCACAGTACGTGTGAGTGTGACGTCACTGGAGCTGCACTGGGATAGGTCGGTTAGTGAGAAGGGTCGAGCACAGATTGGCAGCTGTCCCTGAGAGGCAATTGGTTGAGAAAGTGGGTGAAGATAATTCTAGCATTAAAAGCCATTTCCTGATTTGATTTTTAACATCAAAAAGGTCAAAAGATGACATTTTTCAAGGCTTTAAAGAGTGCTTTAAGGGGAGATACATTACAGTGAGTATGGGCGAGGCTACACAACCAGAAGGTACACCAGTTTATATTGTAATGGAAGACAAGGGTGTCGCACCATGTCTTTGGCTGAAGAAATGGTGCAAAGTGACAGAAAAAGAGGGGAACTTGCATTTCCTACAAATGAATTGTTCAATTTGAGGGTTTTAGAGCATTTAAGGATGGTCCTATATGAATCGAAGCCCCTTCTGAGACCAGCACAGTTCGAGCCATTAGCGATCTGGGAGCTAGTAGCCGGACAACAACAGCAACAGAAATTAGAGAGGAGAATGAGAAAGGCATGAAAAACTTTAACAGAGGCTAGGTGGGACAGTGCTCAGAGAGTTTGGAGAATGGAGACTTTGCACGGAATTAAGTTGTTTCCGGCACTCACGCAGGACAATGAAAAGGAAGGAAGGAAAGCTACTAGAAAAACTAACGGAAGCAGGTCTAAAAGTAGGGAGGCTAGAAAGTCTTCAGCAGTAGAGGAAGAATCAGATGATGATGAGTTCATTTTACAGTTATTGAGGAATCGTCCCCCACTATATGCAGCACATGAGAGTTATCCGAGTGCTTACGGAACAGGTTTCCCCGAGACCGATGTTGGTTCAGACAGAGCCAACTCCACTTTTATATTCCAAGTGCAGCCACAAGTCATGCAGAGATTCACTGCAGTACCAGGGACACAGTCAGATACGTCTTCAATGATGAATCAGAACATGGGAGTTGCTCTCCCACAGAACTTAGGTACCAGACCAACCCCAGATGCTATATCTTTACCTATTACTGTTGGTCCAGCCGTACCCTTGTTTTCACAGAAGAAACCTAGTGCATGTGAACAGGGTGCTATGTCACAGAAGGTAATAGGGGGAGGATACAATGAAAAAAATCAAGTAGTTTTTCCTGTGGGACAGACTTTTGACGGATCAAGATCATTGCTAGACCTTAGTCCATTTGGAGCACTTCCAGATACTACGATCGGGTCAAACATTAGCCAGAGCTTGAAATTGCTGACACCCCAGAACCTGTCCAAGCTAGTAACATCTCGTTGCAAGGTTTGACTGATCAGCAGTTGACTGAATGGTTAGATAAGTTGAATATCCCCAGGAGTGCTCCTCAGGGAGAGGAGTATTTAAATTACTCTAGGCTAAGCACGGACGCAGGTGAGCTCATTGAGAGACCTTTTGGGTGTGAACAGGTTAGAATCCTACACAGAAGCAGAGTTGAGATATATGTGCCTGAAGATTACAAGGGAAGTGAGCAATGTGCATCAGAAGCTAGCAGACCTGGCAGAGAAGTACGCCATAGAAATAGAGAAAATTAAGCATTTGTAAAGGAGTTACAGATTAGATTTCAAAACTAAAGATTTTGAACACATGAGATCTGCCTGAATGAAGTCATACCTTAGGGAATTGATTCAAAGTGCCCAGACTTGGTTAGCATTAGAAAAGTGGAAAGGTAGATGGGTAAAGAAAAGAGACAAAAGGAAAAGGGATTCTGTGGAGCTGACTGCAAATGTGCAGCAAGGTCAAGATCCAATGAAGATTTTACCAATGAGAGAGGTTCCAGGAGGAAATTTTATTCATGTCCCTTGGAGCAGAAATGACATTCTATAATTTGCAAATGCTTATCCAAAATTGAGGGCGAAGCCAGTGGAGTGGTACCAGCAGATAGACAGGTTTGCGAAACTTGCAAAGTGCCTGTGGGAAGACTTGAACACATTACTAGCGATAGCGGTCCTGGCTGATCTGTGGAGAGAGTGCAAGAGGAGTGTAGATTGGCCAACACGCGAACCAGAGAGACAGGAATACAGGTGCACCATCTCCTGAGGTAATGAAATATTACTGCAAGGTGAATGAATTTTTGAAAACGAGAATTTTGCCCAAGAATATTGATTGGCAGAGGATTGACAGGACAGCTTAGGAAGCAAATGAGTCGATAAATGCGTATTATGAGAGATTGTTACAGGGGTTCAAGCATTACAGTGGTACAGAGACAGTTGAGGCGAAAGACATGATTCATTTTGTGTTCAGATTTGGGGAAGGATTGAGACCTGAAATTAGCCAGATGACTAACAGCCATTTGATTTGCTGACAAGTAAAGCCGATTGATGAGGTGTTGCAGTATACAAAGTACTGTAGTGAAGATACTGAGTTGAAGCAGAGAAAGTTGAAAGAAAAGGCGATGGTAATGCAGATTAAAGCTGCTCAGACAGGCATCCACAGCAGCTACCACAGCAGCAGCAGGGAAACATGGATTTCAGCCCCAGATGAGAGTTAGAGGTCACAGAGGTAATATGAATCGCGATCCAGACCTGGGTACTGTGGGGGTTCAGAATGATGTGCAGGGGATGAAGAAATTGTGGCCTTCTCACATTGGCGGAGCCGTCGGATGTTGGAAATGGAAGTGTCCGATGTTGGTGAAGGAACGTGTTATTCAGCAGACTAATGACATCAATTTGTTCCAGAACATGAGAGGTCCTAATCCACATTTTAAAAATAATGTGAGTCAAGTGCAGAACTTCCAACCAACCCTCTGATTGATTTCTTCCCAATGTTTACGGTGAAGGAGCTTCATCCTGACCTGCAGGGAACGGTGAAGGAGAAAGTGTGGGATCTGTCAGGAAAGGAGATAGGTCTGATAAAGGGAGTTGAGCCAGTTACAGTTGCTGTAAAGCCGAATGCAGTTTTTACTCAGATTCCCCAATACCACATGCTGCAAGATGTCCTTATGAAGGTTTCCCAAATAATTGCAGACTCAAGGGGTTCTGAAGGAAGTGATGAGCAGCCCATGTAATTCACTGATAATGTGTTTGCAAAAGCCCTGTGGGAGAGTTTGAATTGTCCAGGATTTGCGAAAGATAAATGACATTGTGGTCAAATGTCCTGTGGTGCCAAATCCAGCTGTGATAATGTTCCAGATTCCAGGTGATGCTGAGAGGTTCACTGTCATTGATTTGTCACAAACCTTCTTTGCTGTGCCTCTTCATGAGGACAGCCAATTTCTCTTTTGTTTCAAATATTTGGACCAAGTTTACTGCTGGTGCAGAATTCCTCAAGGGTTTTCAGAGTCACTTTCCATATTCAATCAGATATTGAAAAATAATTTGGAGTCATTGGAATTCCCTTTCCACTTGACCTTGGTACAGTACATTGATGACCTGCTGATTGTGTCCAAAATGAAGGATGAGTGCAAGTATGACACAATTGCCTTACTGAACCATTTGGGAAAGAATGGTCATAAAATATCCCTGCTTCAATTGTAATACTGTCAGAAAGAAGTGAAATTCTTCAGATTGAGAAGGTATTGGGAAATATATCCAGAGAAAGGGTTACAATGGTATTGCAGATCAATCCTCCAACCACACAAGAGATGTCAGGATGTTTCTAGAAATGATAAGCTACTGCTGTCAATGGATTCCCAATTTTACAGTCATTTCAAGACCATTGCAGAAGCTGACTCATAACAAAGTCACTGATCCCATAGTGTTAGATCAGGCTGGAATGGAAGCGTTCGCTGAATTGAGAGAGAGTCTGTGCAAGGCTCCAGCTTTAGGTATGCCTGACTACACAAAACCTTTCACATTGTTTTGTCATGAGCGTGACGCATGTTCTTTGTCTGTCTTGACGCAGTTCCACAGAGGTGTAAACCACCCAGTAGCATATTTTTCAGCTGCTTTGGACCCAGTGGCAGCAGCCTTAAAAGGGTTATTTGTGTGTAGTTGCAGTGGTTGGACAAAGCCTTACACAGTGTAAGGGCATTGTGATGGGATATCCTTTGGCTGTAATGGTCCTTTAACATGGTCAAGCACATGTTGGTAGGGATGCCATGACTCGGTTGTTCAAACGTGATTGGTTCAACCCAATGTTTAGACAGGTTGCTGAAGTAGTTTGCCATTGTTGCGTCATTTGCCAGCAAATGAACGCGTGGAAAGGGAGAGTGGTTAATTTGAGCCACATTGGAAGAGCAGGAGGTCCATTCAGCAGAATGCAGATGGATTTTACTGAGATATCTGTGTGTGGAGGTTTGAGATATGGGTTGGTGATTGTTTGCATTTTTAGTCACTGGATTGAAGCTTACCCTACACAAAGAAATGACACCCTCACAGTAGGGAAACTACTGCTTAGGGAATGGATACCACGTTTCGGGTTTCCGATCTCTTCAGAATCAGACAGGGGAAGTCACTTCAACAATGAAGTAATTAAATTACCGTGTGCAGCATTGAACATTGAGCAGAAGTTGCATTGTAGTTACCACTCTGAAGCATCAGGACTAGTGGAACAAATGAATGGTACCTTGAAGTCAGAGTTGCAAAGATGTGTGCCTCCACAAATCTGAAATGATCTGACGCACTGCCTTTAGTTCTGATGACAATGAGAAACACACCCAACTGGAAGACAGGTTTGTCGCCACATGAGATCCTTATGGGCTGAGCCATGAGGTTGCCAGCGGTGCCTGCAAATGCACTTGTCAACATCACAGATGATATGGTTTTGGACTACTGCAAAGGTCTAGCTGATGTGGTTCGCTCTTTCTCCCAGCAGTCGGAAGCTACCACACTGTCACTGATCCATGACCCAGAGCACAACCTGAGAGCCAGTGACTGGGTTGTGGTCCAGAAACACGTGATGAAAACGTGTTTGGAGCCTCGTTGGAAAGGACCTATCCAGGTAGTTCTGACAACTACCACAGCTGTAAAGAGAGCTGGAGTTCCAAACTGGATCCATGCCAGCCACATGAAGAAAGCAGCATGTCCTCTGGACAATGAAAATTAGTTGTTCAGAGTACCAACAATGATAGGACCAGTCTCGGGGCCGGAAGGAGAACAAAGGGGAACTGAGACCGGATCTGAGCCCGTTGAGGGCGGTTCAGTCACTCCTGTGAGAGACGAAGGAGAAATCCTCCAGGAGGGTGACTGAGAGCCTATCTCAATTGAGGCAGCAGGAGAGCCTAGTCAGAGGAGGCCTTTCCCAGAAGCATACGATTTTGACAGACAAACAGAGCAATTGTCAGACCCCGAGGGGTAAGGAGTTGAGATGGATCAAAGTCACTGTAATCTGTCTCCTCCTGAACCAGTTGCAGGTCCGTCAAGAGAAAATACCGCAGAGCAAGGAGAAGTTACAAGTTCAACACTGAAAAGAACATTGACCAAGGGTCCACTGAAAGGAGATAAGTGGCCGGAGAGACAAGCAAATAGAAAGGGAGAAGTTGTTGAAACAACAATTGAAGAAGAAGTAGATACAACAAGGAGAGAAGATCTAAGTGAAGGAGAATTGAATGGTGATGAAAAGTTAAAAAGAAAGAGAAATGCAAGCCGAAGATATGCAGGTCCTGAATGGGCGTATGCAATTACAAGTGAATTGCAGAAATCATTTTTGTCTTTTTGTTTTTTGAAACTGATGAACTGAGCTGTTGAAACAATCTGAGAAAAAACATTTTAGAAAGAGACTGTTGAAAGTAACCATAACAGACTTTAAAAACATGATTAGATTTTTTTTTAAACCTGATTTTGTCAAGCTGATTACCGATTTTGACAAGAGATTCTGGAAGTGAGACTGAAAGCTGTAAATAACTGCCGAAAGAAGAATTTGTTTTGTTTTTGATTTTTGCTGCACTTTTTTCTAAAATTCTCTTCTGCTTTCTGACTCTTTACAGATCATGAGTGACACTAGCCATCAGGGTACGAATAATAGGTGCAGTATTGGTTTGGCACTTGTATGTGGAATATTGTTTATGGTGTTGGTTGTTGGAATGTCAGTTCTTGATAAGAGCAAAGCCAGCCATACTTCTGCTTTTAAGACGACTACTGTACTAACAGCAGTAGAGAAGTTTAGGTTGGATGGAAAGTATTGGCATGAGGGTACTAATGCCCGAGGGGAACTTTCTTTGAATGTCTTCTATCGCTTATTGAGTGAGTATGTTGAGACAATGGATTCAAAGCATTGCTATGTGTGTATGCAGATTCCTTCGTCGGTTGAGGAAGGAGTTACTTACCATAGTCTGCCATTAACATATAAGATAAGTTGTAGTCTGTTACTAACAATATTCTACAACCAGGAGTACATCCAGTATTTCTATACTAATTATAATGTTGTGTTTTCGTTTGTTCCTATAATTAGGTATTTGAGTAGAGTAGCTAAGGATAATGACATAGTACTAGTTAGGAGTTTCTTTGAACCTACACTGACCTTTAGCACAGCTTATGCACACCACAATAATCTGACATGCTTGCTTACACCTTTAGAAAAGAGCTTCTAAGATAACACAGATGACAGGAGAAAGGCATTGATGGAGAAGTTAGAAAAAGGCTTTGAGAAAAGGACTTACAAGAATGATTATGCTTATAGTGCAATTGAAACACAAGGGAAATTAGCTCTAGATGTGCAACACGTAGGGAAACTTTGTATATATAGGCCTAAATCACGTACTGACACTATTAGTGGGAATGAGTGAGTGTAGACATGTGTTTTTGTTTCAGAGTAAATGGATATTTTCGCTGACTAGACAGGACCCTCCTGGGATATATTACATTTGTGGTCCAAATGCTTATTATCATCTTCCAAGAGGATGGTATGGGACGTGTTACTTGGGAATAGATTTCCCAAAGATCTTTCAAATGGATGACTTGAAGAAGTTTCCAAAATTGACTGAATTACATCATATGAGACAGAGGAGAGAGTCTCCGTCTGGTATAGTGGGAGATATATTTGGAGCAATGATTCCTTCAGTGAGAGTTGTTCTGAATTCAATAAAGATTCAAAAGTTGTCTAGTATTGTGGATAAAATGCTGACAGATTTTTCAGGAAACATACTCCTGTAGATACTGAATTAGCTGCTGAAAGAGCTATGACTCTTCAGAATCGCCTTGCTTTACACATTCCTTTAGCAAATGATGGCAGAGTTTGTAGGATGATTAATTCTAGGCATTGTTGTTCGTTCATCCCTGATTATAATAAATAAATTAGAGGCTTGCTTACTAACCTGGCAAATGAAAGTGCTGATTTGAAACAATTGAAAGAACCAGGTGTTTGGAAAACAGTTGGCAAAGGTTTTGCTTCAGTGGGAAATTGGTTCAGCAACACTGGGAAAGGGATCTTATTGACAATTATACAGGGAATATTAATTGTCATAGTTCACCTAATTGGAATATGGGGAATATGTAAATTGTGTAAAAGAATTCAATTGAAAAGGTCAAAGAATGATCATAGGAGGGAAGAAAAGAAAAGGAAAAAATAGTTTAGGGAACATTCAAAAAGGGAACACAAATATGAAGGGATTGAAATGAAAGAATTTTAACTGATGCAAAAAAGTTTGTGAGTGATAGTTTAGTGTGATGCCATATTTAGTCAGTAGAGGAGGGACAACATACTGTTAACAGTGAACCTCATTATCGGACGAAGCTGCTGACTGCACAGCCACACAGCTGTGTGCCTCGGATAACAGAGACAAATAGGGGAACAGCCAGGAAATGTCATCTACTAAGCGACTGATGACAGGTGGCAAATCTACTAGCAGGCAAATTTGTATTTAGTGGGACTCCAGAAACTAGATTTATTATAAGAGAGCTTAGGACTCCACATGCTGTGGCGCTAATGTTTAGAAGTGCATGATTTTCAAGGGTCTGCTCAGGAGGAGAACAATGCAGACACTGACTGGAGCATAAGCTGCAACAATATTGTTACCTGGTGAGCTTGATGATGAGGACATCACAGGAGAAGCCAATCAGCGACATGTGAATGGAGTAGTTTTAAAGTTTTGAAGATTTAGTTTTATGGGAAAAAGTGTATACATGCTATCCCTTGACAAATAGGGACTTGGGAATTGATTTTAGGAAATGTAACTTAAAAGGACTGCACCAAGAGAAGACAAGCCATTCTCTCTATTCATTTTGAGGGTTTACCTCTATTTTTTTGAGTTGCTTAAAGATTTTGCGTTTTCGGAACTTTGATGCTGAATCCTGATGCCTTGCTGACCAAACTGATAACCTGTTGACGAAGACTATCTTAGCTTGCCGATCCAATTGATGAGAGGTATATGAATGAGTTGCAATGAATGTTTGCTTTTTCTTTCTAGGTATCAATCACACTATTTTGATAGAGCCATAGCTAGCTGTTTTCCAAATTTGTGTTTGCTAAATTATTTTGCATGAAGCCCAACCTGCTGATGCTAATCTGGTGTTAGTTAAGGATTTCTCACTAATGAAAGTCTGCCATGGGGAATAACTTTTGATGTCTTTCTTTCCTGAATCTAGATGTATGTGATATCGTTTGCGCAATTGTTCTCATTAGTGATTTACACTGTAACCTTAGAATGTTTAATAGTTCAAGGTTTGATTAGATTGCGTTTCTTTCATCGCTTTGGACAGCCAGTGTTGTTTCTGTATGTGTATCATTTGAGTTTGAGATTAGCTTACGTGACCTTAGCATTGTTAACATAGGGATATAAATATTCTAACCTTTACTAAAGGTGTGGTTATTCATGACTGAAAAGTCATGGTGTGTGACAATTACTGACTCCAGTGATTACTAATGCTATTGATTATCACTGATTATTGAGGTTATTGATTAATTATTGATTATTGATCTGCATGTACTGGAGTTATGGTAGGAACATCTTAATTGCGAGTCAAAAGGATCATCAACATATTCGCATCCCCTTGTAAGTTTACTTATTATGGTCAGATGCGCCAACACACCCATGACACAAGACAAAGCTGACAAAACACTCTAAAGTCAATAAGAGAGCTAAATAGATGAATACGATAGAGGCTAACACCTATGCCCTTAGGGCAGACTGAGTGGGATATTCCCAACACATGGTAGAACAGTGGGAAGACAGGACCCCACGCAGGAGGGTGGATTGAGAGCTGACAAAGATGCACGAGCATCCCTGCAAAACCAATTGATGCTATGGCAATTTACCTTAACCTGGTGAGAACAGACCTGATGAAGCTGGCAGAAAGAGTCACAGAAGTGAAACCAATGGAGAAAAACCAAGAGCAAATATCCCACAGCTATAGGAAATGGTGGTAGAACTGCAAACTACAACAAAGAGACCAGACGTTATGGTGGAGGATGTGGAGGGACAATTAATGACAGCTAATATCCAACTGGTGTGCCTACCCGAAGGAGCAAAGGACTAAGACATGGAACATTTCCTTAAAGACTGAAAAGTCTTTTCCATTGAAACAGCACATCAGTCCCCGGTGATCCCTTTGCCACCAGTCCCTCCCCTGATTCAATGATCTGTAAACTGTTCAACTACAAGAACAGATGGGATATTCCAGATGGCGGAAAGAATGGTCTGCGTAAAACAAGATAATATAACATTGCCCAAAGTACACAAAAACATACCGAGGAACAAGGGATGTCATTGTTCCAGCGAAACAGAAGCTATTATGGTCCTCAAGTACACACATGGTTTAGTATACAACTGGGAGACTCGCAGTGGTGGCACCTGAGAATAATGACTATTCCATGGTGAAAAAAAGATGGGAGGAATTAAGAATATGATATAGAACTTCAGTGGACTAATTAATAGCCACCATAGGAGAAGAGTTGTAGTAAACCTACCAAGTCTAAAAACAAGTAGCCTTCACAGGAAACACACCTAACTACTGAAGAAAGCAACAAGTACAGGAAAAGAATAAAGGCAGATTCCATTATGCAGGCACTAAGTCACAGTCTAGAGTGGTGGTTATATGACTGATGCCGATAACATCCTCGATAGTAGTGGAAACTCAATTTTTGTGGAGCCTAATGTGCTTTACTTATTATTGGAAGTATTCATTTGTTGCTTAGGTGTAGGTGTGGAGCACCAAAATCCTTACGGGATTAACACCACTTCCGGTCCATCCAGGAAAGCACTTTAAAGTTCTCAAATTTGGTTAAAGAAAAAGCTCACAATGCTGTGTAGAGTTCTGTATAAACCTGCTGCTTCCAAAACAGTGGTAACAATAATTCAGGCAGAAGCATATGTAACCTTGATTATATGAGTGTAAGTAGCCCTGTCGGATAATGCATACAAAATAAAGAGTTAAACAATTATGGGACAGGGACTGTGAAAGACAACTCGTTGAAGGGGAATCACTGAAAATATGTAGACTGATAGCATGCACAGTGAGCATTTCACATCCTACGTAAAACTTATACAACACAGGTGATGGGGCATTTGTAGTTATGCACAAAATAAAACAAGAATTGGCAGCACCAATAGGTTTTGCCTGCGCAAAATCTATTGCCTTTGTCAATTTTTTTTACATGTTGTATAGCGGCATAGGCTGCAGTGCAACATGACTTAAAGAAAAAAATAAAGAAAAGCACTATTATGCTGCCAGCACTGACCCTGTCATAGTGCTTTTTGACTTGATGCCATATGTGTAAAACTGACAAAATAAAGAGCACTACAACACATAATGTGCCTTTTCCGGTGAGCGCCCCAAGCCAATCACCTTGAGCCTGCTGTAACATGCTTGTGTAATTTGAGATAAGTAGAGTGTGGGCAGCAGCTAACATGAAGGTATGAAAGGCTGCACAAAAAGTGCAAATAAATAAAGTCTGTTAGAAATGGGTTTTCTGGTTGGGTAGGGAAAGCACCTAATCCAGGCAGGACCCACCCAATCTAGGCAGGGCGAGGAAGTTACACACCCGAGATAACCCCTGCTCACACCTTTGGTAGCTTGGCACAAGCAGTCAGGCCTATCCCAGAGGCAATGTGTAAAGCATTTGCACAAAACACACAACACATGTGATGCACTGTCCCCACCACAAAGGAAACACATCACCAAGTTATATAAAAAATAAACTGTATTGCACACAATATCATTAGACCAAACAAAACATGTCAGTAATACTCTGCTACCCAAGCAGTCGTCAGAACACTACACAGTACTATTACTCAGTGAAAGCCAGCAGTAGTCACATAAAACACATTGGTTACTGGTTATCCTACAACATAAGCAGTAGTAAGGTAAAGGTTACTAAAAAGAATGGACATGTCATGAAAAACATGTACTAATAAATGTCCATAATAGGATCATCAGAGAACACATGGCAAGTCATGAAAACATATCATCATAAATGCATGAGTCATAGTGAACGCATTACCAGAAATGCACATGTTCTAGTAAACACATTACCAGAAATGCCAGGACATTATTGTGAAGGCATTCTCACCTACATCATACAAAAGAGGCGGTACATCCCAGCCCCATAGATGTCATGCAGGAGCTCATGTGCTCCTATGATCAGGCATCCGGTAAATGTGGCAATGCACGGTTAATTTTGACAGACTGGGGGCCTCCGTCAGGGCAATGTGAGCCACCAAACACAGGGATCTGGGAGAGATTCAGGGGCGCGCCCAGCCCCTCACACCTGAGGAGACCACCTTTCTCCTACTACAAGGGCCTTCTCCCCTTCATGGTGCCCTCAGGAAGCCCGTCTCTTCTTCTCTGCAGGGGGACTTTTCTTCCTGGGTCCCTGCACAAAGCTGCATACTTTGTCCACAACCGCCCACATCCACAAGGTGGCTGTAGAGGCTAGCAGCTTCCCAAGACCTCTGAGACTTCTGGGACACTCTGATCGGCTGCTAGGGCCGCAGCAGTGATTTCTACAGAAAGAAGTTCCTGCTGGAGCCCCAGAGACACTACTATATGCGCTTCTGTGCCGTGGGGCACTTTTGCGAGCACGCCTCAGCCGTGCACGATTTCCCTCGGCTGGAGGCTCTTCAAGACCCACTCAGGTCACGGCGATAGACAAGGCGCTCACCCCCGTGCCTGGTCAGGCACACACACAGCTCTCACCATGCGCTACTTCAAAAGGATTAAGCGGTTCTTTCACACTTTTAAGGAAAAACAATAGAGCGCTCTTCCTGCACCACTCCAGTGTAGAGAAAAGGGGTAGGGGAACAGGGGCCTCAGCACCCAGCCCCTGGAGACAATCAAAGGGAGCACAGGGCAGTAGAGCCCAACCAATAGGCCAGCAAAAGGGGTTGCAGTCATTGGCAGTTCCTCCTAGTGACCCAGCAGGTCACAGGCCAGCACAACAGCAGCAGGAGGTTAATGGGCAGTCCCTACAGCAGCATTCTGTGTCCAGTTCAGTTCTTCAAGAATGTCTCAAAGTGTCTCTAAATGTGGGGGAAATAACCCAGTACTTATACTCATTTTGCTCAGTCACCACAAAAGGGGGAGAATGGGTTCTACCCAGTCCTAACTGGATCTAGGAGTGCCCCCTCTCTCCTCCAGCACAGGCTCCAGACATCAGTTGGGGGTAAACAAGCCCTTTGTGTGAGGCCAGAGCACAGCCTTTACAAATGCAGATGTGCCCCACCTCCCCTTCTCTCAGCCCAGGAAGACCATTCAATATGCAGATCCACCCTCCCTGTGTAAAGCCTGTCAGATAAGTATGCACAAAGCCCAGCTGTCACTCTGCCCCAGACGTGAATTGGAGTCAAGCTGCAAAACACCAGATTTATAAGCACAGAGAAATGTTCACTTTCCAGAAGTGGCATTTCTATAATGGTAATAAAAAATACACCTACACCAAAAAGCAGCATTTCTCACTACCATTACAACCATACCAAACATGCCTATGCTACCCCTTATAGATTAGACAACACCCCCTAGATATAACGCAGGTCATTTCCAATTCAATGCTATGAGCGAGGCAGCACTCACAGCAGTGAAAAACCAAATAGGTTGTTTGTCACTACCAGGACTGGTCACACAACCAGGCACATGTCCTGCCTTCCACATACATAGCACCCTGCCCATAGGACTAGCTAGGGACTACCTTAGGGGTGACTTATATGTAGTAAAAGGAGAGTTCCAGGCCAGGCAAGTAAATTTAGATGCCAGGTCCCTGTTGCAGTACACTGCACACCCAGACCTGAGATAGGTTTGAAAGGCTACTTCTGTGGATGGTGCAAGCAGCACTGTAGGCCCACTAGTAGCATTTAATTTACAGATCCTGGGTATAGAGATACCACTATACAAGAAACTTACAGGTACATTAAATGTGCAAATTAGGTGTAAGCCAATCATACCAACATTAGAAGAGAGAGCACCTGCACCTTAGCACTAATCAGCAGTGTTAAAGTGCTCAGAGTCCTAGAGCCAACAGCAAGACTTCAGAAAAAATAGGAGGAGGCTAAAAGTTTGGGGATGACCCTGCAAAAAGCTCCAGGTCCAACAAAGTCTAAGACCTTAAAAAAAAACAACAGCAACGTATAATTGGCAAACCAGGGTTTGTTATAAGTGCTATCTCATTGACACTCTTGGGTCCATCGGTGAGGTCTATCATGAGGTTATAATTGTGCTGTACTTGCTTAACACACTTGGAGTTATTGTGTTTTTAACATATTCACAAGTATGTCTGTAGCATGTATCAATGTGTAATACTACAGTTCTGGCAGATTATATTTTGCATGGGGGAGGTACACGCTTGTTTACCTTTCTATTGTCAATCATTTCATGCAAGTGCTCTAGTGGTCAGCACTTCTCTTATGTTCAGCCATCTGAGGGTGTAAGGAAAAGGGACTGTCATTGTCAAAAGTGCTATGAAGTTGTGCAGTTATTGCCTTTAGCCGCACAGGCGCACTCAAGCTCCAGCTGTGATGGGCAGCCTTTGCATGCTAAGCTGTGCGGTTCACCAGGCAGTGTTTCTTATTTAGTACATTCCAGTCAGCTTTAGAAACTTTTCGACTAAGCTGCTTACTTTCATCACCAATTATAATGGTGCCAGTGAACACCGGCTCATAAATAGTATAGGAAACAAACTGTGTTTAAATGTGTTGTCAAAGCTAAAATAACTTAAGTGCAATAAAACACACCCAGTGTGTGAAGAATTACTAGGCCTTGTAAAGAAAGTAGTTCCTATAAGCTGAATGCCAGTTTCTAAAGGCAGTACCTAATGAATTAGTGTTCATGCCATGCCATACAGCTACTAGGTTGCTACACGAGGCACCATACATTATCCAAAAGGTAGGAGGTCATGGGGACCTGTTGTATGGACCTGTTTTATGGTCACTTAGGGTTTCTATTAAATAAGAGATTATAGTTAGTCACATCTGTGGTCTGGCAAACCATTGCTAAATGTACCCGTTGTGTAAGACAACACATTTAAAACTTACAAGCTGTTTATCCTCCTGCTATCTCATTATTTCCATTGTGCAGAACATGCTTTTAACTGGGCATCCACACATGGATGTAATAATGATGCTTTTCAATGTTTCTTGCTTTATCAGTGAAGATACCTGAATCCAAAAGTAATATGATGGGCTGCAACATACTTGGGGTGCACGAAGCATTCCATAGCTGATACTGATCGAGTTTCAAGTTTTGTTCTTATATATAAGTAGCGCGTGCTTTGTCCGGAGCACTGAGAAGGGATCACAGGAAGGAATAAAGGCACATCTGAGGATCTCCACCGAGATAATAACAGCACGCTGAGCCCAGGGCACTCGGGCACTACTGTAACTTTAAAGCAAGGAAGGAACTCTTGTTAGGCTTTATTTTGTTTTACTGATCACTGCTTGAGACACTTAAAAGAAGTTCCACCAAAGAGGATGAGCACAGTACTTTGCCGATGGGAAACTGATAAGAGAAACACACACGGAAGAACAGGAAATAGAATGCCTACAGCCAAAAATGAACAAAGAAAAGTAAAGTGACAAGCATAAGGACCAATAAGAAGTGAAGGTAGGATGTAACTTCCTTTTAAGATATATTTAATACATTAGATTTCACAAGCACAGCACAAGCACTGTGCAGGCAAAAACTAAAAAGTTTTTGATTGCTGGTGATTTTGCTTGCAAGGTGTAGGATCACCACTCATATGAACCAGAAATCACTGACTGTAGAAAGATGGATGAGAGACTATCATGAATGGTCAACAGCAGAGGAGATATGTAATATTTGTGTATTACCAGACGATAAACTGTCTGACAACTTGGAAGAGTGAAGATCCTTTGCTAAGGATATTGGCCATCATTATGATTGCGGTGATCTTTTGCCAATGCCTCCGCACCCGCCAGAAGACCACCGCTGCTGGCAGTCTTCTGACTGCTGTTTTATGACTGCCACCAGATATCCACATCGCTGGTGGTCAGATATCCAGCGGCATTCATCACAGTGGTCGGTGGCGCATAGGCGGTTCCACTGCCAGAACCGCCAAGCCAGAAAAAGACCGCCCACAGAATTACAACCAGTAATTCTTTGTGGCAGTCTTCTGGTGGCATGGCGGTGCCGGCGGTGGGAGCACCGGTTCCAACCCCTCATAGAGGAGTACCTCGTCGGATGAGGTAAGTGTTGTTCTCAAGGGGCAGGAGTGAGGGGGTGAATTGGTGTGTGTATGCGCATCATAGAAGGAGGGCTGCAGTGTCTGTGCATATGTGCATGTGTGCCTGTGTGTAAATGTGGCGATGGTGGTGAATGTGTATATGCATGTGGACAGGTGTGGGGGTGTGTGCATGGGTGAATGGGTACGGGATAAGAGGGGGTGTGAGTGAATGCGTGCAGGTGTGTGTATGTTTGTATGTAGTTGAAGGAAGGGGATGGGGGGATGGTGAGTGTATGTATGTGTGTGTTGTGTGTGGGTATGTATGCATGTCTATGGGGGTGAAAGTTATGTGTGCGTAGGGGTGTGTCTGTGTGGGATTGAGTGTGTGTTTGGGTCCATGCATGCATGTGTGCTGAGGTGTTTGGGTGGTATGCCGGCGACAGGAACACAAGTTCCTGTCATCAGGATACCTTACTGCCAGCATTTTGTGGCCAGGAAAATTCTGGCGGTGTCCCAAGTCAGAATAACCTCAGCAGGTATCTGACTCCCACTGGGATTCAGGTGGAAACCCCCAGCCCTGCGGACCGGTGAAAAGCGGCAGAATGGGTGTGGACGCAGCAGTTTGGCAGTGGCCAAACCACCATGGTCATAATATGGCGGTCTGCACCACCGGTCCCGCCGCGGTGAGACTGCCACAGCAGCCGTGGCGGTCCATGGACATAATGAAGGCCATTGTCGTCCCAAATTATTAGAGCCCTCTGAATCTCCTAAATGGTCTACAGTATTTAGTGGTTGATGAGAAAGCATAGATGCCTAAAGGAGAGGACAGAAAACTGGTGAGATGAGACACCCTGACCCAATGTATGGTTGGACTCAGCCACCTGAATCAACGGGACACATTAGAATAGAACAAGAGTGACATAATTTGTACCACAGAAAATGCCTTGTGTTCCCACTCAAATGCCCACACTTTGCAAAAATAAGTTTGAATACATTGTCATATAATTCTGAAGCTGCAAGATGTTCATTATTAACTAATAAAATATGTTTGAAAAATGTGTGTTAATTCAAAGTTTAAGGTGGAAATGGAATTCCAACTCACTCTCAATTACTCATATTTATTGACCATCCAATTGACATTGGTACATATAGTACATTGTGGAGCAAGTATCAAATTTGTATTGCCATGTGTAAATTTGCTAATGATGCCAATAAGTCAAGCACTGGCAAAGCTAATAGGTCTGGAGTTGTTCCCCCACCTTTTGAAAGTTCTTGTTTTGTCAATGTTTAGCTAAACATTAATGTCCGGGAAGCTTCTGGGTGTTAATTAAATGTTTACAGGTCTTAAGAAAGCACACAACCATAGTGCTCACTGGCACGGAAAGGAACATCATTGTGTGTGGGTTTGCTCATTGTGAAAGGGCAGCATGCCATAACTCATAGTACAGTCAGGCATTGGCTGAAGTGGACTGATGCAATGCCCCTTGATGCATGCTTGAGTGAGTTGCCGAAAAATGTGACTGGCACAACCATAGACAAATGGATGAATAATTAACCATGCCGTAAACATAATTTTAGTAATGTCAATAGGTCTTGGCTACACATACTTCTAGATCAGCCTCAGGGTGGTTTTCCCCCAAGTGTTTTGCCTTCACGCTCCTATTTTGCTTAATTTGTTTTCCATTGGTCATAGGACTCTGTGCAGTTTACCAGTGTTAACTAGTACAAAAGTGCTGCTGTGTACTTCCTAAAACAAGGTAAAATTGGCTTTCACCTGATTGGCATATTTAATTTACAGATAAGACCCTAGCAAAGTGGTATACCATATACCCAGAGTCTTAGGTCTGCATCACTCATTGTGCCACCCACTGAAGTATCCCTTCACAACATCTTGCAGATCTGCCACTGCAGCCTGAATGCAGTTTTAAACTGTCAATTCAGCTTGTCAAATTAAACCCCTTGCCAAGTGTTAAACTCCAATTTTATTATAAATAAATCATCCCTAATGTAGGCCCTGGGTAGCCCATAGGACAGGGATTGTAATTAAAAGGTTTGACATGTACTTTTAAGTTTTAAATATCCTGGTAGTGAAAAACTCCTAAATTTGTTTTGAACTACTATGAGGCCTACCCCAATGATAGGATAACATTGGGGTTGCCTTATTACATTTAATTAGTGCTAATGTTTGATTGGTAACATGTAAAGAATGAATCTTTGATGTATGAGAAACTTTAATTAAATATCTTCATTAATGGTAAAGTCAGATTGTAAGTTGCAATTTTAAAAATGTCACATTTAAAAAGTTGGCATTTTCCTGCCTTAGCTATTTGGTGCCTGCAGTCTGTTCCTGGTCACATGACTGGGTGTAGTTGACATTTAGACTTTGTTCATTCCTCCCAGACAGCTTCACAATAGAGGGATTAGGTGTGTCTGAATGGGTCATTCCTGGCAGGATGGGGTGGGGGCTGGATCAGAGCACAGCCCCACTTACAATTGAATAGGCTGCGCCTTAATTTCACAAAAAGTGTTCATGCAGTCAGCTTGAAGCCACGGCATGGAAGGTCAGAAACTTGAACCACTTCGAAGGGAATTCTCTAGAAACATCTCCTGCTTCAAGGAAGGCACCCGGTATAAACGCTGTTCCTTAAACCCACTCTTCAGTTCACTTTCTGGACTGTGGAAGGACTCTCAAAGGACTGCCTGCTGCGGTGGCTTGCTGTGTACTTCAGAAGACTGCTTTTCTGCTCTTGGAAGGACTACTTTACTGCTAAAAGCCTCAGAAGCCTCATCAGATGCTAAAATCTTGATTCACTTCTTGAGCCCAGGACTACCAGAGTGACTCCAATGGCTAGTTGGCTGGCCTCCTGATCAGAGACTCAGGTATAAAAATGGCTCCAACCATCTTGAAAACACTCCAGGACCCAGCTTTAGTGAGTCCTAATACCCTAAGTTGTGCCCTTCTAGTCCTGGACCCATGGTGGTAGTAGTGGTAAAGGTGCTCAGATAGCCAAAATCCAAAACTTGGGACTTTGAACATTTTAGATTAAAAACAGCTCGAGAAGCCAATCTGCTTGTCTGTCCGGCCCAGGTGCAATGACGGTCAGGCTGCCTTTGCGGCAGCTCCCATTACGTTCTTTTCTGATTCAATGTTTGACTTACAAAAAGAGGCTAAGGTGGTCATTATGAACATGGCGGTAAACACAGTCGGCCGCCGTGGCAACGGTGAACAGAAGACCGCCATTGGCGGTAATCAGAAACCATCCATATAATGATGCCAAAAACAGAAACCGCCAAATATTCTGCTACAACCAGCCACCGCCAGGGCTCTTGTTGGCAGCACCACTACCCCACCCAGGCCACAATCACTCCATCCAGGTACCCTGCATGCCCATAAACCTACCAACAGGCCCACATCCCTCCCCCTGTGCACAGCCACCTACCCCTGCAAGGAACCACAATGGCACTACACCACCCACAATGCACCTCCACATCCCATGCAAAATGCAATGGCAACCCCGCAATAGGTCTCTGCATGGCCCAACAGGGGATTAAACTGCACAAAATAGGGCAGAGCTGTGCATCCTCATCCAATTTAGTAAATGCAACATACATTTCCATTCCCCCCACAGGCACCATTATCCATGCCACCCTGACGGAAAGGCCAAGGAGTGCCAGGGCCCCACATGGAGACAGAGGCACCACTCAGGACACTGGAGAGGGAAGTGTGGACAGTGAGGAATACCCTGCCCAGTCACACAGTCCTGGACTGTCACCCTCCAGCAGCCCCACCCAAGATACCACTGACACCCCTACAACCCAGCCACCAACATCAGCTCTGGTTAAATGACCCCCACTCAAGTGTATCCAGGCCACAGACTGGTGGGACACAAGTACAGAGGCCAGAGTCACCACCTACTAACAGGCAGGATGACAATGGCCCCAGTACAAGTGGTACTGCCAGACCTTTGCAGGGGGACACAGGCACAGGGGGCACGGCCCAGTGGGAGGGTATTAGTGACCCAGGGGGGAGGCCAAGGGATGGATGCTGCAGCCCAGGAGGTGATCTCTGAGGTCCTGGGAGCATACCACCATAACCAGGACAGGATGGGCCAGATCCTGGCCACCCTGGAACAGAGTCAAAGGTTGCAGATAGCCCAACATTAAGAGACCATGGAGCAGTGGAAACAACTCAATGCCACCATGGCCACAAAAGCAGGGGTGCTGCAGCACCACCAAGAAGCCGCTACCACTGACCAGGACACAGACCAGCCATCTACATCAGCAGCAGCAACTGGACTGGTGGTACTGGCAAAAGACACATAGGTGTCCAGCACCGCTACCCATGCAGCCCAGCACCAGTCCCTCAAACGGTCCCTCAGACCCAAATGTGGCACAGGAACATCTGCCAAGACCAAGGCCCCCACCAAGAAGTGACTCCGACATGTACTGACTCCCAAGTGTGCCACTGCGCCACCATCCTCACCCGCCAATGGCAACATAACAACTTGCAAGGGACAGATGGACAGATGCACCTATACCCACTGCCACCTATCACCGAGCCCATTTACCTACAATGGACATCTACCATTAGTCCCTTCCCTATCTCTGTAAAGTGCATCAATGCATTAATGACACCTGTCGAGACGGGGCCACTCACCTGGAAAGCAGGATGTCTGCAGGGGTGATGGTATGCCCCCGATCTCCTGGAACACCTCTCTGCACTTCATGGTGGATACAGAAACCCTGGCAGGTGTCCCAAAAGGAAAGGGGGAGTGGAAGAGAAAGAGACAAAACACTACCACGTCTTGCGGGTCCAGCAAGGCACCCTGTATCTTTAGGGGGCAGGTCCTTGTTGACAGAGTGATAGTAGAGTTAGTGCACTCAACTTCCTTGAAACTGAATCTCTCTTTCTGATATGGGCACGGGAGAACACCGGGATGCTCCAGCACTTTTCTTGGATAATAATAACTGTTGGCACAATTACTAACACTGCATTACCAAAAACCCAAACTGATTACCAAAACAATAAGTACTGCAACACTAGGGCTGGCTTCACAGAGATTCACTGTTGCACACTACAATTAGAACTGTGGTTGCACTTATCATGCACAAGAAAGACAAACAAGGGCATTAATTATATCACGTATAACTTTCCTGCATGCATAGGGTTAAACTAAAAGGAACAAAAACAATCCAAGAAATACAAATGTCCACTCTGGGTTTAAACAGTTAGGGTGGCACAGTTTGGTTTGGTTTCACTGTGTGTGTGAAAAACCCTCCAAAAGCAAATACCTCAAACCTGAAAGACAGGCATGAGTGACACAATTTAAATCCAAGAGTTTTGCTATTAGAGAAAGAAAAGTCACACCAATGCTGTTTTAAAATTGCACTGTCGCTTTCTGTAGTACTTGAGCTCAGGCAGATTTCCTGAAGCACATTTTAGGCAACTAACTACAATAATAATGTAGAATGTTCAGAAATGCATTTGTCTCTTCAAGAGAAGCACTCTGCCAAAATATGAGGTCTGAAATACACCAGATGTTCTAGGAAATCGCGGCACTCAAAGAACAAACTCCCTGGAAAATACTAGTCACTTAGCTGTAGTGTTTTCCAGAGTGCTAGAGGAATGTCTGGTGTCAGCTGGTAGAGGAACGAAGAAAAGAATTGCCTCAAAAGTCCTTAATATGAGGATGACAGCAGGGGCTAGACTGCCACATTAGATGCTGAGATCAGGAAGCAAAACAAAGCCAAGCAGGGAGGCATGCTTCACTCTGCTATTTATAGCCAATCAGGAAAGAAGATGTGTTTCCACATGTAGATGAGCCACCACGCCCAATTAGAAGCACATGTATACACCATACCCAATTGGAAGCACATGTCTACACCTGCTCACATAAGCAAACATGCATTGATAAAACAAGCATTGATAAAAACCAATTGTGTAACACAGCACATTATGCTTACTTAGAAACATGAAGGTTTAAACAAGAAAAGAGATATGATTTAACCGTAATCCCTGGGGATTCTGATAGATAACACAGGAGGCACCTTGGGGATTCCTGAAAACACCAAATAAAACACATGTGCACCAAATCTTATGTCCCCTGTCATATTTATGAATCAATTGTAAATGTGAATGCATTTGCCAGTCAATTCCATAATCAGACCTTTATTGCAGGAACAGCACCCAACGCACAACATTGTGTGGAGTAAACAGAAATGTACACCATGTTTGTTTTCATGGCACATGCCACCTCAATATTCAGGTAACTCTGTCAATGACTACAGACCACACATTCCAATAATGAATAAGTCAGACAGATATTATGCATTACACACAACATCATAAGTGAACAGTACCTCATAATCACTGAAAGTATCGTTGGATCATCTGGTTCCTGGAGTGTACATCTTCCCCCTCTTCATCCTCACCATCACTCTCATCCCCTCTCAAATCATACAGGTCTGGATATACAGCACCCTCCTCCTCCAGTAGGGGGATAGCTTTCCTCACAGCTACGTTGTGCTTCAGGAGACCTATAGTGTGCTCTATCACCCTCCTAGTACGTCCATGGGCCTCATTGTAATTCTCTCTACATCTGTCCTAGGATTTCTCACAGGTGCCAGGAGCCATTGCATGTTGGGATAGCCAGAATCACCTGCAAAAGTGTTAGAAACAGGACTGTAACAGACTGCCATTACTTGCAGATAGCCTGGCTGTCAGATGTGTACAGAACCAGTGTCATAAACACTCACCTATGAGCCATCCTCTGTCCCCTTGTAGTTGATCCATCATGTGTGGTACACTGCTGTTCCTTCAGGACAAATTAATCATGGACTGATCCTGGAAACATGGCATTCACATGTGATATGTACTGGTCTGTAGTACACACCAGTTGTATGTTCATTGAGTGGAAGTTCTTCCTGTTCCTGTACACCTGTTCATTTACTCTTGTGGGGATGGGAGCTATATGGGTGCCATCTATGGCACCTATCACATGAGGAATGTTAGCAAAGGCATAAAATTCAGAATTGATGGCAGAGAGATCAGACCATTGAGGAAACTTTACATATGCCTGCAGGTGTAGTACAAATGCATCCCGGAATTTGGACAGAATGAGGCTAAACACTGGCTGTGATAACCCTGCACCCATGCCCACTGTCACCTGAAATGAGCCCTTGGCCAGGAAATGGAGTACAGAGAGCACTTGCACTTCAGTAGGGATGGCATGCTGATTCCGATTATCCGGTCTCAGTACTGGATCCAGTAATGCACATAGCTCATGGATTGTAGCGCGATTGAGTCTGTAGTTGATAATGATGTGCCATTCTACCATGGTCTCCAAATCAACAAGAGGTCTGTGCGCAGATGGGGCCCTCCCTCGCCACATGGGTCTGTAGCTAGGAGGAGTGGAGAACACATGTGAGGGACATATATGCATATGCACAACTTGTTGTGTATAAAACATGTAAAAACTTCATACTTGTGTAGCGCACTACTCCCCTGTTTGGGTCTCAAGGCACTGCACACATACCACTGTGGAACCCCTCCTGGCTTTTCCCTGTGAGGCACCCACTCCTAGACAGCCCCAGGTTGAAGCCAGGCATCTAAGCGCTGTTGTGGAGATTAAGCAAGCTACTGCCCAGAGTTACAGAGTGGGACCCATTAATTAGATTAGGCACCAAGGAGAGAATTATCTGGTTCAAGGGAATTGAGCCCAAGACCCACCAAGGTGGGAATTGAACCCTGGTCCGGGGCCAGATCTCTGCATCAGGGTCTTCCGCACTAACCATTGTGCCACACTTCTCCATGAATTACTTCTGTACAATATATAGGTTACACAAGCAATGTATAATGTACAACTGTAGTGACATGTATGATGTGATATGTCTGGGCTGTTGTGGGGAGAAAAGAGTCATGTGTGCATGCGACTAAGGACTGGGGTCCATAGGGCCTGCATGGGGCCCATGACCAGGAAATTTCAGTGTGATGCTAGCAAAATGGCAGCCCCTTGCCATCCAGATATGTAGCAGTGGAAGTGACCTCATTCCGCTGGCAGTTGTTGTTATGGCGTAAGGCGGTGTTCACCTCTGTGCACCCATTCATTGGTTAACATAGTTGGCAATGGGGAATCTTGGCCTATCATGATCATCACCGGGGATGACGGTGCACACCAAAGTGGAACGTACGCCATTTCGTCACCCCAGGTTCACTTGACTCCCGGATTCTGTGCATGGAAGTACTCCACTGAGTGTGCTGCTGTGTCCTGACTCTGGTTACTCAAATGGCATGAGTCACAGGGGAAAGGGTCCCGGCCTCCACAACGGAGGTGCTGGAGAAGCTGGTGGGCGACCAGAGGAGCAAGTGAGTATGCGGATGACGTGCACGTATGCGTGTGATGGTGGTGAACGCCTGTATGCATGTGTTGTTGGTATGTACCTTCAGAGGCGTAGAAGGTGTGGCAAGTACCGTAAGTGAGGTGGTGAAATGATTTTGTGAAGTGTCCGTCCCATTGGGGACGTATAGTTAGCGGTTTCACATGGCCATTTTCTGAACTCTGTTTTTCTTTTCTGTGCATCCCCTACAGGTCAGTGCCCATCAGATGAGGGCACCCTGTCATGCCATCGTCAGGGAGGTGGGGACCATGGGGGTCTACAACCGGCGGAGCACCCACTGTAGGAAGCGGTGAGAGGACCTGTGGCACTGGGCCAGGAAGACCTGCGAGGTCCAGCTAGGGAAGTTCTCCCAACGAGGAAGGGGTGCCCGTCAGGCCCTGACACCTCTAATGCGCCGCATTCGGGCGGTGGCATATCCAGACTTAGATGGGTGTATGAAGGCTGCACAGCAGCCACAAGGGAGAGGAGTACCAACACCATAACATGCCTCTTTGATGGATGTCTCGGGGTGCTGTATTATATATGCTGTTTAGTGCCAGGTACTCTGACAGTTGTCCTACAGCAATCTGGTCCCCATGCGTACTGAGATGATTTGGGGCAGGTCTGCAGTTCATCAGGTGATTGTGATATGTGGGAGAAGTGCTAGGGTTGTGGCCACTAGTCAGGGGCATAGGCATGACTATAGCTGTAGGTGCTGCGTTTTGGTGTAGAAGCTGGGTGGGAGTATGAATGAACCAAAATTGTACATCCATTCAGGTATTTACAAATATCTCTCATGTTTTGTCTCCCCACCCCTGTACTCTTGTGTTGTCTGTGTACATTAGCATCATCTGGCTAGGGAGCAGTGTCACCGGCGAGTGGAGATGCAGCGGCCCATGGTTCCAAGGAGGCAGAGTCTACCGACGCCAAGGGGACCAGTGGGTTGGAGGGTGAGGGGAGTACCACGAGGGAGGCTACTTCCTCTGGCGGCAGTGACTCTAATACCTCCTCCGATGGGAGCTCCCTGGTGGTGGCGGACCCTAATGGGCCCACCCATTCTTTGTCATCTTCTGCCACCCCCATGCCATCACCGTCCTCCCAGTTGCTCCCCAACCTAGTTGCCCGTGCCCACTCACCCAGAAAGGTGGGCATCTCCTTCGCCCCAGGTACATCATCCCCTGTCCCAGTCAGCCCTGCTGCCCTCATGGAGGAGGCCATTGACCTCCTGAGGACCATCTCTGTAGGGCAGACAACCATTGTGAATGCCATCCAAGGGCTAGCATCCCAGATGCATCAGTGCAATGCATACCTGGAAGGCATGCACAGTGCCATGTCTGGCCTACAGAGATCTTTTCAAGTTCTGGCCTCCTCTTTGACGGCAGCCAGTGTCCCTGGCCTTTCCGTTCCCCCTCTGGCAACCTCTACCCCTTCAGGCACCCCCCTCCCTTCACCCATCCCAAGCACACGTTCAGACAGCCACGCAGACACCGCAACACACAAAAAACAGACACAGAAACATAAGCACCACACTTCCCATCACAGGCATACACAGAGCAAATATACAAAAGCACACACAACAACATCCACTTCCCCCAGTGTGTCCACCTCTCCCGCCTCCCTGTCTGTCACCTCAACATGCACGCTCACAAGCACTGCACCCTCATTCACTGTTGCTGACTCCATTCTTGCAGTCACCACATCAGACATCCAGTAATGCACCCCAGACACCACACCTGCACTCACCACGACTTTGACTGACACTTGCAGCACACTCACCAGACCTGCAGACACCCAGACAACAACCATGTACACTGGCAGCCGGTCTTGTCCCAATGTGTCCACCCTGCCTCCTCCAAAGACACTCAAACGTTCCAAGACACCCACCCAACACACAGCCACCACTCCTCAGCATACTGTACAGGCACCTGCATCCACGTCAAGCACAACTGGTGGTGTGCACATGTGTGTACTTTGGGCAGGTTGTATTCGCCTTGTGTTGGGTAAGTACCTCTTGTTCTGATGTGTATAGCTTGTGATGATGTGAGGGGTTGGGGGTGCATTGCAGAGTGGGTGGGATTGGTGTGAGTGTAAATGTACCCTTTCTTCCCTTGTTTAGTAGGTTGCGGTACTTACCGTTGTCGTCTTCGTCGGTGGTCACACTCGTGGAGGTATATGGCAAGGAGCAGCACTGGCATGATTTCCAATTCTCTCTCCATGTCTGCTTCTGTGTGTTGTGTGTGCCTATGGTGAGTGTTTCCTTTTATCTGGTTAGTTTCCGCCAGGATTTGCGTGGCAGTGGTTCCCCCCCCAGAACTGACGGCATTCTTGTCCTTCATTATTTGTTGGGTGGGTGGGGCCTTTACGTCAGCCTGTGGGCGGCCTCTTCTGTCGATGTCAGCACTCCTCTGCTGGCCGTGAGTGTTTTTCACACTGCTGTTTTTCATGTGCTTCATTATTTGGCGGTCCGGAGCGCCAACCTGTTGGCGGTAGTTACTGCCACCGCCGGTGGGGCGGTCTTTCCCGCCATGTTCATAATGACCACCTACGTTCGCTCATGGAAATCTTTACTGTGACTTTGTCCAGCGTCTCCCCAATGACAATGCTGTCGTAGTTTGACTCTTGCTCTAGCAAGGCTGCTGGTTTAAGGATGACAGTACTTATGTTTGTAGGTGACTAGGCCAATCCTACAACAAGTCACAACTTCCGTTCCAATCCTCCCGGCTCACAAGCAGTACCTCACCAAAAACCCAAACAGTAAAAGATGATTTGTGGCAGCCTTTTGTGGCAGCCTTTACGCATGGACTCAAAAGTGCGACATCTCAGGGAGGCGTGGTTAAACGAGGATTACTCTTTTCTCACATGAGCAACATGTTCAGTCACACACAGGTAATGAAAGAGATGCAGTGAAGTTTTCAATAGGTTTTAGAAACAAAACTGCAATCTACGATAAATTGCATGGGCTGCAATGATTAGGACAATGAACAATGCAAGAAACAGAATGGTCAAAATGAGAGTCATAAATACAAAGACTCCCACCATCTTGCAATAACATGTAATGTGAAGTAGATGTAAAGTAGGTCCTAATACCTGAGCATGATGAACCTAATCGCTAACCTAAAGAGAGCTAGGTGTGTTATACCTGATCTGCCAGTACCATGTCCATCAGAAGAGGCCCCGAACCCTTGTTACCTTGGCATGAGGTCTCTAGATCAGACTCTGTGGTGACACAAAGGCTGGGTCAGCATCAACACACCATGCAGCATAGATAGCATCAATGGCATCTGGTAGGAATCCCTCTGATTATCTTGTCTGTGTGAGATGTATTTATACAGATCCGGTAGGACCACTGACACAGGGATGTTCCCAAACAATAGATAAGATGGCGTGCTTGGGGCGGCCATTATATAAACAAGTCCCTGAAAGGTACATTATGTTACTGCCTCCAGAAAGTGGGAAAGTACATGATATGAAAACCTACGTATCCAATTAATCTTTGATACTGATAGTGAAGCCTCTATAGAGTGGCATTGATAACGTGAAACTGAAACATCTTCCTAAATATAAACATGGCAGCCATTTCGGAAGAAATAATTCAACAAATGTGCTAAAACAGAGAAAGCTAAGTAGCTTAAAAGTTACTGGGTGACGGGGTACAGGCCTGCAAGCCATCTAAGCTAAATCCTGATTCCCATTAAAATTAAATAGGATCCACAACAACGCTGAACCCCTATCTTCTCAGGACATTTTTCTACAAATTTCTATTAAGTCCAAAAGTAAGCAGAGACCGGGCCTAATCCACTCGTATACAACTCGTGCTCCATCGCTATCAGCTATATTTTTTAAGTTTGACCGGGACTTGTGGGACTTGATCTCCATGGTTGGCGCTATGATCTTCTAGGTGCTAGTTTTACCTTAAAATTTTAAAATTCATAACTCCATTTCTACTGATGTGATGTTGTGTTTTCACTTTATTACTGTTTGTGTGCTGCATAACTACTTTACACATTGCCTCTAAGTTAAGCCTGCATGTATTTGTGCCAAGCTAATAGAAGGTTAAACACAGCTTAATTTAGTGACTTTTGTGGTTGACCCTGGCAAGCATTGTCAGAACCCCTTTATGAGGGCCATAGGGCACTTAGGGGCTACTGGACCCAACTGTGGAGGTTGAGGCCTTTTACTCCTGATGTCCCGGGCCCAGACATACTATGGAGCATGCTCACTTGGGCCAAATACCTCTTCCACACGCTAGCACGCCTGGTCCTTAGTAAGTAAACTTACAAGGGGACCCAGATAGGTCGATGAACCTTTTGATTTGCATGGAGTATCCTAGCTAGGCTAACGGCTAGTACACTAATGATTAATACGCAACTCAATAAACATTAGTTATCATCAGTAATGAATCACGAACATAACATCCCATGACCCTCCAGTCATGAATAACCACAACTCACTATACGTTTTAGTATTTTTATTCCCTATTTGGCCATGTAGTACACTCCCCACGCGCACAGCACCACCAAGCTGTGCCCGTGTCTCCCCCTCCCCGCCCTCACTGCATCTAGGGATCGAGGCCCCTCGGGACCCGATCCACTAGAGTGTCTCTCTGCCCCTTCAGCCTTCACTCTCTTTTTTTCAGTCATCCTTGACTCTCTCTTTCCTCTCTAGCATTTGACTCCTTTTGCCACTTTTTCTGCTTTTCTGCCTTTTCCAATCAGTTTACTCTTTTCACTCTTTTTGCCTTTTTTTCCCATTTCCTTGGTTGTGCCGTTTCCCGCTCCTTTTTTCCCGCTCCCCCCGCACCCCCATTCGCCCACTCCTCCCGCCTCCCAGCTGCTCCTCCTTCCCCCCTCCCTTCTTAATGGCGGTCGCTGCGCGCTAGGACGAGTGTCTACTGACCTATTTGGCCAGGTAGCACACTCCCCACGCGCACAGCACCACCAAGCCGTGCCCATGTCTCCCCCTCCCTGCCCTCCCTGCGTTTAGGGATCGAGGCCCCTCGGGACCCGATCCACTAGAGTGTCTCTCTGCCCCTTCAGCCTTCACTCTCTTTTCTTCAGTCATCCTTGACTCTCTCTTTACTCTCTAGCCTTTGACTCCTTTTGCCACTTTTTCTGCCTTTTCCGATCTTTTTACTCTTTTCAATCTTTTTTCCTTTTTTTCCCATTTCCTTGGTTGTGCTGTTTCCCGCTCCTTTTTTCCCTCTCCCCCCATCCCCCTGCACCCCTATTCGCCCACTCTTCCCGCCTCCCAGCTGCTCCTCCCTCCCCCCTCCCTTCTTAATGGCGGTCGCTGCGCGCTAGGACGAGTGTCTACTGACCTATTTGGCCAGGTAGCACACTCCCCAAGCGCACAGCACCACCAAGCCGTGCTGTGTCTCCCCCTCACCGCCCTCCCTGCGTCTAGGGATCGAGGCCCCTCGGGAACCGATCCACTAGAGTGTCTCTCTGCCCCTTCAGCCTTCACTCTCTTTTCTTCAGTCATCCTTGACTCTCTCTTTCCTCTCTAGCCTTTGACTCCTTTTGCCACTTTTTCTGCCTCTCTGCCTTTTCCGATCTTTTTACTCTTTTCACTATTTTTGCCTTTTTTCCCATTTTCTTGCTTGTGCCGTTTCCCGCTCCTTTTTTCCCGCTCCCCCGCCCCCGCACCCCCATTCGCCCACTCCTCCCGCCTCCCAGCTGCTCCTCCCTCCCCCATCCCTTCTTAATGGCGGTCGCTGCACGCTAGTACGAGTGTCTACTGACCTATTTGGTCAGGTAGCACACTCCCCACGCGCACAGCACCACCAAGCCGTGCCCATGTCTCCCCCTCCCCGCCCTCCCTGCGTCTAGGGATCGAGGCCCCTTGGGACCCGATCCACTAGAGTGTCTCTCTGCCCCTTCAGCCTTCACTCTCTTTTCTTCAGTCATCCTTGACTCTCTCTTTACTCTCTAGTCTTTGACTCCTTTTGCCACTTTTTCTGCCTTTCTGCCTTTTCCGATCTTTTTACTCTTTTCAATCTTTTTCCCTTTTTTTCCCATTTCCTTGGTTGTGCCGTTTCCCGCTCCTTTTTCCCTCTCCCCCTGACCCCCTGCACCCCTATTCGCCCACTCCTCCCGCCTCCCAGCTGCTCCTCCCTCCCCCTCCCTTCTTAATGGCGGTCGCTGCGCGCTAGGACGAGTGTCTACTGACCTATTTGGCCAGGTAGCACACTCCCCAAGCGCACAGCACCACCAAGCCGTGCCCATGTCTCCCCCTCCCCGCCCTCCCTGCGTCTAGGGATCGAGGCCCCTCGGGACCCGATCCACTAGAGTGTCTCTCTGCCCCTTCAGCCTTCACTCTCTTTTCTTCAGTCATCCTTGACTCTCTCTTTCCTCTCTAGCCTTTGACTCCTTTTGACACTTTTTCTGCCTTTCTGCCTTTTCCGATCTTTTTACTCTTTTCACTATTTTTGCCTTTTTTTCCCATTTCCTTGCTAGTGCCATTTCCCGCTCCCCCCGCACCCCCTCACCCCCATTCGCCCACTCCTCCCACCTCCCAGCTGCTCCTCCCTTCCCCCTCCCTTCTTAATGGTGGTCGCTGCGCGACAGCGCGACTGCGCCACTGGCACACCAGAGGCAAGCCCGTCTGCACCCGTCCGCGCCTGGACCGCGCCCATCGCCAGAACCCCTGGTCCCCGCAACAGCCACCCTGTCAGCACTCGCTATAACGCCGACACCCTCTGCGCACTCAACACCAGCCGAGACACCACCTGCTTCCAGGCCTCTCAAAAGAGCACGCATGGACCCTTCTCCTGCCACAACTGCAGCTTCACCTGCACCATAGCCCACAAACCTCCTAGGATCAAGACCAACCACCTCCGTTGCATACTCCTCAACACCCGCTCAGCATGCAAGCACGCCATCGAGCTCTGGGACCTGCTCGACTCCACCTCCCCGGCCTTTCTAACCGAAACTTGGTGGAACGACTCCTCAGCACCCGACATCGCCATAGCCATCCCGAACGGATACAAAGTCGCTTGCCGAGACTGCACCAACAGAACCGGAGGAGGTATAGCCATCGTCCACAAAACCACCCTTGAAGTCAAGACCATCCTGGACGACTCCTTCAGCGCTGCCGAACTCCTTCACTTTCAAGTCCGCACCGACCCCAACACCACGCTCAGAGGAACACTCATCTATAGACCCCCAGGACACAGGGCACCGTTCAGCAACGCCATCGCTGACCTGGCCAGCACCCACGCACTCGCCTCCACAGACTACATCCTCCTCGGGGACCTGAACTTTCACCTCAAAAACAACAATGACACCAACTCCACCACCCTGACCGAAAACCTCGCCAACCTCGGCTTCACACAGCTCGTCAACACACCCACCCACACAGCCGGTCACACCCTTGACCCCATGTACGCGGATGGTTGGTATAGAGACCAAACTGCGCGGGTTTTTCCGTATTTTTAGACGGTGTGGTTTATTTGATTAAATAAATAATATATAGAATCCAGTCTTATGTGCAAATTTTAGGTCTGATAGGTTGTTGCGTCTTCTCCTTCTGGATGACAACTCGCGACCTCTTCTTCTTTTCTCTCTCTCTCTCAGGACCTCGCGGGAAGCATGTGGAAAAAGAAAAATATAGCACGGGTAAGTGTGGGGTTGGGATTTCGTTGTTTTTCTTCCCTCTCTTTCCTTCACTAAGTATCTTTCTCCTGTCCCTTCCTCTTTACTCCCTCAATCTTCCCTGGTACTCTTGGATCTGTTCTTTTCCTGTCCTTGTTGTCCTTTCCTTCCTTTCTTATCGTTTTGCTGTTTTCCCTTTTGGTCTGTTCTCTGTTCACATATACGTATATACCTCTCTTTGCTGTTTTTCTCCTTCTCGTTCTCCCGTCTGTCTTCTTTTCCTTCCCAGTGCTCCCCGTGTTGTGCCCCTTTTGTTTTCCCCTCCTCCCAGTGTTCCCGTGCCCTTCCCTTTTTGTTATCCCTTTCCTGCCCTTCTCCGTACCTCCCGCCTCCCGCCTGATTCCCCTTGTCCCACATCCCGTACCTGGAGAGGCCACGCTTCTCCTGAAGCGTGGCGGCTCCATTGTTCAGCTCCCTGGGGTCAGCGGCCGTCTTCCTGGGTTTCAGGCGGTTCCGATTCCGGCGGCTCTCCATTCCTCCACGAAGCGGTGGCTTCTTTGGTTGTCTCGGCGTCTTTTGCGTCCACGAACTCCAGTGCCTCCCAGCTCCTATTTCCGGCGTCGTCTCCCAGAAGGAAAGGAAGACATCTTTTAAATCCCCTCAGCTCCCGCGGTGGTGTGAGGCATCCAATGCCAGCGCTGTGATCCTGGGTCAACTCCGGTGCAACAGAGGCAGAGTCAGCACAAGTCCGGGAAGAGTGTGGGTCAGATTGGAAAGACCCATCACAAACACTCCCCCTAGGGAGCGTCTGCCGATGACGCTCAGGAACAGGATGTCGGGAGAGAAAATCTGCATTGACCAGTGCCCGGCCAGGAGAATGAAGCACCTGGAAAGAAAAAGGTTGCAGAGAAAGGAACCATCTCAAGATTCTAGGGTTGGTGTCCTCATGACGAGCGAGCCAGGTGAGAGGGGCATGATCAGTCACGAGGGTAAAGGAGCGGCCACTGAGATAATAACGGAGGGACTCAATGTCCCACTTAATAGCCAGACACTCCTTCTCAATAGTTGGATAGTGTAGTTCCCGGGGAAGTAGTTTTCTACTGATGTAGAGGACGGGACGGGTAGAACCATCAGGCTGTGGTTGTGACAACACAGCCCCTAACCCCACTCCAGACGCATCAGTTTGTAAATAGGAGGGCTTATTGAAGTCAGGACAACACAAAAAGGGGTCAGTAGAAAGGGCATTTTTGAGTTGGAGAAAGCTACGCATACAAGCTCCGGACAAAGTATTAAAGGTTTTCGGAGATGTATTTTTCAGGAGGTTTGTAAGGGGCTCAGCAATGGTAGAAAACCCGGGTATAAAACGTCGATAGTACCTGACGAGGCCTAGAAAGGCACGAACGTCTTTTTTTGACGAGGGAATTGGTATATGTTGTATAGCCTCCACTTTCTCTATTTGGGGCCGGACCTGCCCCTGTCTTAAGATGTAACCCAGATATCTTATAGTCGTACATCCCAGTTTGCATTTGCCTGGATTGGCGGTCAAGTGAGCTTCCCGTAATGCCTGTAAGACCGCAGTTAGGTGGTGGATGTGGTCGGACCATGTGTCACTAAATATTACGATGTCATCTAAGTATGCAGCAGCATACTGTAAATGGGGTCTTAAGACCACGTCCATCAATCTCTGAAAGGTGGCAGGGGCTCCATGTAACCCAAAGGGCAGAAAGGTAAATTGATATAACCCGGAAGGTGCAGCAAAGGCGGTTTTCTCTTGGTCTGTTTTGGCTAGAGGGATCTGCCAATACCCCTTGGTTAGATCTAGGGTAGACATAAACTTGGCATGACCTATCCTCTCTAATAATTCATCTATGCGTGGCATAGGATATGCATCGAAATAAGTAAGCTCGTTAACTCTTCGGTAGTCTACACAAAACCTGGTAGTCCCATCCAGCTTAGGTACCAATACCACCGGAGAGCACCAGGGACTATTGGACGGTTCAATAATACCTGTCCGTAACATGTTTTGTACTTCTTGTTCTATTACCTCTTTCTTGGCCTCAGGGATTCTGTAAGGCCTTTGTCTTGCTATTGCCTCACTTTTGGTGCGGATGTAATGCTCAGTTAAGGTAGTGTGGCCAGGTTGTTGGGAAAAAACATTGGTGTAGGAGCTAACCATCTGAGCAAGGGCCTTTTTATAGGAGTTTGACAAGGTGGTGATGATCTGGGGTAAGTCTAACTCTTGGTTTTGGGAGGGGTGAAAGGAGGGAAACGGAATGTCGTCCCCATGATCGGTTGTGATATATTGGAGTTTCTGTACGTCTTCTGTCTCCTGCAATTTCTTTAAGAGGTTGATGTGATAAATCTGGTCTCGATGAGGTCTGTGTGGCAGGGCCAATCTATATGTTGTGTGGTTGATCCATTCAATTACTTCATAGGGACCTTGCCATCGGGCCAGCAATTTATTTTCACTACTGGGGAGGAGGACCAGCGCCTTGTCCCCAACCTCAAGAGTACGAAGTACACTTCTAGTATCATGGTGTTTCTTTTGTCTTTCCTGAGCTTCTCGGAGGTTATCATGCGCCCTATCCCAAACTGATTGTAAATTCTCTCTTAATTCTTTTGTGTAAGTCAGAAGTTCCTTTGTTTCCTCATCTGTCTCTTCCCACTGTTCTACTAACATATCTAGTAGAGTACGAGGGGTTCGTCCAAACAATAGTTCACAGGGGCTTTGTCCCAGGGAGGATTGAGTGTGGGTACGTATTGCGTATAGCACAAGGGGTAACTTTTTTTCCCAATCTTTTCCGTCCTCCGCAACACTTTTCCTAAGTAACGACTTAATAGTTCGATTATAGCGTTCCACCAGACCATCGGTTTCGGGGTGATAAACGGAGGTTCTAATTTGTTTTATTCCCAACAATTTACAGACTTCACCCATAAGCCGGGACATGAATGGGGTGCCTTGATCAGTCAAGATCTCTTTAGGGAACCCGACCCGTGAAAAGAACTCAATCATAGCCTAAGCAACTACTTTAGTGTGCATACTCGGGAGGGGTATTGCCTCAAGGGTATCGAGTGGCATAGTCAACTAGTACTAGCATATATTGCCTCCCCCGAGTGGATGGAATGAGGGGTCCAATAATGTCCATTCCCACCCGAGAAAATGGGGTTTCTATGATAGGGAGGGGCTGCAACCGGGCTGGGGGTTGTGAGACCGGATTATAAAGATGGCATTTTTGACAACTTTGACAGAATCTGCGTATTCCCCCATATATACCAGGCCAGTAAAACCATTTTAGGACCGCCTCTTCTGTCTTATCTCGTCCGAGATGTCCTTCTCCTGCTCCCCCATGTGCTACCTGCAGTACCTGTATGCGATGGCTGTTCGGTACTACCAATTGTCGTTGTGGATTGTTACCTGCCTGGGGTTTCCTATACAGCAGATTATTATGAATGAGAAATGAGGGTCCTGCTCCTGTACTCTCGTCACTACGTGCTTTTTCCCACACATTTTTCAGTGTGGGGTCCTCTCTCTGACTTCATCTAAAGTCACTTCCTACGGTATATACCTTTCTAGTGACTTCTGATTCATCATTGTTCTTACAGTTCTCTTCCCAGTGTAATTGTCTCTGATTTCTTTTCTGTCTTCTACTTAGGTGTGGTTTTAGGGGACGAGTTTCGGTCATCTCCGTATCATGCGGTATTTCGTCCCACTATTTCCTCATGGTGTGTTCCTCCCCAGCTTTATTCAACAATTAGGTGAAAGCCGTGTAATCAGTCCCAATGATAATGTCCTCTTCGAGATGTGGTAACACCCTGACCCTGAGGGGTTCGTCCTCACCCCTCCACTGAAACTTAATCATAGCGAAGGGATAATAGGATTGGTCCCCATGTACACAGTCAATTAACACATGGGCCTGGGACACGGTTTGTCTTGGGCTCACCAGATCACCATTATCACACTCTGACTGCAACCCGAATCAACCAGAGCCACTCTCTCCTGCCCGTTCAAAAGTATGGGTAAAGTATATGTGGGTTTAGCGTCCCCAGCCCAGAATACCCTTCCTTTAGTAACTCCGATTTCCATTGGCTCCTCTACATCCTTCCTTTGTGGATAGAACCGTGCAATGTGACCCCATTCTGAGCAATTATAACATTGTGGTCCATTTATGGGATATGAGACTGGATTTGGATGGAGTATACAAATTCGTTCCGGTTCGTGGGAAACTGGAGGGCGAGGAAGTAGTCCCCTCCCCACTCCTGGGCGCATAGCGGCTGCTACTGGATTCCTGTTGGGAGTGGCTTTAAACTCTGGGCTCCTGTGAAAAGCACATGCCAACTCAATGGCCGTCTCATTATTTAACCCGGGATGTTGGCGTACCCAGTTTCTCGTGGAAGAAGGCAGGGCATCCAGGAATTGTTCCAGTACTACGACATCGAACATCTCTTCCCGGGTTTTTTCTGTGGGTTGCAGCCATCGCCCTGCAGTGTGTTGAACCCGATAGTACAAGGAACGAGGGCTCTCCTGTACCAGCCATTTTATGTGTCTGAACTTATGTTGGTAACTTTCACTGTCCAAGCCCACTCTTTCCAGTATAGTCTTTTTAATGTCCTTATACGGTAAGGTACCCGTAGGATTTATTGCCTGATAAGTTGCCTGTAATTGTCCGGTCAAAAGAGGAGCAATATATTGACCCCATTTATCCTAGGGCCCATTGGCGGAGCTGGCTACTCTCTCAAAATTTAGAAAGAAGGAGTCAGGATCTTCCTGTTCTTGATATTTTTGGAGTACGCTGCTGGGCAAATTGGGATGTACCGTCGTGTGAGCAATGGTTTCTGTTAACTTACTTAGAGCAGTTTCGTGAACGAGTTGATTGTTGGCCATGATTGTGGCCTGACTCTTAAGCGCGGTTTGCAATGCATCTCTTTCTTCCTTAGCCTCCTTCATTTGTTGCTCCCACATCAACTGCAGATGCCGTTGCCCCTTTGCAAGTTGTGCGATAACATCAGCCATAGTTGTTTTTTCCTCCATGATCCCACTTCTGACACCACTTTGTACGCGGATGGTTGGTATAGAGACCAGACTGCGCAGGTTTTTCCATATTTTTAGACGATGTGGTTTATTTGATTAAATAAATAATATATAGAATCCAGTCTTATATGCAAATTTTAGCTCTGGTAGGTTATTGTGTCTTCTCCTTCTGGATGACAGCTCGCAACCTCTTCTTCTTTTCTCTCTCTCTCTCAGGACCTCGCGGGAAGCGTGTGGAAAAAGAAGAATATAGCACAGGTAAGTGTGGGGTTGGGATTTCGTTGTTTTTCTTCCCTCTCTTTCCTTCACTAAGTATCTTTCTCCTGTTCCTTCCTCTTTACTCCCTTAATCTTTCCTGGTACTCTTTTGGGTCTGTTCTGTTCCTGTCCTTGTTGTCCTTTCCTTCCTTTCTTATCGTTTTCCTGTTTTCCCTTTTGGTCTGTTCTCTGTTCACATATACGTATATACCTCTCTTCGCTGTTTTTCTCCTTCTCGTTCTCCCGTCTGTCTTCTTTTCCTTCCCAGTGCTCTCCGTGTCGTGCCCCTTTTGTTTTCCCCTCCTCCCAGTGTTCCTGTGCCCTTCCCTTTTTGTTATCCCTTTCCTGCCCTTCTCCGTACCTCCCGCCTGATTCAACTTGTCCCGCACCCCGTACCTGGAGAGGCCACGCTTCTCTTGAAGCGTGGCGGCTCCTTCGTTCAGCTCCCCGGGGTCAGCGGCCGTCTTCCAGGGTTTCTGGCGGTTCCGATTCCGGCGGCTCTCCGTTCCTCCACGAAGCGGCGGCTTCTTTGGTTGTCTCGGCGTCTTTTGCGTCCACGAACTCCAGTGCCTCCCAGCTCCTATTTCCAGCGTCGTCTCCCGGAAGGAAAGGAAGACATCTTTTAAATCCCCTCAGCTCCCGCGGTGGTGTGAGGCATCCATAGCCAGCGCTGTGATCCTGGGTCAACTCCGGTGCAACAGAGGCAGAGTCAGCACAAGTCCGGGAAAAGTGTGGGTCGGATTGGAAAGACCCATCACACCCCATCTTCTCCACAAGCAACCATGTCACTTTCAACCATACCACCGAACTCTACAGACCGACCACCACTGCATCCACTTCACCTTCAAGAAACAGACAGAACACCACCTCACCGAACAACCACCCCGCCGACGATGGGGCAAAGTCACTGAAGATCAACTAACCAATGCCCTAGCCCAGAAACCGCCCGCCAACCCCACCGACCCTGACATCGCCGCACACAACCTCAAGCTATGGATCAACAACTGCGCTGACCGCCTTGCTCCACTCAGAAAACCCTCCAACAACCACATCAACAAAAAGCCAACTGGTTCACCGACGACCTCCAAGCCTCCAAACGTCACTGCCGAAAACTCAAGCAAATATGGCTACTCGAACGCACTCCAGACAACCACACAGCACTCAAGAATGCTACACGCAAACACCACCAACTCATCAGGCTAGCAAAAAGATCCTCCTTCAAAACCTGCCTAGAAAACAACGCCCACGCCCAAGCGCCACCGTCAATGACATCGCCCCCTCCCAAGAACTATGCGACACCCTAGCAACCGCCTTCCACCGACAAATCAGGACATCCACGACAGCTTCAACTCCCCTCATACTTAGGACGCTCCTACCCCGCCCTCCACGAACTCCACCCGCTCCGGCCGACTGACCTCCTGGACCAGCATCAGCGACGACGAAACCCGCAAGACCATGAACTCCATCCACTCCGGATCACCATCAGACCCCTGCCCACACCACATCTTCAACAAAGCAGACACAGCCATCGCACCAGACCTACAGAAAGCCATCAACATCTCCTTCGAAACTGCAAGATTCCCGGAAAGCTGGAAACATTCCGAAATCAACGCCCTTCTCAAGAAACCAAAGGCGGACCCCAAGGACCTGAAAAACTTCCAGCCCATCTCCCTGCTCCCTTTCCCGGCAAAGGTCATTGAGAAAATCGTCAACACTCAGTACCTTGAAGACAACAACATCCTCGACCCCTCCCAGTCCGGCTTCAGATGCAACCACAGCACCGAAACCGCCCTCCTCGCCGCCACAGATGACATCAGAAGCCACCTCGACAATGGAGAAACATCAGCCCTTATCCTCCTAGACCTATCGGCCGCCTTTGACACCGTCTGTCACCACACACTGAAAACCCGCATCCGTGCAGCGGGAATCCAGCACCAGGCCTTCCTCGCCGGAAGAACCCAAAGAGTCCGCCTCCCCCTGTACCAACCCAAAGCCTTCAACATCATCTGCGGCGTACCCCAGGGCTCATCCCGACGCTGTTCAATATCTACATGGCCCCCTCGCACAAGTGGCCCGTCAGCACAACCTCAACATCATCTCCTACGCTGACGACACCCAACTCATCCTTTCCCTCACCAAGGACCCGCACACCGCCAAAACCAACCTCCACGAGGGTCTAAAAGCCATCGCCTACTGGATGAGAGACAGCCTGCTAAAAACGGAACTTGGACAAAACAGAGTTCCTCATCCTTGGGCCCACCCCCTCCGCCTCGGACAACTCATGGTGGCCGACCACGTTGGGTCCCCCACCGACACCTACCAACAGCGCACGAAACCTCGGCTTCACCTTTAACTCTTCACTCTCCATGTCAAAGCAGGTCAGCGCCATCTCCTCCTCCTGCTACAACACCCTCAGCATGCTTCGCAGAGTTTACAAATGGATCCCAACAGAAACAAGAAAAACAGTAACCCAGGCCCTCGTCAGCAGCAGACTCGACTACGGCAACGCCCTCTACGCCGGTATCCCATCCAAACTCCTACAACGCCTCCAACGCATCCAAAACACCTCCGCCCGACTCATCCTCAACATCCCTTACCACAGCCACATCACCCCCCACCTAAGAGACCTTCACTGGCTCCCCGTCAACAAGAGGATCACCTTCAAGCTCCTCACCCACGCACACAAGGCACTCCACAACACCGGACCAACATACCTGAACAACAGACTCAGCTTCTACACCCCCACCCGGCAATGCCGCTCCGCAAACCTCTCCTCCATCCCCCGCATCCGGTGCAAATCTTCCGGCGGCAGATCATTCTCGTACCTCGCCGCCAAGACCTGGAACACCCTCCCGTCGGATCTACGACAGACCCAGGACCTTCTTTCCTTCAGAAGACTCCTCAAGACATGGCTCTTCGAGCAGTAGCAGCACCCCCCCTCATGGGTATGTTGCGCGCTTTACAAATAATTTTGATTGATTGATTGATTCCCTATTGGTTACAATACTAAGTCATGAGAATTAGTTCAAACTTTATTCGAGTCAACAAATCCGTATTAATTCATTGATAGGCACTAAAAACATAACCTAATCGAAACTTGCATCAGATTACATTGTAAGGCACTAGCATAAGTCAACAATAGAATCAGGAATGAATAAGTCACCAGAAGTAGCAAAGTTCAGGAAATCCGTTTGTCAATTATTTGTCTCTGTGTTTGTCAATGTCATAAGGTAGAAACCTCACCAAACCCAGCATCAGCATGTGGGACTTCATGTGAAAACAGTTTAGAACATTATTAGAAATGGGGTCTTTGGTTGGCAGTCAGGTTACCCCCTGTCCAAGCAAGGACCCTCACTCTAGTCAGGGTTAGTCGCACACAATTTAAATTATCCTGTGCCCACCCTCTGGTAGCTTGGCACTGAGCAGTCAGGCTTAACTTGGAAGGCAAGGTGTAAAGTATTTGTGCAATCAATTATACAATAACACAATATAGCACCACAGAAATACACCACACAGTGTTTAGAAAAAATATATAATATTTATCTGGATATTTGTAGGTCAAAACGATAAAAGATGCAATAAGAAGATGTAAAAATATCACTGGAAAGTGATAAAATGTGTCTTAAGTCTTTTTAAAAGCAAACAAAGTCTCTTTCAAGCACAAAGTACCTGGTTGGAGCAAAAAGTCTCCGCAAAGGGCCGCAGCGGAGGAGATGCGTGGAAAATGGTGTGTGCGTCGGTTTCGCCCCTTCACACACGGACTTGTGTTGTTATTTTTCATGCGGGGAAGACGTTGCGTCGATTTCTGGCGTGCGGACGGGTCTCCTCTTTGGGTCGCGGGGTTTTCAGACGCCCCGGGTTCTGTGTGTGGAATCCTGGGCTTGTTGACCAGCTGTGCGTTGTTCCGGTGGGCGATGCAGGGAAATTTCTCCCTCACGGCGGGCGCTGCGTCGATTTCCCCTCTGGAAGTCGGGCTGCGTTGTCCCAGGTGAGCCGTGCGTTGAAGTTCCGGTCGCACCACAGGCACCGCGTTGATCTTTTCCTTGCGAAGTCGAGCAGCGTAGTTCCGGTTCAGCATGCAGTGAATTTTTCACCGTGGCACAAGCTGTGCTTCAAATTTTTCGCCACACAAGGAGTCCAGTTGCAAGAGAGAAGTCTTTTTGGTCCTGAGATTTCAGGGAACAGGAGGCATGCTCTATCCAAGCCCTTGGAGGGCACTTCTGCAGCAAAGCAAGAGAGCAGCAAGACAGCAGGGCAACAGCAAGGCAGCAGTCTTCTGTAGAAAGCAGTCAGGTGAGTCCTTTAGGCAGCCAGGCAGTTCTTCTTGTTGGGGTGCAGGTTCTGGTTCAGGTTTCTTCTCCAGGAAGTGTCTGAGGTGGTAGGGCAGAGGCCCTGTTTTATACCCAAATGTGCCTTTGAAGTGGGGGAGACTTCAAAGAGTGGCTTAGAAGTGCACCAGGTCCCCTTTCAGTTCAATCCTGTCTGCCAGGGTCCCAGTAGGGGGTGTGGCAGTCCTTTGTGTGAGAGCAGGCCCTCCACCCTCCCAGCCCAAGAAGACCCATTCAAAATGCAGATGTATGCAAGTGAGGCTGAGTACCCTGTGTTTGGGGTGTGTCTGAGTGAATGCACAAGGAGCTATCAACTAAACCCAGACAGACGTGGATTGTAAGGCACAGAAAGATTTAAGTGCAGAGAAATGCTCACTTTCTAAAAGTGGCATTTCTAAAATAGTAATATTAAATCCAACTTCACCAGTCAGCAGGATTTTTTATTACCATCCTGGCCATACTAAATATGACCTTCCTACTCCTTTTAGATCAGCACCTACCACTTCAACAGTGTATGATGGCAGCCCCAATGTTAGCCTATGAAGGGAGCAGGCCTCACAGTAGTGTAAAAACTAATTTAGCAGTTTTACACTACCAGGACATGTAAACTACATAGGTACATGTCCTGCCGTTTACCCACACAGCACCCTGCTCTAGGGGTTACCTAGGGCACAAATTAGGGGTGACTTATACGTAGAAAAAGGGGAGTTTTTTGGCTAGGCAAGTACTTTTGAATGCCAAGTCGAAGTGACAGTGAAACTGCACACATAGGCCTTGCAATGGCAGGCCTGAGGCAAGGTAAAGTGGCTACTAAAGTAGGTGGCACAACCAGTGCTGCAGGCCCACTAGTAGCATTTAATCTACAGGCCGTGGGCACATATTGTGCACTCTACTAGGGACTTATAAGTAAATGAAATAGTCCAATTTGGTGAGATCCAAGGTTACCATGTTTAAAGGGAGAGAGCATATGCACTTTAGCACTGGTTAGCAGTGGTAAAGTGCGCAGTCTAAAAACCAGCAAAAACAGTGTAAAAACAAATAGAGGAAGGCAGGCAAAAAGTTAGGGGTGACCACCCTAAGGCTGTCAGGTCTAACAAACATGAATTTGGAAAAACATCTAGCTAAGAGAAAACTATTTAGACAGCGCAGTTGGTACCTAGAAAGAAAAGGCACAAAAGTTAATTTAGTCACAGTGTCATATCTACCTATCCTCGGTATACAAAGTCAGTCTTCGTCCTCAGGTCATCAATCGATCAGCATCACATCAGGCTCTCAGGAGCATGAGCCCAATGACAGAATCTTGAATCTTCTTCGATCTCGCAGTCTCTCCCCTAACATCTGCACCTAACTTCTGTCTCCATCTATCTGTCTGAAGTTTTCTCCCTTTGTCCCGCCATTATATCAAAGTCACCCAGACTATTCCCAAATTCCTGATTGGTCAATTAATCACACAATTTTACTTTGTCCAATAATTTTCATAATTCAAATCCCTGAATTCTAATATTACACAGTTCTCAGATTGTTGATTGGTTCACTGTATGATGTCCTCATCATCCGGCTCGTCATGTATTGAAAATGTTGCATCTTCTTCTCCTGTACACTCTGGCCCTCATAATGATCTTGGTGGTGCGACAACCCCCCGCCGGCCATATAATGTATTCCCCACTGGGCTGGAAGGCGGAAACAGTGTTTCCACCCGCCGGCCCAGCGGGGAAAAGGTCCAAATGGATCTGCTGCCAATGTTGGTGTGCGGCAGGTGCAGCAGCACCCGTCGTGCAGATCACTGCCCATAAATCGGGCAGTGACCTGCGCAATGGGGCACTCCACGGGGGCCCCGGAGCGCCCCTTCCGCCAGCCTTTCCCTGGGAGGGGGAACCCTCCACGGAAAGGCTGGTGGAAAAAGGGATCATTATCTGAGAAGCAGAGAGAAAATGATTCCCTCCACCGTCAGGCTACCTGTCGGCGGCAGACTGGTGGTGGAGGAGGACTGCCCTCACTGTCTCCATAATATGATGGTTCACATGGCAGACAGCCGTGCCGGTGGCGGCCTTTGCAGGCATGGCGGTCTGAACCGCTGGGGATCGTAATGACCCCCTCAGAGCACTGTACACACTATTTGCTACATTCTAGTTCCATCGTCTACTGTCCGTCAGTTCATACAAAGGTTTCTGCCAAGCAAATTTTGTTAAACAATGATCAGTTCACGGTTAGCTGATTTGTCAGCATCTTTTCATTGAACGTTAATATTCAGCTTCTGCATGAGGCCTGGCAAAACTAGGCTACAACTTTGGCTAAGTTAAGCTCTACAATATAATGCAAAACATAAGTTATATCTTTTAATGTGACATACTACTACGTTATTCTAATACATTTTCAATATTTCACATATGTTAGTTGTTCTTTTAATATAATTTGTCAATCTTGACAACCGCTTTCCGAAAGGTCACAATTTCAAACGTGTCCATTATTTTTCTACGTTAGTAATTTTCTACATTTTTCATTATTGAAAATACATAAACAATCATTAATAATTTCTAATTAAGACATTTGCGTTAACACACCATTGACTCTCAGTGGTAGCTGTGGTCGAGCAGTCATGGCTCTCTGGTGGGATGTTGATACAGGTCAGTGAACACGACTCATAGCTTTAAATGTAAACAGTGTAAACAATAAATCAAGGTCCAGTCACATGCTTGCTTTTACAAGAAAAAGTAGTATTTTGTTTCTAATTCTACACATGCAAAGGAATATGACTTTCAGCAGGACTCTAGTAGTTGTCAAGCACCCACTTCACGTAACATGTCCAGGATTATTCCCTATTCATTGTTGGTCACATCAGGGAATACAAAGCTGTTAGGCCGTACTCAAGAGTTCTCCCTTCTGACCTTTCAGGAATTTAGTCAAAAGTATCTATGGTGCCGAAGCACCATTAGCAGCTAATCCCCCTGGGCCCCAAAGGCCTAATTTCAGTCTTACCTGCTCCGGCATTATGGTGGTGTCCAGCATGGACTCGATGGACGTGACAGCACCCAGCGGTACAGGCTCTTCTTGTCAAGCATTGCTGCCGGTCAGTTTCCAGTGATCAGAGCTGCTCCTCCTCGGTGGACACAAAAGGTAAGTTGCTCTTCCCCCCTAGCAAAGGGGCTGAGAATGCTGGTATGATCCTCCAGCTCCTGACCAGAGCTCCAACAAGGGTTCATAATTCATGCAAGTGCTCAGAGTTCACACCTGGATGTCTGCCACAGTAATGTGTGCATCAAGGGGTTAATCCCAGACCCCCAATCCTACTCTTTTTGATTCTCTTTCAGCACCATCTCCCTTCCTGAGATGTGTTCAGATCCCCTCCTGGTGATCTATCACTGAATCAAAAAGCAGTCGTTTGAGATGTAAAGGGATTCTGTTAATTTTCTAAATCTGTCTGGGGAGATTCATCTCCTCCTCATGCCTTTTTCAGGCAGGACTGGATTTCCCAGAATGGAACCCAGAGTGTCAAGAAACTCATGCCTAAAGCTCTCTATGCTGATTTCATTTATTTGTGTTATTTCCTTGGTTGTGCCGCACACACATTATGCATTACATCCTTATGTAAACAGGTATACTTATTTATGCTTATATATTTGTTTTGTTAAATTGCATATGTGTGTAAACATGACATAATTGTTGTTCCTCATGGTTTGCTAATGCACATGTTTACATAGCAGAAATCAGTCTGCAATCGAAGTGCTAAAATATTGGAAAAGTTGAGCTCTTGCAAAACCCTCTCAAACATCGTGGCCATCTTGGGTGCAGTTTAGGCATGGCCTGTTAATAGTTCACTCAACCTACAACCCAATTTCTCACATAGACCTGCGAAAGCTAATTGCTCTGCCATTGGCAGCCAGTCTCATACCTTTGAGAAACGAAGGAAAGAAAGAAAGCAAGAAAGAAGGAATGAAAGCAAGAAAGAAGGAAAGGAGTGAAGGGGAGAAAGAAGGAAGGGAAGAAAGCAGGAAAGAAAGAAAGAAAGAGGAAAGCAAAAATAAATGAAGTAAAGTATAGAAAGAGGTAAAGAAGGAAAAAAGAATGAAAGAAAGGAGGAGAAGGAAGAAAGAAAAAGAGAAAGAAAGAAATGAAAGAAAGAGAAAAGAAAAGAAAAGAAAGAAAGAAAGAAAGAAAGAAGGCAAGTAGGAAAGAAGGAAAGAAACAAACAAATAAGGAAGTAGGAAATACATTTTAAAAGGTTTCACACGTGCTGCAAATTAAAAACAATAAAGATTAAATTCTTCCTGAGCAACATTTACCAAAGAACCATTGGTGAAATTGAGTCCAGAATAAACATGTTCTGAAGAATTGTCTGGTTATGAATTCACATGTATAATATTGAAGCTTTCAGTTTGAGTAGTGCCTGCATAGTAAAAAGGGAACAACCTAATACCAAATGGTTTCAAATTGATGCAATCTGTTATGCTGTGAAATATCCGCACTCAGATAAACAAAGGAAACAACAAAAGGAATTTACAAGGAGACAGGCAGTGATAAAACTGATATGTGACCTGTTCTTTCATGTGTTACAAAGCATCCCACTGTCACCTCAGGGTCTAAATACAAGGGCAACAGTAAAAACAAAAAACACTGGTATTGAAGGGAACTACCTTGTCTGCAGATGTGCTCATTGTGAAAGTGCAAATTGCACTCACTTAAATAAAGTAAACAAGTCATTAAAGTACGCTGATCCATTGCCTCAAGCTGTATGCTGTAGTAGACAGAAGCAAAATGTGAATGACAAAGCATGATGAAGAGGGATAGCTGAAAGCCCCTTTAAGTAGGTATATTGCACATATCATTTTAGTAAAATAAAAAGGTCTTAGCTATCGCCAGACCCGAAAAAGGTAATTCAGTGCTATCTATCATCTTAACAGTGAAAATAATTAATGTGTTCACTTTAATTAGTTTCATCTGCCAAACAAGCTAATGGCTTCAGGCATATCAATAAGAGGTGGAAATGAGGGGCTTGAACAATAGGCTGATTTCTGTAATTTCCCATTTTTTGCAGGCAGTATAGAATGCAAGAATGTTTCTCTGTCACTCATGGAGCAGACAAGTAACCAGTGAAAAGTTTACAAAGATATTTTAAGGATAAGATGTGGGTTATCTCTTGGTTAAAATGGCGACTTGAGCACCCTGGCATACAAAACCATTCAAGTGTCCTGTTCTTTCTCCCTGTGTAGTAGGTGTATGTAACAAGTGCAGCTGTGTCATGGGTATCTGTTTAGGTTTGAACTTTCCTTTAGCATTCCTTATGTCATTGTTAAGACATGTTTATATTCCACTTGTGCCCTGCAAGCGATGAGCACAGATTCCAGAGCAGTTGGGGGCCTTCACTGCTAGCATTTGAGCTAGCCAGTTGCAGCTTGTCGTGGGTGAGCCGACCCTTGAATAAATAACTGCATCCACGTTTAATAGTCATCCACCTCTCCTTACATTTGGTGACGCAAGGACTTTACCTATTTTATCACCCACCAACTTCCTGCTTTTATTGGGGCACCTCTTCTGTGTATATCTCTCCAGGGCCTCGGCGTCTATGCTTTGCCACCCCTGCTGATTCTGAAATTCCTTAGCCTGTTCTCAGAGCACCACTTCCAGCCGGGTGCACAAAGGTGTATGAAACCCGAGTGAGTACAACTGAGCCCAAGTTCAGTTTTTGGTTTCCCCATGGCCTGTGCTGTCTCAACAACCTCACACTTCCAATCTTGCCAGATCCTCATAGCTGCAAATTCTATCGCCTTCAGACATACACACTGCACTGCAGTGTGATGCCTAGTCGCCTCATGTGGTGACATATAACTTTTTGAAGCATTTTCTAAATTTCACAACACCTCACAGGCATTTTTCAGTGGGCTGCTTTCTTCTGAGGAAACAAACTTCATCTGCAAATGCCAGTTAATTGTTTTACTGGCAATACTGCTGCAGCTGCACATGCTAGCGTCTAGAGACAGAAGCCTTCAGTGATTCCTTCTCATTGCGTGTGTATGAGCCTGCATTGGTGTTTCCTCAGTGCTGTGGATCTTTATGTGGCAGCTCTCACATGTAGTTTGGTGTAACTACTGACATTTGTTTTAACTGTTTTGTCCATAATTTCTTTCATTATGGCAACACCCCAACAAATAACACATCCACCACCTTTTTTAGAGCGACCAGAGAAACCATCTATTAAATGGGCACAATGGTTAAGACCATTTGAAAATGTCATTGCTGCCATTGATGAAAGCGGATACATCCCTGAATGGAAATTTGCATTGTTGTTTGCCAGCCTGGGTCAGAATGCTCAGCAAATCTTTGATAATTTGCCGCCTGTTCAGGCTCCTCATGGTCAATTTGGAGAAGAACAATAAAATATGTATGTTGAAGCAGCTGAGAGACTTCTTTAAATGAAAGTAATCCGACGAGGAGGCGGTAGAGCAGTAAATTTCAGCACTCAGGATTTTGGCAGCTACATGAGAGTTTGGTCCAAACTTGGACACGTACATCAGAGACCAATTTGTTTTCAGCTGCACATCCAGAAAAATACAAGAAAGACTGTTGAGGTGCAGAACCCCACACTCACAGAAGTCATTGATCTTGCAAAAAGTATAGAGAGGTCCCTCATTTCTTCCTATGTACTTAACTTCAATAAGTGCGGTGGCCATTGAAGGGGATCATCAAATGGTGCCTGTGTGTTTCGTAAATACAAAAGAGAGAACATACAAGAAGGTAAACAAAAAACCCTCTAATGTATGTTATAGGTGTGGTTCTAAGAACCACCTTAGTAACTACACAGGGAGTCCTGCCATTGTTAAACTGTGCCTATCCTTTAGGAAGATAGGGCATTTTCAGATTACATGCAGAAATGTCAAGACCCCTGTAAGAACTGGTTGTGTGGGTGCACAGGTTGATTTCTGCACTGAGTTTATCAACAGTGTAGTACTAACTACTGAAGGTAATTCTGTGTGTACATTATTAAGGGTCCCATGTGCGAGGCATTTATTGAAGATATTCCTTCGCAGGTCATGGCAGACTTGGGTGCTTCCTTCACATCCTAAGGGATTACAAAAATTGGGACAGACCACTAACACCTACTGACATAAATACAAATGTTTTTGAAGAAAAAGAAATTGATATGTTGGAATTGGTCTCTGCTAAAGTGGTTTGCTTAGGGAGTGACATTCTCACACAGGTGCATGTGGCCATAAAAGGGAAGAATATAATAGGGTATCAGGATCTAACAAGGATGGGACTATTTTTAAGACCAGGTTCTGATAACCTGGTTGTGTTAGGGGTGTTGCCTGAAGACAATGTCTGTAGCTGGGTAGATCCACAGAAGGATCTATTGGAGGAGTTCCATGATCTTTTTTGTGAACAACTGGGCATGATGCAGGGTTTCACTGTATCAGTTTGAAACCACAAACTCAACCTGTCATTCACAATGCACATCCTGTTCTATTGAAGATCTGAGAGCTCCCAATTCCAACATACTGGTGGACTGCCACCCCCTTCCCAAAATCCAGGAACTCTATGTCAGCCTGGGTGTGGCAAAGTGATTCTCAATAATTGACTTAAAATCAGCCTACCACCAGGTGGCTCTGGCAAAGGAATCCCAAGAGCAGGCCATCTTTGTCATGCCTTTTGGTGCCTACAAGTACCTAAGATGGCTGTTTAGACTAACCTCGGATGCTAGTGATGTTGAAAAACGAATGGACTATCTGTTGGGCAATCTCAGGTGAATGCAGGCATGATAAGATGATATTCTGATGTATGCTGGCAGTTTGGAGAAGCAGAACCAGATTCTAAGACAGGTTTTCACAATTCTGTGACAGCGAATTAAGGTGAAACATAACTTTGATAAGAGGCAAAATGTTTCCTGTCAAGACACAGCTTACAGGAGACTGGGTGCTGATAAAATGTCCTGTTAAAGTTAGTAAGGGAAAATCAATTTGTTTCTGCACCAGTCAAAGTAAACAAGGTAAGTAAGGGGGCAGTGCTAGAAGTTTATGGAAAAGGTGCCAGCTAGTAAAACTTACTGAACAACAAGCCAACATTATATGTAAAAACAGGAGGACCCATTGTTGAATCGGATTGGGCTTCATAGTTGTAACCAGCATGGTTGCAGCCGGTAGGTGAAACACAGGATAAAGGAAAACATGTTGGACACTACCCACCTAGCTGTGGTTGCAGGAGTTGGTCAACAGTAGGACGAAGACGGTCAGTAATGCAGCCCTGGAGATGGTGAATGGTTCCTGGAGGATGTGATTGATGTCTCACACCGGATGGAAGATTGCAGTCAGTCAGTGGCGTGGAGGAGCCACCAACAAGCCTTGGCAAAGGCAGAAGTCACGGTGAAACACAAGTGGAGCTGCTGAGGACCAGCAAGGTCCAGGAATACTCAACCCAAGGGAGGAGTCCTAGAGGGACCCTCAGCAAGGAGTCAACAGAAGAAGAGGCAGCCCCCACAGGAGACCCACTGGAAGAGGAACCAGGAATCGCAGAGGATCCCATTCAGCACAACCTGGAGAAGGGTTGCACGTCCCAGGAGAAGCACACATAGAGCTGTGCGTCACAAGAGGGAGTACAGGGGCTACACGCAGCCTGAAGGTTCCTTGGAGCAGATGCCAAAAACTGCAAGAGACGTGGTGCACGGGGCTACTGTCCTGCGTCGGAAGGCTAGGGCTTACCTCCACCAAAGTTTGACACCTGGCAGAGACGGCCAAGAGGACTACTCCAGAACACCACCCGTGATGCAGGATCCACGCAGCTGAGAATGAGAGAAGATCCACGCAGCTGGTCATCGTTAGATTTGGTGCCCATGGATGCAGGGGAGTGACTCCTTCACTACAAGGGAAATTCCATCTTCCTTCTTGTGCAGACTGAAGACTTGCTTCCCTCAGAGGATGCACAGCCGGGGAAATGTTTCAGAAGCTGGAAGGAGCTGTGGAAACAATGTTGCAAGCAGAGTCTTCATCATGGATGCAGACTGTCGATTCCTGGAGGGTCCAGTCGCAGTTCCAGTGGCCAGAAGTCAAAGTAGAGGTTGCAGAGGAGTCGTGCTGGAATCTTTCAAGTTGAATCTGACTACCCACCCAAGAGTGAGACCCTAAATAGTCCTGAAAGGGGGATTGGTCACCTAGACAGGTGGCCACCTATCAGGAGGGGGCTCGAATGTCACCTGCCTAACCTGGCCACTTAGATGCTCCCAGAGGTCCTTACCCACCTTGGACTCAAAATGGCAGAACCAAGGGACCCTCTGGAGGAGCTCTGATCATCACCCCTGGGGTGGTGATGGACAGGGGAGTGGTCACTTCCCTTTCCATTGCCCACTTTCACTCCAGACCAGACACTGGGGGTCCCTAAACCGGTGTTGACTGGTTTATGCATAGAGGGCACCAAATGTGCCCTTCAAAGCATACCAGTGGCTTGGGGAGGCTTGGGAAGGTTACCCCTGCCAAGCCATGTAACACCTATTTCCAAAGGGAGAAGGTGTTACTCCCTCTTGGAAAGGAAATCCTTAGTTCTGCCTTCCTGGGTTTGAGCTGTTTAAGCAGCAGGAGGGCAGAAACCTGTCTGAGGGGTGGCAGCAGCTTGGGCTACCTGGAAAACCCCAAAAGGCTGGTAGGAGCAGTCCTCTAAGGAGCCCCCAGAGTGAGGGCATGGAATCATACTTCCAATACTGGCAACAGTATTGGGGTATGATTCTAGCATGTTTGATACCAAACATTCTTAGGTTCGAAGTTACCATTATGTAGCTGGACATAGGTAATGACCTATGTCCAGTACACACATAAAATGGCGTCCCAGCACTCACGAAGTCCAGGAAAATGTGACTGGAGTAGTTGGGGGGCACATCTGCTAGTGCAGGGGTGCCCTCACACACATATACTTGCACCCTGCCCTCTGGGTTAGGAGGGCCTGCCACAGGGGTGACTTACAGTATCCTGTTGCAGTTATGCATGCACCTTTTCATGGAGGCTGCAATGGCAGGCCTCACATACACTTTGCATAGTCTCCCCATGGGTGGCATAACACATGCTGCAGCCCAATGGGGATCCCCTGGTACCGCAATGCCCAGGGTCCTTGGGTACCAAATACTAGGGACTTACATGGGGGCTCCAGTATGCCAAATGCGGGGTTTAAGCGGGTCATGTAATCAAGTTTGAAGGTATAGAGCATAATCACTGGGATCCTGGTTAGCAAGATCCCAATGAACACAGTCAAATACACTAACAACAGGCAGAACATGTGGGTAACCATGCCAAGCAAGAGGGTACTTTCCTACCGTTGTACAATAAAAATTCAAAATTATTGAAAGCTGCTCTAACTTTAAAAGTTGGTGTTCAGTCGCCCAGGTGGTGTTATCCTTACTCAGTGGAAGGGATTTGCAGTATTTTGGTTAGCACCAAATGAACAAAGTTTCTGTTGCTGAAAAAATATTTCAAAAGCAGTCCACAAAAAATATTTGTACTGTGTGTTTCCTGTATCAAGGGACAAAAATCTGTTGTTATTTTGAATATTTACTGATTTGGAAACTGCTACTTTTTGACATTATTTGCCTCATGACTTGACTTTCCTTTTTCTTTCCTAACTCTTTTGCTGCTATTTTATACTTCAATTTATAACGTCTTTGTGTTTTTTATGGCAGAGGGGGCTGATCGCCATTGAGTTTTGAGAGTTACATTCTAGTCTTCAGGGACCTTCCATTACTATTCGGGTCCAAACTAAGGATAGTGACATTTTATGACCCCTGTTGGGTTGCCAAACTCTAGAAAACATAATCTTCTCATTCTAAGTATATTTCATCACACAATCTTCAACTAATAGAAATGAAAATGAGAATCACTATTAAATTCAGATTCTTAATAATTAAGTAATTGTTACTTCAACAAAAATGATAACAGGCCTCAGAACTAGGACTGTCGGAGATTTAGGGGTATACTTGATGAAAAAAGTAATGTTCACTGCAGTCTTGTCTTATTCAATCTTGACATCGCATTCCAAGGATTCTGTGGCATAAGTAAAATCAAGTAATAGCAATTATTGTTGATTATTAACTTGTGAGACCCACACATTATTGCTGTCTTCAGTATAGTCACGCTGGCACTGGATATGAAGACCACATTTGGGAAACTAATGCAGCTTTATCTGAGTTGTATTCTCTAACATCAGTCCACTTTTATCTTAGATTTTGACAGTGCTGATAAATAGGAATAAAAGCAAAAAGTACATATGATGCACGGAATACTGAACAATGCAACCATTCACCCCCCCATCACAGAGATCTGGGTTTAATCCATCTTTTTTTTGCAAATCAGCCTTGACTCTGCTCCCCATGGGAACAGTCCAGACTGAACTGCCAGGCCAGGTCCTCCCTGGTCAGGAAGCAAGCATCCTAGGACCAGTTTCGGGGTAACACCCCTCATCAGCCAGGCTAGCTTGAATCCAGTGGTGCAGTTAGCTTGGAACCCACGTCTGGTTATACCCTTCCATTTAGGGCAACAAAAGCAAAAAGAAAAAATGGTGAATGGAATGCTGACCAATGCAAACATTCAACCTCAGTCACAGAGATCTGGGTTTAATCCATTGTTTTTTGCCCCCACATGACCCCAGTTTGAGCCCAGCCATTTGCAAGTCAGTCTTGACCCTGCTCCCCATGGTAACAGTCCAGCTCAAACTGCCAGGCCAGGCACTCCCTGAACCAGAGCAAACATCCTGGGACCGTTTTCAGGGTATCACCCCTCATCAGCCAGGCTAGCTTGAATCCAGTGGTGCAGTGAGCACAGGACCCCCGTCTGGGTATACCTTTCCCACTTAGGGCAATAAAAGCAAAAAGAACAGATGATGGACAGAATGCTGACCAATGCAAACATTCACCCCCAGAGATCTGGGTTTAATCCATTGTTTTCTTGCCAACCACACCACCCCAGTTTGATCCCAGCCATATGCAAATCAGTCTTCACCCTGCTCCCCATGGGAACAGTCCAGCCCGAACTGCCAGGCCAGGTCCTTCCCTGACTGGAAACAAGCCTCCTGGGACCAGTTTTGGGGTATTACCCCGCATCAGCCAGGCTAGCTTGAATCCAGTGGTGCACTGAACACGGGACCCATGTCTGGGTATGCCCTTCCCACTTCGGTAGGTAAAAGCAATAAGAACAGATGATGGAAGAGATGCAGAACAATGCAAACATTCACCCTCAGTCACAGAGATCTGAGTCTAACAAATCTTTTTTTTGGCCACCACGCCATGCCAGTTTGAACCCAGCTATACTCAAATCAATCTTGACCCTGCTCCCCATGGGAAATGGGAATAAGGCACATGTAGCATATGTCATAAATGATGACATGCCAAAATTAATAAAAAATAATGGCCTTTCTGACACGCAGACCATTTGTTTACACAGAGCAAAGCCCTTTTAAGGAACAAAGGATTTTGTTCAAGCAAAATGCATGAACCAATCGCGCTTTTTAAATCAAAAAGTAAATTTGATGCTCAAATAATGTTTAATTAAGTTAGAAAGAAATCAGTCTTCCTACTTATAGCAATACCTTTCAACCAACGCCTCTACTTGTGGTAAGCACTATCTGAATAATTCAACTAACTTCAAGGACCTAAGGGTGTAGCCCCCATCACAAACCCCTCTGAGCATGTCCTTCAGCCTCTTGCATCCAGGTCGCTTTGGGCATCCGCCTCTTCCCTTCCCTTCAGTCTTATAGTTTCTGAGATTCCCAAGATCTACATAAGATTTCTGACACCTTAAATGGCTAAAGATTTTTAACAACTTGCACAATGATTTGTAATGTGGGAAGTCTAGCCACGAATTAGTTCACCGTATTCTATACAGTTGTAGGTCCTTGCTGTGATCGCTGACCCAACTAACATGGTCACAACGAACTGAAATCGGGTACAGGAAGCGAGTCAAATCAAAAAAAGTTTTAAAAAAAAGACAATTTCACATTCAGTGTTAAAACCTCAAACGTCATTATCATTCCCCCAATTAAACATTAGGACAAAGAACTTAAGAAATGAGCAAATACGAACATTTAGAAATGAGTTAAAACCAGTAATCTGCCTACAAATACTCATAGGTCTTAGTAGTCATGCCACGAATCAGCAGGGGATGGCGAGTGAGATTTCGCGACCAAAAGTGTTTCACGTTAACGCTGTTCCGGACCTGCCTCTGGAGGCTGGGTCAACGTGGCTAACCTAGCAGTCAAGGTTAAAATGAGGGACTTCAAAGTCAAGACGGGAAGCACCACCAATTGACATCAGGAAGCTGAATGCAACATTCCCTGTTGCACTGCACCTGTCGCTTGCAGAAGAGTTTATTCATGGTAAGTCATGACCCTTTATTATTATTATACAAGATGTGAGACCAGAGAGAGTGATGCCAGAGAAACATTTGATGTGTTGCTTGTTTCTCTTTCTCTGCATTCCACTCCCCTTTTCCCCTGATATTTATTTCTGCATATAACTTACTCATTGGTTGGGGAAGTTCTAAATTCTGGGCAGTGGGGTGGCTTGTCATCCGAATTAGTCGGACATCATCCGGAAATCCTGACAACTCATACATAGGCTACAGTTTGGCAGCTGAAGTAAAATAGTATAATTTTAAAATATGAGAGCTTTAACTTTATCTAGCCATATATATGTCAGACCGCGTTCAGAGTTTAACAGGATAGCTAGTAGCTACTGAGCCACAACAATGGATGTAGAGGTAATTTGCTACTGGTGTCTTGGGGCTTGCAGCCTGGGCCAAGTACACTATTTCCGCAGTTGGCACTCAGGGTAGCAAGGGAAAGCAATTAAATGCATTTCAGAGAGGTACGGTGGGGTAGAGACTCAGGGCCTGATTCTAACTTTGGAGGACGGTGTTAAACCGTCCCAAAAGTGGCGGATATACCACCTACCGTATTACGAGTTCCATAGGATATAATGGACTCGTAATACGGTAGGTGGTATATCCGCCACTTTTGGGACGGTTTAACACCGTCCTCCAAAGTTAGAATCAGGCCCTCAGAGCCCAAATAATCAAAAAATGGATGCAATGATGAAATGGCCAGACCAAGGTATGTCTTTTAGAAAAAGATAAGTATTTTGATTGCAGCAGAACTTAATATACTACGCACGCAGTAGGGATGCACCTAGGGGGTCTGCAGTGTTCTCTACGTATTGAAAACATAGAAGTATTCACAATTAAATCTCAGGTGCAGGCTCACTAAATTGCAGTGGAACCGCTTCCTGGTGTTCTATCTTCTGTAGTTCAGTCTGTAGCAAATAACAATTCATTTCTTTTGTGGGGACATTGAAGTTTGATAAATGCTCCTACCAAACTAAATTAGTCAAAAGATCACAGTCAATGGTTTGCAGACAGATATGGTGCACAATCATGATTATCAAGATTGACTGTGGCAGTGGACAGAACAGAGAGGGAGCTGTTGCCCTCAGGGAGAATCACTTGGGCAACCATGTCCCCTTCTCTCCATTGTCAGCCATCTGGCTTAGCAATGGCTCCACAAAGATGCCTCCAGAAGTCTGCTTCAGCAGTTGTGGTGGAAGGTATTTCTCATTCGATGCTGGTGGAATTTCTGAAGTACACCAAAGGAAGACTCAGCACAAGACTTCTACAACTTTCTCCCTAGCAATCTATGAGCCAGTCTATATTTACTTTGCAGTTGACACTAGCAGGTCGGACACAACCTCTTTTCGGTCACATATGTTGTGGTCGTCTTGCAAGGAGGGTGGGGGACTCTGGGTCTTCTATGGTTTCAGCCATGATTCTTATAGTGCATTTAGGCCGCTCCTCACACATGGCTCAGCAGCCGAGCTCTCATCCAAAGGCAGGCAGACTCCTCTGGGAGAAGGGTATCATCTCTCTCCTCTTTTCCAGAAGTCAGTCACTGGCAGACCCACAGTTTCTTCCAACAGGCTTTGCAGAAATCAGGCAATCTCTCCTTGTCTTTTAGAAACTGATCATCAGCAAAACCAATCCTGATACATACCAGCTCCCCTCCTAGGGCAGCAAGATAGCTCAGAATGGAACAAAGTGGGGGTGTTTGAGACCTGCTGTTAATAACGACTTTTCAGATAGGGGAGATGGAGCTGCTATGTGGACTTAAAGAAGAGTTGACCTGGTGTCTTTTCAAAATGCAAAAATGTTCTTTCTTCATAGTAGATAGTGACAATGATGGATCCAAGTAGGTGTGCCCACAACATGACCATATAAGTAATTTACTTTCAGCAGCCTAACAGGATGGCCCACTCAAACGAAAACAAAGGACAGAGGCTCTTCTCTTTCACAAGCAGCTATCATTACACCATTAAAGTAGGCACCAAACACCTCTTGGAACTGAATAAGGATGCAGAGTTATTGGTGCGTATTGAAAGGTGAGGATGAATTTGTTCATAGATTTATTGGTGATAGAAGCCTCAAGAACTTTGATTTATCTTTTCTTAATAATTGATGTAAGCAATTAGGTAGTATTAAAATCAAAGTGAGATGTGGTATGGTGTTGCTGCACCCCCCCCTTTTTTCTACTTTTGTGATTGTGTAATATTTAAAAAATCATTGTGCCCTATGAGCATTGGTAAAAAAGTCACCCTTTTTCTATTGAGAGATTAGTCAAATACACATTATTGTACAATGGCATTGATAAATCTGAAGTACATTCATATGAGTTCCATGGAGATATTTATAAACATCAAGAACACGGCTGTGGTGGTATGTAACTACAGAGCATAGGATATAGTCCACTAGGGTAAGATGACTTCACAATGAGTAGATTGTGACAAACATTCCAGGAATGAAGCGATCTATTTTGATTGTATATTTTCCTATTTCTCAATAATGATCAACATAGGTCACTGGATCATGACAAAGAGTGTGGAACCGTTGGAATATTGTAATTATGTGCTTACCCATATGAATAACTGTTTAGGAGACAATGAGGGAATTGATTTTGATTGTATGTGTTTTTTTCTCATGAATAGTGCTGGACAATTGTGGTGCTCTGATTACAATTCTATGATTTATAATGAAGTTTATAAATTTTGCAAGTCACGAACTAATCGGTATCTATGAAATCAGACTGAAATGAATTGGACTGAGTATTTCATCTATGAAAATGGAATGGGGGCACCTGCAGACATAATAAGTATGAAATATGTATTAAGATATCACTTATGATCACTGCTTTCCCATTATATATCACTTCTTGTTAAATGGTAAATGTTAGGGAATTTTCAATTTGTGTGCAGTGATATGGTAAGAGTAGACGCTTCTCCCCACTTCAAAAGCGCAAGTGGGTACAAATACTGGACCTCAGATTCAAACTCTTCAGTATACTTCTGGGCCTGTCAATACTCTGCCAGGAAGAAGGACTGTTGTGCTGCTGAAAGGACTGCCTCTCTGTTGGACTGCTGCTCTGAAGGACTGTTGCCCTGCTGTACTGACCTGCTGCCTGCTGCCTGATGCCCTCTTACCTAGGTGAGTAGGGCTGGATCTGCACCTCTTGAACCCAGAGTGCTTCCAAGGGCTAGTTGGCTTTTTGTGTAGCCATTTTAGTTTTAGCTCCATGCACGTTATTTTAGCACACTAGGCCTGCCGCTGTGCACTTTAACCTAGATATATTTTAGGCAGCTTTGTTTATTATTTTAACAATAGCTACTTTTGCGGTCTTGTTTTATTTCTCTTTATCTAGCTGTTCCTTGCTTAGGCCAGCACTATCTTCTTAAACAAGACATTCTTGTTCACTCTGTGCTTCTTTCAAGGCTGCAGTGAGATAGGTTGCCGGTAAAACGTGGTAACGCTTTGTCTCGGGCATGCATAGAAATATACACATCCTTACGTAGGGACATTTTCTCAGAACATTAGCTGTTTTATTATTAAAACACTTCCCTGTCCCATACACATTAGAGGGAGGTTCCAGCCAGATGACCACGACTGTATGCTGATTGCTGAATGCTTTGATTCAGCTGCTTATGCAGACTTCAGGCCTTTGCTCAGGTATGGGGGATGATGTCTTCCCAGGGGAACCTGAAGGGCAGAACTAGAGCTTAACACGCTGTGCTATAATATAGCCTAGGTAGGAATTAGTCTATTGACTCTAGTGACAATATGGTAGCGTTATTTCTATGCTTCACTCTCCTTGTCATCATTTTAATCCTGTCATGCTTTATCGTCCTGGTTATTGGGTTCCATGCTTCACTATCTAAGATGCAGTTGCTTCATTAAATACCTTTTTGAAACATGTACTGCCTCTGCTTGTCCTTATACATGTCAGACTAATGTAACTGAGAGAAATGGATGAGATCTGAGTGACCAGATCCCTGCTCTTGTGTTGAGATGTGGCTGTAGTGGGTGTTGTGGTGAAACCCTCTTTTTCCCTCTAACAATGTATACTTGGGCAAAGTGTATACGAAGAAGAATGTCCTTTACTGTTTGTTGTGTGGCACTTTTATTTATTAATTCTATATTATGGAGTACCACTGCTCTATTGTTTGTGAAAAGAGGAAAGAAATATATCTGCCTTATTTCTCTATGTTATTAGTTCTCTGTTGTTTCCCCAATCTCCTTCTTCTTTTTCCTTCTTCGCTTGTATAGTTTTTTTCTCTCTTTTTATCCATCAATTTTAACAGTCTCTACTTGATTTCCTTCCAGGGGTTCACCGGTTCCTACTTGAGATTCCACTCCGAAGCATGAGGAGAAAGCAGAGGATATAAAGTAGGAAGCAAGTCTGAGGTTTGTTTTAACCATATGTTAAAGGGGAAGTAGGGGGATGAAGGGGAAGTGAAGCAACTGTGCACCTACGGTGAGGTTCCTCTTCTCTCTCACTGTGTGATTTTGCCTAGTGGTTTAGTGGTTGTGAGTTAAAAAAAAAAAATTATATATATATATATATATATATATATATACATATATATATATATATATATAGATAGAAATATGCTAATAATAATAAAGAAAAGAAAATAGGAATAAGAAAAAAGAAACAAGGTCAGAAGAAAGAGTGTTCTATCCACACGCTCTCTTCCCTAGCAAGGTATTATATTTCTCTCCCTTGCTCCTCACTTTGATTGATGCTATATTTTATTTCAGTCCTCCTGCCTGCTCTTGTTGCATCCCTCATCCCCCTCGCTGTCCCCAGAAGGTACTTACAGCCCGTATACGGGAATGTACCTGGTTAAGCCACATCCCTCCAGGGATGTGGCAGCTTAATATGTCATTCACAAATTTTCGACTGTCTGCTTGGTCCACCTTTTCCAGAATGTGACTCCCCGAGGCCTCCTCTTCATCTCTGCTTGCCGCCTCTCCCATCGTGTTTCTTCGGTCATTTTCTTCCCTTTTGTTGCTGTTTGCATCTATCTTCTTCGCATGCTCGCTCTCCGGGGTCCCCGTATTCTCTTCCTGATTCTTTTTGTCGTCACGACGTCACGACGTAACGCACTCAAAAGTGCCCCCAGGGCACTCTTTCATCGGCTTTAGTTGTATCGGGGCGCCCGGGGTTCCGATAACCCTGTTACAGAGGCACTACTAGTTAGCAGGAGCAAAACCCAGATTAGGGCGACAGGTGTCACCTGTAGTGGGTTAAGACTCATTATCCCACACCGCAGGAGATTCTGCCACTCAAATCCAGTAGTCTCATTAGAATAATGAGAGCCTAAGCGGCAGGCTGGCCTCCTTAACGAAAGCCTCAGTGACACAACATGCTTCCAACAACCTTGCACCTGCACCTGGTGCCACCCCAGTCCTGGACCCTTGGAAGTGGGGATAAGGTGCTCGGTCAGCCTCTTTGGAACCAGTAGAACCAAAGCATCTCCTCTACTGCACGGTGCATACACAAGCAGAACCAACTCATCACTGCTTCTATGTGGATTGGACCTGCTGCAAAGACCTGCATCGCATTGCAGCCTATTGGTACCACCACTCCATGATGCATCTTCAGCGCAGGCCCACGCATCCCTTGTCGACAGCAACTGCTGCGATGATGCTGGACTCCACATTGCATCTTCGTGGCTCTTCAGAACCAACGCATCACCCTGACTGCGTACTGCATCCATGATGCTGGAATTCGCATTGCAAGTCCTGTCAATGGGATACTTGAAGAGAAAGCAGGACTTCGCACAACAGTCCCACCACATCTCAGAACCAATGCATTGCTTCAGCTGTGCGATGCAGCTTCGATGCACATCCTCTCAACATCCTGCAACCCAGGATTTAGGGTACATTGTTCAGTAAGCCTAACTGGATCCCAGTAGCCAGGCAGTGCCTCATCACAGTCGGCTTGAACTTGTGACTCTGTTCCAGTCCAGCATGACCAGTTGGCGCTTTATGCTTTTTTCACTAAAATCTTTAAAATTTCATATGTCCCGTTTAATTTATTAACATTGCTCTATTTTTAACTTGCTATGGGATGCTTTTCTGTAGTGGTTTTCACTTTATTAGTGTGGGAAATGTTGGACAAATATGTTCCATATGGCCTCTAAGTTAAGCCTGACTACTCTGTGCCAAGCTACCGGAGGGTTAAGCACAGATAAATTTATGGTTGGCTTGTGCCTCACCCTGAAAAGGATTGTGTTTGCTGCTTGACGTGGGATCATACCCCAGTCATTCAACAACCCAATATATGGATGCTTGGCCTAATAGTACCACTATATCAGAGTTCACCTTGTGATTAACCATTGTTTTGTTGTTGTCATGGAGCTCGGAGCGGGTTGCTGTGGGTGGATTGATTTGCACAAACGTTTTGTATATAGAATGAACAGCTCCTCATCTGCCTCTTGATTGTAGGTGATGGTATGTGCAGAATGGAATTGAATGAAAACATTTTAATTATAAATATATAGGTAAATCTAAAGAGCTCATCTTAGAAAAGTACTTTGGATCCTATGTACATTATGGATGTGAAGTGTATATGCCAAAAGGGTAGTCTTGAGTAATTCTTTATACTGGGCCTCCCAATAATTTGTGAAGTTTTCCACTTTTCTTATGAGTAAAATGAGACCAAAACTAAAAAAATCCATTCAGTAGAAGTCAAGATGTGATTTTTTCAAGAAGAAACTAAAAATAGTACTTAGAAATCACTAGCGGTCAAAAGGGTACTTGAGGTCGCGAGGAACCAGTGCAAATTTAAAGTGCAGGCTGACTTCTACAGAAAGTAGGCTGGTTACAGAACGAACACAGGGCCCATTAAGCAGTACCCTGGATGGAGCAAAGCGTTGGCATCGAGGAGCAATGCGAAGGCGATGCATCAGTTCTGACCCATGAAGCGTGGTCGATGCATCGGTGCCGAGCCTTGTAGTTGGGTCCGGTGTCAGCATCGAACTCTGTTGAGCTAAAGGGACTAGGTCATCGTCAAGTCATGCAGAGCATCGTCATCAGCCCATGCAGGCTGTGCATCTGCTTTTGTCATGCTGCCTCTACATTGGCATCGAAGGGTGATGCTTTGGTTATGATTAGTACAAAGGTGATAATGCATCGGTATTGTAGCAAAACAGCTGCAGAAACCACTTCTGAGGCTCAGGACTGTAGAGATACATCAGGCAAGATTAGCACTCACAGATGGCAGAGTCCAGTAGCAAAGGCAGAGTTGCAGGCAGTCTTTGATGTCCCTGAGATGGCAGGAGAGCAGGGAGCAAGCTAGCAAGCCCTTGGAGTCACTCAGGCTGAGATGAGAAGTTCCAGTCTTTCCTCAGCTGGGTAAAGATCAAATAGGCAGGAGGGTAACATATCAGGGCAGGGTGCAGTCCATCATGGAAAGCAGTCCATCAACGTGCCACTCCTTGAGCACAGCAATCGTTGCTCCAGCCAGAGTTCTTCCCAGGTCTAGTAGTGTACTGATTTGGTAGGGACAGAACCCCAGTTCTGATATCCAAATGTGCCTTTGGAGTGGGGTGACTTCAAGAAAGGGTATTTGAAGTGCACAGAGATCTGTTCTTCCTAGCCCTGTCTGCAGACAAACAGTGGGGGTGGGGGGTGGGAGGGTAATCAGCCTTTCTGTGGGAACAGTCACTTCCCTGTTCAAGTGTAAGTGTCAGCTCCCCTCCACCCTTCCAGCCTAGGAAGCCCCATCAGAAAGCAGATGAATGCAGATGCGTGCAGACACATCTAATCTTCCTGTGTCTGTGGCTGTCTAGAGGAAATACACAAAGGGGGTCATTCCAGCAGAATTCCGCCAGAAGACCGTACCGCGGTCAAAAGACCGCAGCGGTCATTCTGGGTTTCCCACTGGGCTGGCGGGCGACCGCCAAAAGGCCACCCGCCAGCCCAGTGGGAAACACCCTTCCACAATGAAGCCGGCTCCGAATGGAGCCGGCGGAGTGGAAGGGGTGCGACGGGTGCAGTAGCACCCGTCGCGAATTTCAGTGTCTGCTAAGCAGACACTGAAATTCAAAGTGGGGCCCTCTTACGGGGGCCCCACGACACCCCATACCACCATCCTGTTCCTGGCGGCCGAAACCGCCAGGAACAGGATGGCGGTATGGGGGTCGGAATCCCCATGGCGGTGCAGCAAGCTGCGCCGCCATGGAGGATTCCCATGGGCAGCGGAAAGTCGGCGGTACACCGACGACTTTCCGTTTCTGGCCGCGGCTGTACCGCCGCGGTCAGAATGCCCAAAGGAGCACCGCCAGCCTGTTGGCGGTGCTCCCGCAGACCCCGGCCCTGGCGGTTTTTACCGCCAGGGTCGGAATCACCCCCAAAGTGTTGCTGTCACCTACCCCAGACATGTATTGACAATAGACTGCAAGGCACAAAGAGCAGTATGAGCAGAGAAATACCCACTTTCTAAAAGTGGCAGTTCTAAAATAGTAATATTAAATACGACTTTACCATCAAAGAAGATTTATCATTACCATTCCAATGATATGAAACATGATGTAGCTACTCCTTTCTGATCAGGAATTACAGCTTAAAAGGATACTAAGAAATTCCCAGTGCTGGCCTATGAAAGGCACAGGCCTCACGGTAGTGAAAAACAAATGTGTGTGTTTTTTCACTTTCAGGATATGTAAAAGTACATATCCTGCCTTTTACTTACATAGCATCTTGCCCTATGGGCTAACTAGGGCCTACCTTAGGGGAGTTAAAGGCTTAGCAAGGGGTTTTAAATGCCAAGTTGTTGTGGCAGTGAAACTGCACACAGGTTCTGCAATCGCGAGCCTGAGACAGGTCTGAAAGGTTATTTGTGTGGATGGCACAATCAGTTCTGCAGGCCCACTAGTAGCATTTAATTTACAGGCCCTGGGTATATGGTATACCACTTTACAAGGAACTTACATGTAAATTAAATATGCAAATTGTGGATACACCAATGTTACCTTGTTTAGGGAAGAAGCACCTGCACTTTAGCACTGGTCAGCAATGGTAAAGTGCGCAGAGTCCTAAGGCCAACAAAAAGTTGCAGCAAAAATGTGAGGCAAGCAGGCAAAACGTTTGGAAGAAGTCCACCCTAAGGCTGACAGGTTTAACTTGTGCCCATTAAGGTATCTGATCTAAATAGCACCTCACCAAGTCGCAAAGCATGCAAAAACATCTAGGACATGGGCCCTCATTCCGACCCTGGCGGTTTCAAACCGCCAGGGTGGAGGGCAGAGGAAGCACCACCAACAGGCTGGCGGTGCTTCCCAGGCCATTCTGACCGCGGCGGTAAAGCCGCAGTCTGAAAAGGGGAACCGGCGGTTTCCCGCCGGTTTTCCCCTGGCCCAGGGAATCCTCCATGGCAGCGCTGCTTGCATCGCCGCCATGGGGATTCCGACCCCCTTCCCGCCAGCCTGTTCCTGGCGGTTTACACCGCCAGGAAGAGGCTGGCGGGAATGGGTGTCATGGGGCCCCTGGGGGCCCCTGGGGGCCCCTGCACTGCCCATGCCACTGGCATGGGCAGTGCAGGGGCCCCCTAACAGGGCCCCACAAAGATTTTCACTGTCTGCCTAGCAGACAGTGAAAATCGCGACGGGTGCCACTGCACCCGTCGCACCCCTGAAAATCCGCCGGCTCCATTCGGAGCCGGCTTCCTCTTTGCAGGGGCTTTCCCGCTAGGCCGGCGGGCGATCTTTTGGAGATTGCCCACCGGGCCAGCGAGAAAGTTGAAATGACCCCCGCGGTTTTGACCGCGGTGCGGTCTTTGGGCGGTTTCCGCCCGGCGGGCGGCGCCCGCCGCCCGCCGGGGTCGGAATGACCCCCATGATGCTGAAAATGCTTTGCAGTCACAAAGTATCTGGAAATTACTTTTCTGAATGCAATCAGAGACCTTTTTCTCCTTAGTGATTTGTAAAGAATGCCCTATTCCAGTTTGGCCATTTTTGCAATGGCAAAGAAAGGAATAGTCACTCCCCACCTTAACCAATTGCTCAGGGAGCGCGTCCAGGGGTAGGTGCAGCCGCCCACCGCCAGGCTCTTTACACAGTGTGTTAAACGAACCTGGCCATTGGCCCGCGTGATCCCATGAAGCCCTGACTCAATGTGGGAGGGGTGACGAATAGGAATTAAATAAAGGGTCATAATGGACTCATGTAAGTGACTGACGATAACTTTTTGTTTGACTGTCAGCTCTGATATGTGATAGCCAATTTAGCTTGTAGTTGGAGAAGTTTTTTACACTAGGTCCTGAAGAAGCGTCATTGGATCCATGTGGACCACAAAGACGCGAAACATGTCGACCCGATTTTGAGGTGGGTCTTATAGTTTTCTGACCCCCCGTTATTAGACATACAGTTAGAGAGTGGCAGAGCATTATCTCTATCTCACTCTCCTGATCAATATTTTAATCTTGGCCTTCACCCCACATAGACAGAATAAAGTTAAGTACTCATTAAGGGTCCTGAGCCAATTTTATTTTCTTTCTTTGAACTCTCCCCATTTTCTTTCCCCCTACTCATTTGCGGGATAGAGTGGCATCATCGAGAAAAGATCTCCGGCAAAGAGCCCCCCGGATGGGTGGTGCCCGTCAGACATTGCAGCGCCGGTCTGACGAGGAGCTTGTCCGATGATGAAGCATGACACCCATTTGGGTGTGTGAGGACTCTTGCTCCTATTAAATAGGACTCCAGAGTACTCGTCCTGTCTTCCCTTGTTACTTAGGAACAGTGTATTGCATTATTAGTAACTTTCATTGGAGGGTATACACTGGACCTTTAATCCTTCATATCACCTGTATTTTTGATGTGTTCAGTAACTATATAGGACATCAAAACAAATTAATGGAAATAGGTTACCAAGACTAAGCTAAGTAAGGGGTAGAACATTAATCAATCATTACCTTGTGAATAGCCACGTTTCTTGGCACCATTTGACAAATCAATCACAATCAATCAATCAATCAATCACAATATTTATAGAGCGCACTACGTACCGGTTAGGGTTTCAAGGTGCTGGGGGAGGGGGGAGGCTGCTTCTACTGGTCGAAGAGCCAGGTCTTGAGGAGTCTCCTGAAGGTGAGAAGGTCCTGGGTCTGTCGCAGGGGGGTCGGGAGGGTGTTCCAGGTCTTGGCGGCGAGGTAGGAGAAGGATCTTCCGCCGTAGGTCTTGCGTTGGAAGCGGGGAACGATGGCGAGGGCGAGGTTGGCAGAGCGGAGTTGGCGGGAGGGGGCGTAGAAGTTGAGTCTGTTATTCAGGTAGGCTAGTCCGGCATTGTAAAGTGCCTTGTGAGTGTGGTTGAGGAGCTTGAAGGTGATCCACTTGTCCACGGGGAGCCAGTGGAGGTCTTTCAGGTAGTGGGAGATGTGGCATCGGCGGGGTACGTTGAGGACCAGTCGGGCGGAGGCGTTTTGGATGCGTTGGAGTCGTCAGATGTCTTTCGCTGGGATGCCTGTGTAGAGAGCGCTACAGTAGTCTAGTCTACTGCTGACGAGGGCCTGGGTCACCGTTTTTCTGGTTTCCGGCGGGATCCATTTGTAGATTCTACGGAGCATGCGGAGGGTGTTGTAGCAGGAGGAGGAAACTGCGTTGACCTGCTTGGACATGGTGAGGGCGGAGTCGAGTATGAAACCCAGGTTGTGTGCGTGGTTGGCTGGCGTTGGAGGGGGTCCCAGCGCGGTGGGCCACCAGGAGTCGTTCCAGGCCGAGGGGGTGCGTCCGAGGATGAGGACCTCCATCTTGTCGGAGTTCAACTTCAGGCGGCTATTTCTCATCCATTCGGCGATGGACTTCAATCCCTCGTGGAGGTTGGCTTTGGCGGTGTGTGGGTCTTTGGTGAGGGAGAGGATGAGCTGGGTGTCATCAGCGTAGGAGAGAATGTTGAGGTTGTGCTGACGGGCCAGTTGTGCGAGGGGGGCCATGTAGACGTTGAACAGCGTCGGGCTTAGAGAGGAGCCTTGGGGTACACCGCAGATGATGTTGGTGGCATCGGAGCGGAAGGGTGGAAGTCGGACTCTCAAGGTTCTGCCGGAGAGAAAGAAGGAGATCCAGTGGAGGGCTTTTTCTTGTATTCCGGCTTTGTGGAGGCGTGTTAGTAGGGTGCGGTGGCAAACCATGTCGAAGGCTGCGGAAAGGTCCAGGAGGATGAGGGCTGAAGTTTCGCCGTTGTCCATTTGCTGTCTGATGTCATCTGTGGCGGCAAGGAGAGCAGTCTTGGTGCTGTGGTTGCGTCTGAAACTGGACTGGGAGGGGTCCAGGATGGAGTTGTCCTCGAGGTGGTGGGTGAGCTGAGCGTTGATGATCTTCTCGATGACCTTCGCCGGGAAGGGGAGGAGGGAGATCGGGCGGAAGTTTTTGAGGTCGTTGGGGTCTGCCTTGGGTTTCTTGAGGAGTGCGTGGATTTCGGCGTGCTTCCAGCTGTCCGGGAAGGTCGCAGTTTCGAAGGATAAGTTGCTGACCTTTCGAAGTTGGGGGGCGATAGTAGAGTCGGCTTTGTTGTAGACATGGTGGGGGCATGGGTCTGAAGGGGATCCTGAGTGGATGGAGTTCATGATCTTGCAAGTTTCAGCGTCATCTACGTGGGTCCAGGCGGTGTAGCGGGTGGCGCAGGTGGAGTTGTCGGGGGTGGGGTCTGACGGAGGCGTGGTGTTGAGGCTGTCGTGGATGTCGGTGATCTTCTGATCTTCTGATAGAAGAAGGTGGACAGGGCGTCGCAGAGTTTTTGGGATGGTGGGATGTCGTTGACGTTGGCGCTGGAGTTGGAGAGCTCTTTCACGATGCAGAAGAGTTCTTTGCTGTCGTGTGCGTTGTTGTTCAGGCGTTCTGTGAAGTGGGAACGTTTGGCGAGTCGGATTAGCTGGTGGTGCTTTAAACCATTATTCCCTGCCCACATTTACCGCCCAGGCGGGGCAGTGAAAAATGCTGCTCTCGCCGGGGTTGGAGCAAAGTAAAAGGCTATCTCCCGTTAGCACCACAATGGGTGCTTGATGGGGAGCCAGCTTGTGCTGCAGTAGGGCTTCCCACATAGCCCACCAATAAATAAGGATATTGTGGGTGACCCGGCTAAACATCAGGGCACACAGTTTTAAATAAATGTTGGCTCCTACTTGTACCCAATGTAGGTGCTGGCTAAGGAGCAAGCAGGGGCCTGGGGCTCCCCTCCATCCCCCAACAATTAAGGATGTTGTAGGGACCCTGGGAACCCACTTTAAAAGCAAAATGTTACCTACGGCCTGGCACACAGCCTGGGCCTTGTCTGGGGAGTTGGCATGAGCTGTGAGGACTGCAGGGCTCCTCCTTTGGTCCCCAACTTTTAGATATGTTGTGGGTGCCCCCAGTGGAAACTCGGGCACCCACTTAAAACATACAGCAAAAATTAATAATAAATGAGCAGCAGGAGATGTTCATTTATTATTTACTGCTCCTGTAAGGAGCACCCCATAATGCCCTAAGGATATTTGTGAAATATATTTAGTCTTGCTGGTGGTACCCCTAGAAAGGGGAAGGGTACCAACAATCATTTTTTTAATGTTGGGGGGCTGCAGGGAATACAGCAGCCTCCCAAGACCATTTACAAAATACAGAAATCTCTTAGATCATTGAATCCATTACCTCAGGACAGCATACAGTATGTTTTAAAGCACTCAGAGCTGGAAATGTCTGCTCTTCAGGTAATATGCAGTGACCCCATTTGGTGGGCTCTGGGGTTGCATTTTGTGGCCTGAAAACTGTTCAAAAAAGAATCAAAGGCATGTTTATTTTTAATAAATCTTTATAAAAAATATTCTGTAGCAATCACTTTCATGAAATACATATTTAATATATTGACACATTGCAATGTGTCAATATATTAAATATGTAGTTCATTGTAATTATTGGTGAATTTTTGACAATAGGACAGCTTATATATTTTGTTGTGTTGACCCCTTCATAAAGCCAATAAGCACACTTTTTTTATTTGGGGTTCTGATCCTTCTTTGACAAAGTCAGTAGGTCTGCCTTACTTTAAATAACACCCTTTATATTGTTGCATTACCTGATCAGCCTTGCACACACAGGGGGATGGGCGCAGGGCATGTGCTAAATCCCACACCACCTGGAGTAGGGCTCCAGCAGGGGGTCGGGCACAGGGCCTGGCCACAGGTGAGGCACCAGTGGGAGGCTGTACAGGGCCTGGCCAAGGTAGGGCACCAGTGGGAAGTTACGCAAATACAGGCCCTGTACCCAACACCACGCATGGCAATGACCATCTTGACAGAACTATAACTGGTTAATTTCAGTGGTTTTGTTAAATTATAACAATATGTTTTAACTGACATTTTCACCTAAGTATAATGATCCTTTACATATATATACATCACAACAAAGAACACCACACTCCAGGGACTCCAGTTATCGCCTCCAAATAATCTTTATTGATTCTGTATCCACACAATGTACACACCAATGTCTTTCTACCTGGTAGTGGTTGAAATGCATTGGTGTGTGTATAACTGGAATCCCTGGACTGCAGCATTATTTGTAGTGAATCAAATTCTATGGAGACTGGTCAACCTCCCTCACCTGCACCAGCAAAAAGTGCGCTGCATTGTGACCATTTTGGGAAACTGATTTATGTGTCTAAATGTTAACTAGTGGCAGTCGCCACTAGGTAGTTTTAGTTAGGACCTACTTTCTATAGAAAAAGCATTTGGTGCCGGTTGATGAGTCTTCCTAAAATGTTCCCCAAAAAAATTCAAGCTCACTTCACCTGTCGTATGGAAAATTTTGAGCTGATCTGTCGAGCGAGGGGCGAAAAAAAGGGTGGGTCCCAAAATGTATTTCTCCATGTTAATTCCATGTTTTTTTTTAACACAACTACAGCCTGAACCGCTGTACGGAACTAAATAAAATTTGGCAGAAAGGTAGCTCTTCGTCCAGAAAACACTCTTTTTGTTACGTGGTGGAAATCCATTCAGTAGTTTTTGAGTAATTTTAGAAACATTAAAAGAAAACAAATGTGTATATCTAGGGAGGCGAACCCTCTGCGAATACTCCAAATCTCATGCAGAGATCTGATTTGCTGCCAACACTATAACCAGGAAGTGTTTGCAGCCATCTTGAGACTCGACTTCAGGTTACTCTCTGAAAAAAAAATTAAAAAAAGAAAGGGGCCAGTGCAAAAACATTTTTTTTTTAATTTTCACTGAAAACGCACCAGATCTATGACTCCAGTGAAAATGAAAAAAAAATAAGCGTGGGCTCCCACACATGTTTTGAAAAAAAGCCCCTGTGTGGGCCAGCTCCCGGAGGCATTATTTGAAAAAAGGAGGGGACGTATGAGGCCCCCCTCCTGAGGCTCCTGGAGCCCCGGGGAGCTCCACCTACACAGGGCCTTATTTATAAAAAGTAAGGGGGTGCACGGACCCCCCGTGGTTCTATTAGCCCTGGTTACCACCACCTTCCTGGGGCTAAATGAACAGTAATGGAGGGGCTATGCGGACCCAGGGAACACCACTTTCCCGGGGCTAAATAACAGATAATGAGGGGGTCCCATGTACCCACCATCCCCCGGGTACCACCTTCTTCCAGAGCCAAATGCTTTTAAAAGAATGGGAGAGGGACCTCATAGCCCCCCTCTAGGGCCATTTACACCGCAGAAACCACCTTCTCCTAGGGGTTTGCCCCGAAAAGTAAAGGCCCTGAAGACTGCCACCCCCCCAAGGCTGGCTACTGCTATGTTCCTGGGGTGCCCATGAAGCCTCTCTCCCTCATTAAGTGTGTTTTCTTGGTGATTCCATATTGAAATACAATCTGAAATCCTTTGTTGGGGTGGATGCATCGTTGATCTATTGAAGCACAATCTGTATGTGACTGTGCCAAGTGGGTTCTTTCTTGTCCTCTCCTGGTGGATAAATTGCCACAAGTATGCAAATGTGTAAATCATCTGGAAGCTCTGCCCACTTGGCCCTGCACAAGGATGATGGACAGCTTACCAAAGGGCCCCCAGGTGCATTCTTAAATGTGAAAAATATGAGGACATCTCCACAAAACAAAGCAGCACTTCAGTCATACAGATAACAGGAAGGCCCTGGTTTGGTGGAGATTTACATCTTTGTAGTCTTGTTGGCCTCTCTAAAGGAGGATTCATGTTATCACATATTTCTGGACAAAGACACACCAGAAACAATCATATTGCCAAAATGCACACAAGGCCACTGGTGACATTACCTTGTGCTCCATTATGCAGCTGTAGCGTACAATACGTACTGTGCATTTACCCAAGGAGGCAGAAATAACTCCACTTGGGTAGGTCTTTTGTGAAAAACTGTGGACTCTTGTTCGATAAAAAGGCAGGTGAGGTTCTTTTGTGGCTGTCACTCACACAGCTACCGACACACCCACACAGACACCCATACACCCATTCACAGACGAACTCAGACACTCACTCAGACACTCATGCACCCACTCACAGACCCACTCAGGGACTCATTTACTGTCTCACTGACCCACTCAGACATTCATGTACCCACTCACAAACCCACTCAGACACTCATGCACCCACTCATAGACTCTACACCCACTCATAGACTCACTAAGACCCTCATGCACCCATTCACAGACACACTCAGACACTCATGGACCCACTCAGACAATCACATACCTACTCACAGACCCACTCAGACAGTCATGCATCCACTCACAGACCCTCTCAGGCTCATGACCCTACTCACAGACCCACTAAGACACTCACACACTCACTGACAGACCCACTCAGGTCTTCATGCACCCATTCACAGACCTACTCAGAGACTCATGCACCCACTCACAGACCCACTTAGAGACCGATGCACCCATTGCCAGACCTACTGAAGTACTCATGCACACACTCCCAGACCCACTTGGAGACTTATGCATGTGGGCTGAGTGGTTATAAGGGGTTGGCCACAGGCAGGCCCAGCAGCCAACTCCCATCATGCATGGACAAAGGCTGTTTGTGTCACAGGGTCACAGGTTATAGGGGGTTAGCTGCAGAGCCTGGCCACATGTCAGGCCCCGTAGCCACATACTGCCAAAGGCCGTGTGTGGCACGGGGTAGGGTAGGTATAGCAGGTTGGATGCAAGGGCTGCATTAACGTATAGTAATTAAAATTACTTTACGTTAAAAAAACATAGACATTCACTGAAAAAAACAAAGGTTACAGGGACGTTCTTGCATTCCATGATGGAGGGATTGGACACAGGACCTGGCCTGGCATTGTGCTACTCCACTGAAGCTTGCTGCTCCTGCCCCCCTACTCCTTGCCATTCATTGTCCAAACCCATGCCCCGCGTCCTCATTACAGCCATGTGGCCATTGTTCTGCCACCGCCCTTCCTGCCTGCCCTGAACAGTTAGCTTGCTGCCCCACCACCTCCTCCCTAACTCCATTGCCCAGGTCCATGCATCAGCCCCCTCCCTCCTGCCCTGCATGGTCCGATGTGCTGCCACTGCCCTCATTTAGCTTGATGTCCCTCCCCACTTCTCATGCCCTCCTTTGTCCAATTCTATGCTCCATTATTGCCCTCTTGCTTAGACTCTGTACATAGCTTGCTTTCCCTAACCTCCTTCCCTCTGCCTTCTGATGTCTGTGTCCCTGCTCCTACTGTTTTGCCCACCATGTTTCATGGAACTGCCACTGCTCATCTTATCTACTCTGAGTGTTCTGATGAACTGCCACTGCCCCTCCCACCTGCCTAGCATGGTCAGATGGCTATCACCTGTCCCTGACACCTCTACCCTGGCTGTCCGAGTTCCATGCCCCTATCCCCTCCCTTCTGTCCCCCATAGTCCATTTTGATGCCACTCCCTTCTGCCCTCCATGCTCTGTTTTGCTGCAACTGCTCCTCCTGCCTGCCCTGCGTGGTCTCTTATGAAGCCCTTTCCCCTGCCCTTTCTTGTCTGTGTCCAACCCCTACCCCTCCCTTCTGTCCTCCATGGTCCTTTGTGCATGCCCCTTGCCCCTCTGTCTTGGCCACCATGGCTGTGGTACTGCCACTAACCCTTCCGCTTGCCATGCATGGTCTTCTGTGCTGTCACAGCCCCTGCCCAGTGTGGTCAGCCTGCTGCCCCTGACAACCTCCCACATTTCCTTTGTTGTCTGTGTGTATGCCATTATAGTCTCACTGTTGCCCTCCATTGTGTGGTGTGCTTCGAGTGCCCATCCTGCCTGCCCTTCATGATCAGCTTGCTGTTCCTGCATCCTCGCCCCCTGCCATGCCTTTTCCATGTTCTGACACCTATCACATCCCTACTGTCTTGTCTGGTCTGTTGTCATGGCCCTGCTCCCGCCTCCCTTTCATGGTCTGTTATACTGCAACTGTCCCTCCTGTCTGCCCAGTTGGTCATCTTGCTGCCCTTGCCTCATTCCCTTATGTTCTTGGTTGTCCATTTGCTTTCCATGGTCTGCTGTGCTGTACTGCCTTCTTGTTTGCCCTGTGTGGTGTATTGTGCTGCTGCAACCAATGACACCTGCCCTGTAATGTCAATTTGAGGACCTGCCTGTCTCCCTCCTGCCCTCTGTTATTCGAGTCCATGCCCCTACTCCACTCCTCCTGCCCTCTGTGATCCAATGTACCATACTTGCCAACATTTTGAACTTAGTAAGAGGGAGATTTTTTTTTAAAAAACCCTGAGGATTATCCCTATTGATTTGCATTGAAAAAGATGAGATTTTAGGCAGGAGACAGATAAAATAAAGCTCATTTGGGCTTAAAAACATTAGGATTATCCTGCCAGAAACGGGTCTGTTGGTATATATGTGTGTACTGCCTCTGTCTCTTCCTTCTGCCCGAAATGGTCTTATATTGCAACAGACTCCCTTGCCTGTCCTGCATGTTTGGTTGGTTGCCCCACTTTTCCCTGCCCTCTATGGTCCGTTGCGCTGCCACTGCCCCTCTTGCTTGCCCAGCATGGTCAGCTTGTCCCCTCTGTACCCTTCTGTCTGCCCTCAATTATACAAGTCTGTGTCCCTAACATCTGCCTCCCCACAGTATTCCAATGAACAAGTACATTGCTAATAAGCTATATTTATTACAAGCGTAAACTTGATGTATTCAAAACTGTAATACCTAAAGCATTTCCTTTAGAAATTATACCAAAACTTTATACCAAATCTCTAATCAAAAAAACATATTCTCAAAGGCCTGCAAAATACAATCTCATTCTCTACCACTCATACATCCTCATAAGTGACACAATCACACTACAAACATACCTCAATATATGTTTTTAAATTATCAACCTAACCACAAACAAAATTGTCAGAATATACTATATACAATTTCATTTAACCTTCAAGAAATTGAATCAAGATTTGGAATACATAAGTTATTCAATTATAACTACAAACATGTAGCTGTTATCATGGTGTATTTCTTCCTTTAATATTCCTTATGATTTCTTGTGATTAAACTGATGTTTTCCTAGACAGTGGCATCAAAAACAATTCCTAATTCATTATGATTCACTTCTTTACTGAAACATCCCTGGCTTCCTGGATTTCAAATTTGTTTCTTTAATATAACATCTGTGGCTTCAAAATGTAATGTAACTGATGCTCATATTAAGCACTCCAGTATCTTTGTGTCAAGTTTGCGCCCATAAAACTGCAAAAAAACAAACAAAATAAGTGTTTTGCATACCTCTGTCATTGGGCTATACTTGAGCGATATTTGGATAGCATTTGTGTTACATTTGGGCTCTTTGTTATCTGGTGTTATCTTGGGCCCTAGACTGGACCACATCCTTCCTCTCCGGAAGAACTCAGAGAGTCCGCCTACCCCGTTCCAATCCAAAGCCACCAACATCATCTGCGACGTACCCCAGGGCTCATCCCTCAGCCTGACGCTGGTAAACATCTACATGGCCCCGCTCGCTCAAGTGGCCCGTCAACACAACCTCAACATCATCTCCTACGCCGACGACACCTAACTCATCCTCTCCCTCACCAAGGACCCACACACCGCCAAAACCAACCTCCACGAGGGCTTGAAGGCCATCGTCGACTGGAAGAAAAGCAGCCGACTGAAACTGAACTCGGACAAAAAAGAGGTGCTTATCCTCCGCTTGGGACGACTCGTGGTGGCCAGCCTCGCTGGGCACCCCATCGACACCAACCGACCACGCACGAAACCTCGGCTTCATCCTGGACTCATCCCTCTCCATGTCAAAACAAGTCAACGCCATCTCCTCTTCCTGTTACAACACCCTCCGCATGCTCCGCGAAATTTACAAATGGATCCCAACCGAAACAAGGAAAACAGTAATTCAGGCCAGCAGCAGGCTCGACTACGGCAACGCATTCTGCGCAGGCATCCCATCCAAACACCTGCAACGCCTCCAACGCATCCAAAACGCCTCCGCCCAACTCATCCTCAACATCCCTCGCCACAGCCACATCACCCCCCACCTAAGAGACCTACACTGGCTCCCCGTCGATAAGAGGATCCCCTTCAAGCTCCTCACCCACTCACACAAAGCACTGCACAACACCGGACCATCCTACCTAAACTGCAGACTCAGCTTCTACACCCCCACCCGGCAACTCCGCTCTGCCAACCTCCCACTCGCCTCCATTCCCCGCATCCAACGCAGATCCTCCGGCGGCAGATCCTTTTCTTACCTCGCCGCCAAGACCTGGAACACCCTCCCGTCAGACCTAAGACAGATCCAGGACCTGCTCACCTTCAGAAGACACCTCAAGACCTGGCTCTTCGAGCAGTAGCAGCAAACCCCCCCCCTCAGCACCTTGAAACTCTCACGGGTAAGTAAAGCGCTTTATAAATCTATTGATTGATTAAATCTATTGATTGGTGGCCAGCTTGTGAGACTTATTTGTTATGAAGGTCTCTAATGTCCTCATTTACATCAGTATCCTCAGTGGAAAATGCTTTCAGTTTTCCACTTCGATTCCATCAAGGTGGCTTTCAGATGTGCCACACTTTGGCATAAATTCAGAATGTTAGCACTCTAGTTGCTCATTAGAACACTGTAATAATGCCGCTGATTATCAGGAAGTTAACTGGCAATCTACTGCTAGTGTGGAAAGTGCATGTTTCAGTCTGTTTGTTAGAATGTTTTAATGAAATAGAAGAGGAAGATATTTGATAACTCACTTAAAACATGTCCTAAGTTTTCTTTCTACAGCACTAACCATAGTTTCTATGCCAAAATTAGGTTTTTACCAGTTTGATTCATTCAAGGCTGCTATAGGTGTGCCACACTTTTTTTTATAAGTAAGACTCTAGTTGTTCTTTAGAACACTCTAGGAGGCTGCAGTAGAACTCAAGGGAATCAATTGACAGGCTGCTAGTGTTGGAAGTACATGTTTTACTGAGAGCATCAGACTTTAATCTGAGAAAGATAGTGAGAATTTATAGAACAAATGCTGTCATTCTAGCTCCAGGAGCATCTTGCATAACCTCTATGGGAAAAGCATGAGAAAAAAGATTTCTCTCAAACATGGTTCATGAAATCTCAGCAAAAAGCTTTTTCACAGAGTAAAATCACCACAGAACACCCTATTTGGCTCAAGGCCCCTGCAGTCCCAGTTGGCTTCCCGCTTCCTGCGGAAGCCAGAATTGCTCCTGCATGCAGGGGGCTGCTGGAAATTCAGCTCCCTACTTGTGGGAGCAATACTTTCATCTCTTTACTTGTCGGCATGTCTGCAGATAGGGAAAGAGATGAAAACTCCTCTTCCAGGAAATAGCATTTGATAGCTCCTGCTTGTTTGAAGCGGAGATAGTGTTTGCTTTCACTTGGCAGGAGCTGTCACAACTCCCACCAAGCAAAAGCAAACAGCTGTCTCCCGAGGGAGATAGCAGGAGCTGGCCCTGGGGGGTGGTGGTCCCCAGGGCTATGTATGGCTCACAGATGGCCCCCCACCTTTCTTTTGGACAGGTCAGAACCGGGAAGGTGGGGGTCCCCTGGGCCCGGGGCCAACCATGCACAGTTTTCTCATCAATTATGTTACTGCAAATGTTACAGTGATATTATCAATGATGTTATAAAAGCTGTCATAATTACAGTAATATCTGGGGTTAACAGCAGTGCATGGTGAGGGCGCCAGTTATAATTACCTTTGGGCACAAGGTATAGTTACTTGAAATAACTCTAACTATAACAGCTGAATTTCTATGGTTTTCATGTTTAAAATGTGAGCCCAACTATAACGTCCTTGTAACCTTTGGTTTTTTAAATGAATGTCTAGGTGATTTTAGATTCTATTTCCTAACTATAACGTCCCTCTAACCTTAGTTTTTTCAGTGAATTTATATGTTTTTTTTTTTTCGTAAAGTAATTCTAATTACTTTACTTCAATCCAGCCACGCCACGCATGGCCTTCAGCAATGTGCTTCAGAGGTTGGCCGCAGGGCCCTGCAGCCAACCCACTATAACCACCCAACCCTGTGCCACGCATGGCCTTTACCAGTGCATAGCCGGGGTTGACCTCAGGACTTACCCTGAGGCCAACCCCATAGAACCACCCACCCCACGTCACACGCAGCCTCAGCCAACCCCCTATATTTACCCAACCCCATGCATCGGTCTGTGAGTGGGCACTTGAGTGTTGGAGTGGGTCTTTGAGTGGGTTCATGAGTGTCTGAGTGGGCTTATTAGTTTGCACATGAGTATCTGAGTGGGTTTCTCAGTGGGTGCATGAGTGTCTGAGTGGGTCTGTAAGTGAGTGCATGAGTGTCTGAGTAGGTCTGTCAGTGGGTGCATGAGTGTCTTATTGGGTCTGAGAGTGGGTGCATGAATGCCTCAATGGGTCTGTGAGTGTGTGCATCAGTCTCTGAGTGGGTCTGTGTGTGGGTGCCTGATTACCTCTGTGGGTATGTGATTGGGTGCAATGAGTGTCTGAATGGCTGTGTCTGTGTATAAATGCCTTATTTATTTATATGTTCGCAAATTCTTCTCAAGTGTTACATTGAGGGCTGTGCTGGACATCAAGGTTTTCTGGGGCAAGACAAACCTTTCTTCAATGTTTTATAAAATACTATGTCCAAAGAACACCCCTATATCCCACTATTGAGGCCAGGTTACATCCAACCTTACTATATTGTATATAGAGACCCTCTGAAATGCATACTGGGTCCTGGGGCAGCAGAAAACAACAAAGTATACAAGGAAAAAACCCACAAGCAACCAAATTTAACTTACCCTAATCAATGTTATGCATATAATCATGGCTCAGACAATATAATGTCTTCCTCTATTTTGTTCTCATAATGCTGCATATAATAATCATATCATGGTATCAAAACTTTATACCAAATCTCTATTCAAAAAAACATATTCTCAAAGGCCTGCAAAATACAATCTCATTCTCTACCACTCATACATCCTCATAAGTGACACAATCACACTACAAACATACCTCAATATATGTTTTTAAATTATCAACCTAACCACAAACAAAATTGTCAGAATATGCTATATACAATTTCATTTAACCTTCAAGAAATTGAATCAAGATTTGGAATACATAAGTTATCCAATTATAACTACAAACATGTAGCTGTTATCATGGTGTATTTCTTCCTTTAATATTCCTTGTGATTTCTTGTGATTAAACTGATATTTTCCTAGACAGTGGCATCAAAAACAATTCCTAATTCATTATGATTCACTTCTTTACTGAAACATCCCTGGCTTCCTGGATTTCAAATTTGTTTCTTTACTATAACATCTGTGGCTTCAAAACTTTCTATTTCTATGTGCATTTCGGCGACTCACGCCTACTTCCAGAAAACCATTTCCATAATGTATCCCAAAAGGATCACTAGCATAATTTAATGACCGCACTGTACTCTCTTACTCAAACTGGGGGTACTCAATCCCCTTAATTTGTGCTTCAGAAGAATGCCATTAAACTTGTAAGTCTTTGGAAAACATATACAGGAGGCCCAAAATATGTTAGTAAGAGATATGATGTCCCAAAATAGTTGGAAATGGCCAGATGGGCTATTGCCTTACTCTGGGTACAAAGGTCCCAATAGCCTGTAAAGATAACGCAGTCAAACAAAAACTGGTGGTGGTTCCAAGGCAAACCAGATTTGATAACATACTATGTCCAAGGAACACCCTATAACCAACTCATGGGGCCAGGGTACATCCAATCTGACCCCCGTACACCAGTTTTCCTCTGTTTATTTTAGCCCCGGGGACTGTGCCCATAAGTTAAAATGGCGGCTGCAACTCTCTGCTCAGGTTGCAACCCGCCAATCACTACACTTCTGTTCACGCGTGCATTCACAAATCGTCACAACCCTACAGTACAAATTTGCATTTACTTTAATATCCTGAAAACTACTGAACAGATTTTCACCAGATAATGAAAAGCATGACCTCCAGACCAAAGGCTATCTTTCTGCAAACTTGGTGCAATTCTGTCCAGTGATTCGGGCTGCAGGTGTGTCTAAAAAGTCTATGGAAATTAACATGGGAAACACTTTTTTTGACCCTTCCTTTTTATTGGCCCCTGTGTGATAGATTACCCCAAATCTTTCCTTGTACAACAAGATCCAACTTGACACTTTTTTTGGAAAACGTCATGAAAATTCATCAAACAGTGCCAAAGATATAGGCCAGTCAAATAAAGATTTTTCTATGGAAACTTGGGGGCATATTTATACTCTGTTTGTATTGAATGTGCGTCAAAGATTTTGATGCACATTCGGTGCAAACCATGCACCATATTTAAACTTTGACGCCCGAGCCCGCGGTTGTAAAAATTCCTCAGTGTACGTAATTTTTTGGATGCGGGAAACTGCCCTGCGTTAATGACATGCAAGGTAGGCGTTCCCGCCCAAAAAATGACTTTAAGGCCTGTGCGCTTTATTTATACTCCTGCATCATTTTGATGCACAGGAGGGGGCGGGTCTTAAGAAATGTGGTACAGCCTGTTGTGCGCCTTTTTTTAATGCCTAGGTGAGGGCATGCGTTAAGGGACCTGTGGGCTCACTTCCATGGTCTCTGACCATGGAAGGAGTCCAGAGGTGCCCTTCCCTGCCCCCAGGGACACCCCCTGCCACCCTCGCCCACCCCTGGAGGACACCTATGGATGGGGGGGACCCATCCCAGGTAAGTACAGGTAAGTTGAGGTAAGTATTTTGTATTATTTTTTTAAAGTGGCATAGGGGGCCTAATTTGGGTCCCTCTACATGCCACTGTGCCCAATGACCATGCCCAGGGGACAGAAGTCCCTTGGGCATGGTCATTGGGCAAGGGGGCATGACTCCTGTCTTTGCTAAGACAGGAGTCATTTCAATGGGGGTTGTGCGTCAAAAAATGGAGCAAGTCCTGTTTGAGGCATGATTTTTGCCTCAAACCTGACTTGCACTATTTTTTTACGCACAACCTCCATTTTCGCCCACGCCGGCGCTGCCTAGTTTGAGTCATTTTTTTTTACTCTGACCAGTCCGCAGCACCAGCTAACGTCATTCCTTAAATAAGGCGCCCGCATGGCGTGTAGGAATGGCGTTAGCTGGCGGTAACATTTTTTACACAAACCAGCGCCGGCACTGGTTTGCATCAAAAAGTATAAATATGGGCCTAGGTCCTAACTATAACTACCTACTGGCGACTGCCAGTATGTTCAGGCTGAAGGTATGTCTATGGAAATTAACTTGGGAAACACACTTTTTTTTACTCCCCCTTTTTTTGGCTCCCGCGTTACAGATTACCTCGAAACTTTCCTTGTACCACAAGACCTAACTTGACACTTTTATGAAAGAACTTCATGACAATCCATCAAACAGTGCCAAAGATATAGGCAAGTCAAAACATTATTTTTCAATGGAAATTAGGTTCTAACTTTAACTACCTACTGGCGACTGCCAGTATGTTTGATATACATATATATATATATATATATATCAAATATATATATATATATATATATATATATATATATATATATATATATATATATATATGTATATATATATGTGTGTGTGTGTGTGTGTGTGTATATATATATATGTGCATATAAATATATATATATATATATATCTATATATGTATATATATCCACAATATAGCTTCGCCTTCGCCCCAGCCACTTACTTTATGGTGGCTCACAGCAGGGCAGCGTCCCCTCATATATACAAACAGACGTTGTCAAGACCTCACAGAGACAGATGTCCCACGACGACAAGCAACGAGCCGTGACCCAAGCAAAAACTTGTTGTTTATTCAATGAAAACAATCCTGGTGCGTTTTGGAGCACAAGCTTCTTGTTCACAGGTCATATGCACTGCTTCATTAGACATGCATTTAAACTAAGGGAAGAAAATCAACATAAAAGAAGGACTCTATGCACTAGTTACAAATGTGTCAGCCGTTTTATAATGGAGTCCGTGAAATGCTCTGCCTGGTTGCTAAATTAGTTTTCTCATACGCTTAATCAAATATTGATTTCATTACTCGTATTAATAAACACAAATCATGTTTTTCGTACTAATACTTTTTGTGCATTTATATTTGAGTAGCTAACAAAAAATATATATACTTTTTTGTCACTATGACGGCCATATTTATAAGTGGTGTCCAATATATATTTACACAAGTTTGGGTGCGTATAACACAAAAAGGGCCAAAAAAATACACAAAATTGTTTTTACTTTGATAAGTCTTCGTACCTAAAATCTCACAAACAATGAAATAAATAAATAAATGTGATACTCATCTCAGCAATATTATGAGGCTAATAAGAAGTATGTAGATAAATTGACCGATTGGTTAAATGAAAAGTATATATAGTATGAAAAAATATTTGTAAAGGAGGAATTTTTATCCTTGAGGTGTTCTCATCCGAAATTACCAGCACTGTATTTGTTGCCGAAACTACATAAGGATTCCAGTAACCCACCAGGCAGACCAATTGTCTCTTCTAGAGGCAGTATGTTGGAAAATACATCTAAATATATTGAGTTTGTGTGTCCACCCACTTGGGTTAAGAAGTCTTAATATACAAGTAGGATGAAGTTATTTGAGAATATTATCTGAAATGATATGATATCCTCCAGAGAAGCCACTTGCAAGTATATATGCCCATTTGGGCGTTACAAGATGTAATGGTAGCAATTTAGACATGGGTTTAAGTATTAAATATTTATATGAAGTATATTGGATTTTAACTTGAAAATATATATAGATATTTTACCCAAATGTCATAATGAATAATTTAATAATTTAATAATTTTACAATTGTGTAATTTTGCAATAAGCATTTATCTGTTGGATAGTAACATCATGATGAATCTTTTTGATTAACTTTTTGATATACAAAACTCTATGAAGGATTCTAAATGAATTTTAAAGACTAATATGATATGAACTACTGTGTATTAGGACTGAATGTGCACTTTAAAGATGGCCGCTGCAATTACGTGCTTTTTAGTGGGTGAATTAGGATTTGTCTGTTTTTTATGTTTATGATTAACTTGGGTTATTTATTTGGAGCACTTTAGTAATGTTGTATCCATGAGTAAGGCAGTTATCGAAACGCGTTGGATTCCTGTGCTGAAATAAATAGAATTTTCTTATTGGAGGTGTCCTGGTTCTCCTGGTATCTAAGGGAGTGTTGAAGGTTATATATATATATATATATATATATATATATATATATATATATATAAGCAAAAAGAAAATATATAATACTCGCACACTCGGGTTTCCGGAACAAAAGAAGATCAGTTTAATCCACACACAACGCGTTTCGACTGACACAGCAGCCTTGGTCACGTGACCAAGACCAAGGCTGCTGTGTCAGTCGAAACGCGTTGTGTGTCAGCTGCCAGCTGAGCTAGAGGCTAAAATCTACAGATGGGCACTTTGCAAAAAACACCTTTGTTTTCTGTCAAAAAATGGGATGTGGCCACGTTGTGTTTTGGGGCATTTCCTGTTGTGGGAGCTAGGCCTACCCACACAAGTGAGGTACCATTTTTATTGGGAGACTTGGGGGAACATAGAATAGCAAAACAAGTGTTATTATCCCTTCTCTTTCTCTACATTTTTTCCTTCCCAATATAAGAGAGTCTGTAAAAAAGATGTCTATTTGAGAAATGCCCTGTATTTCACATGCTAGTATGGGCACCCCGGTATTCAGAGATGTGCAAATAACCACTGCTCCTCAACACCTTATCTTGTGCCCATTTTGGAAATACAAAGGTTTTCTTGATAGCTATTTTTTACTCTTTATATTTCAGCAAATGAATTGCTGTATACCCGGTATAGAATGAAAACCCACTGCAGGGTGCAGGTCATTTATTGGCTCTGGGTACCTAGAGTTCTTGATGAACCCACAAGCTCAATATATCCCCGCAACCAAAAGAGTCCAGCAGACGTAACGGTATATTGCTTTAAAAAATCTGACATTGCAGGAAAAGGTTACAGAGTAAAATGTAGAGAATTGTTTTTTTCACCTGTTATTTTCTGTAGGAACCCCTTGTAGGATCCACACAAATTACCCCTTGCTGAATTCAGAATTTTGTCTACTTTTCAGAAATGTTTCGGTTTCTGGGATCCAGCATTGGTTTCACATCCATTTCTGTCACCGACTGGAAGGAGGCTGAAAGCACAAAAAATCGTAAAAATGGGGTATGTCCCAGTAAAATGCCAAAATTGTGTTAAAAAATTGGGTTTTCTGATTCAAGTCTGCCTGTTCCTGAAAGCTGGGAAGCTGGTGATTTTAGCACCGCAAACCCTTTGTTGATGCCATTTTCAGGGGAAAAACCACAAGCCTTCTTCTGCATCCCCTTTTTCCCATTTTTTTGAAAAAAACGAAACTTCACTGTATTTTGGCTAATTTCTTGGCCTCCTTCTGGGGAACCCACAAAGTCTGGGTACCTCTAGAATCCCTAGGATATTGGAAAAAATGGACACAAATTTGGCGTGGGTAGCTTATGTGAACAAAAAGTTATGAGGGCCTAAGCGCAAACTGCCCCAAACAGACAAAAAAAGGCTCGGCACAGGAGGGGGAAAAGGCCTGGCAGCGAAGGGGATAAATGGCTCAGGTAGATGCTCCACCTTCCTTAAATGGATCGGCCCCGGTGGGCTCCCGAGTTCCTTTCAGACTCAAGAAGGGGGTCTATTCAGTCCCCCTCCCCATTCTGTGTATTTTTGCCCCAGAGGTGGGCTCCTTGGGGTCTTTAGAGGCTCAGGGGGGCACACAGCCCCCCTCCCCATACAAAAAACAGAGGCCTGAGGGTAAGATCCCTGGGCCTTATACTAAATAATTGTGGCCCAGCCACCATTTTTTTTCAATTGCACAAGAGTCTTGCAGGTCGCTCCATTTTATGCCTCTTCTTTTTGGCCCTGGTGGGGGGGGGGTCACTCTGGGTCCCCTCCCCATGGGTCTTAGGGGTCAAGGTATCCCCCATATATCTTTTATAATTAACAACTTCAGGACAGGGGACTAAGACACTTTTCTCATGTTACTGGCAGCCTATCAGAGCACTCACTCTTGCAGGATTCTCACTCCCACAGGAGTGAGATGCACTAAGGGAAATAAAGCTCCCTGGGCCAATCAGAATGCTCTATTTTTTAAATTGGCACTCCTGCGAGAATCTCAAAGACTCTCCTGAGCCCAACTGCCAAAATTAGCAATTATTTTTTACCCTTAATTTCACAAAAACTACTGAACGGATTTACACCAACTCACAAAAAGCACACTTTGTGGTCCAAGATCTAGCTTCCTGACGAATTTGGTGTAATTCTGTTCAGCAACTTTTTCTGTGGCCATGCCTAAAGAAGCCTAAAGAAAATGCACAGGGATTTTGTGTTTTGGACCCCCATTTCTTTTAGGCCCCGCTTGACGGATCAATCCAAAACATTTTAGGAAGGAGCTGAGGTGGATGAACTTTCTTTTTTTGTAAAGTTTCATGAAGATTTATCAAACAGGGCCAAAGTTATTAGCAAATCAAAAAACGTTCCTTCTATGGAAAAACATACCTAACTATAAGTATGTAGTGCGACCCCCCACTAGGGAATATACATATATTAATTACCTACTGGCGGTTGCCAATAACTTTGGTGCTGCTTTATAAATCTTCACAAAATCTTAAAAACATATACTTCTGTCAGTTCAGCTGCTGGTCTTAAATCAGAGAAATATGAGGACATCTACACAAAACAAAGAAGAACATACTTCATATAGATAAGAGGAAGGACCTTAGTTTGGTGGAGATTTACGTCTTTGTAGTCTCATTGGGCTCTCTATAGGAGGATTCATGTAATCACAGAATTCTGGAGAAAGACACACGAGGAACAATCACATTGCCAAATGCACACAAGGTCACTGGTGACATTTCCTTGTGCTCCATTACGCAGCTGTAGTGTGGAATACATACTAGACATTTACCCAAAGAGGCAGAAAGAACTCCAGTTACGTCGATATTTAATGCGAAGCTGTGGACTCTTGTTGGATAACAGGGCAGGTGATGTTTCTTTGTGGCAGAGTCACTTACACAACTACTGACACACCCATACAGACATTCACACACCGACTGACAGATGCATTCAGACACTCACTCAGACACCCATGCACCCACTCACAGACCCACTCAGAGACTCATTGTAAAGAAATGGCTCCCTGTTGCAGTTACCCCCCACTTTTTGCCTGATACTGATGCTGACTTGACTGAGAAGAGTGCTGGGACCCTGCTAACCAGGCCCCAGCACCAGTGTTCCTTCACCTAAAATGTACCATTGTATCCACAATTGGCACACCCTGACATTCAGATAAGTCCCTTGTAACTGGTACTTCTAGTACCCAGGGCCCTGATGCCAAGGAAGGTCTCTAAGGGCTGCAGCATGTCTTATGCCACCCTAGAGACCCCTCACTCAGCACAGACACACTGCTAACAAGCCTGTGTGTGCTAGTGAGAACAAAATGAGTAAGTCGACATGGCACTCCCCTCAGGGTGCCATGCCAGCCTCTCACTGCCTATGCAGTATAGGTAAGACACCCCTCTAGCAGGCCTTACAGCCCTAAGGCAGGGTGCACTATACCATAGGTGAGGGTACCAGTGCATGAGCATGGTACCCCTACAGTGTCTAAACAAAACCTTAGACATTGTAAGTGCAGGGTAGCCATAAGAGTATATGGTCTGGGAGTCTGTCAAACACGAACTCCACAGCACCATAATGGCTACACTGAAAACTGGGAAGTTTGGTATCAAACTTCTCAGCACAATAAATGCACACTGATGCCAGTGTACATTTTATTGTAAAATACACCACAGAGGGCACCTTAGAGGTGCCCCCTGAAACTTAACCGACTGTCTGTGTAGGCTGACTAGTTCCAGCAGCCTGCCACACTAGAGACATGTTGCTGGCCCCATGGGGAGAGTGCCTTTGTCACTCTGAGGCCAGTAACAAAGCCTGCACTGGGTGGAGATGCTAACACCTCCCCCAGGCAGGAGCTGTAACACCTGGCGGTGAGCCTCAAAGGCTCACCCCTTTGTCACAGCCCAGCAGGGCACTCCAGCTTAGTGGAGTTGCCCGCCCCCTCCGGCCACGGCCCCCACTTTTGGCGGCAAGGCTGGAGGGAACAAAGAAAGCAACAAGGAGGAGTCACTGGCCAGTCAGGACAGCCCCTAAGGTGTCCTGAGCTGAAGTGACTCTAACTTTTAGAAATCCTCCATCTTGCAGATGGAGGATTTCCCCAATAGGGTTAGGATTGTGGCCCCCTCCCCTTGGGAGGAGGCACAAAGAGGGTGTACCCACCCTCAGGGCTAGTAGCCATTGGCTACTAACCCCCCAGACCTAAACACGCCCTTAAATTTAGTATTTAAGGGCTACCCTGAACCCTAGAAAATTAGATTCCTGCAACTACAAGAAGAAGGACTGCCTAGCTGAAAACCCCTGCAGCGGAAGACCAGAAGACGACAACTGCCTTGGCTCCAGAAACTCACCGGCCTGTCTCCTGCCTTCCAAAGATCCTGCTCCAGCGACGCCTTCCAAAGGGACCAGCGACCTCGACATCCTCTGAGGACTGCCCTGCTTCGAAAAGACAAGAAACTCCCGAGGACAGCGGACCTGCTCCAAGAAAAGCTGCAACTTTGTTTCCAGCAGCTTTAAAGATCCCTGCAAGCTCCCCGCAAGAAGCGTGAGACTTGCAACACTGCACCCGGCGACCCCGACTCGGCTGGTGGCGATCCAACACCTCAGGAGGGACCCCAGGACTACTCTAAGACTGTGAGTACAAAAACCTGTCCCCCCTGAGCCCCCACAGCGCCGCCTGCAGAGGGAATCCCGAGGCTTCCCCTGACCGCGACTCTTTGAATCCAAAGTCCCGACACCTGGGAGAGACCCTGCACCCGCAGCCCCCAGGACCTGAAGGACCGGACTTTCACTGGAGGAGTGACCCCCAGGAGGCCCTCTCCCTTGATCAAGTGGAGGTTTCCCCGAGGAACCCCCCCCTTGCCTGCCTGCAGCGCTGAAGAGATCCCGAGATCTCTCATAGACTAACACTGCGAACCCGACGCTTGTTTCTACACTGCACCCGGCCGCCCCCGCGCCGCTGAGGGTGAAATTTCTGTGTGGGCTTGTGTCCCCCCCGGTGCCCTACAAAACCCCCCTGGTCTGCCCTCCGAAGACGCGGGTACTTACCTGCAAGCAGACCGGAACCGGGGCACCCCCTTCTCTCCATTCTAGCCTATGTGTTTTGGGCACCACTTTGAACTCTGCACCTGACCGGCCCTGAGCTGCTGGTGTGGTGACTTTGGGGTTGCTCTGAACCCCCAACGGTGGGCTACCTTGGACCAAGAACTAAGCCCTGTAAGTGTCTTACTTACCTGGTTAACCTAACAAATACTTACCTCCCCTAGGAACTGTGAAAATTGCACTGTGTCCACTTTTAAAACAGCTATTTGTGAATAACTTGAAAAGTATACATGCAATTTTGATGATTTGAAGTTCCTAAAGTACTTACCTGCAATACCTTTCGAATGAGATATTACATGTAGAATTTGAACCTGTGGTTCTTAAAATAAACTAAGAAAAGATATTTTTCTATATAAAAACCTATTGGCTGGATTTGTCTCTGAGTGTGTGTACCTCATTTATTGTCTATGTGTATGTACAACAAATGCTTAACACTACTCCTTGGATAAGCCTACTGCTCGACCACACTACCACAAAATAGAGCATTAGTATTATCTATTTTTACCACTATTTTACCTCTAAGGGGAACCCTTGGACTCTGTGCATGCTATTCCTTACTTTGAAATAGCACATACAGAGCCAACTTCCTACACTCATGAACCCACTCAGACACTCGTGGACACACTCACAGACCCACTTACACGCTCACACATCCACTCACAGATGTACTGAGAGACTCAAGCACCTGCTCACAGACCCACTCAAAGACTCAGGCACTCACTAATAGACCCACTCAGAGACTCACACACCCACTCACAGACCCACTCAGAGACTCATGCACCCACTCACAGACCCACTCACTCACACACCGACTCACAGACCCACTCAGACACTCAAGTACCCACTCACAGACCCACCCAGACTCATGCACTCTCTCACAGACCCACTTAGATACTCATGCACCCTCTCAGAGACCTACTCAGACATTCAAGCAGCAACTCACAGACCCACTCAGACTCTCACACATTCACTCACAAACCCACAAAGACACTCACACACCCACTCACAGAGACACTCTAACACCCAAAGGCACCCTCTTACACCTACTCTCACATCCAGGCAGACACTTTCACACCCACTATCACATCCACATAGACCCTCACACACCCACTCTCACACCCAGACACTCTCACACCCAGAGACACGCTTTCACAACTATTCCCACACCCAGAGAGACAGGCCCTACGGCCAACTCCCGGCACACACGGGCAAAGGCCGTACGCAGCACAGGGTTGTGTGTTTATAGGAAGTTGGTCACGGGGACTGGCCGCAGAGCCTGCGGCCAACCCCCATTGCATATGGGTGAAGGCTGTGCATGGCAGTGGTTGGATTAAAGTTTAGTAATGAAAATTACTTTACCTTAAAAAACACAGAAATTCACTGAAAAGCCAAAGTTTACAGGGACATTATAGTTAGGAAATAGTTTTAACAAATCATAGAAATTCACCTAAAAAACTAAGATGACAGGGATATTATAGTTAGGGTCTGAATTTACTCGCCATGCCCTGCTAATTACACCAGATATTACAGCACTCATGACAACTTTTATAACGTCAATAAAAATATCAATGAAACATTTGAAGTCAAATATTGGAAGAACACACTGTGCATGGCGAGGGTGTGAGTTATAGTTACCTTAGGCCACAAGTTATAGTTACTTTATCTGGTTTTGTCCCAGTAAATTCAAAATCTAACTATTAAGTCTCTGCGGCTTTTGGTTTTATAAGTGAATTTACACATATATTCTCACACATCTCTCTCTCTATATATATATTCATATATATATGTATATATATATATATATATATATATATGTATATATATATATATATATATATATATATATATATATATATATATATATATAAAATCATATGTGAGAGTGACAATTATAATCATTTGGGTGTATCTCTAATTACCTACTCCTCATCTTTATAAATATATACATATATTTATATATCCATATACGGTGATGATGACGAGTAGATAATTCGAGATACACCCAAATGATTATAATTGTAATAATCATAAGTGGGAGTGTCATGACTAAATCGAGTATCTCGAGCTATCACTGTAATCACTGTATGGCATTAAATGCATCCAATGTGAGGGAAACAGTGTTGGCTCACAACCCAAAGAATTGGTCTGGATGCATGGAGCAAAAAAGTATATTTAATAAAGCTGCCAATTTATCATTTAGTGCATTGACATTAAATTGCTTGTATAGAGACTAGGACAATGTTCTTACAAAATATATTAACATTAAATTGTTGATAGTAATTGTTTTCCTATGTAGCTTACATTTCTATGGGAAATGATCCTGGGTGAACTATTGTTTTTAATATTCGTATTTACCCGAGTTCGCCTTCACATATTGCGTGCTTTTGTTCTTTTCGAAGCCCTTGCCAGTAAAGTTGGGACCATCTAAGTGGAATGAGTCTAGTGTACGGAAGGGAACACATTTGTTTTCTGTCACTCAACATTAGTAAAATAAATTAGTACAGATGAAAGCAGTTTTCATTTTTTTTTCGATTATCGACTTCGCTGTTGTATTCATACTCTTTCTTTCCCGAAAGGAGAACTTCAGTGTAAAGCAATTACCCAGCTTCATTTCTCCCTATAAATGTTAATATGTAAAATAGGGTAATTTCGACTGATCGTCTATCATGAATAGCACAAGGGTTTATGTGTTTCATTAGTGATCCAGTTCTTTTCGAAGGGTCACTTGGAAATTTAAAACTAAAGAAATAGCTTTATTTCTCTTCGTATCAAGGTCTGGTAGTTTCGTTCTGTTTTCTGTTTCTTGAATCACCTTCAGCGTTTTCTGAGTTCAGTTATGTATTTCATGGAAACACGTTACAAGCATTAAAGAGTTTGAAACATCGTTTTCACTGGAGAGGTTTTTTTCATATGCAATAATGAAAGAACATCTAGTAACATATTCCATTTGTATACACAAAATCTTAAATATCATTATAGAATCACGCTTACTTTCGTCTTCCCTCAGTCTGATCCAGTTAACTATTAGTCTGTCTTGCATTCATATTTTAGAATTTGGGGCCAGATGTACAAAGCTTTTTTTCTTGTTGCAAACCCTTTGGACAAGAAGAACGCATTTCCCAATGTGAAAACCCAATTTTGGAATTTGTTGATCTATTTACCAAATCGCAAAAAATGTTTGTGATTCGCAATTAGGTAGGGGCGTTCAAGGGCATCCCTTCCTAATTTCGAGTCACAGTGGTATGCATGATTGTTTTGTGACAATGAGTCACAAAACAGTCACAGTTAACACCAATTTCAAATTGGTGTTAACCCATTGGCAAATGGGAAGGGGTCCCCAAGGCGTTTCCCTGCTTTTCAAATGATGATTCTTGTACGTATCTACTTCTCCATCAATACCCTTTGTGATGACTGTGAGGGTCGTTCTGTGGCCATCGGACCGCCGCAGTAGTAGCGGGTCTGATCTGCCAAATTCTGATCGCGGCTGAAACAACGTGGTAATACCGCCGACACCGCCAGGCTGGAGACAGCCTCCAGCCTGGTGGTCCCAGCAATTGTAATCCACCAGGGCAGCACTGCAAGCAGCGCTGCCTGCCGGATTATGAATTTCATTCTGCCAGCCTTTCCATGGCGGGTCACACAGCCACGGAAAAGCTGGCAGAATGAGGGTGCAGGGGCCCCATGGGGGCCCCTGCACTGCCCATGCACTTGGCATGGGCAGTGCAGGAGCCCCATGCACATCCCTGTCGCGCATTTCTCTGCCCAAATTAAGGGCAGTGAAATGCGCGACGGGTGCTGCTGTACCACCACATTGGCTCCGGCTTGATTCCAAATAGCGTCAATGTTAAGGCCCTCTTCATCGCAAGGCCGGCCGTCAGAAACACTGTTTCTGCCTGCCGGCCCTGAGGTGAAGTTGGAATAGGGCCGGAAGTGTCCTGACGGCACCAGCGGTCAGGTGAAGGGTTGGGTTTGCGGGACGCATCCCTAATTCTTTTTCAAAATTCGGGATAAAATAAAATAAAATAAAATAAATAACATTAGATGTGTGGATGAGGGTTTGTCTTCTACTTTCCCTGTCCCTATAACTTGCTCAAGCAATCTTGCTTTCAAATGAAAGCAGCACCGGGTTCTCTGTACTACCCTCGGAAATAGAGTGTAAAGTTTTGTCTTCATTCAAAACATAGGCCCATATTTAACAGAAAATGACGGAGCGCGATGCTGCACCGAAATTGGAGAGCCACGCTCCATTATTTCCACAAAGCAGGGATGCGTCATATTTAATAGACTGGTGTGCACGCGTGTTGTCCCCAACGCCGGCGCTAAATTTGCAGCCAAACGCCAATACAGCCACCCTTGCCCCATGGTCCAAGGATGGCTGCGTTGAGGGGGAGATTGTTTTCGTGCAGGAAGGCACATATAAGGTGGTAAAACATGGCTTCCTCAGATCTAAACCACAGATTTTAATGTACTTTTGAAGCCTCACATAGTTCCCCTAGTGAGACAACTGTCAGAATCCTGGATCTCAGGAAATATTGGTGCTTGATGGATGCTGGTGTACTCATCCTAGCAGTAGGAGGGAGTTCATTCAGACTTGTTTGGAACTCCTTCTAGAAATGATTATAATCTATTGGCAGCTTCCAAATGGAATAGATTACCGAGGACCTTGTCAGATCATTTATTGGTCACACTAACTATGGTTATCCCTCTCCTCCATCAACAGTGGCAAGTTAAATATGATTCATACTCAGTCATGGCAGAGTTCAACTTGGACATCAACAATTGTTCATAATTGTGTACTGGGTCTTTTGCAAACCTACAGGATATTTTATTGACAGCCTTTAACAAATGTGGGAACATTAACCTTTTATAGTGGTCACCCACATTATTGTGCTGAATATATTGCTGGTTTTTGGACTCTGCACACTAGCGTACCAGTGGCCAGTGTATGTGCTCTGACCCATAAACATGTAGAAAGTGGCTAATTCCTGGCTAGGTTATTTAACTTTTCCATAGGGAAAGATAGTGGTTAGCAATTATCTCTGATGGGACGACTTCACTCAATGCTCCTCATAAGCTAGGGACCTAAAGTAAAGTTTCTACTGCTAATCCCTGGCCTTAGTTTGACACAGGCCTCAAGGAACCCTTTCATATCTTTTGCCATGATGGTCATTATGCATGCACACCAGGACCACAGTTCCTCTACTGCTAACATCCTCCTGCCATCTTGGTCATTATGCATGCACACCAGGACCAATGTTCCTCCATGGCTAACATCAGCAGTAAAATCTCTCTTCGTCACAAACTCTGTCTTGGTAGACAGCATTGCCCTGTGCCACCTTTCTCCACCTGTGAAAAGAGCTTGATGCAGACAATCTAAAAATATCAGCTCACGGGCCTCAGTGGGCTTTCCACATGCACACAGGCTTGAAAGCACCCAAGGAAGGAAAGCTTGCAAAGCAGCTGTAGCAAGATCAAGACGGACGGGGAAGCACCTACTTTCCATCAGCAGGCACAGCAACTGGGGAGCAATGAAGTTAGAAAAAACAGCAGTATCAGCACTAGCGGCAAGACTAAGGATGGTCTCCCAGCTGGAGGATAAGCAAAAGGAGGCAATGTCACCCACACTGGACACACAGATAACCCTACTGCAACAGCTGAGTCACAAGAAATCAAAGTATGCACTATTGGTTTGGGAACTATGCATATTCAGAATCTGAATGAGAGCAAGGGGACGAGGACACATATGCGGGGGAAAGTATGGACAGTACAGGCAGTGTGGGAGGGGTATCACAATGACTATTCCCATGTGGGAACAATACATGCTGTTTATTTAAAGGACATACTTGAGGTTTCTGGGAACTCTAACTCAGTGACTCCCCGGGTCTTCTCACAATTGGCTAGCTGCTATTTAGAAGGGGGTCCAGGCCAGCAATACAAAAACAGCCCTCACTGCCATCAACTCAATATTTGACGCAATACCTGATGGTACAGCAGGGGGCATGGCTAATACCTCAAAGATTCAAAATTCCCAAAGTAACGATCAGTGGCTGACAGATAAGGACTTTACTAATCTGCCCAACAAATATCAGATTTGTCCAGCAAATATCAGATAGCTGTTGATAGCACTCACCCCAAAGCTACCAAAACCGGAATCAGGAAGGTAAAAAGGAGAACAAACTGGATGCCTAGTGTCTGCAATGAGGTGGCCAAGCTGCGATGCAGTCTCAGGAGGCACAACACATTGAGAATCAGACTAATCCAAGAACTCTGGTGGACAACACCCAGAGGAGCAAAACGTCAGCAAAGACATCTAATGCTTCAGCAGTGGAAGCCAGCCATAAGTCTCTTCCAGTCAACAACTCTGATTATCATTTATTTACACATTATTGACAAATAATCATCACTGCTACAAAAGTGATTTCTAACATATCAGATGTCTCAGTAGTTATAAATAATGCAGCTTCTAATGTTCAGCACAGTGGACATCTTAGGTCATACCTGTTGAAAGTGTCAGAGGGCAAGGTAGACGCTGAGTGACAGATGACCAAAGTTCGAGAGGTCTCACTACTTGAAATTTATGAGCTTATATGGATGAAACACAAGCATAGTATGTCATAATAAAGACAGACCATGCTAAAACACCAGAAGCTGTACAGAACATTAAAGAGGTTGTTAGGGAAATAGCAAAATGCATAAAGGAACTTGAGTCTAGAACCACAGGAAATGAGGATACTGTGATCCTTATACAAGAAACATCAATACTATACTAAATGTAAAAATGATGATGGTCAAAATTGAGGATTTGGATAACCAAAAGCGAAAAAACAAGCTCCAGTTTTAGGGATCACTGAGGGCTGCAAAGAGCAAGATCCACATGCATCCATTGCCAGGTTATTCAAAAAGGTCTTTCCAGTCTTGTCTGACTGGAACTCCCAAATACCACAGGCACACAGATTTCCCTTGATACTGAATAATATGGGGATGAAACAGTCTCATTACCTATGTCCACTGTTCATTTACAGTGGTAACTTAATTCTCCAGCAGTTAATCTTCTCATGGGCAAAACCAACAGCTCCAATCAAAGACGACAACATAACTTTCTTTGTACAAAAAGACTTCTGTCATTCTACTTTGAAACAGCGATGGAAGCTTTGTAAGTGTATTACCCCTATCCAAGATTTAGGGACACTAGCAAACCTGCAGGAACCAGTGAAGCTCAAAGTGATCCGACAAGTTCAAAACTATTTCTGCAAAGAAGAATGTAATACAAAGGAACCAACATTGGGATGGACCAGTGCTGGAACTAACAGTAGGTGCCCTATGCAAGCCTACATTCCTGCTCTGTATTCTACCTTAGTGCATGTTCAAATTCAATTTCAACCTCAATCTCAACTAAATACCCAGCGCAACATAACAGTAAGCACTGTAGAACATAACGCTATGGAAGTGATCAAGCAAGGCGCTTTACAGGGGCGGCACTACTGAATTTTACCATAATTTGACAATTAGGATGGCGTCCAACCTCTTCTATCTACTAATTCCAGTTCAAGAGTGTACTAAGGATCAAAGTTTATGGATAGGGCCAGAAGTTTAAAGTTTAAGGCTGTGTCACATTGCACTTCAAGACAAATGTAAGACTGAACAGGTATCTGGATGCTGCCAAACACCAACAACAATAAGGGGGCTGATTTTACATGGAGGGTGATATGGAAGGCTCAGTAGCTCAAGATCGCTCAGGGAAGACAGGGCATCACTAGGGCAGGATGGACTGTTATCACATAATAAAAGTGGCAGAAGAGCAATTAATATATTCACCGATGGTTCAGCCACTACAGAACAGTCACTGAAGAGATATGTGCATTTATCTCAACTGTTAACTTTATTTGATTTTTACATGCTGTGGGAACCAAACTGAGGGTCCTAAGTATTATTGTTAGAGAATGCAGAATAGTCTCTGAATGGATTGTTGTGCATTATGCTGAGTTAATTTTTTATGCAAGAATCACATGTTGTGTATAAAGGTAGATCTGCTCATAGACAAATGGGATTCAGGCTTATATCATGCACTTCACAACAGGCCTCTATCTGTGAGTTGGTGATTTATTGTAGGAAAACAAAGTAACATCCAGCTCCATAAGAAGCTTGAGAACAGAAAAGACCAGTGGGTTTTATCCAAATCAAGACACAGATGATAATATGCTGTCCAATATGTATCACCAAACTCCAATGATCCATCCGTGGAGGATACAATTTCTTTAAAGTTATCTTTTTGGGACAGAGGCATGGTGGTACTCAGTGATTTAAACTGTATAATGGATTGTAAGCTAGACATGAATCATAAATCAGCTACTCCTTCAATTGTGAAAATATAATTAACATTCACTGCCTTACAAATATGTGGAGGATTCTAAGGGGGGAATCATAAATCAGCTACTCCTTGAATGGTAAAAATATGATTAATGTTCATTGCCTTACAAATGTGTGGAGGATTCTAAGGGGATGCAGAGGATGGATTTCTGCATTATTCAGATGTTCACCGTCATTACTCTAGCATACATATGGCTTTCATCTTCGCTAACCTAGCTCCTCATGTCTTAATGAAAGGACATCCCATGGTGATTTCATACCATAACCGTTACCTATATGGACATTTGATTGCATACTACTAAAACATCATTAAATTATAAAGAAATTCAGGAAATCCTAGCAGGCTTTCTTGCAGTTACTCTTCATAGCACCGCAGTCAATTCGGTATGGGACGCATTAATGGAATACAGGGAGCCCATCAGCTGAGGTCTAGCATATAATTTAAAAGAACATAATAGCAATACTACTATCAAAGATACCAAAGACTCGGGGGAAAATTCCTAGGAAACCATCCGATATACTCAAAGCTTTTTAGGAATTCTACTCTACTTTGTACACTGCAGCGGTGCAGACTGAAACTGTAGCAATAGCTAAATACCTGGAACACATCAGGCCCCCCAACCTTGCATCCATATGTTCTCACCTTTGGATGTCGGACATGGTGTTAAATTCTTCAAATGGCAGTACCTGACACTATTCCACTGGAATTTTATAAAACTATGATCGAAGGACTAGCACCGATATTCTTACTAGTGGTTCACTCAAGTGTTACTGGTTCAAGCATACCTAACTTACAGAACACTAATATTTCAGTATTCTTCAAGAAGGCTAAACCAGCAGATGAGTGTCGGTCCTAACACCCAATCTCACTTATAAATGATGATGCCAAAATCTATGCTAAAATGATAGCTGTTAGAATTGCTAAAACCGTTCCCCAGTTGACCAGCCAAAGCAACATGTTTTCATACCTAGTTGTGATAAGACATATGCAATGCCCTATCGTTATTTGATGCTGGACAAACACCCAGTGAGTACATATGCATGATTATGGTCGATGTGGACAAAGCATTTGATAGCGTGCCGTAGAAATATTTATGGACACTTATGGCCAAAATGGGGTTTATTGGCACAGTAAGCAATAGAATAAAGCAGACATTAAACAAGCAACCTTTGGCCCATGGGGTACTGATTAGCAAAAAAATCACAAAGCTTTCAGATTATTAGGGATACCCAACAGGGCTGTCTGTTAAAACCCTTTCCATTCACCTTATGCTAAGAACCATACTTACAATCCCTCAAGGCCAACAGTGACATAACCCCAGCTATTTAAACAATATCAGCATGAACATTTCTGGATATGTAGATGAATTACAGGCTGCTCAGAAAATGCTATAGAACATGAAGCTACACAATTTGGCCAGGTATCTGGATATTGACTAAATGCTGACAAAGACTGTGTGAAACTGGCACTTTGTTGAAGTAACCCCCCACACTTTGTGCCTGGCTTCTGGATGCAACTTGGACTGGGATGCACTGGGATCTTGCTAACCAGGTTCACAGTGCCAATGTTCTTTCCCAAAAACTTTGTAAAGGTAATTGGATACACCTTTAGCTACCACTGTAAGTCCCCGGTAAAAGGTACTTGGGTACCGAGGGCATGGGATTTTAAGTGTAGGCCCCAGAGGGCAGCAGCACTGATAGTGCCACCCTCTAGGGCCATGCATCCAGATCACCCAGTACTGCCATTGCTGGCTGGGTGTCCTGGTGCAAACCTAAAACACAAACTCGACATGGCACACTACCTTTGTGCCCTGTATACCATACGCTGCATACACTAAAGATAAGGCACCCCTCTGGCAGGCCACCCAGTCCTAAGGCAGGGTGAACCATATTATATGTGAGGACATAGCTGAGTGGTGAGTGAGCAGAGCAGCCATTTTAATATATGTGTTTGACACTGGTCAACATGAGTTTCCCAGTTACATGATGGCTACTCTGAACCATGGGTTGTTTGGTATCAAACAACTCAGAATGATAAATCCAAACTGGTACCAGTACTGGATTTATTATAAAATGTACCCAGGGGTCACCTTAGTGGTGCCCCCTAGAATAGCTAACTGCCCTGGCATGGTTGCTGACTGGTTCTGTCCAGCCTGCCACCTCCAGACACCCAATCTTTAAACCTTGGGGGAGAACCCTGTCTCTCTGATTTGTAAAACAATGCCCTTCCTGGGTGGAGGTGCTAATACCCTTTCCCCAGGAATGTGCACTGCCCTGTTGGTGAGCTTCAAAGGACTTACTGCCCTTGAAACCCGACCCCAGGCCTGCTGCTAGCAGCACATGGTCTCCCCCTTTGCAAACCCCCACTTTTAGTGGGAGCAAAGGGGGGAAACCACACAAAGCGTAGGAGGAGCGGTCCCACCTGGCTTGCACTACCCCTAAGGTGTTGCCTGCGAGGTGAACACTCCATTTAATTTTCCTCCATCTTAGATGGAAAGAAAATAGTGAATCAGGTTTCCAGAAGTGACTCTTCCCACAGGAAGTGGTCACTATAGTGGGAGTGGCCACTCAAAGGTGAGAGCCCCATTGGACACTACCAGGTACCCCCTAAAATGCCCACTAAATTCAGTATTTTGTGGGCACCCCTAGACCAAAAAATGAGGTTTGAAGGACTCAAAGAAGACCAGCACAAGGACGATCCAAGGCAAGATAACTGTGGACCTGCTCCACAAAGAAAAGGTGCCAAACCCTGCCTGCTGCAACAAGAACCTGACAATCACCACTGAGGAGCTGCTGGACAACTGGACTGACCTCAAGAAACCCAGAGGACCTCCAGCCTTCACCAATCACCCAAGAACTCACTCCAGAGTGGAGGTACCACTCTACAACAACAAAAGAACCAGAAACCCAGTGAGGGTCACTTCACTGACCCACTGCTAACTCCCGACTCAGAAATCACTGTCAGATCCGACAACACAATGACAACCACAATGACCAACCCTCCAAGTGTGCCAAGTTTGGTGGCACTGCACCCTCCAGTGGCTGGACCGTATTAATATCCTGAGTACTGGTAAGCTAGGAGCCTGGACCTCATGCCAGAGTGCCCCAGTTGTCCTGCTAATGACCCTTAAGGGGACTTACTTCCAGATCCAAAGGTCATTCTTGCAACAGCTCCCAGATCACAAATTTACTCTGCACCCGGCCACCCTGTGCCCTGCAATGAAGAATTTGCTGTGCCCTAAGGGTCCCTCACCCCCTGCATCCTCAACACTCCAAGGGGACCCCAAGGAACCACCTCTAAACTTAACTGTGCAGTGCTTTTCCAAGTGGACCCCCACAGTGGCCCTGCACCAGCTCCAGACACTTTCCCAGCTGCTCCTGCCAGAACCGGGAGTGGCCCAAACTTCTACAGCTGGCACAGTGTGCTCACCAAACAACCTTGACCAACCTACAAAAAGAGAACTTGGTAACTTAGCTGTTCAATTTTATATGTATTTTTAAAGGTGACTTTCCATTGACTGGTATAGTGTGCAAGACTATTTTCTTTAAACTTCAAAAATCCATATCTCCCAAAGTTTGATAATCTTGCTCTTAAAATGTTATAAAAATCTGAAGTATTTGTGTAAATTGGTCTGTAGTTAGTGCTTCGAATGTGTGAGTTGTATGATTGATACTCTGAGTACAACAAAAGCTTTGAACTTCTCCAGGACTGGCCTAACTGCTCGACCAAACTACCATAAAACTTAGAGCATTAGGTGATCTAGTTTTTACCTCTATAAACCAATGTGTGGTTGCCTGGACCCACTGCACAGTGTTCATAGCTTTGCACACTACTAAGAGGGCCAGCCTCCTACAAAGACCAAATTATATTGAATCATACACCCACCCATACATACACACATATGTTTTGGGGTAGCTACATATCTAAGTACGCAGGTATGCAGTGGTCTCTTAAATTGTTAAAATAAACTTAGGAAATCAAACAGAGAGCTTAGTAATTGGAATTGGCTACCTATTTCATTATTCGGCAGATGTAGCATCTTTCGATTTGGATTTGTACCCCTAACTTACCCAATATGTATTTCAGGTAGATCAACTCAGCTATCAACAGCTTTATATGAGGCTATCAGAAGATAAGAAGGGCCTTGAATATCATGACACTATCCATCCAGAGAAGTGGGATAGTGGGATCAGCCTTCCAGATGTTCAACTATACTACTGGTCATCTATGGCCCAAAGGAATCAACTCTGTGTTCTGAGAAGGACAGGAAATTCAATACTATGTTTAAAATAGGACTTGGGCAGGATTTTTGGAAAGATGTTTGGTAGCAATCACAAATTTTAACTATTTTAGAAGAGTTTGGTTTAGTATTATGATTGCTATAATGAATATCTGGCACGTTTGGAGTAAGCATTATAATAACATGCCAGTCAATGGATAGTGTTTCCCACTTGTTGCCTGTTGCCTGCAGCTTTCTACAGCACTATAAAGCGCTCCTCTGGGACCCATGGCACGGGCATGCTTCCAACAGAACTTCGCATCCCAGAAGTCTGTGAGGCCTTGAAGGCAGCCTCTATTACCTGTTGCCTGCAGCTTTCTCCAGTGCTATAAAGCTCTCTTCTGGGACCTACAGTGTAGGAGGCCTTAGAGATGGCCTCTCTCATCTGTTGACTGTTGCCTGCATCTTTCTCTGGCACTATAAAATGGCACCTCCAGGACTTGTGGCATGGGCACAGGACACGCTTGCATGCTGCAAGGCAAAGACCAGACCAGGCGTGTACCCGCCTGTGTCAGTCAGCAACCGAAGAGACTGGTGCTTGGCCCTCCCTCTAATACCTGAGACTCGAGAGCATCATGCCGTCATTTTAACGAACTTTTTCTTTCTCAGATTTTTTGTAAATTTTGTAAAGTGTGGGCTGTGTGTTGCCCCATCATGGTGAAGAGAAAAAACACCTCCATGAGGGAAAACCCACAGGCAAGCATCGTAGTATTCTACCTCACAAATGCTGTGTGGGTACTTGTTCAGGAGATTGGTTCAGCTGAAAAGCAACTGTGGTCTGCAAAGAAGTCTGTGGCCTGGAAGGGAAATGGGCAGAATCTAATATTCCATTTAACATCAGTAATAATTCAAGTGCTCCTCTGCTGTTCTCCGGTGCAAAAGTTAGCAATTCATGTGCAATGAACGTCTTGAAAGAAGTAATTACATTACATCCTACACCTGAAGTGTCCACTGTGCAAAACCCTTCAGACTCATATTGGTTGCTGCCCCCGGGAAAGAAAAAACATCTCTAGTGCAGGAAGGGAAAAGCTGCTCAGGTTGCTTGACTGATAGCTGAATAGGCTGTTCCACACAAGACCAGGGAACTGGCTAGTAAGTTTGTTCACTTGGAGGAAAAGCTGGGAAATTGTATTTTTGCTGTCTTGAGCAGACTGGACTCTTTGGAGGCTCACTTGCTGAGCCCCAAGCCCAGGCTCATGGTCAAGGATACAAGTATAGAGACTGGAATGGAAGGGGGCCGTGAAATAGAACTGAAGATTACTTTAGTCCCCCCCCAGGTCTACCATGCAAACACAGGGGACAAAACAGTGCCTCCGTTCAGTTCGGGAGAGCTATAGCATGGATGGCTCTTTCAAGCCACCCCAGGCAAAATCATGGTGCAATCTAATGGCCAAAGAGAGGTCCACCGAACAATATCTTCAATGGGTGAGAATCCCCTCCAACTGTGGTCCAGGCCCCCCTCCATTCATGCAGATTCTTAAAGGTGCACTCCCACTGATTATATGTGTTCAAGAAAATCATGTCCAACAGCTTAATAAGCTAGTCCACTGTGTAAATATGAGGGTGGATGGCATGGGCCAATTACACAACAAGAGTAATTGTGTTCAAAGGGTCCCACAGGAGGGAAATCTTCTGAAGCCAGACAGAATTGACAGAATTCTCGTGAATTTTAGGAATAGTGCTACTGTAAAGTACATTTTAGAAAGTCTTAACTTCTTAAGGCATGCCCACTCAGCTACAAAAAGTCCTGCCTCTGGGCTATTTCTACCTACCAGCTGATATTTCCAGCTGCTTGTGTCAAAATGCCACAGACCCTCTCTCTACCAGGAACAAAGTTCTACCTCTAACTGGGTTAAATCAGCTGGACTAACTCACAAGTGAATCATCTGTTCTAGAGTCTTCCTTGTCACTGATACCGGCAGGGCTCTGCCTGGTACTCAAGTGAGTGCAATGGACCCTCCCACAACAACAAATGGAACGCCAGTTACCCTGTACCCAAGCAACACGGGTGCAGGAGGCATACGATTTGCATCATGGAATGTGGCTGGGCTGGATTCAAAACTTGAAAATTCTGACTTATTACATTTTATTAAATGTTATGCAGTTCTTTTTCTTCAGGAAACATGGCTGCTGGAGCCTGTTTTCATTGATGGGTTAATGATCTATTTTAATCCTGCAATGTCAAGAGCTATGGGCAGGGACAAGGGAGGTCTAATCACTCTGGTGGCTCTCAATTGCCCAGGCCAGATCATATGAACAAATCTGGCTTCACCTCACTATCAGATCATATCGGTGTATTGTGATAAAACATATATATTACTTGTGAATTTGTATAATTATGTTTTTGATGCCAGCAGCTTACGTGGTAATTATGTGAATATATGGATGGGAGATTTTAATACCCCATATGTCATGTGGTATGCTGAGCACCAAGGGGGAGCCTATTACAGATTTTGGCCACAACCCTTATAGAAATGAGCTTAACCTGTTGCTAATTAGGTACAATCTGATGTTTGCTTTTGATTACGCCTACATTTGTGGGGCATTGTTATTTTAGTCTCATTGATTTTTCTTTTTACTGTCACATTATCTGAGAGTATGGCTGGGAACTTGTGAGGTTCTGGACTCCTCTCTGAGTGATCACAGGTTGACAGCTGTCTCGATAACAGACGCCTCCTTGAGGAAACAGAAAGTGGTGGCCCACTCATTACCACTACTCCTGTCCTTCTCTTCTAACAAGGGGTTCACTATGAGCTGGGTAAAAGTAGACAAGGACACTCTTGTCTCGAATCTAATCACTGCGTCTTATAGTGATTTTACAAGATGTTTGGGAGAGATCAAGGATGGGGGGCTTGAACTAACCAGCAGGTTTGACAAAATTTGTTTAATAATATGGGAGATAAGTACTGTTAGACTGAGGCCCTGATTATGAGTTTGGTGGGTGGAAAAGCCCTCTCATCAAACTCCTGCCGTGGGGTTACCGCCTATGCGGCAGCCCTCTCACAACCCCTAGTATGAGTTTCCCACTGGGCCAGAGGGAAACAACTCACAACATTGACACCGACTCCTAATTCAGCTGGTGGCAATGTTGCGGTGCATCGGGTGCAACAGCACCTGTCACGTTTTTCACTGTCTAAGCAGACAGTGAAAAGCATGGCGGGGCTGTCCATGGGGACCCCTGCACTGCCCATGTCAAGAGCATGTGCAGTGCAAGGGCCCCCATGTGGCCCCTGGATCCCCATCTCTGGCAGTTTTACATGGCGGTATGTTTCCTGAAGGTCAGGAGGTCCTGGGTCTGTCGTAGGTGGGTGGGGAGGGTGTTCAAGGTCTTGGCGGTGAGGTGGAGAAGGATCTGCCGCCGGCTGTAGTTCGATGGATGCGAGGGATGGTGGCGAGGGCAAGGTTGGCAGAGCAGAGTTGGCGGGTGAGAGTGTGGAAGGTGAGTCGCTCGTTGAGGTAGTCCAGGCCTGTGTTGTGAAGAGCTTTGTCAGCGTGGATGAGGAGTTTGAAGGTGATCCTCTTGGTGACAGGAAGCCAGTGAAGGTCTCTGAGATGGGCTGAGATGTGGTCGCGGCAAGGGATGTTAAGAATGAGGCGTCCAGAGACGTTCTGTATACGTTGTAGTTTCTTCTGGAGCTTGGCTGTGGTTCCTGCGTAGAGTGTGTTGCCGTAGTCCAGTCTGCTGCTGATGAGGGCGTGGGTGACCGTTTTTCTTTTTTTGGTGGGGATCCATCTGAAGATCTTGCGAAGCATGCGGAGGGTGTTGAAGCAGGAAGAAGAGACAGTGCTGACTTGCTGGGTCATGGTGAGTGATAAGTCTAGGATGAAGCCTAGGTTGCGTGCATGGGTGGAGGGTGTTGGTGCGGTTCCTGGGGTGGCTGGCCACCAGGAGTCGTCCCATGCTGAGCAGTTGCAGCCGAGGATGAGGATCTATGTCTTGTATGAGTTAAGTTTAAGGCAGCTCTTCTCCATCCAGTTGACGATGGCATGCAGTCCGTCGTGGAGGTTGGTTTTGGCGGTGGCGGGGTCCTTGGTGCGTGAGAGGATCAGCTGGGTATCGTCAGTGTAGGAGACGATGTTGAGGTTGTGGGATCGGACGATGTTGGTGAGCAGTGCCAAGTAGATGTTAAAAAGAGTTGGGCTGAGAGAAGATCCTTGGGGAACGCCGCAGATGGTTTTGGTGGCTCCCGACAGGAAGGGAGGGAGGCGGACTCTCTGAGTTCTGCTGGAGAGGAAGGAAGTGATCCAGTCCAGAGCTTTGTGGCAGATCCCGACATCATAGAGGCGAATGCAGAGGGTGTGGTGGCAGACGGTGTCAAAAGCAGCCGAGAGGTCCAGGAGGAGGAGGGCCACGGTTTCTCCTTTGTCGAGCATGGTCCTGATGTCGTTGGTTGCGGCGATGAGGGCGGTCTCGGTGCTGTGGTTCCTATGGAATCCTGATTGGGAGATGTCTAGCGTGTTGTTGTCTTCCAGGAAGCAGGTCAGTTGGCCGTTGACGATATTCTCGATGACCTTCACCGGGAAGGGGAGGAAGGAGATGGGTTGGTAATTCTTGGTCTTCGGGGTTCGCTTTGGGTTTCTTCAGTAGGGCGTTGACTATGGCGTGCTTCCAGCTCTCTGAAAATAGGTGGCGGTCTCGAAGGAGCTATTGATTATCATACAGAGTTGGGGGGCGATGATGGAGCTCACTTTGTTGAAGACATGGTGGGGGCAGGGGTCGGAGGGAGATCCGGAGTGGATGGTGCTCATGTTTTTGATGGTGTCCTTGTCATTGATGTGGGTCCAGGAGAGCAAGAGGTTGGTGTGGCTCAGTGCGTCAGGGTCGGTAGTGACCGTGGTGGTGGTGGGGGGGTGAGGATTTGAAGCTGTCATGGATTTCTGTGATCTTGCGATGGAAAAAGGTGGTGAGGGAGTCACAGAGGTCTTGCGATGGAGGGGGGTCGATGGAGCATGACCTGGGGTTGGTGAGTTCTTTGACGATGCTGAAGAGCTCTTTGCTGTCATGGGCGTTGTTGTCGATGTGGTCTTTGTAAAATGATCTTTTGGTGGTCCGGATGCACTGGTGGTGCTTGCGGATGGCTTTCTTGAGGGTGGCGTGGTTGCTCTCTTTTGGTTCGTGGTGCCACTTCTTCTCGATTTCCCGGCACTCTTGCTTGGAGGCCTGAAGGTCGGTGGCGAACCAGATGGCCTTGGCGCTGATGCGGTTGTTTGGGGATTTCCTGAGCCAGGGTGTTGGTACAGTCATCTAGCCAATTTCTGAGCTTGAAGGCGGCTGTGTTGGGGTCGGTGGTGATAGGTGGTGGGGCCTGAGTAAGGGTGGAGATCAGTTGGTCTTCCAAGATCTTGTTTCAGCTGCAGCGGGGGATCTGTTGTGGGCGGTGGTGAGCGGTGGGTTTCTGGAAGGTGAAATGGACGCAGCGGTGGTCGGTCCAGTGGAGTTCAGTGGTATGGCTGAAGGTGACTTGGCTGCTGGCGGAGAAGACGGGGTGTAGCGTGTGGCCGGTGGAGTGGGTGGGCGTTGTGACCACTTGTTTGAGACCGAGGTTGGAGAGGTTGGCGATAAGGGCGGTGGAGTTGCTGTCGTTGGCATTCTCAAGGTGAAAATTCAAGTCGCCGAGGAGAATGTAGTTTGTGGAGGTAAGGCCCTGGGTGCTGATTATGTCGGCGGTGGAGTCACTAAACTGTAGACGGGGCCTGGGGGCCTGTAGACAAGGGTTCCTCTGAGGGTGGTGTTGGCGTTGATGTGAATCTGGAAGTGTAGGTGTTCAGCAATATCAAGGGTGTCATTGGTATTAGTTGCGATTCTGGTTGTGTTCTTGTGGACTATGGCGATCCCTCCTCCTGGTCTGTTGGTGCGGTCTCTGCGGGTGATCTTATAACCTTCAGGGATGGCTATGGTGATGTCTGGATCTGAGGAGGGGTTCATCCAGGTTTCGGTGAGGAAGGCGACATCAGGTGATGATGAGGTGAGTGGTGTGCTTGTGGACAGAGCTATTAAAATCAGGAGCTCGCTCCATACGCCACGGAACTCCCCTGACTGTGCCCAGGCTCTTCACCCCGCCCTCTCTACTGCCGCGAGTTTGAGGCCCTCCACCACTCGCAGGCACCAACCTGCGCCTCATCCCTGGTGTCTAGTGTGTTTCCGTAAGTATTGTGTGTTTGTTTTTGTATCTGTCTCTGTTTTGTGCCATTTGCTCTTTGTTTTGTGCCATTTCTGTGTTTCTGTACTTCTGTGCTATTTTTTGTGCCTTTAATTGCCGCTTTTTCTTGTGCGTTTCCCGCCTGTTTTCGGCTTTTCCAGATGCTCCTTCCCACTGCTGCGTCCCTGCGGCCCCACCCCCCTCGCGTCCCTATTCGCTCCCCGCTCCCGACTCCTAGCTGCTCCTCCCTCCTACCTCCCATTTTAATGGCGGACGCTGCGCGGCGCTCAGAGTGGCCCCTGACCTGCTATTAAGGTGAGGAGCTCGCTCCACACGCCGTGCAGCTCCACCTGTCTATGCTCATGCCCTTCACCCCACCCTCGCCTCGTTATTTTTTTTTGTATGAATAGTGTAAATTTGGGTGAATGGATAGGGTGTAGATTTAAATGTTTCATCCATCATCCAAATTTCACTATTCTCTAGGATAAGTAAGATACGGGTTGTGCTAAATATTAAAATTCTCTTTTGAGGGGTTTCCTTGTCATGCAAGAGAAAAGTTTCATTCGAGAAGGTAAGGTTTAGTTTTGGGGGGATGTTAATATCTTCATAGGATTGTGGTGTTACATCTTGGGGATTACTTGCCAGTTTTTCACGTTGAAACATTTGTCTAAGATTTGGTGTTGGAGGCATCCTACCTGCAACCTGTACAGGAATACTTTGCCCTACTTCCCTTAGTACATGTCCACAGGAATCATTTGAGGTGTGTGCAAAATGTTACATTTTCTGTATATTTTCTCGTACTTCTATTTCCATTGAAGAGGCAGAGTGGTTATGCTCTGTTGTCCTAACCACGGTCTCTTCCAGAGTAACAGCTCTGCCACTGGAATGTGAAGAGAAGTATTGCACACACATCCAATGGCTCCTGAGTTCAACAACTCTTTCTCTACAATCAAGATACCCTTCACACTTCAGAAGTTGGTGTCCTGTGTGTGAGGTGACAAAGTTTGCTTCACCCTGTGACGCCATTCTTTCAAAATCTGTAAGAAATACAAAAAGAAAATTCTTAAATATATGTAGAGTTTGAATTGTAACTATCTGGTGGAGTTCGAATAGTAATTTTGCCCCTACTCACTGTCCAGCACCTGCTCCTAAGGTAAGTACCTGGTGGAGTTGGAATATTAATTTTGCCCCTATTCATTGTCCAGCACCTGCCCTGAGGTAAGTACCCGGTGGAGTTGGAATAGTAAATTAGCCCCTAATCTCTGTCCAGCAACTGCCCTGCAGAAAATATCCAGCGGAATTGGAATAGTAATTTTGCCTCTACTCACTGTCCTGCCCCTGCCCTGAGGTAACTACATGGTGGACTTGGAATAGTAAATTTGCCTCTTACTCACTGTCCAGCACCTGCCATGAGGTAAGCTCCCGGTGGAGTTGGAATAGTAAATTTGACCCTTACTTACTGTCCAGCACCTGCTCTGAGGCAAGTTGGAATGGTAAATTTCCCTCTTACTCACTATCCAGCATATGCCCTGAGGTAAGTATCTTTTGGAGTTGGAATACTACCTTTGTGCCTCGTCACTGTCCTGCACCTGCCCTGAGGTAAGTACATGGTGGAGTTGGAATAGTAATTTTTCCCCCAGTGACTGTTTAGCACCGGCCCTGAGGTAAGTACCCGGTGGAGTTGGAATAGTAATTTTGCACCAGTCATTGTCCAGCACCTGCCCTGTGGTAAGTACCCAGTGGAGTTAGAATAGTAATTTTGCCCCTAGTCACTGTCCAGCACCTGCTCTGTGGTAAATACCCAGCGGATTTGGAATAGTAATTTTCCCTCTCCACTAACTGTCCTGTACTTGCCCTGAGGTATGTACCCGGTGGACTTGGAATAGTAAATTTGCCCTTCGCTCACTGTCCGACACCTGCCCTGAGGTAAGTTCCTGTTGGAGTTGGAATACACATTTTGCCCCAGTTACTGTCCATCACCTGCCCTGAGATGAGTACTTGGTGGAGTTGGAATACTAATTTTGCCCCTACTTACTGTCCAGTACCTGCCCTGAGATAAGTAGTCAATGGAGTTGGAATAGTAAATGTTCTCCTTACTCACTGTCTAGCACCTGCCTTGAGGAAAGTACCTGGTGGGGTTAGAATAGTGATTTTGCACTCAGTCACTGTTTAGCACCTGCTCTGAGGTAAGTATCTGGTAAAGTTGGAATCTTAAATTTGTTACCTACTCACTGTCAAGCTCCTGTCCAGAGGTACATAACTAGTGCAATTAGAATAATAATTTTGTCAGATGATCACTCTGCAGCAGTTGTGTTCAGCTTTGTATACATTAGAGTTACCACTGAAATTCATTTTTTTAAATATAATACTTACTTTATTTATTTTTTGTTTGCGAGGTCCTTAATTGATTTTTTCAAGATGTTGTTTTTCAAACTTTTGATGTTCTCCTGTGGTTAGTTTGTTATTTGGAATCTATAAAAAAATTATAGTAAACGTTTGTACTATTTAGTGTTTCCTTTTTTATTAATACTTTGGTTGCTGTCCAACACCTGTCCTGAGGTAAGTACCCAGTGGAGATAGAATACTTTTTTTCTTTCCTGTTTACTGTTCTACACCTGCCCTGAGGTAAGCACCCAGTGGAGTTACAATAGTTATTTTGTTACCTGTTTAGTGTCCAGTATCTGCTCTGTGGTAAGTACCTAGCATAGTTAGAATAGTAATTTTGGTTCTTGGTTACTGTCCTGCACCTGCCCTGAGGTAAGTACCCAGGGTGTTACATTAGTATTTTTGTCCCATGGTCACTGTTTTGCACCTGCTCTGAGGTAAGTACTCAACAGAGTTAGATGTCTCATTTTGCCTCATAGTTGCTATCCTACACCTGCCCTAAGGTAAGTACTCACTGGAGTTAGAATAGTAATTTTCCCCCCGGTTGATATCTTGCACTGCCCTGAGGTATGTTTGCAGCAGAGCTAGAATTGTAATTTTTCCTCTGGTAACTGTACGGCACCTGTCCTGAAGTAAGTACCCAGCGGAGTTAGAATAGTAAATTTTTCCCCTGTTCCCTCTCCAGCTCCCGCCTTGTAGTAAGTACTAAGTGGAGTTAGAATCCTTTTATTTTCCCATCTCACTACTGTCCTGTACTTGCCCTCACATAAGTACCTAGTGGACTTAGATTAGTAAATTGTTCTCCTAATTTCTGTTCTGCACCTTCCCTGAGGTAAGTACCCAGCAGACTCAGAATACTTATTTTGCCCTCTGGTTAGTCTCCTACACCTTTTCTGAGGGAAGTAACTTTTTTTAGTTTTAGTAGATTTTTAATTTTAATTCCCCCCCCTAGTTTCTGTCTAATACCTTCTTTGAGGTGGGTACCCAGTGGAGTTAGAGTACTAATTATCCCCCTTGATTGCCATCCTGCACATGCCCTAAGGTAAGTCCCCAGCAGAGTTTCAGTAGTAATTTTCTCCCTAGTTGCTATCCCGCATGTGCTCTGAGGTAAGTACCCATGCAGAAATAGAGTAGTAATTTTCTCCCCAGTTGGTATCCTGTACCTGCCCTCAGGTATGTACCCAGTGGCATATGTAAACAATTTTTTTTTCTCCTGGTCTTTGTCTAGCACCTGCCTTGAGGTAAGTAGCAAGCGGACTTTGAATTGTAATTAGTAGGTGAAGTAAATTTTATTTTGACTCGCCTACTCACGAATGAAATCCCATTGCAGTTCTAATACTAATCTTCACATTTTAAACATTATATTCAAATTAAAAAAAAAAGAAATCATTTAACTTTTATTGATAAGGTGTTCTTTTTTTTAATGTTAACACTCTTCAATGCTCCTAAAAGATCTCTGTAATAAAAAAAAAATAGAATGTAAATTTATTCTTTTTATTTTTACCTGATCTGTTTTAATATATAAAGTATTATCTTACCTTCTTTAGTCAATAGATGGCACTGTTATCCACGATATGAATCTGTCTGTTTCCATACTCATAGACTCATCTTCACTTTAAGGTGTTCTGTGTGACACTGAACACAAAATGGTGGACGGCTCTATATATTTCGTTTTTTTAGGGAAAGATAAAAAGTGGTTTGGATATGTATTTTTATTCTGATTCTATCTCTGACTGAACTTATATGCATTTTTTTACTTTAGTATGTGTGTATTTTTCATATGCTTACCTTTTTTGACGTCGTTTGGTAAAGGGAAGAAAATCTTCCATGGTGGTGTAGAAAGTGTTGTAGCAATTCGTTTTTCATGCACTATTGAAATTCTCTTCATTATCCGTTTCATTTTACTGTTTAAAACTGTTTTATTTAGATTTTTTTAAAATTTTATTTAGCAAAGCTGTTTTCAATTTATGCTACTCTAAATTCTTTTGTAACCAATTTACCCTTTTTTTATTTTCACAATTTTTGAAGTTTATTGTAGTTATCAATGTAGTGGTTTTGTAGTGGTTTTGGTATGCATGGTAATTGTTTAAATTGTTGAGGTGTATTCTTTTTTAAATGTATTTTTTCATTGTTTAGGCGTCATTGTTGAAAAAGTCTTTGTTCAGGCTTTGTCGTTGTTTAAGAGTCGTGGTTTAGGCTATCGTTGTTTAAGACCTAGTTGTTCCGTCAGAAATTCATAAAAAGGCTGCTTGTTGTACCTAAGTCCACCAGCAATCACATAAGCCACACAGAACGTGGACTACAGCATATAAGCAATTTTGTGAGGCTCCAGCATCTTTTATTATGGCTGAAAAAATGAACCAAGGGGGAAACTGCACTCAACTGCACAATCCTGGTTGGCTGTTTAAGTTTGGATAACAATTCTAAAATTCTTAGGATGGCACATATATCCAAGATCAGCAATCAGCTGTAGCTAGAGGAGCTATTTTTGAATCCGAGCACCTTGAGGGCCAGCTTTCGCTGACCATTGACTAAACTCTTTTAGCCAAGTGTGCTTAGGAGAGAATGTTAAAAAACTCAAGATTGCCCACAGTTGTCTCATATGCCGAAATAGGCAGTTGAGTTGGCATTGAGTCGTACTTTTTGGGTCAATAATTTGCATGATAGATTTTTGTTCATAAAATTACGTTTAAACACTGTACATCTTCTTGTTGCGTACCCCAGAATAGGTATGTTTGCTGCAACCTTGCCTGTCTGTATTTTTGACACACGTTCTGCACAGAGTAACCTCCACTTTATTTTCTTTTGCAAATACTAGTCTTCACTAAGGTCTGTGTTCATCGTACCACTCTTGAAGTAGGCAAGCCTAAGGCGATGTAGGGCTGCCATTGAGTTCTTGCAAAATGTATAAACTGTAAGGTCATGCTATTCGATTACAGTCATTATACAGAGGGTTGGAAGTGTACTTTCTGCACTTTCCCCATAAAACCGTACTTTTCCTGTGTGAGTCCAGACCTTGTTTTTAAGTCGCTTGATTTGATATGATATTGGTTCCTATGATTGTACATACTTTTATGTGTTTTAATGCATTTTGTTTACAGCTGTTGGTTGACTGGACCATGAACATTGTGAAAATCTTTAAGGACAGACAAATTGACAGTAGCATTTTTCACTCATGCAGTATAAATATGCTTTTTGTATACCTACAGGTGGTCCTTTATTTAAAGTTGTCGTGACTTATGTTTGTCTTCTGACATATAAAGGTTTCGGTTTACGGATGTGTTTTGTAATCTGATGAGGATATGTTGTTTCATCATATTCTGTTCTTATGCTCACCCTTGCATTTAGCACTTTTAGGTTTGTTTTAGCCAATCGTCACTATGTTTTAGTTTGTATAGATCTTATTTTTGCAGGAACATATAATTTTATTATGATTTTTTTTTTCTGTAGCTCTTTTTTTATGATTTTAATGAAAATCAAATAAAGTATTGAATGAATAGATAATTCACACTCTATGATAATCAATTGGTACCTAGTAATTTCCGAAAATACATAGTGCGGTCATGGTCTAAACTTGCATTGATCATAATGGGACAGGTATTCCCCAGAGTTGTCTTGCTGTAATTTCAAAATCTACAGAATTATAGTGTCCACGAAGGTATAACTTTTTTAAATATCTGGAGGAGCACAATTTTCTTCTAAAAATCGAGATAACATGCACAGATGAAAATGAATTGCTAATCGCCAGTATGAATAGAATTCTACATTTAGAATTCAAGTGTTGCCTAACAATTTCTCAAACTAGGCTATGGATGACCTAGAATATATGTATGTGAAGTGTACAAGTATATTTGGTTAGGCTATCAGCATAGATTATATTAAAGGATATTCATCTCCCAACTATGCCACATTCAGTTCTACTAACCTTTGACTTCAACAATTTAAGATATTTCAATGTACCTAATATATGCCCTAAAGAACTGCAATGGTGATTCCCCATGCTGTAGGTAAAATCTAGAGAATTCCAAGGAACTGCACATGTTTGTTAATTGTCAATTCTAGAATAAAATTACTGTGTCAATCTCTGACTTAATGCATCTAAACGTTACTCTCACAACAAAAATTATCTTAATTGCCCTTAATCATGCAGTGAGCCAATGGTAAAATGTATTTATCTTTAATGCAGCCATGGCTGCAAGAATGGATTAACCCACACTATCCGATTATCAAGAAGTGGTGAAGTCTAATGAGTCATACATATAAAATGGAAGCTGCTTTGCAAACAATCAAAGGTGAACAGGGGAAAAGGCTGTTAACCACTGATTGCTTGGTCACTAATGTTTTTCTTTCCAATACACTTGTCTGCACTATTAGTTTAACGCCTGTCATCACAGCTTATATGTAATTAACTATATATTTTTTCTCTTGCTCTTTTGTCAATAAACAAGTTTCTATTTCTGTAAGGCAATAGTATATGGTGTAGAAATACACTCATAGCATGAATAGTTAAATGTCACCTGTGGACTGCAGCACATAATCTGCTATCCACTAGTGTGGCAAAAGAAACTATGGCTTTGGACCTACCATTGTAGCCTGACAGTTGCAGTGTAAAATCTACAGTGCAAAACTGTTGAAATACCCCTTTATGATCAGGTAAAAAAACTTCCTTTTAAATATTAGTAAGCCACCCCTATGTAGGCCTTGTAGCCTACAAAAGGAGGGTATATGGTATGGCATTTAAAGTGGGAAATGTAGATAGTTAATTATACCATGTAACTGCAGTGACAAAGCTCAATGAGCTATTTTCACTGTAGCAGGCCTGCCTGTTTTATGTAGAAAACCAAATACTAATACTGCTCTCTCTGAAATGGGACAAGCTAAAAAAATAATTAAACAACTATTTTAATAGTTATTGAAATCCAATTCAATGGTGAAGTCACATTTTACAAAAATATCAAGCAAAAGTAACTGTTAGAAAGTTACCTGCTTGAACTGTCACAGGGTTAAGTAACGTAAACTTCTGGCAGCTCCCAGCTTGTGCTCAAATCCAAGAATAAGGCCCTCATTACAAAATTGGTGGTAAAATCCGCTTACCGCCATGCAGAAGACCGCCAACACACCGCTGCGGCCATGGAAAATCGCCACAGCTATCATGACCCACATTTCGGAATCCGCCAAAATTCAGACACCCACACAATTCCGCCACACCAAAGGTCAGTGATAAACTGGCGAAAACAAAACCTCCACCATCACGCCAACAGAAATACGCCCACACTATCACGACACACGAATCCACGTGGCGGTCTTTCAACCAAGGTATTCCATTGGCGGTACACACCGCTGCGCTCAAAATACACACACATCTACAAAACACAGCCACATTGGACAATTCGAAATACACACACCTGAGAAACATACACACACCACTCCCACACATCCATTACAATATAAAACATCACCCACAAACCCCCACGACAAAAATGTTAGAAAGAAGGCAAGAGAGAGACACCACCAGCAAGAACAACAGCATCCACAGGCACACAACACCATCACCCACACAACTTCCACGCACCTCACACAACACACCACTACATATCAGCACACTTATCACCACACAGTCCACCCCACACATCACCTACACCACCCTATGGCACGGCAAAGACACCCCAGGTTCTCGGAGGAGGAGCTCAGGGTCATGGTGGAGGAAATCGTCCGGGCAGAGCCACAGCTATTCAGATCACAGGTGCAGCACACCTCCATTGCAAGGAAGATGGAGCTATGGCGAAGAATAGTGGACAGGGTCAACTCAGTGGGACAGCACCCAAGAAATCGGGAGGACATCAGGAAGAAGTGGAACGACCTACGGGGGAAGGTGTGTTCCGTGGTCTCAAGACACCACTAGGGGGTTCAGCGGACTGGCGGTGGACCCCCACCTCCTCCCCTACAACTAACAACATGGGAGGAGCAGGTCTTGGCGATTCTGCATCCTGAGGGCCTCGCAGGAGTAGCTGGAGGAATGGACTCTGGTAAGTCAAATCTTAACTATTACATCCTCCACCCTACCTGCATGCTATCACATACCCCCACCCTCAACCCCAGCACCCCAACTCCTCACATATGTCCCAACATCACAAACCACCCATCCCAACACCAAGCCCTGCATGCAACAACAAAGCATGGACACACATCACTAAAGCATGCCCACTGCACATACCCATACAACCTCCTAAACCACCATCACACAAGCTCCCACACAGGAATGCAAGCACTGGGGTACACGGTCACCCACCCATTGCACACCATGGCACATACAGATGTAATAACCATCCTTTTATACCCCTGCAGGACCCCAACCCAACGTCACCGGACAGGAGGGTCCACACATGTCCACAACACCAACAGAAGAGGCCCACAGTGATGACAGCAGCTCTGTCCAACTGGATCTAGATGACCAGCCCGGCCCATCGGGGACCTCGGGACAGTCGGTTCCTCTCACACTGGCACAGGCCATCACAGACCTTCCCCCCTCTGGAAACACCAGCACAGCACCCACCCAGCGGGCCCATACCTCTGTCCCCAGGACACGTCAATCAGCAGTGTGTCCACCACTACAGGGAACCCAGGATAACCCACCACCCCAACAACAACAGGGACCTGGGGCAGTGGTAATGGGCACACGGTCCAGGGGACGGAGGCCCAGGAACACAGGGAAACTGGGAGGGCTGCTGTGCGACAGGGGGCAGACAGGCCAAGGGAACCCACTCACCACGAGGCCCTCTCCTCCATCATGGGAGCCTACCACCACTCCCAGGAGACGATGGCAACGGGACTGGCCAAGTTTCAGGAGACCCAGCGCCTGCAGGAGGAACAGTATATGGGCTTCAGGGAGGAACTCAGAACCATCAGCTCCACCCTGGGCACCATCATAGGGGTGCTGAAGGAAGTACTCAACACCAGGAGGGACACTGTGGCACTACAAGGGGCCCCTGACACTAGCATGGACGATGAAATGCCCACCACCTCCGGCGGCGCTAGTGGACAGGACGCCCCGCCACAGGACCACCACACCAGTACCCCACCCCCTGCAGAGGGAGAACCACCCGGCAAACAGTCCCTGAGATCCATGACAAAGACAGAGCACGATGCCAAGACCCCTGCCAAGAAATGAGACCACCCTGATTGTCATCCTACTGTCCCACTTTGTCACCCTGTCCATACTTAAACTGCCCCAGCTCCACTTCCTATGCCCATTTTGGCAATGCACCTGTGAGACTAATAGACTGGACTCTGCCATGGATATTCTTCCGCCATCACCCCTCACCATTTCACTACCCCCTCCAATATTGAGCACTTAAATAAACACCCTTAAAACACAAAACAATCTGGAGTCTGTCTGTGATTTTGAAATAGTGTATTAGCAATTACAGTGACAAAATGCTCTTTCAAATGTAATGCCAACATACCTATGTCACACAGCTCAAGTCCATGAGGAATCTAAGCAGATGTCACACAGTGGGACCCACATCTGTGAAATCGTAAGGGAAAGTGACAACTCAGTGACCATACACTGGGTGAAAATGACACACAGTAGAGAGGTAGTAGTGTTTAAGTACATGTAGTAGGCAGGTCTGTACTCTTACCTGTGTCTCACTGGAAATATTGCTGGATCACTGAGTCCCTGTTGTTCATGTCCTCTTCCTCTGCTTCCTCATCTTCACTATCCACAGGCTCAACAGCTGCAACAACACCGCCATCTGGACCATCCTCCTGCAGAAAAGGCACCTGTTGTCGCAATGTCAAGTTATGAAGCATACAGCAGGCCACAATGATCTGGCACACCTTCTTTGGTGAGTAGAATAGGGATCCACCTGTCATATGGAGTAACCGGAACCTGGCCTTCAGGAGGCCGAAGGTCTGCTCGATCACCCTCCTAGATCGCCCATGGGCCTCATTGTAGCATTCCTCTGCCCTTGTACTGGGGTCAGTAGCCATGACAGGTTGGGGTGACCAGAGTCGCCTGCAAATGACGAGGGACAACTGTTAGACACACACTAACTGGTAGGGTAACCCCAGACCCAGACAACCATTCCCACTGACTTGCCTCCAGGTCCTCACCTAATAGCCACACACGGTGCCTCTGGAGTACCCCATCACATAAGGGATGCTGCTATTCCGCAGGATGTAGGCATCATGCACTGAGCCAGGGAACTTGGCATTCACATGGGAGATGTACTGGTCGGCCAAACATACCATCTGTACATTCATAGAATGATAACTCTTCCGGTTTCTGTACACCTGTCCACTCCTGTGGGGGGGGGACCAAAGCCACATGGATCTTATCAATGGCACCTATGATGTTGGGGATATGTCCCAGGGCATAGAAATCACCTTTCACTGTAGGCAAATCCTCCACCTGAGGGAAAACGATGTAGCTCCGCATGTGTTTCAGAAGGGCAGACAACACTCTGGAAAATACGTTGGAAAACATAGGCTGGGACATCCCTGATGCTATGGCCACTGTTGTTTGAAATGACCCACTTGCAAGGAAATGGAGCACTGACAGCACCTGCACTTGAAGGGGCATTCCTGTGGGATGGCGGATTGCTGACATCAGTTCTGGCTCCAACTGGGTACACAGTTCCTGGATTGTGGCACGGTCAAGCGTGTATGTAATTATGACATGTCGCTCCTCCATTGTCGACAGGTCCACCTTAGCCTTTGCCCCGTGCCCGCTCACCCAGGAGGGTGGGCATCACCTTCGCCCCAGGCATCTCAGGCCCTGCCCCAGTCACCCCTGCTGCCCTCAGTGAGGAGGCCATTGACCTCCTCGGGTCCCTCATTGTTGGGCAGTCTATCATTTTGAATGCCATCCAGGGAGTAGAGAGGCAGTTGCAACAAACAAATGCATTCGTGGAGGGCATTCATTCTGGTCAGGCGGCCCTTCACCAAGCTTTTCAGACTCTGGCCTCAGCACTGATGGCAGCCATTGTCCCCGTGTCTAGCCTCCCCCTCCAACTTCCTCCACCCCGTCCCAATCCCCTATACCTCACCCTATCCCAAGCACACCTACAGACCAACACGCACACACGTCAACACCCAAGGGTAGCTCAGGCAAACATAAGCACCACACATCCCACAGGCATTCACGCAAGCATCACACACATGCAGACACAGCAACATCCACTGCCTCCACCGTGTCCCCCTCCTCCTCGTCTCCCTCCTCCCTCCCAGTCTCATCTACACTCACACCTACATGCACTACATCTACAGCCACAACGTCCCTCTCCAGCACACCCACCACCATACCCCGCTCACGTGCAGTCACCACCCCACTACCATTCACACGTCCCCTGTGTCCTCTCCCAGTGTGTCTGTGACGCCCCCTCCCAAGATACACAAACGCAGGCACACACCCACCCAACAGTCATCCACCTCACGACAGCCTCCAGCGCATGCACCTTCACCCAAAGTCACCAAACGTACACCTCCTACAATCACCACCTCTTCCTCCACTCCCAAACCCCCTCCACCTACCCGTCCCAGTGTGTCCCAAAAACTTTTCCTGTCCAACCTTGACCTCTTTCCCTCACCTCCCCCAGCCCGTCCATCTCCTAGGTCTTGAACTAGCATCTCAGCCACAACATCTCCGGGACCAGTGGTTCCTGTAGTCACCGGAATCTGGAGTGCACGGCCACCAGGGCAGCCAGTGTGGCACGGAGCCACAGCACAGACAGTCCCCCACCTGTGAAGCATCAGAAGTTGGCCAGTGCCCGGCGGGAGAGGGGGAAGACTCCAGCCACCAAAGCCGCTCCCAGGGGTACAGGTGGGAGTGTGGAGTCAGCTGTGACACTTTCCAAGGTGGGGAAGAGCCACAAGAAACCCGGCAAGTCTGGGAAGAGCAGCACGGCGGAGAAGACCGCCATCATCCCCGCTGCCCAGGAGGCCACCGCCAGCACCAGCCCAGCTGCCCAGAAGGCCACCGCCAGCACCAGCCCAGCTGCCCAGGAGGCCACCGCCAGCACTAGCCCAGCTGCCCAGGAGGCACCGCCAGCACCAGCCCAGCTGCCCAGGAGGCCACCGCCAGCAAAAGCCCCGCTGGGCCATGAAGGACCGCCAGCAAAAGCCCCACTGGGCCATGAAGGACCGCCAGCAAAAGCCCCGTTGGACCATGAAGGACCACCAGCAAAAGCCCCGTTGGGCCATGAAGGACCGCCAGCAGCTGAGACCCTGCAATGGAGATTGCCATCTCAAGCACCGCTGCACAGGGCACCGCCATCTCAAGCACCGCTGCACAGGGCACCGCCATCTCAAGCACCGCTGAACAGGGCACCTCCATCTCAAGCACACCGCTGCACAGGGCACGCCATCCAAGCACTGCTGAACAGGGCACCGCCATCTCAAGCACCGCTGAACAGGGCACCGCCATCTCAAGCACCGCTGGCCCATGAGCGGCAAGGGCACTGACGCAACTGAGTCCGTCACGGGGCGAATGATGCACTCTCGGCACCATGCCACCTCCAGAACCAGTGGAGAGATACATCCACTACCTCTGTCCTTAGCAGGATGAAGCACTCTGGGCACCATGCCCCCTCCAGAACCAGTGGAGAAAGGCATCCACTCCCTCTGTCCTTGGCAGGATGAAGCACTCTGGGTACAATGCCCCCTCCAGAACCAGTGGAGAAATACATCCACTACCTCTGTCCTTAGCAGGATGAAGCACTCTGGACACCATGCCCCCTCCAGAACCAGTGGAGAAAGGCATCCACTCCCTCTGTCCTTGGCAGGATGAAGCACTCTGGGCACAAAGCCCCCTCCAGAACCAGTGGAGAAAGGCATCCACTTGTGAGACTGTGGCTTTGCACTCCCCAGGATTGTACAGTGGGCAAGCCACCCACTGCAGAGACTTGAGAGACTGTGGCTTTGCTCTCCCTAGGATTGTACAGTGGGCAAGCCACACACTGTAGAGACTTGAGAGACTGTGGCTTTGCACTCACCAGGATTGTACAGTGGGCAACCCACCCACTGTAGAGACTTGAGAGACTGTGGCTTTGCACTCCCCAGGATGGAACAGTGGGCATGTGGCCCCCTTGTGGATTTGGAGTTGTGCATTCAAGAGGCTGAGGTGCCCCCCCTTTCCCTCCCCCTGAGGTGCCTGTTTAGTTGCTCTCTGATGCCCCTGCAGTGTTCTCTCCGTCATGGTCGGGGATCTTGTGTGGGCCTCGCCCATACCGTGTGGTCCCAGTGTTCCACGGACTTTCTTAGAACACTACCTGGACTACTATGCTTGGTATATATTATGTACATGGTGTATATATATATTTCTGCCTACTTGCTTTTAATATATTCCAATGGTTACACTCATTTTCTATTGTCTTTGCATTCTTCCGGGGGGTTTGGGGGGTGTAACTGTGATGTATTGATATGCATTAGTGTGTGTGTTGTAGTGGGTGAGGGTGGGGGTGGGGGTGTTGCGTGTGTGTCCCTGTTTTTTCCCTCCCCCCTCCTCTATGTTGTAGGTGCAGTACTCACCGTGGTCTTCACCGCCAGCGTTCGTGCTCCTGGTAGAGGAGCAGAAAGACTATTGCAGGGAGAATTTGGACTTCCGGGTCCATGGCGTCCTCGTTCCTCGTGGAGTGTGTAGAGGTGAGCGTTTTCCCTTCGGGATTCCTGTTTCCGCCGTGTTTTTACCCGCTGTGAATCCGCCCCGGAAAAGGTGGTGGATTGGCCTGTCACAATAGTGTGGACGGTACATTGTCCTCCGCCTGTCTGTTGGCGGTGACCACCGCGCTGTTTGTTTGTACTGCAGTGGCGGTCGGAGTGTTAAAGTGACTGTCTTTGTTGGCGGTTTCCGCCACGGTCGTGATTCCAAATTTTTTACCGCCGGTCTGTTGGCGGTCTTACCGCCGCTTTAACACCGACCGCCAGGGTTGTAATGACCACCAAAGTATGGTAGAGGTGTAAAATGCCTCTCAGGAGAAAACATTAGACTGATCTGAATGAGCAGAGATGGCTCCTCTGAATGCCATAGAATATACAGAGTGGGGGCTGTGTGCATCCTGTCACACCACACTATCAAATCCTGTTTGACATGCACGTTGAGTCACATGTAACTATTGGGGGCACACTTAAAAGAGTGAGAAGAGGATACCAAGACAATTCTTGTCTACCCTCTGCCTGGTTGCGGAAGGACCCTGTTTTTTCCTGCCAGACTTCTATATCTGGGTTAATTGTATGTACAGTGCCTCTTTCAAACTGGGATTTGGTTTGTTTGGAGTGGGATTTCTATTCTGTTTCATTTTCAACTTGTTTAACTGTTTTAGCACTTTTAAATGCTTTACACATTTTCCTTAAGTTAAGCCTGTCTGCTCTGTGTCACACCAGCCAAGGGTTGAGCTTAGTTTTAAGTTACTAAAACCATTGACTGGGCCTAGCAAGTTAGTGGCTTTATTACTTGTAGTGGAACACCATCCCTGACAACTAATAATTCTCACAATAACTTTCTCACAATGTGCATCCAAAGGATTTGTATTGGTTAAAAAGCATGAATTCTTAGATAGCTCAGAAGGGAACTGTTGCACCCAAAGCAGAAAATTAAGGGTAAACAAATGATGCAGGATCTTGAACCATATCTGTTTTACAGTTTTCATAAACCACCCATGAAAAGAGCTTCATTTTTTGTGCCAGAGACTAAGTACAGATGCTGTGGCGGGTAAGTAGAGAATGTGGCAGTAATAGTCAAGATGATTTGATTCATTATGATGGTGGAGTTGCCTATAACACCAAGGTTTAAAGTAAGCTTTCAGAGAAGAGTCTAACAGTAAATTTGACAATACCTACAACAAGATTTATGAAGATATCAATTTGTCTAACAGGAATCATTTAGATTTACCACTTTACCTTTAATATGTGGGGTGCCCCAGAGTTCTTCTTTATCCTCTTACTTATTCAACTCTTGCATGGTGTCAGTGAGCTCAATGGTCAAATAAAAGGACATAATCATTCATCAGTATGTAGGTGATATAGTCTTTCCTGACAACACTAACAGACGGGAGAAACACATTGGGGGTCATTCCAACCCTGGCGGTCGGTGTTAAAGCGGCGGCAAAACCGCTAACAGGCTGGCGGTAAAAAAAATGCAATTCCGACCCTGGCGGAAACCGTCAACAGAGACCGCCACTTCAACACACCGCCCGCCACGGCGGAACAAACAAACAGTGCGGCGGTCACCGCCAACAGACAGGCGGGAGACAATGTACCGCCCACCCTATCACAACCCACCAATCCGCCACCTTTTCCGGGGCGGTAGCCCCGCCGATAAAAACATGGCGGAAACAGCCATTTCAAATGGAAAACGCTCACCTCCATACACCCCACGAGGAATCTGGACAGCATGGAACCCGAACTCCACATCCTCCCAGCGATTGTCTTCCTGCTCCTCTACCAGGAGCACGAACGCCGGCGCAGAAGACAACGGTGAGTACTGCACCTATGACACAGGGGAGGGGGGAGGCAAAAAATTACGGGGACACACATATGCGACACACCCACCCTCACCCTCACCCACTACAACACACACATCAATGCATAGTAACACATCACAGTTACCCCCCCCAAACCCCCCGGAAGAATGCAAAGACAAAAGGAAATGATTATAAACATTGGAATATATTGTATGACTGGCTTTAAAATATATCACACATCTAAAACTTTTATATACATAAATTGTCCAGTCCGATATTTGTATCAGGCATTGTTCGTGGACCACTGGGCCCAAATCACATGGGCAAAGCCCACACAGGATACCTGACTCCAACGGAGAGAACACTGCAGGGGCATCAGATACCAAAACTACAGGCACCTCAGGGGGAAGGGAAGGGGGGGCACCTCAGTCAGATGAGTCCACGACGCCAGATCCACGAGGGGCCTCCATGGCCACTGTTCCATCCTGGGGAGTGCAAAGCCACAGTCTCTCAAGTCTCTACAGTGGGTGGGTTGCCCACTGTTCCATCCTGGGGAGTGCAAAGCCACAGTCTCTCAAGTCCCTACAGTGGGTGGCTTGCCCACTGTTACATCCTGGGGAGTGCAAAACCACAGTCTCTCAAGTCCCTACAGTGGGTGGCTTGCCCACTGTTACATCCTGGGGAGTGCAAAGCCACAGTCTCTCAAGTCAATATCAGTCTCCACTGGTACTGGAGGGGGACTAGTGCCCAGAGTGCTTCGTGCAGCCCTGCCCGACACAGATGCGGGCCTGCCCCTTCCGCCAATGGGCCAGCGGTGCTTGAGATGAAGGGCCCAGTTCAGCGGTGCTTGAGACGGCGGTGCCCAGTTCAGCGGTGCTTGAGACAGCGGTGCCCAGTTCAGCGGTGCTTGAGATGAAGGGCCCAGTTCAGCGGTGCTTGAGATGAAGGGTCCGGTTCTGCGGTGCTTGAGACGGCGGTGCCCAGCGCAGTGGTGCTTGAGATGAAGGGCCCAGTTCAGCGGTGCTTGAGACGGCGGTGCCCAGTTCAGCGGTGCTTCGGATGACTGCCCAGTTCAGCGGATCCGCCCATGGCGTGGAGGTCATTCACCACCTGACCTGTGGCTGGCTGCGCCTTCCTGTCCACCTGGGTTGCAGTACCGGGCCTGTTGGTGTCCTCCTGCCCACCTGGGATGGGGCATGCAGGGCCCTCCTGCACAGCTGGGCTGCTGGCGGTCTTGTCGGGCGTGCTACCCTTCCCAGCCTTCCCTGTTCGCCTGTGGCCCTTCCCCACCTTTGGCGGTGTGCCAGCTGGCACCACACTCACTGCCGGAGCCATGGTAGGGATTTTGGTCCCAGGTGTTTTAGGCCTCTCGCGCCGGCCACTGACAATCTTCGCATGTTTTTGCGGGGGTGGGCTGGCCGTGCCTTGGCTCCCTACTGAACTGGCTGCCCTTGAGGGTGGGGGACTCCATAGTCCATGGCAGACTGTCTTCACAGGGCCCGCTTTTGTGGTGGCTGAGGTGCTGACTGGAGTCCTATTAGATGGACGGGGTGGGGGAGTTGTTGAAAAGAGGTCAAGTTTTGATAGGAAAATAAGTTTAGGAAGAGTGGGACGGGTAGGTGTAGTAGGTATGGGAGTGGAGGAAGAGGTTGTGGTTGTGGTTGTAGGAGTTTGAAGTCTGCTGTCTTTGGGTGCAGGTGCTTGGGCTGGAGGCTGTCGTGAGGTGGATGGCTGTTGGGTGGGTGGCTGCCTGCGTTTGTGTAGCTTGGAAGAGGGGGTGACAGACACACTGGGAGAGGACACAGGGGACGTGTGAATGGTAGTGGGGGTGGTGACTGCACGTGTGCGGGGGGTTCTGGTGTGTGTGCTGGTGATGGACGTAGTGGCTGAAGATGTTGTGCATGCAGGTGTGAGTGGAGACGTGACAGGGAGGGAGGAGGGAGACGAGGAGGAGGGGGACACAGTGGAGGCAGTGGGTGTTGGTATGTCTGCATGTGGATGTTGCTTGTGTGAATGCTTGTGTGATGTGTGGTGCTTATGTCTGTCTGAGCTTCCCTTGGGTGTTGAGGTGTGTGCAGGCTGGACTGATGGTGTGTCTGGGATAGGCAGAGGTACAGGGGATTGGGTATGGGTGGAGGAAGTTGGAGGGGGGAGGCTAGAGACAGGGACAATTGCTGCCATCAGTGCTGAGGCCAGAGTGTTGAACGATCACTGATGGGCAGCCTGACCAGGATGAATGCCCTCCAGGTATGCATTACTCTGGTGCACCTCCCTTTCTACACCCTGGATGGCATTCAAAAGGGTAGACTGCCCAACAATGAGCGTCCTCAGGCGGTCAATGACCTCCTCACTGAGGGCAGCAGGGGTGACTGGGGCAGGGCCTGAGGTGCCTGGGGTGAAGGAGATGCCCACCTTCCTGGGTGAGCGGGCACGAGGCAAACGCTGAGGGGCTGCTGGGAGGGCGGTGCTGGTGCGCTGGGTGGCGGCTGTACCTGTTGTTGCGAGGGGCACAGATGTTGCCGCCACCACAAGGGAGCTCCCTTCAGAGGACGAGTCGCTGTCACTGACATCCGCACGAGTCCCCGCTGTGGAGCTCCCCTCGCCCTCCGTCTCACTGGTTCATTCTGATTCAGTTGCAACGCCCGCCATGGCCATGTGAGATGCAGCTCCCTCGTGCTCCGATGCCACTTCTCCTCCGCCTGATGATGCTAATGCACAAATGAACAGGAAGACAACAAAAAAGGGGGGTGGGGAAAAATAAAGAAATATTGAGTGCATGCATTGGCGACACCGTTGGCGGACAGGACAGACACAGAAGCCCCCTGCACTACGCCGCGCACTTGGGGTCGACTACGCAATCCGTGGGACATGGCCTACAAGCCTATGGGCGACCTCTGCTCACATACATGACACAGGGCAATGAATAGCTGTACTTGGCACCCTACAGAGGGGCCATGCCTTACGGAGGGGCCTAGCCTACAGATATCACCCTGGCCTAGGGATACCCACAGCCCTCCTCCCTCACCCAGACACCTCCACTGCGCGCAAAGTCACCAGGATTTGAGTGTACTCACCCCCTTGTGTCTGCTGTGATGTCCTCACGCGCCCATCCAAATCGGGGTAGGCCACTGCCAGGATCCGGGACATCAGGGGGGTCAAGGTACGACTGGCACCCCTCCCACGTTGGGAGGCCATCCCCAGCTGAGCCTCCGCCGTCTTCCTGCTCCAGCGTCGGATGTCCTCCCATCTCTTCCGGCAGTGGGTGCCCCGTCTCTGGTGGACCCCCAGGGTCCGGACGTCCTTGGCAATGGCACGCCAAATATTGATTTTCTGGCGGGCGCTGACCTATGTGACATGTACAGGGAGAGAAGAATAAACATCACGTTCTGCATGCTCGATGTGAGTGGCCCCCCCATCCCCACCCTTGCCATGTGGCACATGCTCTCATCTGTCGTTTGATGCATGCCTCAATCGCTCCCCTCACCACCATCTTTCATCCACCCCACTCAACACAGGCATTGACCACAAAGCATGGTCCCAGTGTACTTACCTGTTGGTCTGAAGGACCGTAGAGTAGCGCATACTGGGGGAGGACCCCATCCACGAGTTTCTCCAACTCCTGAGCAGTGAAGGCAGGGGCCCTTTCCCCAGTCGCATGAGCCATTGTCTCTTCCAGACCGTGGTCACAGCAGCACTTGCAGTGTAGGTCCTCTCCTGTCGAAGATCAGGTATCGAGTTATTAAGCAGATAGAAAATGGCGGTCACACCCGCGGTGGTGCGTACCGCGGCGTGCGTACCGCGACCGCCGGCGCACATCGTCATTGGCTCCTGAGACCCATAGGGTTCAATGTTAACCAATGCAGCTTTGCGCCCCGGTCTTCGACCGCCTACCGCCACGGTGTGCCACGCCAGCGCATTGACCTCACATCCCATTGTCACACTTCACAGGTCAGGCAGCCGCCATTTCAAGGGCCCACATGCCTTATTTTCTCCTGCGTCACACATACCTAAGCCTTGTATCGACACTCATACAAGCCATTCAATGCATTGGGAATCGTGTTATGTGCAAGCTGTGGTTACGTACCTGTGGGTTGATTGACTCTGTGCTCGCTGTTGTCCTTCATATGCACCGTCCGCTGGGACATGCGAGGAGATGGAGAAATCTTCCCGTGTACAGACCGCTGGTGGACCTGTCGACAATGGAGGAAAGACATGTCATACTGACATACAGGCTTGACCGAGACACTATACAGGAACTGTGTGCCCAGCTGGAGCCAGACCTGATGTCACCAATCCGCCAACCCACAGGGATCCCCCCTCTAGTGCAGGTGCTGTCAGTACTCCATTTCCTAGCAAGTGGGTCATTTCAAACAACAATGGCCATATCATCAGGGATGTCCCAGCCCATGTTTTCCAAGGTGTTGTCCAGAGTGTTGTCTGCCCTGCTCAAACACATGCAGAGCTACATCGTCTTCCCTGAGGTGGGGGATTTGGCTACAGTGAAGGCTGATTTCTATGCCCTTGGACATATACCCAACATCATTGGTGCCATTGATGGGACACATGTTGCTTTGGTCCCCCCCAGCAGGAGTGAACAGGTGTACAGGAACAGAAAGAGTTATCATTCCATGAATGTCCAGATGGTGTGTTTGGCTGACCAGTACATCTCCCATGTTAATGCCAAGTTCCCTGGGTCAGTGCATGACGCGTACATCATGCGGAATAGCAGCATCCCTTACGTGATGGGTCAACTCCAGAGGCACCGTGTGTGGCTATTAGGAGACTCTGGTTACCCCAACCTGTCATGGTTACTGACCCCAGTGAGGAATCCCAGGACAAGGGCAGAGGAACGGTACAATGAGGTCCATGGGAGAACTAGGAGGGTGATCGAGCGGACCTTCGGCCTCCTGAAGGCCAGGTTTAGGTGCCTCCATATGACTGGTGGATCCCTAATGTACTCACCAAAGAAGGTGTGCCAGATCATCGTGGCCTGCTGTATGCTTCACAACCTGGCTTTGCGACGCCAGGTGCCTTTTCTGCAGGAGGATGGTCAAGATGGTGGTGTTGTAGCAGCTGTGGAGCCTGTGGAGAGTGAAGAGGAGGAAGGCTAAGAGGACGACATAGAGAACAGGAACACAGTAATACAGCAGTATTTTCAATGACACACAGGTAAGAATCCACACTGGCATATTACATATACTTAACCCCTTCTACCTCTCTACTGTCTGACCTTTTCCCCCAGTGTATGGTAACCGAGATGTGACTTTCCCTTCCGATTTCAGAGATGTGGGCCCCACTGCGTGACATCTGCTTTATTTCCCCATGGACTACAGCTGTGTGACATTGGTATGTTGGCATCACAATGTGAATATGCCATTTGGCACGGTAATGTCTAATACATTTGTACAAAATCACAGCCAGACTCCAGATTGTTTTATGCAATAAGTGTGTTTATTACAGTGCTCTAAATTGGTGGGTGGTTGCAAATCGTTGAGGTGTGATGGTGGAGGATTGTCCATGGCAGAGTCCAGACTATCAGTATCACAGGTGCATTGTCCATATGCCTGTGGAAAGTGGAGCAGGGGCAGTGTAAGGTTGGACAGGGTGTCAATGTGGGACAGTGGGATGACAATCAGGGAGGTATCCTTTCCTGGCTGGGGTCTTGGCATCTTACTCTGTCTCCTTCCTGGATCTCAGGGCCCGCTTGCGGGGTGGTTCTCCTTCTGCAGGGGGTGGGGTTCTGGTGGCCTGTTGGTCTTGTGTCGGGGCCTCCTGTCCACTAGCGCCGGCGGAGGTGGTAGGCAGTTCTTGGTCCATGCTAGTGTCAGGGGCCCTTTGTGGTGCAACAGTGTCCCGCAATGTGGTGACTACCTGATTCAGAGCCACTACGATGGTGCCCATGGCGGAACTGATGTTTCTTAGTTCTTCCCTGAACCCCATATACTGTTGCTCCTGCAGAAGCTGGATCTCCTGAAACCTGGCCAGGACCATGGCAATCGTATCCTGGGAGTGGTGGTATGCTCCCATGATGGAGGAGAGGGCCTCGTGGAGAGTGGGTTCCCTGGGCCTGTCCCCCCCCTGTCGCACAGCAGCCCTCCCAGTTCCCCTGTTTCCCTGGGTCTCTGTCCCCTGGACCGTGTGCCCAGTACCACTGCCCCCAGGTCCCTGTTGTTGTTGGGGTGGTGGGTTAACCTGGGTGCCCTGTAGTGGTGGACACACCGCTGATTGACGTGTCCTGGGGACAGAGATATGGGCCCGCTGTGTGGGTGCTGTGCTGGTGTTCCCAGAGGGGGGAAGGTCTGCTGTGGCCTGTGGCTGTCTGGGGGGAACCGACTGTCCAGAGGTCCCTGATGGGCCGGGCTGGTCATCTAGATCCAGGGAGACAGAGCTGCTGTCATCACTGTGGGCCTCTTCTGGGGGTGGAGTGGACATTTGTGGATCCTCCTGCGCGGTGACGTGGCGTTCGGGTCCTGCAGGGGTATAAAAGTATGATTATTGCTTCTGTGTGTGCCATAGCGTGCAATGGGTGGGTGCCCGTGTACCCCTGTGCTTGCATTCCTGTGTGGGGGCTTTTGTGACGGTGGTTTGGCGGGGGGATTGGTATGTGCAGTGGGCATGCTTAGGTGATGGGTGTCCATGCTTTGTGGTCGCATGCAGGGCTTGGTGTTGGGATGGGTGGGTTGTGAGGGTGAGACATTTGCAAGGAGTAGGTGTGATGGGGCTGGGGGTGAGGGTGGGGGTATGAGTTGGCATGCTGGTGGTGTGGGGGGGATGAAGTAGTTAAGATTTGACTTACCAGAGTCCATTCCTCCGCCTACTCCTGCGAGGCCCTCAGGATGCAGGATCGCCAAGACCTGCTCCTCCCATGTTGTAAATTCTGGGGGAGGAGGTGGGGGTCCGCCGCCAGTCCGCTGCACCGCGATGTTGTGCCTGGATACCATGGAACGCACGTTCCACCGCTTCCTGATGTCGTCCCGATTTCTTGGGTGCTGTCCCACAGCGTTGACCCTGTCCACTATTCTGCTCCATAGCTCCATCTTCCTGGCAATGGTGGTATGCTGCACCTGTGTCCCGAAGAGCTGTGGCTCTACCCGTACAATTTCCTCCACCATGACCCTGAGTTCAGCCTCAGAAAACCTGGGGTGTCTTTGCGGTGCCATGGGGTGGTTTGGGTGATGTGTGGTGTGGATTGTGTGGTGCTAAGCGTGGTGATGTGTATTGGTGTGTAGTTTGAAGTGCGTGGTAATATTGCTGGGTGACAGTGAATTGCACGTCTGGGTGCTCGGGTCTCTTATCTCTGTGCGTGTTCACGAATCTCTAGGAGTGGGGGTTTGTGGGTGATGTGGGTGTGTGTTTTATATTGTGTTGGGTGTGTGGGAGTGTTGTTTGTATGTGTATCAGGTGTGTGTATTTCGAATTATCCAATTTGGCTGTGTTTTGGAGATGTGTGTGAATTTTGAGCGCGGCGGTGTGTACCGCCAATGGAATACCGCGGTTGAAAGACCGCCGCGTGGATTCGTGTGTCGTGATAGTGTGGGCGTATTTCTGTTGGCGTGACGGTGGAGGTCTGGTCATCGCCAGTTTCTCGCTGGCCTTTGGTGTGGCGGACTTTTGTGGATGTCTGTATTTTGGCGGTTTGCCTGTTGTGGGTCAGAATGACCGTGGCGGTTTACCGCGGCCGCGGCGGTGTTATGGTGGTCTTCTGCACGGCGGTAAGCGCCTTTTACCGCCGAGGTTGGAATGACCACCATTGTCTCTTAAACTAAACTGAACTAAAACATATTTTCTACCTTAATATTTGAGAACACCTTCTTCCCAGTACAATCTTGGCATCACACACTCTCCTCTGCATATATTGTCTCCATTTTTGTCCCATCAGAAAAATTACTTGGATTTATCATCAATCAGAATTAACTATGCAACTTCACATCAATACAATGGCCAAAATCTCATCATTTCAACTTCACCCCCTCTTTTTTCTCCACCAGACATCAGAACAGGGGCACAATCTCTAGTTTTATCTCACCTTGAGAGCAGCAACGCCATTTTAGCCAACCTCCCTTGTGCTTCCATTGCACTTCTCCAAGCCATTCCAATGTTCACCTAGAAAGGGAGCAAAACATACTGGGGCAACATCACACCTATTGTAAGAGCCCACCACAGGGTGGTACTCAATCTAGAATCAACTTTATGTCTCACACACAAGGTATACCAAGATAATGAAGTGCATAAAGCTCTGGATAAGTGACTGAAGTGAAAACCTCAATAATGTGCTTAAGTAATGGGAAAATGCCTGTGCTTAATGGGCATCCAATTGTTATTACATGAAAACTTATCTGACCTGGTGCCCAGTTAGTTGTTGGAAGTTTACAGTGGAAATACAGGAAGATTGTTTCTGCCCCCTTCTATTTTAAATGTTATCATAATATTACTATTTGCCTTGTGGATTTTAAAAAACATTGATAATAATGTCCAGCTAACCGGATCTTGCAAATAATCCTGCTATGTCTGCTGATGTAGCTATATAAAGAAGAGTGATGTTACAAATCAGGTCACTCCATCCATTTAACCCCAAGAGTATTCAATGCATGGTCATAGGTCTGTTGAACCTTTCTGGGCAACGGTCTGTAACGTTTATGTGCTACCATACCATTGTGTTAGGGATGTTGTGAACCGGGAGGACGTCTGGTGCCCTACACAACCTCCTCCTCTCTTTTAAGGGTTGAAGTTATCAGCTCAGTCCCTGAATAATGCCTACTGGTTCTAACTGACATATGAGGAATCATGAGGAACCAGATGACATCAGAAACAGAACCATGACAAAGTAGGACAAGAAAGAGACCAAGTGACAAACACAAGCTACAACACATCTCCATTATTTGGCAACAAACAATAAAAGAATGCACCTCAATCCTTAAAACAATTCAACCAACCATACAAGAAACACAGTCCGAGCTCAAAAAAGAATGGTCACAATCAAAACCTTTTTAAGCAGCAAAACTCTGACTCCATGTTGGACAGCCACATCCTGCAAAATACTTATGACATAGTGGGAATTCTGTGGTGGAATCCAAAGAGGTCGAAATATCCATGAACTGACATCACTCAATGCAGTGAATAAGGAAACACAGCATACCACACACTCCCGCCTTTCACAATATACACTGAACTATGTAAAGACAGACAGGTCATGAAAGGGACCGGGGGGCAACAAGGGAGAATCAGAAGGGAGTGACACGAATATGGGACGTAAGACACAACAGATTGTTTGGGTAACTTTCAATTTTCATGATGAACGTATACGTTTGAGCTATTTTGTGTTGCTATGCTGATCTTATAAGCCAATAGAAACACGCCCTGGGAAGATATCCAAATAGGTTTCAATATTAGCCAATCCATTTTCTGAGTTCTACAGGCTGCTTAGCAGCTGGTCTAGGGACTTGCCTCCTCGCCTCAGGTACTTCATCAATAGGAATCTGAGTGAAAATATAGATGACAAGTTGTCTTTTTCACCTTAGATAAGGTCCATTGTTGCCACTTATTTTTCTTTACTCAAATCCCTCAGAAGGTTTCTGGATTTCCTGCCCTTGAAAACACGTTAGACAGTGGGTCATGCTCTGGTAATCTTGTAACTGGACTACGCTAACAGACTGTATCTTGGCCTCCCTGACAAGATGACCAAGAAACTTCAACAGCTCCAACATCTGGCTGTTCATTTGATCCTGGATATTCCTCTGAGGATACATAGTAGTCAGCATCTTCGAGAACTTCACTGGTTACCAGTTAAAAAGAGGATTCTCTTCAAAGCACTAACCATTTTACATCTCCCATTTTATTGGTGTGGTCCACAATATCTGATTAGAAGAACCGGGCTTTATAATCCTTTTGTTTCCTTGCATTCGGCCTCAGCTGTGCTAGTCACCATCCCGAGGTCTCGCTGGGCTAGTCTGGGCCACTGGTCTCTTCTACTTTTGGCCAATGGCAAATGGAACTCGCTTCCCCTTTCTCTCCAATTTATTTCTCATGAACTGTCTTTTCGTAAAGCTCTAAAAAAGTATCTTTTTCAAGCATATTTGTATATCTTTTTCACCATTCTTACTATGAGACTACAGTGGCAGATCACTCCTTGGAGTAGATATGCGCATTATAAATCCCTCTCATTCGTTCGTTCATTCATTCATTCATTCATTCATCTGGTTGTCAAAAGTGTTGTTTACTAATGGAAAACATTTCCTCTGTTCTTGTCAAGAAAAATCTCAATTATAAAAATGATTATGCTGGTATGGTTGTTGTATAATTTCTGATCATCCCTGTCACATTATTCCTAAAAAGTTACAGTCGGGTATGAGTCCTTTGATAGGGGGGAACACAAATCGGGCAAAGGTTTAAACATTTACCAGATCATACTCATGGTAGTGGGCGGTTGCAGTGAAACCCCAGGTTAAGTCCGTGTTCCTGGGCAACACAATTATGTCCTTAAAACCATAATCATAGGGGGCTTGAAGGGATTCCTATTCTTACGATTGTATTGTTGCATGACACAGACATATTTTTAAAACAATAATCATGGTAGGCTTGACGGGATTCCCAGACCTATAAAGGTAATATTGGCAAGACAGGCTTACTTTGTAGTATACTGGTTTGTGACAATTGACACACTACTGGATGGGGAGCTAGAGAAGAATGGGTGGCAGCGGGCACACTGAGCATAATCTTGATGGGACGCCTCTGTGGCACAGCCCTTGACCCTGTGGCATTCATATGATATTTGGTAAAGAGGTAAACTCTAATACAAAGTTTATTGAATGGGCGGGGAACCCAGCACACCCCACACAATAGTATTACAGAATTGATCTATTACAAGAAGCGATGGCCTGGCTTCCCTAGGCTCCCTGACACATCGCAGGTTGCCCAGTGTATTACATAAACTGCTTACTCAACAAAAATGGATTCTGCATTAGGCTCTACAATTTATTGTTATGACCATGGGGCGGTTTTCCCTCCATGCCTCCATGCCTACCTTAGCTGGAAGTATATTAACTATGAGAACTGCAGAAACACTTGAAATTATACCAGGTTTGACTTTAAATGTCTTTTTGAGCACTGTAACTTTGCAAACTGGCCTAAATCTGCTGAAAATTACTGTCTGACATAATTGATGCCACACCTGCTTTTTTCTTAGACTCTGAGGATGCTCCCTATTTTGTTAGGCCACATTTCACAGACTGCAAAGGAGAGTGCTCAACGTGTGGTGTTCTTTTTATGTTAATTGTTCGTAGAGGACTGTAGGCCTGTAACAATTGGCATGAGTTCCCTCTGTGTTGCCTAATACTCTGCATGAGCAACTTGGGAAGGCAGTCCCACCCCATGGACAAACCACTATCCAAATAACCATAATTAATAATATTAAAAATGGTATAACTCTCTTTATTGGCAATAATCATAGATATCTAAATATATGTAATTATTTGTTTTACTAAAGGCCTTCTTGAAACTTTATGTCAGTAACCAAACTCATATATTTCTTAATATATAACTAAATATATATCTAATACATATATATATATATATATATATATATATATATATATATATATATATATACATAGATATCACCTAGAGGCAGTCGCCAATGGGTAGTTACAGTTAGGACCTACTTTCTATAGAAAAAGCTGTTTTTGGCCTGCCTATATCTTTGGCACCGCTTGACAAATCTTTACTAAATTTAAAGGGACCCCCCAGGGCTAAAATGCATTTTTTTTTATTTTACAGACAGATCTGCAGCGGATCCGATGATCTGGAGAAAAATTTAAAAAAACAAAGAACTGGCTCCCGCCCTGCATCATGAAGCGTCCAGGTGTGCCAAGTCCCAGGGGCATTTCTTTAGAACTGCAGGGGGGGGCCTTCTGCACCCTCGCACCTGGGGCCCACCACCCCTCGGGGCAAATATAAAAAAAAAGAAAAGAGGGTCTCTTTGGGACCCCATTAGCCCCAGGCATCACCATCCCCCAGGACTACACTGAATTTTGGGCGGATGGGGCCATGCGACCCCGGCACCCGAGGACCACCATGCCCCGGGGCAAATCTTTAAAAAAAACAAAGGGGTTCCCTGTGTGACCCCAAAGCCCCAGGGACCACCACCCCAGGGGCATTTGTATACATATGTGTGGGGGCCATGTGGCCCCCCTGCCACGGGGACCACCATCCCCCTGGGGAAAACAGTAAAAAATTGAAAGGGGGGGTCCATTATGGATACCCACACCCTAGGAGCCACCACGCCAGGGGCTATCTTCACGCTGGAGGGGGGGCCACACGGTACTTTAGTGATGTCATTGACGTGTCATGAGTGATGCTATTTGTGAGGTCTTAAGCAGTGCATTGGGGGGTGCAGGTTATAGTTAGCTCAGTTAATAATAACTATATGTGTGAAGTGTTAACCTAACATCTCTATAACCTTTAATTTTTCTCTCTCTGTCTCTATAGATATATATATATATCGATATTACACAATAGCTCCCTGTTCTTCTCGTAGACAGCAAAGGTCACTCCAGGACCGGGAATATTTTGAAAGTTTATTGGCAATGCGTTTTGATTGTTGTGATCTTTCTCACAGCCATTTGGAAATCGTGCTCCACTCTCCTTAAAATTAAATAATTTCCATGATTGTGGAAATAGAAAAAACTTTCAAACCGACAGTGATTAAAGAGAAAAAAGATTACATGCCCAAGAAAAAAAATGCTTATAATTAATACTAACATTATTCACTTTAAATATTATTCTCATAATCAAAATTTATTTCCAAAGTAATACATACCAACACACGAATTCTCAATAATACCAACTCATAAATTTGTAAAAATGATATACATACATACTAAGCTTTACTTACGCCCCCCTAATGCACAGTTTTTTCTTCAATAATTTCACTTCTAATGTTTCATTTATATTTTTATTGACGTTATAAAAGTTCTCATGAGTGCTGTAATATCTGGGGTAAATGGAGTGCATGGCGAGGGAGCGATTTAAAGTTACCTTAGGCCGCGCGTTATAGTTACTTGAAATAACTCTAACTGCTGAATTTCTCTGGTTTTGTGCAAGTAAATTCAGAACCTAACTATAACATCCCTCTAACTTTTGTTAAAGATTTTAACTCTATTTCATAGCTAGAACATCCCTGTAACTTTGGATATTTTAGGGGAATTTCTGCTTTTTTAACATAAAATAATTTTCATTACTATACGTTAATCCAACCACTGCCGCACACGATTTTTGGCCATGCACGGCAGGGGTTGAGCGCAGGGCCTGACCTGTGGCCAATCCTTGTTGTCAACCCCACTAACCACCCAACCCCACGCTGCTTACAGCTTTTGGCAGTGCGCAGCTGGACTTGGCCACAGGACCTGTCTCTCTGGGTGTGAGAATAGATGTGAGAGAGTGTCTCTGGGTGTGAGAGTGTCTGTGATATTGTCTGTCTGGGTAAGACAGTGGGTGTGAGAAGGTCTATGTGAGAGTGATAGTGGGTGTGAGAGTGTCTAATTGCGCTACAATATATGAAAGATGCATTTACCTCCACAAAGGATTTCAGATCATTTGTCAATAGGGAACCGCAGAGTAAACACACTTGCTTTGCCGTCGCCAAGCCCAGGAGTTACGATCATTTATCCTTTCCAGAAGTAGAGCTTGAACTGGAACACCTGCTACATTTATATTTGTAAGTTATTCCTGTTGAGGTTTCCTTTCCGTGAAATGAGCATCATGGCCAGAATGGAAGCTCACCTGTTTGTTTATCCAGCAAGAGTCCACAGTTTTGCACAAAGTGTCTATCCAACTGGAGTACTAGTTAGTTAATAAGTGCAACCTCGTTGGGTGAATGGGCAGTGTGGGGGATGGGGGCCTATCACCCGCGGCCTGGCCTTCATTAAATGGTCCAATCTTGGCTCTGGGGACCCCATCCCCCAGACATTTCTCCTGGGTGCCCTCAGGGGAACTCTGTGTGCAAAGGGATCACAGGGGGAGCCTCAAGGCCCCAGCAGTCCCAGCTGGCATTGCTGTCACAGTCAGGGAGCTGCTAAACATGCAGCACCCTGTCTGTGAAAGCAATAGTTTCCTCTGTTTCTCTGCCTGCATGTCTGCGGGCAGGGAAACAGAGGAAACCTCCTTTTCCAGAAAACAAGAGCTGTTTGACAACTCTTGCTTACTGGAAAAGGAGCGAAACCAGCGAGGACCTTGCCTCCTTTAGAGCCACCACTGCGACCCACAACTGATGCATCAAGAATGCAACAAAAAGCCGCACTCTGTGAACTCATCAACACCTCCCTGCACAACACAAGAGTACTCCTCACAGTAATCCACAAATTCACCAATCCCCATTCTGAAGGCACCAACATCCTCCCATTGAAAGACCTGTGTGACAAATTGACCACTTTCTTCCACCGCAAGATTAAGGACATGACGGCTTCCTCCCACAGAACCAACCCAGCATCAGGAACTATGACCGACCCACTCCCCCAGAACCCACCCAAACCATCCACAGCTGGTCCACTCTCACCACAGAAGAGATTGAAAGCATCATGAACAGCATTCACTTCAGAGCTCCCACAGAGCCCTGTGCTCACTACATCTACAACAGATCCAGGGCATCCATCGCCCCCAAACTCTGCAAGACACTGAACTGCTCTATCAACACAGCCACCTTCCCCGAAGATTGGAAACACGCCAAACTCTACCCCTCCTAAAGAAACCCACGGCTGACCCATCAGAGCTAAAGAATTTCTGGTCCATTTTGCTACTACCCTACCTGGCCAAAGTACTAGAAAAAGCCATCAACTCACAACTGCGACAATTCATCGAAGACAACTCCTCTCTGGATACCTCTCAGTTTGGTTTCCGCAGCAACCACAGCACAAGGACAGCTCTTCTTGCAGCCACAAATTACATCTGCACACTCCTTGACCGCGGCCACACCATAGCACTCATACACATCGACCTCTCAGCAGCCTTCGGCACGGTCTCCCACAGCACCTTATGCACCAGACTCCACAACGCAGGAATCTGTGGAAATGTCCTGCAATGGATTCACTCCTTCTTCTCTGGAAGAAAAAAGAGAGTAAGGCTTCCACGCTTCATATCTAAACCAACAGAAGTCAGCTGCGGAGTCCCTCAGGGGTCCTCCCTGAGCCCAACACTCTTCAACATCTACAAGGCCCCACTTACAGCCATCATCAGAGTCCACAGAATGAACATTGTGTAATACACCGATGACACACAACTCATCATATCACTCACTGAAAACCCAGACAAAACTAAGGGGAACTTTGACACTAGAATGGAAGCCGTCGCCGCCTGGATGAGAGAGAGCTGCCTCAAGCTCAACTCAGACAAGACCAAGCTCATCATCTTCGGAAACTCCACTTCAGCCTGGAACGACTCCTGGTGGCCCTCATAGCTCAGCCCCCTGCCTAACCTGACTGACCATACCCGCAACCTAGGAATCATCCTTCACTCTTCCCTATCAATGACCCGACAGGTAAACGCAGTCACATCTTCCTACTGGCACACCCTCCGCCAAGCCTGTAAAATCTTCAAATGGATCCATGTTGACTGCTGCAAGACAGTAACCCACACCTTAGTCACAAGCAAGCTCCACTATGGCAAAGCACTCTATGCTGCCACCACAACAAAGAACCTCAGGAAACTACAACTCATCCAAAATGCCAGACTCGTCATGAACCTCCCCCACCAGGAACATATCTGGCAACACCTGAGGATCCTCCATTGGCTCCCAGTGGAGAAGTGAATCCACTTCTAACTACTCACCCACACCTACAAGGCCCTTCACAACATCGGACCTGCCTACCTGAATCATCCCATCTCCTTCCGTAACTCGACTAGACTCTTCGATCCACTCAGCAGGCGCTAGCCACCATCCCACAAACCACCACCTGAGGACGATCTTTTGCCTACCTCTCAGCTAAGAGTTGGAACAACCTGCCCACACACATCAGACAAAGCCCATCACTGTTAACTGTAAACTTCATACTTGTATTGCGCACTACTCACCCGTTAGGGTCTCAAGGCACTGTACGCATAACGCTGTGGAACCCCTCCTGGCTTTTCCCTGTGAGGTGCCCACTCCTGGGCAACCTCCAAGGTGAAGCCAGGCATCCCAGCGCTGTTGGGGCCGTTGTGGAGATTAAGCAAGCTATTCACCAGAGTTACAGAGTGGGACCCATGAATTAGATTAGGCACCGATGTGAGAATTATCAGGTCCGAGGCAGTTGAGCCCAAGACCCGCCGAGGCGGGAATTGAACCCTGGTCCCGGGCCAGATTTCTGCATCAGGGTCTGCCACTCTAACCATTGAGCCACACTTCTCCACTTGAGCCACACTTGTGCCACACTTCTCCACCATCTTCAGGAAGAACCTCAAGACATGGCCCTTCGAATGAGGCCCAGACCCACCACCAGCCCCTTGAGACCCCCACGGGAGAGTAGTTGCTTTATAAAAACTGATTGATTGATTGATTGAAAAGGAGTGTTTGTTGTGACTTAATGGAAGATGTCAACGCTTCTGCCAAGTCACAGCAATCAGCTGTGTCCCAGCAGTGGGCAACCCGGGACACAGCAGGATCCGGCCCTGTGGGGTGGCAGTTCCCATGGCCATTATTGGCTCCTCGAGGGGGGCTGTGCGGCCCCCCTTTAACATTTGAATTTGACCCAGGGCGGTGGTGGTTTCCGGGGTCAGGGATCAACGATGGGCCCCCTTCATTATTTCAATTCAGCCCTGGTCAGGTGGTTGGCCACAAGAATGGAGACAGGCCATTCGGCTCCCCCCCCATATAATCCAAACAGCCCCATGGAGGTGGTGGTCCTCTGGACACGGGGGGTCTGCAGGAACCCCCCCTACCATAAGTAATACATTTTTCCCCAGGGAGGTGGTGGTCCCTGGGGCACAGGGCGACTACGTGGCCCCTCCCATACTATTGATTTAAAGCTCCAGGGAGGTGGTGGTCCCCAGGGCATAAATAAGCCCAGGAGGGGGTCCATGCACCACCCTCCTTTATTTTTTACATTCCCCCAGGACCTGATTTACCTGGGGACTTTAATAAAGCAAGCGTGGGATACCACACTTGTTTTTTTCTTAATTTCTGCCACAAATGTGTGATGTCAGCATGAATTTGCGGCAAAATATTTTTCCCCCTGCACCAGAGCTAAGGGGTTAGGGTGTCCCAAACGGGACCCAAGATGACTGCCACCACTTCCTGGTTGAAATGTTGGCAGCCAATCAGCACTCTGTAGATCTCTGCACAAGCTCTTAATATTTGCTAAATCATCGGGGAGGATCCGAGGACCTAGATGTGCACATTTGTATTGCCTTACATTTCTCAACACCTACTGAACAGATTTACGCCAAATAACAAAAAGCGTAATCTGCATACCTGTTGGAGGTTGGTTATTAGTAGAAGTAAGTATGCACCTACCACTAGCAATAATACCCCAGGACAGTGTTAGGTCCAGTCAAGGTCTCAAAACATCAGCCCCTGGCTCAAGCCCTGGTTGACAACAAGCAGACATGCTTAACTTAGGAGACAGGTATGTAAAGCATTTAAATATACCAATACAGTAAGAAAGTCAGACACAACACACAATAAAAATCCCACAACGATTTAAAAAAAAAAAAGTAAATATGTATATCTTTAAAATGGCATAACAATGACACAAATCCAAAATAGGGAACCAGAGATATGATTTTTCAAAGATTAAATAAAACGATTTGCTTTCTAATGCTTAGAAATCAATAGCGCAAACCAGGGACATGTGGTCACCCTTCACCGGGGAAAAGTCAAAGTTTGAGGCTGACCACAATTGAGCTCTGCTCGGATGCACTGGGTTGGAGGCCTCGTTCAAAATTTTACCTACGCACTTATAAAGTTTTCTGGAACTTTTCTCCCTTGAGGTCGGGCAGTCCTCCTCGGCAGGCAGATTTCGATGCAATATCGTCAGGTTGCTTTTCTACGAGATCCTGGTCAAATACTGGAAGGTTGGAGCTTCTGAGCTTTCACCGGGATGAACCTGAAATCCCGGCTGGATTGCGGTTGAAGGTAGTCGGCTTAACTCACGATATCGAGTTGGTCCACTTATGGAGTTTTTACACAAAAGTTCACCAAATTTCTCCAAAGTGATGGAGGTCCTTCCAGAAGTTCTCCTTTGGGTCTCAAAGTGTCCAAAACATAAATCCACTGGTCTAGAAGCCCTGGGATGGTTCTTGGAAGTTTGGGACTTTGTGTCCTGCAGTGTACCTGGCCAAAATCTTGCAAGTCCACAGGACGCACTCCAGGCTGGGGACTTTAGTGAACGTTAGTGCATGGAAGTTATTTTCACCTGTTAATTTCAGGCAGACCACTCCTGAGTCCTTTTTGAAGCAAGACAGGGTCCTTTGGGCTGATATTCCAGTGTGCAACAGGGGCAGCACTTCAGTGTGTAGTTTTCTGGGCTGCAGACCAGGGTTCCAGCAGGACAGTTCTTCTTCTTCTTCTTGTGGTTTCAGACAGCTGATCTGAATTCCAATGAAGATTATCCACTTTTATTCAAACATCTTGGGAGACAATCAGTGGGCATCCTTGTCCATTGAGCTGCAGGGTAACACCCAGAGGCAAGACAACTTCCTCCAAATTGTGGCATCTTAATGTCCCATAAACCATTGCACTTTAACATTCCAAGATGGATGATTTTCCTTCAGAGGAGCCAGACCTCACTAAGCCAGGCCACTGGTGTATCTCATTTCCATTAACTCCCCCTCTGGACATCTGCAAATTTGTTTCCTAAGCCCACTATCTATCTGTGGGCTACAGGGTGAGAGGGCAGGCCTTGCTGCAGTCCTTTCTGACTTGCTTCCTTTAGAATCCTCAGCTTGATTTACCCAGACTCCTTCCTGGCCTGGCCTCAGCATCTGCCAACCTACCCCATCAGAGAGCCTCTGCTTAGTCAGGCCACTTACCGCCTTATCAAAGCAGCCTGGCTAATCCTGTCTGGAATTTGGCTTACAGAAAAGAAAGTCTTATTACTTTTTTCTGTACTAGTTATGACAAATTCAACAATGGCAAGTTGTTGGATTTATCGTTACCATTCATGTGAGTCCTTTCATGCCATTTTTATCTCCTTCCTAGCAACACTTATGTTTATGAAAAAAGTCCATTTTAGCCTATGGAGCTAACTTTCTATAATGAGGGGGAATGAAAGGTGCAGTTTTTCCCTCACCAGGGTATATAAAACATATTTTATGATGTCCTTGCTCATAGTTACATGGCACCCTACCCCTGGGGCATCCATGGGAGACCTTGAGGGTGACATATGTAAAAATACGGTAGTTTAACACTTGGGAAGTACCTTAAATCCAAAAGTCGAATTTTTACAGCTTTTACTTTTTACAGACAACCTGCAAGGCAGGGCTGCCTTTAAAAATGACATTAGGTAACATAGCAATGCCCACTCCAGTGCAGGAAATCTACTGGGCCTCTAAACTTCCCTTCCCTATTATATACTAAGGGATTATAGGTAGTTTAATTCCCCTTGCCCTATTATCTACTAGTGACTTGCAGGGTCTGTCATTGCCAATTGTATTTGTGACACTTTTACCATATACCTTTTATTCAGAGCACTGGCCCTGGACCTATTTAGCAGAGCCCAGGTCACAGTCAGAGTCAGTTAACACCAGTATCAGTCAGAAAATATTGAGGTGAATATGCTAAAACAATTACTTTTTTCACAATGCCAAAATCGACTTTTCTGCGAAATTTGGTGTAATTCCGTCCAGCGTTTAGGCTGTAGTCGTGTTCAAAACTCCTATGGGAATTAACAGAGGAAGCATATGTTTTTTGACTCCCCCATTTTCCCAGGCCCCGCTTACCAGATCACCCAAAACTTCTCATGCGCAACAAGAATTACACTTTTTTGGGACTATTTTGTGAAGATTCGTCAAATGGTGCCAAAGATATAAGCAAGCCAAAAAACACTTTTTCTATGGAATCCTAACCATAACTACCTAATGGCGACCGCCAGTAGGTTATGTGTGTGTATCTATATATATATATATATATATATATATATATATATATATATATATATATGTATGGGCACACGCTCATAGGTATGCTTTTTCCAGTGACCCACCGCTATGTAAGTAAAAATTTACACATTGCTTACAATTCAATGTCCTTTCAAAAATTACTACAATGGAAGTGATCTCCTGAAATGCATGACTGTGTATTTACTGGTTTCTCCATTCTCACTGAACCATATTAAGATTGACGAAAGTGTTTTTTTCTTGTGTAAAGTTCATGCGGAAGGCTGTAATACATTCTTCTCAGATTAAAAAGTATGCGTACTTTTGTAAGCTCATAAATTGACGTTAGCATAAAACTTCTGCTTACTTTAATATTTATTGTGGTGTTTCATTGTATGCCTTATGACACGTTTGTCCCATTCAGAATGTCTGTCAGCCAGGAAGACTTTGAATGGTTTAAGGGCATAGACGGCTTGTATGCACGCTGGCACAGTGTCGTAGAGTCTTCGTGCGTTTTCTCCATCAAAGGAAAAACGTCGGACACCATTGCAGAAATGAGACTTTCTGAGCAGTATGGATTCTCAGCATACCGCCTGCTGGGTATGATTGCGGGAATCGCAGAGGCTATGGAATCCCGGAAGCTATCTCTGCATATCCCTGTCGAATCTTCTGACGCCTGTGTAAAGGCCATTCTTCTAAATCCCCTGTCGTGTTCTCTTATGCTTCACGCCGTTCGACATTCACCTTATAATTTCTGTACTCAGTGTAATTAATTGTCCATCCCTATAATCTCGAGTTTCTTTTCACACCCCTTTGCCTTGTGAACGTATTTCCGTCATGTCTTACTTATTGTCGGAGCAGCAGGTAGGCTTGTCAGCACATGCCTGTGAAGGAGGAAACTCCCCTTCATTGTCTTGTGTACCTACTCCACCCATACTGCCCTGGATTAGTACTCCTGACTCAGCCCTTGGCGCCAAACAACACTACTGACTCACTGGGGGATGACTAGCCCTGATTTAATGAAGATGACTCACCTTTTTACACAATCCAAGACTACTCATGCCCTATTTAACAGACTCAATCATTTCAAACGACCTATACATATGAGCACAGGCTTGTGGCGTGGACTTGTCGAGCAGACCTGACTTGTGGGTGACTGTCAACTGACATCTTTAATGTTAAAACATGTGGTAATTGTTTGCTTCACAGTGCCATGTTGACTTTTCAGATGCATACACTTTTTATTCTGCATCTGTTTTATCCGCTAAGAGGTCGTACATGATACTAAAACATTGAGATCCAGCTCAGTTACTGAGCTCTAACTCAAACTAATGAGCACCCCAACGGACCAGAGTCAGTAATCAACACCCATCTATGTCAAAGTTTGATTGTTTCACTTAACAGCCTCAAGCTATTTCTAGGTTTCTGATGGCAGTGTCAACGGCAGCTGCCACTAAATGGGGGTTGCAGGGCGGGAAGAAAAAAACATATATATATATTTTTTAAACCACTTGCCTTGTCCGTCGGGAGACGGGTTCTGTCTCCTCCATTATCTTCAGGAAGCACTCAGGCTCCCAGACTCCCCTCAGCCAAACACAAAGCTGCTGTCACCAGCATGACAACAGCGCTGTGATTGGTGTTAGCGGCCTGCTACGGCACTCACAGAGGGAGTGAAGGCCAGTGCACTTTCTCCTCCCAGACGTGCAATACAGCCGGGAGGAGAAATGCAAAGTGCACATGTGTATTTGGCCGGCCCAACACGGCTGGCCAAACACACATGCGCACTTATGGTGCACAAACAGCTCCTCCTTCAGCCCCCTCAAGCCCCACCCTAACCTGGCTCAGCAAAAAATGAAATGATAAAAACTCTGTTATTATCATTTTATTTTTCTTTCTGCTGCAAGCAGCGGGGCGACGCTTCTTCTCCTTCTCCGGATGGGCTTTGTAAAACCCTTCATTATCTTCTTCGCAGCTCTTCACTAGTTTCAGGTCTCAACTAAAAATTGCAGAAGAAATATTTCTTCCTCACTAAAACAGCACAGCCCTAACACCTCCAAGCTGCAGACCTTACAGCATCCTGGAGCCTAACAAAGAATAAGAGCAACAGAATGCCATCCCCTAACTGATGTAATGCGTTCCAATGCCTCATTATTGCTCATAACCAGCCTCTTACAGGGCTGGACTGTCCATAGCGGGCATTTCCCTGGGAGGCTGGATGGGTGGGGGCTGGTTTTGTAGTAGTAGGGGCGTGTTTTGTTACTGGGTGCTGGTGTTTGCAGCAGTGTTGCAGTATTGCCCTCCAGTAACAAAAGCAGCAGTGCTTCACACATTCACAGCCACTGCCAACCCGAGATGGTCTGACAAAATTGCCAGGGCTACTGTGAATTCTCAGTCCAGACCTGGCTTCTTAAAAAAATTGTATTGGCTAAGCTAGTTGTTTTTGCTTTGTCCCAGAGACGCAACTAATTTTGCCAATGTCCAGCAGGGCATGTTAAAGGTATAGGAAATAGCACTGTGTGATGCAACATGACAATGCAGCGGTTATCATGTCACACAAAGTGGCAGCCAATTTGAAAATATAGACAGCAGTTTTGTATGCATCTAAGTGACTGCCGAATTGCATGGTGCAGCATGGCGACACAATGCACATTGCACTATGCAAATTGGTGGCCATCTTGACAATACAGAAAGCAATGTTTAACATGACCAGCTCCTTCAATTGGCTTTGATAATGTCAGCAGGTTTTAAAAACGTTGTGTATTGGCAAACTGAATAGTGGGTACCACCACAGTGAAATAAAGGAGTGGTGGGGAAGACCTCCATGGCTATGGCCCTCATTACAACCCTGGCGGTCGGTGTTAAAGCGGCGGTAATACCGCAAACAGGCTGGCGAAAAAAAAAATGGGATTACGACCGTGGCGGAAACCGCCAACATAGATAGCCACTTTAACACTCCGACTGCCACGGCGGTACAAACAAACAGCGCGGCGGACACCGCTAACAGACAGGCAGAAGAAAATGTACCGGCCACCCTATCACAACATGGCTATCCGCCACCTTTTCCTGGGCAGAACCAACGCAAATAAAAACACGGCGGAAACAGTACACAGAAGGGAAAACACTCACCTCTCCACATCCCACGAGGAACCAGGACGCCATGGAGCCAGAACTGCAGATCCTGCCGGCGATTGTCTTCCTGCTCCTCTATCAGGAGCTCCAACAATGGCGGCGACGACCACGGTGAGTACTGCACCTACAACACAGGGGAGGGGGGAGGGAAAACAGAGTGACACACACATGCAACACGCAACACCCCCACCCTCACCCACAACACCATACACACAAATACATGCTGCAACATTACATATACACCCCCCACCCCCCTTGAATAACGCAAGGACAAAAATAAATGATTTGAACAATTGTAATAAAAAAATCCATCAGTCAAAACTCAAAATCCAGTATATACAATTATGTACACCAACTACACAAGCCCGGATAGTGCACCAATCATTGTCCATGGACCACTGGGTCCAAAATGCATGGGTGAGGCCCACACTAGATACCTGACTCCAAACGGAGAGAACACTGTAGTGGCTTCACATAGAAAATATACAGGCACCTCAGGGGGAGCGGGGCACCTCAGCCTGATGAACACACGACGCCACTGCTCCACGAGGGGGCTCCATGCCCATTGATGTATGCTGGGGAATGCAAAGCCACAGTCTCTCAAGTCTCTCCAGTGGGTGGTTTGCCCACTGCTTTATCCTGGGGAGTGCAAAGCCACAGTCTCTCAAGTCTTTACAGTGGGTGGTTTGCCCACTGCTTTATCCTGGGGAGTGCAAAGCCACAGTCTCTCAACAGTCTCCACTGGTTCTGGAGGGGGTTTTGTGCCCAGAGTGCTTCATCCTGCCAAGGACTGAGGTAGTGGATGTATCTCTCCACTGGTTCTGGAGGGGGCTTGGTGCCCAGAGTGCTTCATCCTGCCAAAGACTGAGGTAGTGGATGTATCTCTCCACTGGTTCTGTAGGGGGCTTTGTGCCCAGAGTGCTTCATCCGGCCAAGGACTGAGGTAGCGGATGTATCTCTCCACTGGTTCTGGAGGGGGCTTGGTGCCCAGAGTGCTTCATCCTGCCAAAGACTGAGGTAGTGGATGTATCTCTCCACTGGTTCTGTAGGGGGCTTTGTGCCCAGAGTGCTTCATCCGGCCAAGGACTGAGGTAGCGGATGTATCTCTCCGCTGGTTCTGGAGGGAGCTTGGTGCCCAGAGTGCTTCATCCTGCCAATGACTGAGGTAGTGGATGTATCTCTCCACTGGTTCTGGAGGGGGCTTGGTGCCCAGAGTGCTTCATCCTGCCAAGGACTGAGGTAGTGGATCCCTTTCTCCACTGGTTCTGGAGGGGGCTTTGTGCCCATAGTGCTTCATACTGCCAAGGACTGAGGTAGTGGATGTGAATCTCCACTGGTTCTGGAGGGGGCTTGGTGCCTAGAGTGCTTCATCCTGCCAAGGTCTGAGGTAGTGGATGCCTTTCTCCACTGAAAGTGATGCTTCATGGAAGCTGCCCAGGCTCCTGGAACTCACCACCAGCCTCGGACGACTGACCACTGGGGATGGCAGCCATGTCTGCGGTGGTGCCACTGGCTCAGGATGTCACGGGGCCGCTGGCAGTGCTTGCAGCTGTGTCAGTTGCGGCTGTGCTTGTGGCGGGCTCTGTGGGGGCGGTGCTGGTTGCGGGCTCTGTGGCAGCGGTGCTGGTGGAGGGCACTCTGGCAGTGGTGCTGGTTGCGGGCTCTGTGTCAGCGGTGCTGGCGGCGAGCTCTGTGGCAGCGGTGCTGGTTCTGGGCTCTGTGGCTGCGGTGCTTGCGGCGGGCTCTGTGGTGGCAGTGCTGGCGGCGGGCTCTGTGGCAGCAGTGCTGTTTGTGGGCTCTGTGGCGGCAGTGCTTGCGGCGGGCTCTGTGGCAGCGGTGCTGGCGACGGGCTCTGTGCCAGCGGTGCTGGTTGTGGGCTCTGTGTCAGCGGTGCTGGCGGCGGGCTCTGTGACAGTTGTGCTGGTGGCAAGGTCTTTGACAGCAGTGCTGGCGGCGGGCTCTGTGGCGGTGCAGGTGGCGGTGCAGGTGGCGGTCTTCTCCGCCGTACAGGTTCGCATCGACGTGGAAAGAAGGTGTGGCATTAGTCACTCAGTCGGTGCCACCATGCCCTCTCCTGACCTGCCCTTCAGTTTCTGGCCCTTCCCCACCTTTGATGGTGGCGCAGCTATCTTGCCACTATCCCCTTTTGTTTTCCCTGACCCCTTGGTGGCAGGTGTTTTCTGCTTCTCCCTTTGGGATGTGGGCATGTCTGTGGTGGTGCCACTGGCTCAGGATGTCGCGGGCCACTGGCGGTGCTTGCGGCAGTGTCAGTCACGGCGGTGCTTGCGGCGGGCTCTGTGGGTGAGGTGCTGGTTGCGGGCTCTGTGGCAGCGGTGCTGGTGGCGGGCTCTGTGGCGGCGGTGCTGGTTGCGGGCTCTGTGTCAGCGGTGCTGGCGGCGGGCTCTGTGGCAGCGGTGCTTGCGGCGGGCTCTGTGGCAGCAGTGCTGGCAGCGGGCTCAGTGGCAGCGGTGTTTGCGGCGGGCTCTGTGGTGGCGGTGCTGACTGCGGGCTCTGTGGCAGCGGTGCTGGCAGCGGGCTCTGTGGCAGCGGTGCTGGTTGCGGGCTCTGTGGCAGCGGTGCTTGCGGCAGGCTATGTGGCAGCGGTGCTGGTGGCGGGCTCTGTGGCAGTGGTGCTGGTTGTGGGCTCTGTGGCACCAGTGCTGGTGGCGGGCTCTGTGGCAGCGGTGCTGGTGGCGGGCTCTGTGGCAGCGGTGCTGGTGGCGGGGTCTGTGACAGCGGTGCTGGCGGTGCAGGTGGCGGTCTTCTCCGCTGTACAGGTTGGTGTCGACATGAAAAGAAGGTGTGACACTGGTCCCTCAGTCGGTGCCACCATGCCCTCTCCTGACCTGCCCTTCAGTTTCTGGCCCTTCCCCACCTCTGATGGTGGTGCAGCTGTCTCGCCGCTATCCCCTTTCATTTTCCCCGACCCCTTGGTGGCAGGTGTTTTCTGCTTCTCCCTCCGGGATGTGGGCAACTTTTTTAGCTTGGCAGGTGGCGGAATGTTCTTGCCCTCACTCCGTGGCACACTGGCAGCCCTGATGGTTGGCGCACTCCAATAGCCCGCAGTTGCTGGCACCACTGTGGCTGGGGATGTAGTGGCTGAGGTGCTGGGTTGGGACCTGGAAAGCCTGGCCCTAGGGGACGGACGGGGGTGAGGTGTAGGGAAGAGGTCAATATTAGCCAGGAAAAGCTTTTTAGACACACTGGGACAGGTAGATGGAGGGGTTTGGGAGTTGAGGAAAAGGTAGTGGCTGTATGATGTGTATGTCTGCTGAATTTGGGTGAAAGTGCATGGGCCGGAGGCTGTTGTGAGGTGGATGGCTGTTGGGTGTGTGTGTGCCTGTGTTTGTGTACTTTGGGAGGAGGGCTCACTGACACACTGGGAGAGGACACAACAGGGGATGTGTGAATGGTAGTGGGGGTGGTGAGTGCATGGGACCGGTGTGTGGAGATGGGCGTGCTGGTGATGGAGGTAGTGGCTGAAGATGTAGTGTATTCAGGTGTGAGTGGAGACGAGACTGGGAGGGAGAAGGGAGACGTGGAGGAGGGGGACACAGTGGAGGCAGTGGATGTTGGTATGTCTGCATGGGTATGATGCTTGTGTGAGTGCCTGTGGGATGTGGGATGTGTGGTGCTTATGTTTGCCTGAGCCACTTTTGTGTGTTGAGGTGTGTGCATGCTCGTCTGATGGTGTGCTTGGGATAGGCTGAGGTACAGGGGATTGGGTCTGGGTGGAGGAAGTTGGAGGGGGAGGCTGGACACAGGGACAATGGCTGCCATCAGTGCTGAGGCCAGAGCCTGAAATGCTCTCTGTTGGGCTGCCTGGCCAGAATGAATGCCCTCCAGGTATGCATTTGTTTGTTACAAATGCCTCTCAACACCCTGGACGGCATTCAGAATGGTAGACTGCCCAACAGTGAGGGATCTCAGGAGGTCAATAGCCTCCTCACTGAGGGCAGCAGGGCTGACTGGGGCAGGGCCTGAGGTGCCTGGGGTGAAGGAGATGCCCACCCTCCTGGATGAGCGGGCACAGGACACAGTCTGAAGGGATGCTACGAGAGCGGTGCTGGTAGGGGGGTTGTGGCTGTACCTGTTGATGCAGGGGCACAGAGGGGCCCGCCTCCGCAAGGGAGCTCCCATCAGAGGAGGAGTCGCTGTCACTGCTGTCACTTCCTGACCCCGCCGTGGAGCTCCCCTCACCCTCCGTCCCACTGGTGGCTTCAGACTCCGTTGTTTCGCCCTCCAGGGCCAAGTGCGATGTAGCTCCCTCCTGCTCCGGTGCCACTGCTCCTTTGCCTGATGATCCTATTGCGCAAATAAGAACAGGGAGACCAAAAACAGGGGGGGGGGGGACAGAAGAAAGACATGTTCAGTGCATGCAACACCACTACTGTTGGCGGACACTACAGACACAGCAGCCCTCTGCACTACGCTATGCACTTATAGTTCCTAGAATAAACAAATGCCCATTGGGGTACAAGGTCTAAGCCCGATTGCTGCACACATGGAAGTCACAGGAGCCTGACTAGGTGTAGATGGCACTAACCACTAGTGGGGTTGGGGTTCCAATGAACCTGCCTCACAAGGGACCTTACCTACCAAGCTCGCCCTGGCCTAGGAGAACCCACTGCCCACCTCCCCCACCCAGACACCTCGTAATGCGCACAGAGTCAGATAAATGTGACTGTACTCACCCCCTTGTGGCTGGTGTGATGCCCTCAAGCGCCCACCCAACTCCGGATACGCCACCGCCAGGATCCAGAACATCAGGGGGGTCATGGTGCGACGGGCACCCCTCCCACGTTGGGAAGCCATCCCCAGCTCTGCCTCCGCCGTCTTCGTCTGTGGTGTACCCCCAGGGTCTGAACGTCCTTGGCACGCCAAATATCCTTCTTTTGGTGGGCACTGACCTAGAGGAATAGTACAGGGGAAAAGGAAAATGTTTACCCGTCCGGACCGTCATACTCATTGGCCCACGTTCCCACCCTTGCCCTGATGCACATACACTCACCGTCTGCTCATGCAGGCCTCAGTCCCCCTCCCATGTATCTTCCATGCACACCACTCCAACAGGCATTGCCCATGCAGCATGCTCACAGTGTACTCACCTGTTTGTCTGGAGGACCGTACAGTTGTGTGTACTGGGGAGGACCCCATCCACTAGTTTCATCAACTCCTCCGAAGTGAAGGCAGGGGTCTTTTCCCCAGACACATGAGCTATCGTCGCTTCCAGACTGAAGTCACAGCAGCACTTGCAGTGTAGGTCCTCTCCTATTGAAGGTCAGGTATCAAGTGAGTGAACAGACAGAAAATGGCGGTCACTTCCGCAGCGGTGCGTATCGGCACCGCCGGCGTACATCGTCATTGGCTCCTGGGACCTATAGGGTCCAATGTTAACCAATGCAGGATTGCGGCGTGGTCTTCGACCGCCTACCGCGATGGTGTAGAACGCCAGCGCAGTTACCTCACATCCTCTTGTCCCACCTTACAGGTCAGGCAGACGCCATTTCAGGGGGTCACATGGCATTAATAATAACTGTGTCACACCTATCTAGGCCTTGCATACACACAGTAACATGCACATTGTGGATTAATAAATGTGTGCAAATTACATTTTGTGATACCTCAGTGTTGGCTGAATCTCTGCTCGCTGTTCTCCTCCATAGGGCACGTCCGCTGGGGCAGGTGATGAGATGGCGGCATCCTCCGGCATACAGACCGCTGGTGGACATGTCGACAATGGAAGAGAGACACGTAATAGTCACCTACAGACTTGATTGTGCAACAAGCTATGAACTGTGAGCCCAGTTGGAGCCAGACCTGATGTCAGCTATCTGCCATCCCACAGGGATCCCCCATCTAGTGCAGGTCTTGTCGGTACTCCATTTCCTGGCAAGTGGGTCTTTTCAAACAACAGTGGCCATTGCATCAGGGATGTCCCAGCCAATGTTCTCTAACGTGCTGTCCAGAGTGTTGTCTACCCTGCTGAAACACATGCGCAGCTACATCGTTTTCCCTCAGGTGGAGGATTTGCCTACAGTGAAAGGTGACTTTCTATGCCCTGGGAAATATCCCCAACATCATAGGTGCCATTGATGGGACACATGTGGCCTTGGTACCCCCCTGCAGGAGTGAACAGGTGTACAGAAACCGGAAGAGCTACCATTCGATGAATGTGCAGATGGTGTGTTTGGCTGACCAGTACATCTCCCATGTGAATGCCAAATTTCCTGGCTCAGTGCATGACGCTTACATTCTGAGGAATAGCAGCATCCTTTATGTGATGGGGCAACTCAATGGAGGCACTGTGTGTGGCTAATAGGTGAGGACAAGGACCCTATACAGTGTGAATAGTTGTCTGGGTATGAGGTTGTCCCTATGGGTTAGTGTGTGTCTAACAGTTGTCCCTCGAAATTTGCAGGTACCCCAACCTGTCATGGCTATTGACCCCAGTGAGAAATCCAAGGGCAAGGGCAGAGGAACGCTACAATGAGGCACATGGGCGAACTAGAAGGGTGATCGAACGGACCTTCGGCCTCCTGAAGGCCAGATTCCAGTGCCTCCATATGACAGGTGGTTCTCTGTACTACTCACCAAAGAAGGTGTGCCAGATCATCGTGGCCTGCTGTATGCTGCACAACCTGGCTTTGCTACGACAGGTGCCTTTTCTGCAGGAGGATGGTCCAGCTGGAGGTTTTGTGGCAGCTGTGGATCCTGTGGACAGTGAAGAAGAGGAGGCAGAAGAAGAGGATAGCGACTACAGAAACAACGTTATCCAGCAATACTTCCAGTGAGACACAGGTAAGAAGATGTCACTGCCTCACACATCTCATACTATTGTTTGAGCTATCATAAGTTTGTCATTTATACTCAGTGTATGGACCCTGACTTGTCACTTTACCTTTCCATTTAACAGATGTGGGTCCCACTTTGTGACCTCTGGATATTTCCTCCAGCCCTACAGCTGTGTTTCATCGGTATGTGGACAATTAAATTGACATTGCTATATTCCATAGTTATTGCAATTGCACATTAGTGAAAGCACAGTCTGACTCCAGATTGTTTTGTGATTGAAGTGTGTTTATTTCTGTGCAAATTAGTGGAGGGGGTTGTAAAATGGGCAGGGGTGATGGTGGAGGAATGTCCATGGCAGGGTCCAGTCTATTTGTTTCACAGGTGCATTGTCCAAAGGGGCATAGGAAGTGGAGCAAGTACAGTTGAAGGATGGACAGGGTGACAAAGTGGGACAGAAGGGTGACATTCAGGGGGGTCTCATTTCCTGGCAGGGGTCTTGGCAATGTTCTCTGTCTTGTTCCTGGATCTCAGGGACCATTTGCGGGGTGGCTCTCCATCTGCAGGGGGTGGGGTGCTGGTGTCGTGGTCCTGTGGCGGTGCACTAGCGCCGGCGGAGGTGGAGGGTTGTTCATCATCCAGGCTAGTGTCAGGGGCCCCTTGTTGTGCCACAGTGTCCCTCCTGGTGTTGACAAGGGCTTGCAGCACCCCTACAATGGTGAACAGGGTGGTGTTAATGGAGTTCAGTTCCTCCCTGATCCCCAGATAGTGTTCCTCCTGCAGCCGCTGGGTCTCCTGAAAGTTGGCCAGTACCGTTGCCATCGTCTCCTGGGAATGATGGTATACACCCATGATGTTGGAGAGGGCCTCGTGGAGAGTGGGTTCCCTGGGTCTGTCCTCCCCCTATCGCACAGCAGTCCTCCCAGTTCCCCTGTTTTCCTGTTCCTTTGTCCCATGAACCTTGTGCCCACTGCCACTGACCCCAGGTCCCTGATTTCTTGGGTTTGTGGGTTTGCCTGGGTTCCCTGTAGTGGTGGACACACTGCTGCTTGACGTGTCCTGGGGACAGAGGGATGGGCCCGCTGGGTGGGTGCTGTGCTGGTGTTTCCTGAGGGGGGAGGCTCTGTGGTGGCTTGTGACAGTGGCAGGGGAACCAACTGTCCTGAGGTCCCTGATGGGCCGGGCTGGTCATCTTGATCCAGTTGTGCAGAGCTGCTGTCATCACTGTGGGCCTCTTCTGTGGGGGGACTGGATATGTCTGGAACCTCCTGTTCGGTGATGTTGGGTAAGGGTCCTGCAGGGGTGTAAAGGCATGATTATTGAATCTGTGTGTGCCATTGTGTGCAATGGGTGAGTGACCCTGTACTCCAGTGCTTGCATTCTTGTCTAGGTCCTTGTGTGATATTTGGTTTGGGGTCTGTGTGGGTAGCTGTAGTGGACATGCTTTGGTGATGGGTGTCCATGCATTGTTGTTGCATGCAGGGCTTGTTGTTGGGATGGGTGGGTTGTGATAGTGGGACATAAGTGAGGTGTTGGAGTGATGGGTGTGAGGGTGAGGGTGGGGGTATGTGATGGCATGCAGGTAGGGTGGGGGATATAATAGTTAAGAGTTGACTTACCAGAGTCCATTCCTCCTGCTACTCCTGCGAGGCCCTCAGGATGCAGTATTGCCAAGACTTGCTCCTCCCATGTTGTTAATTGTGGGGGAGGAGGTGGGGGTCCACCGCCAGTCCTCTGTACTGCAATCTGGTGTCTGGAGACCACGGAACGCACCTTCCCCCGTAGATTGTTCCACCTCTTCCTGATGTCATCCCTAGTTCTTGGATGCTGTCCCACTGCGTTGACCCTGTCGACGATTCTGCACCATAGCTCCATCTTTCTAGCAATGGTGGTGGGCTGCACCTGTGATCCGAATAGCTGTGGCTCTACCTGGACGATTTCCTCCACCATGACCCTGAGCTCCTCCTCAGAGAACCTGGGGAGTTGTTGAGGTGCCGTGATGTGGTGTGGGTGATGTGTTAGGTGGTGTGTGTTGTGATGTGTGAGTGGATGTGTTGTGTGTTGTTTGAGGTGCGTGGATGTTGTGTGAGTGATGATATTGTGTGTCTGTGGATGCTAGTGTTGTTTCTGGTGGGGTCTGGCCTTCTTTTGAAATTTTGGTAGTAAGGTTTTGTGGGTGATGTGTGTGGGTGTTTTATATTGGGTTGGGCGTGTGGGTGTGGTGTGTGTATGTGTATCAGGTGTGTGTATTTCGAATTGTCCAATGTGGTTGTGTTTTGTAAATGTGTGTGTATTTTGAGCGCAGCGGTGTGTACCACCAATGGAATACCGCGGTTGAAAGACCACGTGTGGATTTGTGGGTCGTGATAGTGTGGGAGTATTATCGCCAGTTTATCACTGACCTTTGGTGTGGCAGACTTGTGTGGGTGTATGGATTATGACGGATTCCGAGCTGTGGGTCATAATAGTTGGAGCGGAATTCCGCCGCCACAGCAGTGTGTTGGCGGTCTTCTGCACGGCGTTAAGCAGGATATACCGCCAATGTTGTAATGAGGACATATGTGACCTGCTAGATTGTACACACAGAAAATAAATATACAGGCATTCATATGCAGACAGACAAAACCACGATGCACACAGACTCACATGCAGAGGCGCAAACATGAAGATAATACACACTCACACCCATTAACACACTGCATGCACACACACAATACATATTCACATACACACGCAGTCAGTAAACAGTCAGATAACACAAATAACAACATTTGCAGACAAATGTGGATGTTGGTTGGAGGCATGAAAAGATTGATCATTGTGTAATTGTATACACGGATGAACACATGGCTATGTGGCAATGGTGGCAAACAATGGTGAGCGGAATAATTAGGTGGACCAGTGTGGTTGCATAGCTTGATTGATGAAACAGTGGGTAGATGGCTGAACACTTGGTTGAGGGTTGATTGAAAATTTGTTTGGGTCCTGGGTGTATGGATATGTTCTTGGGTGAGAGTGGTGATGTTCAGATGGGGATTGGTGGATGGATGTATGCATGTGGACTATTGTATATAAAGGGATGAATACCTTTCTGAATGAATGGTGAAGAAATTAGTGCAAAGCTAGATAAGTGTAAGTTAAAGAATGGATAAACAGATGATTGTGGGTAGCAATATGGGTACAATGGTGTAAGTACAGACTGCATGAAATAAGTAAGTCATTTCTGGTTGCAAGGACCTGCTACAGTACAATGCGTATTTTATGAACAAGAATTACAAATCTGTTCTAACAATTGATTTGAAAACACAAGATTACCACATGAATCACTGAGCCTTTTCTGGACAACATGCCAAGCCTTCATGCCCAAGGACTGACTGTAAGCCAGGCTCTGTGCACCTCTACAGCTTCTACAAGCTGCAGACTGAAGTAGCATATGCAAAAGTGCTGCCAATTACAAAGTAGAGTAATAAGGCTCCACTTCATAGATTTACAAAGAATTATTATTTTATATTAATTTTCATCAGTTATCTAGTGGCCCTTTGTAAAGTGAAATACATATGCACAAGGCCTACTATAGCATATGGGTCTAACTATCTTTTGATGCCCTTACTTTAGTTTTCCAGTCCAAAGTCCCATTGTCCAAGCAAATTTCCTTCAATCTGCCAACAAAAGGTGTGTCACTGTAGACGGGTCTCCTCGAACGCATCTTGTAGCTCCTCGGACTGGTGCCTTTCGCGCGCCTCAAGCGGAAGACCCGCGCGTTCCCATGGTGACATGGGAACGCTTTCAGACGCCTGGAACCCGGATTTTCGGGTTCCCCCATCAAAAGAACAGACGGACTCCGGCAGAGAGGAGGAGGAGTTCTCTCCGAGGACGAGACCGACGAAAGGAGAAGAAAAGACGCCGCGCGCAGAGGAAGAAGAGACCGGACCGGAAGATATTTCCAGCTCGCCGCGGGGAACAGCCAGAGAAGAGCCAAGACCCGGGAAAAGGCACTTTCCGCCACGACCCTGGAGGGTCGTGGCTTAGCAAGGTACGGTCCTTGTTACAAGGACGCCGGCAATCAATTTTTTTTATTGGGGCACAGGGTGGAGGAGGCAAAGAGACGAGGGGTGGGATTGAGGAAAGGCAGGTAAAAAGGGGGGGGGCCACCGAGAACGTAAATGAACGGGTGAAAACTTTGGCAGAGCACAGAGAAAGAGACTTGTCATAAGTGCACCAAACCTCTCACCCCTCACTACCGGGCATACCTATATATCTCTCTATAGTTCTCACCCCCCCTGCATGTTTACACACTAAAAACAACGCCAGAACCCTACAAACCACTTACCTTTGTTTTCGCTCCTGTGTTTTGTTTTCGGTACCAACTGGGAAATTACGCGACTCGGCGCCATCCCGAAGACCTAAAGGAAGACAAAAGAACAGAGACGTTAGGAAAAAGAAGAAGTCAACTGGAACTGTTGCTATCAGACTTTTGTCGCACCATTAACTGCCATTACCTATTATTTCAACCTTCACAAAGAAATACATTTTCCCTCTCTACATACGGCCCAGAGTCCTCTGTACCGCCGACCCCCACCACATTCACACAAAACATGGAGAAGAACACCAAGAACGTTGAAGATCAAAATGCATAACCACAGATTCAAAATACATTTAAAGATTGTGCTTTTTTGGGAAAGCTTTCTGGAAAACTGATTGCAAGGCACCCTTATTATATCAACAACTGACTAAGTACAAAAGCACACTGAGTGAGCATAGAACAGATAAACAGGTTAAAAAAAATTGTCACTAACAGTCTAGCACTACAGTTTTCCAAAATGGGCAACACACAATAAAACTGATGTGATGTACTTCAGACAACGACCCAGCATGGGGTCACAAAACTGTGTGCACAAGTGTAAGTATGGGACAGCAGCTTCCTGTGGATACTTGTGAATGCCCTGATTAAGTGTGTGGCCGGGTTTTTGAATGATAATAGTATAGCCTTAAAGCCCACCATACCAGGCTATATCGGCCATTAAAGGCCCTCTCCAGCGTTAAAGGCACAAGCCAAAGGAGAGGTCCTTTAACAAGGGAGCAGGCCTTTAATGGCCGGTATAGTCACTTACAGTGGGCTCTTAGGCTTTTAAAACATTCCGCATAATGTTATGATTACTAAAACAAAGGCCTCACAGAGTTAAAATCCTCTTGGGGGCCATAAGGCCTTTTTTTACAGCAACAGCTCTTAATGACAACATTGGAACGTTGGTGCTCCTGGCTTTTACCGACCACGAGAAGCTTGTGGGACTCAATTGTTTTCAATGGAGCTCCCAACATTCAATGTTCTAATACATGTTACTTACAAGACAGGGCTGATTGCATATGCACATGAATATGTTTACTTTAAAGAATGTGTGTAATAGACATAGGTCCTATTAAAAAAAAAAGACTAAGGGCCTCATTACGACCCTGGCAGGTGCTTCAGTGGCAGTTGGACCACCACTAATGTGGCAGTCCGACAGCCACAATACGACCGTAGGGGCTGCACCAAGGTCGGACCGCCAGCCCAGCCACTTTTCCTCCACTGGAGGGGTTGGTGGTCCTCATCTGCCAGGGCAGTGCTGCAAGCAGCGCTGCCCTGGGGATTACGAGACCCTTCTCGCCACCGTTTTCATGGCAATAGCACCTCCTTGTAAAGGCTGGCAGAGACGGGGTGCAGGTAGCCCCAGGGAGCTCCTGCACTGCCCATAGCAGTGCAGGGGCACCCAGCTTTGCAGACAGTGAAAAGCGAGACCAGTGGTGGTGCACCCCTACACACCATAACATTGCAGCTGGCACAATTATGGGCTGGCGTCAATGCTGTGGGCTGTTTCCCACTGGGCCAGTGTGGGGGATAGGCTGTTAGGTGGAAGCCGAGGTTTCTGCCCGCCGGCATAGTGGGAAACAGGCTACAGCATTGTCTCTAGCTTGTAATAGAGCCAGCAGCAATGCTGTAGTCCACAGGGTGCACCAGCACCCTCGCACTGTTCACTGTCTCCCAGGCAGACAGAAAACATTGCGACGGTGCTGGCCAGGAGGACCCCTGCACTGCCCATGCGTCCCGCTGCACCCGTTCTCTGCCAGCCTTTTCATGGCTGTGAAACCGCCATGAAAAGGCTGGTGGAGAACAATGTTGTACTCTGCACACAGCACTGCCCTGGCAGATTACGAACTCTGCCACCGCCAGGCAGCTGGGATCACCAATCCTGGTGGTGCTGGTGGAACCCTGGCGGCCTGACTGGTCTTTATGTGTCTTTATGTGGCGGTTGGACTGCCACAGCAGCGACAATCCTGACCCCCACCACAGGGATGGCGGTCTGAAGACTGCCAGCCACGTAATGAGGCCCATAGTTTCAGGAATTGGGTTGTTGGTTGACAGGGGTGTGAGCCCTTCTCAAGCAAAACCCACTATCCTTGTCAGAATGAACTACATAAGAACCTAAATTACTGGGTGCTTAACCCACTGGTAGCTTGGCACAAAAGCAGTCAGGCTTAACATGGAGGTAGGGTGTGAAGTTTTTATGCAGCAAGCAAATAGATTAAAGTGGAAACCCAACACAAGAAAAATCCCACACCAATTTAGGTAAATTGAATAAAATGTAATAAAGTATTTGACTTAAAAATGACAAAAATCCAATCTGTAGAACTGGAGATATGCATTTTCAAAGTTTTAAGGTAAGTATAGCACCTAAAAGCACAAAGAGCCACTCTCTGCTATCTAGTCATGAGAAATCATGTTCAGGGCAACTGCGATGGAGCACAGGCCGGATACTGGATACAGGTTAGTCCCAATGAGGATTGTACCTCATGTTCTTGATACAGGGGTGTTACGTTGCACTGTCTCGCTTCTGAAGAGGGACTGTGATGTAAGGTCTTTTGCCTAGTTGCGGTGCGTTGGTTCTGATGAGGAGCTATGAGGGATCTGATGTGAGATCCTGCATTGTGTCACACTGCATCGATTCAGAGTGAACCCACTGTTAGGCCAGGAGGAGTACACTCTGGTGCCAGCAAAGGATCTCGGACCTGGAGGGCACCTCTTAGGGATGAGGACACACTCCAGCAGAGGCCAGCAGCGGGACACAGGCAGATCTAGTTGAATATGGGCAGATGCAAGACAGGTCTCTAGAGCTTGTCATGTCCTTGTAGCTCAGAACAAGAGGACAGCCATCTATCCCTTGGAGTCACTTTTGTGGTCCTCAGTTCAAGGAGCAGGTCCAGCCTTCCTTCCTCAAGCAACAGGGCATCAGTGACACAGTGCAGTCCTTCCGGTAGCAGGGCAGCAGAGCGGTCCTTCTTTTGAGTCTTCTCCAGGTCCAGAAGTGATCTGAATAGTGGGTCCGTGGTTCCTTCTTTTAGACCTGGTGATAGCTTTGACATGGGGAAGTGTCTGGAGTTATTCCCCTCACATGTGTTTGGAGTTCTCTTCCTCTCTGTTCTAGCTTCCAGTCTGTCTGCAGGCACAGTAGGCTAGTGGGAAGTTCTTTATGTGTGAGCTGAGGGTAGTGTCTTTGAAGTGCAAGTGTGACAGGTGACAGCTCCACCCCCTCATGAAGTCAGGATGGCTCATCCTGCCAACAGCCTGGTTATACACAAAGGTCAATTGCCAAATACACCCAGTCATGGACCCAGGAAACATGCTAGAGGCACCAAATGGTTAAGACAAGAAGATGCTAACTTTCTAACAGCAGCACTTTCAGAATTGTCACTTAAAATATGACTTTACCATTGGAAAGGGTTTTAAATTACAATTCTTCAGACACCAAACATGACATTCCAACCTGTTTCTACACAAATGTTACACGTTTTTAAAAATGTAATAGGGTAACACAATATTATCTTAGTGGAAAGGGAGGTCTTGCAATAGTAAAAAACACATTTTAGTTGGTTTCACTATTAAGACATGTAAAACGTTAAAGTGCATGTCCAACTTTTAAAATACAATACACCCTGCCCTATTGGCTGTTAAGAGCTCTTGCCTAGGGGTGACATATTTATTAAAAGGGAAGGTTTAGGCCTGGCAAAAAATGTGTTTTGCCAGATCAAAATGGAAGTTTAAAACTACACACACAGACTGCAATGGCAGGCCTGAAGCAGATTTTTAAAGGTCTACCAGGTAGATGGTACAATACATGTTGCAGCCCCACTAGTAGCTTTTACTTTAAAGGCCCTGGGTACATGTAGTACCACGTTTGTGGAGACATATAACTAAATTAAATGTGCCAAATGGGATAAGACAACTTTACCATAGTTATAGGAAAGACCACCAGCCCTTGAGCAATGGTTAGCCGTGCACAGAGTACTAAAAGCCAACAAAAATGGTTCAGGAAACACAGTTGATAAAGGCAAAAAAATTGGGAATTACCCTGCAGAGAGGGCAAACTCCAATATATAGAAAATATTTGTTTGCACTCAGTGCATAGCCACTGAATCATTTTACTTAAATTTTTTCATGTTTGTTGGAGCACAGTACAACTTTACAAGATTGCTTAAAGATTAATCTCTTGGTTTTCCCAGCCCAAATAATAGAGCCATTACAAAATTATTTGGTCAATGACCGCCGGGTTGGTGGACCGCGGGAGCACCGCCGACAAGCCGGCGGTGCTCCAATGGGCATTCCGACCGCGACGGTAAAGCCGCGGTCGGACCGGCAACACTGGCGGTCTCCCGCCAGTGTACCGCCGCCCATTGGAATCCTCCAAGGCGGCGCAGCTAGCTGCGCCGCCGAGGGGATTCCGACCCCCCCTACCGCCATCCAGTTCCCGGCGGTTCTCCCGCCGGGAACCGGATGGCGGTAGGGGGGGTCGCGGGGCCCCTGGGGGCCCCTGCAGTGCCCATGCCAATGGCATGGGCACTGCAGGGGCCCCCGTAAGAGGGCCCGCTAGTATTTCACTGTCTGCATAGCAGACAGTGAAATACGCGACGGGTGCAGTAGCACCCGTCGCACCTTCCCACTCCGCCGGCTCGATTACGAGCCGGCTTCATGGTGGGAAGGTAGTTTTCCCCTGGGCTGGCGGGCGGCCTTTCGGCGGCCGCCCGTCAGCCCAGGGGAAAAGTCAAAATACCCGCCGCGGTCTTGCGACCGCGGTACGGTATTTTGATGGCGGGACTTTGGCGGGCGGCCTCCGCCGCCCGCCAAGGTCCGAATGAGGGCCTTAGTTTGCTACAGATTTTCAAAACGACAAGATTTCAACTGCACATTTTCAATGAAGGAACCAAAATCATGATTTTGGAATAATAGTTCCAAGCCAGTAAGGACTATGCACAGTAAAAAACACACTGCACCACTTCCATACAAGTCCAATTTACACAAGTGGGAGCAATAAGCCAATGATCAGCACCACCTTCCTGTCCCAAATGGTAATTATGACAAATTGCAATGGTATTCACAACATACACCTATTGCTCCAATCTGTCATACCATGATTCAAAAAGTAGAAACGGTGATGCACCATCAACACAATGAAAAATATGAAAAGTCCAGGCAATAAATTCCACATGTCATTGTTACCTCATCATCATACGAAGAGCTTCAAATCAGAAAGTTCAATCCTTTTATGGTTTCATCCAAGATTGTAAGGTTAAAATACAGCCAGCCAACGCATTTTGTTTAACTCTGTAAACTTCTTCAGGGCTGTAACAATACATCACATAACATGAAAGACTAATAAAGCATTTAAAAACACAACAATGTTGCACAGAGCAAATCCTATGTGTGACCAAACTATCCGCTTACGGGGAGGATAATACAATCAAGAACACAGTCACATTGTTCCAATGATACAGTCCTATAACTTACAATATACCATATTGTGCCAAATTCATAACAAATGAGTTATACATTTTACTTCAGGGACAGATAGGAGAAGGCAGTGAAAGGGAAAAAAATATTACAAATTATCCCAGCAAGACCCAAAGTAACACTAAGCAACATTACACATTTAAAGAAATCTTTCAGAAAGGCAGGATACAATGCCTCACAACTTTACGTTATACATCAGATGACCAATGTATGCTACAATATATATCAGTTACTCATCCAGCTCTAATTGAGAATCACCCTTTCAGTTTATTATCTTGATCAAATTCAAAATATGTTTAAAACATTTATCCACTATCCCTTCCCATCATAATCTCTCATATCAATATGTATATTGGTACACATTCTCAATGTTATTCCTAATGGTCATTCGATTTGGGATGGTTTTTTGATGTAGAGGCCATCCCCTTGAGTAGTAAATTGTGATATGGACTGGCATATATTAGGCAAGAGGATGTAAATATGAGGGGTGTCATGAAGGCAGGTGGGTTGTGGAATTTGGATGTGAACAGTTATTCCCCCCTTTTTTTCTTCTTCTTTTTTCCTTTTAAATGTGTGCTCCTACATGTGGTTGGATTTTACAACTTAGCAATATGCTTTTAGAATACATTTTTGAATAGTGACAATGTCTGAAAGACAATTGTCCCCCCGATCATGATGCAAAATCTGCTGTACAGATGCAGACATGTAAAATAGCAGCAGTAACCAGGTTGCAACCCAAGATGGTCTCAGATATACTCTCAGCAGTCCAATCATCACACAAAAAAAGAAACATCGCCTCCCAGTGAAGTATAACTATATCCTGGGACAAGAGCTGGATGCCCTAGAGCTACCATTCCAAGGATGACAGATTAGAAAATACCCCCACTGACATAATTTGATTAAGGACCTCCGTGAAGGAATAGACTCAGCACATGCATGAGTTTAATTTATATTGCATATTTGCAGTAGCAAAACTTGTGGCTGTTAATGCCTAAACATGACAAACAATGTTTTACAGTGTGGGATTTATCAAACATAAAACATTCCACATTGCAAAATGCAGTACAACCCTTCAAAGTCATCTACCTGGATCATGTCAGTCTATTTAAACCAAAAAGTACAAATCTGTATTGTCAGCATTAGATTGAGGCACATGCTTTATGTGGGTGTGGCCATAGTGCCAGGTCACAGCTCATGCAGCCACTAAAAGACTTGTCGTACTTAGTAGTGATGGGTGGAGTTCTTACCTTTCAAAAGCAGGCTTTTATCTCTAGAGTAATAGTGAAAGAGATTTTTCTAAGGTGGGAGTAAGTCTCCAATTTTCTCTACCTTTAAGACTAGTTCATATTGGGTAAACAAGAGAGTTAACAGTATGCTTAAAAGCGCCTTGATCTGTTTACTGTATGCACTGAGAGTTTTAAAAAATGTGTTGTCATGTTTTGTTGAACGGTACACCTTATGAAATGTTGTTTGGTATCATAATGTATGCACAATATGTTCCAGGAGGGCAGTATCTAGGCTGTCATGTCTTGGGGCCTGATTTAGATCTTTGAGGAGAGGAATACTCCATCACAAATGTGATCGATATCCCGTCCGCCATATTAAGATCCTATTATATCTTATGGGGATCATAATACGGCGGACAGGATAGCTGTCAAATTTGTGATGGACTATCCCATCCACTGAGATCTAAATCAGGCTCATTGTCTGTTAAAGGCTTAGTAGTTTACCCAGCTAAGCACCTACAATGGCTTTGCCATCATCTGCTTTGATTAATTGGTTAACAAAGGTCAGAGAGGTCCTGTCAGAGGAATAGGGAATACCGGAAGAGTTTTCCTAAAAATAAAGTGAACAAGGACAGTGACTTTACTACAGCTACTCAGAAAAAGAAAAAAGGAAAAGGAATCCACTGAGGGAAATGTATCATGTGACCCATCCAGTACATCCGAACAGTGCTTCCTCCAAAGCTTCTGTGAACTGTGCATCTAATAATGTCACAAGATGTGTCTGATTTGGAACTCCATCTAAATGAAAAGAAAATGGTGCGCAGAGTGTGTTCCAGATATTGAAGATCCTGACTATGCAGCAGAAAAGCTGCACAATGAGTAAGGAATACACAGTCACTACAGGTGTGTCAAATGAGTCCAAAAGTAACCTGATAGGCACTCCACTGCAACATGGTGTCTAGTAGAAGGATTTTGAGTAACCGATTCTAGGCTCAGCAAAGACTGTGCAAAAATCACACACCTGTCAATTAAACCATGATGGCATCATATTTCAGGGACCGTTCACCATTGACTGGTATAGAAATACTTGTTTGCAAATCTACATTGCCATGATTCAATGCATGATGCAGATTCCTATCTTATAGGAAACAACTACAAACATTTATATTGCTTTAATCAATAGGTCATTTGTTTTTGCACACATATAATGGCACATGGTTAGAGTTCCTGTTTAATCAATGGGCACATCACACCTTTCCAACAGGGGAGCTCAAACCCAAATGTGTTGTAAAATTCCTATAATTTAAATCTCCAACAAGGTATAGGTTAGACCCAGATCCTTATTTCAATAACCACAATTACACAAATCTGTCTCATGTCTTTCTTTCCAGACTCAAAATGATTTATCCAATGGTATTTTTCAATTAATATACTAAACAGTGGTTTCTGGTTTTGAATGAAATATATTTACAATCAGTATAGAGAAATTAGGTTTGACAAATTTGGGGATTACACAAATTATTTTCTCCTTGCTACGTTCCTAGGCCTAGAAACGTCATTCTTTTGATTGACACTCTTCAAAAACAACATATTTTTGTTTTGAAAGTGCATGAGAATTGGTTATTGCATTGATATGTAGACAGAATTATTTCTGAACTGTAAGTGAGAGCAGGACTTAATAGTGATGAGATGTATAGACTAACAGCTAATTTGGTGTTTAGGAAGATGCCTACTGAATCTAAAGGAACGTGTGTTTGGAATGCACAGAAGAGATCTGCAAGTAGAGTGTACCCTAGAAATGTAAATATTATGTTAACCCTTGTGGTATTGGTAAGCTTTGTCCGAATTAGATTAATGGTCATCTCTTAGACACCATCACACAACGTGTAGTGCCCAAATCACCAAAGTCAATATACATTTGTATACACTTCACCTTGGTGTATTTCTACTTTTATTTACCAAGTGTAGATTTACAACTAGGTGTAGACTTACATGCCTCCACTTCCTCAATCAGGCATTGGAATCTCCTACAACTGGATTTTTACTGTAAAATTGCCACTACTTAACTTTGCGCACATAGGTGGAGCTCTCCACCACCAAGTCGGAGATCTCACTATGGGAAAGTATTTAGAAAATTATTCAAGCATATTGTTCTGTAAAAAAATATGAAAACTAGTTCAATGTTTAGCATAAATGTAATTTTATTTAAAACATGTATTATTAACCTAATAAAATAAAATGATAACTACATTTCCTCATCAAATTGAAAAAAAAAATGATTACATCATTAATTTAAATATATTAAGATACATTATACATTTTAAGGATAATTTATCAAATCCCTCCATCAATAAAACTGTATATGTAGCACATTTTGTTAAATGTTATGTTTTGAATTAATTTAAATTAGGCTGCATTTCTTAATGAAGTTTAATTTAAGTTTTAATTGGGTTTATTATCACATTTTTAAATAATAAAATAATTATATGCAATTTTGAGCACACACACATATATACATATATATATATATATATGTATATATGTAGATAGATAGATAGATAGATAGATAGATAGATAGATAGATAGATAGATAGATAGATAGATAGATAGATAGATGAACTATATGCAACTTAAATGTCAAAATAATTTAATTGATTTAACATTCAGTTCTATGGGTGTTATTTTATTTCCTGCCTGCATTGTTTTCTTTTGGAGTGTCTTGCAGCACCTGAGTGGCCCTGCATGGTGCCTGTCTTACTCTAAAGCTGGAATATATTCACAACTTTTTTAACACTGGCTAATCTCCGATTGACATATTTAACTCTATAGCAAGGCCACAGTATAGAGTGTAGGAAACTGGACATGGAAAGTTAAATGTCACCCATGGACTGCACCACTTATTCAGCCACCTATTAGAATGACTAAACATGTGAAAACCTGCAGGCAAACCTGTCAAAATAGCGTTCTGTGAAAGAATCCTACTTTTAAATATTAAATAAGTCACCCCAGGTAAGCCTTGTAGGCCTCAAGCAATGGTGCCTAGTATATAAAGGTGGTACATGCAACAATTTAATGTTGGCATATACCTACAGTGACTAATCTCTTAAACCTATTTTCACTGTAAAGGGCTATAGTTGTCTCATGAAAAAACTAAAGTACACAATAAAATCATAAAGCTGATAATTTTGGATTAGGATAAAATACAGGGTCAATTTACACAGCATTTTTAATATTTATAAAAGGCCTAATTTTTGTGAAGTCAGATTTGAGTAAATATTCAGGAAAATGGACTTTCAAAATGTTACACTTTATCTGCCTTAGCCTCTATTAGGCTAATTAGCATTAACTTGTTGGCAGATGTCCCTGCTAGTACTTCCCCTTACTGAGGTGTGAAACCTGTTCCCAATCCAGAAACATATGCTAGGCTTAGACCTTCTGACAGCTGGGGATGAGAAATGTAATTTCCTTCAGCCACAAAGGACAGCTGGAAAGGGTCCAGGAACTTCATTAATTTGAAAGGGTCTTGGAGCTTCATTCATTTGAAAGGGACTAGGGTGAGACCTGCCTGTTCATAGTTAAATGTAAAAGGAGCCCTGAGGAAGGGATGCGTTTTGTTCTTGAGGCCATCTATGGCCAGCTTGGCCACAAGCTAGTGGAAGATTGTTCCAAAACCAGTTTGGAATAACTGCAGTTGAGGGGACATATTTGATGTGGCTCAGAATATTGCACTTTAGGATAGTTTGCAGTAAGGCAAACAGGATGAGCTGTAAAAGTGTGAAATGTTTTTTCTCATTTGTTAGAGAGTGACCAGGAGGACCCCTACCCATTGGCTAGAGAGAGCTAAAAAGCTGGCACCTCACCGATAGCTCATCAGAATATTCTCTGGGCCTACACAAGAACAGAAGAGCAATGGACTTGCTGTTTGGTACCTAAGTGGACTTCTGAAGTGCTGGACCTACTCCCACTTGAAATCAGGATTAAGAAGTGGACTCCAAGACTGACTCCGAGGCTGTGGCTATAGAGGCAGTACATGCTGCACAAGGCCTTTTTCCTAAAGTGCCCAACTGGAAGTGAAAATGGAGTGGACCATGCTGGTGGCCTCTGGTGGAGTGATCCTGTACTATATGTCCTATCCCTGAGGTCCTGAGAGCCTTAGAAATAACCAACCAGGAGCTGTTTGAAAAAGTCTGAAAAGTAGGGGCTTAGATTTATTTTCTTCCTTGACCTCTGGAGTGTCAGCAGGACCTTGTGGCAAAGGTATCTGATTTTGATCTAACTTTGTCAGATACAGGTTTGGGTTTGCCCCACTAGAGGACTTTGAGCAGTTTTTTGAAAGAATGTGTTAAAGTCCTTTCTCTGTAATCAATTAAATGTCTACTGACAACAACAATCTAGATTATTTTAACTTCCACATTGATAGAACCACAGCATGGCTGTCATACAGTTCTTAGAGGACCCCAATATCCTTAATATCGCTCAGGAAGTGAGACAGGTCACTCAGCTGGTGGGTCAAGTTCTAGATCTTCTCGCAACTGCATGGTCTGTCCTGTGGTACTCCACTTCCCCCACAGTTGTATAGTTCATTTTGCAGTGCCATTTACCTTCTGCATACTTACCTTTCCTTTCTAACTTAGATGCTCCCCCTTAAGAAGACCCTAGTACTTGGTCACCAAATTCAAATTAAACCTTAAATTATCAGGTTATCCGCTCTTACTCCCAGGATCCCTGGAAACAAGTGTAGAGAGTTACAATAGCTGAAACCAGTCAGCCCTGGAGGACATAGCCTCATTGAAAAAGGTATAAACTAACTCCTGTAACTTCTCTGCACCGTGGTTTAATCACAAACTGACCACAAAAGGTCCTGCCACCAATTGGAGAGAAAATGAAGAACTACTCTTAATAATGCAGGCAAATAAATAATACTGAACCGACCAAGAAATATGCAAGGGAAATCTTTTCTATTGTAAAATTCATGACACATCCCGTGGCAGCTATTACAGGTATATTTCATTCACAAATTATTTGCAACAATTTAGCCACCTTCTTCTTTGACAAAATCACCTGCATCCATGAATCCTTTGGCTCTCAATCTGAGACTCATGTTATGTCCATAAAAATGTCCACCTGCATTCTCCAAGTGCTCCTTAGTGGCTGAAAAAAGGCTTACTCGATTTACAACCATTCCTATCCAAGGAATGTTAGATCTTATTAACAACAGGAAGTTAGGCGCCCCCAGCAATACCTGCCTCCCTTCCATCCTAATGACCAACCATGAAGGCCTTTAGGTCAGGACCCTCACTCTAGAAGCCCTGGGAAGCAAGATTCACCGAATATGACAGTGGCAGCAGAGGTGACTCTGGGCAATATGGCGGGTGCATTGGCGCTCAAATAATAGAAAGACTGTGAGACCAAGAGCGAGCGGGGTCTGTGGTCGAGTGCGGCCTGCACTGAACTGGTGCCGAGTCAGACTGCGCTCCATTAAAAGAAAATTTGGCTGCTGATCATCCCGAGGTTGATTTCCTCTCAGTGTTGTTACCAGTCCATGGTGGCGTGGCAACACGGCAATGCTACCTCTCCGATCTCAGCACACGGTAGCTCGAGAAAGGTATTTACCTGGCCAACTTCAGAGGGGGTACACCGCCATATGGATTGGATTGAACATTGAGGCCTGAAAATGTAGCAGAGGCGCCTACTTGTAGCCTGTCTGACTTTAAGTTGGCATCCTTGTTTGATAGGCCTGACCCGACTCGGATGACACACTCAGACTGACCATAAGTGGTGCTGTAGCTTAACTTTAACAGGCTTTAATCTACTCCAAATGAGAGTGACTACCTGAAGGTGCATAACTGTGACTGCTTGTAGGAATGCTGATGTAGGAGTCAGGCACATGGAAGGAGGATCTGGTGATTGTGGTTTGGTCTCCCTGGATTGGGGTGATTCCATACATCATGCAGAATGGTCTACTATAGGGCCCCAGAAGACTCAATCAATGAATAATTGGTATAGCCTAGCTTATCACCCATGGGGTCTCAAACCTTGGGGAATGTGAGATGTTGAGCCGCACCATTGTTCCTTTGCTGGGAAAGTTTGATCACTTTGTCTTGTGCTATCTTACAGGACATTGCTTGAGCTGGACTTTCCAATGCGACACTCTCGTACCACACTGAGATAACCTGATTTGTAAACCTTCGGCAGCCATTCTGCGCCCACTACTATTGAGTATTGCCAGCCTCTATGTTGCCTAAAAAGGCTCAGCCTAACAATGTTTAAAGCTATTTCAGACCGGCAGAGACTAGATCAGAGAGTGCTACCCCGCCCTGAGAGCACCCATGTTGCTGACCAGAGATGACCTCCTTTTCTCCTTATGGGAGTTCAAAAGTGAATTGAGGGAAAAACTCAAGGAGGACATTAAAGCATATTTTGAGTCCGTCATGACTGAGGTGAACTCCTGCGTGGGCTCCCTCCAATCCGATGTCAACTCTGTTGTTACTCGCACCTTGGACCTAGAGAAGAAAGGAAGATGGAAGGCTGTATAAACCCCATTGATAAAGGGCTAAATCTACTTCGATCTCAATTACACTCTGCACTCCTCAAATATGAAGATCTAGACAATCACGCCCATAGAGATAACATACTGGCACAAGGACTGGATGAGGGCAGTGAGGATCCTGACCTAAAGGCCTTCATGGTTGGCAATGAACACCCAGAGGTGTGGCTGGAGCTGGTGCACAGAGTTGGTCTTCAATACCCTGGAGAGGGGAAATGACCAAGAGACATTTTAGCCAAGGAAAGCTCATTTAGGGTAAAGGAACTGATCCTCCAGATGCCCAGGAAGCGCAATACTATAGCTTTCCAGGGATCAGCCTGTTCCTTGTGCCAGTATGTTGTGCCAGTTACCCCAGCACACAGACTACAGTTCTGCCCAATTATTGATGCCTTGAAGTCCAAACACATCAAATACAGACAGACTTATCCCTTTGGTATAGCTGTTGAGCTCAACAACAAACAATATCACTTTGCACTGGGCAGCCTAGTTACTGGGAATCGCTGGATCTTCAGAGGTTACGGAACATGGAGAGGCACTGCTCCCACCTGGCAGCAGCAGAAAAAAATGAGGGAAACCTCACAAGAAATGAAGATGAAACAAAGCCCCTCTTGCTCACTTTGCTCCTGATGAAAAGACATTTGGGGACACTCTAGCCATTGTTAATGACATAGGCCCTTTTCCCCAGATTTAAACTTTGACTTAGATAATGGGCACTAGGCTCCCCTCATCATGTGTTATGTGACCCTGGGTCTTCCGCTCCTTGTTTGAAATCACCAAACTGCACCATTCTAGCTTTTCCTGCTCAGATGCACAGTGGTACCCAGCAGGCATGAGAATGTTAAAAGCTCTCTGTGGGGTATCAAGGTGGGTATCTGTCCACTACCTGATGCAGTGAAATGCAGATGTTATAGAAGGTAGATGTAGAACTCTTATTCTAAATGTTTTGTTTTACTGTTTCTTTTTTTTTGTTGACCTCTGCATAGATGATGCCATGTTCTTTATATATGGGAGGATTGGGGGGTGGAGAGGCCAGAGAGTAGGCTATTATGTCTTCAGCTGCTCCTCATGGCTGAACACTGGAGACAGTTTTGCAAAGCCCTGACATAACTCCTTGCATGACACTCAATATCTTGGCATCACTTTGAAATATTAAATGGCAGGGATGTGGGGCACAACCCTCTCCAGAGTGCCGAACCACCAAAGGATTCTGGAGGTTTCGCGCTACCGGACCTCCTTGTGTACTACAGAGTGACGCAACTTCGTGTAATGTCTGAGGGGTCCCTTATGGCTTTGAACAAACTCTGTCTGCACATGAACTGGGTGGTGGTGGGATGCACATTATGGGATATCCTATGGAAACCCAGACAAGATCGCCCACAGAATGAATATTTAAGCACTCCCCTGGCCACCATTGTTAAAGTTTGGGACGCAGTAACAAGAGCATATGAGCTGTCACCCTTCCCCTCCCCATATGCCCCTATCCGCAATAATACAGCCTTTCCCCCAGCACAACTTCAGGGACCCTTTGATAAATGGAGGGAGGGAGGATGCTTGACGATCACCAGCCTATTTCACTGACATTCGAGAACTGCTGTTGTGACTTTAATCTGCCCCCTTCAGAAATGTTTTGTTGCACTCAGTTGAAGCACTGAGTACTGCAGCCACAGGCATGCATGGCTGCTACTAGAGAGCTGCTCCCCATTGAACTATTTGTTCAACAAGCTGGGACAACACTTGGTTGTATTTCCTCTCTCTATGCCTTACTGATATCCGCCGCCTGCACACCCACCCCACACCATATAACCTGTTGGGAACAAACTATAGGTATCACTATGTGTGATCAGCAATGGCGTACACTTTATCGAGACATCTCTAAGTTTAGCCATTCTCTGGGTCTGAGGGAGGCACATCACAAACTTCTCTGTGATTGGTACCTTTATCCAGAGAAACTTAAAAAGATTTTCCCAAATACATTCAAAACCTGCTGGAGGGGGTGTGGGTTGCTGGGGGACTTTAGAAGCATATGGTGGGATTGCCCAGTCATCTGGCCTTATTGGAAAGAAATACTGTCACAACTTAAAGGGATTTGAGGCTCCCTCTTTGAAACACCAGGGGGTGACCACTCTATATTGTGGCTTTGTTTGGTGGCAGCTACGATGACCTTAGCAGAAGCATGGGAGAGACCTAAGGCCCCATCCATGTCCCAGTGGCACACCCGACTCTAGTAAGCCCTTTCCATGGAACATCTGGCTGATATCCTGACTGACATGAGGAAAGGCTTTGACTATATTTGGGGTCTCTTGCTACAATTCCTCTCTAGGGAGCTTGCGCTCTTTTTGTGCCATCCCCGCGTATGAGCACTTCCCCTCTTCCAGATGTAGAGACTCCCGAATCCATGCTCCCCTGGATGTTGCTTCCTCTGTTTCATGATCTCACACCCACCAAAGAGAGCTCCCATTTTAAAAAAATGTTTTGCAATCACTGCCTTCTCCATGCTAATTGGTTCGATTGCTCTTTTATATTCTGTGTTAGTTTATTATGTTTATCTGTTAGAATGTTTTACTCTAAAGTGTGGCACCTTGTTTAACTATTCCACATCACTGAACAATAGCCATGATGCATTGTTTATGTGTATTTCTATGATGTAAGCCAATTATTTGGAAATTCTGAAACTGTCAGTAGCTTGTTACTGCTGTTGTCTTATAGACATACTGTATTGCCAGTATGATGCTGTTTCTTGTACCACGTAAACTCCAATAAAGAAAATTTGAAAAACAAAGTACTTCCAAAGTCAAAAACTTCCTTTTTATAACTTATAAGTCATCCCTAAGGTCTGCCCTAGGTGCCTCAAAGGTAGGGTGCCTTTTTATAAAAATCAAAGACAATTTTTTGTGGTACCAATTGTGCTAAATCGATTGTGAGAATATTTTGTTTTTTATTCACAAAAGTATCCGGTAAATTGCCTAGTTCGATGGTAAGATTTCATTTCTCATGTATTAGCCATACGGTTATGGAGATTTCATTTAAGTCTGTCACTTGATTAGCTAATAAAGCAGATTGGCTTATCAAAGCAATTGAGATCCCAGATAATGTCTTAAAAATGTCCCCCATGATAGCTAAGACAGAGAAGGTAGAAGGTGTCTTGTCCCCGCCATTTTCTCTGGGCCCGGGTTTGTTTTGTTTCTTAACTCATGGCTCTCTACCATAGTGTTAAGTTCTTTGAGTAGGCCCAAATCATCATGAGTGTCGTGTAAATATGAAGGGGTGTAAATATAGTAATAAACTGGATTATCTTCCTTTCTGTATTTGGAGTCAGAGTCGTTATCCAACACTAGGTCATACGCCCCAGGAAGAGCAACTGTTGTAGCTGGAAACACTGTATTTATTTTGAGCAGTCACAATGAATTGATTGGACGAGGTTTCAATGACACTGGAAGAGTCAATAGAACGTTGACTGTTAATACTGAAACTTGAATCTGACTGCACAGAGGTATTGGCCAAAAACATATTGGTTAGCAGTTGTTTAGATTTTTTTACTGGGGTTCAGTGCTGCAGTCAGTAAGTATAGACATTGCAAATATTCAAGATGTTTTAAACTGATAGTAATCTCAGAATGTTAAACGAAAGAAGCTACTCCGTTTCAGAAATAATATTGCCTGCTTCAAATAGTTTGACAGAGTAGACGAAAATTACAAACATGAACAGGAGCAATTAATAGCAATATTTGCATCTCAATGCTCTACGTAAGTTTTAAAATCACACAGAGTGCTACAGACCCTTTTCAGTGACTACTTAATTTTCAAACCTTATCAATTAAACGAACAGCAGAGAATGTTAAGAAAAAATGACTCTACCTAGTGTCATTACAGAAGTTTGAAATGTCTTCATTCGCCCAACCAAGAGCTACCTGTCTGATACATGACTTTTTTGCAATACTGATTAATGTTTTACACTTTGAAAGTTGCCACCTGAAAAAAGCAAGTAGGTAGTGCATTTATTTGTCGAATTCATTTTTGCACGGTCCGTGGGAGATTCCATATATATGACATTGCTTCTTAAAAGAATGATCTGTGTATTTAAACAATGAACCTTATTCCAGCCATTTAGGAACACAAGGTATATGCAAATAGATTGCTTTATATAATGAATGCAACACTACTAACTCAAATTACATTTGTACACTAGAGGTGTTTTCAGATAAGAAAATGTTGTAATGTTTACAACCAAAAAAAATGGAAGTACCGATTAAAACTAAAAAATAAAATGTTCTTTGAATGAGGCTATAGGTATCAAGTGACTATCAATGACATGATTGAATAATGTGACTATAAATTATTTCCACCATGACAAGGAGCTATTACTCTGATCCCTTGACCAGACACTGACAAGCTCTCATATGCAAACTTTGACAATTAACATTGTTTCATTATTATTCAAACAGGATATATGATTAGTGTTGGACCTGGCCCTTTCTGCAGGGTCATCCCCAGACTTTTTGCCTTCCTCCTTCTATTGTTTTTGCTGAATTTGTTTGTTGTTGGCCTTACCTGTCTGTGCACTTTACCACGGCTAACCACTGCTAATGTGCTCTCTGCTTAAAACATGTTGAATTGGCTTGTACTCAATGGGCATATTTAATTTACTTGTAAGTCCTGCCTAAAGTTGCACTACCTGTGCCCAGGGCCTGTAAATTAAATGCTACTGTGGGTCTGCAGCACTGTTTTTTCCACTCACTTAAGTTGCAATTTAAAAATGTCTCTGTGTTTCTATTGAAGCCTAAGTGATGTATCAAACAGCCATTTTCACCTGGCAAAGTAAACATTTTTTCTAAGCACAAACCTTCCTTTTTAATACATGTAAGACCCCACTAGGGTAGGCCCTAGGCAGCCAAAAAGGCTGGGTGAAATGTGTTTAGAAAGTAAGACATTTTCTTTTAAGTTTTACATGTCCTTGTAGTGAGAAACTCCTACATTTGTTTTTCCCCACTGCATCGCTACCTTTTGAGAGGATATCATTGGAATTACCTTATTACATTTCATACTTGCAATTTCCAAACAGGAACAAGTGACCAGTTAATTTTACGTGTCTCTGGAATTACAATTTAAAATTCAAACTTATGGTGAAGTTGGATTTTTATTTGCAATTCTGAAAATAGCACTTTTAGAAAGTTGGCATTTTCTTGCCTTAGATATTTGGTGCCTGCAGCCTGTCTCTGGGTCACACGACTGGGTGTAGATGACAGCTGTGCTTTGTGTATTCCTCCAAGTCAGCCAAACAAATGGGGAGCTTAGATGTGACAGGATGGGTCATCCCTGACAGGATCGGAGTGAGGAGCTGGACCCAACACCACTTACACTTGAATAGGCTGTGTCCTGGCTCCACACAAATTGCTGCATACCCCTTGTAGCTAGTCTGGAGTGGATGCCAGGAAGGGAGGGCACCCATGCGCTTCAAAGGCATGGCTCTAGAAGCTTTTTCCACATCAAAGGCAAAACTGGGTATACATACTGGACCTCTTTCATCAACTGTACACCTCTAGACCTGATACTCTGCCAGGAAGAAGGACTGCTGTGCGGAGGAAAGGACTGCCACACTCATGGAATGCTACTCTGAAGGAATTTCCTCCCTTTTGCCTGCTGCCTTCTTGCCTAGGTGAGAAGGACTGAACCTGCATCTCTTGAACCCAGAACCCAGAGTGACTCCAACAGCTAGTTGGCTGACCTCCTGATCTGAAGCCTCGGGGACAGAACAGGCTTCCAACAACCTTGCATCTGCACCTGGATGCTGCCATCTGCAGTAAGTCGTGCCACCCCAGTCCTGGGCCCTTGGAAGTGGGCTTAAGGTGCTCTGCCAGCCTCAGTTAGTCCAGTGGAACCAGTGTATCTCCTCTGCTGTGCGACGCAACCCCGAGCAGAACCAACATAAATTTGCTGCTGCATGGATTGTACCCAATGCAAAGACCGGCGTTGGTGCCGTATCTTGTAACACCTTCAAAACTGCTACGGCCCATCGCATCCTCAACGCTAGACTTTGCATTGCAAGCCCCGTACATAGGGTTCTCGACGACAACGCAGGACCATGCATCCTAGCCTTGCTGCATCTCTGAAGCGACACATCGATTTGGCTACATGACACATCTTCAATGCGGATCCTCGCAATGCTTCCCAAGCAAGGATTTAAGGTACTTTGTTCAGCGGACCAAACTGGGTCCCTGTAGCTAGCCCATGCTCCATTACCCACCCACAAGCTTTCCAGCTTTTTAATGAACGTTTGGAAACACCACAGAACACATTTTTGTACTCACTTTATGCAAATAAATACAGTAAAGAGATTTTAAAAAGAAAGTTTAGAAACGTCATTTCAGGCTTCAAAAACAAAAGACTTAATAAAACATTCAGATGACGTAGGAACTGGAATATTTGATGTTTTTAAATATTTGGTAGGGTGTGTGTTCGATATGTCAGCTTTAGATTATTCTCCCCCAAACGATTTGCCCTCACCGACTAGTTTTCTAATTTCATTTTTGTTGGCCTTAGGACTCTCTGCAGTCTACCAATGCTAACCAGTCCTAAAGTGCTTATGTTCACTCCTTAACTCCTAGAAAAATAGGCTTGCACCTGACTGGCACTTTTAATTTACTTATAAGTCCCTAGTAAAGTGGTATACCATATACCCAGGCCCTGTAAATTAAATGCTTTTAGTGCGTCTGTAGCATTTATTGTGTCACCCACTTAAGTAGCCCCTTAAAACATGTCCCAGGACTGCCACTGCAGTCTGAATGCAGTTTAAAGTGTCAATTCAACTTGGCAATGCAACTCACTTGCCAAGCCTTAACCTCCCCTTTTATTGCATATAGGTCATCCCTAGGTAGGCCTTAGGTAGGCCATAGAGCAGCGCAAATTGTAATTAAAGGTTTGGGCATGTACTTTTATGTTTTACATGTCCAGGTAGTGAAATACTCCTAAATTTGTTTTTTGCTACTATGAGGCTTAACCCTCCCATAGAACAACATTATAGTGCATTATTACATTTAATAAATGCTAACATTTAATTAGGAACAGGTAAACATATCATGCTTGATGTCTGAGAAAGTGTAATTTAAAATCCACTTTAATGGTAAAGTCAGATTTTAAGCTACAATTGTGAAATGCCACTTTTTGAAAGTTGCCATTTTCCTGCCCTAAGGGCCTGATTACAAGTTGAGGCATTAATTATCCTCTCCGATAAATAGTGATACCACAGGGTATGTTATTTATCAGGTGCTATAGATAACACCTAATACGAGTTCCTTGCGGATTTGGGTGTAACACCAAAGATCTGCATGATATGGTAAATGTATCTTTTCCCCTGGTAAATTGTTGTTGGGCCTGCAAACCTGAATATGCTCAGTAACCCACATCTAGCATCTAGTAAAGTGTGTCCTTAAGCAAATCACCTATTTGTGTATGAGCCAATGATTGTTGTTATCTTTGAGAAATGTTTACATGGGCCAGTGCTTGTTTTAGAACTCGTGTAGGAATCTGAGGCACAACTAGTTGCCTGAGCTTGTGGCATACTCATGACTCAAACTGGGCGTGGCCAGGTACAGCAGCTTTATGACTTAGACTGGGTGTGGCCAGGTGACTTACACTGGGTGTGGCCAGGTGCCAAGTATTTAAAGCCACACCAGTCTTGAGGTGATTTCTTGCTGTCAGAGGTCTTCAGATACCGAGTGGGATTTTCTGCTCCTCTGTGCTTCTTCCTGGGTTGTCTATTTCACAGCCCAGCATCACGGATGCTGATCCTAGGAAAGAGGAGATCAAGAAGATTAGCATCATAAAAGATGGTAACGCGCTGCACATGCTTGAAAGGCTCTTACTGGTTGATTGCCAGATATTCAGACGGGCAGCACACACTAGAAGGACATGTTATCAGTGTCCTTGGTTACTTGAATACTTGCTGTCTGCTGTGGTTGTTATCTTGCAATGACAGTACAGATTTGAGCGCGTGTTTAACAATTGTTATTTTAGCGATGTACTATCAATATGGTTGGTATAGTTAAGTTTAATGTAGCATTTTTGTGATACCAATCATTGCCTATGATAAAAAACACTCAGTGATGAGTACAAACTAGTTTCAAAACATGAATCAAAGGTCTGTTATTTCCATGTTCAATTGTCACTTTGATGTAACAGTGATGACACCAATGACATACAAAAGTGAGCTGTAGTATATTAACCCTATGCTCTCGGTGTGATTAAAACACTGAATTGTGTCCTTTCCGATACTAACACACTGCACTGATTAATCCCTGAATCTTTGAGAAATCTAAATACTTAAGAATTGATTTTAATTCCTTATCGCCTGTTCCATGTCTATGATTGAAAGTGTGACCGTGTTTTAGAAAGTCTCATCAAGTCCCAACGAGCAAGCAGTGCACTGAATTTCTGAACACTTTAGGTAGGTATTTCAGTGGGGCCACATTGACTTGAGAGCAAGGTGAGAATACATGTAGATAGTATAGAGAGCTAAGCATTGTATCTGGTTGCAGGTTCCATATTGTTTCTTGAAGATCCCTAGAGAGAGGGGAGAGCCATCAAAAGCCGGGAAGGGGACCCTGAGAGGTACACCTAGTTTGTGGGAATTGGCGAAGAATAGTTTTAGTATATCGGTTACATAAAAAGTGTTATTTGTCTAAATGTTTAATTCATCATAGGAGATATCTGCTCTTCGTAGACCACTGCTAGCCATCCTGATCCTGCCCTGCGACATCCGTGTTTTTCTCTCTCTCCCTCACCCATCCCCTTTCCCCCAGAATGTTCCCATGCTGATCACGTAAAGGTAAGTGGGAGACACGCAATGTCTAGGTAGCATTGGGAACAAGCAACTTGAGTCAGCATTATGTCTCATGGGATGAACAGGTTAGTGCTTGACAATTTTGGCAGGTTTGATCTGCTGAAATTTAATGAATGTTGGGTTAGTTAATGCATCCAATAATTATCTGATATGTTAAATAAAACCAAACTGGTAATTACGTGCTGTGCATAAACAGGTGTTTACGAACAGGACAAAATTAACAACCCAAATGGTAATTAGGCCCTAATGATTTGGTGTCTGCAGACTGTTCCTAGGTCATATGACTGGGTGTATTTGGCAGTTGAACTTAGTTTATTTCTCCATAACACCTACACAACAGAGGTATTAGATGTGCCTGAATAGGCCATCCGTGGTAGTAAAGGGCGGCAGAGCTGTGCATCCGCTGTCAGGTTCTTCAGCAGATGGATTTCTATGTGCAGCCTTGGAGTGATGGAAAAATCTGTGAGTCCAGCTTTTTGCCTTTCTTGTCTGCCAAATATAGTGGCGACCCCTTCTGGTATCCATGATGCCACTAACAATGGAATGTCTAAGAAGATAGTGCCTTCTAGAGGAAAACCCCTGAAGGAAAAGACCTCTCTGATGGCGATCTGACACTCCTAAGAGGCTGATGAGGATTAGTACTGATTGTAGAAGACCAGCACTGCAGCAATGCTCAGAAGGCACAGATTATGCTAGTGGAAATACCACAACCAGGAGAATAGGTCGTGACTGTTGCTGTGTCTGCAGGTTGATGTTGTTTCTGTGCATGCAGGTGGTGTGTCTTATGGTGCTTGTGTTTGTCTGCGTTACACTTGAATGTTGAGGTGAATGTATGCCTGTCTGTGTGCTTTGGCTTGGTCCGGGAAGGGGGTATTCGTACTGGGAAGAGAAAGGTAGAGGGGGGACAGTAGACAAGGGGTGACTGGCTGCCATCTGTATGGAGGCCAGAGCCTAAAATGATCTCTGTAGGCCTGCCAGTGCACCGTGAATGTCCTCCAAGAACGCATTGCTCTGTTTGATTTAAGTTGCCAGTCCCTGGATGGCATTCACGATGGTCGACTGACCCACAGAGACCGACTTCAGGAGGTCAATAGCTTCCTCACTGAGGGCAGCAGGGCTAACAGGGGCTGGGGCAGAGGTGCCTGTGGCATCTTGGATGGGTGGGCACAGCCAACTGGAAGGGGAGCTACAAGGAGGGCGGTGATAGATTGGGGAGTGGTGGACAGAGATGGTACTGGAATGGGCCCAGATGGGTCTGTCACCACTAGGAAATGGCCACTGGAGGAGTATTCAGAAGAGAATGTATTGGATCCAGTCTCCTCCGTGGCACTCCCCTTGCTCTCCAGGCCACTGGGTCCCTCACTGTTAGTGTTCTTATGACTGGAGGTCCCGCGGCCAGAAGCTTCCCCACTTGGCTGTGCCCCATCTCCTTCACCTGCCACTGCTGATGTTGAAGAACAGAAAGTCAGGTTTGGTCATCACGTTCACAAGATGACACTTTCATCGTACAGTACATATAAGTCTCATTACATTCTGGTCACCAACACTCACAGGTAATTCCAGTAAAGTGCCAACATCATGTCACAACAAAATATGCTGTATGTCCCTTAATATGAACATTGTTAAACACCAGCTGAGCTACCTAACAGGCAGCTACAATACCATGAATGAAGATGACCAATCACACTGACCATACCATGACAAGGTGACTTTGCCACATAATACAGGTTCCCCAGACACAACAAAATAGTCAAGCACCAATCAGCCAATAGTTTAGGAATTTGAAATTGCTTATCACTAATCAAAAGCACATACTCTACACATACAAATATTTCACCCTAATGTCATATACCAGGCTATGACATATGTTGTAAAGGCAAGCAAACCTAGTGTAGATAAGCCATACCTTCTTCCTGTCACATACTTACAAGCACACACAATGGACATATGGAAGCGTGGTCATACATTCCAATTTTAGGTTAAGGAGTCAGATCACATGTCAAACACACTTGCACCAATAGTGATGTATCAAGGGTTGAAAATACAATGTGATCAAAGTCATCTAGGTCATTGATCTTCTGAAAACAAACTTTATCAGTCAAATAAGGGCCAAGTAAGCTCAGACCTATGTCCCACACACAATCACAAGATGTCAAAAAGAGTTTAACTTATATATGGGCAAACATATTGTACAGAAAGATGACAATCAGACCTACATATTCATGCAATTAGTCCATCAATGGGCCACACCACATGTGTTGCTAACATGACTGACAGGTACGCCTACCCTGATGCAAGCCACAAGCCTACATATACTTACAGTACTACTCACGTGTCCATGTGAACTACCACACCTGCAGCACATAGGTGTTATTATCAACATTAGGTTCCCAAACAGCCAGGACTCATTTGCAGCATCTCTCATAGCAACAGCAAGTAGAAATAACTATTTCCAATGTTGATACATCACTGAACCTTTCAATTGATACATGATGTTGATACATATCTGTCAAGAATGTAACTGTGATTAGGCTATCATTGCCTATGTGTCATGCGTACACCAGCATGCCCAATGACAATGCTGTTTGGCCACTTTCCACTAACAGAACATTAGCAAAAATTCTGTAACCTCTGATACCAATATATGTGTGCCCGAAGAAATGTTGCAACATCTCAATGGTATCCAACATGCATGTTGTTTACTCTGATGACACTTTACAATTGTCACTGTACATCCCTCACTTACCATGGGGGATTACCTTGTAACAGCTGTGAAGATGTTAACTTTGTATGTCATGTAACATGTTAAATGGACATCACAGCCTTGTATGGTGCTGTTACTTATCAGATAGCATGAGATAACTAGAGATGACTTGAATATGTCTGACTCTATGTTGCACATAGACATGAATATTGAGACATTGCAGAGGACAGAGATCCAGGACATATACACCTTACCACCATGACATTGGGAGGATTGGCCTGTTGGTTGGTTAACAACTACCAGAGTAGAAAATGCTGTGTATTGGTACAAATATGACACAGTCATATGTGCACTATAATATGCAATTGTACTGAGGGGACAACATAGTTGAATAACATGCCTCTAAACACATTTGTATGTGCATACCTGTGTGCTATAGATCAGTGGTTCCCAACCTTTTGACTTCTGTGGACCCCAACCTTATCATTATTGGAACCCGGGGACCCACACTGAATCATTATTAGAATCTGGTGACTCCCAATTGTGTCATTACTGAAAGGTGGGGACTTAATCTGCTAATAATATTTAAATCTCTAAGAAGTTGTGGACCCCCTGAGGAGGCTTCGCGGACCCCAAGGGGTCCCCGGACCACAGGTTGGGAATCACTGCTATAGATGTATAAGGTACATTAATATGTACACAGCAGATCTGTGACACTTTGCACTTACCACATTGTCTGAACCAACATTTCGTTCCCTCACTCAATCACCTGATGAAGGGACAAACATGAGTTATGTCTACAGTATACTTGTCGCTGCTATGCTGCCTTCAAACTCCCATCCAACTCAGGGTAGGCCGCCACCAAAATGCAGGCCATTCGGGGGGTCATGGTCCGACGGGCACCCCGTCCTCATCGGGAGGACATCCGCAGCTGGGCCTCTGTGGTCTTCCGGGATCAGCATCTCAGGTCCTCCCACTTCCGACAGTGCACGCTCCACCAGCTGTGGACCCCCAGGGTGGATTTGGCACATTTAAATACATGTTTTAATAGTCATGAAATGTGAGTATTGTATCATTAGTGGCATAGTCTGCATCCTCATGGTAATTGGATAGATGGTATTGTGTCTATTATATCTGAAATATGGTAGGAATGTCATTATCACTGAGAGTTCCAGTGACATGCGTATCCATTTCCAAGTCACAATTGAGGAAAGGGGATGACATTGCAGCAATAAGACATTATTTCCCTAGGTATGTCCTGTGTACCATGTTTCAACTATTTCATGTGGCATGTCCAAGCATCATGTGTGACATGTATTTTCACACTTACAATGGACAGAATGACTGATATACATACCTTCTCATTTACCTTCATCTAATTACCCCGGAATGAGACAGGTCAGACAACCTCCAGTGTACTGTCCACTAGCAGACCTGCAGACCATGGAGGATTTACATGTCATTCAGATCTACCACCTGGATAGGCAGAGAATTACGCATCTCTGTCATCAGTTGGAACCAGATCTGATGCCTGCCATTCGTCATCCCAATAGTATTCCACCCATTGTACAAGTCATGTCAGTGCTGCACTTCCTGGCCACAGGCTCCTTTCAAAATGCAGGGATGTCCCAGCCTACATTCAGTTTGGTCTTGAAAGATGTCCTCTCAGGCCTGTTGAAACACCTAAACAGCTACATCTGATTTCCACAACTTGTTGATTTGGCACATGTGAAGGCAGGTTTGTATGCTTTGGCACACATCCCACATGTGGTGAGAGCCATTGATGGTACCCATGTAGTCTTGGTTCCCCCAAGTGACAATGAACAGGTGTGTCGAACCAGGAAGAACCTCCACTCTATAAATGTCCAAGTGGTCTTTTTGGCAAACCTCTACATTTCTCACGTATGTGCAAAGTATCCAGGTTCACTTTATGATGCCTTGATCATGTGGAATAGCAATATCCCACAGATGATGACACAATAGTACACAGAGAGGGGCTGGATAGTTGGTAAGTTATATAGGTGATGAGTGTCAGTATCATATGTCTGCTGCCAAATGTAAGGATGTCCAATATTTATGTTTGCACATATGTAATGATTCCTTATAGGGGATTCTGGCTACCCAAACCGTCCCTGGTTGTTGACACCAGTGAGGTACCCAACCACGCCAGGGGAATTTTGCTTCAATGAGGCCCACTGAAGGACAAGGTGTGTCATGGAGTGGACTTTTGGGCTCTTAAAGGCTAGGTTTTATTGCATTGATAAGTCTGGTGGAGCCCTACTCTACTCACCCGCCAAAGTGTGATTTGTTGGTCGTAATTGGTTCTGAGGATTTTTGATGGGCTGGCGATGCTGGTTGTGGAACCACCATTTTCCTGCACTCCAGAGCCCTGGAAATGTTAGAATTTTGGCTGGGTTTCAGTAGTCCTGCCTGTGTAACTGGTAATACAACATGGCGTATTTTGGCGATCGTCACCGCAGTGGTCTTGCCATCTGGCCACCAAAGTCATAATGAGGCCCTTAGTCTTTTTTCCTAATTGTCTTCAATACTGATAGTGAGTGGGGCCATACTTCTGGTAGTCGTTCTCCTAATAAAATGAATGAATTCATTAGACCAAAGAGGGTGCTTAGAGGGTGGATCAGTAAACAAAATGAAGGAGGATTAAAGACAACTCAAAAGCACAAAACATCATCTAGAGACTGATGTGCTTGTAAGCATTTTGGACCTCAGAGCAGTTGTTCCACAGACAGAGCACAAGGGATGCTGCTCAGAGCACTGTACTGAGAAGAGCACCAAAATGAAAAAATGGACTGAAGCACTGAGTAGTAAGCCCTATACCTACAGGGTACCATTTTGCTTGAGAGTCTGTTCCATAATACTAACAATACATTACACCATTACATTATACTAATAGTAGAAAAACCTTCATTGTCAAAGTTTTAATCTGCATACAAGACTGAAAAACTGAAAAGTGTAACACAAGATGGGGATGGCCTTTGTTACAGGGCTTTTGTATGATAGTAATACTAGTTACATGCAAGAAAGGAATGCTTGCATAGAAACATGACTCTGCATTTCACTTTAAGGCCAGTGTGTAATAGACAGAAACCCTAGAAAAGTAGACTAATCATATGAATGCTAATGCTACAAATGTGTGCTCAATCACCATATTTTCTGCCTGTCAACTCCATATTTTTACACCATTCAAACTAACAGTACTGAGAAACCTGTCCACTTTTCTGGTGTGCATGTTGTAACCAAGACCTCAAGGAAGGTGACCTTGTGGCGATGCACCTTGGAAGGAAGAAGTGCCACTCCACTAGCACAATTATAAAGACTAAGGGCCTTTTTACGAATCTGGCGGTCTTGCAACTGCCAAACTCACAGTGGTGGGCAGACTGTCGCACTCCTGGTGGTCCGACCACCACATTACAACCCTGGTGGTCGGACCGCCAAGGGACCACTGCCACCACTGGGATCATGGATCCCCATGGGTTGGAGGCGATCGGAGTTGTGGTCAGTCACGGCGGTGTCTATGGTGGCACCGCCTTGCTCATCACAAGTTCACTTTCTGCCAACCTTTTCATGACAGTTTGACCACAATGAAAAAGGCTGGTGGAAAGCTGTCCTGGGGACCACAAAGGGGCCCATAACATAGGAAGTGCAGGGGCCTCCCTGCCAGCACCCTCAGAATGCGCACTATCTGCCCCATGCAAAGGTACCTGTTTTTGTGCGGGAATGGACAGAATGCAGAACACATAGAAATAGCATAAAACAAGGAGAAATAAAAGTATTTCTCTTTGTTGCGCCACTCTTAGTTTTTGATTCTGCCTCAGATTTATCTCTCCTTATAAATCTAGGGCAGTGCCAAAAAGTAATGGGTGTTGCATGCAGCACCCATTGCACCCCCTTTGCCGTAGGAAACTGCATTGGGGCAGCCCCTATTTACAAGGTGGCGTTCAGCAACAAAAAGTGACTTTGCACCACTGTGTACATATGACATAGGGCATTGCGCCACCGGAGCGTAGCAAAAAGTGATGCTCTGGTGGTGCAAGGGGCTTGTAAATATGCCCCTGGGTTCTTCATAGTAAAGGAGATATTGTAAGATAGAAGTTTTAGAAACTTTAGATTTTAAACATAGACACTCAGAATCACCTCTTGCATGATTGCTCTACATGCTTGTCTGAGCTCCTGTTTGGTATCTTAAACAGATAATACCATGAAACTTTCAATTGTTCCACCATTGTTGTGAAGGCATCAAAAATCCTGCCAATTGTGCTGTCCAGCTGCTTCCTTTCACAATATTGTAGAAGCTGATAATTGTACTGTTAAGCAAATCAACCTCATTATCGTACTTGTCATGATCCCAGCAGACAGACTTCCTAGAGGTTGTCAATACAATAGCACTAGGGTAATGTGAAGTGTCAATCGCACTAGAGATCAGAGTCTCCGCTACCTGAGATAAGGTCAAATATAATAGTGTCACGTATGCTTCCCACCCTCCGAAGGACTTTTAAGTCTACGAACTTACCCAAGCCATGCATAATAATAATACAATAATCAATCACTGAAGACTTGGACCCCCTATTATTATTTATACAGGGCTGTTAATACCCTACACCAGACATAAATTGTCTTTTAGATTGTTAAGTAATAGCTACTCAATATTTATGTATTATAGAGCATGTCGACATCCTGCGAGGTCATGAAACCACTCCAATTTGCACATGCTCAATTTACACATCCTCAATTCGCACATGCATTTACTTATCATTCAGTCATACACTGTTAAGGATCCAGTTGATGGGGCTAGTGTAATCTAATGCTGTGACACCACATTGAACATATGTGGTGGGAAGGACTCAAAATACCCCCACTAATTAACTAGTTTATCTAGCAGATGCTACAGGCTCAACCCACTCGGATACTGATCAACCATTATGACATGTTGATTTATCTGACAAGTATTTACAGGCACCACATCCATTTATTGGAGTGCTTCTCAGTAGGCATGTGTTAGTGGGTCATATATCTCATATTCTAACTAAATATCATAAATAATCTTCTAAAGGTTGAGTCATCTTTGGGGGAAACAAATTTTTATTGTTTTTCTGAATTCTTGGTGATTACCTAGGGTACAGGCTTGCACCAAAAAGAATGACTCACTCATACTACTTCTTCTGAAACCCAGACCCAAAGACATGAGGGAAGGAGACCATTGTGAGGCTGCTGGGCTCCTCCCCAGCCCCATTAAAAGTTTTGTACTGGGCTGAGCAGTCATGGTCATGTCGTTGACATGGGCAGTGCGGAGGCTCCTCTGTGACCACCAGCACTGGCTTTCCACCAGCCTTTTCAAGGTGGGAACCCTGCCATGGAACGGCTGGCGGACCGTGAAGTCGTGATCAGCACAGTGGTGCTTCTTAAAGCATTGCCATGGCTGAGCACGACTTCGACTGCTGCCTACCCATTGGGATCTATGATCCTGGCGGTGCCGGCAGTCCCCTGGCCTTACTTGCCATGTTCATTCACTCCTTGTAATATAGGGGCTAGTGGACAACATTTGTAACGGCTGCTTTTGGTTCCCAGTCCGACTGAATGTGCAGCATAATGGTAAGTGTTGCATCTAGGGTAAAGCACAGTGTTTTTAATGGGTGAAGCAGAAAAGGGGAAATATCTTTCAACTTCAATAGATTGAGCAGTAATTGGTCACATTTACTCTTTAGATCCGGTAGGAAGTGAAGCAACTTTTATGGGTTGAGCAAAAGGAAATTATTGAAGATTGATCTGTGTAGTCTCACAAGTCGAATATAGACAGTGGTGATATATTGCTGTATAGAGGTATGCACATCATCTATAATCAGACTCAATGACTCCATGCAGAGCTTAAATAAGGCTGGGAGAGGATTAGGTCTGAGCGAACTTTGCAGAATTCAGCACATAACTTGGAATTACAGACTTACTCCGCACTCCACAACGTAGCAGAGTTTTTTCAGTTTTTTCCCCCCATTGGGGCGCGCTTATTGTCAATTTGCACACGAAAGATGTGAGATGAAAGACTTCCTCTCTCTCTCACAATGAGAAATTAGATTATTTTACCCGGTCGCAAGAGTTAGCACTGCGCCAGCGACGGTTCGCATTGATATTGTTGTGCGAGGGGTACTTATTTTTTCCAACATCAGGAAGTGCCCCAGAGACTCCAATTTCCTGCTCCTGTCCATAAGGCTCCTCCCACTGCTTTGTCCATATCCTGGTCACTTTTCACTTGGATTTCAAGCTGAAAGGATCACTTTTTTGTCTCCTGGATATATCATTGAATTTATGGATTGTTGTATTTGAGTGTACACAAGTAAGTTAAAAAGCACATGTATAAGGGTGTTGTACGACTTGTTTCTTAGATGGGGGCATGTACCAAGATTTATCTGTACTTTTATTGTATTTTTTTGTAATTTATTTTGGTGGGTGGCCTGCATTTGTGGCTCAGTTATGTTTTTACTTGTAATTTGACAAAAATGTTTTACCAGTTCACTACTTTTTCTTTATGTTTTGTTTTGTAAATTTGCAATATTCATTAATTTGAATGTTATTGTTAAGTGGCTAATGTAACAGGACTTCCAGCTGTAGGCCCAGTGCTAGTCGTGGGTGCATGAAACACAACTGTTTGTGGTGTCTTTGGAACTGGAACACCATGGATGGCATTGGATTAAAGGTAACAAAATGGTGTTTAGTGGTATTTCACTTATTTTTTCTGCAAACAGTAAATGGGGGGGGGTTATAGTACTTGATGCCTTTGTATGATGTGTGTTGTTGTAGTAAAAATGTTTAGCCTCTTTAATTTTAGTTTCTTGAAATTACTAATACTGATGTTAATGTTCTAATGCCTTCTTTGTCTGGCCAGTGCATGAGAGTGTTTGTCATAGGCCACAATTTGTCTCTGTGCCCCATGCCATGTGACCAGGGGTCCTTTTTGTTTATTCGAAAATATAGTCCTATACCCATATGTGTTTTTTTATTTTCTGTTCATCCTGCTTGTTGTTTGATGTGGTTGGTGGCCATTTTGTTTAGGCAGCCGGTAGTCCTGCATGTGTTTTTCATTGTTGTGGTGGTCATGCTTCCTTGCTGGTGGTTGTTTGACCATGTAGCTGGCGGTCATTTTGTGTAGGCAGCCCGTTTGATTAGGGCTGCATGTCCTCTTTATTGTGGTGGCCATGCCTCCTTCTGGTTGTTGTTTGACCATGTGGTTGGTGGCCATTTTGTGTAGGAAGCCAGTGTGCTTTAGGCCTGCATGTGTTCTTCTTTGTTCACAATGAATTTCTACTTATTACATGTTACAACGTCTGTTTGAACAGTACAGACAGATCAATGAATATGTCATGCGAAGAGGGAATGCAACTGTGAAAGGTATGATAATTGAGATGGACCAATGGGGCCTGGTCAAATGCCTCACAGAGATGCTGTGTCCTTTTGACCTTTTCAAGCTGGAAGTCAGCAAGGAGGACTGTACCATGGGTCAAGCTATCCCATTGGTGTATAGGCTGCAAAAACAGCTAAAGAAGGTATCTGAAACATATGCAGGTTTGGATAAAAAAACAGATGTGCAGGAGTGGGTGGAGAGCGTAATCCTTTGCTTATCCATTCATCCATTCAGACTTCTTATAGACACTGGCCCTCATTATGATCTTAGCGGTAAAAACCGCAGAGATCAGAGTTGGCAGTCAACAGAAGACCGCCAGCGCAATGACCCCCCCAACGGCCGTATAATGTTATCGCTGCTGGTCCGAAATAGTATTTCCGCCCACAGGCCCAGCAGGGAAAAGGGCTGTAACATTGACAGGCGCTCCAAAATGGAGCCGCGGCCAATGTTGGTGTGCGGCGGGTGCAGCAGCACCCGTCGCGCAGATCACTGCCTGTAAATCGGGCAGTGACCTGCACGATGGGGCACTACACGGGGGCCCCAGAGCACCCCTTCCACCAGCCTTTCTCTGGTGTGGGAACCCACCAGGGAAAGGCTGAAGGAAAAGGGATCATTATCCGAAGGGCAGCTCTGCTTGCAGCGCTGCCCTGTCGGATAATGATTTCCTCCACTGTCAGGCTGCCTGGCGGTGGTAGCCTGGCAGTGGAGGAGGGCCGTCACAGACGGCCCTCACTGTGAACATTATATGTAGGTTCAGACCACCGTGCCGGTCATTGCCGCCGGCATGGCGGTCTGAACCGCCGGGGTTCATAATGAGCCCCATTGTGTCATCCAAACATTACATCTGTGCCACCCTTCTTGACCCACAGTACAATTAATGACCACTTTCATTCCTTTTTCAGATTTGGATTTTTCAACCTACAAAACATGGATTAATGAGCAAGCCAGATACCTAGAAAAAGAACAGCTGTAAATTAGAGGCCCCCTCACAGGCAGAAGTTCTGGGGTGCAGCCTACAACTTCCATAGAGCCTGCAGACAGTGCTTTTGACTCACAGCAGCCAAAATCAATAACAGCAACAACAACAGGAGCAGCAACCCCAAAATCTGCATTTGATTGGTTTGTAAAAGCAGGGATAAAGTCCACTGTAGAGGCAAAGGCAAAAGAGCTCGAGCAAAGTGAAGCACCAAAGACTATTGAGCGGATGGTCCAGGCCTACGTGGATGATCCAAGGGAGGTCTATCTGGATCAAAACCCATTGGTGTATTGGTATGGAAAGAGGCACGAATGGACAGTGCTCAGCAGGCTGGCAATAAAGTATCTGGTTTGCCCTTTAACCCATGTGTCTGCTGAGCATGTGTTCAGTACAGCTGCTGAAGTTGTGACAGTGAGAAGGACCACTCTCTTGCCCCAAAATGTCAAAACATTTACTGTGATCAAAATGAATCAGCACTTTATACCACCAAATTACAGCATACCTAAAGTACAACAGGTGGTGGATGAGGGTGAAGATTGGTTGGAAACAGGTCATGGTAGTCAGTTAGCTGACTAATTGCTGGGTGAACCACCTGAGTTTGAGGACAATCTCTACTTCCCTGACTAGACCTGGGGCACAATAGAGCTTTCTACTATGAACAGCTTTGAAGAAAAAAAACATAGCTAGCTGTGGGAACCTTATTATTGTATACTGTGTTTTTCTGTCTAAATGACTAATGAACCCCAACTGTTTTAGGCACATGTATGGCTGAATTTTAGTTGGACCAGAAGCCCCCAAACTCTTCAAAATCACTACAAGGAGATTTGATAGACGATGACTTCCTCCATTCTGTGCCTATCCTTTCTTTTGTTCCCTAGCAGGACTGCCCCAGATATTTGATTTACAACTTACTGGCCAATGTGTGTTTCATTTCCTGAGTCGAAGAAGATCAGCAATGTGCCACTATCCTTGATTGGAACAGGTAAGTAATACTCTATATATGTCTCAACGATTGATAGGAGGGATGGTTTGTGTGACTCATCATGTCTAGAGGTGGCAGATAGGGAGAGTGGGTGTCTATATTGTTGAAATCTATCACACTGTCTTGTGCTTGTGTTGTGATCAATTTACAATGTTGGTGACATAAAAACAATAATGTTTTTTTTCCCCCTTTCTCACTTACCAAAATTTGTTTCCCGGTCTTTTCACAATACTCTGTTTTCTGGTGATCTGCTTGCTGGTTCACATTCGACAAAGAAGACCCGACCAGTCCATTTGGCTAACAAACAAAATTCAAGTCAAGAAAAAAAGTTCTCAATGTTTCTCTTGTTGTTAAACAGCTACAGGTCACTTTATCTCAATTGGGTAACAAGACTGTGACTCTCTGGAGCAGTTGGTATGGAGTTGGACATAATAATCTTTAATCAGAGTCTGGAGGATGATGAAAGGAATCAAAGCGGGGTTTGACAACTTAAACAACTGCCAGAAGAAGGAAGTTATGAACTTCATGGAAATCAACAGGGGTGATGTGAGAATGAGCCTAAGATGCCTATTCCAATTTGTGGACTGGTGGTGAGAAGTACGTAAATTATTTGATTTGGGAAATGCAATGCTGCAGTGTGTGTCTGCTGGCTGGCTCAAACTTGAAACTATGTGGTTGGGGGGCCTCTTGTAGGAAACTGGAGAAGACAGACATGTGGTGGATGATAATGTCCCATTATGCAGTGCTTTAGACTAAATTTTATGATGAGCATGACAGTTGTGAGTTTAATTATCCAGTTACAGGCTGACACTTGTCTGTGATTATTGGTGGATAATCGCAAAGGTCTTTGCACTTGATCTGACACCTCTGAGTCTTCTTGGTACCCTACTCCTCATGAAGCTTACCTTCCATTCCATCTTTCTTGATTCTACAATATCATGATGATAATAATTTCTGTTTTACAATCCACAGGCCTTCTCTTCTCCTGCACCATAACACTCATGCTTACCTTATCGGACCACTTCAGGCAGGCACCCAAAAAGATTGGCAGATGCACCACCCAATTTGGCAAAACAGACTAGTGTGTTTTTCTTTCAATATTCTTTTTTTTAGAACTGCGTGTGTTAGCTTCACCCTAGGATTATTTATATCTACTATTTTGAAAACATGGCTGCAGGAACATTTTTAGGTATAAACAACTTGGGTCTCACTGGGGCTGACAGAATGTACGGTTAACTGTGTCATACATATTCATGTTTTTCTATTCCTTCTCGATGTCTTTTTGGTACGCCTTTCTCAAAATCTATTTCCCATCCATTCATCAAATCCCTAATCATCTTCCCATGGGCTGTGTGACTGATTGAGGTGTTACTTAATAATTTACACCATTGATTAATCTCACACTTGGTGGGTCAGATGTGGTAGAAGCAACCTCAACTCAGTGTGCAGGATCTTCATTTGAGTTCACTTAGGTGGAGTTGGACCTCGCTTTCAATGTTTTCTCACTTAGTGCGCTAGAATGCTGCTACTACTACACCACCATGGTGTACCTTGAGAAACCATGCAGCCCTTGCTTCATCCATTCAGGTAAGAGAATTATGGAGCATTGTTGTACTTTTAGTTTAGGCAATATAATTGGCAATGCCAAATCTCTCTGCTCCACTCTTATGGGTCAAATTTTGCACTGCAGAGACTAGAAGAGAATTGGGACAAGGTTCCCTAACTGCATAAATAATTGTTATACACTATCAGCAGATTTGTAAAGCATGCTGCGCCAAAAGGAATACACTATCAGCAGATTTTTAAAACACACTGCGTAAAGGCAGCATTGCGAAGTAAAACACCCCCAAAAAAGATTTTAGGCATAAAGAACTGTAAATACCTATTTATTTTACCCCGTCCCTAACAAGAAGAATAAATAAACACCCCTTTCACCCACAACTGGCCCACCCCATCCCCAAACAAAGGTCCCTTTCCCCAACCAATGTTCCAAACAAAAAATGTCCAATTGTCTACGTTGCATGTAGGATAAAAAGAAAAAGTCCTTCAAAAACCCATTCCTACCCTCTCCACCTACAACAAGTCCCACCCACCAAAATAAAAAGTTAAAAAAGGGGCAGAGGAGGGTACTAAAAGCAGGCCAGTACATTCCTGAGGCACCTCTTCACATGTGCCTGACGGGCCTCTAATTGCACCAGCCTCTGGAGGATGCGGTGTTGGAACACGGTCTTGGGGGAGGGGAGGTGGCAGCAGGGATGATGTGATGGCATGCAGCTGCCCTGGCATTGCGGCATATGTGTTGCTGGGTGGGAGGCACTGGGGCCTGGCTGGGGCCCTGAGTACTGGCGACTGCTGCTGCTGCCTTCTCCTTTTCCTCAAGGACCACCAGCCGTAGGTACTCAACCCGTATGGCCTCCAGCTTAGTCCACCACAGCTGAACTGCTGTTTCCTGCCAGGATGGTGGACCAGCAGGAATAGCTACATCAAGAAAGAAAAAAGAGAAATTGTAAACAGTGCTCTGAGCAAAACACTTGTTTAAAATCATGTAGTGTAGTGGCAAAGTAGCAGTACATTTGGTGGTCACCTCAGGCCATTCAATTTTAAGGTGATAACTGTCATGGCCATAATATGCACTATGGAGTACAAGTATTCTTCTGCCTTCTGTTCCGCTAAATTAATGGTGGCATTGCTAGCTCAGCTGGCACCATAGTTGTACTCGTTACTGTCTGCAGATAGGGCAGCTGTACTTGAAATGTTTTTTATTCCAATGGCCCAGTTCTTCTTTGTACCTTGACTACAAGGCCAATGAATACCAAAAATGAAACACACCACTTAATTGAATCAATCATCATAAGTAGGCAGTGGGAGAGGCGATGCACTGCAGTACAGGGAAGGGATTAAGGAACGGGATATGGATTGTATTTGGTGCATTCACATCGTCTCAGCCTATCCCATTCAGGAAAACCAAGGCACGCACTTTACTCACTGTCCTCATACCCCTCTTCTACCACACACTGTAATAACTACTTTTTTCCAAAACATACATTTGCTTTGCAGTAAAGAAAGGAATCTTCTTGACGTACTCAACTGCAGAGTAAGGTAGAGTGGATTGGGAAGGTTAGGTAGAGTATATACTTTACAGATCAATCAATTCCTCACCATCATCATCATGTGCCTAAACTTTGGCTCGTTGTGTGACTCACTATGATTGGCAAATGTTGAAAGAGAAAAATTAGAACAGAAATCAATCCATTAGGGAAGCCATAATCAATAATAGTTATCACTTGGCTTGAAAAATGTAGCACAACCAAAGATTGCATTTTTCAAATTATTCAGAAGTCTGGGACAGAACTTAAGAAAGATTAAAGGATTGAAGTACTAGGAAGTGACTGACACAGTGGGCACTGGGAGGAAAGGGAAACACAGATTTTTTTGCATTGCCATATATTGAAAAGTGTTTGACACATTAACTTAACTTAAGCTCATAGACGCACATTGCACAGCCAACATTGCAGTGCTGATTCTGCTGAATTGAACCATGCAGCTGTTAGGTCATCATGGGTGGCACTGATGAAAGACCATAGCGAGGGAGGGCGGCGATGGTAAACGGATGCTGGGATACATATTATCTGCCTCGCTTGAAAAATGCTGTGACTCAAGTGAATAATCAATTCCAATCAAATTAAGTAAGTGAGAAGAACGACCCCATCCAGAAGTGCTCTCTTGTTTCTTCAATCCAAGAATGTATCTATTGTGAATGTGTTCTTCTAATACTATTATTCTTCACCCTTGGCTTTGATACACACCATTTAAGCTAAGTTTTACATTCTCTCATCTAGTCCTTCACCATTTAAAACATCCAAGTTCCAAACATGGCTCTCCACCAACCTTTTGCCAACATACATTTACCCAATAGCCACCCATGCATCCTTTCACCCATTCACTCATCCAAGAGATCTAACCCACCCGAGGAGTCCGTTCACCGATCCAGGAATGGAATCCTTTCACCCATACCCTTTCACCCACCTCAGCTGGCATTCTTCACCTGTATACCCTTTCATCCATCCTTCACCCACCCATGCATTCTATCATCCTCCTCATCACCCACCTACATGATTATTATTATGCACCCTTTCATCCACACATACATCATTTCACTCATATTATATTTCACCCACCCATTTTACTTCCGTCCTTCTTTCATTTTTCCAAAACACATCATAGTTCAACCTTAGTCTGCTGAGTTGTAGATAGAAGAGGCCAAACAATAATTACTTAACTCCTGCTGCATCTGCAAAACCAGGGTGTTGACAAGTGAGTCAACAACACTAGTACACCCTCGTAGTGATTATGTTACTAATTGTCAATAAGCAAGCAATAGGACTTACCACTGCCTGCCACTGCCGCCACAGAGACTCCCCCCTCATCCGCTCCCGCAGCTGCATCGGTGCTGCCACTGTCGCTTCTGGCCCAGGCCCTGGTGGTCAGTGTGGCTAGAAAGAAAAATTACACAATGACCACCACATACGTCCCCCCCTATTGTTTTTTGTAATAGCAAAATACAATCACAATGCATCTGTATATTTCAGTTACAGATTCCCTTCCATCCAAATATCAGGTGGGCATTTTGTTGTTTGGCAATTTTTTAAAAGACAAGTACTCAAGTAGAACAATGGTAATGGAGTGGCAGAACTAGCTATTGATGAATCAGAGTTTTTCAAGAGAAATAAAAAGGTGCAATAATTGGTCAATGAAAGAGATATGGTCTTGGATAGCTAAAGCAATTGGGCCAATCTCCTCATACTTCCAACCATGCTACACGGTCATCAACTGCTAGTATACTAATAATACATACACAACATTGGAGGGTACAAACAATTATATGACCATGTTCAAAAATACCTCATTTAATGATTGAGCTAGAGCAAATAAAAGAAAGCCTTCTTGCGAAACATGTGTAGAATACCTTCCATAGGCATGCAATCTTCCGTACATAGGTTCTCTGAGCCTTACCACCACTCCACAAGATAAGATAAATAAGGGGAGAGGGAAAGCATACTGACAAAGCAGAAGAACATAAGCTACTGACAGACTAGAAGCAGACAGTTTGAAGTAAAGAAACTTGAAATAAAGAAAATAAGTAAATAGGGTAATGCAGGGATAAGACAAATTAACGAAACAGCTAAATCGAAGTGGAGTTGAAAAAAGTTTAGGAGACAGGCACAGTAAAAAGGTAAAGTGAGAGCGGTAAAAGTTAGGGAAATAAATATTAATATTAACAACAATAGGAGGACTTACTGGGGCCAGCAGAGCCATTTGCCCCGGCACTTGTGGAGGGGCCACCTTCAACTGCCTTTCCCGCCTCACCACCAACCCTCCTCCTGCTCCTGGATGCTGGATGATGTAGGAAAAAAAATTAGAAAGGGTTAGTTGTACTGTTAACAAATAATCTCTCTAAGAATATACATTTTTTTAAAGGAAAAGGCAAACGCTGTAACAGTTCTACATCAGACATTCAGAGCGCCTGTATAATGATAATACTAGTATCATAGACCACCCTATTCCAAATTTCCTAACCCCAGACCAAATTTAATAAACTATATTTTGGAATTACTAATAAATCACAATGAATGATTTCTATAGTTCTTATCTCGTTCTCAGTCTCTCAATGCAAAAATGGATGCATGCAAAACTACTACACATCACTTGGAAATCGCCTGGCAGTTGGCACTGTACGAGCTACAAAAAAGAAATTCACAGAGAAATGAGAGAACATGCAAAATCACTAATACTAATAACTAACTATGACTATCATAGACAGGCCACAGGAGGAGTCCCTGCGTTACTTAATCAGCCCAAGCAAGTGCCAAAAAGAAGTACAATTAGGTAGTGCTGAGCGCCTGTGTAAATGACGATAACATAACATTATGCGTGTAACATAAAGTTATCTTACCTGTGTATGAGCAGCATGCTTGCTATTTGGGAAGAAGCTATTAGCATAGAGCACAACTAATAATTGTGGCACTGCACATCCAGCCACCTCCACCTCGGAAAATAGGGCTTGGGGTTGCACCCCTTTACGTTGCGAAGGCAGCTGATGGATGCCGCTCCCCTGCTGCGCCATGGTGTTGGGGACTTAGGGGGTGAGAGATAAGGAAGGAAGGATTAGGAAAAAGGATGGAAGAAAAAAAGTAAAGCAAAAAAATGAACATTTAAAAAGTTGCAAAAAACACAAAAAATTAGGAGAAAAGGTAAAATATGAAGAGAGAAAGAGAAAAGGTAATATAATTAAAAAAAACTAGGGGAAAATAGTTTTTAGAACAGGAGGATGGGAGTGATGTAGAGGGATAGAAAAGTAGGCCCCAGCACCACAAGCAAGAAAACCAATAAAGCTGGGCCCAAGCAACCCGCGTGGTGTTGTTCGCACGAGAATTCCAACGCAATGAAGTACTTTCCTTTGCCAGTGACATTAGACATTGTAGTAAATGGCCTTCATAGGCTAGAATATGGAGACTTTATTTTAATTTTTAAAGTCTCCTTAAATGATGCATACCAAGAATTTGGTATCAAATTAATTGTTGTAATAAATCCCACAACTTCCAGTTGTGGGATTTAATATAACTTGTTCAGGTAAAGAGTTTTAAACTTTACCTGAAAAGTTGCCAATTTCAGCCCTGCATTGTTTTTGCTGCTGTGCCCTGATTGGCCAGCCTCTAGCAGCTTGGCCAGGCTGCCTTGATGAGGTGTGAAGTGGCCTGGCTTCACACAAAGGAATGTGCCTGTGGGAAGGAATCTTCTCTCAGCAGATGGTGAGGCAGGAAGGGGGAGGGCTGCCAAACTGATCTTCAAAGGCAGAGAAGGACATTTGGAGCAACCAGCAACGCCCCGACATCCTGCAACCCCAGACAACTAGGTGCCCCCTTGATTAGATTAGGAGAGGGCAGGAGAGGGGTGTGTTTATGCTTTTTAGCCACACCAGTGGGTGGGCTCAGCCAGATGTAACCTCCAAAAATCTGATTCAGCCATGATGGATCTTTAGAGAATGTTGCCTCCTGGGATTGATTTTTGCCCCACTTCCCAGGAAGTGGTCATCACAGGGGGAAGGATCCTGCACCTGATTGGAGCACCAGGACCCCCCTGCTTTTCACCCAGGAGCAAGGATAAAACTGGCAGACCTGCACCCACACCTCAGTTCCCTACCACATACAACAAGGAAGAACTACAGAAGAAGAAGGACTGCCCTGCTGGACCCCTGGCCTGCACCTGGAACCTGCACTCAGAAGGACTGCACCAGCTGCACACCTGGGCTTCACCACAAGAAGGACTTTGTCTGGTTTCAACTGGTTCAAGGAGGGACTCCCTGTTTACTGTCTAAACAACAACTGTGCCTGAATAACAATTGCCTGAACAACTATTTTTAATATACATTCTAAACACCTAATAAACCATAAAAAAACAAAAAGAAAACCTTACCTTAAAATTAGTTGTTCAGGCAATTGTTATTCAGGCACAATTGTTGTTTAGACAGTAGTTGTTCAGTACTTAGTTGTAGAGACTTTTTAGTTGTTTAGCAGTAGTGGTTCAGGCAAGTAGTGGTTTAGACCTAGTTGTTCAGGATGTTTCCCGTTCTGGCACCACGGTTAATCAATTTGCCAGTAATTAAATTGATCAATTTGTGATCTTCCTGTTTAAAAAGTTTTTTTTTTTAGCTTTTACAGAATGTATTTGTGGCCTCCAGAAGATTCCATTCCTCTCACACCACACCAACTAACATTGGTAAGTGATGAGTTTCACCTAGTGCATTCATCTGCTTATTCTGATTTGGGTCTGAATATAGCCACCACTAACTATTCATGTCTATTGCAGCTCTTTCCGTCCCATCACAGAATCAATCTAGATGAGTCAAAACATCTTTTTTTATACATCTGAAAAACCAGGTGGTTCTGATCTGGGAGGTAGTCTTTTCTCTCTCTGATTTTTTTCATGTGTTTACATTCAATGACTGTCCTTGGATCAAATGACCTGATGTGGGTAACATTCCCAGATAGCCCAGTCTTTATTGATCTATTGAAAGAAACAGGATTAGTAATTATCCAATCGTATCTCATCCCTCAGCAATTGAGCCTGACAAGCCCTCAAGAATTCATCCTGATGAGCTCCATGGACTAATGGGCAGAAGGGCCTAAAACATTGACAATTTTTACAACACTAAAATAAGCACAAAAGAACATTAATTGAGAGAACAGATGACATTTTTGCTCTGTATGTTTAATGAGTGCCAACCTGTCACACAGTCACCATTACATTTTCACTCAGCTATGCACAGTCTGTGGACTTTACATGGATGCAGTTGTTCAAAATGTTTCACTGCTAGCCAGAGCTGAAGACTCCCATGATATCAAAATTTGAATGTTGAAGCTGGTGCTGAGGCAAAGAGAATGTAAGGAGTTGGGACAGGAGGCATAGAAAGAAGGGATGTAGTCCACTGCTGCAATGGTAATGCAGGTAAACCTGAGGAATCCATTGTCTATTCACAATAGTGAATAGTTGAAAGAGTTACCCAGGGTTTCTCTCAAATTAATCCTAAGAGTGGTCCACGTTCCCGAAGATTACACATTGTTTTTCAGTGAACCATAGGCCAGATGTAGCAAAACATTTTTCATGTGCAAACGGTGCAAATCACAAGATTCCACCATTTGCAAATGTAAAACAGCATTTCACTATGTATGAAAGGCATCGCAGTCCAATTTTAGGGAATAGCAATTTTTAGTAATTCCCTAAAATTGCGACTCTGAATAGGAAGTGGCCTATTTGCGATTTCCTATGCACATGTATCAAGCATTTCCTAAATGTGAACTGGGCATTTAGGAAATGCAATTACCACCAACTCCAAGTTGGTGGTAACCATGTGAACTTTTAAAAAAAATAGTTAAAATGCTTTATTTAGAGCGCCAAGAAGCGCACACATTCCTAATACGAATTTGCAAATTAGGAAATGCAAAACCATTCACACCTATGGCTTTAGGCCCATAGAAACAAATAGAGTCTCATTCCCCAATAGCGATTCCCTGCTATCAATTGCAAATTTCTAGAAATCAGTATTGGGGAACCTCTATTTGGTACATTCTATTTTGCATTACCTAAATTGCAATTTCTTAAAATTCACTATTTAGGTAATGCAAAATGGAACTTTCATACATCTGACCCCAAGTTCCTATACTTAGTTAGAGCACTGTTGGATGGGAAATGGACTCTAAAGTAAAGACTGCTAAGGTGCTCTGCCAGAATTCCACAATTTAGCAACAGTAGGGTAGAAGAGTATGTTTTCACAATTTTCTTAATTGTTCAGAGGACTGTCAAGTGATACTGTCAGATAGTGAATGGAGAATGGGCCTGATGTACTAAACACTGGTCCCAGTCAGTAGGACATTTTACAAACCAACCTATGTACTAGTAAGTTAATTCACAAGATACCAAATAGTAGTGGGTCACAATTCGGCCAACCTCGTGAAGGTTAGTGAGTTAAGTTTCAATATGTAATCCACTATGATTTGCTGCCATCATAGGGATGGTGGCCTGCTGAGGTCAGGTTAGCACCATGTGTGTAATTGCTTTTGAATAAACCAGTCTTTTTTTTCAAATGCAGAAAACATGGACAACATGACGTGTTAAAAAAAATAAACGTTTTACAAACATTGGGATCTACTCTTAAAAACTTTTTGGGGTAACATTCACAAAGGAGAATGAGTCCTTTCGGAACTCTTTCCTGGGAATGGGTTGCCATTACTTTTATTCAGCTGGTAAAGTATTAATATTTCGCGACCGAATTTCGGTCACAAAACTTTAATATGTCTCATTGGTAAATGCCATTTCAAAGGGATTTCATGAACACGCCCTTTCCAAATACCAATTTGATATATAGACGCAAACTCTCATTGCAATTTGGTAACTTATTTAGAATACAGCATTTAAGCAGCTGCAGGGCGCCAAGTGCAGTACTGTGAAGGCACAATACATGTTGCTAATTATTTTTATTGCAAACACAGTTTGAAATACTGTTCTTTTAACTTTACTGTTGTTGCCAGTATTTTAGTTCTTTGAATACTTTACCTACTGCACTGTTAATTTTAAGGGCATAGCTCTCACAAGCATTTCCCTCTCTCCAGTCCACTGCCGGATTTGGACATTTTTGGTGGAAAGAACAGTTTTACTTTTCCCTCATTTCCAACTTCCTCTGAGCCAACAGACCGCCCACATATGGGGCAGGTTGGAGGCCTAGACCCTGTGCTCTCTTTAGTATACAGCATTTAAGCAGCTGCAGGGTGCAGTTGTGCTGCCGGCATGCCAAAGGCAAGCCCGCCTCTGCCAGTCCTCAATTGGACGTCGCCAAGCACCAGGACCCCGGCTCTTTCCTAGTTGTCCTAAACCACTGTCCTCAATATAATGCCAGGAAGGCTTTCCTGAAATATTCCTCCATTCACCTAAAACAGATCTCCTTAGTACGCACTAACCCTCCATTATGTTGCACTCAGCCCTTTCCAACTTTGGAGGGGCACTAACTTGTTACTCCTGCAGATTCTGTTGCCCAGCCATAATTAACTCTACAGGGGTTGCTAATGTGAGGAACCTAACATATTTAGGCCCATATTTATACCTTTTGACGCAAACCTGCGCAAACACAGGTTTGCGCCAAAAAGTATAGCGCCGGCTAGCGACATTCCTTGACACCAGCCAGGCTCCATATTTATGGAATGGCGGTAGCCAGCGCTAAGGCCCTGTTAGCATCCTTAGACAGGATGCTAACAGGGCTGGGGAGGCGTAGAGGGAACCGGGAATTGTACGCCATATTATGGCGCTACACTGTTTAGAGGCAAAAAACTTGCCTCTAAGCAGTGTAGCACAATTTTATGGTGCACAAGCCCCATGGACATGGCTGCTGTCTTAGAAAAGACAGGAGCTATGCTCACCACCCCAATGGTCATGTCCAGGGGACAAATGTCCCCTGGGCATGGCTATTGGGGCCAGTGCCATGCAAGGGGACCCAAGTCAGGGCCCCTGAGCAGTGTTTGGAAAAACATAGAAAAATACTCACCCGGACCTATCTTGGATGGGTCCACCATCCTTAGGTGACCTCCTTGTGTGGGTAGGGATGGGTGGGGGTGTCCCTGGGGACAGGGAAGGGCACCTGTGGACAATTTCCACAGTGTCCCGCCATGGAAATCTGCCTACAGGTCCACTTAGGCCTTCCCATACCCAGGCATTAAATAATGGTGCTAAGCAAACTTAGTGCCAATATTTAAGGCCCTCATCCCCCCATGCTGGATTTTAGCACGGGGAATAATTTGGCACCAAGGCCATATCGTCCTTTTCTGGACAGGAAATCCCACCTTGCATCTCATTGATGCAAAGTATGTTTTCCCCTCCAGAAAACGAAGTAAACTCCATAACTTTGGCGCTACACATGTCTAGTGCCAAGGTATAAATATGAAGTTAGATTTGCATTGAATTAGTGTAAAAAACAAATGACGCTAATTCAGCACAAACCGGGTATAAATATGGGCCTCAGTCCCTAGTGGTCCTTCAACAGCACCTTCTCTGGTGACAAAAGAAATTCTATAGAAATATGGTACCTTATTTTCACCTATTGACTCAAGCTATGCTTCTTCACTGAGACGTGGCTTTGCAGCTCATCACTTTTCTTGTGGTCCACTTACTACACCCAAACACTATTCTTTGGTCAAACTAGAGAGGGAAGAGCGTCTGTGAGGGGATGTGTTGATTGCTTTTCACAACTCTCTAAAAGTTGAACCAATCGCCACCCTGCCCTCAACTTAAACTGAGATGTTTATTTTTAAAATCTCTGTCTCCACTAATGAAACATGTAGAGGGGCTCTGATTTATCACCCTCCAGGTCCCTGGAGAGACTTCTCCCGGTTACTAACTAATAGATCATGTGGCCCCTTACATCATAACTTCTAATAAATTTCTATTGCTGGGTGATTTTAATTACCACGGTGAGGACATCAATGACCAAGGTGTGTGGCAGCTCCTAACTGACATGGAGAGAGTCGGTCTAAAGCAAATAGTGACAGGCCCAACACAAAGGGCTGGACACACATTGGACCTCATTGTTTCAAACATAGCAACTGCAATCTGCAAACCTCCTCTGCTGATTACCTGGTCAGATGATCTTTCGATCAAGTGTTCTAGTCCATTTAAGGCTGCCTTAGGTACGTCTAAGACTGAGGACTTGAGATCCCATCACCTCTGGAAGCTGGTCTCCCCTGCCTTCTTCTTGGAGGCTTTTAAGGCTCCCGATCTGGCTTCTAATAGGAATGTAAATTTCTGCCCTTGTCGTCTACAACATTTAGCTAATTAATACTTTTGACCATATAGCCCAACTTAAGAAACCCACAAACGAGAGAGAATTCCTGCAGGAGATATGATTTGCATAGCTTCTCACATTCACATACATGGGCTTTAAAACATAAAGTGAGCACCAAGCTAAGACAAAGTGGCTTAGTTACAAAACATTTTTGATTGGCACTGGGAGTAAGTTAAGGCGGTGCTTGCTTCAGACACTTTTTGCCGCTGTCTTGTGAAAACAGACTGCCAGAGATGCTAATTTATGTCAATAAAGTATGTTCACATTTGTTGTGTTGCATTTTGTGGTGGAACCTTACCTGCAGGTGCTGCTTTTTGCTGGAAATATAGCAACATGCATTGACATATCTAAAGTAAACATCTAAACATAACACAGTAACATACCCAAAGCAGCATAACAGCACAGTTAAAACTTAAAATGGCATATCACAGCAAAACTGTCAAAACAGAACGCAGCCCAAAAACACAACAAAATCGTATTGCAACAACAGAGCACAAAAACTTAGCTGTGCACAACAACGGAACACATCACCATCACCATCACTTCCAGAATCCTGTTTCCCTATTACCGTGTTTAAATGTGTTTGAGGAAAGCAATGTGTTAACTTACTAACAAAGACACAGTCAAGAATGTTTTGTGATTCTGTCCATCCTGCCTTCTAGGATATCTCAAGGGCAAACCCTACGCCCCTTCCCCTTTCAAGCCGCGTGGCTGCTGTGATACAGTAACCTTTTCTGCACACTTGGGGAATTTTAGCTTCTGTGGATTTGGAGTTACCCTGCCTATTCTTTGCAGGTATCTGCAAATATCAAGTTATCTGAGCACAACAAAGTGCTTTTGTTATTTCAAGTAGCAATGGCACCAGATAAAGGTCGCCGACATGCAGGGAATGCAACTACCTCTGGGTTAAAAAAAACAAAGATACAGAACTATCAGCCTCACTCCTTCACCACCACACAGTTGTCCTCACCTTCCATCAGCCTAGGCAGAACCCAACTTCCATCTAGGCAACTGTTCTCTTATTCCTCACAGCTGATTTACACCTTGTGCGTACAAAGGCGGAGCTTGTTTGATTCAGGACTTGTTAAGAAAAGCTCTATAAACTGCCCCGTCAGTTTTGCACTAATGACATTTAAAATGGAAACCTCAGCTATGAATGCATTTTTTTACCGCTGTTCAGCCATTCTACTTGTATTGTGTTCATTATTACCATCTACTATCAACACTAGTTTTAGCTCGGAGGTTTTAGCTATGCTAAGAGTTATCTGTGGCCTACGTTCACACATTGAATGAAAAATGTCATTATTTTAAATCATTCGGAAATAACTAGCACAGTTTTGGATTCTATAATTCCCTTTTTCAATGAGTTTGGACTCCCAATTGAATTTTGTTTGCCATGTTTGTTATTTGTGATTCTCTTTCCTAATGTATAAAAAAGAAAGATACCCTGTTTAATCATTGCATTTGTTGAGTAAACACGCAGTTTAGCAAAACCCTTATTCAGCTATGTTTGATCGTAACTTACTGTCATTATTACAAAAGAGGTAGATGCTTTCATTTTGTTTAATAACCCTCTTCACGCCAATACATCTCTTTCTTTTACTTTCTTTTTTCATTACTCACTTAAATGAGAAGGTATGTGTCACTCGTCAGCTGCCCTGGGTCCCCACTGCTTCATCTATTTGCACCAGAGCCGAGACCATTCCTACGTTGCGCCCTTCCACCCTCACCCTTCATAGATAGCCTGATGACATGGCCATAAAAAATGGTGGTTTTTCAGATTCGTACTTCTTTCTGTGATTAATTTACAGAAAAAAACATCAGGAAAAAGAGGCCGAATGCAGGTGACCTCACATCAGCAGGATCGCGGATTGAAGAAAACAGGAGAGACCCATGTAATCAAACTGTGCACACCCATGGCCACTGCACGGTTAGCACCGTCCTTCCGGAGGAGGTACACAGGGAGGTCCACCAGTGGAAAATCCATCTTAGCTTGGGCTTGCGCTTTCAAAACCACAGTCTGATCGAAGCGGCTGAGGTTCCAGGAACTTCGGAGATGTCTCCAACTAAACAAGCAGGCTGTCACTTTTGCAGTCGTGGCTCGTGGGGGAGGGAAGGGGCAGGGCGGTGTGTGGCTGGGGTGACAAACCAAAAAAATAATAATATAACAAAAATTACCTTCCTCGCCGCCCCCGCTTGGCCACTCCTCGGTCCTCATAGCAGACACAGGCTCCCAGCCTGCCCTTCAGCCAATGCTGCTTTCACGCTGCTGGCAGCATGAAAGTAGCATTAGGATTGGCCAGAGAGGCCTGGCTTGGCATTCCCAGGCAGACTGGGAGCCTCTGCCTGCTGTCTCCAACCCAGCAAAAAGGTGCCGTGTTGGAGAGAGTCCAGTGCGCATGTGTGTTTGGCCGGCCTGAGATGGTCAGACAAACATACATGGGCACTGAGGGGAGTGCCCTCCATCCCTGTCACGCCCTATGGCCCCACCCCTTTTAGAGTAAAACAATAATAAGCATAGTTTATTATTGTTTTATTGTAAAAGGTTTGCTGCTGCTGCTGGCGGGGGGCAATACTTCTACGCCATAGCAGAGGAGCTGCCAGTGGTCTTCCACTGTTTCCTAAACTGGAGCAGTTTAAGGGCAGTCCTGGTGGATATGGTGACATTGTTCCTGTTCCTGGGTGCATAAATCAAAAAGGAATGTTGCCTTCTTTGTTTCTTTTTTACACTTCTTTGCCAACAGTGTGATGGTGTCTGGGCTGGGGATGTGCTGGCTACTACTAGAGGTGTTCAGCTTGAACTGATCAACACATTTGACACATATTGAATTGTATAAAGTGCCTGCACATTTTAAAATACTTTGATTTGGTCCACTCATGTTGTGCTCTTTTGTAGCAGAAAGTAGCCACAGACATAAAGATCATTTGCTATGTACCTAGTAATAATATTGACTGTTGACGATCTGAAAATGTCAAGTCCTCAATCGAAACTTGTAGGATTAATATTAATACTGGTGAAAAGAAAGGTTGTTCTTAGGTGGTGAGGTGGGCTCCTCCTAATTATGCAGACATTATATATTTTAATTATGCAGAGGAATATTATAATCAACTTATACAACACAAAGACCACAAAATATATGCTCTTAATGCGTAGCACATGTGTAGGCAGATTTGTACTATTTCATATTGGTAGTGGTGGTGTAAGTACTGGAACATTTATTGAATAACAATGGACAATATAAAGCTGTAACATTGTTTCCATCATATGACAGTGTATTATTTATATCATCTGAGTTTATATATCTTAGTGATGCCCAGAAGTACAAACTGATACTGAAATGATATATGAAAATCTCTGTTTAATAGGCACACTCACAGAGCCATATTAATCATTGTCAGCCACACATATGTATTAACACTTTATGAAATATTGCTAAATTGCATCACCAACACTCACAAAGGGTTGTATCACATTTATTTAATTTCTTCATAAATACACCTCAGCTATTCAACTTGCGTGCTGTCTATCTTCTCCTAATCTCTCCTCCTGTCTCTTTACCACCTTCCCTGGAACCTTCATGCAGTCCTCACAATCTACATTCTATTACACCACTCAATATACAGGCCCTCACTTTCTGTACCCAGATAAGATACTACACATTCTCCCCCTCTGTATAAAATAATCTACCCATTCTACTGTCGGGATAATGTTAAAGATATCAGATAATTTCATGAACTCTGTACAATAAATGATATTGTAATTTCTACTTTCATCTAAATTTTGCCTTGAACATATCCCCCTGAAATAATACCATGAACTGATACCATCTTATAAAACAATTACAATGAATACCTATGTACAGTGTCCATTTGCCTGCATAGCATAATCTCTATTTACATCACAGAGGGCCCAATCGCAACGAGTTTGGGGGTCCAATGACCGCCATGGCGGTGGAGGCAGTCCGACCGCCACCAGGATGGCGGTCAGAACCACAGTATTATGATGCCTGCGGTTCCATAGACTAAAGACACCCGCTGTCCTGCTGGCACCGCCAGCCAGTGCAGACCACAGTGGTGGCCAGATAGCACAATGCTATCAATAGGATGGACCTCCAGTGTTCCCTGTCAGATAGATTACGATGATGCTTTCCGCTGAAGTGTCTGTGGTGGTCCAAACACCATGTCTCACCTGGTGGAAAGGGAGGGATAAAAGGGAGGAAATCACCTGTAGGCAGCTTCACACATACTGCACTGCAATGGAGCTGATCATACACATCCTGTCGCTGCTCATGATGATTGATAGTGCCCAAAATCCATGACATCAATGATGCAACGAACAGTAAGACAACATACCTACCTGTCACCACAAACAGATGTGGGCCCTAGGCTCACTATGCCACTGGATTCAAGCTAGCATGGCTGATGAAGGTTGATACCCTGAAACTGGTCCCAGGATGCTTGTTTCCGGTCCAGAGAGGACCTGGCCTGATAGTTCGGGTTGGACTGTTCACATGGGGAACAGGGTGAAGACTGATTTGCATATGCCTGGATCCAAACTGGGGTGGCATGTTGAGAAAAATCATTGATTAACTAAACCCAGATGTGTGACTGGGGTGACTGTTTCATTGGTTCTGCATTCTGCCCATCATTTGTGTTTGTTTGCTGAAAACAGTACTTCAACATGCATACCACCCATTGTGAGACTTATGGCAGTATTACACTTCCTGGCCACAGGGTCCTTCCAGCATACAGTGGCCACACGTGGTGGCATGTCCCAACTTATGTTCAGTAGTGTGTTAAGAGGTGTGCCATCAGCACTGCTGAAACACATTGACTGCTATATCAGGTTCCCCAGACATAAGGATTTGTCCAATGTGAAGGCAGACTTCTATGGTTTTGCACTCCTCCCAAATGTGGTGGGAGCCATTGATGAGACATGTGTTACCTTGGTGCCTCTGCAAGCCAGTGAACAAGTCTATAGAAACAGGAAGAACTTACATTATATCAATGTGCAAGTTGTGTGTTTGGCAGATCTCTACATCTCAAATGTTTCTGTCCAGTTCCCTGGATCAGCCCATGATTCCTTTGTGATGTAGAACAGCACCATACCTCAGTCCCATTATGCCTTGGGACTCCTGATAGACTGCCATGATGTGGCTGAAGGTGTCTTTGCCGACACGAGTCCCAGTGGCCTCACTCTGCTGTCCCTCAGCATCTGTCCCACTCACCCTAACCCCACGAGCCTGTGCCCTTGGCACAGTGTGCCCTCTCCAACTAGGCCCAGTATCCTCTATGTCAGGAGTTGCACATCAGGATCCAGGACTGAGGGGCGTGAGATGGTGGCAACTGTGCTAGGTACACAGGGTGGAGGGTGCATTATTGCCTGCAATTTGGGGCAACAGGGCTGGAAGGTATAGTTCTGGGCAGAGTGAGACTCACTGCTGCCACCTGACCAGGTTGCCCCGATGAGCCAGGAACATCCTCCACGTCCACCAGTCCAGGAGTGTCAGAATCACTGAGGGCTTCATCCAGGGAGGGTAGTGGGTGTCTGTTTGATGGCCGTTGGTTCAGTGGCCTTGGTTTTGCCAGTGGCAGACCGGCCTTTTGATGAAGGAAGTAAATTGTTACTGGTTGAAGTGTGCCATCTATCTCCAAAGGTTTTGTGTTAGAGTTAGCAGAGACATTGGACATTTTTAAGTTGTAGGTTAGCCTATTATGCCATGTCACCATAGTATTGGAGTATTTGGGTTGACATGTGTGTGGCTTACCTGTACCATTTGGCTCAAGCAGCTGATGAGATGTGCAGATCAGTTGCACTTTGGGTGATGAAATGTGGATGACATCTTGCCAACCTCTACCACACATACTACACAAATTGTATCCGCCCAGATGAGTACACTTCATTTCAGAGTTAAAAAACAAGGGTATTTGGACAAGTGAACACTGGCCTGGTGTTTGGAGTTACTGACACAGGTCCTCCTGGGAGTTGCGGTCAGGCCACTCTCTCTACTACACACAATATACAAATGGTATCCTCCCAGGTGAGTACACTTCAATTGAGAATTAACAAACAGGGATATTTGGACAAGTGAACATTGGCCTGGTGTTTTGGAGTTACAGAAAGTGGGTCTCCTGTGAGTTGCCATCAGGTCACTCCCTCTACCACACACACTATTCAAGTGGCATGCTCCCAGGTGAGTACAATTCAATTGAGAGTTAACAAACAGGGGTATGTGGACAAGTGAACACTGGCCTGGTATTTGGCATTATTAACACAGGGCCTCCTGGGAGTTATAGTCAGGCCAATCCCTCTACTAAACACACCAGCCAAAATGTGGGTATTATATATCTGTATGCAGACTGCATTTAGGTTTGAGCATACATCTACATGTTGAGACATGCCATGATTCCTGGAATCTTTTTTGGCTATTGTAAGATATGGAATCTGAGGGCCTTGGTAGCTGTGATGTTGGGTTCAACAATACACATTTACAGTGTTAAAATCATATACTCTGGGCATTGAATGTTGGTTGAGTACATGAACAAGACAGTGGCAAAAGCTGAGATTTGAGCATGCAGGACATTGCATTTTTTGCAACAGGTTTTGTGTTGTAAATTATCAGATTCCATCTCCCAGGTATTCCTGTCAAGCCCTCGGGATGCAGGATGGCCAAGACCTTCTCCTTCCAGAGAAAGAGTCTTAATGGGGCACTTGGAGGGCCAACACCAGTCTTGGTGGCCTTCATCTGTTGCCTGGAGGCCAGGGAACGCACCTTACCCCTTAGGTCATTCCACTTATTCCTAATATCCTCCTATGTGTGCTGGGTGGTACCTACAGCATTCACTCTGTCGACGATCCTCTGCCTCATTTCCATTTTCCTACTGAGAAGAGTATGCTGGGCTTGTGCTCCAAACAAATGTGGCTCTTCTGTTATGGTTTTATCTACCATGACTCTTAATTTATCTTCAGAGATACAGGGATTTTTGAGACGTGACATGGTTGACAACTAAAGTGGGTGAAAGGGACCTACTTAACAGGGTAACTGCAACAGGGAGTGGATGGACAAAAGGCTTTTAAATGGGATAAGTGATAAAAACAGGGTGCCTGATCTATTACAAAATAAGGAGTTGGTGGTCAGTGTTCTTCAGAGTGCAGGGGAAATGCAAACAATTGTTGTCTGTGAAGGGGTGTGTTTTATTGTGTGCCTTGCAGGTGGGTCCACTGGTCTGATGAGTGTTAGATGTGTTGCTTTTGCATTCAGCCAATAGGCATTTGTCTGTTACATTGATGAGCGCAGACTGCAGCGGTCAGTCACCGTTGCCTTACGCAGCTGGGGTACCACCACGGGCACTGTGTGTTCATAATAGGCCCAGCAGTTGGCCACAGCACTGATGGCACTGGGGGTTGGACCGCCTACATAGCAGATCGCCGGGCCACTGGCAGTGTGCCTTTTTTGCTTGGTGGGCAGCTGTACTGCATGTATACATCGTAATACAGCAGTCTAGGGACCACCAGCGCAGCGGTCTTTTGGGGACAGCCAACATCCGATCCATAATCTTTTAGATATTGTGGTAGTTTCACTTTCTTGCTGCTACACCTGGAGGTTCTACTTTAGACCTTTCCTCTTTCTTCTTTGTGACTATGTGGAGTAACGCAATAGTCGCAATACTCACCGGACCCAAAATATCTAACGCCACTAAATCAACCAGTACAATAACATAGAACACATCACTCTTACTTCTCACCAGACCCAAAATATCTAACGCCACTTGCTGCCATGGCTTAAATTTTCTAATTGCCATAGGTTGCATTCTAATCTTACATCCTTTATCACTATTCTTGCACCTCAAACATTTCCTTATCATTCTCTCCACTTTGGTGTCCAACCCCAGCCACAAAAAAAATTAACCTGATTCTTTCTTTTGTTTTACTTACACCCCAGTATCCTTGATGAGCTAATTCCATCACCTTGTTTCTTAGTTTCATAGGTGGAATTAATTTTTTCAACACAATATCATTTTGTATCTCCAACTCATTTCTCACCTCCCAGTACCATTGATATGCTGGTTTTATCTTTCGCATCCATCTTTTATGCATTTACTTATAACCATTAGTTCCCTCATCTTCTTCAAATTGTTTTCTCCATCCCTCCTCACTCATTTCACCTTCCATAACTTCACAGACCTTAATTTCATTTATCAACTCCGATTCCTTTTCTGTCATTTGCCCCCACCTCAACTTTCACTAACCTGGATAGGACTGCCCCCAACCCCATTGCACAGTCCTGAAATCAAATTACCACTCAGACCATTTTGCCCTCCCCTTCTTCAGCCTTCACTCCATACTGATGCATCAAGATCAATAGAAAAGAGTAATACAGACATTGCCCTTCTTCATTGACTTTTCAATACACAGTCTACAAAAATAACTCATTAGTGTATCAGACTCCCACCAGGCCATATCAAATGCCATAACATTCATCAGTGCTTACAACACAACCCTGCAAAACCACATTGAACTTAACACACCACTGAAAACGTGATTCTCTAAATCAATCCCTTAGCACCTCACTATAATCCAGAAATCTATCTGGCCCTACTCTTTTAATGAGTCAGCGTGTCTAAGTTATTTGAACTCCCTGTGTTCCATTTTCCCAAGACAGAATAAACATGCTATATGCAGACAAGAAAAGAAATGGTGATGGGCCCCTGTCTCTGATGAACCCATCCAACTCAAAACACTTTGGTATGTAGATCTAACATCAGCAAAACCAAAGTTTTACATCTGTGTGATAGCAATACTGAGAACTTACCAGAGACTAGATACATAATAGAATAGATGCATATTGCTGGATGCTGCCTCTTGCATGGCTGAGCATATCCACTGGCTAGACTGCTCTTGTATCTCAGCACTGGCAGACACCCAAACATGTGATTCACAAGCTGCCTGAATCATCTGACATTAAGGGCAGTGGTGGGGCTGTGGATTCAGTGCTTGACAAAAGATGTGAAACTTGAGCTTCTTCCTCATCTACCAATCAAACTTCAAGTGGGTCAGTAAAGGAGCATAGACAAGCTTTATAAACCACCTCTACCAAGGTGGTGGTGCGTCTATAGGATGGTATCCAACATTACTAATCTAAAATATAGAAGAGCCTTTTCCAGTGATGTTGGTTGCTGCTTCAATCATATCTAAGGAGGTATTTCCAAGTGAAAGGTGTATGCCAACACATTATTTGTTACTGTGTTCTTTGCCCCACTGCTACTGTTTTTCCCTAATATTTGTTTCTATCAATTGGAAGTAGTTTTAATGGATTTTACTTCAAAACTTTCCTGTTTGATACTTTTCTCCTTCCTGATGCCAATGGGACCTTGTTGCCTTGCTTACTTCTTCGGTATTAATCTTCATTTTGAATCAAGAACTACAAGATTGCCAATGTGGTGGTTTTCACTTTTTTGGGTTATATTACCCTAACTAAGATCCTTTTAAGACAACACTTGACATCTTTCAAGGCACCAGTCTGTGCAGAGTGGAGCTGTGGTCACTGGAAGGAGTCATCTGTTCTTTGGGAAAACAGTCCTTCTCAGCCTCCGATCCTTGACAAAAAGTCACCTTCCTGAAGGCTACTATCAATGAAGGTACCAGCAGAAGCAAAGCACTCTTAAATGCACTCAAAAGCGTCAGCAATCCACTCCAATACCCTCAAATCCCTTAGTCAATTAACAAATGCAATGCCATCAACCAATTCTTCACTGAGAAGATCAACAAGATCAGACTTCACACCAGCATCAGAAAACAGATCATGCCTCCAGTCCCCCACTGTCCCAATCCACGCACAAGTGGACAACCTTCAATCTCCTCTCACAAGCTAAATGTATCAACATCCTCAGCTCTCCCAAGGTTACTTACAAAGAAACATTATCCATCAGCCATCATAAAAATATTTTCAAGAAGAGACCATCACCCCTCCTCAACATCATCAATGCTGTACTTGACCAAGAAATATTCCCAGATGCCCTAAAAATACAACAGCTTCTCCCTCTAAAAACGTACCTATCCTTGACTTTAACACTATTACCAATTACCACCCCATCACTCACCTACCTTGCATCATGAAAACTGCAGTGAAACCAGTCTCCACACAACTACAGAAGCAGATCATTAAGAATGAACTTCTACAGAACTACAGGACAACCAACAAGGTTTCCATCTACTCTGCTGCACAGAAACATTCACTTTTCAAGAAGTCAATAACACATTCCTGACCAATAACAATAATGTCCCACCCACAGTTCTGCTCAATCCCTCTGCAGCCTTCAGCACTGTTAAATCTGATGCTCTGTTCCACACCCTGGAGTCATGGACAGGCTCCTATGGCACAGTCCGCAGAGACTGCACCAACAATCCAGGAGGAGGAATCGGCATAGTCCACAGGAGCACCATCAGGATCTCAATGAACACCAATGACACCATTGATGCCGCCGAACACTTCCCCTTCCAGATTCACGTCAAAGCCAACACCACTCTCAGAGGAACCCCTGTCTACACACCCCCAGGCCCCTGACCACAGTTATGTGATGCCATCGCTGACACAATCAGCAGCCAGGCCCTCGCCTCTACGGACTACATGTTCCCCGGCAACCTGATTTTTCATCTAGAGAACGCCAACAACAGCAACTCCTCTGCCTTGACAACCTCACCAACCTCAGTCTCAAACAACTCGTCACAACGCCCACCCACTCAGCTGGCCACACGCTGGACCCCATCTTCTCCACCAGCAGCCACATCACCTTCACCCATACCACCGAACTCCACTGGACCGACCACCGCTGTGTCCACTTCACCTTCCAGAAACCCACCGCTCACCACCACCCGCAACAGATCCCTCGCTGCAGCTGGAACAAGATCTCTGAAGACCAGCTGATCTCCACTCTCGCCCGTGCCCCCCCACCCAGCACCAGTGACCCCAACACTGCCGCCCTCAACCTCAAACAGTGGTTAGACGACTGCAGCCACACCCTCGCCCCACTCAGGAAACCATCCAACAACCGCACCAGCATGAAAGCACTCTGGTTCACCACCGACATTCAGGCCTCCAAGCGGGAGTGCCGGAAAATTGAGAAGATGTGGCGCCACGAACAAACAGAGAGCAACCATTCTGCCCTCAAGACAGCCATCTGCAAGCATCACCAGCTCATCCGGACTACCAAAAGATCCTTCTACAAAGACCGCATCAAAAACGCGCACAACAGCAAAGAGCTCTTCAGCATCATCAAAGAACTCGCCAACCCCAAGTCTAGCTCCATCGACCCCCCTCGCAAGACCTCTGCGACTCCCTCACCACCTTTTTTCACCACAAGATCACGAACATCCACACCAGCTTCGCCTCCTCGATCCCACGACCAACGCAGCCACCACTAAGCCCAACGCACCCAGACACACCAATCTCTTGAGTACCTGGACCCAAACCAATGACGAGGACACCACCAAGACCATGAACATGATCCACTCTGGATCACCCTCCGACCCCTGCCCTCACCATGTCTTCAACAAAGCCAGCCAAATCATCGCCCCCCAACTCCGTGCTATCATGAACAGCTCCTTCGAGACCACCACCTTCCTGGAGAGCTGGAAATACGCTGTAGTCAACGCGCTGCTCAAACAACCCAAGGCTGACCCCAAAGACCTCAAGAACTACCGTCCCATCTCCCTCCTTCCCTTCCCAGCGAAGGTCATCAAAAAGATAGTCAACAGCCAACTGACCCGCTCACTGGAGGACAACAGCACGCTAGGCATCTCCCAATCCAGCTTCTGTGAGAACCACAGCACCGAGATCGCTCTCATCGTCGCAACCAATGGCATCAGGATCATGCTCGACAAAGGTGAAACCGCTGCCCTCATCCTCCTTGACCTCTCGGCAGCCTTCGACACCGTCTGTCACCATACCCTCCACACATGCCTCTATGACACCGGGATCTGCCACAAGGCCCTGGACTGGATCACATACTTCCTCTCCGGTAGAACTCAGAGAGTCTGCCTCCCTCCGTTCCTGTCTAAAGCCACCAACACCATCTGCGGCATCCCCAAGGATCCTCTCTCAGCCCAACCCTTTTTAACATCTACATGGCGTCGCTCGCCAACATCGTCCGATCTCACGGCCTCAACATTCTCTCCTACGCAGACGACACCCAGCTGATCCTCTCACTCTCCAAGGACCCCGCCACCGCTAGGATCAATCTCCACAACAGACTGCATGCCATCGCCAACTGGATGGAGATGAGCTGCCTCAAACTGAACTCGGACAAGACTGAGATCCTCATTCTTGGCTCTTACCACTTCGCATGGGACGACTCCTGGTGGCCAGCCACCCTAGGAACCACACCAACTTTCACTACCCACGCACACAACCTTGGTTTCATCCTAGACTCATCGCTCGCCATGATCCAGCAAGTCAACGCCGTCTCATCCTCCTGTTTCAGCACCCTCCGCATGCTTCGCAAGACCTTCCAATGGATCCCCATTGAAACCAGAAAAACGGTCACCCACGCCCTCATCAGCAGCAGACTGGACTACGCAACGCACTCTACGCGGGAACAACGGCCAAGCTCCAGAGGAAACTTCAACGTATTCAGAACGCCTCCGCCCGCCTCATCCTCAACATCCCATGCCACGAACACATCTCAGCTCACCTCAGAGACCTACACTGGCTCCCCGTCAACCCAGTCAAGAGGATCACCTTCTAACTCCTCATCCACGCCCCCAAAAATCTCACCACGACGCAGGCCATGCCTACCTCACCGAGCATCTCAGCTTCCACGCACCCACCCGCCAGCTCCACTCCGCCAACCTCGCCCTCGCCACTGTCCCCCGCATCCATCGTACCACAGCCGGTGGCTGATCCTTCTCTCACGTCGCTGCAAAAACCTGGAAATCCCTCCCTGCCGATGTACATCTGACCCAGGAACCCCTGACCTTCAGGAAACGATTCAAGACCTTGCTATTCGAGCAGTAGCAACCCTCCCCCCCCAGCGCCTTGAGACCCTAACGGGTGAGTAGCACACTTAACAAGTGATTGATTGATTGATTGATTGAGTCCTGTAATGGATCACCTCTTACCTTCGCAACTGCCACCACCTTTTCCAGATGGGAATCTTTCTCGCTTCAACAAACCCCCCTTGTCTAGCAGGTTACCCAGGCTTTCATCCTCTCCAGTCATCATTACTCACTACATGAAGTCCCCCAGAACTGCACTCAACTACAAGAAATGTCAATTCACACATAACACACAACACTACTTTACAGGATATTCAGCTCACGTTATTCAGTGACTCAAAAAACGTCCTCCAGCTAATCTATATAATAACGAGTAGCTCTCCAACCTAAAAAAAATAACTTTCCCTTGCTGAAAATGAATTCAGATCAGAAACATACGCTTTAGTCCAACTATTTCTAGATGGAGGCAAAAAATGATCAGCAGTCTTCTGGTCACCACCTTGGTACCCCTGTAAGGCATTATCATTACCTCGCCATGTCTCATCCAGGACTTGAAGATTTGTGACCCTTATAGAAAGTATATTGGCTCCCTTCCAAGCATGTATCATTATCAAGACCAGATGCATTCCCATCAGCCAAGATATAATCAGATTGGAGACGAAGAAATGCAAGAAGAAAAAAAATGAAGGCAGACCTTTTCCATCAACTCACCCAGGATCTAGAAAAACATTCCCCTTGATGCTGGAACTGTTATGATAGATCATGCAATTCAGAAACAAATTGAAGATACATTTGTTCAAAGAGCATTACTACATCACACAATAGGAACCTTCTTGGTATCTGCCTTCTTGTTAATGATCTTGAATCGTACCACTTGGCTTTTCCACTTTGTTCTGTTCTCTGTTGCTTCCTAGCTAGGTTCATGGTATATATGTGCATTTACATACATGTTACATACATTCATATATTTTCTACATATCCCTATTTTATCTGTCTGCTATAGTCTATCATCTGTAAACCAGTACAGGTCACCATACCACAAGAAGATTTCTCAGACAATGAGATTTCTCACACATGTAAGCATGTTCCATACAACCGCTAGTTGAATTCCTTAAAACCATTTGTTTGAAGGTGAGTGGCACACTATTAAGGAGAAGTAATTTCATAGGATCATGTGAGGAGCATGGAAGATGCATGGCCTTCCAAAATAAAAGCATTAAGGCTCCAATTAAAACATTTCCAGAAAATGGGGGTGGTGATCTCGGACCTGGAATTACTGATTGCATCTCCGCCCCATTTACCAACCATCAGGAATATTCGGACCTTTGATGGAGATTATATGCTCGACTCAAAATTATCTGGTTCCATTTCAGCATGCATTTTCATCTTGTTTCCAGATGATGGAAAATATGTTGAGAAAAGCATTCAGGTTTGCCGTTTATGAGAAATAGGGTTGTTATTAATCCTGCTAAATTAAGAGCCAAAGTCTCTGTCTAAGTAAACCTCACTAAATTTAACTGTGCTTAACCCTCTGGTAATGTGGCACAAAAGCAGTTAGGCTTAACTTACAGGCAATGTGTAAAGTTTTTATGCAGCTCACAAACAGTAATAAAGTAAAACAAAACACAAGAAAAATTCCACATCAATTTATAAAAATTGAGTAAATATAAATGTGTTATTTGACACTAAAACAACAAACCAAAGTTATTAATTTTCAAATGTTAAGGTAAAAATAAGTGCCTAAAAGATGAAAGCACGAACCATGGATGTTGGAAATGGCCTTTCTACAGGGTGACCCCCAAACTTTTTGTCTTCCTCCTTCTCTTTTTCTGACCTCATTTTGCTGGCTTTAGGACTCTGTGCACTTTACCACTGCTAATCAATGGTGACACTGGCTCATACCCAATTGGCTTATTTAATTTACTTGTAAGTCCCTAGTGAAAGGCACTACATGTGCCCAGGGCCTGTAAATTAAATGCTACTAGTAGGCTGCAGCACTGGTTGTGCCACCCACATAAGTAGCCCCTTAACAATGTCTCAGGGCTGCCTCTGCATTGCCTGTGTGTGCAGTTTCACTGCCACTTCAACTTGGCATTTAAAAGTACTTGCCAAACCTTAAACTCCCCTTTTTCTACATATAAGTCACCCCAAGGTAGGCCCTAGGTAGCCCATAGGGCAGGGTGCTATGTAGGTAAAAGGCAGGATCTGAACATGTGTGTTCTATATTTCCTAGTAGTGTACAACTCCTAAATTCATTTTTACACTGTTGTGAGGCCTGCTCCTTTCATAGGATAGCATTAGGGCTACCCTCATATACTGTTTGAGTGGGAGATATTGATCTGAAAGGAGTAGTCAGTGCTTACATGTCAAAGGACAGTAGCCTGCCCCCACACAAAGGACTGCCACACCCCCTACTGGGATCCTGGCAGACAGGATGGAACTGAAAGGGGACCTTGTGCACTTCTAAGCCTCTCTTTGAAGTCTCCCCCACTTCAAAGGCACTTTTGGCTATTTAAGCAGGGTCTCTGATGCTACCAACTCAGACACTTCTTGACAAGACACTCTTGTCACAGACACTTTCTGGGGAAGAACCTGAACCAGAACTTGCACCTGCCAAGAAGAACTGCCTGGCTGCCCAAAGGACTCACCTGACTGCTTTCTGAGAAGGACTGCTGCCTTGCTGTTGCCCTGCTGCCATTCTGCTCTCTGGCTGGGCTGAGAAGTGCTCTCTAAGGGCTTGGATAGAGCTTGCCTCCTGGTCCCTGAAGTCTCAGGACCAAAAAGACTTCATTCCTGCGAGAAGAAATCCTGGTGCTGTGAAAATCAACGCACAGCCTGCCAGAAACAACGCACAGCCTGCATCGCAGTGAGAAAATCACACACGCCGAACCGGAACGATGCAGCCCCACTTCACAAGGTGAAGATCCACACAGTGCCAGCGTAACAACTGGAAAATTCAATGCACAGACAACTGGATCGACGCACATCCGAGCCGGAACGACGCAGCCCGACTTCCTGAGAGGTCCTCGAGAATTCTGATTAGGAGCTAAGGAGGTTTAATATTTATATATGGTGCCATTTATTATGTGGGAGAATTCTCAGTCCTAGCCCCAAAATTGGTTCTGGAAAGATCCTCTCCTTCCCCTGGCCAAGGCTCCACATGTCTGAAGTAACTAATGCAGGGCAAGTCTATTATTGGATCCCTTTGTGTGTGCTGTAGGCAAGCCCTCTGAAGTGAAAGTGAGGATGGGTACAGCTCCTCCCCATTTATGCTGGCAAAATGGCCCATCCTGTCTACACCTAAGTACCCTTTGCCTCACTATCTGGAAGCTATTCACAACCCTAACAGCAGAGCCATTCATAGACATGTGACCCAGGACACTGGTAAAAAGGCACAGTTGGTTGGGACATGAAATTGCCAAATTTCTCAAAATGGCATTTTCTGAATTGTAACATAAACCTGACTCCACCATTGGAGAGGATTGTACATTATAGTTCATTTGATTGTAAACAGCATATCTCTATCTACTCTCAATCTGAAGTTAGCATTTATTAAATGTAATAGGCTAACCCTGTGTTAGTCAATGGGAGACACAGACCTTACAACAGTGAAAAATTACTTTAACAATTTTATACTGCCAGGAAATGTAAAATTTAGGTCAGCTTCCTAACTTTTAAATACAATGGAACCCCGCCATATAAGCCTTTGGAGCCTACTTTTGGGGTGCCTTATAAGTATGAAAAAGGAAGGTTTATGTCTTGCGAAAGCTTTATTTTGTGAGTTCAAAAGGGCAGTTTAAAAACGCACACATGGGCTGTGGCAGCAGGCCTGAGGCTCGTTTTGCAGTGCTACTTTAGTGGGTGGCACAATAAGTGCTGCTGCCCACTAGCAGTATTTAATTGACAGGGCCTGGTTACTAGTAATACAATTTACTAGATACTTGAACCTAAATTAAAGGTGCCAAATACGTGTAGTTCTATGTAACCTTGTTTGAAGGAGAGAGCACAAGCACGTTAGCACTGCTTAGCAGTAGTAAAGTGCACAGAGTTCTAAAGCCAACAAAAATGAAGTGAAGTCAGAAAGTTTGTGAGAATGCCACAGCAAGGGTGTCATGTATAACACATATGATCTACAGGGGAAAAAGCTGTGTTGTTTGATGAAGGTTTAGTTAAAAGAAGATTTTTTTGTCTGGGTTTATTTTAACACGGGCTACCACCCTCCTACTAAAAGATATGCAATTGATGACAGGGCTTTAAGTGTGCCAGTGACCCAGTAGTTATTAAAAACAAACATTGGAACAGGTCCCTAAAAGCCCAATAATAATGTCCCTAACTTTACTGGCAAAAACACTGATCGACTTCTGAACAAGAAATGTTAAGATCACCATGTCAGCGATTTAGTTCCTGTTTATATTTCACGTTTTACTTAATCTTTCTCTAAGTGTTAGCTATTTCCAGGATATTGTGTTCCTGTATGTTTTTTGTGTAGCATGTTATTCATGTATAATGCATACTTTGTACTGAGTCATCTGTTTGTAGGCCATGATTGAGATCTCTGGAGCTGAGGCTGGAGGCAGTACCAGTTTTTCACATTGCCTGTAAGTGGGTCTTAAAAGGTGTTCAGAATATGTGGTCATCCAATTGTCCTCTCTCCAGAGTGCACAGAGAAATGGTCACTTATTTCAATTCCAACAGTGACTCTGTGCAAATATCTGTAGGGGTATATAGTTGTCAAATTATTTACAAGGTGAAAGTAAAAGAAAAAGCTATGTTTACAGGTGACTGAGTGCACCGTGTGTTGGGGACAGTGAAGTGAAGGAGATGTGAGAAAATGCATTCAAGAGAGAATGAAAATATGGTGCTGAAGAGGAAAAAGATGAAGGGGCCCTCCATACCCTGCTTATCAGCACTACCCATAGGAATCTTATCACTAAATTATATATAATACATTGCAGAGAGATAGGATTGCTACCCAGAATAAATTGAATGCCATCCTTGATCCTCTGTTGAGCCCGGGAGATTGGAGCTTCTGTTGTGCACTGACAGACATGCTCACATCCAACTGCAAACTACGTATTATTCACTTCAAATGTTTGCAACAAATGTACTATACAGATTGTTTAGATATGGGCTCCGACCAGTTGCGAAATGTGTGACGTGTCGGGCCTTGGAGGCGGTCTTAATTCATTTAGCCTGGGTATGGTCCAACAGAACTGAGAGCAAGTAGTAAAAACTCTGACAGACGTGATGATGGGGTCAGTGGAATGCACCCCCTAGATGTGCTTCCTTGGTCTCATTAAACCCTTTCAACCGATCAATTGCAAACTGGTGCTAGTGGCCCTACTATTGGTGAAAAGGAAGGTGGCCATACATTGAGGGAAAAAGTTAGTCCCAAAGACTAAGCAATGGCTCCATGATATGGCATGCTGTAGAGATCAGCAGGAGCGATATGCCAAAGAACTTCCACAGCCCTTGCGCCCAAAAGATATTTGGAGCTCAGTTACTGCCAATCTTCTATCACTTCCTGATGAGCCCTAGTGGATTGAGGTACCCTAACAATCTGGAAAAGGTGGAACTAGCTATATCGATATGTACTTGCATTTCCGTAACAGTAGAGCACTTGTGATCTGTAACAAAATTTATGGCAATTGCTGGCAGAATGTTATGTTGGTTGCATATGATAAAATAATTCAGTAAGAAGATTTAAAAAAAAACAATAGTCCTTCGTAGAAAAGCATATTCTTTTTAGCCTTCACACATTTATAAAATAAATGTTTTGTTTAAAATCATAAAATTTGATTCTTTTGAATATGTTGGATGGGAAAGGGCATTTAGGAGAGGTAATGTGATGTGCAACTATCCATTACACTAACCATAAACTTTTTCTCTTCTATTCTTTACAACGGTGTGAACCAGAAACCAGTAGATAGTTTAGTTGCAATGTTAGAACATGATAAATAAAATGTTTCATAGCTCCTTTGTTTAGATATATTAGTCAAAGGAAGCTGTCCTGTTCTCATTAAGACATTGAAACCTGATAGTTTGGGCCAGTTGCTGAGACAAATAAGTTATAAATTATTTTGCGTGTTTGTTACAAAATGCATATTCCTAGATTAGAGAGGGAGATTCCTTTTTGGTCCTTTGATGATTTTCAGAGTTCTGACTAAGACTTCTTGGTGATATTCTCTGAGACACTTTTGCAGACTCACTTTGAGCTAATCTAAACTTGACTTGATTCATTCTGAGGCTCTTTGCCTGAAATGTATTTTGCTTTGGAACTCAACTGAGTTTCTTAATGCTTGCACATCTCTGATTTACACACTCTTTATGGGTTCTTCCAACAGACAGATGAATATTTTCCTTTGACAAAACCAACCTTTAAGTTAGTCTAGTGAAATCAATTGAATGGAATTCACTGTTTTCAGTGTTCTGTTTATCATTCATTATATTGTCCTTGATTATAAAATTTGCTTCTGTCAATAAATATGAGATGCTACAATCTGATAATTAATATACTAAACCTTTTTCCAACTCTCATCATTGACTCCTATAAAAAAAATGTCAATGACAATAATTGAGAATTGTGTTCGATTTCTGGATGCAATAAAAGAAAGCTCACAGGGGAAGCAAAATAGCAGTCAGCTGGCACACCATAGGAATTACAGAAATGTTGTTTTACTTCTTTAAACCACACTCTTTATTACATAAGCCAGGTTCCTTATAGAGACCCCACACCACCTTTTTCATCTCACTTAAAGCCCTGACTCGCCAACAATCTGCCAAGGTAATTCTCTTGACTTTGCCTCCTATTTGTAGTGATGGAACACGATTATGGCTGAGGTGTGCATAGAAGCCAGAGAAGAGATTCTTCCCACATGCCTTCCCCTAGAAAGCATGAATAACAGGCATAGAATACATTTCAATAACAAGTCTCTAGAGTGCATGCACAGGATCATTTATTATCTCAATTTGTATTTAAAGAAGGAGAAGGGAGGTTCTGCAAAGAACTACCAAAAATGTATGCCTAACATTTTATCGTTGTACTCCTGCTGTTAAATGACTGTGGAGAAATGGATAGAAGCATTGCATTTTGAAGTGATTCTGCTGCCATACCCTTTATTGCTTTTATTTATAACATAAATGTTTATCCGCGAATATGCTTAAGTTTGCGGCAGGCAATGAAATGTTTGCCTAATTTGTTATGTAGATTAATGAGATGTATGGTGCTGAGTATACACATAGTTTACCTTTATATTAACAGGTATCTGTTGAATGGCTCCTATGTATTTTTGAAAATGCTCCCTGTGAGTTAAAAGGAGCCAACCACTTAATTTCTTGGCAATGCATGGATTCAGGGTTTATCATTTTTTAGGGTCGAGCGTCCAAGCGCTCTGGCCCCTGTTGTAATCTCTCTGTGGGCTTTTAACCACACCCACCACATGCCCATCAGTTTTGTTGGTTCTTGGGCTTGCCTTTTAAATCATGCTTGATTTCATTTGTGAAAGGCATGCATACGTCATTCCTATTCCAGCGCTTAGCCCTCCTTCACAGCACCAGCAAACTACTGAAAGCAAACAAGGCTTCATGTTTCCCAAATGGCTTCTGGACTACTTTTTCTTTTTATTTCCTATACAGCATGATCTCGCTGTGCAGTAGTTGAGCGCTTTGCATGACATCGACCCTGTTACGTAGATAATTGCATAACTGCTGATACGTTTGACTGCAAGCGAACTTCTGTTTCCTTTACTGTGCTCTTTCACACTCATGGCGTGGTGCTTTAAATTGGCTCGCTTATGTAAAACTGTATTACTTTTCATTAATTTTGATTCCCGTACCAACATGGACAGCAGACGACACGAGCAGTGAGACAGTGATGGGGAGGGCGGCTGGCGGTCGAGCAGTGAGAGAGAGAGGCAATGGTGGCAGAAAGAGGGTGGCTGACTCACAGTGATTGCCATGTCACCCTGGCTGGCCGGGCCTCTGCTAGTCTGCCTCTTTCTTACTGGTATGTTGTTGCTAACACAAGAATCTGCTCTTAGGCTTAAACATTGGCCTTTATGTTCTTTTAGCGTCTCACTCGTGGGAACATTATTTCGGGTATTGCACAACGGTTAGGTCTACGTAGTGTTTCACTTCTGGTTAGGACGTGTTTAAAGGGAGTGGTTAGGCAGCTGGGATTGGAGTCGGAGTGAGCTGGACGCATTTCAGGAGTACAGCAGGTGCAGGGCAAGGTGCGGAGCAGCATAGAGTACAAGAATGCTGATGGGAAACTTGTGTGTACATTAGTTACTGCTTAAAACAAGCTCACAAAATGCGTTGTTAAGCAACCCACCCATTCCTAATAGATGCTGTCTTTCCATCACAACATAAACTAATGTCTGTTTTTGGGCTTCCTGATGGTATTAGTGTTGTTTATTAATAATCTTTGTTCTTTAGAATATCTGTTCTTCTGAACCCGAGGGAAGGGGCTCACCACTAAGTGACATGCAACAATCTGTTAGTCCTCTGCCTTTTACACATTTATTTCAACAAACGGCACCAGCTCTAGAGAGAAAACTGCCGACCAACCCTCCCCTCCAAATTATTTAAATCTGCAGCAATCTCTTTGCTTCTGGGCATACCTGTTGAACAGAGATGAAACATAATTAATGAAGACATTTCTTTAATTACTTTTGCATTGTTATCATCATATTGGGAAACATTCTATGACCACAAAGAGGTATGATTTTTCAGTTTTAAGAGTTCTCTTTAAACCAATAATGACATTGGTGGAAAAGATCATCCAATGAACACTGGCCTCATGATTGCAATATAGAAAATTTTATAAAATTAGAAAGAATATGTGGCTTTTGACCCAGATGGCTTGGTGAGGAATAAATGACATTGTGTTAAATGAGTGCCCTTTGACTACTGTCATCAGCTTTAAGCTCCTGCATCTACTCATCACAAATACAGTGCACTGGCACCAAAGTGTGAATACCACTCTTCCTACTTCTATTCTATTCTCTTCACACTTGTTGGGAGAAAGGTCAAGCATTCCAGAGCTTGGAGGCATTTACTCTGAAAGATCGACTGCTACTTCTGCCCTTTTTAGGTCGAGTGTGCAAGCGTTTCGACCTCTTATAAGTATTGTGGGCTTGTAACCACTCCCACCGCACACCCATCACTTTCACTTGTTCCTGGACTTGCCTTTCAAAAATAACTGGTAAATGCTTTATGTTAGTCCCTCCTTGGGGTGGTTTTGTTACCGCCTTGCAGACTGACCCTGTTATATGAATAATTGCATAATTGCCAATACATTTGACTGCGAGCCAACTTATTTTTTGTGTGTCTCCTTCACACTCATTCTCATGGCGGCCATGGCGCTTTGAATCGGCTCACTTATGACAACTGTTTTACTTTTCATTTTCAATTTAAGTGGCAAGAAAAGTCCAGTTAGGAATTTACAAAGCTAATAGCTCTAACTCGAGCAAATGCAAGGCCAATTGCATTGCAAATGCTTGTCTTACTTTTGTGGGCCTTCTCTGACAACATGATAAAACTAGGTATTGTCAGTTGAAAGTATTTGTGTTGTCGAACCGGACAGGAAGAAACAAAAATTTGTGAACTGCTTAATCTGGTAAGCAATTTTGAATATCTAATGTCTTGTATAAGCTAGTGAGATACCTGGAATTGTAATTGTAATTGGATTTATACAGCTGTTGCTAACCTGAACTGGAACCAAAGGTTTGTGGTTAATCAGTGGTTAGTGGTGGTTATTGTGATTAATCATGTAAAAAAATGTATGCATTTACTCGAGTAACTTTGTGATATATTAATACTAGATAGGTGTGATCATTATTAGGGCTGTGTGGTTTCAGATGAATAATTGATGAGATAGGTAGAAACACAGATATTTCTGAGAAGAGGGATGGATAGGAATAAGTTCACTTCTCTGACAATGGGTGAAGACCCATATGCCACAGAAAGAAAACCAGGAAGTTCTTGTAGTTAAGCCTCACCTTTATGGTCAAGTACTGATCCACTTCCTGTAGTCCATGTAGGGTGGGGCTTAGTTTCCTTTTTCTAGTATGGGTGAAACACTGCTGGAGCTACAGAATAGCTCAATTCGTAAAGACTGTCGCACAAAAGACAGACGAGGTAGGTAATGATTTTCCTGCACATTGACACAACCCATCAATGACATTCGGATCTAAGCACTATCAAGAAGTTAATATTTTAACCCCCCTGAGAGTGGGAAGTAGCGAGGTACATTGTACAAAGCTTTGAGAACAGCATATTTTTTGCATTTAGATAATGTGAGTAGACTCATCTCCAGAGTGCTGTAAGCGGGGAGTAGAGACAGTCACAGTGCAACGCCATCCAGTCCAGCATCTGGGTGTTTTAAACCATGGTGTGTGCACATGGGTTGCGTGCACCAATGGCACTTATCATAATGGAACCAGCCCTACTGGCTTTGCCTTGGCTTCAGAGAATGTTGTCACCAACATGACTTTGGTCCTGTGTGTGTGTGTGTGTGTGGGTGGGTGTGTGGGTGAGGTGTGCATGTCTATTTGTGCTAATCCAGTGTTTAAAACTGCTAGAGAAACAGACATTTGAAGTGAGAGTGTCGGTGGTGCTATAGGGTGCTCCACATAAAGGAACTGCTCTCCACCTAAACGTGGAAACGGGAAACACCCGGAACAACGACTCCGAAACCACGAAGTCGTGAAAAACAAGAGTGAAACAACGCTTTCATTTTCAACAACTTCCTGGTTTTGGTACCTTAACCACGTATGTCTGAACAACATACATGCGTGGTTAAGGTACAGAAGAAGGAAGTCGGAGTCGAGGTGAAGGAGGAGGTAGGTTGGGCAGGTACTGGGGCTGTTTTTTTTGGGGGGTGTGGGGGGCTCGGGGTGATTAGGGTTTGGGGGCATGGTTTAGGTTTAAGAGTTGGGTTGGGGTGTTTAGGTTTTAGGGGCGGGGCGGGGGTGGGGACTCAGGGTACTTTTAGTTTTTGGGGTGGGGTGGGGTGGGGGGCTGGGGTGATTAGGGTTTGGGGGAGGGGGAAAGCATGCTGGAACTGTGCATGCTGATCGCTAATGCCTTTACCAGGAATGCGTTTACAACGGTAAAATTGTTGTAAATGCATTCGTGGTAAAGGCATTAGTGGTTAGAACAAGGTTGTTGTTCCGACCTCGTTGTTGAGCCACGGGTGCTTGAAGCACCCGTGGTTCTGACCTAGAACCTGTGGAAACTGCCTAGAGTTCCTTGTTTCCTTTTTGCATAATGTATGCAGCACTCTAAGCATGAAAGAGTATTGTCTTAACTTATACTGTGAGCTCCCTTGTGTCTGGACAAAGCTATAACTCTATGATGAGCTCCCTCTAGAGAAAAACACTTGTATTAGGAGTTGCTGTTATTCATTCCAGGTTGGCTTGGATTATATTTCACCAAGCTGTAATACTGTCCCTATAATGTTAAAAGGCTTTGGGCTCTTCTAGAGAAACAAACATTTGAGGTGAGCAGATTTAGAGTGTCAGTGATGTTGTAGGGCGCTGCATATAAAGGAGCTGCTCTCCACCTACACCTGGGAACTACCCTGCTTCCTTTTTGCATATGTCACCACTCTGTGTCCTAGTTAGTATTCCTAGATATAGGAATACTTCTGATGTTTGCTTGCTAATACCTTTGCCCCCATTTGACAAATCTCCATGAAACTTTTCAGACTTATAGCTTTTTCTACATTGGCTTATGATGGAATGTTTTGTGATCATTCATCAAGGTAGCACAAAGAAAAATGGGGCTCCTAAGACTCATTTCTCTCCCAGAGGATTTTCAAAGGACTTTTGTATTGAAAGAAGCAGGAAAACGGCTGAATGGATTTCTATGAAACTTGCCAGGATTATAGATGATGGTATGCAAATGATTCATTTTAGTAGTACAGGTAAGTAGGGTAAGTATTTTTAAAGTTAAAAGGTTTTAAAACATAGTGACATTAGGCTGCAATAATTTCACAAAATTTTATGAAATTTCACGATGCTATGGCAGTACATCCTGATGACAAAGATTTATGTGATTGACTAATGTCTGCCTTTACAAAAATTAAATCACCCACTTTGGCTGTGTTCTGGGTTACGGACTTAGATCTTGATAAGTAGTGGGGTTTGTTGTACTTTTCCCTATCAAGAACTCCTTAGAAAGTACTGCATTACTTAGAAATATAAAAAAAAAAAATCAGAAGAAAAAACACACTGCACTACACCATATTTCAGAAATATGGTGTACTACAGTGTATTTTTTTACATATTTATTTTTTCAATTTTCCTGTACTGCAATATTTTGTAGGTACGAGCGTGACATAAACCTTTTTAGAAATATATAGAAAGATATTAATTATTTTCCCTACCTATTATCTCTTTAAGAACATAGAAATTGTTAGGGAACAACAATAAAACCTGCTACTTACATATACCTAAACTCATAACCCAGCCAAAGTGTGGTGGAAACTGCATGGCAGCATTTTACTTTTAAAAACACAGCCATTAGCCAATCATATACTGTCTTAAAATGCCTTGCACTGCGGTATACTGCAGCACATAACATAACAAAGTGTTTTCGTACTTATAACTTTATTAATACCCAATCAGTTTAGACCTTATATCAAAAATAACCCTTGACACCCCATAATATATGTGATCTTGAAAGAATGTATTGACATCCATTCAGCCACTTTCACACTATGGGCCTGATTACGAATTTTCTGGTCCTTGGACTGCCAAACTCATTGTTATGGTTGGACGCCGCAATCCTGGTGTTCTGATCACCAGATTACAATCCTGGTGGTCAGACCACCAAGAGACTGCCGCCACTGCCAGGATCAGGAATCCTGACGGGTTGGCGGCAGTCATAGTCGCAATCAGCCATGGGTGCCAAGTTTGGCGACGCTGTGCTGATCACCACTTTGGTTTCTGCAAGACTTATCACGACAGGGTCCCCATCATGATAAGGCTGGCGGCAAGGCAATGCTGGAAGCAAAAGGGGGCCCTTGCACTGCCCATGACCTGCCAGCACCCTCGGAATGCGCATTGTCTGCTACGGCAGACAGTGCGCATTCCAAGGGTGTAGAGATCAATGGCATTGGCCTCGGCTCCCTGAGGGAGCTGAGGCCAATGCCGTCGCACTGTTTCCACTGGGCTGACCAGCAGAAATATCGTAATTGCAATATTTCCACTGGCCAGCCCGGTGGAAACATCGCAATATGATGGGGTAAGGCCACCTGCTTGAAGACAGCCTCCTCCACGAGTCACAATCAGACCCTATGTCATTTTTAAATACACACTATTACACCACACTCTGTTCCACTCTACGCCACCACAATCTATGCTAGTGCACTCTATGCCACTCCACTCTATGCTATCCGACTCTACGTGACCCCACTCTATGCCACTATACTCTATGCCACTCTTTATAGCACTCCACTGTACGCCTCTCCACCCCATGCTATTCCACTGTATGCCATTTAACTCTACGCTATACCACTCCATGCCACTCCACCCAATGACATTCCACTCTATGCCACTCCATTGTATGCCCCTCCAGTCTAAGCTGCGCCACTTTACACTATTCTAATCTACACCACTCCACTCCATTGTCCTCCACTCCATGCTACAATGTTACACTCTACAGCACTGCACTTTATGCCACTTCACAGTACACCACAACATTGTATGCTAGTCCACTCTATGCCACTCCAATCTATGCTATTCCAGTGTACCGAACTCCACTCTATGGCTCTCCACTCTATGCCATTCCACTATATGCTACCCCACTCTACGCCTCTCCACTCTACACCACTCCACTCAACTCTATTCCACTCTACACCACGTGACTCTCTGCCACTCTACTCTACACTGTTCTACACTATGTCACTCCACTTTACGCCATACTACAGTACACCAATGCCATACTACTATACTAAAAAATATAAACTGCTAAAATTCAATGAAAAACCAAAGGTTAACACTTAGGAAAACTGTATTTATTCTTTCTATACAAACCAAACTGAAACTACACAAACATTAGAAATTTTAATTTTATAATTATACCTTGACCTTATTATTTATGCACTACTTCCATATTATTATAACTTGAACACAGTGTTGTCAACTCACTTGCCACAGTACATTAACTATAACTCACAAACCACAATCAATGACTCAATGAAATTTGTTGTGCACTCTGCAGGTCAAAAGAGCACATCAAGTTTGCTCTGCCTATCATCCTCCCAGGGCTAATAAAATGAGTTACAGAATTAGAAATCAGAGAATGGTACCCTGCTCTTTACCACATCGCATACCATAGGATATAGTTCATTTTGATCCACTTTGTTTACAGGGGCTGCTCCTTGGCTAAGACGAAGGAGCGTCACCCCCCTGCTTTGAACAGAAAAATAAAATTATAATGACGGATCGTTATTATTATTTTATTTTTGGCTGAGGCAGTAGCATAGGGTGGGGCGGGCTGGGCCTGAGGGAGGAGTGGTTGTGCACCTTAAGTGCTCATGTCTGTTTGGCCGGCGCTCACACCAATAACAACGCTGCTGTCATGCTGGTGACAGTAGCGTCATGATTGGCTGAGGGAGTCTGGAAACCTGTGTGCTTCCGGACGAGGACGAGTACAGAGGAGATGAACAAGTCTCCGATCTCAACAGGTAAGTGTTTTTTTTTTTTTTTTTTTTTCATTGCCACCCCCATTCAGTGACTGCCACCACTGTTTGTTTATGCACTGGCCAAAACTTCCAGTTTGGAAAGTGAATGTGTAAAGCTGACTATGGCTGGGCTTTAAGACTAACATACTATAATTTTTATGACCTAGTAAAATTACAAAATAGTTTTACTTCTCAATCAAACTACTCATGAATGTGTTTTTGGAAATTGAGCCACCTCCTGCATTCCATTGTTGCTTCCCCAACCCTCAACTCCCACACTATGTTATTTGCCCTTCCATGAGTGCATTGCCATCGGAGAATATGGTGTTCTCAGTAGAAAGTGTGAAGCTGAGATTACAGTTGAGATTGTAACCCAATGGACGTGACATGTTAGTTGTGTCCTGCACTAATACACAACTAGGTTGAGGAGAGTTTGCTTGTCAGTGGTAGCCGAAACAGCCACTGTCACAGAAGTGTGAACTTTTTAATTGTGTTGCTGACTCCTCTATGAAGTTTCATGCTCATTGAACATAAGCTTGGTTGGCACTACTGATTTATGCAAAGGAAAAGCAGTAAGTGTTTTCTCTCTAATACTAGCCTGTAGTGCACACATTTATGAAAGAAGTCACTTGAGGAAATCCCAAATAACACAGATGAATGAAATTTAAAGAAATGGAGATCTGAGTAGGCTAGTGATGTCTACTACCTAAGTTCCTTGCTACACACTACCTGAGTGGTTTGTACTCGCTGTTATAAATATCACTACAGCACGATTACAGTATGCACTACAATGCCTACAAGGAGAGTTAGTAAAAACTAGCTAATTAAGTTAGTTAGTAAAAACTAGCTAATTAAGAGAGGCATCAGCAGTCGCTTAGGAAATGTAAAATAATGACTATCTTTCCAGCTACCTTTCTTTTGAACTTTCTGTTAATTGAATGATCAGTTATTTGTTGATAAGGAAGGGTAAATTGCAATATATTTACATTTCAAATGTCTCTCCGGGATGTTCTACAAACACAGCTTTTGTGTAGTAAAGCCCCTCACAGCAGGATTGTCTCCAGCCTGGAACACCCACAACAGAGGCACAAAGAGGTGTGAGGCTCTGGACTGAAGCGTGATCAAGGTAGACAAAGGCTTGGCCTCACCGAAAGACAGTGGTGGCTGGTCACTTTTGAAAGAAGTGGGGCATAAAGATTTTTGACGAGTGATTGAAGCACGTGAGTGTGACTGGAGTAGATGCCATGGTTATTTGGGGGACCTCACTGAGCAAACATTGAAACATAGAGGACAAAATGGTAAATTTTACCACAGATTTCTAAGAGGAAATTGGTTAAAAGCAATATTCTGAATGAGAGCTCTTGAAATATTTGAAAACTTTGAAGTATGTACATGGCTAATCATGTTAAGGATATCAGGGTGTGACAATTGTGGGGGGCTCTTGGAGACATTTGCCTGCACGATCAAGGTATATTTCACTTTAAGGAACTAGCGATCTTGTTAATGATATCAAAAGACACCGTTTGTGTGCATTCAAGCACTAGTTTGCTACTTGAGTAGTGAGCCTGCACCAGCTCTGTAGATTTAATTGATGTATATGCTCAGCTGTCCAGGTTTTTTTTTGGGCATTGTATTGGTGACTCTGCTGAACGAAAAATAAGCCTGCACAATCTACATGCATTTGAGGGATAGTTGGCTGGTAAATAACCACTTCCGTGTGTTACCATTACACACAGTGGTTATCATTACAACCTCGGCGTTCTTTTTGCAAGACCGCCGAGGGACCGCAGTGCTGAAGACCGCCAGTGCAGGTGGTTTTCCGCTCGGCGAATTATGACTGCTGCCAGCCCTCCGTCCTTTTCCAGATGGAGAGCCGCCAGAAGCCATACTGGCGGTTGGCGGGGAAGTGGAGGTTGCTCCACCTCCACCGCCCCATTAACAGAACACCGCCCACCGGCGTGGCGGTGTTCTGTTGACAGGGTGCTGGCTGCGGAGCAGCCCCCATGGATCCTGTCCCCTCCCGGAGGAGCAACGGACCAGGTAAGTTGATGGTCAATTAGGGGAGGGGGTCAGGGGATGTTGTATGTTGTGTGCGTGAATGGAGGTTTGCGTGTGAGTATGTAGAGGGGGTGTGAATGCGTGTATGCATGCGGGGTGTGTTGTGTTTGGAAATGTGTGCGTGTCTGTCTGTATGTCTGAATGGATGTGTGCGTGTATGTCTGTATGTGGGTGTGCGTGTATGACTGTGTGTGTGGCTGTTGGCAAGTTTGTTGATATGTGTGCGGGTATGTGTGTTGGTGGTGTATGCATGCGTGTACGGTGTGTGTCTGGGTTGTGATGTTGGGGGTAAGGGTGGGGAGGGGGGTACTGCCACTTTTGAGGGGTGGCAGGGGAGTAGGGGGTGTGGGGGGAGAATGCGGGGGTGTGGGTGGTGGGGTGGGATGAGACCCCTATCAGTACCAGGGAAGGAATTCCCTGGCACCGATAGTGCTTACCGCAATGGATTTCATGGTGGTTCCCAACCCCATGAAATCCATGGCGGTCAGCCGGGTCGTGATACCGCCGGCGGTCTTGTGACGGCCGCCGGGCTGGAGACCGAAGTCTCCAGCCCAGCGGTCGTCTCTCCCCTGGCGGTCAGAACAGAGAAGTGGCAGATGACCATGGCGGTAAACGCCACGGTCATAATTCAATTTTTTTAACCGCAAGCCTGTTGGCGGTAAAACCGCCACTTCTCCGCCAACCGCCAGGGTCGTAATGAGGGCCTATGTAAGGACCGTATGTGGCGTGTGCACACTGAGAGCCACCCCTGCTGTCATGAGCACATGTAATCTAAGTCAACTAAACAGCACGCATGTGTAATCTTGGGAGGCTGGTTCACACACCCCGGAAGAGATGACCGAAGCTGTACTTTAGAAACACACTAAAGCATGCAGTATTCCCATAAAGCACCTTGATACCCTACACTTCGAAATTCTATGTCATCTCTTATTAAAAACTATCAGCTAGTCTGAATTAATCTTTGAATAGCAGTGATAATTTATAGAGCACTCTAAAATGAATGCAAAAGTTACACCCATGACATGTTAAAGTAATATAAAGCAAAACGCATATGGAGTGTGGCGGATATAGCAGAACAGAGACTCTGCTGTGTGAAAATATCTGCAAACCCATTATACGTCCATAAAGCTGTCAGTCTGACGAATATGAAGTAAATTTCGTAGCTCTGACATGGGTATCTGTTGTTATCTGTTACATAAAATTAATAGTTAATTGCTGCGTGCTGTAGAAGGGCCGCTGGGCCAAGTCAGTGCCAACTGGCAGCAAAAGAGCTGCATGAGGTTAGTCCAAACAAATCCCCACCACTTGAATGGCTTCAAAGCGAAAGTCAACACCGGGAAACAGCCACTGGTTCATAAATCTTATGAGCGAGCACTTGAGCAGCAGGAGCCCGAACTATGCCAGAGATCTTAAACAGTCCCCTGCCAAGTGTCAGCACCTCACTTAGACCTGTGCTTTCGCATTCTGGTACTTGTAGTTTGCCACAGCTTTTAAATCCTATACTCTAAGTAGCACTAGGGAAATAAAGAAATAAGACTAAAACTGGATACGTTGTGCCCACACCCGAGATGGAACAACAAGAGATCTCTGTAACATGTATGTTCAAACTGCATGCTGTCTCAATAAATATTTTCTACATGCCTTAAATCTAGGATTAAAAACTGTTCCTTAATTAAAATTTCTGTTTGTCACCTCCTTTTTTCTTCTCTCTTTCAAATATCCTTCTCCTTTCCTTCCACCCTTTGCCTTGAGCCTCTCTCTGATCACAACTTAGTCTGACACATGCATGTTTGTCTATTCTAAAATATTGGTATTTCAGGACATTTCCAACAGCTCATTAACAAGATCACTATTTCTCCTCCTTCCTTTGAAAGCCATACCTATGCACCCTAACAATACCCAATCTCCTATAATTCATTTACTGTATTAATCCCACCACTGTAGGAGGCTGGCCTGGTGTGTGGTGGTACCTATGGTACTTACACCCTATAGCAGGTTGCCGTATGCTGTATTAGTGTAGTGTAGGCAGTGTCTAGAAGCCAGGCTCTCTAGAGGTAGCTGTGGATGAGCAGCCAAGGCTTATCTGGGAGACATACAAAGGTCATGCACTACCACTGTAGTCACACACAGTACTTACACACATGAAAGAAAACAATCAGTGTTACAACAATAAAGGTACTTTATTTTAGTGACACAAATACCAAAACTACCATAGAAGCTATACTTCCTTAGGAGGTAAGTAATACGCAAATTAGATACACTAGTATGCAGAAATAGGCATAAAAACTGTTAGAAAAAGGTGCAATTAGTGAAAATCACAATAGAGAGAAATAGTCCTAGGGGAGCAAAAACCATATACTAAAAAGGTGGAATGCAAGAATCAGTCACCCACCTAGGTAAGTGGAGTGTGTACAGGGGAGCTGGGAGCACTAGGAAATCCCAAAGGTAGGTACCACAACCCACCCCAGCGACCAGGAAAGCAGGAGTAAATCACTGTAAATTCCCCCTTAGAAGAAAAAAAGAATAATGCAAAACCCAGAAGAGACTGCAAGACACCAACAGAGGACTCCTGGACAAGAGGACCTGTGGAAGAAGGGAACCAAGTCCAAGAGGCACAGCAGAGTCCAAAAAGGGCAGGAGCCCCTACCCACCAGACTTAAGGTGCAAGAGGACAGTCAGCACTGCACCCAAGGAGACAAAGTTGAGTTCCTGGAGGATGCAGGTGATGTCCCAGGCCGGAAGGAGGATTGCACTTGGATTTGCATCTTTGGATTCCGCCAACAAGCCTTGGCACCCACAAAACTCACGGTTAGCGGAAAGTGGAGCTGCCGGGGACTCAGAAGGACCAGGTGGACTCTACCCAGGAGGGGAAGTCAGAGGGGGACCTCAGCAACATAGAGAGCCCACAGAAGCCCAGGCAGCACCCACAGGAGTCCCAAAGGTTGGGGACACAAAAGTCAATGAAGAGGCCCATGCAGCACTACAAAAAAGGGTCCCACGCCACTGGAGAACCACTCAGAGCTGTGCAGTGCAGGATGGAGTGCTGGGGGATGGAACTTCAAGATGCCTGAAGATCTTGTGAAAAAGATGCCAATAAGCAATGGCAGCTGCAAAGGATGCAGTGCACAGGGGTACTGTCCTGCGTGGGCAGGCAAGGGCTTCCCTCCACCCCAGTTGGACAGCTGGAAGAGAGAACCATCTGAACCACTTCAGTCTACCACCCGTGATGCAAGATCCATGCAGCTCAGCAGGAGAGGGGATCCACGCAGCGGGTTGTCGTTGCAGTTGGTGCCTGCAGAAGCAGGGGAGTGACTCCTTCTCTCCAAGGGAGATTCCTTCTTTCTTCTGATGCAGGCTGAAGACGGGCTGTCCTCAGAGGATGCACAACCAGGGAAATGTTGCAGTTGCTGGAAGGAGCTGTGCATACACTGTTGCAGGTGGCATCTTGCTTCTTTATTGCAGCTTTTCTGGACCTGGAGTGTCCAGATGCAGTTTCTTCAGTCAGAAGTCAAAGTGGAGGTTGCAGAGGAATCCCGCTACAGTCTTGCAATCCACATCTGAGGAACAACCCAAGCAATGGGGTGCAACTTTGCCCCCGAAATAGCTAACCTCGTAATGGCATTTTTCAAAGACAAATGGATTTTTGACACAAGTAATCCCTTTTATAACCACATTAAAATGTGGTTACGATATATTGACGACATTTTCATGATTTGGGAAGGTGACTCTGAGATTCTCACTGCTTTCCACCAGTGGATTAATCATCTAACTACGGACCTTAATTTTACGTTGCTTTCTGACTCTAAACGGATCAATTTTTTAGATCTATGGATCCAATCAACTGAAGGGTATATTTCGGTGAATCTTTATAAAAAACCTACTGATCGAAATACTCTTCTACATTTTTCGAGTAACCATCCTCGGTCCCGGAAGGAGAATTTACCCTACGGTCAATTTTTGCGGATTCGCCGCAATTGCATTACTAAAGAAGATTATTTCCAAAATGCAGAATCCTTGACATCTAGACTGATTAATAGGGGTTATCCTAAGAAAATCGTAAAAGGGGACCGTAAACAAGCATGGTATACCCCTCATGAACACTTGATAGTGCCGAAGCCGAAGAAAAGCACCTGTCCTCTGACATGTGTATTGACTTATAACCCTAAAGCGAATCGCATTAGGTCCATTATTGAAAAGAATTGGAAGTTACTCTTGCCCGTAGGGCTAGATAAACCCTTGTTTGCTTTTAAAAGAGGGCGTAACATCTATGACTCTTTAGTACATGCTCCGTTTATTTCTAAGGATAAACAAAAGGCTGATTTAAGAAGCATGTTATCACTTCCGCCAGTTGTTGGTCACTTTCAATGTATGAATTGCTTGGCTTGTCAATATACTGAGAAGAGTAGACAGGTGCAACTGAATGGAAAAATCCATCATTTACGTTGTTTCTCCAACTGCAACACTCGTTATGTGATATATTGTATCACTTGCCCTTGTTCACTGACCTATATTGGTCAGACGACACAACCCGTGAAAACACGGATTTTGCAACATATGTCCAGGATTAGATGCATGGTGCATGGTGCCCCTATGGTGGATCACTAAATTGAACAGGGCCATTGCCCTGAAGACATCAGATGGTCCATCTTGCATGTAGTGGACAAAACTAAAATGGGAGGTCTGACATCCCCCACTCTTGATAGAATGGAAACACGCTTCATTGAAAGATTTGGGCCGGCCCGTAGAGGCTTAAATGATGTTTCAGAAATGTGGGCCTTTATTTAATTTAATTGCTATTGGCCTAGCTTGATTCGTTCTGTATAGCTTTTCTTCTTTTTTCTACTTTTTTCTTTTTTTCTTTTTTCTTCTTTTTTCTTCTTTCTTCTTTCTTCTTTTTCCCCTTGTCTCTTTCTTTCTTTGTTCTCAAGATGAGCTGTGTGTGCCTTCTAGCCCTAGAGATGCTATTTATTGTGTTATTATTGCGTTATCATGATTTTTTGTTGTTTAGTTTTAGTACAAACGTAGGTGTAATATTTATGATGTACAATGTTCATATATGTATAGTAGGGAGTTTATCAGATGTACAGCTGTCTGTCTAGATTAATAGCATATATAACAGCTGTTTATATAGTTTAAATATAGTTCTTTTTATGTTTGAATAATATCGGGTGGGCAAGCTTGGATTCATCTCCTAATTATATATGTGCTGTCTGCTTAGTTTTTGTAATTAGTTCTTGGAACTATTTTCAGAGTCTGAATGTAATTTTTCTTTTTTATGTTTTTTCTGTTTAGTTTTGTATTTGGATTATTTAGATTAATATTGTTATGGATGCCTCTTTTCAATAGTTGCACCTTGTGTGCCCCTTTATATGCCACCTTATTATAACATTTCAATATGGCCGCTGCACTCGTGCTGTGCAGAGAGCCACCTATTTTGAGGTACCTCGTTTATGTTTATGACGGGGAGACGTAGCGAGAGGTGCCTGACCTCGACAGGCTGTTCTATTTACACGCGCTCTTGGTTAGCGCGTTTCACTTATTAGTGGGTTTCCGGGAATTGACGATGCCGGTCTGCCGCTTTTTAAGAGGTATGTGTATTTAGATAAGGAATGCGCCCGCTTTCAGCTGCGCTTTTTAGCGTGAGGCGCCTATAAGTCCTGCATTAGTTCTATTCTTAGCTCCTTATTCATTTATTATATATTGTGTGCTTTCTCCAGCAGCGCTCGAGTTTTCAGTTGTTTTCTACCGAGCATTTGGTTGATGCATATTTGCATCTTCTGCCATAAGGTCAGTCTCCCTCTCTCTACGTTCCCCGCATATATATTTATATTTTTGTTATATATATTATTATGGTTTACTAATTTCTTGGCAGTATTGCCCTTTTAAGTGTTTTTTAGTTTTTATTCATATCGTTTGCATCATTCCTAGTTTCTCATCATGGGGCTTTCTCTATGTTTATTTTCACCTTCTTTCTTAGTTTATAGGGTTCTATGGACTATTCAGCTTTCCGAATCGCCCAACTAATAATTGCTTTTATGTTGTATACATGGGTGTTTTATGGTGAACAGATGTGCCTTTCGCTCCATCTGGTAGTGGATTTAGTGGTTATATGTTGCAATGGTTTGTAGTAATTTGCTGTTGTATACACAGGCACATTTTCCCATTGTCCTGAAGAGGCCGGATGTTATAAGGCCGAAACGCGTCGACTGTTATCACAAAGGAGTGACCAACGGAATTTCTGAATTATTGGATTTATAACTTGAGGATTGTATCGAACTTTGTCCCAGTGATTGGTTTCCCTCACTGAGGCCAGATACTCCCCTTGGACTACGGTCACTATCTGTTTCTGTTACTGCTTGCCACTGGATGGTTTAAGCAGCCTTTTGCTTTATATTACGGTGCTTTATGCATAAGACTTGTATATATTTAGATTTTATCTGGTGGGTTAGTTTGTTGAGTTAAATTTTCTAGTTTGCACAGGTAATTCGTTGACACTATAATTTAATTAGTTTTATTATATTAAAAGAAATTAAGTTCCAGTGAGAAATTGTGGTTTTCGCTTGGATAGTTGTGCCTCTATTTTTTCCTTCTGGATTCCTCCTTTGTTGGATTATCATTTGCAGTGCTGAGCAGAAAAGTGTCATTGCCTCATATTTAAAATGTCTGACACTATCAGATTAAAGAGAAACTAGGATTCCAAAATGAGGGAGCAGCTCTCTCAACAGCAATGTGGCCAGAGTATGACTGTCATTCCTTCTGGTAGGGTTTGCCTGCACCAAACAGGAGAAAAGTCAAATCACCATCAAGATGAAATGCAGACCATTACAGACAGGCAGTTCACAAAATCTAATTGCATGCAATTGAAATCACCACCTGATCTTATGTGGCTAGAGAGGACTGGGGTTCAACTGTTGACATGTCACACACCCATGGCACAATTCAGCAGAACCTACTCAGAACCTTGGGCTGACCCAATATGTGCAAAAGAGATGGATCATATTATCTCGTCCTATGTGTGCAGTACCATGAAAATAACAGGCCATAGGGGGCAACGTCAAGTCAGGCAACACAGGAAAACTATCAACAGAGATCCTAACTGTATCCTCATTGTTACTACACCCTCCTCTGATCCACCTGTCCTGTTTGTAGTCTTGCCCTTCTCCTGCATCCTCTTCACTTCTTCTCACATACCATCAGCAAGCAACAAGGTAAAGGAAGTGTTATGCTCTGAATCATTTGAAAATGACCCAAGAGTGCAATATGTGGCAATTCTGTCAGCATACCTATCTCCAGCAGTGACAAAATCATTTCCGCTCCAATGTACTGCATGCTTCACTCAGGCCACATCACCCGGCTTTTCTAAAGCCTTGAGGAGCTCTACAACATAATTCCCAATTGATGTTGGAGAGCCAGAGCAGATCATGAAATCCCAATGAGACCACAGTTGTCCAACATCATGAACCACACCAAATATGTACTATAAGGTTTAGTTTAGCGAGCGTGGCTAAGATGGTAGCTTGATGGGAGCATTTTAGGGAAGCTTCTCCACCTGAGCACTCCAGCGACTGACATCGCTGCCATAGAGAGAGTCCCATGCCCTCAAACGTCCCCTGGGGACATCGTGATTGGGTGGGGAGGCAGTTGCTGAGTCCCGGAGACCAGGATACACTGCAGACTGTAGCAGACGAATGTGCAGGCCATGTCCTGCAGTACTGTGGTGAGAGGAGACTGTGGGGCATGACTGCCAGAACATCTAGGAAGGAGCAGCCGTGATGTTGCTCCAGTGTGAATCACTCTCCTGCCCTGCTCTGGAGGCACCCAGTCACCACAGGCTGACCCGAAGAGCCTGCAGGCAGTAATTAACACACGTTGCAGGTGGCCAGCCAGGGTCTGACAACTCTGCAGACAGACAGCAAAGAACCATGCAGGCAGGGACTTGTTGTCCAGAGGCAGACCACCCAGGAGGACAAGGGAACTAAGCCGTGGCCCAGTGGGGGCTCCTTCCTACTTGGCCACAGCTCCATATCTGCTCCATATTTATTGAGACAGCACACCCTCAGTGCCCCCATCCACCTGGCCCTCTTGGCAAGCAGAGGGGCTAACAGCTGATCATCCTTTCAGAGCCTTGCAGACTCACAGCAGAGTCCTTGGGGGGCAGAGAACCATGAACTGCAGCATGGGGGACTCCCTTCCTGGGGATGAAGTAGTGAGCAGAGAATGGGCCACACGTGTATGCTGCTTGCTGGGCTCTGAGAGGTGGGCTTCCACTGCCCCCACCTGTCCAGCCTGCCTAACGTTCAGAAGGCCTCACCAACACACCAGCCCGCTGTCACACTGGAGGACAGAAACACCACCTCGTTGTTGGTTCCTTTTTATTGCATTCCATCGACACACTCATTTTAGTTTAGGGCTTGTGGCCTGCTCCCTTTTACCCAGTTCTTTTAATTTATTCCCTTTTATTATTTTAGCATGACTTCATTTTAGCGGTGAGGTTTTATTATTATTATCAGTTGCTCTCCATGCAGGCATTGTTATTCATTCCTCTGTACAATATTTAGGCCCTCATTACAACCCTGGCGGTCAGTAATAAAGCGGCGGTAATACCGCCAACATGCTGGCGGACAAAAAAATGAGATCACGACCACGGCGGAAACCGCCAACATAGACAGCCACTTTAAAACTCCGACCACCAGGGTGTTAGCAACAAACACTGCGGCGGTCACCACCAACAGACAGGTGGAAGACAATGTACCGCCCACAGTATTACAAGGCACCAATCCGCCAGCTTTTCCGGGGTGGTACTAACGACATCAAAACCACAGCGGAAACAATACACTGAAGGGGAACCACTCACCTTTCGACACTCAACGAAGAACCAGGACGCCATGGAGCCCGAACTGCAGGTCCTCCCCATGCTGGTGGATCTGCTAATACACCAGGAATTTCAAAGAAGGCGGCGGCGACGACAACGGTGAGTACTGCACCTAGCACGGAGGGGAGGAGGAAAAAGAGTGACACACACACGCAAAACGCAACAGATCCAACAACATTACAGATACACCCCATAACCCCCTGGAAGAACGCAAGGACAAAAGGAATTGAGTGAAATCTGTGATATTTAGAAAATGCATATAAAGTTAACGATTGTAAACAACAATTTATACCAATATTTACAATATGTACAGAGGGCCGTACACTGTCCATTGCAAATGTCTGTTGGCTAGTGGCCCAAAAAATCATGGGCTAAGCCCACACTTGACTCCTGCCTCAAATCGGAGAGAACACTGCAGGGGCATCAGGTCGAAAAAACACAGGCACTTCAGGGGGAAGGGGAGGGGGGGCACCTCAGCCGGAAAATGGTACTATGCCACTGCTCCTCCACGGAGCAACATGCCCACAGTGATGTCCTGGGGAGTGCAAAGCCGCAGTCTCTCAAGTGGGTGGTTTGCCCACTGCTTGCTCCTGGGGAGTGCAAAGCCACAGTCTCTCAAGTGGGTGTTTTGCCCACTGCTTGCTCCTAGGGAGTGCAAAGCCACAGTCTCTCAAGTCTCTCAAGTGGGTGATTTACCCACTGCTTGGTCCTGGGGAGTTCAAAGCCACAGTCTCTCAAGTGGGTGGTTTGCCCACTGCTTGGTCCTGGGGAGTTCAAAGCCGCATTCTCTCAAGTGGGTGGGTTGCCCACTGCTTGGTCCTGGGGAGTGCAAAGCCACAGTCTCTCAAGTGGGTGGTTGCCCACTGCTTAGTCCTGGGGAGTGCAAATCCATAGTCTCTCAAGTGGGTGACATGTTCCACTGGTTCTGGAGGGGACCTTGTGCCCAGTCTGCTTCATCCTGCCAAGGATAGGGGGAATGGATGCATCTCTCCACTGGTTCTGGAGGGGGCTTTGTGCCCAGTCTGCTTCATCCTGCCAAGGATAGGGGGAGTGGATGCATCGCTCCACTGGTTCTGGAGGGGGCCTGGTGTTCAGTCTGCTTCATCCTGCCAAGGATAGAGGGAGTGGATGCATCTCTCCACTGGTTCTGGAGGGGGCCTTGTGCCCAGTCTGTTTCATCCTGCCAAGGATAGGGGGAGTGGATGCATCTCTCCACTGGTTCTGGAGGGGGCCTTGTGCCCAGTGATGCTGCACCTGGGGTGTGGCAGTTCACATTCCCTCACCTGGGTGTCTGAGGCACGAGATGTGCAGGGAACAGGTAGCATGATACTCCTTGGAGGCAGAGCCAGGCTCCATCCTGCTGCGACTTAGGCTGCAAACTGCTGGTAATGCCAGTGCTGCTGGTGGTGCCTCAAGTGGGTGCAGGGTCCAAGACATCTCCTGCAACCTCGGACGGCTGCTTCTGGGGATGCTGCTGATGTCCGATGTAGTGGCACCGGCTGGGCATGTGGCGGTGCATATGGCGGTGCCTGCGGCGGTGTCTGCGGCGGAGATGATGCCGGTGCTGCCCATGGTGCAGGTGCTGGTAGTAGTGGAGGGAGCCACCAGGCCGTCTCCAGCAGCCTCGGACGGCTGCCCACTGGGGATGATGCTGGTGACTTTCATTGTGGCAGCAGCGGTGCAGGTGGCTGTGCAGATGGTGGGGCAGGTGGCGGTGCAGGTGGCGGTCGTTGCAGCGGTGCTTACCGTGGTACAGGTTGCTGGCCTGTCAGGAAAAATGGTGGTCACCAGTCCCTCACCTGGAGGCTCCGAGCCCTGAAGTGCCTTTGCCTTTTTTTAACCTTCTCCATCTTAGTAGACACTGCTGGGACCTTGGCACTGTCCTCTTTTTTTTTTTGGATGAGGCCTTGCTGGGTGTGTCGTGCGTCTTGTCCGTGCTGCATGCCGGCCCCTTCTTAACCTTGGCAGGTGGCGGAATCGGTTGGTCTTTTGCATTGGTAGGTGGCACGCTGGCAGCCCTGACGGGTGCCCCCTTCGATCCTCTCGGACTTGCAGGGACCACAGCGGATGCCGACTTGGTGGCTGAGGTGCTGGCCTGGGATCTAGACATCCTGGCCCTAGGGGAAGGACGGGGGGTGTAGGGAAGAGGTCAATGTTAGCCAGGAAAAGTTTCTTAGACACAATGGGACGGGAAGATGGAGGGGGTGTGGGAGTGAAGGAAGAGGTAGTGGTTGTAGGAGGTGTACGTCTGCTGAGTTTGGGTGAAGGTGCATGGGCTGGAGGCTGTTGTGAGGTGGATGGCTGTTAAGTGGGTGTGTGCCTGCGTTTGTGTACTTTGGGAGGAGGGCTCACAGGCACACTGGGAGAGGACACAGGGGACGTGTGCATGGTTGTGGGGTGGTGATTGCTCGTGAGGGGTGTGTTGTGATGGGCGTGCTGGTGATGGAGGCAGTGGCTGATGATGTAGTGCATACAGGTGTGAGTAGAGACGCTACTGGGAGGCAGGTGGAAGAAGAGGAGGAGGGGGACACAGTGGAGGAAGTGGATGTTGGTATGTGTGCATGGGCATGGTGCTTGTGTGAGTGCCTGTGTGATGATGTGTGGTGCTTATGTTTTCCTGAGCCACTTTTGTCTGTTGATGTGTGTGCATGCTGGTCTGAAGGTGTGCTTGGGATAGGGTGAGGTAGAGGGGATTGGGTCAGGGTAGTGGAAGTTGGAGTGAGGAGGCTGGACACAGGGACAATGGCTGCCATCAGTGCTGAGGCCAGAGCCTGAAATGCTCTCTGTTGGGCTGCCACGCCAGAATGAATGCCCTCCAGGAATGCATTTGTTTATTACAAATCTCTCGACACCCTGGATGGCATTCGGAATGGTTGACTGCCCAACAGTGAGGGATCTCAGGAGGTCAATAGCTTCCTCACTTAGGGCAGCAGGGCTGACTGGGGCAGGGCCTGAGGTGCCTGGGGCGAAGGAGATGCCCACCCTTCTGGGTGAGCGGGCACGGAAACATGCTGAGGGGTTGCTGGGAGGGCGGTACTGGTAGGGGGGTGGCGGCTGTACCTGTTGTTGGGGTGGGTACAGAGGTGTCCGCCATCGCCAGGGAGCTTCCATCAGACGAGGAGTCGCTGTCACTGGTATCCCCTCCTGTCCCCGTCGTGGAGCTCCCCTCACCCTCCGTCCCACTGGTGCCTTCACCCTCAGTGGATTCGCCCTCAAGGGCCCTGTGAGATGCAGCTCCCTCCGTTGTTGGTGCCTCTGCTCCTCCGCCAGATGATGCTAATGCACACAAGGACAGGGTGACAAAACAAGAAGGGGGGGAGAGACAGAGGATACACTTGGTCAATGCCAGCAACACCACTACCGTTGGGGTACACAACACACACTGAGCTGCCCTATGACTAGGTCATGCCCAACCAGTCACTAAGGTAGTCACCAGCCCATGTGGTACAATGCCTAACGCCAGCATCTGCACACCTGACACCCACAAGACCCTGCCCAGTTGTAGTTGGCCACTTGTACCATTGGGGTAGGAGTGCTTCAGAGCCTTCAAACAAAGGACCTACCCTGCCATGATCATCCTGTCCTTGGGGCATCCACAGCCCACATCCCCCACACAGCTAGTTCCTAAAGTGAGCAAAGTCAGCTTTCTGAATCTGTACTCACCCACTTGTGGCTGCTGTGATGCCCACAAGCGCCCATCCAACTCCAGTTAGGCCACCGCCAGGATGCAGAACATCAGTGGGGTTATGGTGCGACAGGCACCCCTTCCACGTTGGGAGGCCAGCCCCAGCTGGACCTCTGCCGTCTTCTTGGTCCAGCGGCGCAGGTCCTCCCATCTCTTGCAGCAGTGAGTGCTCCACCTGTGATAGACCCCCATGGTCCACACCTCCTTGGCGATGGCACACCAAATACCCTTTTTCTGGTGGGTGCTGACCAAGAGGGAAAAGACAGCGGAAAATGTAATTACTCAACCATCGGGACCGTCATACTCATTGCCCACCAGTTCCCACCCATGCTCTGATGCACATACACTGACCACCTCTGATGCAGCATTCAGGCCAGAACGCCTTAGCATCCCCCAACATGTGGCTTACATACACACCACTCCAAACAGGCATTGCCCATACATCATGCTCACAGTGTACTCACCTGTTTGTCGGGAGGACCGTAGAGTAATGTATACTGGGGGATGACCCCATCCACCAGTTTCTCCAACTCCTCCGCAGTGAAGGCAGGGACCCTTTCCCCAGACACTCTAGCCATTCTTGCTTCCAGACTCAGGTCACAGCAGCACTTGCAGTGTAGGTCCTCTCCTGTTGATGGTCAGGTAGCAAGTGAGTGAATAGCTATAGATTGCTGGTGAAGTCTGCGGCGGTGCTTACCGTCACCACCGGCGTACATCGCCATTGGCTCCTGGGACCCATAGGGCCCAATGATAACTAATGCGGAGCTGCGTGGCGGTCATCGACCGCCTACCGCGACACAGCACAACGCCAGTGCAGTTACCTCATTTCCCCTTGTCCCTCCTCACAGGTCAGGCAGCCGCCATTTCAGGAGGGCACATGGTATGGCACCGAACTGCGTCACAGCACATATTGGCACATATACTGACTCTCAAATTCAGACACTGCTACTGTGACATTAATTCAAAAACAGTTGTGCTATCTATGTGGAAAATTACTTTCTGCTCACCGCTCTCCTCCATAGGCTACAACCGCTGAGGCAGATGATGAGATGGCGGCATCCTCTGGTGTACAGACCCCTGGTGGACCTGTCGACAATGGAGGACAGACACATTATCATCACATACAGACTTGATCGTGCCACAATCTTAGAACTGTGTGCCCAATTGGAGCCAGACCTGATGTCAGCTATCCGCCAGCCCACAGGAATACCCCCTCTAGTGCAGGTCCTGTCAGTACTCCATTTCCTGGCAAGTGTTTCCTTTCAAACAACAGTGGCCATGGCATCAGGGATGTCTCAGCCAATTTTCTCCAACGTGTTGAACAGAGTGTTGTCTGTCCTGCTGAAACACATGCGCAGCTACGTCGTGTTCCCCCAGGTGGAGGATTTGGCCACAGTGAAAGCTGACTTCTATGCCCTGGGACATATCCCCAACATCATTGGTGCCATTGATGGTACACATGTGGCATTTGTCCCCCCCCCCAACAGAAATGAACTGGTCTACAAGAATAGAAAAAGCTATCATTCGATGAATGTGCAAATGGTGAGTTTAGCAGACCAGTGCATCTCCCATGTGAATGCCAAATATCCTGGCTCTGTGCATGACGCCTATGTCTTGAGGAATGGCAGCATCCCTTATGTGATGGGTCAACACCGGAGGCACAGGGTGTGGCTATTAGGGGAGGCCACAGTCCCTACGCAGTATAAGTTGGGGTCTGAGTATGGGGTTGTCCCTAAGGTTTAGTGTGTGTCTAACAGTTGTCCCTCCATATTTACAGGTGACTGGTTACCCCAACCTCTCATGGCCACTGACCCCAGTGAAGAATCCCTGGACAAGGGCAGAGGAACGTTACAATGAGGCACATGGGTAAACAAGGAGGCCAGGTTCCGGTGCCTCCATCTGACAGGTGGATCCCTGTACTACTCACCGAAGAAGGTGTACCACATCATCGTGGCATGCTGTATGTTGCACAATCTGGCCTTGAGACGCCAGGTGCCTTTTCTGCTGGAGGATGAGCCTGGTGATGGTCTTGTGGCAGCGATGGAGCCTGTGGACAGTGAGGAATAGGAGGCAGATGAAGAAGATGTGGACAACAGAACAAACTTTATACAGCAGTACTTCCAGTGACACACAAGTAAGAGTCTGTAACTTGACTTCACATTTCAGTATACTTTTGGACATTGAACACAGCAGCCTCTTACCCTCTGTCTATGGCCACTGACTGTTCCCTTTGGATTACCGTTTTTCAGATCTGTGTACCCCATTCTGGCTCCTGCTACATGTACTGCTGCCCACCAACTGTCATACATTGGTATAATTCAATGAACATAGACGTTGCAATGCTTTGAGAATGTTGTAAGAATACATCTTTCCAATCATTACACTGACTCCAGTATGGTTTATATTTCAATTGTGTTTATTTTTTGTGCTAAATAGTATGAGGGTAAGTGCAAGGGGCTGGGGTGATGGTGGAGGAAGGTCCAGGGTAGAGTCCAGTCTATTGGTATCACAGGTGCATTGTCCAATGGGGCGTAGGAAGGGGAGCAATGGCAGTTCAAGATGGAGAGGGTGACAGAGTGGGACAGAAGGGTGACAATCAGGAGGGTCCTATTTCCTGGCAGAGGTCTTGGCAATGTTCTCTGTCTTCTGCCTGTATCGCAGGGACCTTTAGCAGGGCGGTTCTCCTTCTGCAGGGGGTGGGGTGCTGGTGGCCTGTTGGTCCTGTGGCGGGGCATCCTGTCCACTAGCACCAGAGGAGGTGGAAGGCTATTCCTCAGTTTGGCTAGTGTCAGGGGCCCGTTGTTGTGCCACTGCCTCCCTCATGGTCTTGCCCATGTCAGCCAGCACACCTGCTTTGGTGACCAGGATGGTGTAGATTTTCGTGAGGTCCTCCCTGATCCCCAGGTACTGTCCCTCTTGCAGCCGCTGGGTCTCCTGTAACTTGGCCAGTACTGTACCCATGGTCTCCTGGGAATGGTGGTATGCTCCCATGATGTTTGAGAGTGCCTTGTGGAGGGTCGGTTCCCTAGGCCTGTCCTCCCCCTGTCGCACAGCAGTCCTCCCAGCTTCCCTGCTGTCCTGTACCTCTGTCCCCTGAACCGTGTGCCCACTGCCACTGACTCCACGTCCCTGATCGTCCTGTGTTAGTGGGGTTGCCTGGGGTCCCTGTAGTGGTGGACACACTGCTGACTGACGTGTCCTGGGGACAGAGGGATGGGCCCACTGGGTGCATGCTGTGCTGGTGTTTCCTGAGGGGAGGCTCTGTGGCGGGTTGGGACTGTGGCAGGGAAACCAACTGTCCAGAGGTCCCTGATGGGCCAGGTTGGTCATCATGATCCAGGTGTGCAGAGCTGCTGTCATCATTGTGGGCCTCTTCTGAGGGGGGGCTGGATGTTGGTGGCACCTCCTCTCCGGTGACTTTGTGTAGGGGTCCTGTTGGGATGCAAATGCATTGTTATTGTATCTGTGTGTGCCATCTTGTGCAATGGGTGTGTTTCCCTGTATAATTGTGCTTTCCCTGTCGCCTTGGCCTTGTGTGAGCGCTGACTGTGTGAGATGGGTGAGTCTCTCTACTGGGCATGCTGTGGTGATGTGTGTCCATGCAGGTCTGTGATGGGTGTCCACGCATTGTTGTTGCATGGAGGGCTTGGTATTGGGATGGGTGGGTTGTGATGGTGGGGTACATGTGAGGTGATGGAGTGATGGGAAGGAGGGTATGGGTGGGGGTATGTGATGGCATGCAGGTAGGGTGGGGGATATAATGGTAAAGATTTGACTTACCAGAGTCCAGTCCTCCTGCTACTCCTGCGAGGCCCTCAGGATGCATGATCGCCAAGACTTGCTCCTCCCATGTTGTTAGTTGTGGGGGAGGAGGTGGAGGTCCACTGCGAGTCCTCTGTACAGCAATCAGGTGTCTTGAAACCACATAACACACCTTCCCCCGTAGGTCGTTCCACCTCTTCCTGATGTCATCCCTGGGTCTTGGGTGCTCTCCCATGGCGTTGACCCTGTCCACGATTCTCCGCCATAGTTCCATCTTCCTAGCAATGGATGTCTGCTGCACCTATGATCCGAATAGCTGTGGCTCTACCCAGATGATTTCTGATTCCCTCCACCATGACCCTTAGCTCCTCCTCTGAAAACTTGGGGTGTCTTTGGGTTGCCATGGATGTGGTGTGAGTGATATGTGTGTGGATGTGCGAGGTGATGTGTGGGGTGATGTGTTGGGGTGTATAGTGTGATGTGCGTGGATGGTGCATAGGTGATGGTGTTCTGTGCCTCTGTTTGAGTGTGTGCTCTTTGTTTGTCTCTCTGTGCTTGGTCAGTTTTTTTTCATTGTAATGGGTTGTGGGTGGTGTGGGTGTGTGTTTTATAGTGGTGTGAGTGTGTGGTTGTGGTGTATGTAAGTGTGTCAGGTGTGTGTATTTTGAATTGTCAAATGTAGTGTGGTTTTGTAAATGTGTGTGTATTTTGAGTGCGGCGGTGTGTACCGCCAATGGTTTACCGTGGTTGAAAGACCGCTGCATTGATTCCTGGATCGTGATACTGTGGGCGTATTCCTGTTGGCATGACGGTGTGGGTTTTGTTATCGCCATTTTATCACTGTGTGGCGGACTTGTTTGGGTGTCTGTATTGTGGCGGTATTCTCTGTGTGGGTCATAATAACCGTCGGCACGGCGGTAAGCGGCATTTACCACCAGGGTTGTAATGAGGGCCTAAATATTTTGCCCATGGTCAAGGCTGTATATGATATCTTACTGAGTATCACTGCCTGATAGCTGTAACAGATGTTGTCTCCTGCAAACTTATCTCAGAGGAAGATATAATAGAAAGTTCAGCCATTCAGAACACAAACAACCATTGATCTATACACTCCTGGTTTATAGACCAGTTCCACTGTGAAACATTCTAATCCCCCATATATACACAAGATTGTATCAGTATCTTATAAAATCAGTGTTCTACATCCCTATGAAACAGTGGGCTTCATTCCGTTGAATTAACATTGTGCTTTACATTGGATTCTAGCACAGCAGAGGGGCTGGTTGTATTTTCTTGAACATTCATGTCCCGAGGATGATCTGATGGACTAAGATGCTTAGTGACCAAAACATCAATGAAAAACCCAACTCTTGCGCAAAAAAACTGTGGAATTTACATTTTCTGTTATGTTTGTATAATATACATTCTTTAAACCTAGGAAAGATGGTACCGGGTATATTAATATTTGGTAGAAAACATAATAAACCACGTTGGGCATTGTTGATGTAGTCGAATCCCTCTGTTCAATCCTTAGCATTTATGTGCTCTTTTGTATTATACCCTGGATACCCAGAGATTGAATTTTGTGTTCAATATAATTGACTCAGATACTATTCCTTGCAGTCTTGATCTATTCTTTCTTTGTTGAATGATTGGTTAATTGACTTTAGAAATGCAATTATGATGTGAGTAAACTGCCAAGACGTTGCAATTCAGCAAAAATTTAAGAGAATGAAGGGCCAGATGTAGGAAGACTTTTGCGAGTCGCAAACTGCGAAAAAGGCAGTTTGCGACGCGCAAAAGGCTTAACGCGATGCACAACCTCAAATTTCGAGTCGGTACCGACTCGCAATTTGAGGCTGCAACTCGCAAATAGGAAGAGGTGTTCCCTTCCTATTTGCGACCGCATCGCCATGTTGAGTTGGTTTCACGGTCGCAAACCAACTCGCAGTTACCATCCACTTGAAGTGGATGGTAACACATTCGCAAAAGGGAAGGGGTCCCCATGGGACCCCTTCCCCTTTGTGAATGCCCCAAAAAATATTTTTTCAGAGCAGGCAGTGGTCCTATGGATCACTGCCTACTCTGAAAAAAACGAAACCAAATGGTTTCAGAAGTTTTTCTTTTTGCAGCTCGTTTTCCTTTAAGGAAAACGGGCTGCAAAAAGAAAAAAATAACTGCTTTATTAAAAAAGCAGTCACAGACATGGTGGTCTGCTGTCTCCAGCAGGCCACCATCCCTGTGAGTGCAGGGACTCGCTATGGGGTTGCAAACTGCGACCCACCTCATTAATATGCATGAGGTGGGTCTTTGCGACCCCATAGCGAGTCGCAGAAGGTGTCTGAGACACCTTTCTGCATAATATTTTGCGAGTTGCAATTTGTGAGTCGCTGTGACTCGCAAATTGCAAGTCGCAAAATATTGTTTTGCTACATCTGGCCCGAAATCCCTTGTAGGCACCTTTATCTGTTTGTTTACTTTCCAACCTGACTGACAAAGAGATCATTCTAGACGAAAGACCCAAAGACGGCTGCCCCTATACCACAGCCGGGCGGCCTCAAGACATCCTTACCTGCATCCACAGCAACTGTATGAAAGAAGCCATACAATATTGGACTTGGCCTTTTTTCAGGGTCATACGCAAACTTTTTGCCCTCACTCCTCCTATTTTTGCTGACCTCATCTTTGTTGGTTTTAGGACTTTACCACCTCTAACGACTATTAAAGGGCATGTGCTCTCTCCTCTAAACATGGTATAATTGCTTATACCCGGTTGGCACATTTAATTTGCTTATAAGTCCCTGGTAAAGTGGTACTATATGTACCTAGGTCATGTCAGTTAAATGCAACCAGTGGGCCTGCAGCACTCGTTGTGCCGCCCAATTAAGTAGCCCTTTTAAACATGTCACAGGCTTGCAATTGCAGCCAGTGTGTGCAGTTTTTAAATTGTCATGTCAACCTGGCGAAATAAACCTTCTCTTTTTAGACATTTAAGTCACCCATGGGGTAGGCCCTGGGCAGCCCAGACAGCCAGGTGTAGTGTTCTTAAAAGGTAGGACATATACTTTTATGTTGCATGTGTCCTGGTAGTGAAAACCCCTCCTGCAAGACAGACTAACAGTGGACTTACCTTAATGTAGTGAAATATGTGTTTTTGACCACTGAATTTGTATTACACCAATTTTCACCTGGATTACCTGTCTAGTGTTCACCAGTTTTGGACTACATTTTGTATTGAGTTTAGCTGCCTATTGACTTTATTGTAGCATTAGACACTGCCAAGTTAAATCTGTTCGTATTTTTCCACATTGTAAACTGTGCTTGTTTTCGTGCTTTTCCTCACCGAAGAGCTAGGACATATTATCACCTAAGAGCTAGTACATAATATGGAGGAGTTAGTCAGTCAGCACAATAAGAATGTACCACACTGATGTTTTATAGTGCAAGCAGGGAACGGTTTGACTTTGGGAGTGGTGACTTGGGATTCTGGCCCGGTCCCAGTGCATTTCTTTCAAATCTTACCCAAACTAGCCAGCATTTTTTAATATTTCTTTTTTATGGGAGGGATTTTTCTAGAAAGCCCCTTCTCCAGTTCTTTAAGATATAAAAAAGACCCAGTGCAACAGCGAGAGGGGTCGTCGTCTTGCTGGCATGAGAAAGATGAAGAGCTTGTCAGTCCCTACTGTGATTAATTTTTACTTCATTATTTGCTTTGCATAATATAATATAACTACATATATTTTCTGTGTACATTGCAGTGGAGAATCATTTTGGTACATCTTCCTTTCATTGCTGTGACTGTTTTTAAACGTGTTCTTTCAACATGCTAATCCCCTTTTTAGGAATCTCGTGGTGAAATAATAATAAATGTCTTCTTTGAACTAAGAGGTGCATTCCAGAGATTTTTGTCAGCTTGGTCATTAGTGAAAGCAAAACATTTTGGCGTAAATCGGACAGTCTGAAAAAGAGAGGTTAGAGGCTCAGAGTGCACGATTTAAAAGTGTAAATATGTTTTTCTTCAGACAGTTAAAGGAACCACTACAAACCATGTTTGAAAATGCATGTGAAATTACGATGCCTTATGATGTCTGGCAAATGTGGTTTCTTGTTTATTAGGACTTTCTAAATTTTAGGATGAGTGCTTGGATAAAACAAAAGTACTGAACGTTTTTTCATGTTTAGAAAAGGTGCTTTTTGAACAAAATGATATCCCTTTTGTTCTTGACAGGAGGGTTTGGATACTTTTGTCTGCTTATAGAAAGATGCATTCGAGATGTAAACAGTTAGAATGAGAAAATAAGGATCTGAGACAAAAGCTTGACCAAAATAAATTATTACAAGATAAAGCTGAAACCTACCAAGTTGTTACAGGAGAATCTGGCTTTTCAAATTCCAGTAATGAGGAGGTTAAAAAAGGTGGGGGCCAGTGTGAGCTGCATGAGCAGAACGTAGTTCGTGCACAGAGTAGCTCACAGTTTTTGGCAGGAGTTGAAATGCATTCTTTAAAAGATTACACTCAGCAAGAAGTTGACAATGTTACCGGTAGATTTAGATAACTTTTTCAAAGTACGATGTATACAATTAATTCAGACAAGACACAGGGGCTGTCGTAAAATGTGCAGTTTCTAGGAATTCAGTAGAACCTGAACATAGAGCGATATTGTTACGGTTAAAACAAAAGATTTTGGAGTTTACTACTCCTGGCACTAAGCAGAAGACACAGAGCTTCATGAGATTGTTTTATTTTTAGAAATAGCATAACCCTCAGTGAATAAAACCGTAACCTCTTGGTACAAAGTAACCAGAAAAAAACACGAGTTTGAATGGAGGGAAAAGCAGCAGTGTGCTTTTGATTTCGCAAATTAAATAATTCAACAGACTTTAGACTTGTGGCCAGTGCAAGAGGGAGACATTGAGTTACATGTAACCATTCAGGGACAATATGCAAACTGGAGTATGTGGCAGAAACAGGGGAGGATGAGGGTGTAGGAGGCTGGGCTGGCTTGTAGTGGGTACCAAGGGGTACTTACACCTTGTGCCAGGTCCAGTTATCCCTTATTAGTGTAGAAGAGGTGTTTCTAGCAGCTTAGGCTGATAGAAGGTAGCTATAGCAGAGCAGCTTAGGCTGAACTAGGAGACATGCAAAGCTCCTACTATACCACTGGTGTCATATGCACAATATCATAAGAAAACACAATACACAGATATACTAAAAATAAAGGTACTTTATTTTTATGACAATATGCCAAAAGTATCTCAGTGAGTACCCTCAGTATGAGGATGCCAAATATACACAAGATATATGTACACAATACAAAAAATATGCAGTAATAGCAAAAGGAAGTAATGCAAGCAATGTAAAGTTACAGTAGATTGCAATAGGAGCACATAGCTATAGGGGCAACACAAACCATATCCTCCAAAAGTGGAATGCAAACCACAAATGGACCCCAAACCTATGTGAGCTCGTAGAGGGTCGCTGGGACTGTAAGAAAACAGTGAGGGTTAGAAAAATAGCCCACCCCAAGACCCTGTAAGGTAGGTGTAAAGTGCACCTACAACCCCCAGAGAGCACAGACGTCGTGATAGGGGGATTCTGCAAGGAAGACCAACACCAGCAAAGCAACAACAGTGGATTTCCGGAACTGGGTACCTGTGAAACAAGGGGACCAAGTCCAAGAGTCGCGACAGTGTCGAGAGTGGGCAGATGCCCAGGAAATGCCAGCTGAGGGTGCAAAGGAGCTGCCACCGGATGGAAGAAGCTTGGTGTTTTGCAAGAACGAAGAGGACTAGGAACTTCCCCTTTGGAGGATGGATGTCCCACGTCGTGAAGAAGCTTGCACACGTGTGCCCATGCAGAAAGACCGCAAACAAGCCTTGCTAGCTGCAAGGCTCATGGTTTGGGTTTTTGGATGCTGCTGTGGCCCAGGAGGGACCAGGATGTCGCCACTTGGATGAAGAGACAGAGGTGGCATCCAGCAAGTCAGGGAGCCCTCAGAGGAGCAGGCAGCAACCGCAGAAGTACCAGAACAGGCACTTAGAAGAGGAGTGAACCGGAGTCCGCCCGAAGTCACAAAAGGGAGTCCCACGACGCCGGAGGACAATTCAGAAGGTTGTGCACTGCAGGTTGGAGTGTCGGGGACCCAGGCTTGGCTGTGCACAAAGGAAATCCTGGAAGAGTGCACAGGAGCCGGAGCAGCTGCAAATCACGCAGTACCCAGCAATGCAGTCTAGCGTGGGGAGGCAAGGACTTACCTCCACCAAACTTGGACTGAAGAGTCACTGGACTGTGGGAGTCACTTGGACAGAGTTGCTGAGTTCCAGGGACCACGCTCGTCGTGCTGAGAGGGGACCCAGAGGACCGGTGATGCTGTCTTTTGTTGCCTGCGGTTGCAGGGGGAAGATTCCGTCGACCCACAGGAGATTTCTTCAGAGCTCCTGGTGCAAGAAGGAGGCAGGCTACCCCCAGAGCATGCACCACCAGGAAACAGGAGAGAAAGCTGGCAGGATGAAGCGATACAAGGTTGCAGTAGTCGTCTTTGCTACTTTGTTGCCGTTTTGCAGGCGTCCTGAGCAGTCAGCGGTCGATCCTTTGGCAGAAGGTGAAGAGGGAGATGCAGAGGAACTCTGGTGAGCTCTTGCATTCGGTATCTGAAGAATTCCCCAAAGCAGAGACCCTAAATAGCCAGAAAAGGAGGTTTGGCTACCTAGGAAGGAGGATAGGCTAGTAAGACAGGTAAGAGCCTATCAGAAGGAGTCTCTGATGTCACCTGCTGGCCCTGGCCACTCAGAGCAGTCCAGTGTGCCAGCACACCTCTGAATCCAAGATGGCAGAGGTCGGGGGCACGCTGGAGGAGCTCTGGGTACCTCCCCTGGGAGGTGCAGGTCAGGGGAATGGTCACCCCCCTTTCCTTTGTCCAGTTTCGTGCCAGAGCAGGGCTGGGGGATCCCTGAACCGGTGTAGACTGGCTTATGCAGAGATGGGCACCCTCTGTGCCCATCAAAGCATTTCCAGAGGCTGGGGGAGGCTACTCCTCCCCAGCCCTGATACCTTTTTCCAAAGGGAGAGGTTGTAACACCCTCTCTCTGAGGAAGTCCTTTGTTCTGCCTTCCTGGGCCAGGCCTGGCTGGACCTCAGGAGGACAGAAACCTGTCTGAGGGGTTGGCAGCAGCAGCAGCTGCAGTGAAACCCCGGGAAAGGCAGTTTGGCAGTACCCGGGTCTGTGCTAGAGACTCGGGGGATCATGGAATCCCATGATCTTAGACATGTTACATGGCCATGTTCGGAGTTACCATTGTGACGCTATACATACGTAGTGACCTATGTATAGTGCACGCATGAAATGGTGTCCCCACACTCACAAAGTCCGGGGAATTTGCCCTGAACGATGTGGGGGGCACCTTGGCTAGTGCCAGGGTGCCCACACACTAAGTAACTTTGCACCCAACCTTCACCAGGTGAAGGTTAGACATATAGGTGACTTATAAGTTACTTAAGTGCAGTGGTAAATGGCTGTGAAATAATGTGGATGTTATTTCACTCAGGCTGCAGTGGCAGACCTGTGTAAGAATTGTCAGAGCTCCCTATGGGTGGCAAAAGTATTGCTGCAGCCCATAGGGATCTCCTGGAACCCCAATACCCTGGGTACCTCAGTACCATATACTAGGGAATTATAAGGGTGTTCCAGTATGCCAATGTGAATTGGTGAAATTGGTCACTAGCCTGTTAGTGACAATTTGGAAAGCAGAGAGAGAATAACCACTGAGGTTCTGGTTAGCAGAGCCTCAGTGAAACAGTTAGTCATCACACAGGGAACACATACAGGGCACACATTGAGCACTGGGGCCCTGGCTGGCAGGGTCCCAGTGACACATACACTAAAACAACATATATACAGTGTAATATGGGCGTAACATGCCAGGCAAGATGGTACTTTCCTACACAACCCCCCCCCCCAAAGGAAGGACAATAAGACTAGCCATGACCTGATGAGTCTTCATTGTCTAAGTGGAAATATCTGGAGAGTCCATTTGCATTGGAGTGGGTACTCCCAGGTCTATGTTCCACTGTATAGTCCATTCCCTGTAGAGATATGGACCACCTCAACAATATAGGGTTTTCACCTTTCATTTGTTTTAGCCAAAGTAGAGGTTTGTGGTCTGTCTGAACAATGAAGTGAGTGCCAAACAGGTATGGCCTCAACTTCTTCAGTGCCCAGACCACAGCAAAGGCCTCCCTCTGTATGGCAGACCAACGCTTTTCTCTAGGGGTCAACCTCCTGCTGATAAAAGCAACAGGTTGATCCTGGCCCTCAGAATTGGGTTGTGATAAGACTGCCCCTACCCCTAATTCAGATGCATCAGTTTGAACAATGAATTTCTTGGAGTAACATGGGCTTTTTAGGACAGGTGCAGTGCACATGGCCTGTTTGAGCTCCTCAAATGCTTTCTGACAGCTAGCTGTCCACAATACCTTTTTAGGCATCTTCTTGGAAGTGAGATCATTAAGTGGGGCTGCAATGGAGCCATAGTTTTTAATGAATCTCCTGTAATACCCAGTGAGGCCTAAGAAGGCTCTCACCTGGGTCTGAGTTGTAGGGGGAACCCAATCCATGATTGCCTGGATTTTCCCCTGGAGTGGTGCAATCTGTTCTCCACCTACCAGGTGTCCCAGATAAACCACTTTCCCCTGCTCTATCTGGCACTTTGAAGCCTTGATAGTGAGGCCTGCCTTTTGCAGGGCCTCCAAAACTTTCCACAGGTGATCATCCCAGGTGGAGCTAAAGACAGCTATATCGTCCAGATATGCTGCACTGAAAGCCGCCAACCCTTGCAGGACTGTATTCACCAACCTCTGAAAAGTGGCAGGTGCATTTTTCAAACCAAAGGGCACTACTGTGAATTGGTAGTGCCCTCCAATAGTCGAAAATGCAGTTTTTGCTTTAGCATCCTCTGATAACTTGATCTGCCAATACCCTGCAGTCAAATCAAAGGTGCTTAGATACTTGGCAGATGCCAGTGTATCTATTAGCTCATCTGCCCTGGGTATAGGGTGAGCATCAGTTTTGGTTACTTGGTTGAGACCTCTATAGTCTACACAAAACCGCATTTCCTTCTTTCCGCCCTTGGAATGAGGTTTTGGTACAAGTACCACAGGAGAGGCCCATGGACTTTCAGAGTGCTCAACCACTCCTAGTGCAAGCATTTTCTGCACTTCTTGTTTTATGCAGTCTCTGACATGGTCAGGCTGCCTATAGATCTTACTTTTGACAGGCAAGCTGTCTCCAGTATCTATAGTGTGCTCACACCAGGAAGAGTTCAGAAAACTGACCTAGGAGATTTATGCAGTGGTCTTTCTGCTCAGCAGTGAGACAATCTGCCAGTACTACACCTTCCACCAGAGCATCTTGTTCTGTGGAAGAGAAGAGATCAGGGAGAGGGTCACTCTCTTCTTCCTGTCCCTCATCTGTTGCCATGAGCAGGGTGAGATCAGCCCTGTCATAGTAGGGTTTCAGGCGATTGACATGGAGCACCCTAAGGGGACTCCTGGCAGTGCCTAAGTCAACTAAGTAGGTGACTTCACCCTTCTTCTCAACAATTGTGTGGGGTCCACTCCATTTATCTTGGAGTGCTCTTGGGGCCACAGGCTCCAAGACCCACACTTTCTGCCCTGGTTGGTACTGAACCAAAACAGCCTTCTGGTCATGCCATTGCTTTTGGAGCTCTTGGCTGGCCTGAAGGTTTTTACTGGCCTTTTTCATGTACTCAGCCATCCTTGATCTGAGGCCAAGTACATAGTACACTATGTCTTGCTTTGGAGCTTTTAAAGGTTGTTCCCAACTGTGAGAAACTAGGGCTGATTGCAGAGGCCCCATAACTTTTTGCCCCCATTTTCCACTTTATGCTGGTGTTTTCCTGACTCTGATGGTGCCCTGGGTACTGCTAACCAGTCCCAGGGCCTGTGCTCTGTGTAAAATGGATATGCAAATTAGGCTAATTATAATTGGCTAAGTTAACCTACCTATAAGTCCCTAGTATATGGTAGGGCATGTAGGTTTAGGGACCACAGCATAGGTGGTGCACACCTAGGTGCATTGCTGAGGAGCCCAGTGTCATTTTAAAAGCAAGCCTGCCTTGCTGGCTGCTTTTAAATTAAAGTTATATGCAAATTCGACTTTGGAATTAAAGGTACTTCCAAAGTCTTAAACTACCTTATTTTTACATATAAGTCACCCCTAAGGTGTGCCCTATGTGCCCCTAAGGCTGGGTGCCATGTAACTATAAGCAGGGATTTTATAAAAATAGATTTATAAGCCCTGGTGAGGTAAAAACAGCCAAATTTGTTTTTCCCTCATTGAAGTAAATGGCCTTCATAGGCTAGAATGGGCAGACTTTATTTTAAATTTTAAAGTCTCCTTAAATGTTACATACCAAGAATTTGGTATCAAATTGATTGTTGTAATAAATCCCACAACTTCCAGTTGTTGGATTTAATATAACTAGTACAGGTAAAAAGTTTAGACTTTACCTAAAAAGTTGCCAATTTCAGCTCTGCATTGTTTTTACTGCTGTGCTCTGATTGGTCAGCCTGCAGCAGCTTCTGCCAGGCTACTTTAATGAGGTGTGAAGTGGCCTGGCTTCACACAAAGGAATGTGCTTGGGGGAGAGAATCTCCCCTCAGCAGATGGCGAGGCAGGAAGGGGGAGGGCTGCCAAACTGGTCTTCAAAGGCAGAGAAGGACATCTGGAGCACCCAGCAACACCCCCACATCCTGCAACCCCAGACAACTGGGTGCCCCCTTGATTAGATTAGGAGAGGGCAGGAGAGGGGTGTGTTTATGATTTTTAGCCACACCAGTGGGTGGGCTCAGCCAGATCTCTCCTCCAAAAATCAGATCCATCCATTTTGGATTTTTAGAGACTGTTGCCTTCTGGGATGGATTTTTGCCACACTTCCCAGGAAGTGGTCATCACGGGGGGACGACCCTGTCCCTGATTGGAGAACCAGGGCCCCCCTGCTTTTCACCCAGGAGCAAGGATAAAACTGGCAGACCTGCACCCACGCCTCAGATCCCCTCCAGAATTCAACAAGAAAGGAACTAAAGAAGAAGAAGGACTGCCCTGCTGGACCCCTGGCCTGCACCTGGACCCTGCACTCAGAAAGACTGCACCAGCTGCACACTTGGGCTTCACCACAAGAAGGACTTTGCCTGGCTTCCACTGGTTCAAGGAGGGACTCCCTGTTTGCTACAGGAGAAAAATTGCTATCCAGAGTCCCCTGCACCAACTCCTGAAAAAGTGACCAGCTGACCACTGTCCAGTGGCCAAAAAGGAGTTTGCGCCAGGTGTATTCTGGGAGTTGAAGTCCGCACTTCCCAAGGACCATCACAGAACTTCTGGACCCTTGGGGTGAGCTGTGGACCCCAAAAGAACCTTAAAAGAACATCTGGGTGAAGCCCCAGAAGTTTGGAAAAGATTGGAGAATTTTTGAAAAAAAGCTCCATAAAGTGACCGACCCGACGCGGAAATTCTAGCCGGCTTGCCTCAACCGAGACCCGGCCTGACTTCGTGGTTCGTCCCGGTAAAGAAAAACATCCAAAAAAGAGACTAAGTCAGAAGGTAACTTTTTAACCGAGGCCTCCCGCGACTTGTAGCCGAGCAGGGCTCCATCGCGGTCGGCCTGAAAGTTTGACTTTGCCCCGGTCCTGGTGCAACCAGATGACCCGATTGGCGCTTTTTGTTTCTAAGCGCTTGAAAATAATAATACTTTAAAAATTCATATCTCTGGTTCCCCTGAACCGATTTTAATCGTTTTTGTGTCATTTTAAAGATAAAAATATAAGCTATTCTTATAAATTAGTTTTGGATTCTTAAACTGTTTCCTGTGTTTTATTTAATTACTGTTTTGTGATATTTGAATGCTTTACACTTTGTCTCCTAAGTTAAGCCTTGACGCTCGATGCCAAGCTACCAAGGGTAGAGCTGGGATTAATTTACTGAGACCTAACTGTACTTATGTGGAGGTGTGTGGCTTGTTGCTAGGTGTAGGTACCTACCTGCCCTACCAATAACCCATTTTCCAACACCAACCCTCCTTAACAAGTGTTAGAGGACCTCTCACAGGGTGTCCAAATAGGAGTTCAAAGGGGCTGAAGCCTACTCCTTTTTGGGGTACCTCCCTCTAAGCAAAAAGGAGGCAAGGTAACAGGATATCCCATCTCCTGCGGAGTTTTTCAGGGAGTCCCATAATCATGCCTTTGAGAGTTTTGTTAAATCTCTCCACCAGTCCATTTGTTTGTGGATGATAGGGTGTAGTGAACTTGTATGTAACACCACACTCCTTCCACATGGCCTTTAAGTAAGCAGACATGAAATTGCTTCCTCTGTCTGATACCACCTCTTTTGGGAAGCCCACCCTGGAAAAGATTCCCAGGAGGGCCTTTGCCACTGCAGGAGCTGTAGTGGTCCTTAGAGGAATTGCTTCAGGATATCTGGTGGCATGGTCCACTACCACCAAGATAAACCTATTGCCTGAAGCAGTAGGAGGGTCAAGGGGGGCAACTATGTCAACCCCTACCCTTTCAAAGGGAACCCCAACTACAGGCAGTGGAATAAGGGGTGCCTTTGGAGTGCCACCTGTCTTACCACTGGCTTGACAGGTTTCACAGGACTTACAAAATTCCTTTGTGTCCTCTGACATTCTAGGCCAATGAAACAAGGGGACAAGCCTGTCCCAAGTTTTCATTTGCCCTAAATGTCCAGCTAAGGGAATGTCGTGGGGTAGAGTTAGGAGGAACTTTCTGTACTCCTGAGGAATCACCAATCTCCTGTCAGCTCCAGGTTTTGGATCCCTTGCTTCAATGTACAAGAGGTTGTCCTCCCAGTAAACTCTGTGAGAGTCACTGACATCCCCATTTGCTTGTTTGACAGCTTGCTGTCTTAGACTCTCTAGTGTGGGACAGGTCTGCTGTGCCACACTCAGCTCCTCCCTGGCAGGCCCCCCTTCACCCAAAAGCTCAGCAGTGTCTGCTTCCAGCTCCTCTGGTGTAGGTTCTGCACAGGGTGGAAATTCTTCTTCCTCAGAAGAAGAATCCACTGTAGAGGGAGGGATAGTAGGTAGTGCTTCACTTCTACTAGCCCTAGCTTTAGGGAGCACTTGGTCCATTCTTCCAGGATCCAAGTCACCCTGTCCTTTTTGCTTTTTGGCCTGAGCCCTTGTCAAAGCAAAAATATGCCCTGGAATGCCCAGCATTGCTGCATGGGCCTCCAACTCCACATCTGACCAAGCTGATGTCTCTAAATCATTTCCAAGTAGACAGTCTACAGGTAAATCTGAGGCAACCACACCTTTCTTTGGACCAGTAACCCCCCCCCAGTTGAGATTTACAACAGCCATGGGGTGGCTAAGTGTGTTGTTGTGAGCATCGGTTACTTGGTACTGGTGACCAAGTAGGTGTTGTTCAGGGTGGACCAGTTTCTCTATTACCATTGTAACACTGGCACCTGTGTCCCTGTAGGCCTGAACCTCAACACCATTTATTAAGGGTAGTTGCTTGTACTTATCCATGTTAAGGGGACAAGCAACTAAGGAGGCTAAATCAATAGCCCCCTCAGAGACTAACACAGCCTCTGTGGTCTCCCTAACAAGACCAACCCCAACTAAGTTACCAAAAGTGAGCCAGCTACTCCCTTGGATTGGCTATTAGTAGGTTTGCTCCCACCACCACTGCTATTACTAGGGGCACTAGGTGTAGCAGCAGGGGTTGTAGTGGTAGGAGGTTTGGTGCTTTTCTTTGGACAACTGGGATCTGTTGTCCAATGGCCTTTTATTTTACATAAATAGCACCATGGTTTCTTTTCTTTGTTTTGATTTGAAGAGGATTTGGACCCACCACCCCCACCAGAGTGTTTTTGTGGGCCTGATGAAGACTCATTTTTAGATTTGTCCCCACCCTTGTCAGAAGACTTACCATCCTTCTTCTTGCCATCTTTGTCACCCCCTGTATGAACTTTTCTGTTCACCCTTTTTCTGACCCATTTGTCTGCCTTCTTTCCCAATTCTTGGGGAGAGGTCAGATCAGAGTCCACCAGGTACTGGTGCAACAAATCAGACACACAGTTATTAAGTATATGCTCTCTCAGGATTAAGTTATACAGGCTTTCATAATCAGTAACTTTACTGCCATGTAACCACCCCTCCAAGGCCTTCACTGAATGGTCAACAAAGTCTACCCAGTCTTGTGAAGACTCCTTTTTGGTTTCTCTGAACTTTATCCTGTACTGTTCAGTGGTTAAGCCATAACCATCTAGGAGTGCATTCTTAAGAACTTTGAAATCATTGGCTTCACTTTCTTTCACAGTAAGGAGCCTATCCCTACCCTTTCCACTAAATGATAGCTATAGGATAGCAGCCCACTGCCTTTGAGGGACATCCTGTACAACACAGGCCCTCTCAAGTGCAGCAAACCACTTGTTAATGTCATCCCCCTCCTTATAAGGGGGAACTATCTTATGCAGATTCCTAGAATCATGCTCTTTTGCAGGATGACTATGGGGAATACTGCTGCTGCCACCATGGGTTTCTAAACCCAATTTCTGTCTTTCTCTTTCCACTTCTAAGGACTGTCTATCCAAATCCAGCTGTTGCTTCTTGAGCTTCAGCCTGGTTTGTTCCACTCTCAATCTATTGAGCTCCCTTTCTAACACTCTGTAATAAGGGTGGGTGGGTGGGACATGCCTTGAAACAGAAGTATGGTGAGAATGAACAGAAGGAGACCTGTCCCTAACAGATGGCACCCTAACAGCTTGGCTAACAGAAACATCACTTCTACTATGATGAGAAGGAATACTCTTACTGTGATGTGAGACAACACTATCAGTATGGTGTGACTCTACATCAGTCCCAGCTATGCTAGGTTGTCTTATAATGGGCAGGCTAGGAAGTTTCTTCTCTAAATCTTTTGCTAGGGGTGCCCCAGGGTCAGATTGGGAACCATCAGCTAATTTCTCAACAGAAGTGGCACCTTTGACCTTATCCTGTTCAACAAGCATATTAACCAACAGTTCTCTAGAGGGATTCTTCCTTACACTTAAACCTCTTTCTATGCAGAGACTCCTTGCTCCTTTCCAGCTAAGGTGATCATAAGCAAGTTTGGACAGATCAACAGTTTGGCCTGTGCCAGACATTTTAGAAAGTGTTTAAGGGATAGAAAAAGTGAGAAAAAAGTTTTTCAGAACTTTAGGAAAGACAGGAAAAAAACTTTTCAAACTTTTTAAGAACTTTTTAGAAAGTTTAGATGTACTTTTCAGCACTTTAGAAAAGAAGTGAGAAAAGAAAAGCAAAACTTTTTGGTTAGGTGTACATACACTGAACTTGTTTTGTACATTTTTCTCTTATGAAAAGTACAATGACAAAAGTGGTAAGTAGTTACAAAGTACTTATCCCACCGCTGCACAACCAATGTAGGAGGCTGGACTGGCTTGTAATGAGTACCAAGGGGTACTTACACCTTGCACCAGGCCCAGGTATCCCTTGTTAGTGTATAGGGGTGTCTAGCAGCTTAGGCTGATAGAAAAGGTAGCTTAGCAGAGCAGCTTAGGCTGAACGAACTAGGAGACGAGTGAAGCTCCTACAGTACCACTAGTGTCATATGCACAATATCATAAGAAAACACAATACACAGATATAGTAAAAATAAAGGTACTTTATTTTTATGACAATATGCCAAAAGTATCTCAGTGAGTACCCTCAGTATGAGGATAGCAAATATACACAAGATATATGTACACAATACCAAAAATATGCAGTATAGTATTAGAAAACAGTGCAAACAATGTAAAGTTACAATAGGATGCAATGGGGACACATAGGGATAGGGGCAACACAAACCATATACTCCAAAGTGGAATGCGAACCACGAATGGACCCCAAACCTATGTGACCTTGTACAGGGGCGCTGGGACTGTAAGAAAACAGTGAGGGTTAGAAAAATAGCCCACCCCAAGACCCTGACAAGTGAGTGCAAAGTGCACTAAAGTTCCCCAAAGAGCACAGAAGTCGTGATAGGGGAATTCTGCAGGAAAGACCAAAACCAGCAATGCAACAACGATGGATTTCCAGACGAGGATACCTGTGAAACAAGGGGACCAAGTCCAAAAGTCACGACCAAGTCGAGAGTGGGCAGATGCCCAGGAAATGCCAGCTGTGGGTGCAAAGAAGCTGCTACTAGGCAGTAAAAGCTGAGGATTCTGCAGGAACGACAAGGGCTAGAAACTTCCCCTTTGGAGGATGAATGTCCCACGCCACGGAGAGTCGTTCAGAAGTGTTTTCCTGAAGAAAGACCACAAACAAGCCTTGCTAGCTGCAAGTCATACGGTTAAGGTTTTTGCATGCTGCTGTGGCTCAGGAGGGACCAGGATGTCGCTAATTGCATCAGGGGACAGAGGGGGCACCCAGCAAGACAAGGAGCCCTCTCAGAAGCAGGCAGCACCCACAGAAGTGCCAAAACAGGCACTACAAAGTGGAGTGAAATGGTGCTCACCCGAAGTTGCACAAAGGAGTCCCACACCCCCGGAGGACAACTCAGGAGGTTGTGCAATGCAGGTTAGAGTGCCGTGGACCGAGGCTTGGCTGTGCACAAAGGATTCCCTCAGAAAGTGCACAGGAGCCGGAGTAGTTGCAAAACACGCGGTTCCCAGCAATGCAGTCTGGCGTGGGGAGGCAAGGACTTACCTCCACCAAACTTGGACTGAAGAGTCACTGGACTGTGGGAGTCTCTTGGACAGAGTTGCTGGATTCAAGGGACCTCGCTCGTCATGCTGAGAGGAGACCCAGAGGACCGGTGATGCAGTTCTTTGGTGCCTGCGGTTGCTGGGGGACGATTCCGTCGACCCACGGGAGATTTCTTCGGAGATTCTAGTGCAGAGAGGAGGCAGACTACCCCCACAGGATGCACCACCAGGAAAGCAGTCGAGAAGGCGGCAGGATCAGCGTTACAGAGTTGCAGTAGTCTTCTTCGCTACTTTGTTGCAGTTTTGCAGGCTTCCAGCGCGGTCAGCAGTCGATTCCTTGGCAGAAGGTGAAGAGAGAGATGCAGAGGAACTCTGATGAGCTCTTGCATTCGTTATCTAAGGAAATCCCCAAAGCAGAGACCCTAAATAGCCAGAAAAGAGGGTTTGGCTACTTAGGAGAGAAGATAGGCTAGCAACACCTGAAGGAGCCTATCAGAAGGAGTCTCTGACGTCACCTGCTGGCCCTGGCCACTCAGAGCAGTCCAGTGTGCCAGCAGCACCTCTGTTTCCAAGATGGCAGGGGTCTGGAGCACACTGGAGGAGCTCTGGGCACCTCCCAGGGGAGGTGCAGGTCAGGGGAGTGGTCACTCCCCTTTCCTTTGTCCAGTTTCGCGCCAGAGCAGGGCTGAGGGGTCCCTGAACCGGTGTAGACTGGCTTATGCAGAAATGGGCACCATGTGTGCCCATGAAAGCATTTCCAGAGGCTGGGGGAGGCTACTCCTCCCCTGCCTTAACACCACTTTCCAAAGGGAGAGGGTGTAACACCCTCTCTCTGAGGAAGTCCTTTGTTCTGCCCTCCTGGGCCAAGCCTGGCTGGACCCCAGGAGGGCAGAAACCTGTCTGAGGGGTTGGCAGCAGCAGCAGCTGCAGTGAAACCCCTGAAAAGGCAGTTTGGCAGTACCCGGGTCTGTGCTAGAGACCCGTGGGATCATGGGATTGTGCCTACAATGCCAGGATGGCATAGAGGGGGCAATTCCATGATCTTAGACATGTTACATGGCCATATTCGGAGTTACCATTGTGAAGCTACACATAGGTAGTGACCTATATGTAGTGCACGCGTGTAATGGTGTCCCCGCACTCACAAAGTCCGGGGAATTGGCCCTGAACAATGGCTTGTCTGGCTAGTGCCAGGGTGCCCACACACTAAGTAACTTAGCACCCAACCTTTACCAGGTAAAGGTTAGACATATAGGTGACTTATAAGTTACTTAAGTGCAGTGTAAAATGGCTGTGAAATAACGTTGACGTTATTTCACTCAGGCTGCAGTGGCAGGCCTGTGAAAGAATTGTCAGAGCTCCCTATTGGTGGCAAAAGAAATGCTGCAGCCCATAGGGATCTCCTGGAACCCCAATACCCTGGGTACCTTAGTACCATATACTAGGGAATTATAAGGGTGTTCCAGTGTGCCAATGTAAATTGGTAAAATTGGTCACTAGCCTGTTAGTGGCAATTTGAAAGAAATGAGAGAGCATAACCACTGAGGTTCTGAGGTTCTGATTAGCAGAGCCTCAGTGAGACAGTTAGTCATAACACAGGTAACACATACAGGGCACACTTATGAGCACTGGGGCCCTGGCTGGCAGGGTCCCAGTGACACATACAACTAAAACAACATATATACAGTGAAATATGGGGGTAACATGCCAGGCAAGATCGTACTTTCCTACACGGTGATGCCGTCTTTTGTTGCCTGCGGTTGCAGGGGGAAGATTCCGTCGACCCATGGGAGATTTCTTCAGAGCTCCTGGTGCAAGAAGGAGGCAGGCTACCCCCAGAGCATGCACCACCAGGAAACAGGTGAGAAATCTGGCAGGATGAAGCGATACAAGGTTGCAGTAGTCGTCTTTGCTACTTTGTTGCGGTTTTGCAGGCGTCCTGAGCAGTCAGTGGTCGATCCTTTGGCAGAAGGTGAAGAGGGAGATGCAGAGGAACTCTGGTGAGCTCTTGCATTCGGTATCCGAAGAATTCTCCAAAGCAGAGACCCTAAATAGCCAGAAAAGGAGGTTTGGCTACCTAGGAAGGAGGATAGGCTAGTAAGACAGCTAAGAGCCTATCAGAAGGAGTCTCTGGCCACTCAGAGCAGTCCAGTGTGCCAGCACACCTCTGAATCCAAGATGGCAGAGGTTAGGGGCACGCTGGAGGAGCTCTGGGTACCTCCCCTGGGAGGTGCAGGTCAGGGGAGTGGTCACTCCCCTTTCCTTTGTCCAGTTTCACGCCAGAGCAGGGCTGGGGGATCCCTGAACCGGTGTAGACTGGCTTATGCAGAGATGGGCACCATCTGTGCCCATCAAAGCATTTCCAGAGGCTGGGGGAGGCTACTCCTCCCCAGCCCTGATACCTTTTTCCAAAGGGAGAGGTTGTAACACCCTCTCTCTGAGGAAGTCCTTTGTTCTGCCTTCCTGGGCCAGGCCTGGCTGGACCCCAGGAGGCAGAAACCTGTCTGAGGGGTTGGCAGCAGCTGCAGTGAAACCCCGGGAAAGGCAGTTTGGCAGTACCCGGGTCTGTGCTAGAGACTCGGGGGATCATGGAATTGTATCCCCAATGCCAGAATGGCATTGGGGTTACAATTCCATGATCTTAGACATGTTACATGGCCATGTTTGGAGTTACCATTGTGACGCTATACATAGGTAGTGAACTATGTATAGTGCACGCGTGAAATGGTGTCCCCACACTCACAAACTCCGGGGAATTTGCCCTGAACGATGTGGGGGGCACCTTGGCTAGTGCCAGGGTGCCCACACACTAAGTAACTTTGCACCCAACCTTCACCAGGTGAAGGTTAGACATATAGGTGACTTATAAGTTACTTAAGTGCAGTGGTAAATGGCTGTGAAATAACGTGGATGTTATTTCACTCAGGCTGCAGTGGCAGGCCTGTGTAAGAATTGTCAGAGCTCCCTATGGGTGGCAAAAGAATTGCTGCAGCCCATAGGGATCTCCTGGAACCCCAATACCCTGGGTTCCTCAGTACCATATACTAGGGAATTATAAGGGTGTTCCAGTATGCCAATGTGAATTGGTGAAATTGGTCACTAGCCTGTTAGTGACAATTTGGAAAGCAGAGAGAGCATAACCACTGAGGTTCTGGTTAGCAGAGCCTCATTGAGACAGTTAGTCATCACACAGGGAACACATACAGGACACACTTATGAGCACTGGGGCCCTGGCTGGCAGGGTCCCAGTGACACATACACTAAAACAACATATATACAGTGAAATATGTGGGTAACATGCCAGGCAAGATGGTACTTTCCTACACAACCCCCCCACCAAACGAAGGACAATAAGACTAGCCATGACCTGATGAGTCTTCATTGTCTAAGTGGAAATATCTGGAGAGTCCATCTGCATTGGAGTGGGTACTCCCAGATCTATGTTCCACTGTATAGTCCATTCCCTGTAGAGATATGGACCACCTCAACAATATAGGCTTTTCACCTTTCATTTGTTTTAGCCAAAGTAGAGGTTTGTGGTCTGCCTGAACAATGAAGTGAGTGCCAAACAGGTATGGCCTCAACTTCTTCAGTACCCAGACCACAGCAAAGGCCTCCCTCTCTATGGCAGACCAACACTTTTCTCTAGGGGTCAACCTCCTGCTGATAAAAGCAACAGGTTGATCCTGGCCCTCAGAATTGGGTTGTGATAAGACTGCCCCTACCCCTAATTCAGATGCATCAGTTTGAACAATGAATTTCTTGGAGTAACATGGGCTTTTTAGGACAGGTGCAGTGCACATGGCCTGTTTGAGCTCCTCAAATGCTTTCTGACAGCTAGCTGTCCACAGTACCTTTTTAGGCATCTTCTTGGAAGTGAGATCATTAAGTGGGGCTGCAATGGAGCAATAGTTTTTAATGAATCTCCTGTAATACCCAGTGAGGCCTAAGAAGGCTCTCACCTGGGTCTGAGTTGTAGGGGGAACCTAATCCATGATTGCCTGGATTTTCCCCTGGAGTGGTGCAATCTGTTCTCCACCTACCAGGTGTCCCAGATAAACCACTTTCCCCTGCCCTATCTGGCACTTTGAAGCCTTGATAGTGAGGCCTGCCTTTTGCAGGGCCTCCAAAACTTTCCACAGGTGATCATCCCAGGTGGAGCTAAAGACAGCTATATCGTCCAGATATGCTGCACTAAAAGCCTCCAGCCCTTGCAGGACTGTATTCACCAACCTCTGAAAAGTGGGAGGTGCATTTTTCAAACCAAAGGGCATTACTGTGAATTGGTAGTGCCCTCCAATAGTCGAAAATGCAGTTTTTGCTTTAGCATCCTCTGATAACTTGATCTGCCAATACCCTGCAGTCAAATCAAAGGTGCTTTGATACTTGGCAGATGCTAGTGTATCTATGTGCTCATCTGCCCTGGGTATAGGGTGAGCATCAGTTTTTGTTACCTGGTTGAGACCTCTGTAATCTACACAAAACCTCATCTCCCTTTTTCCATCTTTGGAGTGAGGCTTTTGTACAAGCACCACAGGAGAGGCCCATGGGCTTTCAGAATGTTCAACCACTCCTAGTTCAAGCATTTTCTGAACTTCTTGTTTTATGCAGTCCCTGACATGGTCAGGCTGCCTATAGATTTTACTTTTGACAGGCATGCTGTCTCCAGTATCTATTGTGTGCTCACACCAAGATGTGGTGCCTGGCACAGTTGAAAAGAGTTTAGAAAACTGACCTAGGAGATTTATGCAGTTGTCTTTCTGGTCAGCAGTAAGACAGTCTGCCAAAACTACACCTTCCACTAGAGCATCCTGTTCTGTGGAAGAGAAGAGATCAGGGAAAGGGTCACTTTCTTCTTCCTGCCCTTCATCTGTTGCCATGAGCAGGGTGAGATCAGCCCAGTCATAGTAGGGTTTTAGGCGATTGACATGGAGCACCCTAAGGGGACTCCTGGCAGTGCCCAGGTCAACCAAGGTGACCTCACCCTTCTTTTCAACAATGAGATGGGGTCCACTCCATTTATCTTGGAGTGCTCTTGGGGCCACAGGCTCCAATACCCACACCTTCTGTCCTGGTTGGTACTGAATCAGAACAGCCTTCTGATCATGCCATTGCTTTTGGAGCTCTTGGCTGGCCTGAAGGTTTTCACTGGCCTTTTTCATGTACTCAGCCATTCTGGATCTTAGGCCAAGTACATAATCCACTTTATGTTGCTTAGGAGCTTTTAAAGGTTGTTCCCAACCCTCCTTCACAAGTGTTAGAGGACCTCTTACAGGGTGCCCAAATAGGAGTTCAAAGGGGCTGAAGCGCACTCCTTTCTGGGGTCCTCCCTGTAAGCAAAAAGGAGGCAAGGTAACAGGACATCCTATCTCCTCCTGAGTTTTTCAGGGAGTCCCATTATCATTCCTTTGAGGGTTTTATTAAACCTCTCTACCAGTCCATTTGTTTGTGGATGGTAAGGTGTGGTGAATTTGTATGTTACACCACATTCCTTCCACATGGCCTTCAAGTATGCAGACATAAAGCTTCTATCCCTGTCTGATACAACCTCTTTTGGGAAACCCACCCTGGAAAAGATTCCCAGGAGGGCTTTTGCCACTGCAGGTGCTGTAGTGGTCGTTAGAGGAATTGCTTCAGGATATCTTGTGGCATGGTCCACTACCACCAAGATAAACCTATTGCCTGAAGCAGTAGGAGGGTCAAGGGGGCCAACTATGTCAACCCCTACCATTTCAAAGGGAACCCCAACCACAGGTAGTGGAATAAGGTGAGCCTTTGGAGTGCCACCAGTCTTGCCACTGGCTTGGCAGGTCATGCAAGACTTACAAAAATCTTTTGTGTCCTCTGACATCCTAGGCCAGTGAAACAGGGGGACAAGCCTTTCCCATGTTTTAATCTGACCCAAATGTCCAGCCAAAGGAATGCCATGTGCCAGAGTTAGGAGGAACTCTCTGTACTGCAGGGGAATGACCAATCTCCTGGCTGCTCCAGGTTTTGGGTCCCTTGCCTCCGTGTACAAGAGGTTGTCCTCCCAGTAAAATCTATGTGAGTCACTGACATCCCCATTTTGCTGTTTGACAGCTTGCTGTCTGAGACCCTCTAATGTGGGACAGTATTGCTGTGCCACACTCAACTCCTCCCTGGCAGGCCCCCCTCCACCCAAAAGCTCAGCAGTGTCTGCTGCCAGCTCCTCTGGTGAAGGTTCTGCACAGGGTGGAAATTCTCCTTCCTCAGAAGTTGAATCATCTGTAGAGGGAGGGATAGTGGGTAGGGATTTACCCTTGCTACCCCTAGCTTTAGGGAGCACTTGATCCATTGTTCCAGGATCCAAGTCACCCTGTCCTTTTTGCTTTTTGGCCTGAGCCCTTGTCAAAGCAAAAATATGCCCAGGAATGCCCAGCATTGCTGCATGAGCCTCCAACTCCACTTCTGCCCAAGCTGATGTCTCTAAATCATTCCCTAGTAGACAGTCTACAGGTAAATCTGAGGCAACCACAACTTTCTTTGGACCAGTAACCCCCCCCCCCCCAGTTGAGATTCACAACAGCCATGGGGTGGCTAAGAGTGTTGTTATGAGCGTCTGTCACTTGGTACAGGTGACCAAGTAGGTGTTGTTCAGGGTGTACCAGTTTCTCTATTACCATGGTAACACTGGCACCTGTGTCCCTGTAGGCCTGAACCTCAACACCATTGATTAGGGGAAGTTGCTTGTACTTATCCATATTAAGGGGACAAGCAACCAAGGTGGCCAAATCAATGGCACCTTCAGAGACTAGCACAGCCTCTGTGGTCTCCCTAACAAGACCAACCCCAACTAAATTACCAAAAGTGAGCCCAGCTACTCCCTTGGATTGGCTATTAGTAGGTTTGCTCCCACCACCACTGCTATTACTAGGGGCACTAGAGGTTGCAGTAGGGGTTGTGGTAGTGGGATGCTTGGAGCTTTTCTTTGGACAACTGGCATCAGTTGTCCAATGGCCTTTTACTTGACATAAATAGCACCATGGTTTTTTTACTTGATTAGAAGAGGATTTGGACCCACCACCCCCACCAGAGTGTTTTTGTGGGCCTGATGAAGACTCATTTTTAGATTTGTCCCCACCCTTGTCTGAAGACTTACCATCCTTCTTCTTGCCATCCTTGTCACCCCCTGTATGTACTTTTCTGTTCACTCTTGTTCTGACCCATTTGTCTGCCTTCTTTCCCAGTTCTTGGGGAGAGGTCAGATCTGAGTCCACTAGATATTGGTGTAACAAATCAGACACACAGTTATTCAGAATATGCTCTCTCAGGATTAGATTGTACAGGCTTTCATAGTCAGAAACTTTACTGCCATGTAACCACCCCTCCAAGGCCTTCACTGAATAGTCAACAAAGTCTACCCAGTCTTGTGAGGACTCTTTGCTGGTTTCTCTGAACTTAATCCTGTATTTTTCAGTGGTTAAGCCAAATCCATCCAAGAGTTCATCCTTCAAAACTGCAAAATTATTGGCATCACTTTCTCTAACAGTAAGGAGCCTATCCCTACCCTTTCCATTAAAAGATAGCCATAGGATAGCAGCCCACTGCCTTTGAGGGACCCCCTGTACCATACAGGCCCTCTCAAGTGCAGCAAACCACTTGTTAATGTCATCCCCCTCCTTGTAAGGGGGACTATCTTGTGCAGATTCCTGGAATCATGCTCTCTCACAGGATTGCTATCAGGAATACTGCTGCTGCCACCATGGGGTCCAAACCCCAACCTCTGTCTCTCCTTCTCCAGATCTAGGGATTCCCTGTCTAAAGCCAGCTGTTGCTGTTTAAGCTTCAGCCTGGTCTCTTCCACTCTCAACTTATTGAGTTCCCTTTCTAACAATTTGTCTTGAAGGTCTGTGGGTTGGGAATGCTTTGACACAGAAGAAATATTGGATTCAACGGAGGGAGACCTGCCTCTAACAGATTGCACTCTAACAATCTGGCCTTCAGGAACAAGACCATCCCTACTATGATGGGAGCTTCTATTACTACCAGTGTTGCTAGGTGGTCTGCTAAGGGGCAGATTAGGAAGAGAACCCTGTACCACTCTCACAAGGGGCTCCCCTGAGTCTGAGTGTGAGCTATCTACTAACTTTTCTGATGAAGTGCCACCCTGGGCCTTATCATTCTCAATGAGCATGTTAGACAGAAATTCTCTAGAAGGGTTCTTTCCTACCACTAAACCTCTATCAATGCAGAGACTCCTTAGGATCTTAAAGTTAAGATTGTCATAAGTTGTATTGACCATTTTAAGAGAAGTTCCTACATCAGACATGATAGAAGAAGGTTTAGAGACAGTGAGGAGAGAGAAAACGTTTCAGGACTTTTTAAAGAACAGAAAAAAACTTTTTCAAACTTTTTGAAAGTTTAGGAGTACTTTTCAGCACTTAGCAGATAGTGTAAGAGAAGAAAAGCAAAACTTTTTGGTTAGGTGTACATACACTGAACTTGTTTTGTATATTTTTCTCTTGTGAAAAGTACAAAATGACAAAGTGGTAAGTAGTTACAAGTACTTATCCCACCGCTGCACAACCAATGTAGGAGGCTGGCCTGGTTGTAGTGGGTACCAAGGGGTACTTACACTCTGTACCAGGTCCAGTTATCCCTTATTAGTGTAGAAGAGGTGTTTCTAGCAGCTTAGGCTGATAGAAGGTAGCTATAGCAGAGCAGCTTAGGCTGAACTAGGAGACATGCAAAGCTCCTATTATACCACTGGTGTTCTATGCACAATATCATAAGAAAACACAATACACAGATATACAAAAAATAAAGGTACTTTATTTTTATGACAATATGCCAAAAGATATATGTACACAATTCCAAAAATATGCAGTAATAGCAAAAGGAAGTAATGCAAGCAATGTAAAGTTACAGTAGATTGCAATAGGAGCACATAGCTATAGGGGCAACACAAACCATATACTCCAAAAGTGGAATGCGAACCACGAATGGACTCGTAGAGGGTCGCAGGACTGTAAGAAAACAGTGAGGGTTAGAAAAATAGCCCACCCCAACACCCTGTAAGGTAGGTGTAAAGTGCACCTACAACCCCCAGAGAGCACAGAAGTCGTGATAGGGGGATTCTGCAAGGAAAACCAACACCAGCAAAGCAACAACAGTGGATTTCCGGACCTGAGTACCTGTGAAACAAGGAGACCAAGTCCAAGAGTCACGACAGTGTCGAGAGTGGGCAGATGCCCAGGAAATGCCAGCTGAGGGTGCAAAGGAGCTGCCACTGGATGGAAGAAGCTTGGTGTTTTGCAAGAACGAAGAGTACTAGGAACTTCCCCTTTGGAGGATGGATGTCCCACGTCGTGAAGAAGCTTGCAGAGGTGTTCCCACGCAGAAAGACTGCAAACAAGCCTTGCTAGCTGCAAGGGTCGCTGTTAGGGTTTTTGGATGCTGCTGTGGCCCAGGAGGGACCAGGATGTCGCAGGAGCAGGCAGCACCCACAGAAGTACCGGAACCGGCACTTAGAAGAGGAGTGAACCGGAGTCCACCCGGAGTCACAAAAGGGAGTCCCACGACGCTGGAGGACAACTCAGAAGGTTGTGCACTGCAGGTTGGAGTGTCAGGGACCCAGTCTTGGCTGTTCACGAAGGAAATCCTGGAAGAGTGCACAGGAGCCGGAGCAGCTGCAAATCACGCAGTACCCAGCAATGCAGTCTAGCGTGGGGAGGCAAGGACTTACCTCCACCAAACTTGGACTGAAGAGTCACTGGACTGTGGGAGTCACTTGGACAGAGTTGCTGAGTTCCAGGGACCACGCTCGTCGTGCTGAGAGGGGACCCAGAGGACCGGTGATGCAGTCTTTTGTTGCCTGCGGTTGCAGGGGGAAGATTCCGTCGACCCACGGGAGATTTCTTCAGAGCTCCTGGTGCAAGAAGGAGGCAGGCTACCCCCAGAGCATGCACCACCAGGAAACAGGTGAGAAAGCTGGTAGGATGAATCGATACAAGGTTTCAGTAGTCGTCTTTGCTCCTTTGTTGCGGTTTTGCAGGCATCCTGAGCAGTCAGTGGTCGATCCTTTGGCAGAAGGTGAAGAGGGAGATGCAGAGGAACTCTGGTGAGCTCTTGCATTCGGTATCTGACGAATTCCCCAAAGCAGAGACCCTAAATAGCCAGAAAAGGAGGTTTGGCTACCTAGGAAGGAGGATAGGCTAGTAAGACAGGTAAGAGCCTATCAGAAGAAGTCTCTGACGTCACCTGCTGGCCCTGGCCACTCAGAGCAGTCCAGTGTGCCAGCACACCTCTGAATCCAAGATGGCAGAGGTCGGGGCACGCTGGAGGAGCTCTGGGTACCTCCCCTGGGAGCTGCAGGTCAGGGGAGTGGTCACTCCCCTTTCCTTTGTCCAGTTTCGCGCAAGAGCAGGGCTGGGGGATCCCTGAACCGGTGTAGACTGGCTTATGCAGAGGTGGGCACCATCTGTGCCCATCAAAGCATTTCCAGAGGCTGGGGGAGGCTACTCCTCCCCAGCCCTGACACCTTTTTCCAAAGGGAGAGGGTGTAACACCCTCTCTCTGAGCAAGTCCTTTGTTCTGCCTTCCTGGGCCAGGCCTGGCTGGACCCCAGGAGGGTAGAAACCTGTCTGAGGGGTTGGTAGCAGCAGCAGCTGCAGTGAAACCCCGGGAAAGGCAGTTTGGCAGTACCCGGGTCTGTGCTAGAGACTCGGGGATCAGGGAATTGTATCCCCAATGCCATTGACAATTCCATGATCTTAGACATGTTACATGGCCATGTTCGGAGTTACCATTGTGACGCTATACATAGGTAGTGACCTATGTATAGTGCACGCGTGAAATGGTGTTCCCGCACTCGCAAAGTCGGGGGAAGTTGCCCTGAACGATGTGGGGGGCACCTATGCTAGTGCCAGGGTGTCCACACACTAAGTAACTTTGCACCCAACCTTCACCAGGTGAAAGTTAGACATATAGGTGACTTATAAGTTACTTAAGTGCAGTGGTAAATGGCTGTGAAATAACGTGGATGTTATTTCACTCAGGCTGCAGTGGCAGGCCTGTGTAAGAATTGTCAGAGCTCCCTATGGGTGGCAAAAGAATTGCTGCAGCCCATAGGGATCTCCTGGAACCCCAATACCCTGGGTACCTCAGTACCATATACTAGGGAATTATAACTGTGTTCCAGTATGCCAATGTGAATTGGTGAAATTGGTCACTAGCCTGTTAGTGACAATTTGGAAAGCAGAGAGAGCATAACCACTGAGGTTCTGGTTAGCAGAGCCTCAGTGAGACAGTTAGTCATCACACAGGGAACACATACAGGGCACACTTATGAGCACTGGGGCCCTGGCTGGCAGGGTACCAGTGACACATACACTAAAACAACATATATACAGTGAAATATTGGGGTAACATGCCAGGCAAGATGGTACTTTCCTACAGAGGGTGCCCATAGGAATTTAGACTAGAAAACTACCTGACTTTGGGGAGCGCTATACTCCTTTTGAAAAACAGCTTTTGGTATGTTATTGGGCTCTAGTCGATACTGAGAAAATGACACTAGGTCTTAATGTAATTCTGAGACCTGAAATACCAATTATGCAGTGGGTGATGAATTCACCTAAATCTAAATATAGGACATGCACAAGAGGCTAGTATCATACACTGGTGCTTTCAACATGCTAATCTCCTTTTCAGGAACCTTGTGGCGAAGTAATAATAAATGTCTTCTTTGAACTAGGAGGTGCATTCCAGAGATTTTTGTCAGCTTGGTCATTAGTGAAAGCAAAACACTTATTGCATCTAATAAGCTGGAATTTCCAAATGGGAGCAGGTAACCAGTTGATGTTTCATGCCTTTGGAATTGTAATGAAGAATCCTAAATTATGGTGAAGTCGAATTCTAAATTACAATTTTGAAAATGCCACTTTTAGAAAGTTTACAATTTCCTACCTCAGCCATTTAGGCCCTCATTACGACTTCGGTGGTCTTGAAAAAAGGCCGCGAAGCCACGGGTGCCACAATACCGCCAGTGCTGGCAGTATGCGTGGCACCCTATTTTGAAATTTCCGCTGGGCCAGCAGACAGAAACAGTGTTTCCGTCCGCTGGCCCAGTGGAAAAGTCACATCAACATTGAAGCCGGCTCCTTATAGAGCCAGCAGCAATTTTGATGTGCAGCAGGTGCAGCAGCACCCATCGTGCATTTCACTGTCTGAAATTCGAGCAGTGAAATGCGTGATGGTGCTGTGCTGGGGCGCCCCCAGTGCAGGGTCCCCCAGGGGTACCCGAGTCCCCCTTATCTCCAGCCTTTCCATGGCAGTGTTTACCGGCATGGACAGGCTGGCGGTTGGGGACTCATAATCCCCAGGGCAGCGCTGCTTGCAGCACTGTCCTGGGGATTATGACCACCTGGTGGTATAGTGGAGGGTCCGGCAGTATGGCCGTGGCTAATGCGCAACGGTCATAATACACTGGCCGAACACCACCAGCCTGTTGGAGGTGTTACCACCAGTGTTCCACAGGCCACCAGGGTCGTAATGACCCCCTAAGTGCCTATAGTCTGTACCTGGGTCATATGACTAGGTGTAGCTGACAGTTGAGCTGAGTTGAGTATTCCTCCTGAACAGCCACATTCAATTGGGTGCTTAGGTGTGCCTGAATGGGCCATCACTGGCAGAATGGGAGGGAGAAGATGGGTACAGGCTTACTTACACTTGAATAAGCTGTGTCCTGCCTCCACACAAAGGGCTGCATACCCCATGTAGTTAGTCTGGAGCTAGGGCAGAATGCCTGGGGACCTTAAAGGGAAATATCTAGAAGCTTCTCCCCAACTACAAAGACAGAAGGACTACTGTGCTGCTGAAGCACTGCCAATTTGCTGTACTGCTGCCCTGCTGGACTTCTGCCTTGCTGAACTGCTGCCTTGCTGTGCTGTCCTGATGCCCGCTGCCCTCTTGCCTGGGTTGGAAAGACTAGACCTTCATCTCTTGAACTCAGAACCCCAGAGTGACTCCAAGGTCTGGTTGGCTTGCCTCGTGACTGGAACCTCAGGGACAGAAGGCTCAAAAAACCCTTGATCCAGTCGTGCTTCCCAAGACCTGCACCCATAGCCTAAAGTGCTCTGCCAGTCTCTGTGAATCCAGTAGAACTGATGCATCTCCTCTGCTGCACAGCACAGTCCTGAACAGAAGCAACTCATTGCTGCTGCTATCTTGATCAGAACCACTGCAAAGACCGCATCTAATTCCCACTCCACATGGAAACTACTGCTTGGCGATGCATCCTTGCCACAATCTCTCACATCCCTCATTAACAGCAGCCTTGACAACAATGCTGAACTCTGCACCTCAGCCTCGCAGCTCCTTTAGAACCGATGCATCATCTTGACTGTGCAATGCATCCATGACTCCAGACTTCATATCGCAAGCCCTCGTCTATTGGATCTTTGACGATGATGCAGCAGGACCTCACAACACTGTCTCGCCACATCTCTGAACCAGCGCATCATTTTGGCTGTGTGACGCATCCTCAACGTGTATCATCGCAATGCTCCGCAAACCAAGATTTAAGGTACTCTGTTCAGCGGTTCTCACTGGGTCCCTGTAGCCGGCCCACACTCCATCGTGAGCAGCCTGAACTTTTGACTTTATCTCAGTCCAGCACAATCAGATTAACACAGCTGGCTCTTTACACTTTACGCTATTTTTTACTAAAATCTTTTAAATTGAATATCTCCATTCCTACTGATTGGATTTTTTGTAGTTTTGGTCTTGTCGTATTTAGTAAATATTATTGTATTTTTCTAAGTCTGTGGTGGGCAATTTTTATGGTGTGTTTTCACTGTGTTATTGTTTGAAGTGTAGCACAAATACTTGCCTCACAGTTAGGCCTGACTGCTCCATGCCAAGCTACCCAAGGGTTGATCACAGTTTAAGTTAGGGTTTGCTTGTGACTTCAACCTGAGAAGAATTGTGGTTGCTCCTTAAGAAGGCTTTCACATCCCTCAACCAGCAACATAATTTCTTATACTGATGGCAGCACAGGAACAAAGATCAATCTCTTTCAAGTGAACCAAAGTTAGGCTCTACCTAGACCTGTCTCCAACTACAGCACCTAGGTCTCAAAGTTGCAACTAAGTTCCTGCGCAAAAAAAGGGATCAAGTACAAATTAAAGTCATCTCTTTCACTTGATATTTGCCTGGGACAAAGAAACATACACCTTACCCTCCATAGAGGAGGCCAATTCCATTTTGAGATAGCAAAACCAACCATAAGGCTCAGACCATGGGGCCCACCTTGGGATGCCATATAACAAAAGACACCCAGCAAAAGGCACAAATGCATCACCAGGAGTGGCACCCTCATATTGACAAGGGGCCCCCGGGTATGCTGGTGCTCCTTCAGCACCTCCATGACCACAACTCTGGCTGGGGTCAACCCTTGGACTAACCCTTAATAACAAACCTCCATGCTCCATTTCCCAAGGGGCCCCTGCAGGGAGAATACTTTTGAAATCAGCAATTTGGCTGCTGAACAGCCTGGTAGGCAGCTGTTGTCAACCCATTTGCTCACTGTATAGAGCAACCTCCTGTTGGTAACACACCCTACTCCCGAACACATGACTGACACCATGTCTCAACCTCCGGCTTCTTCTAGGACTCCTGCAGAGGGAGTAGTTCTCCCCCCATTTGTTTTTCTTTAGTGTTCTCCCCTTTTACCGTTGAGGTCCTACTCTCAGCCAACTACAACACCCAGGAGCAGAGACATTTTCTTCCTGCCCACCACTCACATGATCAACTGCATCTAGGCAACATGTCAATCACTTCTGCCTCCCCAGATGGTTAAATTATTGACTCTCATTGTTAGAGGTCTTAACTCCTCTGAAAAGTGGTTAGGCCCTTTTAGCCCTCTCATAAGACTCCAACTGTGACATAGTTTTGGCACCGGAGACGCATCTCCTTGAAAAAGACTGGAAAAGCCTGTGGTTCCATTGGTTCGACAGGCAGTATTTCTCCTCAGGTCCCAGCAAGAAACCATGAGTAGCGGTATTGTTGGCGAACACATTGCCTAGTCAAATTGTACAAACATAGGCAGAAAGGTTTCACTCTTTGCAAGTTACTGTGAACACCAACCCCTTCACCGTTGCAACACTGTACGCTCCCAATGATCACCAAGAGCAGTTTCAGCTCCATTCTTTGGGCCTAGTAGCTGCATCCCCAGACACTGACAAGTGGAAGGGTGCAATCTTAACCTTGTCCTCAATACTACCCAGGACAGGTCGACTCAGTGGCAGGATCAATGTGGGGCCTTTATAGCACAGGTCTGCAATGGCTGAAGGATGTAGGATTCACAGTTGCCTGGCATTCTAAATAGCCATCATCTAGGCCTTACACCTTTTTCTCAGCCTCCCACCAAACCCATGCTTGCCTTAACTATTTCCTAGTCTCCCGACGCATCTTCTTAACTATAAGTCAGATGGATAAAAAGGTGGCAGCACTGTCTGACCACTCTCCCATCACACTAACCTTCCGCATACTGGGTCATGCCACCTCTCATCATCAATGGCAAGTTAACAATAAATTGCTCACATATGACTCTACCAAGAATGAAGTCCAAGAGGCCATTCAACATGGCCTTGAAATTAATGACACACCAACTACCTGATTGCCCTTGTATGGGAGATGCTGATAGCGGTACTTCGGGGACTTTTCTAGAAATATCTGCACAACTTAACAAGGGGAAGCAAGACAGACAAGCTACTTGAGAGGTCAATCTAAGGGTTCTAGAGGAGACCCATCCAAGAACAGGCACTCACAGGGTATGTAGGCAACTGACATTGGCCAGGAAGCAGCTCAAAGCACTGGATTGAGGCAGGGCTGAATATGCCCTGCTCCTCGCTAATGAATAATACTATGCCAGTGGCAATAAGGTCACCTGCTCACCCACAAAGTACAAGGACAAACTCATAGAACAGGATCCTATAGATCCAAAATGCCATTGAGGACATGACAATGATGCCATTGCGCAGGCTTTTGAACAAATTTATAAAGCACTTCATACAGTGGAAGAGATAAACCCAGGGGAGACAGGGAGACCGATGGGAACCTCTCCTCAGCGCTTATTACAAGGCTGCTGGAGAAAAGCATGCTGTTCTTAGAGACAGAAATTCGAGCAGCAGAGGTCTTGGCTGCCATCTCAGGGCTACAGCTTGGCAAAGCCCCAGCAGCAGGCAGCTTTACCCCAGGATCTTTTAAATTATTCAGATCTCAACTCACTTCCATCCTTACGTGTCCATATAATTCTTTCAGTGAGACCAGTACACTCCCCGCCACATTGAGGGAAGCTGTTATCACTGTTATTTCCACACCTGGGAAAAACCCCACACTCTTTCACTCATTCCACCCCATCTTGTTACTAAACGTAGATGCTAAGCTATTTGTGAGCATATTGGCAGCATGCTTAAATCCACTTATGCTAGGGTTGGTCAGTCCAAATAAAGCAATGACACAAGAAGCCTGCACCACTGCATAGACAAAGCCAACCAATCACACACTCTGGTACGGCTTTTATCAAAAGATGCCGAGAAGGTAGTCAGCTGCGTACACTGCCCATTCTTCTGGCAAGTCATGGTGGAGGTGAGTCTGGGAGCACGGTTCTTGAAGTGAGTGTGAAGCAGATATGCAACCCCTTCAGCAAAAGTCTGAGTCAATGGCTTCAATTCCAAGTCATTTGCAATAAAAAGAGACAACTGCCAAGACTGCCCCTTATCTCTCTTCCTCTTTGCATTGCACATGGAACCACTCAGAGAGAGGATGAGGACAAATGCAGAGATTAGAGGTATCCCTTTTGGTGGCCATGAACATAAAATAGCTCCCTATGCTGATGACGTCATGATCTGCTTGACATCACCCCAAACCTCTATTTCAGCCCTCATAAAAAAGCTTGATTCTTTCAGAAAAATATCAGGTTTCACAGTGAATATTTACTAAACACAGACTCTCAATCTAACCATACTGCTTAACAAAAAGTCCCAACTAGAGTACCATTTTCCATGTTGTATCTGGGGGTTACCATATTCTACAAGTGACCGTGGAGCGTTACTATGGTGACCTACAAAGTTCAAAGACTGGAGACCTTCCCTGGGTCAGCAGGTTAGCAGTGGTAAAGATGACATTGTTACACAATATTATATTTATTATGCACACCCTCCCCCTGAGTCCACCACTCCTGACAATAGGCAAACTCCAACATATGTTAGAGGTCTTTATTTGGAGTGGCAAGTTACCCTCATGGCCAGAAAATGAGTGTGTCTCTCAATGGCAGATGGATGTCTGTGTAGCAGCCCAACTTAGATATCTGATTGAATGGAACAGGCCATTGACGGAAAAACATTGTTGTTTTATAGACCAATCCATAGCTGATATACACATATGGAAGGTACCCTGGCTCCCTAAAAAGCACTGCTCAGCTAGGGTTTATATTTCACCTATCACACAGGCGATTATGGAAGCCTGAGACAGTAGCAGTGGCAAAAGGCCTATTTACCCCCATCTTTCACCCATCATGGGAACTTCAAGGTTTCCCAGGCAAGTGCTAGCCCAGATTCAAACATGGCAAAAGGCTAACTGTTAACGCACTGGTGATCTCTTCGACCACACAGAGATACTAGATTTCTACCAGTTCCAAACCAATGATGGCCTTCCTGACACTGTATACTGGCACTACACAGCAGTTCGACATTGGGTCACCCAGCCCACAGTTGGTCCTCACACCTCTAGGCTGCTTACAAAATTTGAAAAAGGCTATTATGGAAGTCTGACTGCAATGATTGCTCTCTGAAATATATAACCTTGTAAACATCCTTACGGACACTGGCAAAACCCCTGCAGAAAGCTGCTAGGAAAGTGAACTGGAGTGACCCTTAAAACCCAAAGAGTGGGCTGACTCCCTTCATTGAATTAGCTCCCCCTCCTTCATCACTGCAGCAGAGAAAGTATCCATTCTGAAAATAATGCATTATTAGTATTATACCCCACCAAGTGGAAACCCAGAACCACAGACACCTGCTGGCAAAAGTGCAGCCAGACTTCGCACACCCACACACTTGCTCTGGGATGCCCCATGAGGTGCTTAGTAAAATTGACAAGATTTTTGAGATGGAGATTCCTGTTTCCCCAGCTCTACATTGCTGGGGCTACTTAACCAATTGTCCTAACCACTCTGCTCCAATAAGGAGGAAAGTTATAATGCTAGCTCTTGGTGCTGCCAGGCAAGTGATCACATCGAAATGGGGTGCAGGTGCTATGCCCACTTGAACTAGCTACAAAAATTGTGATATATTGTAGCAATGGAGAGGCTCACAGACTCACTAGAGCATATGTTGGCACATTTTGACAAAATGTGTGGACCGTGCATCCTGGCTCAGGTCTTCCTAGAACTCACCTGCCACTGCTATCTCTGGCTGCTCTGAATAACAGAGGGCAAGACCCAAAAAACTCCTTGAACAGACTTAACTCATATATGTCCGGATTAGCCCCCTGTTTATCGCTGTACTGTATAATGCCTTGTAACTCTTGGCTCATCCTCTCCCCTCCCTCACCAAAGTTGTGGTTTCTCTCTCCTTCTCCCTCTTCTTTCTCCTTGACTCCCTCCATTGCTCTGATTCACTGGACTTTGGTTGTAGGTGAGGGTATGTGTTTTCTAAATACCAATAAAGAGATTTGACCTACAAAGTATAGTGTGAAGGGTGACTCTCAAATTGACAGAGACACAGCAAACTCTAGTGACAGCAATCAGTTCACCCACCTGTGCCAAGATTACAACCCGAGGCTTCCACTACACCTTCTAAGGTACAACTGGCATAGGCTGCTTTCAAAATCCCTCTGTCATCTCTAAGAATGGAGACATCCACAAACAGCATATAATCATGTTCTTTTAGAGGGGCATCTCATTTGTCTGGTCTTGGCTTCGTACACAATTCTGTCACATTTAGCCAGTCAAGGTCTACTCCATCATCATTTTCATCCCGATCAACAATACTTAGTTTGAGCTGGTAGTTGAAAGTGGGGTCCACCAGTACTCATTTTTGGGGACCAGCATTTGTCATGGCACTTATTTTTTTCTTTAGACACTTGTCGAGAACAATAGAAGGTAAAGACACAAATCAGAAAGACGGTGGAAGAGAAAGAGCGTAAACTGTAACAAAGGAAGAAAGCTGGAACCTGCAAGGATGAGATAAAGGGGCAGGGATTGTCTGGCAATGGAATAAAGAGGCTTTATTTGGATTCCAGTCTACTCCGCCTTGATATTCGTCATACTGGTGCCAGAAGTAGGCTTTGGGCACCAGCACTTAATCTTCTGAAAATAAGCATTGCAGGCAAAGGTAACAAAGTACAAGGATTAAGACACAACACCTTTTCAAAGTTACATTTGTATTTGGTCAGCCTCCTATGAGTCGTGTTGAGTTTCATTGTGAGCAAGCACGATTTTCACAGAGTGGGGCACTATGACTGTAAGAGGGTACCCCACAACAATGCCTTTGCATTGTTGAATGATGACACCAACTGCTGCCACTACCTTTAAACAACCCAGCAACACTGCAGCTACTGGGTCAAGAGTCGCTGAAAAATAAGGAACATGGGGGCATATTTATACTTGTTTTGCGTCAAATTTGCGTCCTTTTTTTAACACAAATTTGGTGCAAAATTAACTCCATATTTATACTTTGGCACTAGACCCGTCAAGCGCCAGATTTATGGAGTTAAAGTAATTTTTGGGAAGTGGAAACCTACTTTGGGTCAATGAGACCCAAAGTAGGCGTTCCCATGCAAAAAATGACTCTATGGCCTTAGCGCCATATTTATCCCTGTGCTAAAATCACACATGGGAGGGAGGAGGGATAAAAAAATGGTGCAGAGCATGCTTTGCACCATTTTATAACACCTGGGTCAGGGCAGACATTAGGGGACCTGTGGGCCTATTTCAATGGTGTGGTGGAACACCATGGAATAAGCCCACAGGTGCACTCCCCAGGCCCGAGGGACACCCCAACCCACACCAGAGGGACAGTAGAGGATGGGGGGCCCCATCCCAGGTAATTATAGGTAAGTACAGGTAAGTATATATATATATATTTTTTAAAGTGCCATTGGGGGCCCTGAAATGGGACCCCCTACATGACACTGGGTGCAATGGCCATTCCCAGGGGACCCTGGTCCCCTGTGCAGGCCATTGGGGTGGTGGGCATGACTCCTGTCTTTTCTAAGCCAGGAGTCATGTGGTATGGATGGTTTTGCATCATTTAGGGTAATTTTTTATATTTACTCTAACCTGCCTAACATCATTTTTTTGGGGCAAAACCCCCTCTTCCATACCGCCAGCCCTCCCAACTAACACCATTTTTTTTTCGATAGCCAACCCTTTGCACTGGCTTGCACCATTCCATAAATATGGTGCCTGGCTGGTGCACAGAAATGGTGCAAGCCGGTGCTAAACGTTTTGGTGCAAAACTGTGTTAGTGCAGTTTTGCGCCAAAAAGTATAAATCAGGGCCATGGTGTTTTAAGATCCCATGTATCTGAGTTAGGACTATTAGGAAGCACAGTTCTCTCTCAGAACAGTAAAGAGTAAAATGTTTCTTGTAGACTAGAATTCCAAGAGCTGGGGCCCAGCAGAGAGTATCTCTCAGCTCGAAGCATGCTTGTTTGTAATTGTTGTCCCATGCAGGCAGCAGATCTGACAAATCTTTGTGTGTAAGCCTCTGTAGAGGCTTGACCACTAGGAAAAATTGGGAATCCACTGGAGACAGCAGTCCACCATTCCCAGAAGCATCCTGACTTCTCCTTGCGTTTTGGGAAAGCTCTTTTGCAATATAGCAGAGATTCTCTGCTGACACACTTTTCTTGTTCCTTTTCCAATGTGATGTGATACAGGACTTATTTCCAGTAATACTGCAACTTAGCCATTTTTCAGATAGGCACTTTAATAGATCTATAGTATCTTGTTTGCATGCTTCTTGTGTTGTTGGCACCACTAACACTCTTCAATATACTGAATCGTGACAGAATTACATTGCAACTTTAGAGTCTCCAGGTTCTTTTTCAAGATCAGGTAAAAGATTGAGGGTGTTTCTCTATACCCAGCTGAAACTCCGCACAATGCCTGCACTCTGCTTCTGAACCGGAAGCAGAAGAAAAACTAATTGTATTCGTGCAATCGATGAGAAAGAATGCTTGGCAGAGAGTAGCAAATCTTCCTTTGTCAGAACGGAGAAATACCCAGCAGTGAGTTGCTGAGTGCTCAATTTAAAATCTACATTTCCATCATGAGTTTGAAGTTCAACGCCATCAGGGGGACAGTAAATTACACAGTTGAGCTTGCATAAAAGATCCACCCCCACGAGGCTAACAAATTGCATTCTGTTAGTTATGAAAACAAATCTCGTGGCACAAGCCAAGTATAAAATGGGATATAACATTTTCGAAATCCCCCGTTCAGGATTTACCACCACCATGCTGGCAGAACACTTGCATAAGTTGTTTGTAGTAAGCATGCACTGACTCCTTTGACACTTTTATGGTTCTTCAAATTTCCCAACAATCAATCTCCTTCTTGAGAAACTTATTTAAAAAAAATAGATCACCTGGAGCTATGTCTTTGTAACAACAGGGGACAGAGTGTTTGACAGAGCCTCCCTGGTAGCTCCGCTGCCAGTCATTGCACTGTAACCTTACACTCAGCCTAGAAATAACTTGGGACAACTATTTCAAAGAAAATAATCAGATCTTCCCAAATTACCTTTGAGATTTTTCACAAATCTGTCAACCTTTGTGTACTACTGACCACGACTTTGTCTCAACTGTGGAAATTGATTTGTAAATGTAAAACGATCATCACTCCTCCAAGGCACGTCAGCTCCTACATATACTTCTCTCAGTGGATAAGCTTTGACTTTGGAATCACTCCTGCTCTCAGTACCTTCCACCTCTCCTCCATTATCCTTCCTTTTGCTTTTTCTTTTCTGGGCCTACCTCTCTCTAAACCTTTGGGTGTTGCTCCACAATTGAATGCTACCAACTAGTTCCTTTAACTGCAAGTTTAACCCAGGAGTTCAATGCCAATAACAGCATCTTCCATCATAAACGTTCTGAAGTTATTTCTTAGAGTTGTACTTTTCGAGAGGTCATTCCCAAACATGGTGCCTGTGCCTTTGAGAGCCTTGTATTACACAGGCACATCTAGTGGCTTCCTTACACACATAGAAATGTTCGGCTTCATTGTACCTTTCTATGAACACTAAAAACAGAGTTCCCTTAATGATTACTTCCAACTCTACCCTCACCATCACAACATCTATCTTTCTCAAAGCGGCTGATGACTGGCACTTGTGACTATCAATTTCTTTAGTCATTCCACTAAAAAAGTAAGGTACTCCTGTTTGGGGTCTCGCTTCCAAATTTGAGCTGGACCTCTGAGCCTACAATGGCACTAGAATTCTAGGTGGCCCTCTCTCCATGGGGTTGGGAGAGAATGGTTGCCACATCTATGCAAGTGGAAGTGGGATCCGAGGCATTACCTCAGGAGCTGTAAGTGTAATTGGAGCGATCTTAGAATTTGAGATGCCATTTGTGTTAGATGTGGTGGAGGAAGTGTATCTAGCACCCTTTTGTCAGGGAGATTTCGATAAACAAGCTCACTGGCAAAGGCACTGACAGATAATGGGAGTTCAACAGAAGGCTGATCTCCCCCAGCCGGTGAACCTACGTTACATGGGTTGGTTTCCAGAAAGCCATAACTAGAATTGCTATCATTCTCCTCATAATTCCTCACTTCCTTCTCATCTCCCTCTTTCTTTCTGTCTGATTTGACATTAGTCAGTGCAGGATACTGTTCAGAATCGCACTTTTTTTTCACCCAAATACAGACTGACTTTTTAGCTCAGGTCTGATATTTCTCTTTGTTCTTTGCATGTGCAGCATGCTCCCATACATTCAAAACTTCATATCATGCAGGTCTAGGTGGGAGCTTTCATCTCACATAGTAGTTGCCTCAAATTTGGAATAGGTAAGATATTGAGGAAATTGCAAGGATCTTTCGTTGGTGGTCATGTAATGAACAGGCATACTCTCTGGTGAGACCTCATTCTTTCTGTGAACTTTTTAACACAATACGACTCAATTAAGCCAATTCAAATATCCAGCAATTCGCAGCATAATACACAATGACACTAGTTCTGAATCCCTGCAAGGGAGCACAAACGTGTCTACTTGCAGTGAAAGTCCCAGAGAGTATCACACCAACCAACCAAAACTAGTGCAGCACCCTACGATGCAACTCACAGCACCTCACAACAGCTGTCACTCAGCAGTGTTTCAGCTTCACAATAGCACATTAACAAAAGCAAAACCTGTCTATTCCACTTAAGAAATTTGAGCTATACAGGCCCGCTAAACGGGATCAAGAAAGAAAACTAAAGGACAGCATGACACACATGTAGTAAAATTTTGACCAGTGGGAAATCACCCTAACCAGTGAAGTCTACTCCCCTGGGCAAAGGCTTAGCCAAACATCAGTCTCTATTAGTGCAAACTCAGAATAGAAGTTAAAGTCCCTAGTTAAATGTGCAGCTGATACCGCTTCACAGTCTGCACCACAAACAGACAAGTAACAATGTAATATACTTAGGGCCTGATTACAACTTTGGAGGAGGTGTTAATCCGTCCCAAATGTGACGGATATACCACCAGCCGTATTACGAGTTCCATAGGATATAATGGACTCGTAATACGGCTGGTGGTATATCCGTCATTTTACCGTCACTTTTGGGGCGGATTAACACCTCCTCCAAAGTTGTAATCAGGCCCTTAATATCTATCCCTGGATTTTGGACTTTGATGAGTCTGATAACCCAAACATCAACTCTTGCAGCAAGTGAGTTTATCTCATTAAGCATAAGCAAAATACATAGGCAGCATTGCAATCCGAACAACATTGCAAAGCTGTCTTTGACTTAAATGAATACCACATTGTGCAACACACTAACTCATCCGTTCTCCCAAAACACGGCAAAGCTTGACATCACTATCAAATATACATATCCCTACTATACTCATCCTCCTAGGGCTTTGCAACCACTTAGGAACACCAAGACACCACTAATTCTCCAAGTTGAATGATTGGAAACTCATGGATGCGGATCGGGCTGTGGCAGATTTTTCCGGCAAAATCGAATTATCTACACCTCAGTGAGATTTATCCTCTATTACCAGATTTGATATTGAGATTGGCTAAGATAAAGATGGTTTCTCGACCGTGCTAATCTTGGCACATTCTTGAACTGTCCTATCTCCACCCAGTGGGGCCTGTGTCTCAAATTGAGTCTGAAATCACAAATTGGTTTGAAGTTCATTGACAATGCATTAGATTTAGCTGCATCGTAATAAGTAGTAAAGAGAGGAATACACTGCAAACCATGAAGGTTTGTTTAGCAGATTAGTAAAATTACATCTCAAGTCAATTCAATTGAGTAAAATCAATATTTGCTTGCATACAGCATGCAGGAATATAATCCAAGCAGCTAACCCCTTAGCTACTGGGCCTTTCCCCTGCCACCGTGATGAGCCCTTTTTTGGCTATTTGGGGTAGTACATGTTTAGGGCTCCATAACATTTTTCCACATAAACTATCCATGCCAAATGTGTGTCCTTTTTTTCCAACATCCTGGGAATTCTAAAAGTACCTAGGGTTTGTGGATTCCTCGGGTGGGGTCTGAGAAATTAGCCAAAATACAGCTAAAATGTGTTTTTTTTCAGGAAAATGGGGAAAAGTGCTGCAGAAGAAAGCATTTGGTATTTCACTGTAAATGGCATCAATGAAGGGTTTGAAGTGCTAGAATCATAATCTTCCCAGCTTTCAGGGACAGCAGACTAGAATCAGAAAAACTAATTTCTCAAGACAGTTTTGGCATTTTACTGGGACACACTCAATTTTTCCTATTTTTTGTGCTTTTAACCTCCTTCCAGTTAGTGACAGAAATGGGTGTGAAACCAATGGTGGATCCTGGAAAGCTATACAGTTCTGAAAAGTAGACCAATTTCTAAATTCAGCAAGGGGTCATTTGCGTAGATCCCTCAAGGTTTTCATATAGAAAGTAACATTTGAACTAAAGAAAACATTGAAATTGAGTTGGAAAAAAACAGCCATTTCTGTCTACTTTTTCATCTGTAACTTTTTCCAGCTATGGCAGATTTTTAAAAGCAATATACCCTTATGTCTACAGGACTCTTCTGGTTAAGGGGATATATAGGGCTTCTAGGTCCACAAAGAACACAAGGTGCCCAGAGCCAATAAATGAGCTTCACCTTACAATCGGTTTTCAGCGTGCACTGGGATTACAGTAATTCATTTGGTAAAATATAAAGAGTGAAAAATAGGTATCAAGGAAACCTATATATTTCTGAAATGGGCACAGGAAATGGTGTTTAGGAGCAGTGGCTATTTGCACATCTCTGAATTTGGGGGCCCCCATACTAGCATGTGAATTACAGGGTATTTCTCAAAATGACTTGTTTTTGCACACTGTCTTATATTTGAAGGTGCAATTGCAGAAAAGGACAATTGGTAATAATACTTGTTCTGTCATTCTGTGTTCCCAGAAGTCTCCAGATAAAAATGGCACCTTACTTGTGTGGGTAGGCCTAGTGCCCCCGACAGGAAACAATCTAAAACACAGCTTAGCCACATCACATTTTTCCACTGCTGTGGATTTTGGACTCTAGCTCAGCCAGCACCTAGGGAAATCTAGCAAACCAGTACATTTTTTAAAACTAGACACCTAGAGAAATCCAGGATAGGGTGACTTGTGGGGCTTTTGCCACATTTTTCTTTGCAAACCTTAAAATGTGCCTAAAAACACATTTTCACCCCATTTCATTGATGTAAAGGAGCCACAAACGTTGTGCTCCCAGCATTTCCCCAAGTCTCCTGATTAAAAATTGCACTTTACTTGTGTGGGTAGGTCTAGTGCCTATGACAGTAAATGACCCAAAATGACAGGAATGGTTCACACAAGGGTCAATGGTAGTCCTTGCATGAGGGCTACTGTTGGCCCTGGGGTGCTCCATTCCTGATGTGAGCAGTAGGCACAGGCACACAAGTGGGGTAGTGTTTTTATCACAAGTGGAGAAACACTGGCTGGCAGGAATTTTGTGGATCCCTGCAGAATCTTATAGTTTATGTGAAAGAAATGCAAGTAATAATTGTGTTTTTATTCAATGTTTTAACTTTGCAGGGTATTCTGGATAAGAAAACTTTAGAGAATCCACACAAGCTACACCTCGTTGGACTCTCCCAGGTGCCTAGTTTTTAGAAATGTCTGGGTTTGGTAGGTTTCCCTATATGGCCTGCCTTACAAAACCAGGATGTTTTGTGTCACATCATTTTAATGTCTCCACAATATATTTTGAGCCCTTTCCTGTTGCGGCCACTTGCCCACCCACACAAGTGAGGCAACGTTTTTCTCTGGAGACTTAGGGGAATGCTGGGTGGTACGAAATGTGTGGCTGCCTGCAGAATCCAGGACTTTCATTCAAGGAAATGCAAGGAAAATTTGTTTTTTTAACAAAGTTTGTGATTTGCAGGGGACTGTGGGTGAGAAAAACTGATGAGAGCCACGCAAATCATGTACGCTTACACACCTGGTAATAGTATGTTAAAGTTAATCCACCACTCACACTGGTTGGTTTTAGCACCTTCAGAAATTCTGGTTTCAAAGCATGAATTCTTATCAAAGTATCTGAATATTGGAACCAAGCCTTCTGAAGGTGAGCCATAAAGCCTCTTCATGGCACCAATCGCTTTATGGTTCATTCACACGCCTTTCACGCACAACACACAACACCTTCATACTGCCAGCCACGGGCCCAATCCAACCACTCATTGCACTCACATCAACTTACAGCAGCCAGACAAGGGCTCATCACATTCATATGCCACAGGACGGAATAAGCTTGACTACATTTTACACCTGTTCAGTAAACGCCTCCTTGTTCCTGGACATTACCAAATGCATATGTAAGGAACTTTACTAATGGCTCCCATGACAGTCACATGAGGCTCATGAAGAAATTACTTTCATGAGCATTTAGCTCAGTCGATGTGCTAAATCCAACTTCTTCCAGTTTGTGGATACAAGCTGGGAGTGTCCGAAGATGCCCTGCGAGGCCTATTCTTCGAGATGAGTGAGCATATCTACCTTTGAAACTAAGGAAGACATGCTGGGGAATTTTCATGAAGCTCCTTAAAGAGAATGTCATAAACTATGAAGAAGGATAGTGTTTGGCACACAGAGTAGTTTGTGAGAATGTAGCATATGTCCCAGCCACTGTTATGTGCAGTGCTGTGACTGTAATGCACTTATCATACAACATCTACTAAGTTCTGAAAGAAGATAAGCATGGCAAGCAGGTCAAACACTGACCTATACATGCCACTGTAATTCAGTGTGAGCACAGGACCAATGGGTCTGAATCCAGAAGTGTGGATGATGTGTATCTGTACTACCTTTACTATCTGCCTTCTACATATGCAATATCCCTGGGAAAGCACACCTATCATAAGTGTTGGAAAATGGGTTATTGGTAAGGGCAGGTAGGTACCTACACTTAGCAACAGGCCACTGACCTTCACTAAGGTCCAGTTAAGTCTCAGTAAATTAACCCCAACTCAACCTTTGGTAGCTTGGCAACGAGCGTCAAGGCTTAGCTTAGGAGACAGAGTGTAAAGCATTCAAATATCACAAAACAGTAATTAAATAAAACACAGGAAACAGTTTAAAAATCCAAAACCAATTTATAAAAATAGATTATATTTTTATCTTTAAAATGACACCAAAATGAATAAAATCGGATAAGGGGATCCGGAGATATGAATTTTTAAAGATTGTTTTTTTTTTTTTAGCGCCTAGAAACAAAAAGCGCCAATCGGGTCATCTGGTTGCACCTCGACCGGGGCAAAGTCAAAGTTTCAGGCCGACCGCGATGGAGCCCTGCTCGGCTACAGGCCGCGGGAGGCCTCGGTTAAAAGTTTACCTTCACACTTAGGGGGTCATTCCGACCCCGGCGGAAACCGCCCAAACACCGCACCGCGGTCAAATGACCGCGGCGGTGATTCCAACTTTCCTGCCGGCCCAGCGGGAAAGCCCCTGCAAAGAGGAAGCCGGCTCCGAATGGAGCCGGCGGATTTCCAGGGGTGCGACGGGTGCAGTGGCACCCGTCGCGATTTTCAGTGTCTGCAAAGCAGACACTGAAAATCATTATGGGGCCCTGTTAGGGGGCCCCTGCACTTCCCATGCCAGTGGCATGGGTAGTGCAGGGGCCCCCAGGTGCCCCACGACACCCGTTCCCGCCATCCTATTCCTGCCGGTAAAAACCGCCAGGAACAGGATGGCGGGAAGGGGGTCGGAATCCCCATGGCGGAGGATTCCCTGGGCCAGGGGTAAATCGGCGGGAAACCGCCGGTTCCCCTTTTCTAACCGCGGCTTTACCGCCGCGGTCAGAATGGCCCAGGAAGCACCGCCAGCCTGTTGGCGGTGCTTCCGTGGTCGTTGACCCTGGCGGTCGGTGACTGCCAGGGTCAGAATGACCCCCTTAGTCTCTTTTTCGAAGTTTTTCTTCAGCGGGACGAACCTGCCAGTCCAATCCGACCTCCTGGAGCCCTTCTCCGGATAAGCGATGCGAGAATCCTCGGTGGAGATTTTTACCTTCGGACTTAGTCGTTTTTTCGAGGTGAAAATCCTTCAACCGGGGTAAACCTGGATCTTGATCCGACGTCCATGGAGCCCTCCTCGGATACGCTGGCTGGGAGGTCCCGGTCAACTTTTTACCTTCGGACTGTCTCTTTTTCAGAGATTTTCTTTACCGGGACGAACCAGCAAATCTGGCCGGGTCGTGGTTGAGGCAAGCCGGCTAGAGTTGCCGCGGCGGGTCGGTCCCTCTATGGAGCTTTTTTTCAAAAGTTGTCCAAACTTCTCCAAACTTCTGGGGCTTCTCCCAGATGTCCTTTTAAGGTTCTTTTTAGGTCCACAGCTCACCCCAATGGTCCAGAAGTTATGAGATGGTCTTTGGGGGTGCGGACTACAACTCCCAGAATGCACCTGGCGCAAACTCTTTTTTGGCCACTGGACAGTGATCAGCTGGTTGCTTTCTTCAGGAGTTGGTGCAGGGGACTCTGGTTAGAAATTTTTCACCTGTAGCAATCAGGGAGTCCCTCCTTGAACCAGTTGAAGCCAGGCAAAGTCCTTCTTGTGGTGAAGCCCAGGTGTGCAGCTGGTGCAGTCCTTCTGAGTGCAGGTTGCAGGTGCAGGCCAGGGGTCCAGCAGGGCAGTAATTCTTCTTCTGTAGTCCTTCCTTGTTGGATGTGGTAGGGAACTGAGGTGTGGGTGCAGGTCTGCCAGTTTTATCCTTGCTCCTGGGTGAAAAGCAGGGGGGTCCTGGTTCTCCAATCTGGTGCAGGGTCCTTCCCCCTGTGATGACCACTTCCTGGGAAGTGTGGCAAAAATCAATCCCAGGAGGCAACATTCTCTAAAAATCCATCATTGCTGAATCAGATTTTTGGAGGTTACATCTGGCTGAGCCCACCCACTAGTGTGGCCAAAAATCATAAACACACCCCTCTCCTGCCCTCTCCTAATCTAATCAAGGGGGCACCTAGTTGTCTGGGGTTGCAGGATGTGGGGGTGTTGCTGGTTGCTCCAAATGTCCTTCTCTGCCTTTGAAGACCAGTTTGGCAGCCCTCACCCTTCCTGCCTCACCATCTGCTGAGGGGAGATTCCTTCCCACAGGCACATTCCTTTGTGTGAAGCCAGGCCACTTCACACCTCATCAAGGCAGCTTGGCCAAGCTGCTAGAGGCTGGCCAATCAGAGCACAGCAGCAAAAACAATGCAGGGCTGAAATTGGCAACTTTTCAGGTAAAGTTTAAAACTCTTTACCTGAACAAGTTATATTAAATCCAACAACTGGAAGTTGTGGGATTTATTACAACAATTAATTTGATACCAAATCCTTGGTATGCATCATTTAAGGGGACTTTAAAAATTAAAATAAAGTCTCACCATTCTAGCCTATGAAGGCCATTTACTACAATGAGGGAAAAACTAATTTGGCTGTTTTTACCTCACCAGGGCTTATAAAACTATTTTTATAAAGTCCCTGTTTATAGCTACATGGCACCCAGCCCTAGGGGCACATAGGGCACACCTTAGGGGTGACCTATATGTAAAAATAAGGTAGTTTAAGACTTTGGAACTACTTTTAATTCCAAAGTCGAATTTGCATATAACTTTAATTTAAAAGCAGCCAGCAAGGCAGGCCTGCCTTTAAAATGACACTGGGCACCTCAGCAGTGCACCTATGGGTGCACCACCTATGCTGTGGTCCCTAAACCTACATGCCCTACCATATACTAGGGACTTATAGGTAGGTTAACGTAGCCAATTATAATTAGCCTAATTTGCATATCCATTTTACACAGAGCACAGGCCCTGGGACTGGTTAGCAGTACCCAGGGCACCATCAGAGTCAGGAAAACACCAGCAAAAAGTGGAAAATGGGGGCAAAAAGTTAGAGGGCCTCTGCAATCAGCCCTGTTTTCTCACACAAGCCCCCCCCCAGCCCACACGCCCAGGAGACTCAGCCCAACCCTGGGAGAGTCTTCCTGGCTTGTTAGGCGAGGAAGACAGTGAAGAAAACTGGCTGTCCCTTTGCAGGGCCTACTCTGCCTTACATCCTCCTGTCATGGTCACTCCCTCTGGGTAGTGAACCCACCCCAACAGTGAAAGGACCCATCTCAAACTGAAACTTCCCTCTAGGGGGGTCTTCCTCCTCTCTCTCTGTCAACTTGGGTAGTGAGGTGCCCACCTTCCCTACTCCTAACTTTGCTAGGGCAACATCTAGCTTACCCAAAGAGGTCACCCAACACTTGAGCAACCCCACCATGACCAACAGGGTCAGGGGACCTACTTTGCTATTGGCCTTGGGGTCTGCCTCCCAGGCCAAGTACAGTGCTGCCAGGAAGGCTAGCACCCAGCAGAGGCTACTGACAGCTGTTGGTACCCAGAACCACACCCTAAGCTCTCCACTGACAGGTGGCTGAGCTGCTTTAGGGGCAACTCTGGGATCCTGGCACCCCTCTTGATGTCTAGAGTGGGGGGCTACACCTCCTGTGGCAGACACCCTCCTTCCACTCTCCCTTCTGTCAGTGCAGGGGCAACACCTTGCATCTGAACAGCTGCCTTACTACTCAGGACTTCCTTGGGGTCAGGTGAGGCCTCACAGGTGCCAACTCTGGGCTCCCCCCCTACTGGGGCAGAAGGCCTTTGGCTCCTGGAACTCTCTTTAAGAGTGGCCTACCCTTCCTTTTCTTCTTTCCTTTTCTTGGGGACCCCTGTCTCCTAACTGTAGGGACTGACTCCCCAGGACTTTGGGTTGGGAGGGCGCCCTGGGCGACCGCCCCACCTGGGACCAGATTCACCTCTGGGAGGTCATTGCCCCGGATACAATCTAGGGGGAGGTCAGCACTGACTACCACTCTAAACCAGTCAAGGATACCCTCCTTCTCTAGGGGCACTATGGCTACAGGTTTGGAGGTGACCTCCCCTGGGCTATCCTGACTTTCCTGGTCTCTCCTGGGACATACATGTCTGGGGTCACTAACCGGTCACTCACCATAGTGTGACTGGCACAGGTGTCTCTCAGGCCAGTGGTAGGGATCCCATTCACCTGAAAGGGGTGTAAGTGCCTGCTCCCACCCTCAGGGATAACTTGCTTACCATCTGGTCCAGTCTCCCAGCTCAATGCTAGGAGGAGTTCATCATCTGAGGAGTCCTCCTCCATGGCTACACTGGACAGCCCAGTGCCAACCACCTTCTTTGGACAGGCTGCATCTCCTCTGAAGTGACCTGTCTGCTGACAGTCAAAGCAAGCCTTACTGTCCAAGAGCTTTTTTAACCCTGGGTCTCCCTGTCTCTGCTTGTCAGAGTGGGAGTGGGATTTACTCTTCTCCTTCTTAGGGTTCTGGGGTAAAGAGGGAGTCTCTGTGGTGGGCTTACCACCTCCCTCCTTAGGTTTTTGGGGACCTGACCCCCACTTCTTGGAGTCTCCCCCCTGGGACTTGACAACCACCCTGGTTCTCAACCACTCATCAGCTGCCTCCCCTAGCTCTCTAGGGTTGGTCAGCTTAGAGTCCACTAGATGCTGGCGTAACCTTTCTTGGGTACAATTGGTCAAGATGTGCTCTCTCATGATCAGATTGTATAACCCCTCATAAGTATTTACTTTGTTACCAATAATCCAGCCCTCTAGTGCCTTAAGTGAGGTGTCTACAAAGTCAACCCAAGGTACTGACCTTCTGGGTGTCCCTGAACTTCATTCTATACTGCTCTGGGGTCAGACCAAACTTCTTGGTTAAGCACCTCTTCATACTAGGGTATGAATCTGCCTCCTCCCCCCTTAAGGTCAGAAGCCTATCCCTCCCTGAGTTGGGGACCAACTCCCACAAAAGGGAACCCCAGTATTGAGGCCTAACCCTTCTCATTTGGAGTGCCCTCTCAAAGGCCTCCAACCACTTGTCTATATCATCCCCCTCTACATAAGCAGGAACCACCCCCTTAGGTAATCTGGGGCAAACCCCCCCACCCATGGACACCTCAACTTCTCTGTCGCTGCCACCATCTCTTTTTTCTTTCTTTGCCCACTTCTTCTTTTCTAGGGCCAGCTTCTGTGCTTCCAAAGCTATAAAAGCTAGCTGGGCCTCCAGCTCTCTTTCTCTGAGGGACAGGTTCTCTCCTCCTGAAGGGACCCCGTTCCCCCAACTAGCTTTGGGTCTGCCCCTAGTGACTGTATGTAATGAAGACCGGTCTTCCTCATCCTCACTTAGGCTCAGATGCTCTCCCTCCCCTGAGTGGTTAGAGATAGCATCCTCCCCTACTTCTCCCTCCTCTGGAGCTTCCTCTGGGTCTACCTCTTGGGCCTCAGCCCATGCTGTCAGGGATTTGATCAGGACATGCTTCCTGAGGTCAGTGGTTGCAGGCAACCCTCTTTCAGTACACAACCCCCTAAGCTGGACTACTATCAGTGTGGGTAGGCTAGCCAGATCAAGCTCCTTTGTTCCCTAGCTTTGTGTCAACAAAAACTTTTTGCAAAAATGGGAAACAAGAATTTAGAAAAATCACAAAAATCCAATAATTGAAATTAATCCAAATTAAAAATTAAAAAACAATTTTTGCACTAGGACAATTTAAAGGATTTTTAATTTGTCTTACTTAAAACTGTAACGTGATACTGAACACAAGTACAGGATCCCACCATTGCTCACCAAAAATGTTGGAAAATGGGTTATTGGTAAGGACAGGTAAGTACCTACACTTAGCAACAGGCCACTAACCTCCACTAAGGTCCAGTTAGGTCTCAGTAAATTAACCCCAGCTCAACCCTTGGTAGCTTGGCAACGAGCATCAAGGCTTAACCTAGGAGACAGAGTGTAAAGCATTCAAATATCATAAAAACAGTAATTAAATAAAACACAGGAAACAGTTTAAAAATCCAAAACCAATCTATATAAATAGATTATATTTTTATCTTTAAAATGACACCTAAACGAATACAATCGGATAAGGGGAACCGGAGATATGAATTTTTAAAGAATTATGCTTTTTTTAGTGCCTAAAAACAAAAAGCGCCAATCGGGTCATCTGGTTGCACCTCGACCGGGGCAAAGTCAAAGTTTCAGGCAGACCGCGATGGAGCCCTGCTCGGCTACAGGCCGCGGGAGGCCTCGGTTAAAAGTTTACCTTCACACTTAGGGGGTCATTCTAACCCTGGCGGTAAAAACCGCCAGGGCGAATGACCGCGGTAGCACCGCCAACAGGCTGGCGGTGCACCGCTGGGCATTCTGACCGCGGCGGTTCAGCCGCGGCCAGAAACGGAAAGTCGCGGTGTACCGCCGACTTTCCGCTGCCCTTGAGAATCCTCCATGGCGGCGGAGCACGCTCCGCCGCCATGGGGATTCTGACACCCCCTACCGCCATCCTGTTCCTGGCAGGTCTCCCGCCAGGAACAGGATGGCGGTAGGGGGTGCCGCGGGGCCCCTGGGGGCTCCTGCAGTGCCCATGCCAATGGCATGGGCACTGCAGGGGCCCCCGTAAGAGGGCCCCAAAAGGAATTTCAGTGTCTGCCTAGCAGACACTGAAATTCGCGACGGGTGCTACTGCACCCGTCGCACTCCAGCAACTCCGCCGGCTCCATTCGGAGCCGGCTTCATCGTTGCTGGGTCTTTCCCGCTGTGCTGGCGAGCGGCCTTTTGGCGGTCGCTGCCAGCACAGCGGGAAAGCCAGAATGGCCACCGCGGTCTTGTGACCGCGGTGCGGTCATTTGGCGGTAACCGCATGGCGGGCGGCGACCGCCGCCCGCCGCGTTAGAATCACCGCCTTAGTCTCTTTTTCGAAGTTTTTCTTCAGCGGGACGAACCTGCCAGTCCAATCCGACCTCCTGGAGCCCTTCTCCAGATGCGCAATGCGGGAATCCTCAGTGGAGATTTTTACCTTCGGACTTAGTAGTTTTTTCGAGGTGAAAATCCTTCGACCGGGGTAAACCTGGATCTTGATCCGACGTCCATGGAGCCCTCCTCGGATACGCTGGCTGGGAGGTCCCGGTCAACTTTTTACCTTCTAACTTAGTCTCTTTTTCTGAGATTTTCTTTACCGGGACGAACCAGCAAATCAGGTCGGGTCGCGGTTGAGGCAAGCCGGCTAGAGTTGCGGCGGCGGGTCGGTCCCTCTATGGAGCTTTTTTTCAAAAGTTGTCCAAACTTCTCCAAACTTCTGGGGCTTCTCCCAGATGTCCTTTTAAGGTTCTTTTGCGGTCCACAGCTCACCCCAAGGGTCCAGAAGTTCTGAGGTGGTCCTTGGGGGGTGCGGACTACAACTCCCAGAATGCACCTGGCGCAAACTCCTTTTTGGCCACTGGACAGTGGTCAGCTGGTCGCTTTCTTCAGGAGTTGGTGCAGGGGACTCTGGTTAGCAATTTTTCACCTGTAACAAACAGGGAGTCCCTCCTTGAACCAGTTGAAGCCAGGCAAAGTCGTTCTTGTAGTGAAGCCCAGGTGTGCAGCTGGTGCAGTCCTTCTGAGTGCAGGTTCCAGGTGCAGGCCAGGGGTCCAGCAGGGCAGTCCTTCTTCTTCTGTTGTTCTTCCTTGTTGGATGTGGTAGGGAACTGAGGTGTGGGTGCAGGTCTGCCAGTTTTATCCTTGCTCCTGGGTGAAAAGCAGGGGGGTCCTAGTTCTCCAGTCAGGTGCAGGGTCCTTCCCCCTGTCATGACCACTTCCTGGGGAGTGTGGCAAAAATCAATCCCAGGAGGCAACATTCTTTAAAAATCCATCATGGCTGAATCTGATTTTTGGAGGTTACATCTGGCTGAGCCCACCCACTGGTGTGGCTAAAAATCATAAACACACCCCTCTCCTGACCTCTCCTAATCTAATCAAGGGGGCACCTAGTTGTCCGGGGTTGCAGGATGTGGGGATGTTGCTGGTTGCTCCAAATGTCCTTCTCTGCCTTTGAAGACCAGTTTGGCAGCCCTCCCCCTTCCTGCCTCACCATCTGCTGAGGGGAGATTCCTTCTCACAGGCACGTTCCTTTGTGTGAAGCCAGGCCACTTCACACCTCATCAAGGCAGCTTGGCCAAGCTGCTAGAGGCTGGCCAATCAGATCACAGCAGCAAAAACAATGCAAGGCTGAAATTGGCAACTTTTCAGGTAAAATTTAAAACTCTTTACCTGAACAAGTTATATTAAATCCAACAACTGGAAGTTGTGGGATTTATTACAACAATTAATTTGATACCAAATTCTTGGTATGCATCATTTAAGGAGACTTTAAAAATTAAAATAAAGTCTCCCCATTCTAGCCTATGAAGGCCATTTACTACAATGAGGGAAAAACGAATTTGGCTTTTTTTTACCTCACCAGGGCTTATAAAACTATTTTTATAAAGTCCCTGCTTATAGTTACATGGCACCCAGCCCTAGGGGCCCATAGGGCACACCTTAGGGTGACATATATTTAACAATAAGGTAGTTTAAGACTTTGGAACTACTTTTAACCATATACCATATACTAGGGACTTATAGGTAGGTTAACTTAGCCAATTAGAATTAGCCTAATTTGCATATCCATTTTACACAGAGCACAGGCCCTGGGACTGGTTAGCAGTACCCAGGGCACCATCAGAGTTAGGAAAACACAAGCAAAAAGTGGAAAATGGGGGCAAAAAGTTAGGGGGCCTCTGCAATCAGCCCTGTTTTCTCACAATAAGCTTTTCATACCTGTTAATATCTCTGTCCTCATCAGAGTCCTGACTAATCCTATATAATTGCCAAGTGAACGTATACTAATGCCTTCCATCCCCAGGTACTTGAAGCTCAAGAAAACATGTCTTTCATGCTCCATCATCACACTTACTGTTCTAAATCCAACTCCTTCCAGGTTGTGGATGCAAATTGGGACGGTCCGAGTATGCCTTGCGAGGCATAATCCTCAAACCGAGCAAGCATGTCCATCATTAAAACTAAGACAGACATGATGGTGAATACTACCTAAGGTCTCTAAAATAAAAAACAAATATCCTTTAGGACTCATTCACCAACATCTCTACTTTTGCTTCAAAAGTGAAGCGATGAATTGAGTTTTCACACTTGCAAACAAGTATAAATGTTGGTGAATATGTCCCATAGGACATTTGTTTGACTTATTAAACTTACTGTGGTTCTCGTTGGTAATCAGGGTGGTCCTTGTGTAACATATATAAGTTCTATAACAAGCACATCAAAATTCACTCACACCTTTAACATTTTGCCACACAGGGTACTCTGTGCAATGTGGCATATGTTCTGTCCACAAGTATGTGCAGTGTGGGGACTACAATGCATGTCAATCATCTAACAGAACACATTCTGATGGCGGAAAAAGGTGTTGAACAGGCCATAAGGAAGTCCATGATTTCCTGAAGTAGATGAACAAAAATTCTGTGGCTGCTTGCCTAACGTCGTAGTGGTCCATGGACATTACGTATCCCTGCACAGCCATTGAAAAGTTCACCCAACGGCAGCTCCAACTCAGTCGATTTCCCATAAGTTTGCTTTAGTATGATACAACATAAAGCAAGTAGGGAAACAGAAGTCTGGCTGAGATGCGCACTGGGGACAACGGCTATCCTGATGCTTTCCATGCTTCAAACACACTTTACAGCGATGACATAGACAATCCTTTTTGGGTGTTTTAGGAGTGCGATCAGCAAAGTGTCATTCCTGCAGCCTTGCCACATCTTCCAGAACATACGAAGTGGAGGCTACTGCTTCTGTAGCAGCAGCGAGGCTTTCTATCACAGACAACTGGAAGTCAAGGAAAGACATGAGTCTTTCTGTGGTTGTTTGACGATAAACAACATATGCATTGTATGTTGCCATCTGGATCAGGTGGGTAAACACTTTCTTGTAACAGGTGTGACATAGACCATCCTTTTTGGGTGTTTTAGGAGTGCGATCAGCAAAGTGTCATTCCTGCAGCCTTGCCACATCTTCCAGAACATACGAAGTGGAGGCTGCTGCTTCTGTAGCAGCAGCGAGGCTTTCTATCACAGACAACTGGAAGTCAAGGAAAGACATGAGTCTTTCTGTGGTTGTTTGACGATAAACAACATATGCATTGTATGTTGCCATCTGGATCAGGTGGGTAAACACTTTCTTGTAACAGGTGTGAGTTTTACAACTCACAATGTATGGCTGAAGAACCTGGTTGTTCTTGTCCACTCCACCCATGTACTTATTGTAATCAAGAATATAGGTGGGCTTTTGGACATCAGCTATCTGACCCCAAACCATGATGGGGGAAGTACTCTCATCATGAATTGTAGTGAGAACGTATACATCACACCTATCTGAGAACTTGACTGAGAGCAGTTCATTGGAACACAGCGCAGTTCTCTGGGATTTCTGGAGCTTCTTACAAACAAGCTCCTATGGGAATCCTTTGCAGCAACACCACACTGTAGCACAGTCCACAGTGCCAGTTTTGTAGAGCTCACTAAACAGCTCGACTCCTTCATAGAAATTGTCCACATAAAGGTTATAACATCTGTGAAGGAGTGGCTGGACAGCCTCCCATAAAATCTTTTCTGTGACCCCTAATATGGGAGGGCAACTTACAGTGTTTAGCATGGAGTCCTTCTCTCTATACACTCTCAAGCTGTACATACAGCCAGTAGAGCTCTCACAGAGCATGTACAGCTTGATGCCACAGTGAGCTCTTTTGCTTGCAATGTACTGCCGGGACAGCAGCCACCCTTTGTACAAAATCAAGGTCTCATCAACTGCTATATTCTTTCAAGGAGTATAGACCTCTGGAAACCTGGCAGACAAATGTTCCACGACAGGCTAAATTTTGAACAACCTGTCATGCAATACCAAAAAACAGTCTCGGCTCATGTTTGGTGTGAAGATGAGGATTACCAAAAACCATGTGAGTCACCCAGTAGGACTTCATGGTGGGTTTCTGTACTAACCTCATTTTGAGTGTAAGGCCCAAAATATCTTCAACTCCTCCAGTGAAGTGGGCTGTTTGGCCTCCTAACGGGAGACCAGTCTTACCAGCAGGCTTCTCTGCTCTGGTGGGGAAACAACTGTGATGTCATGGATGGAAATGCACTATATTGACACTTTAGAACTTGAATCCATATTATATTTTAGTTTTTTTGCAGAAGATATGATATTATATACACAGATTATGATTTCTAATATGGCCACTTGGCCTATTTATGGGGTGTAGACATTTGTATAATGAACTCAAACTATGATAGAAATATAATTTAATGTATTTATCAAGATGATGAAATATACAAATTAGATGTGTGGATGTGCAACATGGTCATCTGACCAAAATACATGATTGATATATTTACACAATAGTAACAGAATCTGACAAAAATGTGGTTACACAATATGGTGGCGATATCATGGATGTGAATAGAGATTGTCTACTTGTATTAATGTATATATTGTTTTGTCTTTCTTCTTGAACCTTGTAAGTAACTCATAGTCGTTTTACTATGTCTGAGGCATTTTAATGGTTTTTAAGGGAGGTGGTACACTTGGGTTCGAAAGTAACATGTGCAAAGCACAGCAAAGACTTGTTTCCGTAAGGAAACACCCTAATTCTAAGCTAAAGTAGAGGGATTTCAAAAGCAGTTGGTATCAGCAAATATAGAATTGAACAAGGAACAAGATAAGCATTCCAATTAGAATCTAACTAACTAGCAGGCTTCGCACAGTTAAGACACAACAAGTTTTCCAGATGTTACAATCTTCAAGTTTCCCACCTGGTGATGACCAATCAAAGCTCAGATGCTTCTTTGTGCCGGGTGTCATCCACACAAAGGAGTATCAACTCCTCAGTTTTCTCATCCACTGCAGGTGTTGAACTAATAACTATACTGTGACCTTCAAAATGTAAGCTAGCTAAAAATAACATTTTAAATGAGCACATGGTGACATTGGTATTTGAAACATAAAACATTGTGCATAAGCAGGAGAATTACAATGTTCAATCTCAACTTTGTTCAAGAAGTTGTACTAAATATTTCTATTAATAAAGAAACCCTGTATTTCATCATTAATGCAAATATCATTTTAAGCTACTCAAGGTAACACGTTTTGGTGACCAAAGTGGGGTTTCTGAAGCAAGCTAAGGTACTCAGGTGCTGAATTTGTTGTCCTGTCCATCCTCACTTCTATAGTATGGAGTTTTAACTTCTTCCACTATCTGTGATAATCATGCTTATGGGATCCTTACCACATCTTGTTAGCCCCCACATGTAGACCCACCAATGATGTATAACAGTGCTTCCCAAAGTTAATAGACCACAACCCAATCTTTAGAGTAACAAGCTTTCTGACCCAGGTAGCTTCAAGTGATATGAGGCAGGTACTTTTTTAATGTAACTAAAGTATTATGTATTAGCACACTGTCAATTAAAGACAGCACATTTGTCTCTGAAGTCACTACTTAATTCCAGAAACATGCAGTTTTACTGAATAAACTATACTGCACACAAATGATTATGTGCGGAAATCTGGTTTCAGTGAATATTTGCCATTTGTGCATCATCAAGGGTCTTGATTTGTTTTGATCTTAACAAAATCTTTGTTTTCATCGCACTTCAAAAATACAAACCAGTGTGCTTCATTTTTGCTTTCCTAACTGCTGAATGTGTACAGTTCATTGCAGGTATTTATATTTTGTGTTTCAAAAAAGGACATCCTACAGTCTTTCCTTCCATGCTCGCTGTATGCCAGTAAGATTGTTGCATAATTCACTTTACTTTTCTTTCTCTGACTGCAAAGTGAGAGGAGGTTTTAAACACCAATCCCCATAGTACAAAATAAGCAGCAATTTGTCAGAAAACATAGCATGACATTTGACCTCTGTTTTTGAAACACAGCAAACGTGAAAAGATAAATGCAGAATTTAAATGCATTTTTATGTATTGCTTGGACTTTCCGGCTTGTGATAAGTTTCCACTTTTTGGTGAAAAGCTGTTTTTTTGAACGCATGCTTGGATGGTTTTAAATAATTATGACAAATGGGGCAGTAACCTATTTTAAGTGTTTGCATGTAAAAACAATTCAAGCAAAAGCTCATCCAAAATAGATTCAATGAGTACCATTGAGTCGGGTAACAATAAACATCTTTTATTCAGCGCCAAGATGCCTACGGGTGAACGTGCGCTTTACAAATACACATGTTATGTTATGTTATGTCTGTCAATCCTGCTATGTGTACCTGTTAGGGTCAGGAAAAGCCCTAATCATCTTAGCAAGCACCGCCCATCTGGCAATGAATCAATTATTCATATTATCTGCCCGGCCCTTTTGCCTAAAAGGCATGTACTATTAAAATCACAATTCCTGCTACTGGGCATTCACTTTTGCAGACTTTTTGTAATGGCCTGCCTTAAAGCAGACTATCCAAGACTGTCAGCGAGAATTGTGAAATTTATGCAGGCAGCAGAAACGCTATTGAGCACTGCAGCACCCTGCTAATGACTGCTTTTTGGTATTTATAAGCATCCTTAATAATGTTGGCTCTTTACTGCTATTTAACTCTTAATACAATAAGAGTGGCCTTATCATTACTAGAACTGACAAACCGGCACTGTGCACTTTTAGGTCCTCTCAACGTCCCAAGGGCCGAGGTGAAGGACCATGCCTAGATACTGCATCCAATCATAGCTTTTGGATGAAATTAAGAACTTATCATTCATAAACTTGGCAGACTGATCAATCAATAAGTTGGAATTCAGGTATTCCTCATAACTTACATCATGAAATGTAGGTTTCGAAATAGTCCTTCATTGAATTCTGAACAGATTGGGTTCTCTTTTATATTGTTTTTGCCTATGATAAAATCATGATCTGTATGAAGATGAATATATGTAGTTTTAAGAGATGTTTAATGTTAACTGTTGCCACCAATATTTGCATTTATTTCTTTGTGCATGTATGGCTTTAATTAACTAAGACATGAATAATCAATATATCACGTTACATTATTTTGGATGCTTGTTTCTCAAGTTGTGCACTCGAATCCTCTAGTGACTGTCCCCACTTTGTCACACTGTTTGGAAACATTGCTACGTAAGGAAATGAATAGCCCTAAGATCCTGCTTCTGCTTGATACTGTGCAGAGGAAGACAGAAAGTTCTGCACAATGGGAAAACCTTGGGCCCTAATGGGTTCCCAGTAGAATTCTTTGAAAGTGTAACAACAAAAGTCATAAAACCTATGCTTGCCATGTTTAATGCAGCCAGACACAAAGGTGCTCTACCACCTGATCTCCGGGATCTCCGGGAAACAATTGTCCTAATCCATAGAGAGGGAAAAGTGATTGATGATTGCTCATATAGGCCGATCTCCCTGATTAATATAAATGAAGATCGTAGCCAATATCCTAGCGAATAGCTTGATACAAGTACTTGACACCCCAATCAATCCTGACTAATCTGGTTTCATGCCCTATAGAGCCACGAAACATAATTTGAGGAGATTGATGGGTGCCCTGGCATTCAGTGAACGACTGCAGGAGGCCGGGGGCCTGCTGGCCTTAGATGCAGAGAAGGCCTTCAACTCCCTGTAATGCCAATACATGATGGCAGTCCTCCTGAAAATGGGCTTTGGGCCATATACCTTATCCTGGATTAGTTTACTCTATATTATAGTGAATCCGTCATGAGAGTTTGGGTCAATGGGACTCTATCAGCTTGCTTCAGACTGGCCCAATGCACCATGCAGGGTTGCCCACTCTCATCCTTGCTCTTTGCCATTGCTCTCAAACCATTTGCAACTTGTATTAGGGCAGAGGCACAGGTCAGGGGCCTTCAATTGAACCTGGACTGGAAGGATGTTATCTCACTATGTGCTGATGACATCCTTGTCTATCTTGTGGAGCCCCGACATTCGTTACAGAGAATTTCAGAGATACTAACAGTGTTTGGATCCTTTGCAGGGTTTTGTATAAACTGGCATAAATCCCTTCCCTCTGATGGTAGTAACTGAGCCAACAGTAGGAGACAGACCCTTTCGATCTATGTCACACCCAACCAAGAACTACCTATGCGAGAACATTTGGAATTTTAAGAGCTTATCGCGATGATGTAGACAGATGGAGAAAACTGAAACATTCTCACCTAGGCAAAGCAACCCTATATAAAATGATTTATCTACCTAACTTCTTATATGTACTACAGAACACTCCATTCCCAATCCCGGATACTTTCTTTCACAAAGTGGACAGTGTGACACATGTGTTGCTCTGGGATGGGGGGGGGCTTCCAGACTCACCTTCTCCCTTCTGACCTCAGACAGAGGGAGGCATTGCTCTCCTGAACCTCTGGCTCTACTACTGGGCCTCACAACTTCTGACGGTCAATGACTGGGCCTTTACATCACAGTAGGAGCACTCACTAAGTGAGGATTGCTCCGCTATGACCCCAGAGGGAACCAGCGTCATGTATACAGAGGCAGGGGGCTCCCCCCTTCCAACCTAGACAGACGGTAACTGCCATATGGAAAAAGGTGACACAAGCACTAGGATGGCAGGGTAGGTTGACATTGCGGACCCCACACTGGGACTCAGACTTACTGCACAGCCTAAGAAATATTGAGGTCCATCAGAAATGGGACCTGTTGGGAATGGCTGGAAGAAAGGTGAAATAATGTCTTTTGAAGAAATGCAAGCAGAATACGACTTATCTGGGAGCCAGTTCCTCTGATACCAACAAATGAAGTTCTTACTCATGAAATGCAAAGCATTACAGAGGGAGATTAAGGAAGAGTCCCCACTAGAAGGTAGGGTGCTGGATTTTCCCCTGGCGAGTCACGCAGGGTTCCGTATCTACTCACATTATTGCAAAATAGTCTTCCCTCATGGACCCATTGTGGGAAAAAAGGGAGGGGACTCTGGGCAGACTAGAAGACAGTGACTGGACTCAGCCTTGTGGGTACCCTAGAGACATAGTGATCCCAGCGGGTTTCCGACTGATCCAGTTAAAATCCTACATAGGGCATGTTATACCTGGACTCATCTGTTTCGTATGGGTCAGGGACAGGATGATTGTGAGAAAACAGGGCTGATTGCAGAGGCCCCCTAACTTTTTGCCCCCATTTTCCACTTTTTGCTGGTGTTTTCCTGACTCTGATGGTGCCCTGGGTACTGCTAACCAATCCCAGGGCCTGTGCTCTGTGTAAAATGGATATGCAAATTAGGCTAATTATAATTGGCTAAGTTAACCTACCTATAAGTCCCTAGTATATGGTAGGGCATATAGGTTTAGGGACCACAGCATAGGTGGTGCAACCATAGGTGCACTGCTGAGGTGCCCAGTGTCATTTTAAAGGCAGGCCTGCCTTGCTGGCTGCTTTTAAATTAAAGTTATATGCAAATTCAACTTTGGAATTAAAAGTAGTTCCAAAGTCTTAAACTACCTTATTTTTACATATAAGTCACCCCTAAGGTGTGCCCTATGAGCCCCTAGGGCTGGGTGCCATGTAACTATAAGCAGGGACCTTATAAGAATAGTTTTATAAGCCCTGGTGAGGTAAAAACAGCCAAATTCGTTTTTCCCTCATTGTAGTAAATGGCCTTCATAGGCTAGAATGGGGGGACTTTATTTTGATTTTTAAAGTCTCCTTAAATGATGCATACCAAGGATTTGGGATCAAATTAATTGTTGTAATAAATCCCACAGCTTCCAGTTGTTGGATTTAATATAACTTGTTCAGGTAAAGGGTTTTAAACTTTACCTGAAAAGTTGCCAATTTCAGCCCTGCATTGTTTTTGCTACTGTGCTCTGATTGGCCAGCCTTGAGCAGCTTGACCAAGCTGCCTTGATGAGGTGTGAAGTGGCCTGGCTTCACACAAAGGAATGTGCCTGTGGGAGGGAATCTCCCCTCAGCAGATGGTGAGGCAGGAAGGGGGAGGGCTGCCAAACTGGTCTTCAAAGGCAGAGAAGGACATTTGGAGCAACCAGCAGCACCCCCACATCCTGCAACCCCAGACAACTAGGTGCCCCCTTGATTAGATTAGGAGAGGGCAGGAGAGGGGTGTGTTTATGATTTTTAGCCACACCAGTGGGTGGGCTCAGCCAGATGTAACCTCCAAAAATCAGATTCAGCAATGATGGATTTTTAGAGAATGTTGCCTCCTGGGATTGATTTTTGCCACACTTCCCAAGAAGTGGTCATCACAGGGGGAAGGACCCTGCACCTGATTGGAGAACCAGGACCCCCCTGCTTTTCACCCAGGAGCAAGGATAAAACTGGCAGACCTGCACCCAATCCTCAGTTCCCTACCACATCCAACAAGGAAGAACAACAGAAGAGGAAGGACTGCCCTGCTGGACCCCTGGCCTGCACCTGGAACCTGCACTCAGAAGGACTGCACCAGCTGCACACTTGGGCTTCACCACAAGAAGGACTTTGCCTGGCTTCAACTGGTTCAAGGAGGGACTCCCTGTTTGCTACAGGTGAAAAATTGCTAACCAGAGTCCCCTGCACCAACTCCTGAAGAAAGTGACCAGCTGACCACTGTCCAGTGACCAAAAAGGAGTTTGCGCCAGGTGCATTCTGGGAGTTGTAGTCCGCACCCCCCAAGGACCATCTCAGAACTTCTGGACCCTTGGGGTGAGCTGTGGACCTCAAAAGAACCTCAAAAGGACATTGGGAGAAGCCCCAGAAGTTTGGAGAAGTTTGGACAACTTTTGAAAAAAAGCTCCATAGAGGGACCGACCCGTCGCGGCAACTCTAGCCGGCTTGCCTCAACCGCGACCCGGCCTGATTTGCTGGTTCGTCCCGGTAAAGAAAAATCTTCGAAAAAGAGACTAAGGGCCTGATTCTGACCCTGGTGGTAAATACCGCCAGGGCCGTGTCCGCGGGAGCACCGCCAACAGGCTGGCGGTGCTCCTTTGGGCATTCTGACCGCGGCGGTACAGCCGCGGCCAGAAACGGAAAGTCGGCGGTGTACCGCCGACTTTCCGCTGCCCAGGGGAATCCTCCATGGCGGCGCAGCTTGCTGCGCCGCCATGGGGATTCCGACCCCCATACCGCCATCCTGTTCCTGGCGGTTTCGCCTGCCAGGAACAGGATGGCGGTATGGGGTGTTGTGGGGCCCCTGGGGGCCCCTGCAGTGCCCATGCCAAGGGCATGGGCACTGCAGGGGCCCCCGTAAGAGGGCCCCACTTAGAATTTCAGTGTCTGCTTAGCAGACACTGAAATTCGCGACGGGTGCTACTGCACCCGTCGCACCCCTTCCACTCCGCCGGCTCCCTCGTGGAAGGGTGTTTCCCGGTGGGCTGGCGGGCGGCCTTTTGGCAGTCGCCCGCCAGCCCAGTGGGAAACCCAGAATGACCGCCGCGGTCTTTTGACCGCGGTACGGTCTTCTGGCGGTTCCCGCTTGGCAGTTGGAATGACCCCCTAAGTCCAAAGGTAAAAAGTTGACCGGGACCTCCCAGCCAGCGTATCCGAGGAGAGCTCCATGGACGTCAGATCAAGATCCAGGTTTACCCCGGTCGAAGGATTCTCACCTCGAAAAAACAACTAAGTCCGAAGGTAAAAATCTCCACCAAGGATTCCAGCATCGCGTATCCGGAGAATGGCTCCAGGAGGTCGGATTGGACTGGCAGGTTCGTCCCGCTGAAGAAAATCTTCGAAAAAAAGACTAAGGTGGTCATTCCAATATTGGCGGGCGGCGGGCGCCGCCCGCCAAGCGGAAACCGCCAATTGCCCGCTCCGCGGTCAAAAGACCGCGGAGGCCATTCAGACTTTCCCGCCGGCCCAGCGGGAAAGGCCCTGCAACACAGAGGCCGGCTCCGAATGGAGCTGGCGGTGTTGCAGGGGTGCGACGGGTGCAGTTGCACCCGTTGCGATTTTCACTGTCTGCTATGCAGACAGTGAAAATCATGCTGGGGCCCTGTTGGGGGGCCCCTGCACTGCTCATGCCAGTGGCATGGGCAGTGCAGGGGCCCCCAGGGGCCCCACGACACCCGTTCCCGCCATCCTGTTCCTGGCGGTAGAAACCGCCAGGAACAGGCTGGCGGGAAGGGGGTCGGAATCCCCATGGCGGCGCTGCTTGCAGCGCCGCCATGGAGGATTCTCCCAGCCGGGGGAAATCCGGCGGGAAACCGCTGGACCTGGCTGGGCGACCGCAGCTTTACAGCTGCGGTCGGAATGCCCAATGAAGAACCGCGAGCCTGTTGGCGGTGCTTCCGACGACATCCACCCTGGCGGTCATAGACCGCCAGGGTTGGAATGAGGGGCTAAGTGTGAAGGTAAACTTTTAACCGAGGCCTCCCGCAGCCTGTAGCCGAGCAGGGCTCCATCACGGTCGGCCTTAAACTTTGACTTTGCCCCGGTCGAGGTGCAACCAGATGACCCGATTGGCGCTTTTTGTTTCTAGGCGCTAAAAAATAATAATTCTTTAAAAATTCATATCTCCGGTTCCCCTTATCCGATTTTATTCATTTTGGTGTCATTTTAAAGATAAAAATATATTCTATTTATATAAATTGGTTTTGGATTTTTAAACTGTTTCCTGTGTTTTATTTAATTACTGTTTTGTGATATTTGAATGCTTTACACTCTGTCTCCTAAGTTAAGCCTTGACGCTCGTTGCCAAGCTACCAAGGGTTGAGCTGGGGTTAATTTACTGAGACCTAACTGGACCTTAGTGGAGGTTAGTGGCCTATTGCTAGGTGTAGGTACCTACCTGCCCTTACCAATAACCCATTTTCCAACAATGATTGATATCCATATGCAAAGGCACCCCAGTACACACACTATGGGACTGTCCAAAGCTGGTGACCTACTGGGAAAGGGTGGGTTAATGAATATCTGAAATCTTGGGTGAAGATGTGAAGCCTATGCCCCAACTGGTCACACTGAGAATATGGAGCGATCAAACAATAGACCGCTACGCCCTACTCCTTTGTAACCTAGCCTAGATGGTGGCCCGTAGGGACATATTGAAACACTGTTGTGGGGGCACTCCCCCAATACTTCCGGATTGGGAGGATGGTTTAAAATAGTGCATGGGAGCTGAAAAATTAGTATATCAGGCAAGAAGATAACTGCGTAAATTTGAAAAAATCTGAGGCCCATGGAGAACATGAAGGTAAGAGGCAGTGTTATAAAAGAGGAAGAGGAAGAGGCCTACACAGATTGGAGAAGGACCAGATACCCCTTAAAATGAAAAGGAGACTGAGGCTTGGACCTCGAGGCTCGATACCCTGGGAGGAACATTGTTTGGCTCGCCAACACCCTGCCTTGACCAGACCCACAAGATGGGAATTGTTGTAATAAATGTGTATGTGCCCTACATGCCCTTTGTCAGTTAGGGGAGTTTTATAATGTTTGAATCTTTTCAAACTAAATAAAGAGAATTAAAAAAGGAATGTAATACAATGCACTATGACTGGATCAACAACACAATTTGCTACCTAGCAGTCAAGACAAAAACGGGGTAGTTACTCTCATAGCAAAGAAAGCAGGGTTGGTCATGAAAGTTAATAATAAAATCTCAACCTTCTGTATAATCAACATATATGCTGATTAACCCCAATTTTGGATCACCTTAAACAAAAAAGTATGCGAAATATCAAACAACTTAGGCATGATACTCGGTGAAGACTTTACCCTCCCTTGGGACACCCTGTTAGAAAGAAGCTCTTCATGCAGCTACAGAACCAATAACTCACACAAATGAGAAACTTGTGCAAAATACTGCTTGAATGACATATGGCGTCTATACAACCCCAAAGGAAATGAATTTACCTTCTACTCACACCCCATACCAAGCTTTCTAGGATTGATTACATACTTTCAAATAACATCCTCTCACCAAAGTCTATAATTCCTTCCATTGAACCAATCAGAATATCAGGCATTGAATGTGTCACCCTTGAACTACAAATGTCCCATAATGTCCCCAAAAGAAAGAAATGGAGAATGAACGAGGAATTACTACAAGACCAAGCGTTAAAAGGTGGAATAACCACCGTCATTAAAGCTTCTTCCGTTAAAATAATATTAACAGAAGCCCTCAAAGAATCTTGTGATATGTTAGGAAAGCCACAACAAGAGGGGCAGTTGTTAACATTATGTCTACCACAATAAAAGATTAAATGAATCAGAACTATTCATAAAGGAATTAGAAAATAATTTTATTAAATCAAGAAATCTGGATCTCCTATCCCAACTAAAATCCTTGAAATGTGAATATAATAAAATAGTAAGCACCTAGGCACCAACTTGGGTCAAGAATAACAAGATGGAAAAATTTAAAGAATCTAAAAAAGCAGGTAGAATTATAGCAAACTAGTTAAATTTAAAAACAATAAACTCATTTCCGCAATTAAGAAAAAATCCGGAGCTTCAACTCCTTACCCAATAAAAATTGGCAAGATCTTTCAAGAATACTACGAATAATTATATAACACAGACTCTACATCCTTACCAAGAAATTGTCAAAGATATCTAGACAAACTACAACTACCAACCCTTGATGATTCCAACAAAATAACACGCAACAAACCCTTTTTCCCAGCTGAAAATAAATGAGCAATCAACTCTCTGAAACTTGGGAAAGCTCTACGGCCTGATGCTTTCCAGTCAACTTCTATAACATCTTCCATGGAATCCCTATTCCACCACCTCCAAACTAGCAGGACAATATTAGGCATGGCTTCAGAAGCCACAATAACAGTGATTCATAGAGAAGGGAGGGAACCTTCAGAAGTCCAAAGTTACAGGCCCATCTCCCTGATAAACGCTGACTGTAAAACCTACGCAAAAATGTTAGCACTAAATTTGTAAGATTCTCCCCCTACTCATACACCGAACACAAAGAGGATTTGTCAAGGGCAGACTGGGGTCTGACAACGTCAGACTGTTTTGTCACATCATTGAAAGGTCTAAAACACTACCATTCCCTATGATCACTATAGCCTTAGATGCTGAGAAGCCCTTTGACAAGGTCTCCTCACCTTTCCTACAATAAATGATGTACAAACTAAATTTAGGTGTACATTGTATCCGCTTGGTCTTTGTCTTCTACACACAACCTCTGTGTGCATCTGAGTTAATGATTATCTCTCAGACAAAAAACACCTAGCACAAGGGGCAAGACAAGATTTCGCCCTACGCCCTCTACTTTTCCTCCTAGCCATCAAACTCCTCCTCATATCAGGTCCAACATAAAAATAAAAGGAATACCATTTGAAAATAAGACATGCAAACATGTTTTTCCAAATGGTATTCCTTTTATTTTTTTTCTCAAGGTTTAAAAAGTATCCGGATACTTCTGCATATGATTTCATTTCTTCCAGTAATGCAGGGATAGCAGTATCAGCTTCTTGTGAGAAAAGTAGTGCATTTTCTGTATATGCAGCATCTTTGCATACACAGAAAATGTACTAATTTTCTCACAAGTTCAAACCTTGAGAAAATGGAGGTCTTCCCAAGAAACAACGATATTAAACAATACACAACTACGCTGACAATCGTCTCAAGTAAAATACCTAGGGATTTGAATTCTAAAAGATTCTGGAACATACAAGAAAGCAAGCTGAAGAAAGCCTCCTGCAAAAAGTTAAAAGAAATTCTCTAGGCATGGACACTTCATCTTAGTGTTTTTACAATCAACAATGCTTTTTTCAAGATCGCACTTACTCATGTCACACTTCTAAGACTGATTATGATGTTCTACCCTGTTTTGCAAATTATATAATCATTGTATACCCCATTACTGTTATCATTTGTATATCCTTGACAGGCCAATAAAATATTTTGGGGGAAAAAACATGAGTGGTGTTGTCCATAGTCTCCCAAGTGTCTGAGAGCTGGGTCTGGGTATGCTGGATGGTCTCTATGGATGTGAGCTGCAACCATACCTACTGCTGGGTTCTGCCTACTAGTTTTACCTGTGTATTTATAGTGGTTTAAAACTATGGCTGTGATCGCTTCTGCTCTCGCCACCTCACCCTCCGTTCTCTCGGTTTCTCCCTTCCCTCTCCTGAATTCACTCTCCACTTCACCCTTCTGTTCCGCTCATCCCACCCTCTACTTCCACCCACCTCACTTTCATCTTACTCCACCTTATCCACATGTTTCCAAGCTGTGCCCTTCACTGAGCTCCACTTCACTCTCATATTTCTCTCATCTCATCTTTCCGCCTTACCCTATGTTCACTCTCTCCTGACCTCCCATCATCTCACTGTGCATCAACTTACTCTCACTCCATTTATCCCTTCTATTTCTACCTCACCCTTCTCCATCAACCTCACCCTTCTCTTTCCACCTTGGCAGTCTCTCTCTTCATAACCCTCCTCTCACTCTTGCTTACACTCCTCTGTCTTTCTAGTGCACCTTCATTTCTCCCCTTCACCATCCTCCTTTTTTTCTCACTATCCTTACATCTGCCTCTGCTGCCTCCCTATTATCACCCCATCTCTCTGCTTCACCTTCCCTTCTATTCACCTCACCCTTCTCTCTCTCCACCTCACACTGGACTCTCCAACTTGTCCTCTTCTGTCAGCCTCACCTTCACTGCTGCTGTCTACTGGGTAATGATGTTGTGTATGTAAAGGAATTAGAGTGTGCATGTGCTTCTGTGGGTGCATGGGTGTGCATAATCCGGCCTGGCACTTCTGTTTCTGGATATGTTCTTCATGGGTAGGTCTCCACATTCTAAACAGTGGCAATGGCTAGTTTCTCAATCACTATTTTCTTGACAGTCTTTTGAGCAAGATGTGTCTTAGGGGAAACTAAGAGGAATGCACATGTGAGTGCTTCAAAATTGAACTGTCTCTTCTGATCTGATAACTGCCATGCTTCCTCTTCTTTACCATTCTCCTGTTTTCCCACCAATCTCTCTCATTCCCATCACTCTCCATGTCCATAAATCTCTCTTTCTTGTTCTACCACTATTCTCCAGACTCTTCACACTCCCACCACTTATCATTTGCTCATGTCCCTCATATGTGACCACCCTCCTTCTCATCATCCCCATTCATCACAAGTGTGACCCTCTGCCTTCAACCTTCTTGAATTCCTTTCCCTCTGCTAACCTCTTATTGTCCCCGACTCAGTACATGCTTACCCATCCTCAATAGTATTTATATAATACCAAAAGCCCAAGTAAAGTAATCCTACACTGGATTACAAAATAAAGTAAACTTTAATAAGTAAAATGACACAACAATAACACAAATCCAATAAGAACTGCAGATATGAATTTTTCAAATTTTAGGTGAAAATAGCACTAAAATGGCAAGAAAACGACAATGGAAGTCAATGGTTGTGGTAGACTGGGAGCTAGGAGCGATTTGAGGACAACTGCGGTAGGGCTCAGGACGGATACACCAAGTGGATAGTCTTGGTGAAAGTCTGGAAGTTGAAAAGTTCAACAGTTTTTCTAGGTCCTACCTCAGAAAGGGACATTTTCACTTTTTTGAAAGAAAAATCCTCTCTGTGGTGGTTTCACTGAAACTGAAGCAGCTGCTATGGAGTCGGATCCTGGATACCTCAAGCAGGTTGGCCCCGGTGACACATTGAACCTATTGAGATTTCTTGCTGAATATTTTCCAAATCTCAGCTCAGAAATGAGTTTGTTATTTTTTTGAAGGTGCATAGATATCTGTGGGGGATGAAGCTGAAACTCTATTTGGCACTGTGGAAGTGCCGGTCAGATATTTACCTCAATCAGTCCCTCTGAAGGTCTGGACGTCTGGAGTAAAAGATTTCAAACTTTTCCAAACTCTTCTGGTGCCCATACAGCCACTGGAGTACACTTCTAAGGCCCCCGGGACATCAGGGTAAGGTGTTAAGACTCTCAGGGTGTAAGAGACCATCAACAAAGTTCAGTCCAGCTCAGTTGCCACTGGGCAGCTGGGCACATCAGGAAAAAGGCCTCTTGTAGCTTCTTGTGTCCCGGTAGCCAAACAGGTCAGCCAACTAACCCTCGGAGTCTCCTTCTTTGTCCTGGGTAGAAGAGGTAGGATCTCTAGTCCTTCAGGGCTCCTCTAAGGTCACAGAAAGCAGAACATGTCCTCTTCTGACTCCACAGGTCCAGGCAGTATTTTGAGGAGGATACCTTGGGTACCACATTTATGGTTGACAATAGATAGTGGTTGGGGGAGACTCTTAGGTGGGATAAAAGTTGCCAGGCACTGACCTATCCACTTTCTTCAGTAGTTCCTGTTTGCCTTACTGGCCAAAGTTTTGAGCCACATTAAACTTGGGCTCTCATAGATGAGTGTGTATAAGGGAGTGTTCTATGGAACTCATCAGTGTCCTCCCACATTTAACACTAAAATCCAATTTGAAGCAGGCCCGGACTGTCAACAAAAAATGAGACAGACCTTTAGTAAGACAAAGAAGATAAAGGATACACAAGAATTGTTCTCTCATCCTGTTTAATCCCTTTCAAGGGCACAACCTTTGAATGTGCTCAGTATGTTATCTCATCATTTTAGCACCAAAGAAATAAAAGCAGCACTAATAATGGGTGCCACTGGAATTATACAATGGGGGAGAACCAAATATGTAGCAGGGTTGACTAAATTATGCAGCATAACGTGAGGTAGTACTACTTTATTATTTTGTATTTTTTTTTATACTTTAACATTATCTGGAAAATAGTTTCTTCTCATTACTACCAGTTTAAAACACAAGTTCAGCAATAAGCAGCTGGAAGGTGACCAGTGAATCTTTACAAAGGGCCTTGCCACGTGCACCAATATGTCACTGAGTTTTTAGTGTTTTGATCTGTTTAAAATGGGCTTTTGTTAAAATTTGCAAATTATGCAGCAGGTGATGGATTGTGTGGCCAATGTGACAAATCCATAATTACTTGCAGAATCTCACAATTCCATTGGCCATGATTATAATCCATTTTTTTCAATTCTTGTGAAAAATTAGAGAATTCTTTGGGAGAGAATGAATACACAGTCACCAGTGCCCAAAAGTGGGGCGTCTGTTCTTTAAGCTCCTTTTAATTATATTAGCCAATTCCGCCTTCTTTGAGCACCTCAGGAAATTGAGAATAGGTAGGACAACGGCAGCATATATTGCTGCCAGAGATATTCTTTGTACAATGGGCACTTGCACTGCTCCTTCCTATTCTGGAACTGTGCTGTATTAGTGAAACTTTACAAGTCTTTTAGCTTAGAGCCAAATGTTGCCATTACGAGTGTTGTTTGCTAAATATAGTGAAATAAGCAGAGCCACTGGAATTATTGGAATTATAGGATTCTGCAGTTGCAGCATATTCAGCCTAACTATAGATTTGCCTCATTTGTCACATAATCCATCATCTGCTGCATAATTTTAACATATTGCTGTATTTGAGCGTTAAAATGGTAATAATGAGGTGTAGCTTTTCCAAGAAAGCGTAAATGTGTAAAAATGCAAAAATAATGAAGTTACACTTTCACGAATTGTGCCACATTAGGCCAAGTAATTGTCGCTTTATTTGTTTTTCTCCAGCGTATGATTCCAGTGGCCCTAGTTAGAAATAACGTCATAGCAGAAAGAAAATATAACACACTTCTACTAATATATATATATATATATATATATATATATATATATATATATATATCTTGGTTGTATGCTCATTTTCACTAACCTTTCTTGCAATGGCAAAATCCTTCACTGTTTCTGTCATAAAACTATGTTCATCTCTTAATTATGTGTGACAGAAGCTTGTCATCTAAATATAGTGGGTGTGTCGCTGGTAACCCTTCTATTACACTTGCACAGTGCTAACAGCCATCCCCTGTGGCCTCACACCTGTCTCCAGACACATAAAGTAGCCCAAGGAATTGGCGTTATATAAATGATAGTTGCAGTTAGGCTTTGATTGCAAGCCTGCAGTCCTGTGAGTGTGTGTTTTGTCATTAAGAAAAAGAACAGAAGATGGTTTTCTGTTTGTGAATGTGCCTTGGGTGGGCCACTGGGCTATCTTGGAAGGCCCTGGCCCACTTGGCCCACCTTCTAGAACCAGGCCTCATGCAAATATCAGTTCTGGTAACCAGATACAACACATGTTTCTTCCCATTGGCTGGCAAGCGACCGGAAAGGTTAGTGTGAATTCATTGGGATCTGCACAGGAGTCTAGTCAGTCTAGAGGCCAAGGAAGAAGTCACCCACTATTTCCACTAGAGGGAGGTGGTAACTATCCACAATGGTTTCCCAGCCACCGGCCTTCATCTGTACATCTGGACATATAACCAAGTACAAAATTAATATTAAAACTGGCACGGGGTAAGGAAGTGGTGAATGTTGACTCATTCCTCTCAAGCAATATAGTACATGGCTAAATGGAATCTCTTTTCCGTCTGGATTGTATATCTTCTGAAAAGGAAGAATGGACAGCGAGATATGTTAAGCAGGATCATCTGTTCATGGAGCTATCCCACTTTGATCAGTCATATTGCTGTTCCCTGGATAGCTCTTCTTCAAGACGCTCTTGTATGCCCTGCTTGTCATAAAATGCGTTTTAACATTATGGGGGTCATTCTGACCCTGGCGGTCGGTGATAAAGCGGCGGCCAACCCGCCAACAGGCAGGCGGTAAAAAAAAAGGTATTCTGACCCTGACGGGAACCGCCAACACAGGCCGCCACTTTAACACTCCGACCGCCACGGCGGGACAGACAAACAGCGCGGCGGTCACCGCCAACAGACAGGCGGCAGACAATGTACCGCCCACCCTATCACAACTCACCAATCCGGCACCTTTTCCGGGGCGGGAGCCCCGTCGATAAAAACACGGCGGAAACAGACTACGAACGGGAAAACGCTCACCTATACACACTCCACGAGGACGGAGAACAGCATGGAACCCGAATTAAACATCCTACCAGCTATTGTCTACCTGCTCATCTACCACGAGTACGAACGCCGGCGCAGACGACAACGGTGAGTACTGCACCTACGACACAGGGGAGGGGGGAGGAGGAAAGCTTACGGGCACACACATATGCGACCCCCCCCCCCCAACTATCTACACACCAATGCAGAGCACCAAGTCACAGTGACACCACCCAAACCCCCCGGAATAATGCAAAGACATCATTAAAGTGAGAAACAACATTTATGTATAAAAGAGGTTCTTTGAAGTCATGGTAAAATAGCAATATGAATTGTAAAAAATCAAGTAAGAACATTGCGAAACCGATAAACATAGGCAATAAGTCCTGCACAGTCACTTAAATTTCCACTGTCCGTGGGCCAAAGTGTATCAACACATGGGCAAAGCCCACACAGGAGACCTGAGTCCGTTGGAGAGAACACTGCTGGGGCATCAGATGACAAAACTACAGGCACCTCAGGGGGAAGGGAAGGGGGGGCACCTCAGCCACATGAGTCCACGACGCCAGATCCACGAAGGGTCCACCATGCCCACTGTGCCATCCTGGGGAGTGCAAAGCCACAGTCTCACAAGTCTCTACAGTGGGTGGTCTGCCCGCTGTGCCATCCTGGGGAGTGCAGAGACACAGGCCATCAGGTGGATCACAGACTCTGCAGGTAATGGAGGAGGCAGGGTGCCCCGAGTGCAGCGTGAACACTAGCTCGACACAGAACCGGCACTGTCAATGGGCCAGTGGTGCTTGACAGGAAGGGCCCAGCGGAGCGGTGCTTGAGACGGCGGGGCCCAGTGGAGCGGTGCTTGACAGGAAGGGCCCAGCGGAGCGGTGCTTGAGACGGCGGGGCCCAGCGGAGCGGTGCTTGACAGGAAGGGCCCAGCGGAGCGGTGCTTGAGATGGCGGGGCCCAGCGGAGCGGTGCTTGACAGGAAGGGCCCAGCGGAGCGGAGCTTGACAGGAAGGGCCCAGCGGAGCGGTGCTTGAGACAGCGGAGCCCAGCGGAGCGGTGCTTGACAGGAAGGGCCCAGCGGAGCGGTGCTTGACAGGAAGGGCCCAGCGGAGCGGTGCTTGGGACGGCAGGGCCCAGCGGAGCGGTGCTTGACAGTAAGGGACCAGCAGAGCGGTGCTTGAGACGGCGGGGCCCAGCGGAGCGGTGCTTGACAGGAAGGGCCCAGCGGAGCGGTGCTTGACAGGAAGGGCCCAGAGGAGCGGTGCTTGAGACAGCGGGGCGGAGCGGTGCTTGACAGGAAGGGCCCAGGGGAGCGGTGCTTGACAGGAAGGGCCCAGCGGAGCGGTGCTTGAGACGGCGGGGCCCAGCGGAGCGGTGCTTGACAGGAAGGGCCCAGCGGAGCGGTGCTTGACAGGAAGGACCCAGCGGAGCGGTGCTTGAGACGGCGGGGCCCAGCGGAGCGGTGCTTGACAGGAAGGGCCCAGCGGAGCGGTGCTTGAGACGGCGGGGCCCAGCGGAGCGGTGCTTGACAGGAAGGGCCCAGCGGAGCGGTGCTTGAGACGGCGGGGCCCAGCGGAGCGGTGCTTGACAGGAAGGGCCCAGCGAACCGGTGCTTGAGACGGCGGGGCCCAGCGGAGCGGTGCTTGACAGGAAGGGCCCAGCGGAGCAGTGCTTGAGACGGTGGGGCCCAGCGGAGTGGTGCTTGACAGGAAGGGCCCAGCGGAGCGGTGCTTGAGACGGCGGGCCCAGCGGAGCAGTGCTTGACAGGAAGGGCCCAGCGGAGCGGTGCTTTACAGGAAGGGCCCAGCGGAGCGGTGCTTGAGACGGCGGGGCCCAGCGGAGCGGTGCTTGACAGGAAGGGCCCAGCGGAGCGGTGCTTGACAGGATGGGCCCAGCGGAGCGGTGCTTGAGATGGCGGGGCCCAGCGGAGCGGTGCTTGACAGGAAGGGCCCAGCGGAGCGGTGCTTGAGACGGCGGGGCCCAGAGGAGCGGTGCCTTTCTGCACGGCAGGGCCCTCTTCAGCGGTGTCTTTCTGCACGGCGGGGCCCTCTTCAGCGGTGTCTTTCTGCACGGCGGGGCCCTCTTCAGCGTGCCTTTCTGCACGGCGGGGCCCTCTTCAGCGGTGTCTTTCTGCACGGCAGGGCCCTCTTCAGCGGTGCCTTTCTGCACGGCGGGGCCCTCTTCAGCAGTGCCTTTCTGCACGGCGGGGCCCTCTTCAGCGGTGTCTTTCTGCACGGAGGGGCCCTCTTCAGCGGTGCCTTTCTGCACGGCGGGGCCCTCTTCAGTGGTGCCTTTCTGCACGGCGGGGCCCTCTTCAGCTGTGCCTTTCTGCACGGTGGGGCCCTCTTCAGCGGTGCTTGTCCAGTCATTCAAGGGAGCCAGACCTGGCCAGGACTCCCTGCTTAGTCGCCCTCCGACCGTGCAGTTGCTCGACCCTTCTGTGACGGAGTCCTGGGCCCGTGGGTGTCCTCCCTCACACCCGGGATGGGGCTTGTGGGGCCCTCCTGGTCCGCGCCCCTGCTGGCTGACTTCTCCGCCCTGCTGCCCTTGCCCTCCTTCGATGAGGCTCTCTGGCCCTTGCCTCCCCTGGATGTTGTGGCAGGTGACGGCCCAGGACTTTGCTCCTTGGGGGCAGCCGTGTCAGTCTTCTTGCGGCGGCCCTTGATTTTACGGGTCCTCTTTCCAGGGGGGGGGTTGGCTGTCCCCTTGCTGCTGGCCGATGTATCAGTGCTGGGAAAGGGTGGACTCCAAAACCCGTGCACAATGGTGACACTTGAAGCAGGGCTGGTGGTGGCTGAGGTGCTCTTGGGACTCTTAGCAGATGGAGGGGGTGGGTCAGGTGGGGCAAAGAGGTTAGGTTTGGAGAGGTAAAGTTTTTTAGGACCAATGTAAATGGTAGGTGTAGTGGGTATGGGAGTGGAGGAAGAGGATGTGGTTGTAGGAGAGTCAGGTGTGCTGTCTTTGGGTGCAGGTGCTTGTGACGTAGGCTGTCGTGAGGTGGTTGGCTGTTGGGTGGGTGGCTGCCTGCGTTTGTGTGTCTTGGAAGAGGGGGTGACAGACACAGTGGGAGAGGACACAGGGGACGTGTAAATGGCAGTGGGGGTGGTGACTGCTCGTGTGCGGACTGTACTGGAGGGTGTGCTGGTGATGGAAGTACTGGCTGATGGTGGTGTGCATGCAGGTGTGAGTGGAGACGTCACAGGGAGGGAGGAGGGAGACGAGGAGTAGGGGGACACAGGGGTGGTAGTGACTGTTGGCATGTCTGCATCTGGGTGTTGCTTGGGTGAATGCTTGTGTGATCTGTGGTGCTTATGTCTGGATGAGCTGCCCTTGGGTGTTGAGGTGTGTGCAGGCTGGTCTGATGGTGTGGATGGGATAGGCTGAGGAACAGGAGACAGAGACAGGGTGGAGGCAGTTAGAAGAGGGAGGCTGGAAACAGGGACAATGGCTGCCGTCAGTGCTGAGGCCAGAGCATTGAACGATCATTGATGGGCAGCCTGACCCGAATGAATGCCCTCCAGGTATGCATTGCTCCGATGCACCTCCCTCTCTACCCCCTGGATGGCATTCAAAAGGGTAGACTGCCCAACAATGATGGTCTGTAGGAGGTCAATGACCTCCTCACTGAGGGCAGCAGGGGTAACATGGGCAGGCCCTGAGGTGCCTGGGGCGAAGGTGATGCCCGCCTTCTTGGGCGAGCGGGCACGGAGCGAAGGCTGAGGGGCTGCTGGGAGGGCGGAGCTGGTGCGCTGGGTGGCGGCTGTACCTGTAGAGGCGGGGGGCCCGGATGTTGCCGCCACCGCTAGGGAGCTCCCTTCCGAGGACGTGCGGTGTCGCTGGTGTCACCACGGGTCCCCGTTGTGGTGCTCCCCTCGCCCTCCGTATCACTGTTGACCTCGGTGTCTGTACCATGGCCCACCGGGGCCTTGTGAGTTGCAGCTCCCTCGTGCTCCGATGCCAATTATCCTCTGCCTGATGATGCTAATGCACACATGCACAAGAAGATAAAGAAAAAGGGTGGGGGGAGAAATAAAAACAGGTTGAGTGCATGCATTGTCAACACCGTTGGCGGAGAGGACAGACATAGGAGCCTCATGCACTACGGCGCGCAATCGGGGTACACTACTCAGTACTTGTGACTAGGCCAACAGGTCTATGGACAACAAATGCGCACATGGGTGATGCTGGACCATGGATTGCTGTACATGGCACCCTACAGAGGTGGGGGGCGGGGGCACAGGGCCATGCCTAAAGAAGGGGACTACACTACAGAAAGCGCCCTGGCCTAATGTCACCCACAGCCCTCCTCCCCCACCCAGGCACCTCCACTGCGTGTAAAGATAGCAGAATGTGCTGGTACTCACCCCCTTGTGTCTGCTGTGATGTCCTCACACGCCCATCCAAATCGGGGTAGGCCACCGCCAGGATCCGGGACATCAGGGGGGTCAAGGTACGACTGGCACCCCTCCTACGTTGGGAGGCCATCCCCAGCAGTGACTCGGCGGTCTTCCTGGTCCCGCGGCGGATGTCCTCCCACCTCTTTCGGCAGTGGGTGCCCCGTCTGTTGTGGACCCCCAGGTCCCGGACTTCCTTGGCGATGGCACGCCAAATGTCGACTTTCTGATGGGCGCTGACCTATTTGACATGTACAGGGTGGGAAAGGAAATTTCAAAAATTTTCTGCATGTTAGATGTGATTGCCTCCCCCTCCCCAACCCTGCCATGTGGCACATGCTCTCATCTGTCGTGTCTTGCACTCCTCATTCGCTCCCCACCATCTTACATCTACCATACACAACCCAGGCATAGCCCATTCAACGTGCACCCAGTGTACTTACCTGTTGGTCTGGAGGACCGTAGAGTAGCGCATACTGGGGCAGGACCCCATCCACAAGTTTCTCCAACTCTTCTGAAGTGAAGGCAGGGGCCCTTTTCCCAGTCGCAGCAGCCATTGTCTCTTCCAGACCGAGGTCACAGCAGCACTTGCAGTATAGGTCCTCTCCTGTGGATGATCAGGTCTCGAGTGATTAAGCAGATAGAAAATGGCGGTCACGCCCGCGGCGGTGCGTACCGCGACCGCCGGCGCACATCGTCATTGGCTCCTGAGACCCATAGGGTTCAATGTTAACCAATGCTGCTTTGCGCCGCGGTCTTCGACCGCCTACCGCCACGGTGTGCCACGCCAGCGCAGTGACCTCACATCCCACTGTCACACTTCACAGGTCAGGCAGCCACCATTTCAAGGGCCCACATGGCATGATTTCTACTGCGTCACACAGGCCTAGGCCTTGCATTGCCACTCATACAAGCCTTTCAATGCATAGCGATTCGTGTACTGTGCAAGCTGTGGGAACGAACCTGTGGGTTGCTTGACTCTGTGCTCCATGTTGTCCTTCCTAGGCACCGTCCGAGGAACGGTACAATGAGGCACATGGGCGAACTAGGAGGATTATAGAACGGACCTTCGGGGTCCTGAAGGCCAGGTTTAGGTGCCTGCATATGACAGGGGGATCCCTCATGTACTCACCAAAGAAGGTGTGTCATATCATCGTGGCCTGCTGTATGCTTCACAATCTTGCATTGCGACGCCAGGTGCCTTTCCTGCAGGAGGATGGTCCAGATGGTGGTGTTGTAGCAGCTGTGGAGCCTGTGGAGAGTGATGGGGAGGAAGACGACGGGGACGACACGGACAACAGGGACACAGTTATACAACAATATTTTCAGTAGCACACAGGTAAGAATCACCCACGCCATTCTACATTTACTTCTAGCCTCCTGCATCTCTACTTTCTGTGTTTCCCCCCAGTTCCTTTTCACTGATTTTTGACTTTCCCTTCCCTTTTCAGAGCTGTATGACCCACAGCGTGACTTCTGCTTTGTTTGCCCATGGACTAATGCTTATTGACACTGGTATGTTGTCATCACAATGTAAATGAACATTATTGCACCGTTGTGTGTAATACATTTGTAAAGAATACAAGCAGACTCCTGACATTTGAAGTGCAATTGGTGATTTATTTTAAGTGCTGCGTATAGGTCCATGATAGTAAAACGGTGATGGGTGGGGGTGGAGTAATGTCCATGGCAGAGTCCAGTTCTCAGTAGCACAGGTGCATTGCCCATATGCCTGTGGAAGGATGGAGCAGGGGCAGTTCAAGGTTGGACAGGGTGACAATGTGGGACAGTGGGATGACATCAGGGGGTATCGTTTGTCTACCTGCTCATCTACCACGAGTACGAACGCCGGCGCAGACGACAACGGTGAGTACTGCACCTACGACACAGGGGAGGGGGGAGGAGGAAAGCTTACGGGCACACACATATGCGACCCCCCCCCCCAACTATCTACACACCAATGCAGAGCACCAAGTCACAGTGACACCACCCAAACCCCCCGGAATAATGCAAAGACATCATTAAAGTGAGAAACAACATTTATGTATAAAAGAGGTTCTTTGAAGTCATGGTAAAATAGCAATATGAATTGTAAAAAATCAAGTAAGAACATTGCGAAACCGATAAACATAGGCAATAAGTCCTGCACAGTCACTTAAATTTCCACTGTCCGTGGGCCAAAGTGTATCAACACATGGGCAAAGCCCACACAGGAGACCTGAGTCCGTTGGAGAGAACACTGCTGGGGCATCAGATGACAAAACTACAGGCACCTCAGGGGGAAGGGAAGAGGGGGCACCTCAGCCACATGAGTCCACGACGCCAGATCCACGAAGGGTCCACCATGCCCACTGTGCCATCCTGGGGAGTGCAAAGCCACAGTCTCACAAGTCTCTACAGTGGGTGGTCTGCCCGCTGTGCCATCCTGGGGAGTGCAGAGACACAGGCCATCAGGTGGATCACAGACTCTGCAGGTAATGGAGGAGGCAGGGTGCCCCGAGTGCAGCGTGAACACTAGCTCGACACAGAACCGGCACTGTCAATGGGCCAGTGGTGCTTGACAGGAAGGGCCCAGCGGAGCGGTGCTTGAGACGGCGGGGCCCAGCGGAGCGGTGCTTGACAGGAAGGGCCCAGCGGAGCGGTGCTTGACAGGAAGGGCCCAGCGGAGCGGTGCTTGAGACGGCGGGGCCCAGCGGAGCGGTGCTTGACAGGAAGGGCCCAGCGGAGCGGTGCTTGAGACGGCGGGGCCCAGCGGAGCGGTGCTTGACAGGAAGGGCCCAGCGGAGCAGAGCTTGACAGGAAGGGCCCAGCGGAGCGGTGCTTGAGACAGCGGAGCCCAGCGGAGCGGTGCTTGACAGGAAGGGCCCAGCGGAGCGGTGCTTGACAGGAAGGGCCCAGCGGAGCGGTGCTTGGGACGGCAGGGCCCAGCGGAGCGGTGCTTGACAGTAAGGGCCCAGCAGAGCGGTGCTTGAGACGGCGGGGCCCAGCGGAGCGGTGCTTGACAGGAAGGGCCCAGCGGAGCGGTGCTTGACAGGAAGGGCCCAGAGGAGCGGTGCTTGAGACAGCGGGGCCCAGCGGAGCGGTGCTTGACAGGAAGGGCCCAGGGGAGCGGTGCTTGACAGGAAGGGCCCAGCGGAGCGGTGCTTGAGACGGCGGGGCCCAGCGGAGCGGTGCTTGACAGGAAGGGCCCAGCGGAGCGGTGCTTGACAGGAAGGACCCAGCGGAGCGGTGCTTGAGACGGCGGGGCCCAGCGGAGCGGTGCTTGACAGGAAGGGCCCAGCGGAGCGGTGCTTGAGACGGCGGGGCCCAGCGGAGCGGTGCTTGACAGGAAGGGCCCAGCGGAGCGGTGCTTGAGACGGCGGGGCCCAGCGGAGCGGTGCTTGACAGGAAGGGCCCAGCGAACCGGTGCTTGAGACGGCGGGGCCCAGCGGAGCGGTGCTTGACAGGAAGGGCCCAGCGGAGCAGTGCTTGAGACGGTGGGGCCCAGCGGAGTGGTGCTTGACAGGAAGGGCCCAGCGGAGCGGTGCTTGAGACGGCGGGCCCAGCGGAGCAGTGCTTGACAGGAAGGGCCCAGCGGAGCGGTGCTTTACAGGAAGGGCCCAGCGGAGCGGTGCTTGAGACGGCGGGGCCCAGCGGAGCGGTGCTTGACAGGAAGGGCCCAGCGGAGCGGTGCTTGACAGGATGGGCCCAGCGGAGCGGTGCTTGAGATGGCGGGGCCCAGCGGAGCGGTGCTTGACAGGAAGGGCCCAGCGGAGCGGTGCTTGAGACGGCGGGGCCCAGAGGAGCGGTGCCTTTCTGCACGGCAGGGCCCTCTTCAGCGGTGTCTTTCTGCACGGCGGGGCCCTCTTCAGCGCTGTCTTTCTGCACGGCGGGGCCCTCTTCAGCGTGCCTTTCTGCACGGCGGGGCCCTCTTCAGCGGTGTCTTTCTGCACGGCAGGGCCCTCTTCAGCGGTGCCTTTCTGCACGGCGGGGCCCTCTTCAGCAGTGCCTTTCTGCACGGCGGGGCCCTCTTCAGCGGTGTCTTTCTGCACGGAGGGGCCCTCTTCAGCGGTGCCTTTCTGCACGGCGGGGCCCTCTTCAGTGGTGCCTTTCTGCACGGCGGGGCCCTCTTCAGCTGTGCCTTTCTGCACGGTGGGGCCCTCTTCAGCGGTGCTTGTCCAGTCATTCAAGGGAGCCAGACCTGGCCAGGACTCCCTGCTTAGTCGCCCTCCGACCGTGCAGTTGCTCGACCCTTCTGTGACGGAGTCCTGGGCCCGTGGGTGTCCTCCCTCACACCCGGGATGGGGCTTGTGGGGCCCTCCTGGTCCGCGCCCCTGCTGGCTGACTTCTCCGCCCTGCTGCCCTTGCCCTCCTTCGATGAGGCTCTCTGGCCCTTGCCTCCCCTGGATGTTGTGGCAGGTGACGGCCCAGGACTTTGCTCCTTGGGGGCAGCCGTGTCAGTCTTCTTGCGGCGGCCCTTGATTTTACGGGTCCTCTTTCCAGGGGGGGGGTTGGCTGTCCCCTTGCTGCTGGCCGATGTATCAGTGCTGGGAAAGGGTGGACTCCAAAACCCGTGCACAATGGTGACACTTGAAGCAGGGCTGGTGGTGGCTGAGGTGCTCTTGGGACTCTTAGCAGATGGAGGGGGTGGGTCAGGTGGGGCAAAGAGGTTAGGTTTGGAGAGGTAAAGTTTTTTAGGACCAATGTAAATGGTAGGTGTAGTGGGTATGGGAGTGGAGGAAGAGGATGTGGTTGTAGGAGAGTCAGGTGTGCTGTCTTTGGGTGCAGGTGCTTGTGACGTAGGCTGTCGTGAGGTGGTTGGCTGTTGGGTGGGTGGCTGCCTGCGTTTGTGTGTCTTGGAAGAGGGGGTGACAGACACAGTGGGAGAGGACACAGGGGACGTGTAAATGGCAGTGGGGGTGGTGACTGCTCGTGTGCGGACTGTACTGGAGGGTGTGCTGGTGATGGAAGTACTGGCTGATGGTGGTGTGCATGCAGGTGTGAGTGGAGACGTCACAGGGAGGGAGGAGGGAGACGAGGAGTAGGGGGACACAGGGGTGGTAGTGACTGTTGGCATGTCTGCATCTGGGTGTTGCTTGGGTGAATGCTTGTGTGATCTGTGGTGCTTATGTCTGGATGAGCTGCCCTTGGGTGTTGAGGTGTGTGCAGGCTGGTCTGATGGTGTGGATGGGATAGGCTGAGGAACAGGAGACAGAGACAGGGTGGAGGCAGTTAGAAGAGGGAGGCTGGAAACAGGGACAATGGCTGCCGTCAGTGCTGAGGCCAGAGCATTGAACGATCATTGATGGGCAGCCTGACCCGAATGAATGCCCTCCAGGTATGCATTGCTCCGATGCACCTCCCTCTCTACCCCCTGGATGGCATTCAAAAGGGTAGACTGCCCAACAATGATGGTCTGTAGGAGGTCAATGACCTCCTCACTGAGGGCAGCAGGGGTAACATGGGCAGGCCCTGAGGTGCCTGGGGCGAAGGTGATGCCCGCCTTCTTGGGCGAGCGGGCACGGAGCGAAGGCTGAGGGGCTGCTGGGAGGGCGGAGCTGGTGCGCTGGGTGGCGGCTGTACCTGTAGAGGCGGGGGGCCCGGATGTTGCCGCCACCGCTAGGGAGCTCCCTTCCGAGGACGTGTCGGTGTCGCTGGTGTCACCACGGGTCCCCGTTGTGGTGCTCCCCTCGCCCTCCGTATCACTGTTGACCTCGGTGTCTGTACCATGGCCCACCGGGGCCTTGTGAGTTGCAGCTCCCTCGTGCTCCGATGCCAATTATCCTCCGCCTGATGATGCTAATGCACACATGCACAAGAAGATAAAGAAAAAGGGTGGGGGGAGAAATAAAAACAGGTTGAGTGCATGCATTGTCAACACCGTTGGCGGAGAGGACAGACATAGGAGCCTCATGCACTACGGCGCGCAATCGGGGTACACTACTCAGTACTTGTGACTAGGCCAACAGGTCTATGGACAACAAATGCGCACATGGGTGATGCTGGACCATGGATTGCTGTACATGGCACCCTACAGAGGTGGGGGGCGGGGGCACAGGGCCATGCCTAAAGAAGGGGACTACACTACAGAAAGCGCCCTGGCCTAATGTCACCCACAGCCCTCCTCCCCCACCCAGGCACCTCCACTGCGTGTAAAGATAGCAGAATGTGCTGGTACTCACCCCCTTGTGTCTGCTGTGATGTCCTCACACGCCCATCCAAATCGGGGTAGGCCACCGCCAGGATCCGGGACATCAGGGGGGTCAAGGTACGACTGGCACCCCTCCTACGTTGGGAGGCCATCCCCAGCAGTGACTCGGCGGTCTTCCTGGTCCCGCGGCGGATGTCCTCCCACCTCTTTCGGCAGTGGGTGCCCCGTCTGTTGTGGACCCCCAGGTCCCGGACTTCCTTGGCGATGGCACGCCAAATGTCGACTTTCTGATGGGCGCTGACCTATTTGACATGTACAGGGTGGGAAAGGAAATTTCAAAAATTTTCTGCATGTTAGATGTGATTGCCTCCCCCTCCCCAACCCTGCCATGTGGCACATGCTCTCATCTGTCGTGCCTTGCACTCCTCATTCGCTCCCCACCCCACCATCTTACATCTACCATACACAACCCAGGCATAGCCCATTCAACGTGCACCCAGTGTACTTACCTGTTGGTCTGGAGGACCGTAGAGTAGCGCATACTGGGGCAGGACCCCATCCACAAGTTTCTCCAACTCTTCTGAAGTGAAGGCAGGGGCCCTTTTCCCAGTCGCAGCAGCCATTGTCTCTTCCAGACCGAGGTCACAGCAGCACTTGCAGTATAGGTCCTCTCCTGTGGATGATCAGGTCTCGAGTGATTAAGCAGATAGAAAATGGCGGTCACGCCCGCGGCGGTGCGTACCGCGACCGCCGGCGCACATCGTCATTGGCTCCTGAGACCCATAGGGTTCAATGTTAACCAATGCTGCTTTGCGCCGCGGTCTTCGACCGCCTACCGCCACGGTGTGCCACGCCAGCGCAGTGACCTCACATCCCACTGTCACACTTCACAGGTCAGGCAGCCACCATTTCAAGGGCCCACATGGCATGATTTCTACTGCGTCACACAGGCCTAGGCCTTGCATTGCCACTCATACAAGCCTTTCAATGCATAGCGATTCGTGTACTGTGCAAGCTGTGGGAACGAACCTGTGGGTTGCTTGACTCTGTGCTCCATGTTGTCCTTCCTAGGCACCGTCCGAGGAACGGTACAATGAGGCACATGGGCGAACTAGGAGGATTATAGAACGGACCTTCGGGGTCCTGAAGGCCAGGTTTAGGTGCCTGCATATGACAGGGGGATCCCTCATGTACTCACCAAAGAAGGTGTGTCATATCATCGTGGCCTGCTGTATGCTTCACAATCTTGCATTGCGACGCCAGGTGCCTTTCCTGCAGGAGGATGGTCCAGATGGTGGTGTTGTAGCAGCTGTGGAGCCTGTGGAGAGTGATGGGGAGGAAGACGACGGGGACGACACGGACAACAGGGACACAGTTATACAACAATATTTTCAGTAGCACACAGGTAAGAATCACCCACGCCATTCTACATTTACTTCTAGCCTCCTGCATCTCTACTTTCTGTGTTTCCCCCCAGTTCCTTTTCACTGATTTTTGACTTTCCCTTCCCTTTTCAGAGCTGTATGACCCACAGCGTGACTTCTGCTTTGTTTGCCCATGGACTAATGCTTATTGACACTGGTATGTTGTCATCACAATGTAAATGAACATTATTGCACCGTTGTGTGTAATACATTTGTAAAGAATACAAGCAGACTCCTGACATTTGAAGTGCAATTGGTGATTTATTTTAAGTGCTGCGTATAGGTCCATGATAGTAAAACGGTGATGGGTGGGGGTGGAGTAATGTCCATGGCAGAGTCCAGTTCTCAGTAGCACAGGTGCATTGCCCATATGCCTGTGGAAGGATGGAGCAGGGGCAGTTCAAGGTTGGACAGGGTGACAATGTGGGACAGTGGGATGACATCAGGGGGTATCGTTTGCTGGCGGGGGTCTTGGCATCCTACTCTGTCTTCTTGTGTGATCTCAGGTTCCGCTTGCGGGGTGGTTGATCTTCAGCAGGAGAAGGGGTTCTGGTGGCCTGTCGTTGTGTGGGGGCCTCCTGTCCACTAGCGCCGGCGGAGGTGGTAGGCTGTTCGTCGTCCGGGCTGGTGACAGGGGCCCTTTGGGGTGCCACATGTCCCGCAATGTGGTGACTATCTGGTTGATGGCCAGGACGATGGTCCCCATTGCGGTACCGATGTTCCTGAGTTCGTCTCTGAACCCCATGTACCGTTCCTCCTGCTGTGCCTGGATCTCCTGGAACCTGGCCAGTACCTTCGCCATCGTCTCCTGGAGTGGTGGTATGCTCCCATGATGGTGGTGAGGGCCTCTTGGAGAGTGGGTTCCCTGGGCCGGTCAACCCCCTCTCGCACAGCAGCCCTCCCAGTTCCCCTGTTTCCCCGGGCCTCTGTCCCCTGGACGGTGTGCCCACTACCACTGCCCCCAGGTCCCTGTTGTTGTTGGGGTGGTGGGTCAGCCTGGGTGCCCAGTAGTGGCGGACACACCGCTGATTGACGCGTCCTGGAGACAGAGGCATGGGCCCGCTGGGTGGGAGCTGTGCTGGTATTCCCAGAGGGGGTTGGGTCTGCTATGGCCTGTGTCTGTGTGTGGGGAACCGACTGTCCAGAGGTCCCCAATGGTCCGGGCTGGTCATCAGGTTCTAGGTCGACAGAGCTGCTGTCATCACTGGGGGCCTGTTCTGGGGGCGGGATGGACAAATCTGGACCCTCCTGGCCGGTGTGTTGGCGTTCGGGCCCTGCAGGGGTAAAAGAGTATGGTTATTGCTTCTGTGTGTGCCATGGTGTGCGATTTGTGGGTGCCCTTGTCCCCCAGTGCTGGCATTCCCTTGTGGGAGGAGTTGTGAGGGTGGTTTGTGGGGGGGGATGGGTATGTGCAGTGGTCATGCTTGGGTGATGGGTGTCCATGGTTTGTGTTGGCATTCAGGGATTGGTGTTGTGTTGGGTGGGTTGTGCTGGTGAGACATTGGCAGGGAGGATGTGTGCTGGGGGGTTGGGGGTGAGGGTGGGGGTGTGGGTTGGCATGCTGGTGGTTGGGGGGGGTGAAGTAGTTGGGATTAGACTTACCAGAGTCCATTCCTCCGCCTACTCCAGCGAGGCCCTCAGGATGCAGGATGTTCAAGACCTCTTGCTCCCATGCTGTGAATTCGGGTGGAGTGGGTGGGGGTCCGCCGCCAGTCTTCTGCACAGCGATGTTGTGTCTTGACACCATCGACCGCACCTTCCCCCTAGGTCGTTCCAGCGCTTTCGGATGTCTTCCCAGTTTCTGGGATGCTGTCCCACAGCGTTGACCCTGTCGACGATCCTTTGCCATAGTTCCGCCTTCCTGGCTATTGTGGTGTGCTGCACCTGTGTGCTGAATAGCTGGGGCTCTACCCTAATTATTTCCTCCACCATGACCCTGAGTTCTTGGTCCGAAAACCTGGGGTGTCTTTGGGGTGCCATGGGGTGGTGTTTGTGGTGATGAGTGTGGTGTGTGTGGTGGTGTGTGGTGTTTTGTGCGTGGATGTAGTGTGGGTGATGATGCTGTGTTCCTCTGTGTGTTGGGGTTTTCGATAGCTGTGCTCTCTCTCTCTCTCTCTCGCCTTCTCTCCAAATTTCTAGTAGTGGGGGTTTGTGGGTGATGTGGGTGTGTGTTTTATAATTGATTGGATGTGTGGGTGTGGTGTGTGTATGTGTATCAGGTGTGTATATTTCGAATTGTCCAATGTGGCTGTGTTTTGTAAAGGTGTGTGTATTTTGACCGCGGAGGTGTGTACCGCCAATGGAATACCGCGGTTGAAAGACCGCTGCGTGGATTCGTGGGTCGTAATGGCATGGGTGTGTTTGTGTTGGCGTGACGGTGGAGGTTTGGTCATCTCCAGTTTATCGCTGACCGCTGATGAGGCGGCCTTCCGTGGATGTCGGGTTTTTGGCGGTTTGGCAGTTGTGGGTCAGAATGACCGTGGCGGTTTACCGCGGCCGCAGCGGTAGAATGGCGGACTTCTGACCGGCGGTAAGAGCCTTTTACCGCCGAGGTCAGAATGACCCCCTATGTGCCATGGTGATTGTTGGAAAATCTGAACCTCACTCTCCCCCAATCTTATTGACCAAGCTACTTCTCTGTTCCTCTGCGCCCTGGTGAAATGTCAGAGCGAGGGTGGACAGGTTTGTTGATATGTCCCTCTTTGCCCAGCATACAGCTTTTCCTTATCAAGTGAAATCTTCACATGGTTCCTTTACTCCATGATTATTGAGCTGTCTCTATTTCCCATGGCTCAAACATCCATGCTTCTGTCAGATCTGCAGAATCTTTGCCAGGTGGGAGATCTAGATGCAACCATTTCACTCACTGCCTTTTGTTGTTGTTCTAATGTGAATCCCTGAGTGCAGCAGTTATGTCCAGTCTTGACTCCATGACCTACCATGCATTGAGACCCAAGTTGCACCTTATTGATGAGGCCCAACAAGTCTGAAATTGGACTGGATATCCTTGTGTTTCTGTTCAAGGGGATGTGGCTGTGCAGTTCGAGTGAACAGTTCCTATTGGAGCAGGACCATGACTGATTTGCATAGGTTGCTCCCGTATGAAGTGGCACATGGGCAAACAACAATGGACTGGAATGCTGCCAGAGTAATTGCCAAATGTTGAGACTTTGTCAAGCATTTCACTCATCATCTTTTACTGTTTTAATGTTTTATAGAACCAATACCAGAAGAGAGGAGATTACTAACCTATTCATCACTACAAGTAAGCAACACAACAGGATGTGTAATGCAATGGGTGTTGCACACTCCTGACTCTGTGTTTTCAAATGCTGGCTCCTCTGGTACCATTGTTGGAAATGTCATCTAGCTTCAGTATATCCTCAAACATTGAAGACTGGATGAAGGTACAAAATGGGGTACTACTGGACTTACTAGTAATCTCCATTAGTCAAGTCGATTTCTGCTTCGTCCTTGCGATTCCTCCCACAATCTCTTCGGGGTTGTGTCTCAACCACAGTTCCGCTTTGCAAAATATAGGATATCTCCGCCGATTTATTTATTTTTTGTAAGGAAAGGGTGGAGCTTTTCAAATAAAGAGAACAAATATATTGATCTATACATATTTGTATGTTGGGAGAATAAGTTTCATGCATTGGCTTGTTTATGTTTTCACTAAGAGAGATACATAAATGCTTAGTTTCTACAGCAGGTGCATCGGACTAGAAGACCTAGAGTTGGAGTAATGCAGATTACCAGTAAGAAATCAACCATTATATTGCAGTTGTCCCCGTTTTACACAAAGAAAGACATTTATACTTGAAAATACACTATTTTACAGTAAGTTGTCTGTGCCATTTTTAATGATTATTGAAACGTTTTCCACAAGTTCATGTATTTTACAGATGGCCTTTTCCCTTTGCTTTAATTGGGCTCTTTTTCTTTGTTCATATTTCCTCTTTAATACTGACAGGTTTACGTATACGTGACAGTTTTTTAAAAATAAATCCACCCATGGCAAAAAGTGTGTCAACAAAGAACAAAGAAAAACATTTAAGGAATTCATACAAATCCATTAAAACTCAAAAAAGTACTAATTTGTTTTCTTCCTGGAGCTGTTTCCTGGTAAAAATGAGAGTTGTTGGCATCTGAATGAAAGTGAAGCTGGTGACTATATTTAATCTCTAAATGTTGGAAATGGCCTTTAGTGTTTTTTTGTTTGCTGCACACAGTGAATACACCTGCTAAACAGTGTTAAAGTGCCTGTGCTCCTCCTTTCAACATGATCGAATTAGCATACCCCTAATTTGCATATTAAAAGTACTTTTATGTCACAAGTACATAGTATCCAAAGTTTACCAACAGACTATAAGTTAAATGTCACCAGTGACCTGCAGCACTCATTGTGCCACACAATGTTGTGACAACGCAAACATGTCTGCAGGTCTGCTTTGTGTAGCATCACAGTGCAGGTTTAAGCTGTAAATTAAACCTATCAAAATAACCCATTTTGGGCCTAATCCCTCCATTCAAATATTAATATGCCACCCAGATGTAGGCCTCACTGCCCTAATGGCATTGCGCATGGTATTTAAAAGTAGGGCATGTAAAAGTTTAATTTTAAACATGTTGTTACAATGAAAAACTTGATCTTCACTGCAGCAGGGCTGGCTGTTATCTGAGAAAGTATTGTGCGATAGTATTAAAATTACATAATGTCTCTCTGCCCAAGAACCAGCCACAAAGTACATTCTTGGACTTTGCTAAATAGCTATTACAGGACTTAAATAAATATTTTAGTACTGGTAGTTTTAGAAAGTTGCCTGTTAACCTGCCTAAAGCTTCCAAGGCCTTTCGGTGAGTTCCAACTGTCACCTAGCAGCTAATGGCTCTCCTCTGGTGAGGTGTGAACTGCTCCCAGGCAGGGACAAATGACATTGGGTGTGGGGAGGTGTTATTCTTCCCTTAACAGAAAGTCCTGGGAGCTGTTTCCAGACCCCTGATTAATTTCAAGGAGGCCTTACCTGTCACAGACAGATGTAGCTCACATTTGGACCTGCCCCCTCTATTTTCCTACTAGTCAGACTGGTACCAATCCCAGCTGGAGAGGAAGATGTCCAAGAATTGGTTAAGAGTGACCACAGATGAGGGGTTGCCCAGTTTCATAGCCACACCTCTGGTAAGGTCCAACAAGCGGATGAAAACTCTGCTGTGTTGGATTTAGGAAGAGAGGGCACTGTGGGATAGGTTACAGTAAAACATGGAGCAAATCCTTCAAAAGTGGGAAGAGTTACCCTTGGAATCTTTTATCCCATTGGGAGGGAGTGGCCAGGAGTTTCCCCCACCCCTTGGATGACACTCGGCATGAATGTGGCATCCTCAGTATCCCCCTCTGAACAATCTCTCAACCTGTGAAAGAACAGAAAATAAATGGACCAGCTGTATGTGACCTGAGAAAAGCCAAGAAGAATGGAACTGTGCTCCCCCTAGTACCCAGGGCAAAGAAGTGGACTTTGAAGGTCAGAAGGCTGCCCTGCTATTTTGTCTACAGGGACAAGGCAAGCACCCAAAGGCATTTTTCTTGCATTCCAAGCTGACCAATTCTACCTGGGCCTGTCCTGCACCCTGCTGCTGGCCTCTACTGGAGTGAGTGTTGTCTCTCAAGTTGGCGTTTGGACAGAATATTGAGTAAAATATGTAAAAATAATGTATATATAATTTCTTTAGTAGTCAGATGTTGGGATTTTATTTATCACATCTTTTTATTGATTTAATGCAGATTAGATACACCAGACCTATTCAAAACTGAATAATTAGGAGAGGAGCTGCCTGGCCAACAGATACAACAATGCCACCAAGCAACAACATGGGAGTAAAGAGAAAGTACCCCCTCGATCCTGGTCCAACCAGCATCTGACAATACATTCATCACCAGTCAGCTCCCATACCCCCCCAAAAGCTATCTGCATAATTCTGAATTTCAACACCTAAGGACAGCCAGGGATTTTCAACTCTCTGGAGGACAATACCTTGATGTTGACACCTTGCAGCCCATATTTTATGATGTTTGACAGGATGAACCCCTGGCTTTGTAGTTGGCAATTTCCAGGCTGATGCAGAGGTCTAGCCCATTTTTACATCGCTCTAACAATGAGGGGTCACAGCACCTCCAGGCTTTGGCAAAGTCCCTTTTTGCAATCACCAGACCCAACCACAGCAATGGGCGGTGGGGTACCTTTCTGACTCCATCTCCTCAGTGATATCGCAGATGGCCATCTTGGGATCCCAAGCTACTCCCAGCCTAGCAGGTGGTCTAGACATGACAATACCCCCTCCTAGAAAGAGATCAATCTTTCACATGTCCAAATTGTGTGGAGCAGATTCCTCCCCCCACTGCATTGAACAGCATAGACAGGCCAGTGATGCCACAAGCCCCATCTTCCATAACCTTTCCCGAGTATAGTAGATCTTGTGTAGGTATTGCCACCATATGAGATAGAACTGGGAGGCAATTGTTGCTTCACAAAGAGATGCACAGGCATCTGTCCAGTTGTCATAAGTGAGGGTCTTAAGTCTTCCTTCCATGGCTCCCTCAAGTGGGCAAAGGAGTCAAGAGTGTTGACCTCCAATGAGCAGTACACCTGTGAAATTTTGTGGGTATTCAGGTCATCTAGGAGTATTTAAGCTTGTAATGGGCTATGATCTGGCAGGTCTGCAAATCCCTTAATGTAATCGGTGAGAGCGTGCTTGAGATGCAGGTACCGAAAGAATGGTGAACAATACAAGAGTTATTCCTACTGCAGCTTAAGAAAGATTTCAGTGTGACCCCGACATAAGATCTCCCAGAGTTGAAATACCTACGCTATCCCATCACTTAAAGCCCTCCAGTGCAACAAACTGAGGCAATCGGGCTCCATGCCATTTAAGTTTTTGTTTTTGGCAAGCATCCCACCCACCTGAGGGCCTTGTGTGTGTCCCTCGAAATCCACAGAGCTACTTTTGTGGTCATGGCAAGAACTTCCGGTGGGATTCTCCCATACAGCAAATGCTGGATAGGTATCTCCTGCACTGCCCATCATTTTGTGGCATATGCTGGGTCAGGTGCATGTTTGAACCAACATTTGTTTATAACAATGAGGTGGGAGGCCCTATAGTACAAGAGTATGTAAGGAGTTGCAATGCCTATGTCATTGGTTGATTTTTAGCATTTGGTGTGGGCTACCAGTGGGGTATGAGTTTTGACAGGAAATCCAACAATACAGAATCAAACTTCTTGAGGAGGAAAGATGGGAGTGGAAATGGATAATTGTGTTACTGATATCACAGCCAGGGCAGGACGACCATCTTGTAGATGGCCAAGTGTCAGATTATGGACAGTGGTAGTGTTCCCCAGAACCTGAAATCCTGGGACATTCACTCCAGTTGAGGCTTGATGTTGTGCACTGAGGCCCTGTGTGGGTCCTTGGTCACATATACTTCCAGATATTGAAAGCCCTCCTGAAGAATCCATATACACTCTGAGCGCTGAAAGGTAAGGATGTTATTGGTGTAAAGTGCAATCCAGTCTGAGAACCAGGGAGAACACTCCAGACCTCTGGCCAGAGCATTCACCCTCAGCAATCCCACTAGGGGTTGTCCCTCTTTGTAGCGTGAACTGAGCAGACAGCAGCCCTTCAAACCTGACCCATGCTTGACGGTCTACATACAATAGAAGTATCCAACTGAGAAGCTTGGGTCCAAAGCTCAGTTTGCACAGAAAATAGAACAGATGATCCCACAAAACCATGTCAAACGTCTTGTGAAAGTTCACAAGGAGGAGAGTGTGTGCCTCCAGGAGTCTGTCGGTTAGTGCCAGTGCATTGTGCAGTCCTCTGAGGCATAAAGTCGGATTAGTCTGCACGAACCAGGGTAGAGATCATGGGGCACAATCTACTGGCCAAGGCCATAGCCCATATTTTTACCTCTGCATTCAAGAGAGAGATGGAACGATAGGAGTGGCAGACATCCAGCAGGTGCCGCTTTTTTTATTTACAACAACAATCTCCCTTGTGGAAGGTTGATGGAAAATGTGCCTTACTTTTGTGCCTGAGAGAACATCTGGCAGAGAGGATCCATGAGAACCTCCCTGTATGACTTAAATAACTCACCCACAAAGCTATTAGGGCACAGTGCTTTGCCTGATTGAAGCTGGGATAGCTTCTCCCCCAACTCCTCATACGTGAAGTCCCTGTCCAGTGAGTCTACTTCTATGTCCGGCAGTGGGTGTGTAGGTAAGTGGAACAGCAATGTGCAATGGTGTGCCCTCCCTTAACTGAACCCCCTTCGTCTTTATATAAGCTATGAGTGTCCAGCCTGTTACACTGATAGAGGGCCAGTGTAGACTCATACTGGTTTTGTCACCCCATTGATACATGTGCTCTGGGTAGCAAGCAAAGCATGCCAAGCCTCATCTAGGAGTAGCTGAAGGAGTACCTCCTGTTGATGGATTAAGTCTTGCAATGCAGTATTGGAGCCAGACGCATTGTAGGTCGACTCCAGACCGTAGATGCAAAGTTCCAGGTCGGTCAGCTCCTGCCTACATTCTCTGCACCTGCCAATGATGTGGCAGATGATATCCCTCCTGACGGTGGCCTTTAATGCCTCCCAGAGAATGTTCGGGGACTCAACTGTGCCATTGTCCATGTCCAAGTATCTTTTTCTGGCTGTGTGAACAGAAGTTGTAATCTCAGTATCCTGGAGCCATCATGCGAGTGCTGCAGGCCTAGCTGCAGCTGTATTTCCAAAGATTGATTGGTGAGGCTGCAAGCATAGATATGAGCATCTTTATCCCAGTCAGAATCTGAGAGAGGAAGGAGAAAATAGTCCATTCTGGACAGAACTTTGTGAACCCCAGAGTAGAAAGTGTAACTCTGGTGCCAAAGGTGCAGGGCTCAATATGTGTCAACCAGGCACACAGCTTCAATAAACCCACACCTGCAGTGTTTGAGGTTCTATGTAGCTCCCAGTCCACAACCTTTTTAAAGTCAGCCAGGACCCAGCGACCTACAGGAAACTGCATCAATAAGGTCCCCAGAGATTTTTTAAAATCTTGGGTAAGTGGTGGAAGGGCATAGACACTAGCTATCGCTGTGAGGTGTCCATGGAGCTGGCTGGAACTTACCATGTATTGGCCAAGGTTATCATACCAGACCCCATCAACCACTAGGGAAAATGTTGGTGTACAAGATACCGTCCCCTGTGACCCTAATGTAAAGCCAGCATGGTATACCTATATATATATATTCGATAAAGGTGAGGTACGGAAATCTAGTGTCCACCAAGTGTCTTCTGGCAGGAGGAGTACTTCTGTGGAGTACCTTTTGGCCTGTTTCAACACCGCCCCTTGCTTGACAGGGTCCAGGATGCCAGGATTAACGTTCCACGTCAAGAGACAGATTGTGCTGGGTGCATCAGTATCAACCTAGCCAGTCATAATGCATGTCAATACAACACTGATAACCTGTAAGGGGTCCAGGCCCAGTGTCAGCCACATCTATGGGTGGTGTTGTCTGGTGCAAGTACAAAAAAAACTAACAGCCAAAACTGTAACACACCCAGCCCAGCTCCCACCCCAGACTGTGAGAACATGAAGTACTTGTTGTGGAGTAAGCTAGGAACTGTCACCCACTAGCCTCTAAAACCCCAACCATATTCCTTTTCACATCCCCTAAAACAAGCATAACTCACAGAAAAGGAAGTAAAAAAGAATGAAAGTGAATTAAGAGAGGGGTCAACATGGTTGTCAGCGAGCCTTCTGCTTAGCAGAGAAGATAATGAGTCCAGGGAGGGTTGAAGTGGCCAGGTCAACAGTCACAGTCAAAGATGAAGGTGAACCCCCAAGAGTTGAGTCTGGGTCCAAGGTCCTCCAGAGTCGGGGGACCCAGAGAGTCCTCCAAGTCAATGGCAGAGCGACAACAGTGCCATGTCTGCTGGGACTGGCATGGTAGTTGCTCCCAAACCTGTCTTGGCTCCAGCCCACCCCGATGGGTGGGCGAGAAGGAAGCAGCCTGCTGAAGTGAAGGTCTATCCTCCAGCCATGCCCAAGGCACTTCAAGTGTATTAAAAAAAATGTTTTGTCCTGAAAGATGACCTTTACCCAAGCAGGGGAGAGCAACATTTATTAAATCTGGTGAACTCATAATTGCTGCTTGCCTGCCAGAAAAGAGCATCATTGCTGATGAACCATAAGCATATAGTCAGGAGTCACAGATCAGAGTCTCCCACAGCTGAGAGGCTTTTAGGAACTTGTCACACTCTATAAAGTTGAAGATATGAGCAACGATTGACCGGCAGGGGGCCTCTGTGCAGAGACCTGTGTGCCCTCTCCACCATGAAACATGGTGACAGCTCCACTTTCGGAATCCATGATGTCAACCAGGTTGTTACAAATTGAGTTGAGGACAACCCCTAGGTTCCATCTGGAATCCCCACAATTCCAGTCTTCTGCCCAAAGTTAGAGTAGGTGCCCTGTCTTCTGGAGTCCAGAGACCATGGTTTGAAGTGCTCATAGAGTATTAAGATACGACCTTGAGCCACCCTAGATGTCGTTGTTGCGCAGATCTAACCACAGTAAAAACACATCAACTTTCAGCTTCCCCATCTATTCCTCCAGGGAGATCCACAGGTCCTGGATCACCTGCAGGATGGAGTGATCAGCCAACATTGGTGCAGCCATTGATGAAAGCTCCCTCTCAGCTGCCCCTGCAGGCCTCATGAGCTTGTCATTTTTGGCCCTGTGAGGTCTGGGCCCCAGGCTGTTTGTCCTAAGTAGCGGACCACAATAGTTGTTGAGGTGTGTGTGTCACACCGGATCACATGGACCCCAGCCACAGATCTACCATGTTACAATGTGGGGAACCCTCCACCTAGTCCCAGGTGTGGGAAATATATATAAAATGCACTACAATTTAAAATACATAAGTTCAAAATTGAATAATGTATGTAAATATTTATTATTTTTGTTAATTATTGTTTTAATTTAAATAATTTTAATGTCACCTTAGTGAAAATTGTAAATGTCACCCCTTAAGTGTCAAACACCTTCCCTAAGTTGGTTTTGATTGGAGCATGAATATTAATTGTCACCACTTTAGTGCCCAACACCTTCCCTAAATCGGGTTATATTGGAGTGGGAATAGTACATGTCACACTGTTAGTGTCAGACACCTTCCCTAAATTGGTTTAGATTGGAGTGGAAATAGTAAATGTCTGCTCTTTAGTATGCAAACCCTTCCCTAAATTGGTTTAGATTGGAGTGGAAATAGAAAATGCCACCTCTTTAGTATGCAAACCCTTCCCTAAATTGGTTTAGATTGGAGTGGGAGTAGAAAATGCCACCTCTTTAGTATGCAAACCCTTCCCTAAATTGGTTTAGATTGGAGTGGGAGTAGTAAATGTTACCCCATTAGTGTCCAATACTTCAACAAATTGGTTTAGATTAAAGTGGAAATAGTAATCTTCCCCCCCTTTATAGGCCAACACCTTCCCCAAATTGATTTAAATTGAGGTGGTATGAGAAATTGGATTGTTGGTTGACTGGGGTCTGAGCCCTGGTCAAACAACATCCGCAATCCATTGCAGGGGGAACCACAAAAAGTCACTAAATTAACCTATGCTTAACCCTGGGTAGTCTGGCATAAATAGCAGACAGGCTTAAATTAGAGGCAATGTGTAAAATGTGTATGCAGCACACAAAGAGTAATAATATGATAACACAACAAGAGAATTCCCGCACCAATGAAAAGAATAGTCTAAAATGTAATAAATGATTTGACTTCAAAGCAACAAAAATCCACTCAATAGAACCTGAGTTATGAATTTTTACAACTTTTAGTGAAAAATCCCAATAAAAAGCACAAAGCGGCAGCTATGGATATTTGGTCACGCTGGACACGGTCAAAGTTACGCCTGGGCGAAATTCACTGAGTTTTGCTATGCAGAGTTCTGAGGAGTTCCCAAAAACTCCACGAGATTCCATGTAACTCCACAAATGGGTGGAATGAATGCTTTCCGCCCATTCATGGTACTTTTATGCCAATAATGTTATAAAATATGCGTGTACATACAGAACCACGCAGTCGCATGTGCATGGCCATTTTGTTTTACTTGCTTGTGTCTGTTCTTTTCATAGTGCTGGGCCTGATTACTATCTATGCTAAATATTTGCAATCCTCCTCTATCCCAATCATGCACCCCTCTTTTACCTTTATTATATTAGTGTGTGTCTTTGTGTTTGTGTATTTTACATTTTTGTCTTTTATTGTATTTTTCTGCGTCTTTTTTGTACGTTTTTGGCTTCCCCTTTACATCCTTAGTTCTTCCTTTCTTCTCCTATTCATTCCTTACTTTTCCTATTTCTTCTTTTTTTCCCCACTCATCGCCGTATCAGGGAAGGGTGACATGGGGAGTGGTGGTGCCAGTGCAGCTGCTAGTCACACACCTTGCAGTCACCAGCACCAACATGGGGCTGTAACCGATTCCATGTTTCAGAGGTGGAGGTAGCTGCACATTTTTTTTACGTGCAGCACCACCTCCCCTCCATGCTGGCAGCAGATGGCAAGCCTGGGAGTGTGGCAGCCCTTCGGAAGTGTCGGCTGCTGGGAGGGATGGTGTGCTGGTGCATGCACTGCAGGATGGATGTTAAGCGTAGCCAGCAGTTGACACACCGCTGACCCATCATTCATGACTGGAAGTAGGACCTGCTCGACCTGCTGGGCATCCAGGTTGCGGTGCTCAGTTAGTAATTATTTATTTGTTGTGTTCTACAATGCTAAGATTTTTTTTTTCAAATTGGATGCTGTTCATACTCAGAGTTAAGTTAAGTTTACGTAATGTTAGGAATACGTGATCCAATTTAAGCAAACCAGGTGCTCAGGGCTTCCTAATTGTACACGTCGGTATTCGCTTTGGCCGATTATTTAAGAGGTCATGCAGACTCCTCTGTCCTATCACTAAGATAGAAGAAGTTTTAGTAGTATCAGTGAGTTCTCTATATCTCTATTTATGTAGCTCTTAAAGTCTCGAGCAATCTCCCAGTAAGGTGCAGTATTCATCTATGCATTGAAAAAGGAGACTGAGTTGGCGCATCAAAGGGGGTTGAGAATTGAAGATTATTCATTGCAATGCATTAGGCATTCCAAATGTAGTTCAGGAAATTTGGAAAAGGGCCTAGGTGTAGGAAATTAGGAATGGGTCAACTCGATACTAGTGACATAGAGGATCTAATTTAGAAAGGTACAGTGTTACTGCCTTTGCCTGTCCAAATATTTTCTAGGAGATTAGCGGTCCCACAAATCTATTTTTATTATCTTCTTTGTTTCTTACATCAGCACCCAACGGCAGGAAGAGGGCATCGGAGGAGGGGTCCGGGTGAAGCCAGGACAGCCACCACCAGTGCTGAGGTGGACAGATATGTTGGCCCTATTAAGTCCTCCTGTTAATATCATTATTTCTCAAACCTTTACCTCTCCTCGTTTAGAACCATTTTTCCTTGTGTCTGTCTCCTTTTTTTCAACTTCTCTTCATTCTATCTAATGTTTGTTAATTCTTGTTATCTCTGCATTATCCTTTTTTCTATATTTCATGTTTCTGTAGCTAACTTCATCCTCTCTGTACTAGTCTGTAGCTTTCTTCTGCTTTGTTAATAAGCTTTCTTTCTCCCCTTAAATATCTTGTGGACTGGTACTGTAAGACTAACCCCTTCATTGCACTTCAGTGACTGAGAGACATCATAGCTCCGCCCCTCTTTTACAAAAAGATTTTAGTTAGCTTGACTACCTGGCTTTTCTAACATTGTCAACCAACAAAATGCACAGAGTGATATTTTCAATGGTTGATACTGCTAACTGAACTGTAGGTGGTTGTTGGAGGAGTCCCATAGGCAGCAGGGATGGCAGGGACAGTCAGTGGTAAGTTACATTGTTTGCTTAGTTACAATTACTAGAAAACACACTGTATTTATAAAGCGAAACCTGTCACACACATCATCAGTCATCACCTCTCTGCTCATGGCATTTCATGCCCTAAATGCAGCATGGATCAATTCTGTGTTGGCTGTGCAATGTGAGTCTGCTTCAGTTAATATGGCATTTACAAAGTTTTCAATGCATTGAAAACCAAAAACAATGTGTGTTTCCCTTCCCTCCCAGTGCCCACTTAGTCACCTCCTAGTACTTCACTCATTTATTCTTTTCTAGGTTCTGTCCCAGCCTACCAAAAAATTGAAAAATCCATTCTTGGCATTTGCCACATTTTTCTGGCCAAGTGACTCATATATGTAATGGCTTCCATAATTGATTTACGCCTGTACACATTTTTCCATATTGACATTTGTCGACTACAGGGACTGACTAAGCCAAGGCATAGGCACATGATGATGATCAGTGACACCTCACTATTCTATAGCAAAACCTCTACATGCCAGGCTTAATCCCTCTAACTTACCGTGCAATAGAGTAAGTTAAGGTTAATTTCCTGCAAAGCAAATGTATTTGATGGAAATATTTTGTGGTGGAGAATGAGGCCAGGGAGTAATGTGGAATTAAGTGCCTGATTTCATGTTTTGCAGATGGGATACTCTGTGACAAATGTGTCAAATAAAATGGCCCCTCACATAACTGTGACCAAGGAGCCCCATCCTGAACCAGAGACCAAGGAGACCCTCTAAAGCCAGTGGGCAAGGAGCCCCCTCCAGAACTAGTGGGCAAGGAGCTCCGTCAGTAACCAGTGGGCAGGGAGCCCCCTCTAGAACCAGCGGGCAAGGAGCCCCCTCAGTAACCAGTGGGCAGGGAGCCCTCTCCAGAACAAGTGGGCAGGGATTCCCCCTCCAGAACCAGCGGGCAAGCAGCCCCCTCAGTAATCAGTGGGCAGGGAGACCCCTCCAGAGCAGTGGGCATGGAGCCCCCTTCAAAACCACTGAACAAGGAGCCCCCTCCCAATGAGATGCCCCCCCATGCCTCCTGCCCACTGAGGTGCCTGCCCATTTACAACATGATGACCCTGAGCAGTGGAGTCCTGATGTTGTCAGGAGTCAAGTTGGGGCTTGGACTTTGCCCTGTGGGCATTTGTGAGTTTGAACTGGCCTTTGGCCTGCATGTATGTGTGTATATATATATATATATATATATATATATATATATATATATATATATATATATATATATATATATATATATATATATATATATATATATATATTTATATATATATATGCAGTTGTGTATGTTTTTGCATTTTGAATATTCATCCAACAGGAATACAGTGGCTGGAACAGTGTATGTGTCCTGGCTTTCTTTGCTCCGGGGTTCTGTTACTGTTGTTTTACTCTGCAGATGGTTCTGGGTGTGTGGTGTGTATCTATTGTGTGTGTCACTCTCCCCTCACTCCTTCCCTCCCTTGTGCTATGCGGCTGTACTCACCGTCATCGTCTTCATCGGCGTTGATGCACCAGGACGGCTATGGCGTGGTACAGCATCGGGAAGTACTTGCAGTTCGGGTTTCATGGCCGCCCTGACTCCTATGTGGCCCTGGAGGGGAGTGTCTCCTTTTATATGATGTGTTTCCGCCAGGCTTTTGGTGTCATTGCCACCGGAAATCCTGGCGGTGTGCTATGTCATAATATGGTGGGTGGATCCTTGTCTTCCGCCTACCTGTAGGTGGCTACCGCCGTGTTCCTTGTTCGTACCGCGCTGGGGGTTGGTGTGGTACATTGGCTGTCTATGGGAGGGTTCACTGCCATGGTCATTATTTGGCAGTCATTACTGCCAGCCTGCCTGTGGTGATACCACCACATTAACCCTGGCAGTCAGAAGACCACCAGGGTCAAAAGGACCACCTATGTCTTCTTTTTTTAAATAGTCCTGCACAACCAGGTTTATGTAATGCACCAAACACAGGACTCTGAAACAGACACCTGCAATGGCCTTAACTATACTACTGCCATTGTCCATGGCAACAAATCCAGTTCAGAGACCTCCATCTCGCAGCCATTCAAATATCTTTCTGTTAATGTCTTCTAAAATGTTTGCATCTCTGTGGGATTTCCCCATGGCAAACATGATGTTGGACCTGGTCCTTTTTGTACAGTTATCCCCAAACTTTTTTCCTCTTTTTTCCTGTTTTTCTTTTAATTGGCTTTGGGACTCTGGGCACTTTAAAACTGCTGATGAGTGCTAAAGTGCTTGTGCTCTTCTCTCTAAACTCGGTATGATGGGCTTACATCCGATTGGCATGTTTAATTTACCTGTAGGTCCCTAGTACAGTGGTATCCCCTCTACCCAAAGCCTATAGATTAAATGATACTAGTGGTCCTGCACCACAGATTGTGCCACCCACAGAAGTAGCCTTTTAAACCTGTCTCAGGCCTTCCACTGCCACATTGACTTGGCATCTAAAGTTAATTGCCAAGCCTGAAATGTCCTTTTCACTACATATAGGTCACCACTAAGGGTGCTGTGTAGTTAAAAGATAGGACATGTGCCTTCATTTTGTGTGGCATACCACATAAGTAACAAGCAGCCTATTTGATTACTCACTGCTGTGAGGCCTACTCCTCTCATGTGTGCATTGGCAATTCCCTGATATATATATATATATAGGTGGTAATTTCCAATCTGTGAGGTGTAGCGTAGGCATGTTTGGTATCTTTGGAATGGTCGTGAGAAATCTTGCTTATTGGTGTAGATGGACGTTTTATTACTATTGTGGAAATGCCACTTTTAGAAAGTGGGCATTTCACTGTGCTTACGACTCTTGTGCTTTGCAGCCATACTCCAATCTACGTCTAGGGTAGAGTGACAGCTGAGCTTTGTGCATACTTTCCAGACAGCCGTCACACAGGGAGGGTGGAGGTGTAACAGGATTATATCTGCATACCGAATAGTCTTCCTTGGCTGGGAGAGAGGGAGGTGAGGCGCACTTACTCGCATCTAGGCGGTGTCCTGCCCTCACACAAAGGGCTTGTTTACTCCCTACTGATGACTGGAGCCAGGGCTATGGTTGAAAGGGGGTGTTGTACACTTCTGAAGCTCTTTTGAACTTCCCCTCTAAATCAAAGGCATTTTCAGTATAAGTAGAGGGGCAGTGTTTTGAGACACTCTGTGGACTTGTACCTAGAAACTGCTGGCTCTACAGACTGTACCTTGCCAGAGGACTGCCTGGAGGAACTGCCATTGGACTTAGCTGCTTTGGAGTGCTATCCTGCTGCCTTCTAGACTGAGAGAAGGACTGCCACCTTGCAACAAGAATCCTTGTGCTGGCCTGCCTGCCTGTGCCTTGCTTTTGGTGCCCCCCAGTGTTCTCCAGGGGCTCATAGGCTGGCCTCCCCCCTGCTCTTGGGAGGGGTGTTCCAGGTTACAGGAGGACTCCCTTGAGGTGAGCACTGTGGTAGGCAGTGCATGTGAGGTGCTGTGACCAGGAGGAATTGCAGTGATGAGTGGTTTGTTTTCTGAAAAGCATTGGGGAAGCACTAGTAACTGCCTTGCAGGATGCACGCTAAGCGTTCCCTTCATTCCTTAAGCAACATGTGTTATTTTCTTCTCATAATGGAACCCAGGGTGTGTGGTGCAGTTTGCTAACAAGCGAAGATGAAGCATGCTCAACCTAATGCCCCCGGGGCACAAGCAGGCACCCACACCTGTTGTCAGAGCCCTGCGTGAGGCAGCGCTCCATTCATCTGGTTTGGCTCTCACCACCATGGCCCAAGTAGATCTACCAGGACCCCAGGAGGCCGTCATCACCCATGAAGGGAGACACCGGAGTCATGAGCGGAGGAAGTCTTGTAGCCGGTAGTGAGCTGTTATAGCCGTGTCACACATTCGCGGGTAGCCAGTCTTTGTGAGCGAGGGCTTCTGATGGCATGAGCCGTGTGCGTGCTTTTCCCCCTGTGGCATTTTCTTACCTTGAGCCGGGCCCGGGGGTCACTCCACATTGAAGTAGTGGATTGCCACAGCAACCCCTTGAGGAGGAGCGAAGGGGTTGCCTCCGTGATGGCCCACATGAGTACCATACTGACGCTTATAGGAGCGTAAGTGGCCGTACTGTCATTCAGGGAAAATTGGAGCCTCGCCGTGTTACATGGTGATTAACCCTGCTTTTATTAGTGTTAGCGTTATTTGTAAATTGGCTCCCCTTCTCCCGTTTACTGCTACATTTTCATGACCTAAGTATGTCACAGCTGGTTGTTGCATTACTGAGAATAATGGGTACTACTAGTGGCAATATGCTATGTACAATGTTTAAGAATCAGGGCATTTTGATCGATGGTTCGGACACAGTAATGTTTCTTTCTTGATGTTTTGGTAACCATCATATGTTCTGCATCTAACTGCTGCATGCTGCGCCCTGATGATTTATGTCAGAATTGTTCTGATACTTGCAGGATAACAAGTACTCTCCCAGGGATCACCATATAGGTGCAGTAAGGGTGTTTTCATGACATGTACAACATAGAAATATTTATTTTCTTGCACTTATTGTGATGCTGTGACAATTGCCTACTTGGCACAATATTGTTTTGGTCTATATTTTATATGCAATACCGTTTATTTTCATATATTAGTGTGTAGAGTCTCTTATGTGGTGTACTTATTGTGACCCTGGTATGTGTGTGTTGTGCAAACACTTTACACATTGCCTCTGGGATAAGCCTGACTGCTCTGGCCAAGCTACCAAGGGGGTGAGCAGGGCTTTTCTTGAGTATCTAGCTCCCTTACCCTGACTAGAGTGGTGGGTTTTGCCTGGCTTAGGTGCATATCTTAGCCAACAAGAAACCCCATTTCTAACACATGGTTACTGTTGCATGCCACGAATGCCATTAAAAGTGTCTTTAGCGCTTCAGCTTCAGTTACCTGTTGCCTAACACCTGCAAAAGAGCTCCAGTGTGCAGTGATAGAGATGTAATCAGTTGCTTGACAACTGGTCCACATGTCTGTTTTCAGGTTCATAGTTTGAATTGCACTCTCCTGCTAAGTCCAGCCAATTACAGCATTGTGATAGAGTGCTGGATCAGCAACTCTGGTAAAATAGGTCCAACTGTGAACCTTTCATTTGGGCAGATGGTCACCACAAATTCAAAAAATCCCACTCCTTCCACAAAAGAAAAAGGGAGGAGGTTCAGCACTAACATAATTTCCAGCTTCCCATTGCACAAACGTGCCATTGAGTGGTTGCTGTCATAGGGCCCCTCTGCCAAAATATGCCTGTAATGGTAGCCTGGATTTCTTTCTTTTCTGGTGCCACTGACGCAGGAGACTTCCAAAAACTAGAAAGTGGTAGACTCAATGTGCATCTTGGGGTCAGTCAGTGTATGCTGTAGTGTCTCCATCTGACTCTTGTGGCATTACGAGGTTGCTGAGGCAGATGATACTGGTGTACTACTGGGACAAGACTGCTTTGCATAGAGCTGTCGCCCTCTTCTTGCACATCACCTTCACCTCCCACCATGATCGAAGCTGATTCCTCCCCCATCAGCACCACAACCTGGAGCAATTGTTTTAAGGTGCTTCTCCCACTAGATTGTGCGCTGTTTTTTCATGTTGGTTGTTTGGGCTCCAGTACCATAGTGTGAACCAGGCTTATCTCAACAAACAATTGTGTGGCAAATGGAGCATATTGCAAATGGTATCCCCCTGCTTACTAATTGTAAAGAAGTCCCAAACACTGGCTGACATTTTTTTTGGTAGGTTACTAGTGCCAAAGCCAATGCCCAAAGAACTGGAGGTAGGTGGGTGTGTCAACAAGTGTCCCTCTGCTGTGTGTACTGTGACTGAGGTAATGGTAGATGTAGGTCTCAGCAGGGGCCTTACAAATATGGAAGCTGGCAGTGGTGATGGTACCACTGCCACATCCCTTGGAGCAGGATAAATAGGAAGGGCAATCATAATATCGGTGCCCTCTGAGCCAGCTTCCATGACAGTGACAGGCTTGTCCTCCCCTTCATCCCCTTTCATAATTCTAAGGCTTTCAGGAACTTTCCTTTTCCCTTGCCTTTTGTGCCAGATCTTAGACTCTGCCAAGGTCCAATCTATGTTCAGAATATCAGACCGAGGGCTTGGAGAAGATGGAGGTGTACCCTTCCTTTTTCTTGCTGAAGATCGAGAAGCCAATGGTTCAAGCACAGGTACATCTTGCTCAACCTCCTGTTCTACTCCTACTTCAGGAATATCTACTATGCTGGCCGCAGCTCATCCTGCTGTCCACTTCACTCAGTTTCCTGAAATAATTGTGTACTAGTTTGCGACTGAGACAACTACAATTCAGAGTCACTGCTCAATGCCATGATTGCAGTGCCTACATCACTGAGTGAGATGGCTTTGGGCTTGAGTTCAGGTGGTGCTGTTGATGCTGGAGTGTTGCTCCAAGCTTGCTGGCCAAAGGACAGTGTGGCAAGCAAACGTTTACTAAAAAAGGTTTGGGGTGGCATGCCAGTGGTGGAAATCTGTTTCTTCTCCTACTCACTGGCCACTTTCTTGGCAGCACCTTTCTTTGGGGCAATCTTTAAGCTCTGTCAAATAGCAGTGTCACTTAGCTTCACATGCAGAAGAGATTGGAGGACTCACTTGTTGTGGTCATGTGTCGGCCTTTTGCCTGGCAGTAGTCTGTGGGTCTTGTGCTCCTAAAAGCTAACAACAAAGAAAAGCATTTAGTGAAACATGGCATTTTTGCAGTTTTCTTTTAATTACTCATAGTAAAGACATTTAATTTAGTGTGGTTAGTGTATCCTGACAAACCACACTCAGGATTACACATAGAGATTGAATGTTTTTCTTTATGTGCATCTAAGGTAAAACACCCGTGGTAGGCAGGAGATTCCAGGGGAAAATGAATCCTTGAAAGATAAATGCAGGTTTAAATCTATGGCAGTCAGGGAGGTCTAGGGGAAAATGCAATAATCCTGGTGTGTGTGCAGCTGTGCATCTATGGCAGGCAGGGGTTCCTGGGAAAACGAGTAATGGCAATCCTTTAAAAGGAATGCTGATGTGCGACAGGCAAGTATGGCAGGCAGGGGGTGGATAGAGAGAAAATGTCTAATAAAAAGTTTTTAAAAAGTTTAAAAGAATTAAAAAAATAATTAAACAACTTAAAAAAAGCAAATAATTAAAAAAATAAATGAAAAACATTTAAAAATATAAATACATAATAAATAAATAAGAAGATGTTTTGCTGGTATACTTAGGGACTATGTGAAACACACTGGGATTTGGGAGGCATGGCGTGCAGGTGAAAAATGGAAAAAAAGCATTATTAAACATTTTTCAAACATATACCACAATAATTCATCAGGTATATTCATTAAACTAATATAAAGAACACATGCAGGCCTATGGCAAAAGCACACTGACTGCCTACACAAAATGGCCACCAACCACATAGTCAAACAGCAAGCACGAATGCATGGTCAACAGAACACATGCAGGCCTATTTAAAAAAGAACACTAGCTGGCTGCACAAAACGGGCACGGCTACATGGTCAAACAACATCAAGAACAGTAAGCAAGAAGGCATTGGACAACAAAGAACACATGCAGACACATGCAGACTTATGGCAAAAGCACACTGGCTCACAAAATGGCCTCTGACGTGGTCAAACAACAAGCAAGGATGCATGGACAACAGAACACTTGCAGGTCTATGGAAGAAGCACATTAGCTGGCTGCACAAAAGGGGTGCGAGCCACATGGACAAACAACATCAACAACAGCAAGCAAAGGAGCGTTAGAGAACAAATAACACATGCAGGCCTATGGCAAAAGCACATTGACTGACCACACAAAATAGCCACCAATCACATGGTCAAACAACAAGCAAGGAGGCATGTTCAACAGTACTCATGCAGGCCTATGGAAAAAGCACACTGATTGCCTACACAAAATGGCCACCAGTAGCATGGTCAAACAACAGCAAGCAAGGAGGCATTAACAACAAAGAACACATGCAGGCCTAAGGAAAAAGCACACTAGCTGGCTGCACAAAATGGCCACTGGCTACATGGTCATACAACAACAACAGCAAGCAAGGAGTCATTGGAAAACAAAGAACAAATGCAGACCTATGGCAAAAGTACACTGACTGCCTACACAAAATGTCCACCAACCCCATGGTCAAACAAAAAGCAAAGAGACATGAATAACAAAGAACACATGCAGGCCTATGGACACTATGATTAGTTCAGCAATGGCAAAAATGAAAATTAAGTGAGCTATAAAACATTTACAACAACACACATCCTTCCAAGGCATCAATTATGACTGACATACACTATTAGTAGAAAAAAGTGAAATACAAAAGAAAACCCCACATTTTCTAATTCCATCCAATGCCATCCGTGGCCTAAATTATGTTTTAAAACAACACATACATAAGAAACAGTTGTTTCATGTACCCATGACTAGTACTGGCTGGATGGTCAGTGGGCAGATTAGACCACATAGTAAAATAAATGAATAGTGCAAATTCAACAAACATGGAGAAAATGTACTGAACTGTGCAACCTTTTTACCTTACAAAAAGATTTCAAATTAAATCAAAATAATAACTAGGCCCCTACTGAAACTCCAGGTCACCCACCAAAACCCCAATCAAATTTCAAAATTGAATAAAAGTACAAATAAATACTGCTGCATGCCCTCTGTCAAACAAACAACTCTCTTATGCAAAAGTGATATAAAAAAGAACAAAGGGGCTGAATATGATTACGCCGGTCTGACTGCCAGATTACGTTTCTGCAGTCGGACTGCCAGGAGATGGCTGCCACCACCAGGATCATGGATCCTGTCAGGTTGGAGGCAGTGCAAGCCGTGTACAAGCACGAAGTCGGCACCACCCTGCTGATTCCAACTTGCCTTTCCGCCAGTCTTTTCATGGCCAGGTCCTGGGGACATGGAATGGGCAGTGCAGGGGCACCCCCTGTCAGCACACTCAGAATGCGCACTGCCTGCCATGGCAGATAGTGCACATTCCAAGTGTGTTAATGGAGCACACAGTGCGGCTGCATTGGCCTCTCCTCTCCCTGAGAGCCAAATCCTATGCAGCTGGTCTGTGTCCATGAGCCAGCCCAGCGTGAAATTCATAATACGGCAGTGGGGAGGCCGCTGGCTTTGCAGTGACCTCCCCCCGTTGTGATGGCAGTTCGGCGGTCAGACCATAGAACTCATAATCAGCCCCAAAGTCCTTAAAATCAAATGGTATCTATTCAGCAGGAATTGCAGATAGAAAAATGGATCCTTACACCTCAAAATCCAAATGAAAAATGACCGGGAGATGGGCAAAGCACTGGGAGGTTCATGCTGGACAGGAACAGGAAGTTGGAGTCTCTGGTGCACTTTCTTCCTGATAAAGAAAAACAGTAAAATAAAACTGTCCGTTAGAGTGGAATATTCACTAAAAAAATACCTTTTGAGTAGATTTTGCTTCTTCTTGAGTAGAAAATCTGCTTGAGAAGCAGCATCTCCCACTCACCAGCATCACGAAAATGGGGCCAGAAAGTTCTGTGGTGACTGGAAGCCATGTGAGCAGCCCGCAACTCTCGTGTGCGCTCACTAGTGACCTGCAAATGTTGTTGGGCTCACCAGAGTACGACTATACAAGTGGTGCTCGCAAACAGAAAAAAATTCCACCATGTGCTGGATGGCGGAATTTAGCAGGAACTCCACGTTACATGTGTAGTGCTGAGTTCTCAAATTCCACGAACTCCGTCTGAAGAGATGTATTTTTCACCTATACCTAGTCAAAGTTAGAAGTTCAGGCCAACCGCAATGGAACGCAGGACAGCTACAGTCACCAGATTAGTCCCGCTGCATGTATTGCCTTCTCAAATCAGTGGCAAGAGTCCTGTATGAGGTGAAAGGGGAAGCGAGAGATGGAAGGGCATTCTGGGATACTGCTGGTATAGCGCGAAGAGCAGGCCAGGTGTCATGAATAGGCATTGCTGGAGTTTCACATTGGGGGTACCTGTGAGTGGTCGATGCTGTCATGTGAAGAAGCAGCTGCTAGAGCTCTACGTTGAATGGCAGTGTAAGTGATGAGGTCTTAGTGCTACCAGGCCCATTCACAGCAGTGAAGAGCCCAAAAACGTCATTACAGCTCTCTGAGGCTACACCAAGGGTCCAGGACATGAGGGGTACCACTTAGGGTCAGTAATTCACTTCAGCTGGTGCAGGTGGTGCTGGTGTTGGTGCAGGATATTGGGGAGACTTTTATGTCCCTGAGGCTCGGATCAGGAGGCTAGTAGACTAGCCTGTGGAGTCACTCTGGCATCCCTTGGTTCAAGATGAAGTTACAGGTTCAGTTCTGCTCTCCCTGGCAAGAGGACAGCAAGGCAGCAGTGCAGCAGGACAACATTTTAGGAAAGCAGCAGTCTAGCAGGGCAGCAGTCCAGCAGGGTAGCAGTCCTTTCAGCAGCGCACCAGTTCTTCTTCCTGGCAGAGTCCACAGGTCAAGAAGTTTACTTATTGGTTGGTGTCTGAGGTCCTATTTTTTTACCTTGGTGCCCTCCTACTGGAAGGTAGGAGAAGCTTCTAGATACTGGCTTTGAAGTTCATGGAATTTCCTGATTCCCCTGCCTGACTCCAAACAGATGGCCCATTAAGGCACAGCTAATTCCTCTTATGGTGTTACAATCTAGGAGGAAATCACAAAATCTGCCAGTTACACACAGTCATGTGTCACAAGACAAGCTACAGGCATATAAGGGCTAAGGGCAGAAGAATGGACCTTTGTAAAAGTGGCAGTTTTAGAATTGTAATCAAAAGAACAACTACACCATTAAATAGGGCTTTTCATTACTATTCCAAAAATACCAACCATGACAAAGCTACCTGGTCCTAATTGAAAATGACATCTTATTAAAAGTAATAACGAATATCCAAGTTATCCAAGGAAGGGGTAGGCCTCACAGTAGTGAAAACAAATGTAGGAGTTTTTCACTTCCAGAGCATGTAAATCTTAAAAGTATATTTCCAGCCTTTCAATTACAATGCACTCTGCCCTATGGACTACTGGGACCTACCTTGAGGGTAACATATATGTAATTAAAGGGGAGTTTAGGACTTGGCAAAGGAATTTTATTGCAAAGTCAACATGTCAGTTTAAAACTGCATTCAGGCTTCAATGCCATTAAGCTCTTTTAAGGGGCTACTTAAGTGGGTGGGGCAATAAGGCTGCAGGCCCAGCAGTAAAATGTAATGTTCAAGGCATGGGTATATGGTATACCACTCTTCAAGGGACTCATAAGTAAATTAAATAAGCCAATGAGGTGTAAGACAATCAAACCATGTTCTAGGGGGTGAATACAAGCACGATAGTGCTGGTTAGCAGTGATGACGTGCACAGAGTCCTAAAGCCAACAAAAACAAAATCAGCAAAAAGTGGAGGTTAAAAGGAAAACAGTTTGGGGTTGACACTGTAGAGAGGGCTAGTCCAACACCTTACCTAAATTGGTTTAGATTGAAGTGGGAATAGTAAATGTCACCCCTTTAGTACCCACCACTTTCTTAAAAATGGTTTCTATTGGTGGCTGATTATTTAATTTAACCATTTTAATGTGCAATACTTTTTTTAAATTGTATTTCTATGTAGGAGGAGGAAGTAGTTTATGTTAATTAGAATATTAGAATTGCTGGTGTTTAGAAATATAATTAAAAAGTAGTTAGTTGTATATTTGTAATAAATAACATAATTATGTACATATGTTAAAAACACATAACACATTTTTCTATTTGTATTTAGTTTATGTAGTGCATATTTTTACATGTTTTAAAATATATACTTATAGCTAAAATAAAACATTTATATATTGATAAATAAAAACTGTTAATACATTTTTATTACTAGCTAAACAATTAAAATCGTATTTAAATAGTATTGTATTTTGTACAATTTTAAGGCCTTTTTCCTATCGTCAAACATGTTTTAGCATTTCTTAAATTGTTTCCTATATATATATATAATGATATATATATATATATAGCTATAGATATATATAGATATAGATATAAACATGTAAATGTATATAATTTTAACATATTTTGCCAGTTTATATTAAATAATTATATATGTGTTATACTAATACTCAATTTATACCAATCTCTATACCTTTTTACATTTTTTGATATTTTACATGTTTAATACTTTTTTTATACATTTATTCAACATGTATTCAACATTTTTAACTTATTTTGCCATCTATTTCTATGGGGAGACAGTCTTTTTTTTTGTTTCATTTAGCAGACATGTTTAGGTCTCGGATCTTGATGGCATGCATGTGCTGTCTCGAACTAAGACATGTTGTAACTACTGTGTGGGTTAACAGCCAGCCCATCACTTCATGTTTGTTGGCAATATCGTCACTTAATTTAGCATTTTCCCTATTTGTCAAGGGCATGTATACATCCTGCCTTTTTCAGTGTTTATCCCTACCCAAGAGCACCAGCCAACTACTGTTTACACACTCAGCAGACATTTTTTAAGCTTTGTTTCTGGAGTACTTTTTTAGTTTTCAGTGCCAAAATCTCCCAAGCAAATTTTAAATATGTTTACCTTCTTAAAAGTGGAGGCAAGCGCAGCGTCAATAATCTCCTTTGAGTTATTTTATTTTGCAGGTATATCGAGCAGAGAGTGGCTCACAGGAGTAATTCATGTCAGCAGAGCTCATGCCGGATGTTCGTATTAGATTTCTGTCACCCCATAAGACCTTGCGCTCAGCCTCAAGGTTGCTTTATCGTCTGCAAAAAACAACTGAAGTGCGCCGCCCTCCAGTGTGTTACTGGGCCCGATGCGTGAAACATTGATTATTTTAGAAGAACATTGCCATTGACAAAGCCAATAGCTTTTAGAATCAATGGCCCTCCTTTTACTGTACAACTAGCGCTAAACAAGCATTACACAAGCCAACGGTTTGTGCCGCTGTATAGTGACAGGTTCTTGGTGTAGTGCCATGAATGCCTAGGTGTAGGCCCAAAGACGCGTGGGGCAGAGGCAACATACTCACGTGCTAGCACCAAACAAAGACGCAATCATTTCTTGCACAGTTAGGTGGTGACTGCTTAAGGTTAGACAAGGGGACAGTGCCCCAAGCTTGTGTACTATTTTGAGCATCCGATAAAATTCTGTGCCCTGAGGACTGGATTTAGCAGGTATGGCAAACAGCACCAAGTACAAGTTCTCCCCCAATAACAGGAAATAATGTGTTTGCTTTCTGCACCAAAAGTCTGCATACTTGGCTATGTACTATGTATTTTTCACCTGTTCAATGTATGTGCTTCTTATTTACTGGAATATAATGGAGGTAAAACTCCCAGGTGCAGATTTCTTGTAATTGCAATGTCTGCAAACCTGGGTTTATGCAGGGATTGAAAAGTAACGATGTAATCATGATCAAGGCCAAAATGTTGATAACTCAGATATAATGTATACAAACGTAGAATAAAAACCTGTGTTTGTCATATTACTAAGGCTTTTTACAAGTTTTTTTTTAGAGTTTTTCTTATTATAAAAAGAACTTGCAGGTGACTATGGTATACAATAATTAAATTTGTATTCTACATTAATCAAAAAACACAAAGGAACTTTCAAATTTTACATGTTAAAGAATACTACATACGTATCAATTTTTTATAACAAAGTGTTCTTAAATCTACTTATAAAATAACTTTCCAAATGGCACTTCAGTGACCTACAGTTCATGGGCCTGAATTATGGTGAGGCCCACGTGCTCTTACATCCTTCCCAAGGCTGGTAAATTGAGAATCTTGAAATGGATAATGCTATCATCCTTTATTTACAGCCCTCAGAAACACCGGAAGTGAGGCACGAAGTGCTGTATTGTCATGCTGCGTGATAATCAAATTCTAGTCAAAGTGGAACTTTCCATTACACCACATTGAAAACCAACACATATAAACGATTAACAAAACAAATAATAAAACCATGAATGCTTTCAAAAGTCAGTACATTGTGGTTAGTGACAAAAGTATGGAGACAAGTGTTAAAGAGCAGTGTCACAAACAAGACCATCGGGGTCATTATAAGTTTGCCGGACGCAAAAGGCCGCAGTCAGTTTGCCACCAGTGCAGCCATCTTCCTGTGAGCCTCATTACAAGTTCCATGCTGGCCCAGTGGGGAATAGCCTACAACATTGACGCCGGCTCATAATTGCAGTGTTTAATGCAGACAGTGAACAGCGCCATGGGGCTGGCCATGGGGCCTCTGCACTGCCCCTGCGGCCCCCTGCACCCCATCTCTGCCAGCCTTTACATTGCGTTGGTACCACCATGTAAAACTGGGCGGAGAGGGGAGTCATAACCCCCAGGGCGGCGCTGCTTGCAGCGCTGCTCTGACAGATTAGGACCGCCAGCACCACCAGTACCTCCTGCCATGATCGTAATGTGGCAGTCAGACCGCCGCCAAAGCGGTTGGACCACCGCTTTGGTGGTGGCCAGGCTGCCACCACGACCCTGGCAGTCTCAAGACAGCCAGGGTCGTAATGACCTCCCATGTGTCACTCATGAGCCAGCCCCCAGTGAGGTCAGCCTAAGCACGTACTCAAGGGACTCATCCAGCATGATGGATAAGCCCACTGTCACCAGATGCTTCTGGGATCATCATGCACTTCCACTTTGGCAAACCACTTGTTGGTGACATCATGGACGCGTGAGTCAGTTTCAGACTTGAGAACACTACGGGGCTGAGCTTGGACAATATTATCAATAAGGCTTTTATGTCTTACCCACCAGCTGGCTTTTAGATATCTGTAAGTGACCGTCTCTAGTGGACCATACCAAGAACTTACATCAAGCTTTGAATGTGTAAATTCCTTACCATTGGTTGAGTCTTTTTTTTAAATGTAATTCTCTTTATTGCTTGCTTTTATGTAATGGCTTTCTGTCATTTCTTGTTCTGCCCACCCGTTCAACATCCCCACCGGCCTCCCATTCACAACCCCCACCTAGGTCACTCATTGCCGAGACCTATTGGCTTTGCCAATGCTTGTTATTACTGCTACCTTCTGTTTTGCAATCTATTTATATCATTTTTAGTCTATTTTAAGGGATCAAGGTTGCAGGTAGGTGCTGCTATTCGTCAGAACAGGCAAGCCCTACTTAAAAGGTTTTTCTAGGGTTATGAGGGTGGTGGGTCTAGAGGTTAGTTATAGTGTTGTTTGTGGGTTATTTGTACATTTAGCTGTATTAATTGTAGAGTTTTTCACTATATAAATGTTATGCTATATTGTGTTATGTACGTTGCTTATGATTATTAAGTATAAAGTATATGAACTTTTTGTAATGCAATTTTTTTGCTGGTGGGTTTTCTATTTTACTTTGCTGGTTTTTCTCTGTGAAGTTTTTCTCTGTGAAGTTTTTCTCTGTGTACTATGGGCATTTTAATTTACTGTTTTTTAAGGAAATCTCTTTGTTTATAATAAATCAATATTTAAACTTTGATATCCTTTTTTCAGGTTTCCAGGAGTGTTTATTTTGAAGCACTTTTTAACTTTTTTTATGGTTCCTATATGTTTTGGATTACTTTGAGGGATCACTATTGGATTGGTTTTATTTTTGCTTTTTTGGGGCTTTTTGGAAAATATATTTCCCATTTTTTTTGCAGATTATACTTTTTTACTACATGGATACAAAGGATGATCAGCAGCTACAGAACATTAATTTATTTATTGTGGAGGGGAAATGTTATATTTTATTATTTGTGTAAGTATTATATGATTGTTATTTGGAAATGTATATTTCATGTGTTGTCATTATTTTATGTAATGGACTGAGTTTGTTCTTTGAGCTTTTTGGTTGGTGAGGTTGAGATTTCTTATATAAATCATTGCCATATCATTTTATTATATCAGTTTTATTTAAGAATTGAGTCTTATTTAATATTTTCTCTTATGTAATAAAATATTATGTTTACTATTTATAAAAGAAAAGGATGTGGCATGTTGGTTGAGACTATTTTATAGTATTTTGGGAATGTTGTAGGTTAGTATTTATTTTATAATATGCTTTTGGCTATTATTGCTAAGTAATCTACTCCTTTGTTGTTTGATTTTGAATTGTAGCATGTCATACATTTGTTTGATTTGTTTGCCAAGTTTAGGCAGAATATGTTACAGGTTGCTCCGTTTGTGTTTGCTTTTTTGCAGGGCTTCTATAAATTTATAGAGTGTAGATTGGGTTCTGTCTAGTGTGGATTAGAAGGCATTATGCCATCCTTCCACTGCACTGTTTTTTCTGGCTTCCTGTTCCAAGGCGGTGTCATAGACATTCCACCATCGTATTTGGAATTAGAGTTGTGTCTATGTTTGGAGGATATGGGGCCTCATTACCAGTATGATGGTCTTCTGTTGCAGCAGTCCGACCACCACATTAAACCCTGGCAATCAGACTGCCAGGGAACAGACAGCACCACCAGGATCCATGATCCCAGTGGTCTAGCAGTGGGGCAGATCGTAATCCACCAGGGCAGGGCTGCATGCAGCGCAGCCTCATGGATTACGCCGTTGTTCTCTGCCAGCCTTTTCATGTCGGTAAGACTGCCATGAAAATTCTGGCAGAAAACAGGTAGAGGGCCCCACAGGGGGCCCCTGCACTGCCTATGTACTTGCCATGGGCAGTGCAGGGCCCCCCTGCCTAGCACCATCGCAATGTTCACTGTCTGTAAAGCAGACAGTGGACATTGCGAGGGTGCTGGTGTACCCTGTGGGGTAGAGAATTGCAGCCGGCTCGATTAAGAGCCAGAGACAAGGCTGTAGCCTATTTCCCGCTAGGCAGGCAGAATCTGAGCTTTCCACCCACCAACCTAGTGGGAAACTCCTAATAACTCCGCGGGTGGGGGGATGGTCACCACAAATGCAGCGGACACCCTGTCGGGAGTTTGGCGGACGGGCTTTCCCATCCTACAAACTTGAAATGGGGCCTATAGTCTGACAACCCAAGTAACTTCAAAATAATCCATTAGGGTGCTTAGTTTGTGTTGATTTTGTAGGTAAAAACGGCTTTCTATTAGTAAATTGTAGTAGTTAGCTACCTCAATGACAGGGACATAAGATAGTGCTTTAATCTTATTTCTATATGCTTTGAAATGGTAGTAATAGCCTTGTATGGATACACAGGGGTACATTTTTAAAATGGTTTGAATCAAGGCTTGTTAAAAGTCTGTGATTATTTATTGTGAGTAATAGTTATTATTTTTATACTTAATGTGGCTTATGAATTTTGTAGCAAGTGAAACGTTGTTTATTCGGTGGTAAGACAAATACAAAAGGGAGACTTGAGTTTTGTTATTCACCACACATGGTGTATATCTGACTGAATGTTTTGGGACATAATTTAAAGGTCCCATTCATCATCCAGGTTTGACAATAGCTTAGTTTTAGTACATTATCTGCTGTTGAAAATATTAGAATTTGTCTGTCATTGTTTAGGTTGTCATATAATAGGAAGGGTACCTCATTGTGTATAATTTTTAAGATATTTCTATATCTTGGTATCATTTAGGAGCAGGAGGAGTATCAATGGTGGCTTTTTTAGTTTGTGCAATTAAATGTTTTAAAGTGGATATAGGAGGTAGTGGATCTGTGGTGTGGTCTGGGACTTTAGGGACTCTAGGCCTCATTACAAGTGTGGTGGTCCAAGGACCATTACACTAGCAGTGATGGTCAGACCGCCACACTCCAGGAGGTCCTGCCACCACATTATAACCCTTTCGGGTGGACCTGCCAGTAAACCGTTGTCACCGCTATGAACATCGTTCTCGATGGGCTGACGGTGGTCTGAGTGGTACTCAGCCATGGCGTTACTTAACTCAGCGCCACTGTGCTGATTACAACTCTGTTTTCTGCCAGCCTTTTCATAGCAGTCACCCTGCCATGGAAATACCGGTGGAAAGCAGTGCTGTGGTTCACAGGGGGGGGCCCTTCCCAGCACTATTGGAATGCACACTGTCTGCTTTGCGTAATACAGTGTTCCTGCCAGTCAGCCCAGTGGGAACAATGTAATAAGCATGGGAGGATGCCACTGCTATGGCGGTGACATCCTCCCCGCAAGTTTAGCCAACCGCCAAGCTTGCAATGAGGTCCTTTCCCTTTTAGGATTTTGCTTGTGGGCTCCTGGGAGCTAGTGCTTGCCTCTCTTATATCCTGAAATACCTCCATTACTTCTACTTCTGTCACATTTGGGGGGTGGTTGTGTTCCCTTACATTATTTACAACATCATATTTTGTAGCAGCCCTCTCATAGCATGCATTAGAAAAATATTTAGCACATTTCCAATTCACATTTTCCATCTACGCACTTTCTTCATTGTAGGTGTAGCCCATGTGACTCAGGAACTCTTTACGAGTTTGGTGGCAGTACATCAACCAGGCTGCCTCACCCCCAACCGTATTAAGATGTTCCCACTGGGCTGCCCAGTGGGAACATCATATTATGACATTCCAGCTGGTCAGTTCGGCGGGAACAGTGCTACGATATTTGTCTCAGCTACCAATGCCATAGTACAACAGCACCCTCGGAATTTGCAGAGAGTACACATTCCTAGTGTGCTGGCGGAGGGCAGGGGGGCCCTCCTGTGGCCCCCTGCACTGTGTTTCTGCCAGTCTTTCCATAGTGGGGTCCCCGCCATGGAACCATGGCTGACCATGAGTTCGATTGTTGTCAGCCCATCTGGAACTTTGCTCCTGGCGGTGACGGTGGTGACAGCGGTCCTCTGGCTGTCCAACCACCAGGCTCGTAATGTGGTGGTCAGACCACCTGGGGTGCGGCGGTTCAACAGCCGCCGCAAATCTGGTGGTCTTTGGCCCACCAGTCTCCTAGTGAGGCCCTTAGTAATTGCTTTCATCCGTAATGTTATGTATCTTGCTCTTTTTGTCATGTGTCTGAAAGTAGTGTAATAGTGTAAACAATGATATTCTTAAAATGTTTATATGCTTGTTATTTACATATAAAAGTATGCAACTGCTTCTAATATTTATACTTCTATGTATGTGCTTCTTAGATGTTTCCCACTTTTTAATCCTTTTTGGAGTGAGTTTCTATATTATAATAATGTATATATATATATTTACTTTTTTTTGCCTTTTTTGTCTGATTTGTGAGGAGTTTTTTTGACAGGTTAGCACTTTTCAAAGCTGTAGGATTTTCTTTTAGTAAGAACATGTAAAGAGACAAAAGTTGGCGAGTGTTTTGTTAATTATTTGCTATTTTATAACTTTAATTTCAATTTTAAGTAAGTTGTAGTTTAAATATACATTTTCTTACATTGCCAGGTAGTTGTCAAGATGTATCTATTTCTTTTTTAATAGTCTGGTCAGAGAACCCAGCAGAGTTTTCTCGTCTTGCAGCTTTTGTTGTTTTTGAAGTATTCAGATGATAACATTTGGGTGCCTTTTATATTGCTGATTTCATTTGTTTGTTTGATTTTATTGGTTAAGTTTGTTTATAGCTTGATGTTACTGCTTAGTTTTGTTTTAGTTGTATTTTTTTAACAGTCCTTTTATTGCAAATGCTAATTTAAGTTTTAGTTATTTGGTTAATAAATAGGTCACTCGTTTGTACAAACATTTGATATATTATATGTATTTATTAATATTTAGATAGTTGTATACATGTTTGTAGTTTCTGTAAATATTTCTTTGCTTATAGTGTTATGTATTTAGTTATATATTTTATCGGGTCAATTATGATTATTATTTTGGTGATATAAGTATTTTTTTAATTCAAACGTGTATATGTTTTTTAATGTTGATTAAAATTGTTTGTTTAATGTAAAAAGTGGTTGTTTTATGTTTATTAATGATAATGTAATTATTTTGGTGATGTTATTGGAGTCGATATTGTGTGAGGCGAGCGAACGTTTAGAGATATATGTCTTTTAATTATATTTTTGTTTCCGATATTTGTGTCTTCGATATAAGTAAAAATCAATATTTTTAATAACAATATTTATGTTCATGATATTTGTGGTGTTATCAGTTAAGTATAGGAAGGCAATATTTTTGCTAAGAATATTTATTTTCCAATATTTTTGTGTTTCAACATTGTATGTGTCGATAATTTGTCAATGATCCCACTCAAGTGCTGTCTTCAAGCTCCCTGACCCATGGCTGGCACCAAAGTATACTGCCAACTTATTGCTCTGAGAACTGATGGGGGTCTGGGACCAACCTGCCAAACCAATCAAACAAAAGGTGCACTGCCAAAGATACCTGTAACTCCCACTACATTCTTCTCCACAGCACAAACGCCAATTCAGCGGGCCCGAAGACAAGGTATTTGTTCTTGTGGAGCCATCTTTGGCTACAGTCTGCAGCCTTGTCTCACTGGAGGAATCCAAGCTCTATAAATGTTACTAAGTCATATGGCAGAAATCTTCACGGAGGGAAGGAACAAAAAGTATCAGGCCGGCAAAGGACCTTCTCTGTGCATGATATTCAAATTTATCCCTCTGAGAGTGTTCCCACCAAAAGTTAGCAGCTTCTTCGAGATCACATGCAGAGGCTATACGATGACATGGAGCCTTCTTTTACCTCAGCCTAGTGCCTTGCCCCGCAGAGGATTTTTGACTTTCATTCTAAAGACAAAGGGGCTCCTTACAACTTTGGCAGTCGGAAAACTCCGCCAAAGCCACGGGAAGGAGGCTGCCTCCCCCCGGTCATATTATGATGTTCTCACAAGGCTGATCAGTAAGGACATCGTATTACGACGCTCCAGCCAGTCAGACCAGAGGGAACAGTGCTATGGTATTGTCCTCAGCTTCCTTAAGGGAGCTGAAGCCAATACCATAGCCCAACAGCACCCTCTGAATGCGCTCTGTCTTTATTAGGGTGCTGGGCAGGGGGGCCCCCCATACTGTGTTTCTGCCAGCCTTTCCATGGTTGGGTCCCGGTCATGGGAAGGCTGGTGGAAACTGGAGTCTTGATCTGCACAGAGGTGCTTGGTTCAGTGCGTCTGTGTCTGACCATGAGTTCTCCTGCCGTCAGCCCATCAGGAAACCTTGTTCCCGGCGGTGACAACGATCCCCTTGCAGTTGGACCACCAGGATCATAATGTGGCGGTCAGACCCCCCTGGAGTGCGGCGGGCCGATCATCACGTGGCGCTGGTTGTCTCCAGACCACCAGCCTCGTAATGAGGGCCAAAGGTAAAACTTCTGACAGGGTCGAACCTGGCTGCTGTGTCCATCCTAAGGTCCATCGCAGTCGGCCTTAACTTGCACCCTGGTACCAGTAAAGTGTAAACAGATAACCACATATCCCAATGTGTCCTCCTTTCTTGTAGAACCAGGTCAATATTTGAGGCTTCCTATATGAAGTTCTTGTCCTTATCAATGATTTATATGCTCATAACATGTCAAGGTGCCTTTTCCTTATGGAAATCTTCCTAATCTTGCTTGACTTACGAGGGAAATGGAAACTCCAGCAATATATTAAGCATGCTTACAAAATCCTTGGCAGTGTGTATGCTAACAAAGGCTACACATTCAAGATACATGTAAGATTTAAGTGTTTGCAATGCAAAGAAGACCAGGACTGAAGGACTTAAATACCAGGAGACCGGAATTGACAAAACAGGAAAAAAGAGCGACACCATCTTGGATTGAGAAAGGCCTAATAGAAAAGAATAGGAAAAAAGTAGCTGTATGAAAGTAAAGGGCATGCTGGGAAAAAGAACACTAAGAAGACAATATGGAGACCAGAAGAAAGAAAAGGCGAAGTGAAAAGAGAAAAATAATAGAAGAGAAGAAAAGAAGAGTATTCCCCCCCACAGGTAAGGAAAGAAACATTTCAGGGAAACAGGCTAGAATGGCGGCGTGACCGGGAGCACGAAATGTGCTTTCTGGAACGCGCCGCCAAAAAAGAAATACAAAAATGTGGGCCGCGATAATGCCGGCACTCCAATACTTGGAATGGCGTCCCGACAGCAGTTTGCAAAAGGGACGCCGCGGTAAAGCGCGCCATCACATCAGGTCCCAATGAGGAACATTGGAGTTGGTTGGCGGAGGCTTTAAACAACAATCGAGCGAAGGGATGTCCTCACAACCCGACCATTAACCAGAGTCTCTCCATGGTCACCTGGAATGTTGCAGGAACCATTCTGAAAAATTAGATCTTATTTGTTCTCTACAGGTGGACTTAATTTGCATCCAGGAGACCTGGACCGTATCTGATTTCACCTGTTCTGGGTATTTGGTCTTAAGTATAAAGGCACTGCTCTTCTATGAAAGGTCATGCAAAAGGGGGTATCACTATGCTATTAAGCAAATGGGAATATGGTAGTCTGCCTGTCTCCTCAAACCTCTTTCAGATAGTGTACCCAATATTGGAGAATGGCAGAAAAACCCCCATGCTAACAGTAAATTACACCCGATAAGGAACACGACAGAGCTCTATTTCATATGTTTTATAAAATTTCTGCAATTTTTTTCTAATCCACATAACAGTGTAGCTGAGTTATTGATAATGGGGGATTTAAATTGTAAAATTTCAAATTATCTCTTTCTATTTTTGGTTATTTAGAGAGGGAAACCACTTCAAATATTCCTTCCATCTTATTTCCCCCTAGAATCAGGTCGGACAAAAGGGGGCACACCCTACTGAAAGGTCTGCGGGACCTTTGTTGCATTATTGTATATGGGTGTTTTCGTTCAGACTCTCCTGCAGCCTTTACACACAAATCTCCACAGAGTAGTTTCATTATTGATTACATGTTGGCTAACTACGTTGTCGCCTAATCAGTGAAGGATATGATAGTTAAAGATACATCTTTTAGTGATCATAAGATTCTGATCCTCTCGTTAAAAATGCAGATTTCCTCCAAAGAATCTTGGAATTTTATGGGCAAGGTCAATATCAACGATGTAAGCTCCTCAAAAGAAAGTACTGCAATCCATTCTAATGCTGAATAGAGAAATTTATAAATTGGTAAGGAGACAGTATGAATGGGAGACCAAGGAAAGAAGTAGAAGAATATCCTTATTAAAAAGAAGAAGAAGAGTGCAAGTGAAGTTGGGTATAAGGAGGAAAGAGGCCTAGCAGATGTGGGTTGCACTGAGGGAAGCTGCGGTGACAAAAAATTCCCATTATCTCTAAAGGTTCTGGAAAGCGTAAATCGTCTACCGCCCCTCCTATAGCCGAGACCGTTTGGAGGGAGTACATACTCACCCTTTACGGAGAAAACGGGGAGAAGGAGCAATGGGAAATGGATTTGAGCACAAGCGATAGAACTGAAGTGGATTGCTGGGGTACCCAACTGTGACTGAGATCGAGGGGTTTATTAGGTTGATGAGGACATTCGGAGCAATGGGCCCGATAAAGTCCCAATGTCATTAATTAAACAGGAACCGTTGCACTGGGCCAGAATTCTCCACCCGGTCTTCTCTGCCTGCTATTCAAAAAGTAGAGTCCCGGACTCCTGGATTGGGAGTGACATAGTCCCACTATATAAAAAGGGAGATAAATCTCTGCCAATAAATTATCGCCAAATTACACTGTGGGACGCAACTGGCAAGATATTTGCGAAAAGTATATTAACGCATTTAACCTCTTGCGTCACAGAAAATTAGATACTTCTTCTGGAACAAGCAGGTTTCAGAAAGGAACATAGTACATTGGATAATATCTTATTGATGCACATTATAAATGAAAAATATATCCGAATCAGGTGTGGAATAGTACATGCCACATTTATAGACTTCTCCACAGCCTTCGATAGGGTGAATAGAAATATATTGTGGAAAAAATTATATGAGCTGAGTGTACACCCAAACATGTTGCATTTGGTTATAGCTTTGCACTCTTCAACCTGCTGCAAAATTCTGTTAGGAGGAGAACGGGACCTGCCATCTAAATTCCCCACAAAAAATGGTTTAAAGCAAGGTTGCTTATTGGCACCACAGTTATTTTCTTTATACATCTATGACCTGCCCCGTTCTTTGCAGAATGCTGATGGCGTTACACCTAAAATTGGAGGACATTCACTCTCATGCCTCTTATACGCTGATGATATATTTGTGATTGACCTTACTCTGAAAGACCTAAATCAGCGTCTGGCTGCGTTAAATCACTACTCCACACAGCGCAATTTGCAGATTAATTTCTCAAAGTCGCAAATATTATGTTTTCTAGGGAAAAAACTGGATACAAAATTAACTTTTTTTGGTCCCAGGGCCAACATAAGTTAGAGCGGGTAAAATCTTATTGCTTCCTGGGGAAAATGTTATCCTCTTCACTGACCAAGATCACATGCATAATAACACTACTAAGGCTCTATCTCAAGGACAAGGTTTAGTGGCCTTTTATAAAGCAGTGAGCCAGCTCCATTTTCATCTTTACTAACTGCTTATCAAACAAAGATCCTGGCCACCCTCTTATATGCTTTAGAGTGTACAGAGATCTCGAAATTGAATTTTCTTGACAGGATGGAAGGGCAGATCCTAAGACGTCTTGCCTTTTGTAACAACTCGGCCTCAATGGCAGCCTTAAGACTGGAATTTGGTATTAAGAACACTTTTGTATAGTGTCTAGCGGCAGTGGTCTGGATGGCTTATAGCTTAGCTCATAGTATGGAATTCACTCTAAGATACTTAGCTTATGCAGAAATCTTCAGCAGATTAAAATAAAAATCTACGTTTTTTAGAAACTATAATCTAGTTATGCAATTGCTTGAGCTTGATCAAGGCCTGATTCAATCAAATCTTGAAATAGGTGACTTGGTCCAAAAGCTTCTCTTCAGGCTCAGAGTCTTGTCATCTAAAGAGGGGACTGGCCACGCTAACTAAATCAGTAATTTTTAAACAGACTCAGCCGTACCTTGCCTTGAATCTCCCACAGGGGGTGAGGCGTCTATTCATTTTGTTGAAAAAAGATAGACTGCCACTTAGAAAACTAACCTCCAAATGGGATGGTTCCCATGACAATTGTGATCTTTGTCAATTGGGTGTCCAGAACTTTAAGCATTGTATTTTAATAGTCGTCGTGCTGGGGAGGCCTTGGTAGTTGTATATAATCTGCCCAATTAATTATTTTGCTTTAGGATTTTTTAATTTTTTCAGTCATTTTTAAACCTTTTCTGAGTCTTCTTGTATTTGGTGGTAATTCAATATGATTGTAAGTGAACTATCAAGGCAGCTTTGAGGATTATTATAAGATTGTTTTATTTACGTGCATCAAGGGAGAGGGGTTTTCTTTTATTGTATGGCAGAGCACGAAAATGTTCTATAATGCTTCCCTGATGTGCTGTGGGTTGGCTGTTTTGGATTTTACTGATTACTTCTTATCTCTGATTGGACGTTTATGCTGCACAATTATCTTACTGAAGAAAATACTACGGTGCGCTAGGGATTTCAACAAGAGTGGTTTCCTTTAGGGTACCGTATTGTATTGTTTGATGCGCTTTATGGTCTTACTTGTGCTTTAATGTTTTGCACATAAGAAGCTAATTTTCTTTTTTAACCTGCTATATTTGAATATTTTTTAGATCGCTTTTCATGATAAATTTTGATATGTTATGTCTGAGGGTTATTACTATGACTGTATAATTGATATAATTTTATTTCATTTAGGAATTTTACTGTTAATGTTTTATGTTATTGTATGTATCGGCTATGCATGTGGACCTCTTAGGAGTTCCAATTCATGAAATAAATAAACTTGGGAACTTGGAACAGATAAATTCTGTATTTCAATCAAATGCTCTCTCTCCTATGCCAGTCTGTTCCCATGCAGCTTATCAGAAGATTGGAATGATTGTATGTGAAATGTTAAAATGATTGACCTCATGTTAGTAGTTGCATTACAACAAATTACCAAAAACTAGAAGATCTAAAAAATATATATCACTTCAAGCTTGATGGTATTGAATATGTTATAACCATAGACTTGAAATAGCTTACATTGCACCTCTCTCACTTGCTGTGAAAGGGGAAGCTCTATGACTTCCTGTTACAATTCATCTCAATACTACTACTAGGTCCTTTGATTGCAGAGGTATCTAAACCCCCTTGAAAATCTTTATAAATTCTATGTTATATACAATTTATAATTCCTCACCACATTTAGCTATACACTATGGGACTCATTACGCAGTTTGGCATTCCTGTGACCACCATGTTGGCGGAGGCAGTCAGACCACCAACAGGTTGGTGGAGAAGACCACCAAATTATGATTATGGCAGTGATCCCAAAGAAACACAGCCAAAGCACCTATGGCACTGCCAGTGCGGACAGACTGCCATAGACGATTGGAGCCACTAGCAGGCCAGCAGGGACCATGTTTCCATCTAACCTATTACAAGGTTGCACACCGCCAAGATTTCTGCTGCAGTCGGACCACCATGGACACCCAGGCGGAGACACCATGAGAAGGCCTCACTCGTCAAGAGCCGCCATGGAACCTGAACTTGATGTCATCCCACTGCTCCTGCTCGCCGAAAGACAACTGAATCTTCACTGATGACGACAACAACCATACGTGCACACACTCACCTGCAGCAGTTGTATATTGTAAAATTTTGTACCGTTACATAACATACCAGAGGGAAGGGGGTGAGAGGGCAACACTCAAACACTGACACACACACTAACATACAACTACAAAGACACCCACACTTACACAGCACACACACTGCAGCCACCACACACACACACCAAACATCAAGAACACACATTTATGCTCACCAGCACAACACAGGCCCAGTCTCACACAAGACCATACAACATAACACCACGTCACAACAACACCACAACCACAACATGACAAACACATTGGCAAGCACTCACAACAGACACTAACCAGGGACATATCACACATACAACACAACAGACAACCAACAGGGAATGGACACACACAATTACTGTCAGAGTCACCAGATCCTCAGGGTCTGTGCACGTTCCCAACACGTCCACCACTGAACAGCTCCAAGACTCTGATAGATAAATCACAGAGACTGAGAGAGTTCAAGAGGGGAAGAGGGGATTAGGAAGGGAACAGCTGGGAAGGAGACCTGTAGTAAGAAAAAGGTTAGAACACACTATATGAAAATTATATCTCCTGAAATCAATACTAGACTATGATTCTAAGCCTAGTCACTCTGAAAACATGAACAATCTAAGAGTTAAGTTTAAAATGACTAAGTTTCAAGATGGCCAGTTACCTGTAGGGGAATCAAGATGAATTAAATGAAAACTTTCTTATTCAAGTACTTTCCTTTACATGAGAATCAGAAAAAACATTCTGACTAAATTTTAAACCAGTCATATAAATCCTGTTTTGAGAATGTATACTAGGACCATACTAGAAACTCTGGCCTTCTGTGTACTCTTAAAATGTTTCATCACAAATTGCACATATTGCAGATATATATATATATATATATATATATATATATATATATATATATATATATATATATATATATACATAAAACACCATAAAAGCATTGTGCACCATGAATAACACAATATGGATTCAGGAAACAAATCACATAACTTGTCAACTCGAATATTACATAATAAATATCTTAGAATAGTGGCATACAATAAACAACATGAAATAAACTCGAGGAGAGAATCGTGCGTCTTGCCGATTCGAGTGTCACCATGTAAAATACCAAGAAATGGTAGCACGCAATGAATAACAAAGTCAAATCATCATTAATCGAATTGCGTGTCTTGCCGATTCGTAAAACACAATGTAAATGTCAAGAAATAACAGCTCACAATAAATAACAAGATCAAAGTACAATGAAATGAATTGCGCTTCTTTTGCCGATTCTTAAGCCACCATGTAAATGTCAAGAAATGGTAGCGCGCAATGAACAACAAAGTTAAATCCTCATGAAACGAGTTTGCGCGTCTTGCCAATTCGTAAAACATCATGTAAATGTCAAGAAATAGTAGCGCGCAATGGACAACAATGATTAAACACCATAAAACGAATCGCGCGTCTTGCCGATTCTTAAGCCACCATGCCAATGTCAAGAAATGGTAGCACGCAATGAATAACAAAGTCAAACCTTTATGAAACAAATCGCGCGTCTTGCCTATTTGTAAACTACCAAATAAATGTCAAGAAATGGTAGCGCTCAAGTAATCTGTTACTCATTTAAGAATTAAACCAAGAATAGGAAAATTCTCAATAACGGTGTCGGAACAGTCCAACCACCGTCTTACCGCCTGGAACAATGATCACCAATGAAGGATGAAGGGCAGAAGACCGGAAGATCCAAATAGGCCACCGGGACAGGAGCTCAGGAAGAAGCTGCTGCTCTGCACCGGGACCTCTGAATAGTGAGCACTGGGAGTTGGGCTGGCTCTCTTTTATAGAGTGTTGGCCCAGCCCAGAACCACGCCCAGGCATGTTGCAGGGAAAGTCTCTGGAAGGCCCTGGAAAGGGGCCACACCCTAACACACTCTGAAAACCTGCAGCAATACATTGCAAAGGAACAGTATTTGTAAGCATATTATAAATAAGTTTTCAGGATTGAACTCTGCAATGCAAAAGGTTAAACCACAACATATCAGCACAATGCATAAATTACGTTGTTTTGAGCGTGTTGGGTTTTTGCATTTTTGTCGCCAATAGAGCGCATACTGCTCTGGTGTTGACAGTACTCCCCTCTCCCAGACGCGCTCTAGGGCCTGGTTTGCTTGGATTAAGACGATGAAAGTGTCTCACAAGTACCGGAGCATGAACATCAGATGCGGAACCCATGAGTTACTTTCAGGACCATAACCTTTTCACGAGATTAAGTACCATAGATTATGCTCTCTCAGTTTAGAATCCAACACTTTCTTGACTTCGTATTCTTCTTCCCCTTGTACTAGAACAGGAGCTGGATGAGGGTGGACCTTTTGGACTGCCTTTTTCAAGAGGGAAGTGTGGAACACTAGATGAATCTGTAAGGATCTGGGCAATTGTAGTTTATAGGTCACCGGATTGATTTGCTGAAGGACAGTATAAGGACCTATGAATTTGGGGTTAAACATGTGCTTCTTCTTGAAGTCTATATGTTTTGTGGAAAGCCACACTTTGTCACCTGGTTGATATTGCGGTCCCTCAAAATGTTTCTTGTCATAATGCCTTTTATATTTTTGTTTGGCTTTTTCTAAATGCTGTTGAATCAGTTTCTGGGTTTGATGTAAATGCTGAATGGTTTCTGACACAGCTGGTGTAAGAGAACTTTCTTGAGGAATTGTGATGGGCAAGGTGTCAGGATGACCAAAAAAGGGTGTAATGCCAATAGAAGTGTGGAATGAGTTATTGTAAGCTAACTCAGCTAACCAGAGCATAGATGTCCAAGAATAAAGTGCCTTTTCAGCGTAGGCACGTAGGTATTGTTTCAAAGTCTGATTTAGTCTCTCCGTTTGACCATCTGTTTGAGGATGGTGACTAGTAGAAAGCGTAGATGTCACTTGGAGTGTTTTACACCATGTCTTCCAGAAATTGGAGGAAATTGTGACCCCCGATCGGAGAGGATAACCTTTGGCAGTCCATGATAACGAACCACTCTGTTCAGTAAAATAATTGTCAAATCACTAGAAGTGGGCAATTTTTTACAAGTGATGAAATGTCCATATTTCGTGAGACTATCTACTACCACCAGAATTACTGAATGCTGTTGAACCACTGGCAGACCGGTAATAAAGTCTAAAGAAATGTGCTCCCATGGACGACTTGGGGTTGGAAGTGGATGTAACAACCCTTTTGTTTTTGAATGACTTGTTTTAATGCGAGCACAAACTTCACAGTTGTTTACCATTGCTTTTATATCTTTTGTTAGGGTAGGCCACAAAAAATAGCGTCGGATCAGTTGAAGAGTTTTAGGAGTACCTGGGTGACCTGCCGTAGGTATAACATGCAACAAATGAAACACTATCTTGCGAAGTTTGGTAGTGGGTATGAACAAACGAGCGTCATGAAAGGGTAAACCTTGCTTGATTGGCCTTTTGGGATTTGCTTGGGCCCATGTTTGCCATTTTTCAACAGTGAAAGAGTTGCGAATTTCTTCAAAGAAATCTTCAGTTTTTATGATACATAGAACCTTGTCAGGAGCAATGATAGCTCTGGAGGCTTGAAATGCAGGCAACGTGGTAGACTCTTGACGGGACAAGGCATCAGCCTTGCGATTATCTTTACCAGGCCGGAAGGTTACTACAAAATCAAATTAGGCAAAAAAAAGCATCCAGCGTAATTGCCGAGGGGTCAAAAGTCTGGCGGAAATCATGAATTGAAGATTACGATGATCAGTATATACTGTGACAGTGTATTTGGCACCCAACAAATGATGTCTCCATTCTTTAAAGGCATCACAAATTGCCAGAAGCTCTTTTTCAGCAATGACATAGTTCTGTTCGGCTTTGTTCAACTTCCGAGACATATAAGCTACAGGATGAAGTTGACCAGTGTCTTTATTTTGTTGTGATAAGACGGCTCCTATTGCTACATCTGAAGCATCAGCTTCCACTATGAAAGGTTGATTCGCATCAGGATGAGTCAAGACTGGGGCAGTGGAGAAAGCTTCCCTCAAAGTCGAGAAGCCTTGATCAGCTTCTGGGGACCATACAAACTTTTCTTTCTTTCTTAGTAGCTTAGTGATTGGAGCCACTGTCTGAGAGAAATGATTTATGAACCTCCGGTAAACATTTGCAAACCCCAGGAAACATTGTACATCTCAAACAGTCTTTGGGGTGGGCCAATCAGATACGGCTTTTACTTTCTTTTCTGCCATCACCATACCTGGAGGGGTAAGAACAACCCCTAAAAACTCAACTGTGGTAACATGAAACTCACACTTGGTTAGTTTGCAATATAAATGGTGTTTTCGAAGGGCTGCAAGAATGTTCTTGACATGTTGGACATGTTCGTTTTCATTGCCTGAGTAGATCAAAATGTCATTGATTTAGACTATGGCAAATATGTGGAGGTACTCTCTAAGAACGTCATTCAAGAAAAATTGAAATGCTGATGGAGCATTACGCAGACCAAAAGGCATGACGGTGTATTAAAAAAGGCAATATCTTGTCTTGAACGCTGTTTTCCATTCGTCACCCTCTCTCATTATGACCAAATGATAAGCACCTCGAAGGTCAAGCTTCGTGTAGATTTTTGGTCTCTTTACTTGTTCCAATAAGACCGGAATTAGGGGTAAAGGATATTTATTCTTGATGGTGACTTTGTTCAAACCCCTATAGTCAATGCAAGTTCGAAGTTCTCCATTAGCTTTTGGAACAAAAAACAAAAGCGAAGCTGCAGGAGACTTAGAGGGGCGAATGAAGCCATTCTCCAAAAATTGATCTAGGTATTTTCATAAATGTTGATTTTCATGTTCTGACAGTGTATATACATGACAGTTGGGAAGTATCACGCCTGGGGCTAGATCAATTTGACAGTCATAAGATCTATGAGGAGGTAGAGTCTCTGCTCCTTTCTCATCAAATACATCTTTGTAAGATGAATACTGTTTGGGCAGCTGAATTTCTTTCTCCGCGGCAGTAGCTATGTTAGAGTTGCAAACTTTTGGTACTTGAATCTTTTGGAGACATTGTTCGTTACATAGCGCAGATGAGAACACGATTTTTCGTTCTGCCCAATTGATCTCTGGATTGTGATGAGTTAACCATGGCAAACCGAGGATAATCCCATATTGGGGAGCATGGATCACGTCAAGGATGATTTTCTCTTTATCTTTCTTTCTTTGATTCTTATCTTCACAAATGATTGACAAGGGGATAGTCTGAAGAGTTACCGGACCTCCAGTCAAGAGTTTTCCATCGACTGCCTGGATGATTTCTGGGGTCTTCTTTTCAATACATCCCATCCCCCTTGCACAAACCAATTGGACATCAGCAAAGTTCCCAGTAGCCCCAGAATCGACTAGAGCTTTTTTGAAATAGATCTTTTTCTTGACCTGAACTCGTATTTCCAGTTTAAGATGTCTAGATTGTGAAGGGTCCACAGTGACACCCAAGAGCAACCCTTCTTTTCATCTTGGGTGTTTTCGTTTTCCAACTCGACTGGTGCATTGGCTGCGACCTTCTGAACTGGACCTTGCTTGTTCTTTGGTTTGATTGGACAATCTTTGGCAAAATGACCTTTTCGCCCACAATAAAGACATTGTCCATTTTTTCTGCCTAGGTCCTTTTCATCTTTGGTCAAAGGTCTTCTGATGGTTCCAATTTCCATCGGTTCCGGCGTTCTTTCTTTCGGAGTTCTTGAGTCTCTGTTATCATGAACGCGCCATGAATATTTTTCAATCTTTTGCGCGTTCCTTTATGTTCTGCTAAACGATGATCAAGTCTCAAGACAAGATTTATTAATTCTTGACAGTCTGTAGGTTGTGGGTCGATTTGCGCTAAAATATCTTTTAGTTCCTCTTTGAGTCCCTTGTAAAACAAGACCGCTTGTTTTTCTTCAGGCCAGGATGTCTCGGCAACCAGCCGGTTAAAGTTGGCTAAATACGACACTAGGTTTTGAGTCCCTTGGCATAAATCTAATAATTCACGATCTGCTGACTGTGTTGCAGTTCTACGATCAAAAACTCTCTCAAATTCACGAACAAAATTTCTCCAGTTGTACAATAAGGGACTATTTGTACGCACAAGAGGAATTGCCCAAGTAGCTGCATCCCCAGACAGATATGATAACAAGAAAGCTACTTTGGATTGGGCATCGGGGAAAGTATTTGGTCTGCAGGTGAAGTGTAGTTCCACTTGAACCAGGAAAGATTGCGCTTTCAAAGGGTCACCTGAGAAACGTTCGGGGGGAGCTAAAGGAATTGCAGAAGGAACATTTAGGGAAATCGGATTACTTCCAGAAGCCTGAGAAAAAAGTACCTGGCCAAGACACACCTGCGGGACTTTGTTCCTTCTTCTCTACCTTATCTTGCAACTGACTCACTCTCTCTGCTAAGCTAGTTGTCAATTCTTTGAATGATACCACCTCTGCTTGGAGCTGGGTGATAGCCTTGACTAACTCCTCTAGCGTGGCCATGCTGAGAACATACACAAGCCAGGAGGATAATAATTAGTGGGCTCACTATTCTGTCAGAGTCACCAGATCCTCGGGGTCTGTGCACGTTCCCAACACGTCCACCACTGAACAGCTCCAAGACTCTGATAGATAAATCACAGAGACTGAGAGAGTTCAAGAGGGGAAGAGGTGATTAGGAAGGGAACAGCTGGGAAGAAGACCTGTAGTAAGAAAAAGGTTAGAACACACAATGTGAACATTATATCTCCTGAAATCAATATTAGACTATGATTCTAAGCCTAGTCACTCTGAAAACATGAACAATCTGAGAGTTAAGTTTAAAATGACTAAGGCCCTCATTCCGACTTAGGCGGGCGGCGGGCGCTGCCCGCCAAGCGGAAACCGCCATTTGGCCGCTCCGCGGTCAAAAGACCGCGGAGGCCATTCTGGCTTTCCCGCTGGGCCGGCGGGCGCCCGCCAAAGGAGCGCCCGCTGGCCCAGCGGGAAAGGCCCTGCAACAATGAAGCCGGCTCCAAATGGAGCCGGGGGAGTTGCAGGGGTGCGACGGGTGCAGTTGCACCCGTCGCGATTTTCACTGCAGACAGTGAAAATCTTTATGGGGCCCTGTTAGGGGGCCCCTGCACTGCCCATGCCAGTGGCATGGACAGTGCAGGGGCCCCCAGGGGCTCCACGACACCTGTTCCCACCATCCTGTTCCTGGCAGTAAAAACCGCCAGGAACAGGATGGCGGGAAGGGGGTCGGAATCTTAATGGCGGCGCTGCTTGCAGCGCTGCCATGGAGATTCAGCCCATGCAGGGGAAATCCGGCGGGAAACCGCCGGATTCCCTTTTCTGACCACAGCTTTAACGCCGCGGTCAGAATGGGCTGGGAAGCACCGCCAGCCTGTTGGCGGTGCTTCCATGGTCGTCGACCCTGGCGGTCGATGACCGCCAGGGTCAGAATGACCCCCTAAGTTTCAAGATGGCCGGATACCTGTAGGGGAATCAAGATGAATTTAATGAAAACTTTCTTATTCAAGTACTTTCCTTTACATGAGAATCAGAAAAAACATTCTGACTAAATTTTAAACCAGTCATATAAATCCTGTTTTGAGAATGTATACTAGGACCATACAATATTGCATCTAGAAACTCTGGCCTTCTGTGTACTCTTAAAATGTTTCAACACAAATTGCACATATTGCAGATATATATATATATATATATATATATATATATATATATATATATATATATATATATATATATATATTTATATATATAGTAAACACCATAAAAGGATTGTGCACCATGAATAACACAATATGGATTCAGGAAACAAATCACATAACTTGTCAACTCGAATATTACATAATAAATATCTTAGAATAGTGGCATACAATAAACAACATGAAATAAACTTGAGGAGAGAATCGTGCGCCTTGTCGATTCGAGTGTCACCATGTAAAATACCAAGAAATGGTAGCACGCAATGAATATCAAAGTCAAATCATCATTAATCGAATCGTGCGTCTTGCCGATTCGTAAAACACAATGTAAATGTCAAGAAATAACAGCTCACAATAAATAACAAGATCAAAGTACAATGAAATGAATTGCGCTTCTTTTGCTGATTCTTAAGCCACCATGTAAATGTCAAGAAATGGTAGCGCGCAATGAACAACAAAGTTAAATCCTCATGAAACGAGTTGCGCGTCTTGCCAATTCGTAAAACATCATGTAAATGTCAAGAAATAGTAGCGCGCAATGGACAACAATGTTTAAACACCATAAAACGAATTGCGCGCCTTGCCGATTCTTAAGCCACCATGCCAATGTCAAGAAATGGTAGCACGCAATGAATAACAAAGTCAAACCTTTATGAAACAAATCGCGCGTCTTGCCTATTTGTAAACTACCATATAAATGTCAAGAAATGGTAACGTGCAAGTAATCTGTTACTCATTTAAGAATTAAACCAAGAATAGGAAAATTCTCAATAACGGTGTCGGAACAGTCCAACCACCGTCTTACCGCCTGGAACAATGATCACCAATGAAGGATGAAGGGCAGAAGACTAAAAGATCCAAATAGGCCACCGGGACAGGAGCTCAGGAAGAAGCTGCTGCTCTGCACCGGGACCTCTGAATAGTGAGCACTGAGAGTTGGGCTGGCTCTCTTTTATAGAGTCTTGGCCCAGCCCAGAACCACGCCCAGGCATGTTGCAGGGAAAGTCTCTGGAAGGCCCTGGAAAGGGGCTACACCCTAACACACTCTGAAAACCTGCAGCAATACATTGCAAAGGAACAGTATTTGTAAGCATATTAAAAATACGTTTTCAGGATTGAACTCTGCAATGCAAAAGGTTAAACCACAACATATCAACACAATGCATAAATTAAGTTGTTTTGAGAGTGCTGGGTTTTTGCATTTTTGTCGCCAATAGAGCGCGTACTGCTCTGGTGTTGACAATTACACAATCATACAACTTACCAATCGACACACACATCACACACATAGCAAGCACATCAAACCTATTAAACCATGCACAATAAACGCACACTTACACAGTCAAAGCATACAAAGCCAAACACCACAACAACAAACACATGTCAACATAAACACCACACAATACCATAACAACAACATGTCTGCTAAAATACAAATGCACATCACACAACACATACCCCATCCATGGGGGTCAAAAGCACTGCACACACCCTCACATACTGCCCACACAATACACGAAGCACAGGCACCCTCACATACTGCCCACACAATACACGAAGCACAGGCACCACACACACGCAAATACTCACATACAACCAATGTCAGCCAGGAACAAGTCAAACCTAGGAAGGAAAATGCAGGGCAAAGATGTAGCCAGATAACCAACAACTGGTTGGTCAGAATATATATTTTAAATAAATAACAAGAAAGACAAAGGCCATAGGCCAGTCCATAGTCCGCATATTGTGTACCAAAGGCACATAATGGTACCCCAACTTTACTCCTGACTGCCACGTAACCTCCACAGGTAGGGGCATCAAGGGGGCAGGCAGGTACCTCAGGGAAGATGTGTGGCGGTGGTGGCAGAGGGGGGGTTTGGGCTTAGGCTTGGAAGGGAGGGGTTTGGCCTTTGGCTTGGGAGGGGAGCTTAGATTTAGGCTTGGGGAGGGTTGAGTCTTCCTGGGAGGGGTCAACTTCTTGTCGGGGGAGGGGCATGGGTATTGGCAGGGGAGGTAGGGGAGGCCTTGGAGGTGGAAGGTGTGTATTGGGGAGGGAAACTGAACGTTTAGAGATGTCACAGGGGAAGAAGTGGGAAAAAGGTCAAACTCTGAGAGGAAAGCTTTCTTAGATACACAGGGATGGTCATAACAAAAGGGTTTGGGTTTGGAGGGAGAGGGAGTGCTTTTATGAGGTGTTGGTGTGGATGTCTTGGGTGTGTGTTTGTGGGTGGTATGCTTGTGGGTGTCTGTTGGGTGGGTGAGTGAGTGAGGGCTTTTATGTGTCTTGGGTTGGGGGTGGAGGGGATGCATTGGCTGTCTGTTGGGGTGGTCACTGCAGGTATGGTGGATGTGCTGCATGAAGGCGTGTCAGTGGTTGTGGTGTCTGCGGGTGTGGTGACTGGGGTGGATGTCTATGGGTCTGTTGGGGTGCTGTTTGCAGGTAGGATTGGTGTAGTCGCTGAATCTTTGAATTTTGGTGTTGTGTCTGCAGGTGTGACAGTTGTGGTGTATGTGATGCTGAGGTGGTGAGAGTGTCAGGGCAGGTTGTGACTGTTGTGGTGTGTGCATGTGTATGTTGCATGTGTGTATGCTGGTGGAGTGTCTTGTGGTGCTTTGGTTTGTCTGCGGGCTGCCCTTGGCTGTTGAGGTGGATGCATGACTATCTGTTGGTGTGCTTTGGCTGGGTAGGGGAAGGGGGATTGTGATTAGGAAGAGGAAGGTAGAGGTACGGCAGTAAACAAAGGGTGACTGGCTGCCGTCAGTGTGGAGGCCAGAGCCTGAAATGATCTCTGTAGGCCAGCAAGTGCACTGTAAATGCCCTCTAGGAACGCATTACTCTGTTGTGTCTGAGTTGCCAGTCCCTGGATGGCATTCACAATGGTCGACTGACCCACAGAGATAGACCTCAAAGGGCCAATAACCTCCTCACTGAAGACAGCAGGGCTGACAGGGGCTGGGGCAGCGGTGCCGGTGGCAAAGGACACGCCCATCCTCTTTCGTGAACGGCAACAGCCAACTGGGTGGGGAGCTACAGTGAGGGCAGTGACAGAAAGGGGAGTGGCGGACAGAAATGTTGCAGGGCTGGTCCCAGATGGGTCTGCCACCGCTAGGGAGTGTCCACTGGAGGAGGATTTCAAAAATGAAGAATTGGATCCAGTTTCCCCTACAGCCATCCCCTCACCCTCCAGGCCACTAGGTCTCTTGCTGTCGGTGTTCTCATGACTGGGGGTCCTGTGGGCAGCAGCATTCCCACTCGGCTATGCCCCATCTCCTTCCCCTGCTGATGTAGAGGCTGGAACGTAGAAAGTGAGGAAGGGTCATCAAATTCTTTACATACCACTTACATAACACTGTACACCTCAGCAACATCACATCTAGTTGTACAACACCCCCAGGTAGTACCAGTTTAATGCCAACATCATGTCACAACAAGATACAATATAAAACCCTCAATTAAACCTTGTCATTCACCAGCTAAGCTACCTATATAACTCCTACAAAACATTATCTCAGTAGAGCTACCACACCAACCAGTCCATGACAAGGTAGATTGCCCAGATGACACAGGGTCCCCATCCCCAGCAACATAGTCAACCAACAACCAGGCTATTGGAAATATAGGTAACATACATTTCCACATGTCACATACACAAACTAAACACATAGTAACATTATGACCTGATGTCATGTACCAGGCATGGGACCTCATTGTATAGTAAACACAAGACAGCATGATGCATACAAGCCATACCCACTTTGTGTTACTGAGTACACAAACTTAACAAAGAAAATTTGAAAATATGTAACTATTTTAATTGCCATATCCAAAATTTGAATATGATAGAGTCAGAACAAGTCACCTACACATGTACCAATAGTGATGTAGGACATAATGTTACATACTTTGTGGACCAAGTTATCTAAGTCATAGTCCTACTGAAAACAAAGTATAGCACAATTATAAGGGGCTACTTATCTCAGAACATTCACTCACACACATTCACAGGTAGTATGACTACTATTTCAATACAACGGATGCCTGTCATGTGTATGAAGGTGACATCTAGTTCAACGTATCGTGCTATTATTCCATCAATAGCCTAATGACTGAGTGGCAACTATCCACACATCAGGCATGACTCGCCCTACAACCTTTTTTGGAAAAAACCTGAGAGACACTAACCACATCTGAGGCTACCATGACAGGGACATACACCTTGATGCAAGCCAAATGCCTGACTACACATACCATTCCACTCATATATGTATGTGAAGTTCCACAGCTGCACCATAACGTAGTCAGTACAAATCATAGGTTTCCATACAACAAAGACTCAAAACATATCCAAAATATCAATACAAAGTATGTTTAATACTCATTTCAATGTAGATTGAAGACTGAACCTTACAATGTACACATGATGTTGGCAATAATCAGCTAAGATTGTAACTGTGTACACGATGTCTTGGCCTATTTATCATGCCGACAACGCAATGGCTAAGGAAATAGTTGTGTAGTCATTTCACACCTAGAGAACATGAACATGGTACCTACATTCATAGCTGTGACAACAATGTATGTGATCCAATAGGAGTCTAGCAATACCTCCATGGTTACCCACATGTATGATGTCCACTCAGATGACACATTACAGAGGCCTAAGTACATCCCTCACTTTCCAGGGGGATATACCTTGTAACAGGCCTGGATAAGTTTTGCAAGTGCGCAATGTGAAATGTCAGATGGACATCATAACCTCACATGATGTTGTCCCTCATCAGAAACCTAATGAAAAGTAGGAATTAATTTAAGTTGTCAGACTCTATGTTGCACATTGACATGGATTAAGGGACATTGGAATGGACACATTTTCATTCCTTTACCGGATTAGTGTATGATGTGAACGATTCTAGTCTCTGACAATGTGGTAGGTGCAAAGGGTCAACTATCTCCAAGGGACACAGAGATGTATAGTTGTCAACGTTGGTACACAGGTGTGCACAGTCTATGGTGTATAGAGAGATATTACTCACCTATGTTGTCCCCTATGTACAGAAGCATGTGATGATGTACATGTGACTGTGTCATATGTGTACCACTATACAGTTTTTCATACCCTGCTGGTTGTTCCTTCTCACCAACAGACCAATACTCCCGATATCATGAGTGAATTGAAACAAAATAGAACACAAAGTAAATAGTGAAGGGTTCAGTCACAGTGGATGAAATCATCAGGGTAGCTGCTGCAACATTTGGGACCACAAGACCAGTGTCCTTGCACTATAGGAAAATGGGGATAGGTTTCTGAAAAGTCAACAGGGTATATCTGTGCCACAGAAGGGGAAGAAGGGGAGCCAATCAGTAGAGGTTACTTCCTGGCAGTGGTTTTGGTCTTGGAATCTGCTCCTCCTAGATGTTTTGGGGGACATCCAAGTTTGCGAGGGGTTCTTCAGCTACAGAGGCAGGGGTGTCTGAGGCATGTCATTCTCCTGGCAGGGGCTCCATCCAGTAGCAGCCACAGGTGTAGAAGGGGCTGGTGCCTTATAGTTAGTGGAAGGGGCCAGCTGGTGTGTACAAAACGACTCAGTATGGTATTTATGCCTCTCAGCGCCTCTGCAATGGAAGCCAAGTGGGCATTTTGGGTCTGTCACTGCTCCATGACTTCCTGGTGGTTGTCCCTCTGTAGCTGCTTGATGTCCCCCATCATGGTAAGTACCTGGCCCATCACGCCTTGGGATTGTTGGTAAACTCTCAAGACTAGGGAGATGGTGTACTGGCCAGTTGTAGCCCTAAAAGCCTAAATCTTCTGGCCCACGCCATCCCTCCCACACATCCTACCCCCACATGCCAGTGTCTCTGGCACAGTTTGGCCACTCCCACTAGTGGAAGGTCCATCCTTGTCTAGATGACTCAGGCACCGGTACTGGGGGCACAATATGGTAGACACTGTACTTGGAACATAGGTTTGGGGGTGAATGGTTGCCTGAGATGTTGAAGCAACAGGGCTAGGATGAGTCGATGTGGGCAGGGTAAGGCTCACAGTTTTTGACTGACCAGGTGTCTCCGATGGGCCAGCTTTGTCCTCTATGTCAACACATCCAGGGGTGTCTTCCTCACTAAGGGCTTCATCCAGAGGAGTAGTGGGAGTCTCGGGTGTCCTCTCCATGGTGACATTGGCTAGGTTACTTGTTGGAGAAGTGGAAAACACAGTTGCTGAAAGTAATGCAACAAGTGATATCAAAGTTTGAGCACAAGACATGCTATGTGATAGGCACACAAAGCCTTTACTTGATCCCCTGATATGGCAATGACACCTGCTTCCAAATCTGGGTTAGTGCTATATGGGACACAGAGATTTCCAATTGCATACACCTTGCTACAAGATGTTGGAGTATCTTGGTGGTTAGATGACTGTTCAGTGACTCATATCTTGTCTGAATGATCACATTTTATAGTGATCTCCAAGTTAGGTGTACAGCGTCATTGAGTCAACTAACAGCTGTACAAAGTACTATGGTAGCAGTGCTGGCCAACAGTATAGGTGTAACCATCATACCTGTCCCTCTGTATGAGTGTACTCCAAGTACACCCAGCTTCCTATATTGGTGTCCCCCCCAGGTGAGTACACAACATTGTTTCGATGCTGATCTAAAGGCCAGTTTAGTAGGGCACACAGCTGTAGTTGTGTGTTGCTTGTAATAGTACTGGCAGATGGACATAGCATTGATGTCATTGCCATGGCCTGTACAATAGTGGAGAAGTCAGGTGGGTTGAATTGATTGTTAGTTTCACATGCAAGACTTTTTAACTTGTAGTACCATGTTCAGATTTCCTTACTGGTAGAACAGTGCATGCTGGGAGTTGCAGTGCTGTCAGTCCCTATACTACCCATGCCATACCTAGACAGTGTGCCCCATGTGAGTTTAATTGACATGTGGAATGCCAGAGAGGGTTTTTGGACATTTGGACACAGGGGTGGTGAGTGGGTAGGCTGTTAAGGTGGTCAAAGGGGATCGGTGAGCATGCAGGACATAGTAGTTTTGTGACAGTTGTTGTATTGTGACTAACCCTACTCCACTCCCCCAGGTATTCGTGTCAGGCCCTCAGGATGCAGGATGTCCAAGACCTTCTCCTCCCATCATGTGAAAGTTGGGGGGAGGGGATGGGGGCCCACCACCAGTCTTGAGGACCTCCAGCGGGTGCCTGGCAGCCATGGAACATACCGTCCCCTGAGGTTATTCCACCACTTCCTGATGTCCTCTCTTGTGCATGGTGGCTCCCGACAGCATTTACCCTGTTGACTATAATTTGCCACAACTCCATTTTCCTGGCAATAGAAGTTTGCTGGACTTGTGCTTCAAATAGGTGTGGCTCTACTCTGATAATTTAATCCACATTGACTCATCATGAGTGAAGCATGGATGTTTTTGTGGGTACATGGTAGTGGTGGACAAGATGGTGAGGTAGTAGAAATAGAAAGGAAAATACATTTGGGATGAGGTCTGGGTGCCATGATGTTAGTGGGTGACAGTTGGTGACGGTTGGTGTCTATTGTGTGGAGTACTAATTTGTGTGTTATGTGTGTTGTGCAGGTGTGGGATGAGTGCTAGGTGAAATGTGAAGGGGGGGCCTATTGTATGCTTTGTGATATTTTTTTAAGCTGGCTTCTATCTAGCTGTGTTTGGTGTTTTTGATGCAAACGATTGTGGGGTGTGAAGGGGTATGTTTTATAGGCCAGTGTGTCATGTGTGTGGATGTGTGTCAAGTGTGGGTTTTCCAACTATCCAATGTGGTGTGATGTATTACTGATGTGACCGCCGGCCATCACGAATCACACTGTCATTAGTTTCCTGGTATGGAAGAACCACTATCGTAATTTGTGGATCGTAATATGATCAGAGGTTTTTTGGCAGGCTGGCGGTGCTGGTGGGGGAACCACCTCTTTCCCACCCTCCAGTGTCCTGGTGGTGTCGGATCTTTGGCTGGATCTTGGCAGGCGTAGCTGTGTGACTCATAATACGGCGGTTGGATTACCGCCAACATGGAGGTCTTTTGGCGGCTGCCACCACGGCAGTCTTGTCAAAAGGCCACCAAACTCGTAATGAGGCCATATAAGTATGTTTGTTGCATGATGATACTCAGTGATTGTTTTTTTCTATGGAATGTTCCATGTTTATCATTTCAAATGCTTCACTTTTCATTTACTTCTGAAAATTTTAAACTTCTAATTAATACCCCACTATTCAGTACTTTTCTCTTTCTTTTACTTCTTTTCTCTTTGCTTTCCTTTTTACTTTCTCTTTCTAAATTTCTTATGGATCATACATGGATTTTGTATATGTTCCTTTTGTGAATCGTTCATAGATCTACATGTATCATTCTAGATATAGGCCCTCATTACGACCCTGGAGGTTGGTGATAAAGTGGCGGTAATATCACCAACAGGCTGGTGGTAATTACTGCCAAATTATGACCATGCCTGTGATATCTCCCAGAGAAAGCCAATGAACCACACCGACTGCCAGAATGGAAACAACAGTCACCACGGCGATAGCTGCCTTCAGCCAGGCGGAAGACAAAGTACCGCCCACCATATTTTGGTACACGATTACACCACCTTTTCCGGGGCGGTACCAACATCATCAAAAACCTGGCAGAAACACATCACAGAAGAGAAAGGACTCACCATTAGAGACACAGGGAAGAACCACGTCGCCATGGAACCAGAACATTAAGGCCCTCATTCTGACCCTGGCGGTCCTAAACCGCCAGGGCCGCGGGCAACGGAAGCACCGCCAACAGGCTGGCGGTGCTTCATTGCCCTTTCTGACCGCTGCAGTCAGAAAAGGGGATCCTGCGGTTTCCCGCCGGAATACCCCTGGCAGGGCTGAACCTCCATGGCGGCGCTGATTCCGACCCCCTTCCCGCCAGCCTGTTACTGGCGGTTTTGACCGCCAGGAACAGGATGGCGGGAACGGGTGTCGTGGGGCCCCCTAACAGGGCCCCAGCATGATGTTCACTGTCTGCATAGCAGACAGTGAAAATCGCGACGGGTGCAACTGCACCCGTCGAACCCCTGCAACACCGCCGGCTCCATTCGGAGCCGGCCTCTGTGTTGCAGGGCCTTTCCCGCTGGGCCGGCGGGCGCTCCTTTGGCGGGTGCCCGCCGGCCCAGCGGGAAAGCCAGAATGGCCTCCGCGATCTTTTGACCGCGGAGCGGGCAAATGGCGGTGACCACATGGCGGCGGCTACCGCCGCCCGCCGCAGTCAGAATGACCGCCTAAGTCTTTACGATGATCTTCTACGTTATGCTCCACCTGGAACACCAACGCCAGCAAAGACAATGACGGTGAGTACAGCCTCCTAACACACAAGGGGGGGGGGAGGAAAACGAGAGTGACACACACACACACCCGACAAACACATGCCATACACACAACCGTATGCAACATAAAAAAAATTGACCATGAAAATCTGCAGAATAATGCAAAGACAACGGGAATTTACGGAAATAATTGTAATCAGTTCAACTAGAAAATGAAAAATCAGATTTGGCCACTAAACAGATTTGTACACGTGTATAACAAAGGGACACTGCCCAGTTCATAGTTCACAGGGCCCATTCTGTACCAATCCAGAGAGAACACTGGAGGGGCATCAGTTGTCCAATAGGCTGGCACCTCAGGCGGAGCGGAGGGCACCTCAGCTGGATGCGGGAACAAGGCCACTGGTTCTGGAAGGGGCAGCATGCCCATTGCCCTTTGTCCTGGGGAGTGCAAGGCCACAGTCTGTAAAAGGGGGTGAATACCCCACTGGTTCTGGGTGGGGCAACATGCCCTGTTCTTTGTCGTGGGTAGTGCAAGGCCACAGTCTCTTGAAGTGGGTAAATACCCCACTGGTTCTGGATGGGGCAACATGCCCATTGCTCTTTGTCCTGGGGAGTGCAAGGCCACAGTCTCTGGAAGTGGGTGTCTTGCCCACTGGTTTTGGATGGGGCAACATGCCCTGTGCTTTGTCCTGGGGAGTGCAAGGCCACAGTCTCTCGCAGTGGGTAAATACTCCACTGGTTCTGGATGGGGCAACATGCCCTGTGCTTTGTCCTGGGGTGTGCAGGGCCACAGTCTCTCGAAGTGGGTGAATACCCCACTGGTTCTGGATAGGGCAACATGCCTATTCCTCTTTGTCCTGGGGAGAGCAAGGCCACAGTCTCTCGAAGTGGATGAATACCCACTGGTTCTGGATGGGGCAACATGCCCATTGCTCTTTGTCCTGGGGAGTGCAAGGCCACAGTATCTCGAAGTAGGTGAATACCACACTGGTTCTGGATGGGGCAAAATGCCCATTGCTCTTTGTCCTGGGAAGTGCCAGGCCACAGTCTCTCGAAGTTGGTAAATACCCCATTGGTTCTGGATGGGGCAACATGCCCTCTGCTTTGTCCTGGGGAGTGCAAGGCCATAGTCTCTTGAAGAAGGTGAATACCTCACTGATTCTGGATGGGCAACATGCCCATTGCTCTTTGTCCTGGGGAGTGCAAGGCCACAGTCTCTCGAAGTGGGTGAATACCCCACTGGTTCTGGATGGGGCAACATGCCCATTCCTCTTTGTCCTGGGGAGTGCAAGGACACAGTCTCTTGAAGTGGGTGTCTTGCTCACTGGTTCTGGATGGGGCAACATGCCCATTGCTCTTTGTCCTGGGGAGTGCAAGGCCACAGTATCTCAAGTGAGTGTCTTGCCCACTGGTTCTGGATGGGCAACATGCCCATTGCACTTTGTCCTGGGGAATGAAAGGCCACAGTCTCTTGAAGTGGGTGAATACCCCACTGGGTCTGGATGGGGCAGCATGCCCATTGCTCTTTGTCCTCGGGAGTGCAAGGCCACAGTCTCTCGAAGTGGGTGTCTTGCCCACTGGTTCTGGATGGGGCAACATGCCCATTGCTCTTTGTCCTGGGGAGTGCAAGGCCACAGTCTCTCAAGTGGGTGTCTTGCCCACTGTTTCTGGTGGGGGCAGGCTGCACAGCAGCCCTGGAGGCTGAACTACATGGCATCCACCGGCAGCTGCTCTGTGGTGGTGGTTGTGGGAGGCTCCTGCTCAGCCCCTGCACCCTCCGATGGCTGCACTGTAGTGGTGGTTGTGGGAGGCTCCTGCTCAGCCCCTGCACCTTACGATGGCTGCACTCTGGTGGTGGTTGTGGGATACTCCTGCTCAACCCCTGCATCCTCCGAGTGCTGCACTGTGGTGGTGGTTGTAGGAGGCTCCTGCTCAGCACTTGCACCCTCTGATGGCTGCACGACCACAGCTGTCCATGGGGGCCCTTGGACAGCTGGTGGTGGTGGTGGTGTTTGGCTGTCAGCTTCTGCTGGCGCAGATTGCCACCTCTCCTCCTGCTCATGGGTTGGGGATCCCTTAGCCTTCCTGGCACTGGTGGAGGAGCTCTTCCCCCTTCTGCCTGGTGGTGCAGGCTCCTTCCCCTTCTTAGCAGCTGGTTCAGGCTCCTTCCCCTTCTTTGCAGCTGGTGCAGGCTCCTTCCCCTTTTTTGCAGCTGCTGCAGGCTCCTTCCCCTTTTTTGCAGCTGCTGCAGGCCCCTTTCCCTTCTTAGAAGCTGGTGCAGGCTCCTTTCCCTTCTAAGCAGCTGCTGCAGGCTCCTTCCCCTTATTTGCAGCTGCTGCAGGCTCCTTACCCCTCAGTATTGTTGGCCTGGAATCCTTTCCAATATGAGTAGGTGGTGCTACCACTGGGCCCGTGGACTGTTTGGCTGACGTGTTTGGCTGGGTCCTTGCTACCCGTCTCTCTCCAACACGTGGAAAGTAGCTAAAACAGAAAGTATCAACGAGGTGGGTCCGTATTTCCTTATACAAAAAAACCTCCTTTACTGAGTAATCAAACGAGATGATAGGGAGAAAAGACAATTAGTAGTACCCGAGCCCTACCGTACACAAGTCCTTTTTCTGGCTCACAACCAACCGGGAGGGGGGCATTACGGTAGGGAGAAAACAGAAGAATATCTACTACGCAGATTTTATTGGCCAGGAATGTACGCCCACATCCGACGGTATTGTGCCCAATGTCCCAGATGTCAACTAGTAGATCCAGGACCCCAAAGAAAAGCACCCCTACAACCACTACCAATCATAGACGTCCCATTTTCTAGAATTAGAATCCACAAAAGGACACACATATATTTTAGTTCTCGTGGATTATGCCACTAGGTATCCCAAGGCTATACCTCTCACTAGCATGACATCAAGAAATGTAGCCCAAGCCATGATTGCCTTCTTTACCAGGGTCGTGTTTCCCAATGAAATCCTGACGAACCAAGGTACACCTTTCATGTCGTCCTTGATGGCAGACATTTGTAAGTCTTTAGGAGTCAAACAAATTATAACCTCAGTATATCATCCACAAACGGATGGCTTAGTCGAAAGATACAATCGCACCATAAAAACGCTATTGAGAAAAACTGTCTCAGAATCGGGGCGAGACTGGGACCGAAAGCTCCCATTGGTTCTTTACGCCATAAGGTTCCACAAACAAGCCTCTACCGGGCATAGACCCTTTGAACTCGTTTTCGGACGTCAACCCCGTAGCTTACTGGATATGGCGGGGAGATGTGGGAAGAGGAAGGAGAAAGCGAAAAACCCCTATTAGACTATGTACACGACCTTAAACACCAACTGCAGACAGTATGGGAAGATGTACGCAGTCATATGGAAAAAGCCCAGAATACCCAAAAAAGATACTATGACCAAGGTACGAAAACAAGACACCTCCAAGCCAATGATAAGGTTCTTATATTACGCCCCTGTTTTGATAACAAACTTTTAGCCAAATGGCAAGGTCCCTACACAGTATTAAAACCGGTCTCCCCTGTTACGTACCTAGTGGAACTATCCAAGACTCCAAAATGAGTACAAATCTACCATATCAACTTACTCCCTAAACCCTAACGCTACAGCTTTTCTAATAACACCGAGAAACCCTTAGATATTGAACTGTGCCCTACCAACCCAGACACACCCCCAGAACGACCCCAAATTAATACGGACATCGCAGAACAACAACTAAAACAACTAGAGAACATTTTGGCTCAACATAGCAGCTTCTTCTTGGGAAAACCTGGTAAAACAAATTCGATACAACATCATATTAGAACCCCAGAGGGTCAAGTAGTACGACTACGACCATATTGTATCCCCGAGGCCCGCCGACATCTAATCGAACAAGAAGGACAGACAATGTTACAAATTAAAGTAATAGAACCATCTGTCAGCCCTTGGTGTTCCCCTGTTGTGCTGGTGCCGAAACCGGATGGTTCTATCCATTTCTGTATTGATTGTCGCCGTTTAAATGACATTTCCCTATTTGATACCTATCCGATTCCTCGAGTTGACGATCTGCTCGAGAGATTAGGCAAGGCCCAGTATATGTCAACTCTTGACCTAACAAAGGGATACTGGCAGATACCCCTAGCTCTGGCAGACCAGGAAATAACCACTTTCTCCACCCCCTCGGGGCTCTACCAATTTACGGTACTCACGTTTGGCCTCCACAGGGCTCCAGCTACCTTTCATGGGTGATGGACAATCTGTTACGTCCTCTCCAAAAGTATTCCGCTGCATACCTAGATGATATAGTGGTCTTCAGCGAAACGTGGAAGGAACATCTTGATCATCTCAATCGTGTTTTCAGTGTCTTACACACAGCCGGTCTCACGGCTAATCCGAAGAAATGACACCTGGCATATGATCACATTGCATATCTCGGATACTTTATAGGGAGAGGACAACTCCGCCTTCAAAAAAATAAAACAGAAGCCATCCGACAAGTTCCTATTCCCAAGACCAAGAAGGAACTTCGCTCCTTTTTGGGGTTAGTAGGTTATTATCGACGGTTCATACCCAGGTACTCCACCGTAGCAGCACCCCTTACAGATCTCCTTAAAAAAAAACAACCGTCCAGACTATCATCCCTGACAGCCTACCAACTTTCTAGCTTTCAACGCCTAAAAACCTGTCTCACTATGGAACCTGTCTTACGGTGCCCTGATTTTACTAAAGTCTTTCACCTTCAGACTGATGCCTCTGACGTTGGGTTAGGAGCAGTGTTGTCCAAACCAGACGACGATGGTCAAAGTCACCCCATCGTGTTTATTAGTAGAAAATTGTTAGCTAGAGAACGTCACTATCCGATAATCGAACGTGAATGCCTCGCTATCAAATGGGCCGTTGAGAACCTACAATACTATCTCTTGGGGCATCCTTTCATTTTATACACTGACCATGCTCTCCTTACTTGGTTGGCATCCAATAAGAACACCAACTCTGCATCCTCCGATGGTTTATGGAACTCCAACCCTTTTCTTTTCAGGTCCGCCACATTCCGGGCGCTCTCCAATGTACTGTGGATTTTTTGTCTCGATTTCCTGAGCCTTCGGAACTGTATCAGTCCCGACCTTGGGAAGGGGTATGTAGCCGGGAAGTGGACTCCCCGACTACATCCGGCACAGAATCAGGAACGTAATACCGTTCTGCCGATGCCTGCAAACACGAGAAGAAGGATATCAGGAACCCGGTCATACGAATTCCCGAACACATACCTGAAAGAAGCAGGGAGGAGGAACCCATTGCCGAGGCCGGGAACCCGGATATCCGGGTTCCCGAACGTTTTAAAAGTGAAGACGGACTACCCGTGCGGCGCGCGCTGGAAACAGGAGACGCCGAGGACGAAGACGAGCAAGGAGACACAGAGAATGGAGACAAGACCAGGGAGCAAGATGGCGGACGAGCACCGGTGGAGGTGCAGACGGGCACCGGTCTAGGAGATGCCACGGTTGGACAGGAAGGTCCCAAGGAGCGTGAATGCCGCCACGTCCCAGGAGGGACGTGGCTCAGCCAGGTACGGTTCTGCTTAAAGGACAGACTCCGATATCTAGTGGGTAGAGAGGGGGTTGGGGAAGACGAGTGGAGAGGAGGGAGGAGGCAGGAAATAGAGAAGGGAGGGGCTGAGAAGGGCACCTAAAACACCACTAAAGAGCACAGAGCCAACGGAACTCATTGAACAGTATAGGAGACTAAACCCACAGGGGTGACTTCACTAGATACCTGAACCTTTTACCACCGCTTTATTCTTTCTTGTGGGAGAGGACCCTTACCCACCACACACTCTCCCTCTCTCTCTCTCTCTGTCTCTCTCTCTCTCTCTCGCTCTCTATCTTTATAAAAAGAATAATACACCATCGACAACCCTTTGACTTACCGGTCTTTTCGTTCCTCCTACTTTTCCGGTCTTCCTGGAAACACCATCGGGAGAAACCATCTTCAGTCATCTGGAACCCTGGGGAAAAGAGAACAACGGAAACACTAACCAACCGAACACAAACACTGGATACTGCAAATTTAAACCGTATATAATAAAACCACGTTTTTTTCACCTTCCCCTTGAGTACCTTCATCCTTCTTATTGCTACACCCACTGCCACACGTGGATAAAGATATTTAAAATGCAAATGTCTTACTAATACAAAGGGAAATCGTAGGGCTCCAAAACCCTCTCAGAGTAGTAGGTTCCTTCCTCAATCATCATCTTATAAGAGAAGATCCTTGTGTGGTTTGAAAACATACAAAAAGATTGTTTAAATCAGACGCAATATAAATTTAAGAACATATGATCAAATATGAGAACGGCCTTGATCTATTAGCCGGGTCACAAAGATGACTTTCAGCACATCCTATGATTTACTGCCAGACCTATTGGATTCCAGCAAGCTGTTTGGGAGTCGGCGGAGTTTCTCAAATAACCATCATAGCAGACCTCTCACAGGTTGCATGTACGGACAGGAAAATGAAGAACGCCGCTTGGGCCCCAAGGTAGAGGGATGCCGAAGACTCGCGACATTGCCCGGAAATGCTTATACTTCTGGGCGGAACAATAGTTTGTTAACAAAGGGACTTCACAAAAGCTGGTTCGCAGACAGATGTTCTTGGTCGCCATATTGGAGTGTTTGATTTCGAAAGAAGACATGGAAAAGAGCAAGCGCCCCCTACTAATTGACAAAGTCTGGACAGTTATTTATTTAGCGACAGAATTCATGAAGGCTGATCAGAGAACAAGAGTTTTCAGTCGCCATATTAAAGTGTTTATTTCAGTGAACAAAGAGATGGCACCTCGTACTGATTAACAAATATCATATGGGTAGTGTCCCACATTAAAAAGATGAAAACAGACTATATAATCAGACATCCACAAATGTATCTGGTCCCCAAATAAGTGGATATCTATACCTCGTAATAGAGAAATATACTATACAACACCGAACTCTACCAAAGTCAACCCATAAAATGGCAGAAGCATACACTATATTGGGGGAGTTACTTAGTGGGTAAACTCCATACCCTGCTAAGGAAGTATCATTAGACGGCCATCTACAGCTACACGATTTAAGAAGACTGATGGGCATGCAAAGGGATGATAACTTGACCTCAAGGAAATGTGAACTTCCCAACTATCAATGAAGTAAATCTCCACCAAGAGATAGTGAAAGATCTTAATCTAAAAAGGGGTCATAAATATATAGTACAATATTTTCTTAAGGGAGTAAGAATGACAGGGACTGACTAGATGTTTCAAAGGAATGCATTCTGCCAAGGAATTTGATCATTAAGTCCTTGGTACACTGTGTCCAAAAAATAAATCCAAATGGGATGCTACAATTTTCTCAAGAATGGTCAATTGAAGTCTCTGATTCTTGATCGCTGACTTATGTTTGCTGAATCGTACTCTGAATTGTTTTCCCGTCTCCCCCACATAGCCTAAATGGCAAGGGCACATAATGCAATATATGACATTAAACCTTAGACAATTAGTCATGGTCCTTAGTTGAACAGTTTTCTTATTGTACTGAAAGGTGTCAGATACCATAGCTTGAGCTCAGGCAAGGCATTCTCCACACCAGTGGTTACCTAACATTGATTCCTGTTATGCTTTTTTGAGTAAATTAATTACCTCTCATGAATGTGGCTTGAACCAGTTTGTCTCTCAAGTTAAAATTTTGAGAAGTTTGAGTTGAATGTATTATGGATCCTGAAAGACATCACAGAATGATGACATAAGTTTTAGAACATAGTGAAGTGAACGCAAATTTCGAATTCTGAGTTCGCAGTTACACGCTGAAGAATAAAGACATGTAATACATAGCTCCGTGTGTGGCGTAGTCATTGGTGGGTACCCAGGCTGGGGAGGACGCTACAACTGGCGACGAGATAGGGCATAAGTAACCCGATGATCAGCAGTGCTCTTCCAGAGAGTTTGCCGTGGTCCAAGCAAACTGCTCATGCGTGCCATGTGTGTCTTTGTTGAAGTACCGAATCAATGGTTGGCATTTGTGGAGTCAAAGGGCAATGCAAGCCGGTGTAAAGCATTTGATGATAAAGAATGCTTCATTGAGAAGTGTACGCATCATTGGATCATTAAGGCCCTATAGAAAGGTACCACACTACTGCGCAATATAAAGAAAAATACAGTGCATGGAGTGATAACACCAAACGAGGCCAAGCACAGATCCAGAAAAGAGCGCTAGCTGACAGAACAATTGACCTTCCCTGAGCCTTGAAAGAAGAGCTTTACGAGGTCAGTGGCGGATGAGGAGACCCAAGAAGAAGCACACGGGTTGTGCTTATGAAGCTGTCCAACATTTGAAGTGGCACACCACCAAAGCTGCTGGGTGGCTGCTCAGCACAACTTCAGAAGCCTCCAGAAAGTAAAGGGCTCTAATGGAGACCAAGAAAGAGGCCTTAGCTTCTCAGACTTAAAAGATGATCCAGAGGTCAGCACGTCATGAGGCTTCAGAGATGATGTGAATAAATCAGTTCACCAATATCACCTGGTGGAGCCAGAGAGAGCTCCAGTCACAGTTTCGTAGTTTATTGATCATGATATAGTTACTTAAAACCTTACATGATATAATTTAAACTAAGGAAAACAGAAGAAAAACAAATAAGACTATAATGTTAACAAATAAAATGTGTACAACGTATTCTAAAAATATGCAATGTCCTCCAGCTTTGACCTGGCTGGTGATAAGGCTCTAATGTTTTACTGATAGAACTAACGTAAACGTTAAGCTAACCAAGAATAAGAACTCAGTATAAATGTCCTGTCTGTTCCGCTGTATACATGCCTGGTGCATGTGCTTGAAGCGATTGAGCTTCCTGCTGCTTACAAGCTAGTACACAGCGGGAATGACTAGCAAGACTAACACAATTCACTAAATTAAGAACCCCTCATTGAAAGTTGGTATTGCCACCTGTAGTGACATAAACACAATTTAATTGAAGTACCCTGAATCATGCCAGTAGACATAAACAAAAATGCTGGTACAGAGGCAGGTTGCACTGTAATACAGATGCTACTTTTAAGCTATTGCTCAGCAAGCAGAAACTAAGGTGGGACCACCTTAGATCAGAGTAGGGACACATCCACAAATACCCAGAGAGCTAAAAATGTGTTTAAACAAGGTTGTTGCATGCTTTCATCCAGTTTGTCCTTAATTATAACAACAGCAGGAGCGGCTGTGAAGGGGCACGAGCCTTAGCCAAATAAAACAAATAAAGTGCCATCCAAGCATGATATTCCTGTAAGACTCACCCTTCAGCCTCCTTGGTATGCCCTTGATAAAAATGCACCAGAAGGGAAAAAAAGTAGAGGGAAGAAAACAGTTCAACAACATGTAACAAATAAAAGACTACAATGTTTGTACGATTCCCTGAGAGCTGTTAATGTAGTCCTCTTAATTGCACAAAGTGCCCATGCATTGAAAGGTGCTGATGAGGGGAAGTCGAGCTTCAGTCGCAGTGTCAGCCAATCCTGTGAACAGTTACAATGCTTCCACGTTCCAGCAACCACCACCACACTACGATAATGCCAAAAAGCAGAATATTGGTGATAGATGGACTGCTTGGAGAGAGACATGTGATGATTTAATTGACAAACTAAATGAAACAGATAACAAAAATATTATGAAATACCTCAAGAATCTTGCTGGTGATGGTGTAAAAGACGTCATAAAGAAGATGCTGCAAACTGCTGAAGTTACATACTGTCAAATTAAAGAAGCCTTGAATTTCAAGTTCCATCCAGCATCCAGAATGTATATTACGAAAGGTAAATTTTTCAGTCAAGAATTACAAATAATTGGTGAAACCATAGATGAATTTGTTGAGAGACTAGATTCACTAAAAAAAAAACACAGGAGATTCAATTCAGAGGACGAATGCTAAGAGGAATTTTTAGCCAGGAGCGAGTTCTCATGGCTGCCAGAGCTGAGAGTGTGTTGATTGACAGGCTGTTAATATTTAATATGGAGGCCGGAGGTGCGCAAAGTGAGTCAGTCATGCACATGAAAAGTAAGCAGAAACACAACGTTGAATGACACAAGGTGATGTCTCAACGGAAAAAGAAGTTATGTTTTAGATGCGGATTGTCATTTCCACACAAAGGTAAATGTCCCACCACTGGACAGATATGCAAAGGCTGTGGTAAAGAGAACAATAATGTGATGGTTTACAAGGTGAAAGAAAAAGTAAGTGCGTCACTGCAGAAGACAATATGGCCGACAGAACATTCCAGAAGCTACGTTCGATGAGTGCCCCCAAGGCCAAGCGGCAATATCAGTTAAGACAAATCAACTCCAAACAAAGTCGATCATCACCTAAATCATCATCAAAAGGTTTGTCAGTATCTGTATTGAGTGAAAGTGAAGAAGATGATTGTGTAATATCAATGTTTACCTCAGAGACATGTGCACATGTTGGACTGGCTGCATGTGAAGAGAAATGCCAGTCAGAGAATTCAACAGGAGAAAGCACCCAAGTCATTCAAATATTGTCCAATGATTACACTGAAAACTAATGGTTGTGCAAAACCTTTTATCATTGACAGGAGTGTGTTGATAAATATTATGCCTGAGGAGAAATACAATGAGCTATCTCCACTACCATGCCTGAAGTAATGAAAAACAAAAGTGTACACATGGGCTGTTTCAACGCCTTTGAAAAGTAAAGGTTCATCTGTAGCGACCACGAAACACAAGAAAACAAAAGTGCAAGCGCCCATTCACATACTTCAAGGTGCAGCATCAAGTGCCTGTCTACTCAGTTTCATCACAGCTGCTGATATGGGACTGATATCAGTGAACTACAATATAAATGCTGATCACAAAATAGTAAGTCAGATCCCTTCATTTCTTTCATGGGTTACGAAAACTTAAGACTATGAAAGTAAAGTTGCATATCAATGAGGATGTTTGTCCTGTTGCTCAAAGACACAGAAGAATTGCATTTCGTTCACATGAAGCTGTTGAAAAGGAACTCAACTCATTACTTAAGCATGATATTATTGAGCGGTTACTGGTCCAGTGCCATGGGTGTCTCTCATAATGTTTGTGCCCAAAAAGGACAGCGAAGGAGCTGTAAGCATCTGCATGGATATAAGTCAAGCATACAAGGCAATTGCAAGAGAATGACATCAAGGTCTGCGCAATGCTGACATGATAACACAGTGGAACGGTGAGAAAGTGTTCTCTTGCCTTGAATAAATGATATCTTCAGTTGGAACTCAAGAAGAATTGAAGGAGCATTACAACCTTGGCGGATGGGATACTCCGTCACAAACATGACGGATATAACGCCTGCAGTATTACAAAGTCCATTATGTTCTATGGAACTTGTAAAACAGCGGGCGGGATATCCGTCATCTTTGTGACGGAGTATCTTGTCCACCAAGGTTGTAATAAGGCCCTAAGTGCCTAATTATGAGTTTTGTAGTGCCACAACGGCACCGCCAAACTCGTGGACAGGACATCACCACCATGGTGGTGCTGTCCCCCCGAGTGTGTTACAATGATCCCACCGGGCTGACCGGCAGGGACAATGTAATACGTGTTCCCGCCGGACTTACCGGTAGGATCAGTGCTACGATATTGAATATCGTAGCACAGGGCACCCTTGTAATGCGCACTTTCTGCAAAGCAGAGTGCACATTCTAAGGCTGCTGGGCAGGGGGGGCTCTTGCACTGCCCATGGGCAGTACAGGGGCACCTATTTGGCTCCCAGCACACACTTTATCGCCAGATTTTCCATGGTGGGGTGACCGTCATGAAAAGACTGTTAGTAATGTGAGTTGTAATCAGCCAGGAGGCGTTGAGCCCAGCTCTGCCCTGGCTCAGTACGAATCTGGCCCCGTCTGTAATGGTGGTCTCCTGGTGGGTTGTAATGTGGCAGTTGGACTGCCACAGTTGCAGCAGTCTGACCTTCACCACAGGGCTAGTGGTCCTCAAACCTTCATCCTTACAATGAGGCCATACATTTTGGTGTGTCATCAGCTGCCGAGATTTTTCAAGCCGTCATTAGACATATCATACAACCTGTTGTAAACGCTTTCAACTATTGCAATAACACATTGGTTTTCAGAGCTACACAAAAGGAACATGGCAAAACTTTAAGACAAGTGTGTTGATGCAGGTTTAATGCTAAATGCTGAGAAATGTGAATTCAATAAAGTGAAGCTAAAGTTCTTTGGCCATATCTTTCTGATGGGAACATGACACCTGATCCAGCTAAGATACAAGCATTGTCCACTGCTAGTTCCCTACAAGATGTTTTCATGTTATGTTCATTCCTTGGGATGGCTAGTTACTGTTCCATATATATACCAGACTTTGCCACTGCGAGTGCTCCATCAAGAGAGTTGACAAAAAATAATGTTTAATTACACTGGCCAGAGCAAAGCTTTAAGAGAATTAAACAAGCTATTCTATAGAAATGGCATATTGGCCCTCATTACAACCCTGGTGGTAAAGTCTGCTGACCGCCGTGCAGACGTCCGCCAACATACCATGTCCGCAGCAGTAATCCGCTATGGGTATTATGACCCACACTTAGAAATCCTCCACAAGACAGACACGCACATAAGTCCGCCACACCAAAGGTCAGTGATAAACTGGCGGTACCAAAACCCACACCGTTAGGCCAACAGAAATACGCCCACACTATCATGACCCACGAATCAACGTGGCGGACATTCAACGGCGGTAATCCATTGGCGGTACACACCGCCGCCCTCAAAATACACACACACTTACAAAACACAACCACATTGGACAATCCAAAATACACACACCTGATACACATACACACACCACACCCACACACCCAATCCAATATAAAACACACACCCACATTACCCACAACCCCTTATAATGACAGTTTTGGAAGAAGCAGAGAGACAGAAAAGCTATGACAACACCAGCATCCAGAGGCACACAACACCATCACTCATACACCATCCACACACCTCAAAGATCACACCCTAACACATCACCCCACACATCACATCAACCATCACCTCACACATCAACCACACCACATCATGGCACCTCAAAGACAACCCAGGTTTTCTGAGGAGGAGCTCAGGGTCATGGTAGAGGAAATCATCCGGGTAAAGCCACAGCTATTCGGATCACAGGTGCAGCAGACCTCCATTGCAAGTAAGATGGAGCTATGGCAGAGAATTGTCGACAGGGTCAACGCAGTGGGACAGCATCCAAGAACACAGGATGACATCTGGAATGACCTACAGGGGAAGGTACGTTCTATGGTATCCAGACACCAGGTAGCTGTACAGAGGACTGGCGGTGAACCCCCACCTCCTCCCCCACAACTAACAACATGGGAGGAGCAAGTCTTGGTGATCATGCATCCTGAGGGCCTCACAGGAGTAGCAGGAGGACTGGACTCTGGTAAGGCAAATCTTTACTACTATATCACCCACCCTACCTGCATGCCATCACAAACATCTGCCCATACCTTGCACACCCATCGCCCATACACCTCACAGATACCCCACAACAATGCATGGACACCCATCACCAGAGCATGTCCAAGGGAGAGACTCACCCATCCCACACAATCACCACTCACACAAGGGCCAAGGAGATAATGCAAGTACAGTAGTAGAGGGAAACACACCCATTGCACAAGATGGCACACACAGATACAATAACAATGCATTTGCACCCCAACAGGACCCCTACACAACGTCATCGGACAGGAGGTGCCAGCCATATCCAGTCCCCCCACAGAAGAGGCCCACAGTGACAACAGCAGCTCTGCACGCCTGGATCAAGATGACCAGCCCGGCCCATCAGGGCCTCCGGACAGTCGGTTACCCTGCCACAGTCCCAAACCACCACAGAACCTCCCTCCTCAGGAAACACCACCACAGCACCCACCCAGTGGGCCCATGCCACTGTCCCCAGGACACATCCATCAGCAGTGTGTCCACCACTACAGAGACCCCAGGCAAACCCACTAACACAGGACGATCCGGGACCTGAGGTCAGTGGGCACATTGTTCAGGGGACAGAGGCACAGGACAACAGGGAAGCTGGGAGGACTGCTGTGCGACAGGGAGAGAACAGGCCCAGGGAACAGACCCTCCACGAGGCACTCTCAAACATCATGGGAGCTTAGCACCATTCCCAGGAGACCATGGGCACAGTACTGGCTAAGTTTCAGGAGAGCCAGCGGTTGCAGGAGGAACAGTGCCTGGGGATCAGGGAGGACTTGAAATCCATTAACACCACCCTGGTCACCATTGCAGGGGTGCTGGCAGACATGGCCAACACCATGAGGGAGACAGTGGTATACCACCGGGCCCCTGACACCAGCCCAAATGATGAACAGCCTTCCACGTCCACCGGAGTTAATGGACAGGAGGTCCTGCAACAGGAACAACAGGCCACCAGCACCCCACCCCCTGCAGAAGGAGAACCACCCTGCAAACGATCCCTGCGATCCAGGCACAAGACAGAGAACATTGCCTAGATCCCTGCCAGGAAATAAGACTCTCCTGATTGTTACTCTTCTGTCCCACTCTGTCACCCTGTCCACCTTGAACTGCCATTGCTCCACTTCGTATGCCCCTTTGGACAATGCACCTGTGATACCAAGAGACTGGACTCTACCATGGATATTCCTCCACCATCACCCCAGTCCATTGCACATCCCCCTCTACTTATTAGCACTTAAATAAACACCCTTGAATCACAAAACAATCTGGAGTCAGTCTGTACTTTCACAAATGTATTATTACAACCTCTTAGACAATTATCAATGTAAATGTTCATTTGCACATACCAAAGTATGACAGTTGTTGGGCAGCAGTAAGCGTAGCAGAAGGCAGAATGTGGTACCCTGGTCTGTGAAAAGGAAAGCCAAAGTGAACTGTCAGGGTCCATACACAGAGGTAAAAAGGCTGACTTATACAATGTCATACAGTAGTCAGATATGAGATGAGCAGTGCCAGTCGCTTACCTGTGTCTCACTGGAAGTACTGTATGATGATGTTGTTTCGGTTGTTAATATCTTCTTCCTCTGCCTCCTCTTCCTCACTGTCCACAGGCTCAACAGCTGCCACAAGACCAACATCAGGGCCATCCTCCTGCAGAAAAGGCACCTGTTGTCGCAAAGCCAGGTTGTGCAACATACAGCATGCCACGATGATCTGGCACACCTTCTTCGGTGAGTAGTATAGGTTGCCACCTGTTAGATGGAGACACCGGAATCTGGCCTTCAGTAGGCTGAAAGTCCGCTCAATAATCCTCCTAGTTCGCCCATGTGCCTCATTGTAGCGTTCCTCTGCCCTTGTCCTGGTATTCCTCACTGGGGTCAGTAGCCATGAGAGGCTGGGGTAACCAGAGTCACCTGCAAATGTCGAGGGACATCTGTTAGACATACACCAATCCTTAGGGACTACCCCATACCTAGACACCTATTCACACGGTGTGGTGACCTTGGTCTCACCTATTAGCCACACCCGGTGCCTCTGGAGTTGGCCCATCACATAAGGGATGCTGCTATTCCTCAAAATGTAAGCGTCATGCACAGAGCCAGGATACTTGGCATTCACATGAGAGATGTATTGGTCTGCCAAACACACCATCTGCACATTCATTGAATGGTAGCTTTTATGATTTCTGTACACCTGTTCATCCCTGCGGGAGGGGACAAATGCCACATGTGTACCATCAATGGCACCCATGATGTTGGGGATATGTCCCAGGGCATAGAAGTGAGCTTTCACTGTGGCCAAATCCTCCACCTGGGGGAAAACAATGTAGCTGCGCATGTGTTTCAGCAGGGCAGATAACACTCTGGACAACACGTTAGAGAACATTGGCTGAGACATCCCTGATGCCATGGCCACTGTTGTTTGGAAGGAACCACTGGCCAGGAAATGGAGCACTGACAGGACCTGCACTAGCGAGGGGATACCCGTGGGATGGCGGATAGCTGACATCAGGTCTGGCTCCAATTGGGAACACAGTTCTTGGATTGTGGCACGATCAAGTCTGTAGGTGATAAGGATGTGTCTGTCTTCCATTGTTGACAGGTCCACCAGGGGTCTGTACAACGGAGGTTGGTGCCATCTCATCATCTGCCCCAGCGGATGTGCCCTATGGAGGAGAATGGTGAGCAGAGGGCCATGTACCACATAGGTTGCACAAGGGTTTTTGCACTAATGTGAGTAAATCCGTGTGTGGCGTTGTCTGTCCGTATTTGTGCCCAAATGTGCTGTGACGCAGTTAGGTGCCCTGCCATGTGCCACCCTGAAATGGCGACTGCCTGACCTGTAAGGAGGGACAAGGGGAAATGAGGTAACTGCACTGGGGTTGTGCAGCGTCGCAGTAGGTGGTCAAAGACCTCAACGCAATTCAGCATTGGTTATCATTGGGCCCTATGGGTTCCAGGAGCCAATGACGATGTATGCCGGTGGTGACAGTATGCACCGCCACGGACGTGACTGCCATTTTCTATCTGTTCACTCACTTGATACCTGACCTTCAACAGGAGAGGACCTATACTGCAAGTGCTGCTGTGACCTTAGTCTGGAAGCGACAATGACTTGAGTGTCTGGGGAAAGGGTCCCTGCCTTCACTGTGGAGGAGTTGGAGAGACTAGTGGATGGGGTCCTCCCCCAGTGCACGCTACTCTACGGTCCTCCAGACAGGTGACAGTTTACAGGTGAGTAAACTGTGATCATGATGCGTTGGACATGAATGTATGGAGTGGCGTGGGGGGCTGAGGCCTGCATGTGAGGATGGTGAGTGTATGTGTGTCAGGGCATGGGTGGGAACTGGTGGCCAATGAGTATGATGAACAGGACGGGGGAGTACGTTCCTTTCATACTTTACCTTTCTTCTAGCTCAGCGCCCACTAGAAGAAGGGTATTTGGCGTGCCATCGCCAAGGAAGTGCAGACCCTGGGGGTCTATCATAGATGGAGCACCCACTGCCGCAAGAGATGGAAGGACCTGTGCCGCTGGAGCAAGAAGATGGCGGAAGCCCAGCTGGGGATGGCCTCCCAATGTGGAAGGGGTGCCCGTCGCACCATGACCCCCCTGATGTTCCGGATCCTGGCGGTGGCATATCTGGAGTTGGATGGGCGCTTGAGGGCATCACAGCAGCCACAAGGGGGTGAGTACAGTCTCATTCAGCTGACTTTGCATGCTTTACGAGGTGTCTGGGTGGGGGATGTGAGCTGTGGGTTCCCCTAGGCCAGGGTGAACTTGGTAGGGTAGGTCCCTTGTTAGGCAGGCTCTGTGGCACTCCAACCCCAATAGAGGTTGTGGCCATCTACAACTAGTCAGCCTCCTGTGGGTTCCAGGTGTGCAGCAAATACAGTAGGGTTAGGCATAGTCCACCATTGGCAGGTGATTTTCCTATGAACTGTTAATGCATGGCCTAGTGCATAGGGCTGCTCCCTGTGTGATGTGTCCGCCAACAGTAGTGGTGTTGCTGGCATTGACTATGTGTATCCTCTGTCGTTCCCCCCTTTTTTGTTTTGTCCCCCTATACTTGTGTGCATTAGCATCATCTGGCGGAGGAGCAGAGGCACCGGAGATGAAGGAAGCTGCATCCCACATGGCCCAGGAGGGTGAATGTGCGGAGTCTGAAGGCACCAGTGGGACGGAGGGCGAGGGGAGCTCCATGACGGGGACAGGAGGGGACACCAGCAACAGCGACTCCTCCTCTGATGGGAGCTCCCTTGCGGTGGCAGGCACCTCTGTGACCACTGCAACAATAGGTACAGCCGCCACCCCGTACCAGCACTGCCCTCCCAGCAGCCCCACAGCGTGTTTCCCTTGCCTGCTCACCCAAGAGGGTGGGCATCTCCTTCGCCCCAGGCACCTCAGGCCCTGCCCCAGTCAGCCCTGCTGCCCCTAAGTGAGGAGGCTATTGACCTCCTGAGATCCCTCACTGTTGGGCACACAACTGTTTTGAATGCCATCCAGGGTGTCGAGAGGCATTTGCAGTAAACAAATGCCTACCTGGAGGGCATTCACTCTGGCGTGGCAGCCCAACAGAGAGCATTTCTGGCTCTGGCCTCAGCATTGATGGCAGCCATTGTCCCTGTGTCCAGCCTCCCCCCTCCAACATCTAGTACTCAGACCCAATCCTCTCTACCTCAGCCTATCCCAAGCACACCATCAGACCAGCATGCACACACATCAACACACAAAAGTGGCTCAGGAAAACATAAGCACCACACATCCCACAGGCACTCACACAAGCACCATACCCATGCAGACACACCAACATCCACTGCCTCTACTGTGTCCCCCTCCTCCACGTACTCCACCTCCCTCCCAGTCTCGTCTCCACTTACACCTGCATGCACTACATCCTCAGCCACTACCTCCATCACCAGCACGGCCATCACTACACACCGCTCACGTTCAATCACCACCCCACTACCATTCACACGTCCCGTGTGTCCTCTCCCAGTGTGTCTGTGAGCCCTCCTCCCAAGGTAACAATCGCAGGCACACACCCACTCAACAGCCATCCACCTCACAACAGCCTCCAACCCATGCACCTTCACCCAAACTCAGCAGACGTACACCTCCTACAACCACTACCTCTTCCTCCACTCTCAAACCCCCTCCATCTTCCCGTCCCATTGTGTCTAAAAAATGGCTACCATTGACCTCTTCCCTACACCTCCCCCCCGTCCTGCCCCTACAGCCAGGTTGTCTAGAGCCCAGACCAGCACCTCAGCCACCAAATCGTCATCCACTGTGGTACCTGCAAGTCTGGGAGGATCGAAGGGGGCACTCATCAGGGCTGCCAGTGTGCCACCTACTGAAGCCAAGGACCACCCTAAGCACCACCTGCCAAGGTAAAGAAGGGGCATGCAGAAGAGAAAAGCCGCACCAACCACCCAGCAAGGCCTCATCCAGAACCAAAGAGGACAGTGCCAAGGTCCCATCAGCGACTTCCAAGGTGGGGAAGGGACACAAGAGCAAAGGAAAATCACCTCAGGGCACGGAGCCTCCGGGTGAGGGACTGGTGACCCCCATTTCTCAGGACAGTCCAGCAACCTGTACCGCGGTGAGCACCGCCGCAACGACCGCCACCTGCACCGCCATCTGCACCCCCACCTGCATGGCAGCTGCCACAACTACAGTCACCAGCATCATCCCCAATGGGAAGCCTTCCGAGGCTGCTGGAGACAGTCTGGTGTCTCCCTCCACTACTACAGACACCTGCACCATGGGCAGCACCAGCAGCATCTCCGCCGCAGACACCGCCGCAGCCACTGCCACTTTCCCCGCAACATGCCAAGCCAGTGCCACTACAGCGGACATCAGCAGCTTCCCCAGTGGGCAGCCGCCAGAGGCTGCAAGAGACGTCCTGGACACTGCACACACTACATGAAGCACCAGCACTGGCACTACCAGCAGTTTGCAGCCTAAGTCGTCGCACAAGGTGGAATGTGGCTCTGCCTCCATGGAGTACCATGCTACCTGTTACCGGAAAATGTCGTGGCTCAGACACCCAGGTGAGGGAATGGGAACTGCCACACCCCAGGTACAGCATCACTGGGCTCCAAGCCCCCTCCAGAACCAGTGGAGAAAAGCATCCTCTAACCCAGTCCTTGGCAGGATGAAGCACTCTGGGCAACAGGCCCCCCTCCAGAACCAGTGGAGAAAAGCATCCACTAACACAGTCTTTGGCAGGATGAAGCACTCTGGGCACCAAGCCCCCTCCAGAACCATTGGAAGAAGGCATCCACTAGAGAGACTGTGGCTTTGCACTCCCCAGGACTAGGCAGTTGGCAAACCACCCACTTGGGAGACTTGAGAGAGTGTGGCTTTGCACTCCCCAGGACCAAGCAGTGGGCAAACCACCCACTTGAGAGACTGTGTCCTTGCACTCCCCAGGACCAGTCAGTGGGCATGGAGCCCCCTCGAGGAGCAGTGGCGTCGTACCTTCATCCGGCTGACGTGCCCACCCCCTTCCCCTGAGGTGCCTGTTTTTTTTCCGACCTGATGCCCCTGCAGTGTTCTCTCCGTTTTGAGGCAGGTGTCATGTGTGGGCTTCGCCCATGCTTTTTGGGACCACTGGTCCACGGACATTTAATGTGACAGTGTATAGACTTGTGTACTTGCTGTAAATATTTGTATATACTGATGATTTTAAGTTATCTTGGGCTATCCAATTGTTTGAATATTACACTTGTTAAACTCTATTCATTTTATCCTTGCGCTCTTCCAGGGAGTGACAGGGTGTATCTGTGATGTGATTGGATATGTGTGTGTGTGTGTTGTGGGTGAGGTGATGGGTGGTGCGGGTGTTGCATGCGTGTGTCACTCTCTTTTCGCTCCTCTCCTCCCCGGTGTGCTAGGTGCAGTACTCACGGCCGCCGTCGTCTTTGATGTTCCTGGTAGATGAGGAGGTAGACCAGTATGGGTAGGACCTGTAACTCGGGCTCCATGGCGTCCTGGTTGTTCGTTGAGTGTCGAGAGGTGAGTGGTTTCCCTTCTGTGTCCTGTTTCTGCCATGCTTTTGATGGTGTTGGTACCGCCCCGTAAAAGCTGGTGGATTGGTGCCTTGTTATGGTGTGGGCGGTTACCACTGCAGTGTTTGTTTCTACCGCCTTGACGGTCGGAGTGTTAAAGTGGCTGTCTGTGTTGGCGGTTTCTGCCATGGTCGTGATTCCATTTTTTTTTACAGCCGGCCTTTTGGCGGTATTACCGCCGCTTTATCACTGACCGCCAGGGTTGTAATGAGGGCCATTGTGATCCAAAGCTACATACTGAAGTTGCTGTGGACACTAGCCTGGTCGGGTTAGGCACTTTCCTTGCACTTCACAACGAACAGCCAAATGCTCGAAGGCATATTGTGGCCTATGCAAGCAAAACTTTGTCCCAGACTGAATGTGCTTATTCACAAGCTGAAAAAGAAAGTTCAGCAGTGGTCTGGGCTTGTGAACATTTCCATGTGTTCCTGTACGGAAAACCTTTCACGCTTATGACAGATCATAAAGCACTGCTGACTATCTTTGGCAATCCAAAAGCCAAGATGCCCCTATTAGTTGAACATTGGGCTCATTGATTGCAAGAGTACAACAACACAATTGTACATCATCCAGAGAAAGATCAAAACACTTCTGAGTACTTCTCAAGAATACATGTACAATGACAAGGTTTCCCATCTAAGACTGCTGAAGCCTACATAGATTTCATTGTATAATCAAGCACAGCAGCTGCCATTTTGTCAGAACAAATTGCCACTGCAGTGAGTCAAGATAGAGACATGTTAAAATTTAAAGACATTGTTAGACCTAGCATCCTTGGCATGGTTTCCCTCTTTTTGCCTCTGCTTCCTTTATTATTGACTGTGTGCTGAACTTCATTTTTGCTGCTTTTTGGTACTCTGGGCACTTTACCCCTGCTGACCAGTGCTAAAGTGCAAGTGATCCCTGTATAAATTGTGAGTATGATTTGTTATCCCTGATTGTCATATTTGTTTTACTAGTAAGTCTCTAGTAAAGTGCACTGGATGTGCCAAGGGCCTGTAAATCAAATGCTACTAGTGGGTCTGCAGCACTGATTGTGCCACCCACATTAGTGGCCCTATAACCATGTCTCAGACCTGCTACTGCAGTGTCTGTGTATGCAGTCTTGCACTGCCAATTCGACCTGGCAAGTGTAACCACTTGCCAGGCCCAAACCTTGCCTTTTAATATATGTAAGTCACCTCTATGGTAGGCCCTAGGTAGCCCCGTGGGCAGGGTGAAGTGTATTTAAAAGGTAGGACATGCACTGGTGTGTTTTAGATGTCCTGGTGGTGAAAAACTGTCAAATTCAGTTTTCACTATTGCAAGGCCTATCTCTCCCATAGGTTAACATGGGAACTGCCTTTAAATATATTTTACATCGAGTTTAACATTGGGAGCAGATTGAGATGTGGAGTTTGGGGTCTCTAAAAATACATCTTTTGGTAAAGTTGTTTTTTAGATTGTCTGTTTGAAAATGCCACTTTTAGAAAGTGGGCATTTTCTTGCTTAACCATTCTGTGCATCTGCCTGCCCGTGAAATCCACGTCTTGGTCAGACTGACCGTTGGGTTGTATGTGATTTCCCTTAAGAGAGTGACACTAAGAAAGGTGAGGTGTGTCCTGCATATCCTGATGAGTCTTCCTGGTTTAGAGTGGGGGGGGAAGGAGCTGATAACTGCACCTGAAAGGGCTGTGTCTGTACTCACACAATGCAGGCTCCAACACCCTGAAGTGTGTCTAGGGCCAGGCCTGGGCAAGGCAGGATATTGTGAATACCAGAGACTTTCCTTTGAAGTTTGCCTTCTTCAAGGGAAGAAAAGAGTATAAGTAGTGGACCCAAACCCCCTGATTTTTAGAACAATTCTGGATCAAGAGGAACCTCTGCCAAGGAGAAGAGCTGAAGAGCTGGAGGAGGAGTACTGCCCCTTTGCTGTGTGTGCTTTGCTGGGTTGGCCTGCAGTTGCTGCTTCTGCCTTAAAGAGGACAAAGAAAGGACTTTTCTGTGTGTCCTGCTTGTGAAGTTTCTCCAGGGGCTTGGACTGAGATTGCTTCCTGTTAAGAAGTCTCAGGGACATCAGAGACGTCACCTACCAGCCTGCAAGTTCGCTTGCTTTGGACCCTAACTCACCAGGTGGTGCCTATTTCCGTTTCTGGGCCCCTGGGAGTGAAAGCTGGCCTAAAAACAAGAACAACCAGGTGCAATGACTCCGGCCGACTCCAGGACCGACGCCGCTGCCCGACACCGTGACACCACCTGCACCCAAAGCTGTGGGCCCCGCTGGAGTGTGATAACCGTGACTGACACCGCAGTCCCAATGTCGCCACAGCCCTACTGATGTCCTGCGTCTCCGTGAGTCCTGAGTGCTGTGTCACCGACATTGGCGGTAAATCCCACTTACCGCCATGCTGACTACTGCTGTGGCGGCAGATATCAGTTCACCATATTCTGACACACACACAAATCCGTCAGTATTCAGCCACACACACACAAATCCGCCAGACCAAAGGTCAGTGATAAACTAGCAGTATCAAAACCCACACCATTACGCCAACAGATCAACGCCCACCACATTATGACCTACGAATCACCACGGCGGCCATTCAACGATGGTAAACCACTGGCTGTACAGACTGCTGCGCACACAATGGACACACACAAATAAAACAACACAATTCAAACAACACACACCTGACATCCATACACACACCACACCCACACCACTATAAAACACACACCCACAGTACCCAGAACCCTTTACCATTTCAAACCATTGCCAGCAGAGAAACATCAAGACCACTGACACAACTAGAGCCACACACTATTCATACCTACATATCACTCATGCACCCCACATCACACACCCAACACATTACCCAACACACCCTCACCTACACACCTCACACAACACCCATGGCACCACAAAGACACCCCCATTTCACAGAGGAGGAGCTAAGGGTCATGGTGGAGGAAATTATCAGGGTAGAGCCATAGTTATTTGGAGCACAGGTACAGCAGATATCGATAGCTAGAAAGCTGGAGCTATGGCAGAGAATCGTGGACAGGGTCAATGCCGTGGGACAGCACCCAAGAACTAGGGATGACATCAGGAAGAGGTGGAATGACCTACAGGGGAATGTACGTTCATTGCAGCAAAACACCAGCTCGCTGTACAGAGGACTGGTGCTGGACACCCACCTCCTCCCCCACAACTAACAGCATGGGAGGAGCAAGTCTTGGCAGTCCTGCATCCTGAGAGCCTGGCCGGAGTAGGAGGAGGACTGGACTCTGGTAAGTCAACTCCCTACTACTATGAACCCCCTACCTGATTGCCATCTCATACCCCCACCATCACTCCCATCACTCCACTCCATCCCACACACCCCATCATCACATCTCACTCATCCCAATTCCAAGCCGTGCATGCTCTACCAATGCATGGACACCCCTCACAGCCCTGCATGAGCACTCATCACTAAAGCATGCACACTATAGAGAACTAATTAACCCACCAATCACCAACATGCACAAGTGAAAGCTGCCAGGGCAGATACAACCAAAGAGGGCAAGCCAGGGATGCACAATATGTCAGACACAGAAACCATAACACATCATTTATATCCCCACAGGTACCCCAGCCATTGTCAGTGGAGAGGAGGTGCCAGTAATAGCCAGTCCCCCAACTGAAGAGGTCCACAGTGATGACAGCAACTCTGGTCTTCAGGATCTGGATGACCAACCTGGCCCATCAGGGACCTCTGGACAGCTGGTTACCCAGTCCCAGTCACACACCACAACAGAGCCTCCCCCATCAGGAAACACCCCCACAGCACCCACCCAGCGTACCCACACCTCTGTCCCCAGGACAAGTCAATCAGCAGTGTGCCCACCTCCAGGGACTCCAGGGCACACCTCATACCCAAGACAATCAGGGACCTGGGATCAGAGGCAGTGGGCACACGGTTCAGGGGACGGGGCACAGGCCAACAGGGAAAGTGGGAGGAGTGCTGTGCGCAAGGGGGAGGACAGCCCCAGGGAACCCTCTCTCCAAGACGCACTTGCAGAGATCCTGGGAGACTATTAACATTCCCAGGACACGATGGGCCAGATCCTGGACAATGTGCAGGAGAACAGGCGGCCGCAGGACGGACAGTACCAGGGGATCAGGGAGGACTTGCAAGCCATCAACAACACCCTGATCTCCATAGCAGGGGTGCTGGCAGACACGGCCAATATTATGAGGGAGGCAGTCTCACAACAGCGGGCCCCTGCCACTAGCCAGACATCTCAATAACCTTCCACCTCGCTACTGCCAGTGGACAGGAGGCCCCGCCACAGGACTCACAGGCCACCAGCACCCCTCTGCCTGGAGAAGGAGCACCACCCCACAAATGTTCCCTGTGATCCAGAAAGAATCCAGAGACACTTGCCAAGACCTCTGCCAGGAAATGAGACTCTCCTGATTGACACCCTTGTGTCCCACACAGTCACCCTGTCCAGCCTGATCTGCCATTGCTCCCCTTCCTATGTCCCCTTGGACAATGCACCTGTGCTACAAACAGACTGGAACAATACCCTGGACTTTCCTCCATCATCACCTCATCCCATTGCAGTTGCCCATCTATATTTTAGCACTTCAATAAACACCCTTGGAAACAAATAAGTTTGGAGTATGTCATGTATATCAAATATATATTCATTGAAACAGGTACAAACATTGCAAATAAACTGTACATAAAATGAGCATAGATTAATGACCTGTAGCTGGCTGCAGTGATCACACCATGAGTATATGTGAGGTCACCAACATCTGCAAAATGAATTGCCAGAGGGAAAAGTAAGTGGGCGTGGAAGTGAGAAATATCAGCATGCCAGTACCACAGAGATTCAAACAAATGTCATTGAAATGTAAAGTAACACTGTCTTACCTGTGTATCATTGAAAGTATTCTCTTATCACAGAGGTTCTGTTGTCCTAATCCTTATCCTCTGCCTCCTCATCCTCACTGTCCACAGGGTCCACTGCTGGCACACAGGCATCTCCAGCCTCCTCCTCCTGCAGGAATGGGATATGGCGTCTGAGTGTCGGGGTATGCGACATGCAACATACCACTATTATCTGGCAGACCTTCTTGTGTGAGCAGCATAGGGATCCACCTGTCAGATGGAGGCACCAGAGATCTGGCATTTCAGGAGGCCAAAGGTCCTTTCAATTATCCTTCTAGTTCACTCATGGGCCTCATTATAACTTTATTTTGCCTTTGTTCTGGCATTCCTCACAGGGGTCAGCAACCATGATAGGTTGGGGTAACCATAGTCACCTGAAATATTGAGGGACAATATTTACCCACACACTATCCCATATGGCCCACACCATACCCATACACCAACATATACTGGCTGGGAACCAGGGCTCACCTATTAGCCACACCCTGTGCCTCTGTAGTAGGGCCATCACATTAGGGATGCTGCTATTCATCTGGACAAAGGCATCATGCACCGACACAGGATACTTAGCATTGACATGGGAGATGTACAGGTCTGCAAGGCACACCATCTGTACATTCATAGAGTGGAAACTCTTCTGATTCTTCAACACCTGTTCATTCTGGTGGGGGGGGGGGGCAAATGCAATATGTGTTCCATCAATCACCCAATTATGTTGGGGATATGTCCCATTGCATAGAACTCAGCTTTCACTGTGGCCAAATCTTCAACCTGGGGGAAAACAATGTAGCTGCACATGTGTTTAATGAGGGCAGACAATACTCGTGTCAGCACTATTGAGAACATTAGCTGTGACATTCCTGCTGCCAAGCCACTGTTACTGGGAAAGGACCAGTTGCCAGGAAATGGAGCTCTGATAGAACTTGCAGAAGAGGGGGGATCCCAGTGGGGTGACGGATAGCAGATATCAGGTCAGGCTCCAATTGGGCACACAGCTCTGTGATTGTGGCCCTGTCCAGTCTATAGGTGAGGATAATGTGCCTTTCCTCCAGTGTTGCCAAGTCCACCAGGGTTCTGTACACGGGGGTATGTCTCCATCTCTTATTCATCTACAACGGTAGGAATCTAAGGGACACAAGAGTGAGGAGGGGGTCACAAACTGAACAATGGAACTAAAACAGAACTTTGCATCCTGTAAACTTGTAATGGGCCACTGTGATTTGTCCAGTATGTCCTAATATCACCAGTGACACAGCATTTTTCCAGGGCCTGCTCCCCCACCAAAATGGCGTCTGCCTCTCCTGTGTGGAGGGACAGGTGGAAGTGAGGTAATTCCGCTGACATTGTGCGCCATTGCGGGAGGCGGTCGGGAACCGCTGTGCAACTCCTCATTGGCTATAATTGGGCCCTACGGGGTGCAGTGGCCAAGGGTGATCTACGTCGAAGGTGACAGTATGCACCGCCGTGGACATGACCCCCATTTTCTATCTGATTCCTCACTTGTTACCTGACCTTTCACAAGAAGGACCTACACTGCATGTGCTGCTGTGACCTCTGTCTAGAACCTACCATGGCCTTTTTGACCGGGGAAAGGGACCCAGCCTTCACGTCGGAGGAGTTGGTGAATTTAGTACGGACTGCTGTATGGGCAGACCAACAGGTGAGTACACTGTGGGCATGATGCATGTGGCATGAATGCACGGAGTGGTGTGTGTTAAGGCCTTGTGTGAGGGGGATGGGTGGATGTCCTCTGGGTGGCGTACAGGTTGTGTGCTGGGCCATGTGTGTGTAAATGGTGATGGAAACAAGTATGGTGGGCCATATGTTTAACAGTCAGGACTGTTTGTCTAAATCTATTTTCCTGTGTGTATTTCTCTGCAGGTCAGCGCCCATCAACAGAAGGGTATATGGCATGCCATCGCCAAGGACGTGCGGACCCTGGGGGTCTATGGCAGGCAGAGCACCCACTGTCGCAAATGGTGGGAGGACCTGAGACGCTGGGCACAGAAGACGGCAGAGGCCCAGTTGGGGATGGCCTCCCAATGAGGAAGGGGTGCCCGTCGAACCCTGACCCCTCCTGATGGCCCGCATACTGGGGGTGGCCTATCCAGAGTTGGATGGGCGCTTGAGGGCATCACAGCAGCCACAAGGGGGATGAGTACAGTGCCCATCATTACATCTTGTGCATGGTAGGGTGGTATTCGGGTGGGGGATATATGTCAGTGGGTGCACCTAGGGCAGGCCTGACATTGCAGCGTAGGTCCCCTGGTGGCTAGGGTTCAGAAGGGAAAATCTTGCAACCTAGCTCATAGCCATCCACTACTGGTCAGGGCTGAGTGGGACCCAGGTGTGATGCATTTGGCGGTGTGTGCCCCACCCCCATGCCTTGGCTGCTAACTATTTCTCTGGTAGTGCAATGGCATATTGCGTAGGCCTGTTCCCTATGTGTGAGGGTACTGTGTACGCCAACGGTGGTGTTGGTGCAGCCACTGACCCAGTGTATTCTTTGTTTCTTTCCCCCGTTTTTTGTTTTGTCATCCTGTCCTTATTTGCATTAGCATCATCTGGCGGAGGAGCAGAGGCACCAGCGACGGATGGAGCTGCATCCCACAGGACCCAGGATGCAGAGTCCACCGACGCTGAGGGCACCAGTAGGACGCAGGGCGAGGGGAGCACCACTGCGGAGACTGGAGGGGACAGTTCTGACACAGATAGCTCCTCCGATGGAAGCTCCATGGTGGTGGCGGACACCACTTCTGTGACCACCCCAGCTACAGGAACATCTGCCACCCCTGTGCCAGCACCGCCCTCCCAGCAGCCCCTCAGGGAGTTGCCCGTGCCCTCTCACCCAGGAGGGGGGGCATCTCTTTCACCCCAGGCACCTCAGACCCTGCCCCAGTTAGCCCTGCTGCCCAGAGTGAGGAGGCTATTGACCTCCTGAGACCCCTCCCTGTTGACCATTCTGAATGCCATCCAGGGTGTTGAGAGGCACTTGCAGCAAACAAATGCATACCTGGAGAGCATTCATTCTGGCGTGGCAGCCAACAGAGGGCATTTCAGGCTCTGGCCTCAGGACTGTTTGCAGCCATTGTCCCTGTGTCCAGCCTCCCCCTCCAACTTCCACTACCCAGACCCAATCCCCTCTACCTCAGCCTATCCCAAGCACACCATCAGACCAGCATGCACACACATCAACACACAAAAGTGGCTCAGGCAAACATAAGCACCACACATCCCACAAGCACTCACACCATACCCATGCAGACACACCAACATCCACTGCGTCCACTGTGTCCCCCTCCTCCACATCCTCCACCTCCCTCCCAGTCTCGTCTCCACTCACACCTGCATACACCACATCTTCAGCCACTACCTCCATCACCAGCACGCCCTTCACTACACACCGCTCATGTGCAATCACCACCCCCACTAGCATTCACACGTCCCCTGTGTCCTCTCCCAGTGTGTCTGTGAGCCCTCCTCCCAAAGTACACAAATGCAGGCACACACCCACTCAACAGCCATCCACCTCACAACAGCCTCCAACCCATGCATCTTCACCCAAAGTCAGCAGACATACACCTTCTACAACTCCTACCTCTTCCTCCACTCCCAAACCCAATCTATATACCCGTCGCAGTGTGTCCCAAAAAATTTACCTAACTAACCTCGAGCTCTTCCCTATACCTCCCCCCGTCCTTCTCCTAGGCCCAGGATGTCTAGATCCCAGCCCAGCACCTCAGCCACCAAATCTGCATCCGCTGTGGTCCCTGCTACTCCAGTAAAGTCAAAGGGGGCACCCGTCAGAGCTGCCAGTGTGCCACCGACAGAAAAGAAGGACCACCCTATTCCACCACCTGCAAAGCTCAAAAAGGGACTGGCTTCAAGCAGGGAACAGTCACACCACCCACCTAGCAAGACCTCGCACAAACACAGAGTGGACAGTGCCAAGGTCCCTGCAGCGGCTGTCAAGATGGGGAAGGGCCACAAGCCAAAGGGCACATCACCTCTGGGCATGATTTTACCTGGGGACGGGATGGTGACCACCAAATAATCAGGGATGGCAGCCACATGCACCCCAGTCACCACCGCCGCTCCGACCGCCACCTGCACCGTCGCTGCCACAACATCAGTCTGCAGCATCCTCCCCAAGAATCAGCCATCTGAGGCTGCCAGAGATGGAATGGCGTCTCCATCCATCCCAACAGTAACTTGCACCACAGCCAGCACTGGCAGCATCTCCGCCGCAGCCACTGCCGTCTGCACACCATAAGCACCGCCACGTGCACAGCTGATGCCTCTCTGTCGGACGTCAGCCCCATCCCCAGTGTGCAGCCGTCAGAGTCTGCAGGTGAAGTCCTGGACCCTGGACACGCCACTTCAGACACCACCTCCAGCACTGACACGAACCAGCAATTGGCAGCCCAAATCGCCGCAGGATGGAGTGTGGGTCTGCCTCCATGGAGTATCATGCTACCTGTTCCGGGTCCATCGCGTGGCTGTGACACCCAGGTGAGACGAAGTCAACATGCCAGGTGCAGCATCAAGGGGCACAACGCCCCCTCCAGAACCAGTGGAGAAAACATCCACTTACACAGTCCTTGGCAGGATGAAGCACTTTGAGCACAAAACCCCCTCCAGGACCAGTGGTGAAAAACATCCACTCACGCAGTCCTTGGCAGGACGAAGCACTCTGTGCACAAAGCCCCCTCCAGAACCAGTGGAACATGTCACCGACTTGAGAGACTGTGGCTTTGCATTCCCCAGGACCAAGCAGTGGGCACCCTACCCACTTGAGAGACTTGAGAGACTGTGGCTTTGCACTCCCCAGGACCAAGCAGTGGGCAACCCACCCACTTGAGAGACTGTGGCTTTGCACTCTCCAGGGGCAAGCAGTGGGCAGTGCACCCACTTGAGAGACTTGAGAGACTGTGGCTTTGCACTCCCAAGGAGCAAGCAGTGGGCCTGGAGCCCCCTCAAGGAGCAGTGGCGTCGTACCATCATCCAGCTGAGGTGCCCCCCTCCCCTTCCCCCTGAGGTGCCTGTTTTATGGACCGGATGCCCCTGCAGTGTTCTCTCCGTTTTGAGGCAGGTGTCATGTGTGGGCTTCGCCCATGCTTTTTGGGACCACTGGTCCACGGACATTTCATGGGGCAGTGTACAGACTTGTGTACTTGCTGAAAATATTAGTGTATACTGATTATTTACTGTTCTCTTGGGCTATCTGATTGTTCAAATATTACACTAGTTAAACTCATTTTGTTTGGTCCTTGCGTTCTTCGAGGGGGGACGGGGTGTATCTGTGATGTTACTGGATATGTGTATGTGTGTTGTTGTGGGTGGGGGGTGGAGGTGTTGCATTTTGCGTGTGTGTGTCACTCTCTTTTCCCTCCTCCCCTCCCATGTGTGCTAGGTGCAGTACTCACCGTGGTCATCGCCGCCAGCGTCTTCTTTCCACTTCGTGGTGTATTGAGAGATACAGCAACATGGGCAGGACCTGTAGTTCGGGCTCCATGGCATCCTGGTTCTTCGTTGAGTGTTGTGAGGTGAGTGGTTTCCCTTCCAAAGACCGCTTCCGCCGTGTTTTTGATGGCGTTGGTACCTCCCCGGAAAATCTGGTGGATTGGTGCCTTGTAATAGTGTGGACAGTACACTGTGTTCCGCCTGTCTGTTTGGCGGTTACCGCCCCGGTGTTTGTTGCTACCGATGTGGCGGTCTGAGTGTTAAAGTGGCTGTCTGTGTTGGCTGTTTCCACCATGGTCGTGATTCCATTTTTATTACCGCTGCTTCATCACCAACTGCCAGGGTTGTAATGAGGGCCCAGTTTTCATGGTCCGGACAAGTCATCACTGTGCCAAGAAGACTGATTAAAAAGTTGTAATGTGTATATGTTGTAAAAAGATTTCATTTTTTATTTAACATAGAAGGAGATGCTGTGCCATGTGAGCATGTATGATGGAACCTTTTTGGACCCTGAAAGTCTCCATAGAATGATGCAAGTGTTAGAACGTAGTACTAACTGTAGTAGTACTAGCGTAGTACTGAATGCAGGTTTAGAATGTAGAGCATACATAGCCCTGTGGCGGGTACCCAGGCTGAGGAGGATGCTACAAAAATCATTAACCAATCACATTTAAATGAAAAACAGTTCATAAAAAGGAAAAAATACCTAATAAGAACAGTATAACTAGAGAACAGCAAAATGAACCGAACTGCTGCAGTTCAAGTCATTCTATCTGTTGACCATTGCTCTCCTCAAGTGAAAGGCCACCAGGATCAACTTCAACAATGGAAAGGAGGAAAACAGTTAAAAGTCTGTTGCAAAGCAGATTATTGGTAAGGGCAGGTAAGTACCTACAGTACCTTAGCAACAACCCTTGGTAGCTTGGCAACTTAACTGAGGAGTCAAGTGTGTAAAGCATTCAAAAATCACAAAACCGTAAATAAGTAAAACACAATATGAATCCAACATCAATTTATAAACATAGATTATATTTTTATCTTTGAAATGACACCAAAATGATTAAAATCAGATAAGGGAAACCGTAGATAAGAATTTTTAAAGAATTAATGTTTTCTAACGCATAAACACAAGTAGTGCTCAAAGGGTTAAAAAAGGTCACACTGGATTGGGACAAAGTCCAGAGTTCAGGCCACCCATGAGTTAATACTTTCACACTTTAAGAAGTGTTTCTTGATTCAGGAAAGTGGTCCACAGAACCAGCCAAGGGTTCAGAGACTCTGGTTTGCCTCTTGGGGTCTGAGGCTACAACTCCCACAATGCACCTCTTTAACTTATGGAGTTGCTCCTAACGTCTCCAAACTTCCAGATCTTCTCCCAGAGGTCCTTTTAGGGTCCTTGAAGTATCCATAACTTGATCCAAGGTTCCAGAAGCTCTGAGTTGCTCCGTGGGAGTTGGGACTACAATTCCCAGAACGCACCTGGTCAGAATCCTCAAATGGCCACTGGATGCTGGTCAGCTGGGCTCTGCTTGCAGGACTTGATGCAGGGGACTCTGAGTAGTCCCTTTGTACCTTGAAGCAGTAGAAGACAGGTGAAGTCCTTTTAGTGGTGAAGCCCAAGTGTGCAGCTGGTGAAGTCCTTCAGAGTGCAGTGTCCAGGTGCAGGTCAGGGGTCCCACTGGTCAGTCCTTCTTCTTCTTTGTCTTGTTCCTTGAAGGGATTTGAGGTGTGAGTGCAGCTCTGCCATATTTATATTTGCTCCTGGGTGGAAAGCAGGGGGGTCCTGGTTATCTAATCACAGGCAGGCTCCTTCCCCTTTTTTATGGCAACATCCTGGGAAGTATGGCAAAAATGTATCCCAGGAAGCAACATTCTTCAAAAATCCATCATGACTGAAACAGATTTTTGGAAGTTAGATCTGGCTGAGCTTACCCACTGGTGTGGCTAAGAATCCTAAACACACCCATCTCCTCCCCTCTCCTAATCTAATCAAGAGGGCACTTAATTGTCTGGGGTTGCAGGATGTGAGGGAGGTCCTGAATTGCTCAAAATGTCCGTCCCTGACTTTGAAGGCCACTTTGGCCGCTCTTCTCCATCCTGCTTCACCATCTGCTGAGGCAGCTCTCCTCCCCAAGGCACATCGTTTGTGCTCGGCCCAGGCCACTTCACACCTCATCAAGGCTGCTTGGACAGGCTGCCAGAGGCTGGCCAATTAGAGAAGGGCACTACAGAGTTGAAGTTAACAACTTTCAGGTAGAGTTTTAAAACTTTTTAACTGAACTAGTTATATTAAATGCAGCCATTGCAAGTTGTGCGATTTATTATAACAATTTAATTTGATACCAAACTCAAGGTATCTGGCACTTAAGGGGACTTTGTTAATTAAAATAAAGTCTCACCATTTTAGCCTATGGAGGCCATTCACTGCAGTGAGGGAGAAACTAATTTGGCTATTCTACCTCACCAGGGCTTATAAAACAATGTTTATAAGGTCCCTGCTTAAATTTACATTTCGCCCAACCCTAGGGGCACACAGGGCACACCTTAGGGGTGACATAGGCAAAAATAAGGTAGTTTACAAACAACTCGATTTCCTACAACTATAAATAAATAATAATGAGTAAATGCAATATGTATATCCTATACCTATATTGTTGCAACTGCAACACATAGATAGCAATATGTCAGAAACAAGAATATATGAAAGGAAAACCCATTTTGAACAAAGGGTACAGTACGCAAAGTAGCACAAATGAAAGAACGTATTAGAAATGCAAAAGATACTATTCCAATGGTTGCAATGCAATAGAAACCACAGTAAATGAAAGAGTAAAAAGTGTGAAAGAACACAACCAATCTTACCACATAGCAGAAGTGCAAGTCAGAAATGTAGTGCAAGACCTAACAGAGGCACGCACTAATTCCTCTTTGTAAATAAGATTAATATTAAAGGACATAATCCCAAATGTTTCTGAAGAAGCAAATGGGATAAATATCAACAATTTCTAACCAAAAAAGACTAGTAAGTACACAAAGAACAGCCAGGCAACCACCAAGGTCCAGAAGAGCCTTTTAAGGAATAGAAATTCATTGTCATTTAAGAGGCACCCATATTAAAGGAACTTGTATTCTCTAACGGAATCAATGAAGAAAGAAAAATGAATTTCTCCACATCCAATAACCTATTAACCGTTCTTCAAAGCACTGCCAGGTTGATGGATGGGACCTTGAAATCATGCCCTCACTATTCAAACAAATGCATACAATTCTGTTCAACCTAATTTATGTCCTGCTTCCTAACAAAACCAAATATAACAGTTAACATTAACCATATATATATGGAGTCGGGTGGGGAGTTTTATATATATATATATATATATATATATATATAAAACCTAGTGGCATTCACCACTAAGTAGTTTTAGTTAGGGCCTAGTTTCCATAGACAAAGCATTTTTTGTTTTGCTAATAACTTTTGCGTCGCTTGATGAATCTTCACTTCAGTCAGTTTAGCTGCTGTCTTAAAAGTGTTGGGGTAATCTGTCAAGTGGGGACCAAAAAAAATGGGGCTTCCCAAAATGTGTTTCCCCATTCATTTTTCTATAGGACCTTTAAAAACACCTATAGCCCAAACCACTGAAAAGAATTATACCACATTTGACACAAAGCTAGATTCTGTTCCACAGATTACACTTTTTGTGGTTTGGTGTGAATCTGTTCAATAGTTTTGGAATAATTTAAGGCCAAATTAGTATAGATATCTAGGGATGAGGATCCTTCGCGGATCCATGCTGATATCTGATTGGCTGCCAACACTTCAACAAGGAAGTGTTGGTAGCCATCTTGAGACTCGACTTCAGGCGAGCCACAAAAAAACAGCCAACAAAAGAAAAGGGACCTTGACACCTTAGCCCTGGTAATGGGGATCCTGAGGGGCCACACCCGGGATAAAACGCATTAATTTTTATTTTTAGTTTTTAATAAAAAAATCTGATGATGGATCAGCAGATTTTTTTTAAAAAACGCAGTCCAGCGTGCTTTCTATTTTTTTTGCCCCGGATGAGCCATGTCCCAGGGGCATTAGGGGCTTAATAGTGGCGGGACCACCACCTCCCTGAGCCAATTTTGTAAAATGGGCGGGCCCCTGTGAATTGCCACCTCCCCAGGGCAAAATGCTTTTTTTAAGTTATGGAGGTCCGACGGCCTCCCCCCACAGCCCTCAGGACCACCACTTCACCTGGGCTTTAAGTAATTAACACACATGGGGCCACCCTGTGCCCCTGCTGTCCCGAAGACCGCCACCTCCCTGAGGCTTTTTGAAAAAAATATAGGGGCCTGCCCCCCTAGCCCCGTGGACCACCACCTCCCTGGGGTAAAGATGAAAAAAAGTGAAGGGGTCGGTTTTGGACCCCCAGTAGCCTCAGAACCACCACCTCCCCTAGCTATAGGTGTTGGCGGGGGGCAGCATGGCCCTGGCACCGCCAACCCCCAAGGTCGTCTTGTGCTATGTCACGGGGTGCCCACCACGGGACATAGCTGCATCTAAGTCACAGCAAACACTCCGGTTTGTCAAACAGGTCCCGCTGTCAAAAAGCTGAGTTTTCATGTCTGAACAGAGATGAAAGCTTTGCTTCAGCGACCCCTGAGCTGCTCCTTAAAGCAGCTCCCTGCTTGCTGAAGCAATGGGACCATGGAGGCCTTGAAACTTTCCCTGCAATCCCAAATAGCCCATAAAAGGCACATTATCTTTAAAAAAATCATGTAGGGACAGCGGGGTAGCTCTTGAGGGCTCCCCCACAGTCTCAAATAACCCATAAAATGCTTAAAAGTTATGTTTACAAAAAAAAGAATAGGTTAGAGTCAAGATCACAGACTTTCACACTGAGCGTTGAGGGTTCAAGTCCAGCTGGACCCGTTTCCCTTCTTTTTTTAAGTAGAAATGTTTAAGGCTTATATGAAAGGTGTTCTAACACTTTTTGATTATGATGAATACATTTTTGTTTTTAAATTGTGCAGGAATATCTCATTCTAAGTATATCATACATCAAAGCCTAAAAAAAGTTTTTATCTCTCTCACTCTCACTTTCTTTCTCTTGCTCGCTCTCTCTTTCAATCATTTTCTCCCACTCACACACCCACTCAGACACTTACGTACCCACTCACAGTCCCACTCAGACACTCATGCACCCACTCACAGACGCACACAGACCCTTGTGCACCCAGTCACAGCCCCAGTCAGGCCCTCATGCACCCACTCACAGATCCATTCAGTTATGCACCCACTCACGACCCACTCAAACTCAAACCCGCACATACACTGATGCACCCACCAAAACAATGATGTATGCACTCTCACACCCAGACAGACACTCTCACAGTCACTCTTACCACCAGATACACCCTCTCACACGTATTCTTACACCCAGAGAGGCCGTGGACAACTCCCACTGTGCACAGACAAAGGGCCGTGAGCAGCATGGGGTTGGGTGGTTAGACAGCATCCAATGCGCATGGGTGAAGGCTGTGTATTTTGCAAGTTTGTTTGCTCATAGGGGGTTGGCCTCAGGGCCTAGCCTGCACCAACCACCGCTGGTCACTGGCGAAGGCCATGTGCGGCAGTGGTTGGAATAATGTATAGTAATAAAAAATTGTATATGTTAAAAAAAACATAGAAATTCACTGAAAAAATCCAAAAGTCACAGGGACGTTAGAGTTAGGAAATACAATTAAAAAAAACATTGAAATTCCCTTCAAAAAATAAAGTTTATAGGGATGTTATAGTTACGGACACATTTTAAACGTACAAATCCATAGAAATTTACCAGTTATAGTTAGCTCAAGTTATTATAACTCGTGCTCTAAGGTAACTATATCTCGCACCCTCGCCATGCATTGCTAATTACCCCACAAATACTGCACTCATGACATCTTTGATAAAATCATTGATAATATCAATGCAATATTTGCAGTAAAATTTTTGACAAAAAAACTGTGCATGGCGAGGGCGCGAGTTAAAGTTACCTTAGAGCACAAGTTATAATAACTTGAGCTAACTCTAACTATAGCAGCTCCCTCTCTGTGACAGCAATGCTTTCTCCTGCAGGAGGCGGGGAGCCAGCAGGGATCATGAAGGCCTCCAGGCTCCCCCCTACGATCCTCAACATTGTGACTCAGTGCCCTGTGGGGAACACAGGTCACATGCCCAGACCCCGGGAGATGGGTTCCTCAGGCAGTTCATCTTTGTGCACAACACATGGTACAGGGAGCGGAAAGGGAGTTCCTTTCCCCCAAGCCATTGCCTTAGGGGTGCTATCGCCCCAGTTACTTAACCTTGGTGATTCCTGGGCATTATTTCGCCCCCCCCCCTTTGTTGGAGGGCCAGTGCAGGCCTGGGGGGGCAGAGATGGCGGGCCCCAGGAGGGGCCTGTTTTCCACAACATAGAGGGTGCAGACTGCCCCTCTCCCCCAGGAGCACCACGTGGCCCCCGTTTCACACATAGGAGCACCGGGGGCCCCACATTCCTCTTCTAGGCACCAGTAGTGCCCTTTTCCACCAAATAAGGTATTTTTTGGGACAATGGGAGGGAGGTATGCTCCAGGGTTGTTTTTATAATAATATATATTGACTATATGTTTCTATTATGGGCATGGTAGGCTGATGTATGTTTATTTGCTCATGAATTGCCATGTACTTTTGTAATGTTCCTTTTATGGGCATATAGGATATTTTTGTGACAAGTGCATACATTATTTACTGAGATTCCTTACTACTGCTTATGTTGCAGAATCCTGAGTACTTACGTGTTCTAATGTGGCAACTGCTTATTCTTGCAGAGTATTAGTAACTTGTGTAACATTCTGACAACTGCTAAGGTAGCAGGATATTACTGATGTGTAATGTTTGGTCTAATTATGTTTTGTGCAATACAGTTTATTTTCATATAACTTGGTGTTGTGTTTCCTTTGTGGTGGGGATAGTGCATCACGTGTGTTGCGTGTGTTGTGCAAAAGCTTTACACATTGCCTCCCGGTTAGGCCTGACTGCTCGTGCCAAGCTACCAAGGGGGTGAGCAGGGGTTATCTTGGACATGTAACTCCATTGCCCTGACTAGAGTGGGAGGGTTCTTCCTGGCTTAGGTGCATACCCTAGTCAACCAGAAACCCCATTTCTAACAGTAGGCCTCTAGCCATGCCCAAGCCTCTCCTGGGTCATTGCAAAAGAAAGCTTTGCTGGCCAACAAGATTTTGAGCATGCCAGAAACAGCAATAAATACTGTAGGCCCTCCTCTTGCAACGCCTGCTTCACTCCCAAAAAGGAAGCTTTCTGAGGCTGAACTGCAGCAGTGAAGTTTGGTGTGTGACATTTGTGTGATGATTTTTTTTTTTTTAGTTGAATGTTTAAGATTTGTATTTTTCTTTTATATAAGCATCTTGCATATATCTAAAAAGGTGCATGAAGATGGATTTATAGACCTTGTATAAGTCTAAAAATCATAAATTTATAATTTGGTATATAATTATTTTTTTGTCTGAGGATTTGTTCATTTTTCCAGCAGTAGATGGCTGATAGTGGGAAATTGTACTCATAATATGTGCTGCCCCAACTGTACACATGCCAGTCCAACATGCCCCCCCTTGTTGTATCAGTCAATGGATTAGCGGTGCAACTTTCCTCCTCTGAGTGTTCAATTATAACATTTCTAGTCAATCATGGCCCCCTGGATTGGTGTAAGATATATTTATTTACTTTGGTTCTTAAGCAGTGTAGTCTTTTTTCATCCTTTGAGGAATGCATTACATAATTTCCAGTTTTCACGTAGAACCAGGATGGCATTCACTATGGTTGACTTCCCTACAGAGATGAACCTCAGTCGGTCAATAGCCTCCTCAGTGAGGAGAGGAGGGCTGACTGGGGCAGAGCCTGAGGTTCCTGAGGCAAAGGAGATGCCCACCGTCCTGGGTGAGAGGGCACGGGCAACTGCGTGGGAGGCTACTGGGAGGGCGGTGCTGCTACGGGGGTGGCAGAAGATATTGTAGCTGGGGTGGTCCCATAGGGGTCTACGATGACCATGGAGTTTCCATCGGAGGAGAAATCTGAGTCAGAAGTCATTGCTCCAGTCTCCCCCGTAGTGCTCCCCTCGCCCTCCAACCCACTGGTCCCATCGGCGTCTGTGCTCTCTGCCTCCTGGGTCCCGTGGGCTGCAGTTCCCCCACTCACCGGCTCCTTTGCCAGATGATGCTAATGCACACAAGGACAGGATGAGAAAAGGATTAAGGGTGGGGGAGAAAAAAAGGAGCATAGGGTCACTCACAGCAACAACAGCAAATATGGCATACATATCACAATCGCTCACTGGGGCTAACACTGTCCAGTATGGACCACAACGACAAACCATTACCTGGGTACAACAGCAGTAAAGAACCCAAACACTACCATCTGCACACCAACTGGGACTCACTAAGCCATGTCTGCAGTGGTATGCTAGCTACTTACCAATACCAAATATACATACCACCCTACATTGCTAAAAAGGACCCCACAAGAATAGGTAAAACGGCATATTGGGGCATCCACTGATTAGAACATTACACCCAAACCCCATGGCAGGAAACAAAAATAAATACCACACATTCTGTACTTATCCCCTTGTGGCTGCTGTGCTGTCCTCAAGCGCCCATTAAAATCAGGATTGGCCACCGCCAGTATGCGGGCCATTGGGGGGTCAGGGTCCACAGGCAAACCCTCCCTCATTGGGAGGCCATCCCCAGCTAGGCCTCTGCTGTCTTTAGGGCCCATCGTCTCAGGTCATCCCACTGTTTCCTGCAGCGAGTGCTCCTCTGGCTATGGACCCCCAGGCTCCACACGTTCTTGGCGATGGCACGCCACAACTTTTTCTTCTGATAGACGCTGACCTGCATAGGGAACATAGACAGATGGAAACCATGAACTCAACACTCCATTCTAGAACAGAAATGGCTTACATACTGCATGCTTCCCACATTAAGCAAACACATGACCCATACCTCTACTTACACATTGCATGCAGCCAAAACAGCCCCCCAAAAAACATACTGGCAGCACACACATACATCTTCATGCAGCCATGTTGCATCCAACATACCCATGATGTACTCACCTGTTGGGCTGGAGGCCTATACAACTGCCCATACAGGGCTAGGACCCTATCCACAAACTTCTCCAACTCCTCCGATGTGAAGGCTGGGGCCCATTCCCCTGTAGCACTGGCCATCGCAGGTTCCAGACATAGGACACAGCAGGACACGCCATGGAGGTGTTGAACCGTAGAGTCAGGAATCAATTGAAGTGGTACAGAGAAACTGGCGGTCACATCCGCAGTGGTGAACACCATCACTGCCGGCGTTGATCATCATTGGTTCCTGTGCTCAAAAGAGAGCTCTATGTTAGCCAATGAGGAGTTGCACAGTGGTGCAGACTGCCTTCCGCCATAAAGCCAAACGAGGGCGGAGTGAGGACACTTCCACCTGTCCCTGCATACAAGACAGGCGGTTGTCATTTCCTAATGCTGTTAATTATGTTGGACAATTAAATGTGCATCATAGGTATTGATTGTACACACCAAGACAATTCAAGTCTGCTACATAAATAAATGCTCTGTGTACTGTGACATTGTGTGTCCATACTTCCTGTAGTCACACACATCTCATGTTTGGTTTACTTAGATACCTACCACTGTGGAGGAGGAGGCAAGCACCCTTGTACAGACCCGTAGTGGACTTGGCTACACTGGAGGACCGGCACATCATACTCACCTATTGTCTGGACAGGGCCACAATTACTGAGCCAGATCTGATTCCTGCTATCCTAAGCACCACAGTAATACCCCTTGCAGTTCAGGGTCTGTCAGTGCTCCACTTCCTGACAAGTGGTTCATTCCAGGTGACAGTGGGCTTGGCTGCAGGAATGTCTCAGCCAATGTTTCCAATTGTGCTCAGAAGAGTTTTTGCTGCCTTGCTCAAACACATTAGCAGCTACCTTCATTCCCCCGGAGTGAAGATTTGCCCACTGTAAAGGCTGGATTCTACGCCATGGGACACATACCACATGAAATTGTGGCCATATTGGCTTGGTCCCTCCCAGGGCAAATGAGCAGGTCTACAGGAATAGGAAGAGTTACCACTCTCTAAATGTCCAGATGGTGTGCCTTGCTGATCAGTACATCTCCCACGTCACTGCCAAGTTTCCTTGATCTGTGCATGATGCCTATGTATTGAGGAATAGCAGCGTCCCATGGGTGATGGCATGACTACAGAGACACAGAGTGTGGTTCTTAGGTGAGCTTGAGTCTTCACACAATGTTTGTCGGTGTATGCCAACTGGAGTTGTATTCCATGCCATTATACATGTGTAATGTGTGTCCCTCACTTGACTTGAGCTACCCAAACCTGTCCTGGCTGTTGACCCCAGTGAGGAATCCGAGGACAGGGGCAGAAAAGCGGTACAATGAAGCACATGGCCGTACCAGGGAGGTTGTTGAACGCACATTTGGTCTACTGAAATCCAAGTTCCGGTGCCTCCATTTAACAGGTGGATCCGTATGCTATGCCCCTAAGAAGGTCTGCCAAATAGTGGTGGCTTGCTGCATGCTGCTCAATTTGGCCCTCAGATGCCATTTGTCATAGCTGTAGGAGGAGGGGGGAGACAATGCACCTGTGGCAGCAGAGGACACTGAGAACAGTGATGAGGAGGAGGGGGAGGAGGATGTGGACAACGGGACACATATCATACAGCAGTACTTCCAATGACACTCAGGTAAGACTGTACTTATGTTCATATATCCATTTCAGTTAAGTGCTGTGTGCCTGCTGTGTTGTGCCAAGCAATACCTTTACCTTCCAATTGGCTGTCACTTTTGCTTTCCCCTTTTGCAGATCTGGTATGTCTACTTCATTACTTCCTTGGTCGCCTAGACATGGGTGTCAGGTTTTGTGTGGAAATTTTAACTGTGTCTGTAACACTGAACTTGATTAATGGACTCCATCCCTGCTGGGCCCAGCGGCCCTCAGCTTGACAGTGGGGTTCTGAGGTTGGTTACAGGGTTGGGAGTTTGAGGACACTTGAGGGTGCTTGCAGGACTCAGCATGGGGAAGCAAGATCCTATTCATATTACTCAAACATATATCAATTACACGTGCTCCTGGATTGTTCCATTAGTTCTTCTCGGCTGAGTCCCTCCATGACACAGGCGGAATATCTCAGCCGTACCACAACCCGCTCTTAATGAGCTTTGAACCTCAGGATTACCTCCCGCTCATCCCCCACATGGTGGCTGAACACGGCCACCCACACAGATGTGAGTTCCCTGAGCGGCACTATAATGGAAAATTTTGACCACAATCAGGGTACAGCTTTTAGCTGCTCAGCTGAATGGGAGGCCTTTAAGGTGGTTATACATGGACATTACCTTGGTCAGTCAGTGGGTTTGCGTTGGGAACTAGATGGAGGGTTGCGCAAGCTGGAAAAGAAGATAAAGCCTTTTTACCAGAGGTTAAAGCAGAGACCCACATACACATGTGAGGCTGACAGCTACAAAAGACTGCTATAAGGTAGCGCTAGAGTGACTGCCCTGTCACAATTACACAGAGTTTGTTCTTATGGCTCATGAATTAAAAGGGAAGGATGGAAGGCTACTTGCATGGCTCATTAATACAGAGTTGTGGAGTGCCCCATTACTAGTTTAGTTGCACTGGATGGCGCAGTGCTGTTCACCCCCACTTGTATTAATGAGGCCTTTTGGGATTATTATTGTGAGCTGTGTAGGTGTCCGAATCAAGTGCTGACTGTATTGATGGGGTCTTAGGGAGACGTGCAGAGATTTGGGGGGTCCCATGACACCTCAAGATATCAAAGATGTAATTAAAGCCACTGGCAAAACTCTGGGCCACCTATGACAGAAATTTATGCAGCCTACAGAGGACTCCTGGTGCCTAAATTGATAGAGATGTATACAGTGGCTTATGAGAAGAGAGTGTTGCCGGCATCAACCAGGGAGGCCCTACTGGTCCAGCTCCCTAAATCTAAAGACCCACGTGCAACACCAGTAGAATTAGGCCTCTTTCAATGCTTAACATGGACTTTAAAATACTGAACAAAATCCTTGCATCCCATTTGTTGCACCATATGCAACTGCTCATTAACCCTGACCAGAACAGGTTTAACCCAGCGCATAATACTTTCCTTATTCTCCGGACGTTATACCATGTATTGTATTACCCTGAAACGCTTTCTAACCCTGCTGCGGCGATTGTGTTTCTCAACCTTGAAAAGGCATTCAACACAGGCTGGTGGGACTTTTTAGAAGAGGTCATGCAGGTGATGGGCCTTGGGATTGCCTGGATTCAATAAATATGACTGCTTTACATTAATCCTATGGCCAGGGTGAGGACGGGTTCCACAGTATCGCAGCATTATGACGTTCATTGAGGTACACGCCACAGATGCCCATTGTCCCCCCTACTGTTTGCTTTGGTGATCGAGCCCTGGGTAGAAAACCTTAGGTTAGAATGCAGGGGCAGTGGCTTTGCAGTGGGCGGACGTGAACACATAGGGTCTCATTACGACCCTGGCAGTCCTGAGACCGCCAGAGCACCGACAGCGCCACAGTCAGACCACCAGCACCAGCACTTCTTGTCCGCTGGAGGAGCTGGTGGTCCTAATCTGCCAGGACAGTGCTGCCCTGCGGATTACGTGTTCCCTCTCTGCCGGCGATTACATTTGCAATTCAGGGGCCCACCAAGACAGCCCTGTCACGATTTTCAGAAAATCACGATGGATGCTGGTGCACCGTACGCACTGCAGCATTGCCGCCAGCTCTATTATGAGCCAGAGTCAAAGTTGTAGGCTGTTTCAGGCTGGACCAGTGGGCGGTAACTCTGTTTTTGCCCGTCGTCCCAGCAGGAAACTCTTAATGGGGCCCGCGGGAAGGGGACCGCACAGGTGGTAACCTGACTGCGGGAGTTTGACGGACGGCCTTTTCTGTCCACCAAACTCATAATGACCCACATAGTCTCCTTATATACTGACAACCTCCTCCTATACTTGGCAGATGGGATTTCAGATGCTGTGCACCAGATGCAGCTGTTGGAGGAGTTTGGTGCCCTCTCTGGCCTAAAGCTCAACCAAGGGAAAACATGCTTGTTCCCAGTGATCCCAGAACATATGCACCCTGAGGTGGTCCCACTGAGCTTAGAATGGGCATTGCAAATGTTCAAATATCTGGGAATTCAGATTTACCACCATCTGGGAGACATGGTGGAGAGTAATCAAGGTGGGGCCTTGAGATCTCTGAGGTCCTCTGTTCCCTTCTGAAGGCCCCTGATGAAGGTCTGAGTTGCCATTTCTAAAATAGTGATGTTTCTGAGGCTGCTGTACTATTTGACAAAGCTCCCGGTTATTTGTGCCGAGTGTCTTGTTCAAACAACTGGATTCCCTGCTTTAGGAGTTGATTTGGGATGGGGGTCACCACAGACTAGCCATGTCCATCCAAAGGCACCTGTCAAGTGTGGACAGGCTGGGGATGCTGGACTTTGAATTATACTATCTGGGAGCTCTGCTTTAATGGATGGCTCATTAATTGGTTGGCACGTATCAGGAGGAGCTGCACTACCTTTGGTCTGCCTCCCAGATAGTGAGCCTCTAGAACACTTCTCGGTTGCACAGCTGAGTGTTCGGACTGAGAGAGGAGTGGTGACAATGGAAGACTGCTTTCAGATGGGAGTTTTGATGCCTTTTGGGGAGCTAGCTGAGCTATATGATTTGCAATTGGGCCATTTCCTATCATACAAGGCTCTGGTTTGAATGTTTTAAGACCTATGGAACAGTGGTAAAGATGAGCTCCCCACACATGAAATCTTTCAACTCCTGGTGATGATGGGATTGGCCCGACATTTAGTGACCTTATAGAGTTCTTAATGAGATAGTACGACACACACAGGCTATACTTCAAGGAAGATAGGAAGAGGCAAAGGTCAGGGAGTTCATGGGTATGGAGTGGTCTCATATATTAGAGTACCCACATAAAGTGCCCCATAACATTTGTTTGAAATCTACCCAGTTGAATTATGTCCACATGACCTACCTTACATGGCGAGGGCTCCAGTCCATGTATGGTGGGGTACTTAGAAGTTGCCCACAGTGTGTGCAGCTCGAAGCTGACTTATGGGAAATAACTTGGGGCTGTTTGCATTTGCAGAAGTTTTGGGGGGTGGTGTTAGAGATAGTAAACACCACTCTTGGTTGTCCACTGTGTGCTCTCTGAAAGAGTGCTTGTTGGGGAAATTCCCAAGAACAGGAAAGTGGGTAACAGATTTCTAGATCTGGCTCTTGTGCTGGCTTGGCGTAGGTTTGTGATGACTTGGAAGTCTAGGGCTGGGACAAAAGGGGGAGTATGGGCCAAAGATTTGTCCACATGGGCAGTGGCAGAGGAGAGAGTGCTGCAGTAGGAGGAGGTTTGTGGGGTGCACAGACGCCCCATAGCAGGATAGTGGTCTGGGGTGCTGCAACATTGGGAGAACCCCACTGGGGGGATGGGGGTGTAGCAGGATTCACATGGAGGGGATGACTCTGATGCAGGTGGCAGTGAGTGTGAGTGGTAGTATAGGGAGTGGAGATTAGCATCGGGGTCTCAGCATGGCCACCTGGCCTTCCCCCCCTCTCTTCTTCCTTTTCTTCCTCCTCTCTCTACTCACCCTCTGGCTCCCTCCCCAATTTTTGAATGCCCCTTGTGGCTTGGACCACCTTCCATGTAGGTGTGGTCGAAGCCTGGGAGTGAGATTGTCCTTGTTGAACTCCTGTTGACTGTGGGTCCAGGGTCTGCTCCCCCGCCTCGCATTTATGCTTACTTGCAGCCGCATGCGGCATCCCCCCAGAGACAATTAGTTGGACAGAGTGTGTTGTTTTTCAGTTTCACTCGCCCCCTTTTGAGGCAAGCTGGCTTTCAATTGGTATTGTTATAGTGTGATATTTGAGACAGACTCTTTACTCCTGCAACTGTGGTGCGGTGAAAGGATCTATGAAGAAGGCCCTGAACTACCATTGCTTTCATTGATTGGGCTGAATGATTGAATGATTGAATTATAATTTTGTTTTTACACAGCCTATCCTCACTCATGCCCTTCTGCATTGTTTTTGGCTTCTATTTTCTAAGATGATACCCTAGATGTCTGTGGGACAGTTTCTTATGGATTACAACTAACTGTTGTATTTAATTACACTGAATGTATTGTTTAAAAATGCCAATAAACATAGCTTAAAACAGAATCAGTTAAAATATAAAGTGGTCACCACCTCTTTATTCTTCTTGGGAAGATTGACTTCCACTAGTATCGTGAACATCACAAAGAAACAAAGGAAGAAACAAGGTATCCTCTCTGGTGTACCATACCTACAAATACCCTAAATGTAAGACCAACTATTCATCTTGGTTAAGGCCAATGGAAATTGTGGTGTTATGCTCAATATTATAGCGCACCTCCAACCTTCTTAATTCTAAGGTTCTGTTCCCTCCCTCTGAAATTAGGTGGTATCTATTCAGGGCTGCAATTTGTAAATATCTAATGTCACTGGAATGGTAATTTTTTAAATGCCTGTCCTTATGTATCATGCTGCCTATATAGTATTTCTCACAAGGACATTCCAAGCTGTAATTACAGAAATCAGAGTTACAGGAAAGAATTTTCCAACTAACAAACTCTTTTTCTTTAGATGGAAACAATTTCCTTTGTATCATGGTTGCTATATTTGCATGCTCTGTATCTGGTACATCTAATAAAACCTGGTAGTAGACATTGTTTTTTTGTTGGTGGTCTCTGTTAGAATCGTGTTTTTACAGGATACCTTCCTAAAGGATTTATTTTTCCTGAATGTTATTTGTGGATGGTTCACCAAGTATTTCGAGAGGGCCTCACCTGTCTGTAAGGTGGGCCAATGGTTTTGGCGAATTTCCCTCACATCCTGGGATTTATTATTATATGTTGTGATGAATCTGATTATATTAGATCCCTTCTTGATTTTATTCCCAGGCATTAGTAAGTTGTCTCTTTCCATTGTCTCTACTCTCTTTATTGTTTTTTGTGTCCCATGCATGGCCAACCCCCTCTCTTGAAACCTCCTGGTCATGACTTGCTTTTTAGCCTGAAATGTTGTCTCGTTAATGCTATTTCGTCTTGCTCTTCAAAGTTTCCTATAAGGGCTCTTGGAAATGAGAATTTTTGGATCGTATTGGAAGCACACAGAAGGTTATTGCCTTCCAGAATAATTTGGTTTCCATGTTTGGTTTTGTTAACACCAATTTGTTACAACGACCTGTTCTCCCACCAGCACATGTAAAGTTGAAGTTACAAAAAACAAACTTAAAACTATATGATTCAGAATGGTAAGAGGAATAGCCTTGTGCATGTTTCCAGTAGCCATCCAAAAAATCTCATTTCCAATATCCCTTATGGGGAACTTCAAATTGCAAATCTAAAAAATCTATTGCTTGTCTATCCATATGACTTGTAAAACTCAAATTAAGGTAATTGTTATTAAGTGATTGTACAAAAGTTTATGCCAACTGTATGAAGTCATTCCAGATGATGAAATTGTTGTCTATATATCAGACCAAGAGCACTACATTTTCCTCAAATAAGTGGATGCTACTGACAGCCTGCTGATGGGGACCTGTTTCAGCCCCAGCTATGCAGGACTCTGCATGGGCTGGAGGGAGCTACAGGTCACTGTTACAGACTGAGTCATATAAAACATAACTGCTATTGTATGATACCATATGTTAACCTTCTTGTAGATTTAAAAATTAATGTAACTAATTTTGTAAAAAATATTTACATTGATTTAAATAATTCTATGCATAACTTTTAATAATTTTACTACTTAAAATATAAATATTGTACTTTAGGGGAGAGTTCTTTTTTTATTTACATTTTAATTAAAATGATTTAAATGTAGTTTAATATAATCAAAATAATGAAATATGTATTTAAAAATCAATTTAATAATGCTGTAGCATTTTCTATTTTGCTGTACATTTTAAATAAATATTTTACATTCATGTACATGAATACTTAAATAAAAAATATCCTTACTAATTTTTATTAGGTTTTATACATGTTTAACCTTCTCCCTATACATTACCATGGGGAGATTGGCACCCCATTAAAAGAGACTTCAGCCTTTGTATGTAAACATACAAGAGTAATTTTACACTCTTAAATTAGGGCCCTTTATCCTGAATTGAGAAGGCTGAGAGGGGACATGTTAGTCTAAACTTTTAAGTAACATTACACTCCTAAATGGTGAACAATCAAAGTAGTAAAGTCATTCAAAGGTGTAAAAGTAAATTTATTTGTAGTAAATCTACATGTGTAGATATACATTTGTGAATGGGGCCCTAATTGTTAGGATGTTTAGTTTTGGGAAATACTCTCTTACACTTTGAACTGTAAGATGTTGGTTACACCGACTTAGAGTTCAGGTATACCCATTCACAATTCCAGGCATGTTTCTGTATGACAGCACACTAAAGCAGGGACGGCCCCTCACAAGAGTGAAGGAGCGTTGCCCCACTACAAAAATGCCTCAAAATACCTCAGAGCTGAAAAACAAAACGGTAATACTTTGTTTATTACTATTTTATTTTTCAGTACCCCGTCCTGAACCGAGGGTCAGGGTGGGACAGGGCAATAGCTGCTGAGTCACCACAGCAGGAAGTTGTGCACAAGTGTGAATGTCCCTTTGGCCGGCCGTATTGCAACTGCCAACCAGACATATGCACTTTAATCATCTCTAACCCAGCTGTCTTAAGACAGCTGGGTTAGAGAAAGCACAGGCCTCCAGCGCTCTGGTGAGCGCTGAGGGAGCCCACTCCCACCAATCCTGATGCTGGTTTCATGCTGGTTACCAATCAGGATTTGGTAGGGCTTTCTCCTGGTCCTGCGTTTAAGCCACAACAAGAGGAGGTTGCCATTAGGAAAAGGTAAACCTGTCGCAGGCGGGTAGGTGCCTTGTCTTTTTTTAAAATAAAATTATTATTATTGTAGCCCCCCCACCGTAAATAGAAACCAGCCGCCACTGCACTTAAGATATATCTCATCTCGCCTTGTAGGAATTCAGTATATTTTACAAACCTCATTGAACAGCTGAGTGACTATAGACAAGTGATGGAGTACTGTTTTTCCATTTTCTCTCTTATCCTACTCTTGATTTCCAACATCTGTCAGTGACCGTCACAATGCCTTACATGTGCTCATTGCTGTGTGTAGTGAGAGGTAGAAAAGAGCACTGCTCCCATTGCAAACCGGACACCAATTATACGATGTAAATATTTCACAGAAAGCCTTCAAGACTAATCTGAGACCAGGAGAGGGAAACAGAAAAGAGCTTTGTGGTCACAAATCCTACGAATCACAAAATTGCAGACTTTGTGGCTAAAAAACACAAAATCATAAAGTATCAATGTTACACTACATATGCAATGATGGGCCAGATGTACTAAGCATTTTTCTGTGGACAAACAGCCCGATTCACAGAATCGGACCATTTGCCCACAGAAAAAAGCATTTTTGGATGTATAAATGCTATTTTGCAGGTATCTATTGCCGACTCGAAAAATAGGTTTGAATTCGCTTTTAGGAAGGGCATGCCAAGGGCGTCCCTTCCTAATAGCGAGTTGCAGTGATATGTAAGATTGTTTTGCGACCGTGAATGCAATCGCAAAACAATTGCAATTATCATCAACTTCAAGTTGGTGCTAACCCATTTGCAAACCTTGTGAATGGGGGTGCAAACATTTTTCAAGAGCAGGCAGTGGTTCCACAGACCACTGCCTAATCTTAAGAAATGAAAAGAAAACTTTTCACTTTTTGTAATGCAGCCCTTTTTCCTTTAAGGAAAACGAGCTGCATTACAAGGAAAACGGGCTGCATTACAAAAAATAGATATACTTTTTTAGAAGCAAACACAGACATGGTGGTCTGCTGTCCCCAGCAGACCACCATCCCTGTAATTGTAGCCATTCACAATGGGTCTCAAATTGCGACCTGCCTCATGAATATTGATGAGGCAGGTCCATTTGCGACCCTAAGCCAATCACTAACATCACTAACAGTGCCAATCTCAGTTTGCAATTTCCTAATGGCGAATTGCTAAGATTCGTTATTAGGAAAGCACGTTTTTGGTACACCTGGCCCATTGACTTTGTGACTCTATACGAATTTTTAGGATACTGGGGGCATGAAATGGCTGTCCATGCTTCCTAGCAATTCCAAATTGAATGTATCAATGGTTTGCAAAATCAAATGCAGCAACAAACCATTGATTGAATGTGATGACGCAGAAAAGAGGGTCCAACATATATTCATACATATCATGTAATCAAAAGCATATATTGTAGTGTGATTTTAGTAAAGAAAATAATGTACGAGGGAAATTGTGCCCTCGGGGTAGTTCGCCATCATTGTAAACGAGCTTTATTAATCATGAAGTATTGAAAATTGTGGTAATCCGTCATAACTGCAAATGTATGCCATGATTTCTTAGTTGAAACTGTTTCGCTTAGCTTAAATTTAGTAGAGGCTTTGGCCTAGTTGCCTGGTCTCAAATTCTAACTGCATGGCTTTTTCCTTGAACTAATGAAACATATATTCTTGCTTGAAGTTGTATTTTTCCAGTAGAGATGACTAATACACTTATCTCCAAGGTTTCGTACTAGGCCGGTTTCATCCCCTTTGATACAAGGTCAGTCTCTGCAGGTGCGGACAATGAAGGTACAGATAGTAAAATAATTGGCAAACCATGTTACAACTTGTGTTCCAAGGCTCCAAGGACAGTGTATGCATAAATGAGAGCTAGTAAAAAGACAATTTTCATTGGACAATTTGAAGCCAACCTATGAACCCTCATAAGACCCTGCAGAATTTGGAATGATCCTTACTTAAACCCACTGGACAAAGAGAAGTCAGCCATTTTCCTTGATGCCAGTTTGAAGCCAGATGCCAGACTCCATTTTGGACGATACCTGATGCCCTTTTCTCTATCTGAGAGAAAGAGACTTTAAGAATTCTCACCCTAGAGACTTTAACTTTGATTTGCCCCGTCTTGCCCATGAAGTAACTTTGCCCCATCCTCCTTGCCGCTGCAAGGAAGCTTGCCCTTAACTTTGCCCCTTTGAAACCTGCCCCATACTGATCGAACCGGTACCTGAGGGACGAAGTCTTTTCTTGAATGCTGTTTGTATTTGGTAAATATGAAAGGATAAATGTATTATGCATTGTGTTTTCCTTTTAGGTACCAACTGCTATTTTGATAGGGCCCAAGCTAGAAGTTTTCCAAATTTGTGTTGACTAAATTCGTTTTGCATGAAGTCCCACATGCCAATGCTAATTAGAGGTTAGTTGAGGTATTCATTCGATGCATCATGCTAATTTGAAATCTTGTTATGCTGACCAATGTATGAAATTAGTCAAATACAGTTAGTCATATTAATAATTTGCATTGCGATAACTGAGTGTATCATTATCCAGATTTTGCGTAGATTGCGTTTCTTCCGCCGTTATGGACAGCCAGTAATGTTCATCTACATATATCATTTGGTTTTGAGACTTATATATATCGTGTTAGCTTTGTTAATATAGGGAAGTAAATTCACTAACTTTTAATAAACTGGTGTGGTTATTCATGACTGAAAGGTCATGGTGCGCCGAGATACCAACTGTTATTGATTTCTGATGTGTTATATTGATCTATTAATTGAGTATTGATTACCGATTACAATAGTTATTGATTATTGATCTGAGTGACCCGACTATTCTAGGATGAGGAGAGCCCGACTTGGTTAAAAGATTCACCGACCTCCAACGTGTCCAGATACAGGTAATTTATAAGGGCTGGACGCGTTATCAGTAGATGGTAGCAGAGATTGATGGTTTAGCCCTTTGGGACCCCATCCGAGCAATAGACGGAGTTAAGTTAGAATTTTCCTTTATGAAACAAGTTGAAGGGATGATGATGCCCTAAGTCCCCAATGACTTTCCCGGGATCTCGGAGCTTGCGAATGGAGGACATGGAGGTGTGAGAATGTTTTTGCCGTTTCTAGTGACGGTATGAGTGAAGTTAGGGTTTCGCGCTTGCACAGCTTATTGACGCAGATTAATTGAGAAGTTTGTGAGGATTTTAGGGGGGTTAAAAGATATTAGAGGAGTGTTACTCCAAAGTGTGAGAGTAGGGAAGTCGTCGAACTTCACGTGTGTGTGGCGCTTTGTGCAGAAAAATTGTCCACGTGGTTGTTGATGTTGAGACGGGCCCTGCGAGGTCAAGAGACTCCGGAGTATGTTGAAAAGTGTATGAGACACTTGTTTGATGTTGTGATCTGGTCGGTTTAATAGGTTGATCGGGCGTGGTCAACGTGTCGGCATGAATTTTGAGGAATGAAAGAAAATTTTCGACTTTGAGATTTGACGAATTCTAAAGTGCACTAGAATAGTTCATTGATCGGTCGAGAGTAAAGTTTGCGGGTCAAATTTTGCTTGCGAAAGCGGGAAACCGAGAAAGATGGAATAACTGCTGAGGCTAGTGAAAAATCCCTAAGGTTTCTGAAGCGATTGTATTACCTTTCCTGTAGTAAACCGACAGATCTGTTTTATTCTTTTGGTTAAGTGCTTGCGTTATATTGCAGAAATTAGTTTATGAGTGAAGCCGAATGAAAAGAGGACAAGCCGCAGGACTTTGTCAGCCGCAGTGTGTGAGTGTGACGTCACTGGGAGCCGCGCTGGGATAGGTTGGTTGATGAGAAGGGTCGCGCACGGATTGGACACAGTCCGTGAAGCGCAATTGGTAGGATAAAGGCAAGCGAAGAGTATTCCGGGAATCAAAGTCACTTATTGATTACATTTTAGGAAAAACAAAAGACGGAAAGATGAAATTTTTCAAAGCATTTAAGAGTGCCATGAGGGGAGATGTTTATATTAAAGCAAATGTAGGAGAAGAAACACCGCCTGAGGGTACACCAGCTTACATTGTCATTGAAGAAAAGGGTGTAGCACCATGTCTTTGGTTAAAACAATGGTGTAAATTAACAGAGAAGCATGGAAGTGTAGCGTTCCCTATCCATGGGTCGTTTAATCTAAGGGTTTTAGAAAATCTGAGATTTGCGCTATACGACATGAAAGTACCTCCAAGACCAGCACAGTTTGAGGCACTAGCAATTTGGGAGCTAATAGCTAGAAACCAACAACAAAAGAAGTTCGAGACCAGAATAAGAAAAGTAGAAAAGACACTAGCGGATGCTAGATGGGATAGCACACAAAAGGTTTGGAGATCAGACATATTGCAGGGGATTAAATTGTTTCCAGCAATTACTGATGAAACGGAGACGGAAGGAAGGAAAGCCACCTATAAGACAAACAGGAGTCAGTCCAGAGATAGAGAGAACAATAGAAACTCGAAAAGGGGAGACGAATCAGACGATGAGGAGTTCATTATACAATTGCTGAATGATCGCCCACCACCATACGTGGAAAGCGAAAAAGGCTCAAGCATTAGTACTGCCCCTCCAGAACCAGTACAGAGTAATGTAACACCAAATTTGAGAATATCTCAGAGGCCGAGCAGCTCCGACATGCCTTTCTCACCACAAATACCACAGATTCAGAGAATATACCCAGACGTGCCTAATTTGAAGCCTGCTGATAATTATCAGCCACAGGTTCAAAGGCACTGCTGTGATGAGCATAACATGGGAATGACTTCTGATTCAATGGCGCAGGGAGGACAAAACTATCAGAGAACGACATTGATTCAAGCCGAATCAACACAGTTTTTGATGCCTCAAAAACAGGCACAAGAAGGGCTGAAGTATACTCGAGTGACGGAGAGCCAGTTAGGTATGCCAGCAATGATGAACCATAATGTGGGGATTAACATGCCACAAAATTCGGGGAACAGACAGAATCCAGACGGGATATCTCTGCCTATTACTGTAGGTCCACCAGTACCACTGTACATACAAGGAGACCCAAACGTATGCGAACAAGGGGTAGTAATGACACAGAGTGGGACAGGGAGAAGATGCATAGAGACCACTCCAGAAACAACTCCAATAGCGGCACTGCCAAATGGATCTGGGTCCTTGTCGGAATTCAGTCCAATTCCAATTTGTGCTCCGTCGACCGTGGTAAGGTCACATCCACCACTATTAGTACCGTTAACCTCAGAAACTGAAACATTACAGAAGCCATCAGTAGCAGTTGATGTAACTGCTACCCTGATGGGACTGAACGCGCAACAGTTAACACAATGGTTCAACAGCCTGAACTCCACACAGAGTACATCCAGCGGGAAGGGAGAAGAATACCTGAATAAAATAAGGTTGGGTATGGAGGCCGCAGCAGCAGCAGGGAAATGCTATGTTTCAGCCGCAGATGAGAGGTAGAGGCCGAGGAGGTTTTGTGAATAATGTTCCTGATTTGAATACCGTTATGGTTCCAAACGGTATACAGGCAATGAAGAAGGTGATGCCATGCCACACGTGTGGAATTGCCGGGCATTGGAAACGGGAGTGCCCGATGATGGTGCAGGAAGGTGTAGATCAGCAAAACAATGATGTCAATGCATTTCAGACCATGAGAGGACAAAAATTGAGAGGTCCGAACCCAAATATACAAAACAATATAAACCAGATGCAGGGTTTACAACCCATGCAACCGCAACAGGTGCAAATGCCCCGTGTGCAAATGGCACAATTGCAGCCAATGCAACAGCAGTTTCCTATGGTACCTAATCAGCAAATGCAAATACCCTTAGCACCAATGAATCAGCAGCAAGCAATGCTTCCTCAACAGGTCACGGGTTAAGGAATGAATCAAAGTGACACAGTGCACCAATTCCCCTTAAATAGTGAGAATGGAATAAACGATGCATGGGAGAGTGAAAGTTCAGATGAGGAAGGAAATTGTATGCTTGCAGCATCTTTGGAAGTCGATCAAAAGAGTCCGTATGTGGAGGGAAGAGTTATGGGTCATCACGTTTCATTCTTGGTTGACACAGGAGCTACACGTTCCACTGTCAGGAGCATTGAAGTACCAAATTTGCCACTTTCAGGGAGAACAGTTCAAGTAGTGGGAGTAGCAAACAGGTACCTGACGAACCCAATCACAGATCCAGTTCAAGTCAGAATTGGTAACTATCAAGGGTCACATAAATTTGTGGTGTGTGACTCAAGCCCGATATCACTATTAGGGAGAGACCTATTGTGCAAATTGGGATGTTCGATTATGTGTTCAAATGATGGAATTAAAATTCAGACAAACAGTGATGGGGAAGAAGAGGACAGTGTAGGAGGGGACGAAGTGGAAACTGTCGATGAAGAGTATCCCCTGATTACTCTTTATCCAATGATCACTGAAGTAGACATTCCTGCTGAGTTACAAGAAAAAGTCGGAAAGGAAGTGTGGGATATGACAGGGAAAGAGGTGGGATTGGTGAAAGGAGTGGAACCAGTGAAAGTGACTGTAAAACCCAATGTAACCTTTCCCCAGACCCCACAGTACCATATGGCGCAAGACACCCTCATAAAAGTCGCACAACTCATTGATGAGCTTGTAAAGCAGGGAGTACTGAAAGAAGTGTTAAGCAGCCCATGTAATTCGCCAATCATGGGACTAATAAAGCCAAGTGGAAAGGTCCGAATTGTTCAGGATTTGAGGAAAATAAATGACATAATAATAAAATGTTGCCCTGTAGTACCAAATCCAGCTGTGATAATGTTTCAAGTCCCTTGTGATGCTGAATGGTTCTCAGTCATCGACTTGTCACAAGCATTCTTTTCGGTGCCTCTTCATGAGGACAGCCAATTTCTCTTTTGTTTTAAATTCCTAGACAGAGTCTACAGTTGGTGTCGAATTCCTCAAGGGTTTTCGGAGTCACCATCAATTATCAATCAGATTCTAAAGAAAGATTTGGAAGCGTTGGAGTTGCCATTTGAGTCAACCCTAGTGCAATACATTGATGATTTGTTGATTGCATCCAAGACCGAAAGTGACTGCACAGCTGACACCATTGCCCTACTGAACCATTTGGGAAGGAATGGACACAAGGTGTCCCCTTCAAAATTACAGTTCTGCCAGAGGAAAGTGAAATATTTGGGCCACCAAATAGAGAAAGGGTCACGAAGAATTATGAAGGAAAGAATAACAAGTGTACTTCAAATGAGTCCCCCAAAGACGAGGAGGGAGGTGAGGAAGTTTTTGGGAATGGTGAGCTACTGTCGCCAATGGATTCCCAATTTCTCAACCCTAGCAAAACCTTTACTGAAACTGACCCAGAAAGATGCGCTGGATGAAATAGAGCTGAAAAGAGATGAGATGGATGCTTTTATTGAATTGAAAGAATGCATGTGCAGGGCTCCAGCTTTAGGTATGCCTGATTACACGAAGCCTTTCACATTGTTTTGTCATGAACGTGATGCATGTTCCTTGTCTGTCTTGACCCAAGCCCATGGTGGCATAAACAGACCAGTAGCATATTTTTCAGCTACTTTGGATCCGGTCGCAGCAGCACTGCCAGGGTGCCTGCGTGCCGTAGCCGCAGTTGGTATCAGCCTCACTCAGAGTGAAGGGATAGTGATGGGACACCCTTTAACAGTCATGGTCCCTCACTCAGTCGAGATACTTTTGACACGTTCCCGAACGCAGCACATGACTGGTGCTAGACTAACAAGGTCTGAAACAATAATTCTGGGATCGCCTAATGTGCAGCTGAAAAGGTGCACTACGTTGAACCCGGCAACCTTGTTTCCCAGTGAAAATGCCGAAATTGAGAACGCTGAAGACATCGAGCACGACTGCCTTCAGGTGACTGAATTTTGCACCAAACCAAGACCTGATATCAAAGATACCCAATTGAAAGAAAATGATCAAGTTATTTTTGTTGATGGTTCATGTTTGAGAGATGCACTGGGAATATTGAAAGCAGGATATGCTGTATGTACTGTAACAGGTGTTCTGGAAGCATCTTGGCTTCAAGGAGTTTACTCCGCACAAGTAGCAGAATTGGTAGCCCTCACTAGAGCTTGGCAACTTTCCGCATTAATGAAAGTCACCATTTACACTGACAGTCAGTATGGATTTGGAATAGTGCATGATTTTGGACAATTGTGGTCACAGAGAGGCTTCATGACCTCTTCAGGATCACCAGTGAAAAATGGTGAAAGAATAAGAGAATTGTTACATGCCATCCAGTTACCAGGAGAAGTAGCAGTGGTAAAATGCAGTGCACACTCGAAGGGACAAGACTATGTTTCTCTGGGAAATGGATATGCGGATCAAGTCGCAAGATTTTGCGCATTGAACTGTATATTGCTCAGGGATGAATGGAACTTGATAAATGAGCCCGAACTTGAACAGAGCGAAGTCTTTGCTCTAAAGGTTGTGGATACAATGGATGAATTGAAGTCCTTACAGAATGATGTCAGTGAGGATGAGAAACTCTCATGGACCAAATTGCAGTGTGTAAAGAGACTAGATGAATTGTGGGTTTCAAGTGAAGGGAAGTTTGTTCTGCCAAACAGTCTTTTGACACAGTTAGCCAGATTTTACCATGGACAAGCCCATCTTGGGAGGGATGCCATGATTAGACTGTTTAAAACTGATTGGTTTAACCCCAAATTCCGTCAATTTGCTGAAGCAGTTTGCCATCGTTGCGTCATTTGCCAACAGATGAACGCAGGGAAGGGAACCGTAGTAAACTTGAGCCATATTGGAAGAGCAGGGGGTCCCTTCAGCAGGATGCAAATGGACTTCATTGAGATGCCTGTGCATGGAGGCTTGAAGTATGTGTTGGTGGTTGTGTGCATTTTTAGTCACTGGATCGAAGCATGCCCTACACGCAGAAATGACAGTCTCACAGTTGCAAAGTTGCTCTTGAGAGAGCTAATACCACGTTTCGGATTCCCGATCTCCTTAGAATCAGCTAGGGGTAGTCACTTCAATAACGAAGTAATAAAATTACTTTGTGCAGCGCTGAACATTGAGCAAAAGTTGCATTGTAGCTACCGCCCTGAAGCCTCAGGTTTAGTGGAACAAATGAATGGCACATTGAAATCAAGAATGGCGAAAATATGTGCATCAACAAACTTAAAATGGCCTGACGCATTGCCCTTGGTGCTAATGTCAATGAGAAACACCCCTGACAGAAAGACTGGACTGTCCCCGCACGAGATCCTCATGGGCAGAGCCATGAGGCTTCCAGCAGTTCCTGCAAATGCTCTTTTGAATATTACAGATGATATGGTGTTAGACTACTGCAAAGGTCTAGCTGATGTGGTCCGCTCTTTCTCTCACCAGGTGGAGGCAACCACCTTGCCACCGATCCAAGGTCTAGTACACGCCCTGAAAGCAGGTGACTGGGTCGTGATAAAGAAGCACGTGAGGAAGTCGTGTTTGGAACCCCGTTGGAAAGGACCTTTTCAAGTGATTCTGACGACTACCACCACTGTGAAGTGTGCGGGAGTTCCCAACTGGATTCACGCCAGTCACACAAAGAGGGTACTGTGTCCCACAGAAGAGGAAGTTGAAGCGCTGAAATCACCTGTGTCTAATAACAAAGTGCCAAGCGCCGAGACAGAGCGAAGAGGAACCAGAAGCGAACAGGTAGAAATAGAGGAAGGAGAAATATTTTCTGAGGACGAAGCAACCGATTCATTTGGGGAAGACCAAGGAGGAGCCTCAGAAAGTGACGAAGGTCCTGAAGGTGACAAAGAGCCTGAAACAGCTGAAAGCGACAAAGAGCCTGAAGCAGGTAACAGTGACAAAGAGCTCGAGACAAGTGAAGGAGCAGGAGAGTCTGATCAGAGGAGGGCTTTCCCAGCAGCAGATGATATAGGAAAAGAAAAGGAAGACCTGATTGACTTCCCAGAGGGAGAAGACAAGACAGGACAGAGCAAAGCGATTCAAACTCCTTCAGAAGAGATTGCAGGTCCATCAAGTGGACACAGTACAAAACGGAGACAAAGCATATTGCCAGTGAAATTAAGGATCAGAGAAGCATTAAACGAAAGTGAAGGGCCAAAGGTGAAAGAGAAAAGAAAAGAAGTGTCTGTCGCAGTAACAGCACCAAGTGAAGAAAAGGACTTGGCCAAGGAAGAAAGTACCAGCGAGAGAGAGTCAAAGAGAGATTCAAAATTGAAAAGAAAAAGAATACCAAGCAAAAGATATTCTGGTCCGGAGTGGGCATACTTAGCCACTAACGATTGGTCAGACAAATTCGTATCCCTCAGTCTCGAGAACGAAGAGACAGAACTTCACTTTGGCACATGAGGAGTGAAACTCCATGAACTTTACCGAATAGAGACATTGAAAATCTGATTGACTTTTCAACCGGCTAAGACATTGCTAACTTGATTGACTTCTGAAACCGATTTTGAGACAACGCTGCTAACCGATAAGAGACTAAGGGGGTCATTCTTCAAATGTATGCCATGATTTCTTAGTTGAAACTGTTTCGCTTAGCTTAAATTTAGTAGAGGCTTTGGCCTAGTTGCCTGGTCTCAAATTCTAACTGCATGGCTTTTTCCTTGAACTAATGAAACATATATTCTTGCTTGAAGTTGTATTTTTCCAGTAGAGATGACTAATACACTTATCTCCAAGGTTTCGTACTAGGCCGGTTTCATCAACATTGATACAAGGTCAGTCTCTGCAGGTGCGGACAATGAAGGTACAGATAGTAAAATAATTGGCAAACCATGTTACAACTTGTGTTCCAAGGCTCCAAGGACAGTGTATGCATAAATGAGAGCTAGTAAAAAGACAATTTTCATTGGACAATTTGAAGCCAACCTATGAACCCTCCAATGGAAGACCCTGCAGAATTTGGAATGATCCTTACTTAAACCCACTGGACAAAGAGAAGTCAGCCATTTTCCTTGATGCCAGTTTGAAGCCAGATGCCAGACTCCATTTTGGACGATACCTGATGCCCTTTTCTCTATCTGAGAGAAAGAGACTTTAAGAATTCTAACCCTAGAGACTTTAACTTTGATTTGCCCCGTCTTGCCCATGAAGTAACTTTGCCCCATCCTCCTTGCCGCTGCAAGGAAGCTTGCCCTTAACTTTGCCCCTTTGAAACCTGCCCCATACTGATCGAACCGGTACCTGAGGGACGAAGTCTTTTCTTGAATGCTGTTTGTATTTGGTAAATATGAAAGGATAAATGTATTATGCATTGTGTTTTCCTTTTAGGTACCAACTGCTATTTTGATAGGGCCCAAGCTAGAAGTTTTCCAAATTTGTGTTGACTAAATTAGTTTTGCATGAAGTCCCACATGCCAATGCTAATTAGAGGTTAGTTGAGGTATTCATTCGATGCATCATGCTAATTTGAAATCTTGTTATGCTGACCAATGTATGAAATTAGTCAAATACAGTTAGTCATATTAATAATTTGCATTGCGATAACTGAGTGTATCATTATCCAGATTTTGCGTAGATTGCGTTTCTTCCGCCGTTATGGACAGCCAGTAATGTTGATCTACATATATCATTTGGTTTTGAGACTTATATATATCGTGTTAGCTTTGTTAATATAGGGAAATAAATTCACTAACTTTTAATAAACTGGTGTGGTTATTCATGACTGAAAGGTCATGGTGCGCCGAGATACCAACTGTTATTGATTTCTGATGTGTTATATTGATCTATTAATTGAGTATTGATTACCGATTACAATAGTTATTGATTATTGATCTGAGTGACCCGACTATTCTAGGATGTGGAGAGCCCAACTTGGTTAAAAGATTCACCGACCTCCAACGTGTCCAGATACAGGTAATTTATAAGGGCTGGACGCGTTATCAGTAGATGGTAGCAGAGATTGATGGTTTAGCCCTTTGGGACCCCATCCGAGCAATAGACGGAGTTAAGTTAGAATTTTCCTTTATGAAACAAGTTGAAGGGATGATGATGCCCTAAGTCCCCAATGACTTTCCCGGGATCTCGGAGCTTGCGAATGGAGGACATGGAGGTGTGAGAATGTTTTTGGCGTTTCTAGTGACGGTATGAGTGAAGTTAGGGTTTCGCGCTTGCACAGCTTATTGACGCAGATTAATTGAGAAGTTTGTGAGGATTTTAGGGGGGTTAAAAGATATTAGAGGAGTGTTACTCCAAAGTGTGAGAGTAGGGAAGTCGTCGAACTTCACGTGTGTGTGGCGCTTTGTGCAGAAAAATTGGCCACGTGGTTGTTGATGTTGAGACGGGCCCTGCGAGGTCAAGAGACTCCGGAGTATGTTGAAAAGTGTATGAGACACTTGTTTGATGTTGTGATCTGGTCGGTTTAATAGGTTGATCGGGCGTGGTCAACGTGTCGGCATGAATTTTGAGGAATGAAAGAAAATTTTCGACTTTGAGATTTGACGAATTCTAAAGTGCACTAGAATAGTTCATTGATCGGTCGAGAGTAAAGTTTGCGGGTCAAATTTTGCTTGCGAAAGCGGGAAACCGAGAAAGATGGAATAACTGCTGAGGCTAGTGAAAAATCCCTAAGGTTTCTGAAGCGATTGTATTACCTTTCCTGTAGTAAACCGACAGATCTGTTTTATTCTTTTGGTTAAGTGCTCGCGTTATATTGCAGAAATTAGTTTATGAGTGAAGCCGAATGAAAAGAGGACAAGCCGCAGGACTTTGTCAGCCGCAGTGTGTGAGTGTGACGTCACTGGGAGCTGCGCTGGGATAGGTTGGTTGATGAGAAGGGTCACGCACGGATTGGACACAGTCCGTGAAGCGCAATTGGTAGGATAAAGGCAAGCGAAGAGTATTCCGGGAATCAAAGTCACTTATTGATTACATTTTAGGAAAAACAAAAGACGGAAAGATGAAATTTTTCAAAGCATTTAAGAGTGCCATGAGGGGAGATGTTTATATTAAAGCAAATGTAGGAGAAGAAACACCGCCTGAGGGTACACCAGCTTACATTGTCATTGAAGAAAAGGGTGTAGCACCATGTCTTTGGTTAAAACAATGGTGTAAATTAACAGAGAAGCATGGAAGTGTAGCGTTCCCTATCCATGGGTCGTTTAATCTAAGGGTTTTAGAAAATCTGAGATTTGCGCTATACGACATGAAAGTACCTCCAAGACCAGCACAGTTTGAGGCACTAGCAATTTGGGAGCTAATAGCTAGAAACCAACAACAAAAGAAGTTCGAGACCAGAATAAGAAAAGTAGAAAAGACACTAGCAGATGCTAGATGGGATAGCACACAAAAGGTTTGGAGATCAGACATATTGCAGGGGATTAAATTGTTTCCAGCAATTACTGATGAAACGGAGACGGAAGGAAGGAAAGCCACCTATAAGACAAACAGGAGTCAGTCCAGAGATAGAGAGAACAATAGAAACTCGAAAAGGGGAGACGAATCAGACGATGAGGAGTTCATTATACAATTGCTGAATGATCGCCCACCACCATACGTGGAAAGCGAAAAAGGCTCAAGCATTAGTACTGCCCCTCCAGAACCAGTACAGAGTAATGTAACACCAAATTTGAGAATATCTCAGAGGCCGAGCAGCTCCGACATGCCTTTCTCACCACAAATACCACAGATTCAGAGAATATACCCAGACGTGCCTAATTTGAAGCCTGCTGATAATTATCAGCCACAGGTTCAAAGGCACTGCTGTGATGAGCATAACATGGGAATGACTTCTGATTCAATGGCGCAGGGAGGACAAAACTATCAGAGACCGACATTGATTCAAGCCGAATCAACACAGTTTTTGATGCCTCAAAAACAGGCACAAGAAGGGCTGAAGTATACTCGAGTGACGGAGAGCCAGTTAGGTATGCCAGCAATGATGAACCATAATGTGGGGATTAACATGCCACAAAATTCGGGGAACAGACAGAATCCAGACGGGATATCTCTGCCTATTACTGTAGGTCCACCAGTACCACTGTACATACAAGGAGACCCAAACGTATGCGAACAAGGGGTAGTAATGACACAGAGTGGGACAGGGAGAAGATGCATAGAGACCACTCCAGAAACAACTCCAATAGCGGCACTGCCAAATGGATCTGGGTCCTTGTCGGAATTCAGTCCAATTCCAATTTGTGCTCCGTCGACCGTGGTAAGGTCACATCCACCACTATTAGTACCGTTAACCTCAGAAACTGAAACATTACAGAAGCCATCAGTAGCAGTTGATGTAACTGCTACCCTGATGGGACTGAACGCGCAACAGTTAACACAATGGTTCAACAGCCTGAACTCCACACAGAGTACATCCAGCGGGAAGGGAGAAGAATACCTGAATAAAATAAGGTTGGGTATGGAGGCCGCAGCAGCAGCAGGGAAATGCTATGTTTCAGCCGCAGATGAGAGGTAGAGGCCGAGGAGGTTTTGTGAATAATGTTCCTGATTTGAATACCGTTATGGTTCCAAACGGTATACAGGCAATGAAGAAGGTGATGCCATGCCACACGTGTGGAATTGCCGGGCATTGGAAACGGGAGTGCCCGATGATGGTGCAGGAAGGTGTAGATCCGCAAAACAATGATGTCAATGCATTTCAGACCATGAGAGGACAAAAATTGAGAGGTCCGAACCCAAATATACAAAACAATATAAACCAGATGCAGGGTTTACAACCCATGCAACCGCAACAGGTGCAAATGCCCCGTGTGCAAATGGCACAATTGCAGCCAATGCAACAGCAGTTTCCTATGGTACCTAATCAGCAAATGCAAATACCCTTAGCACCAATGAATCAGCAGCAAGCAGTGCTTCCTCAACAGGTCACGGGTTAAGGAATGAATCAAAGTGACACAGTGCACCAATTCCCCTTAAATAGTGAGAATGGAATAAACGATGCATGGGAGAGTGAAAGTTCAGATGAGGAAGGAAATTGTATGCTTGCAGCATCTTTGGAAGTCGATCAAAAGAGTCCGTATGTGGAGGGAAGAGTTATGGGTCATCACGTTTCATTCTTGGTTGACACAGGAGCTACACGTTCCACTGTCAGGAGCATTGAAGTACCAAATTTGCCACTTTCAGGGAGAACAGTTCAAGTAGTGGGAGTAGCAAACAGGTACCTGACGAACCCAATCACAGATCCAGTTCAAGTCAGAATTGGTAACTATCAAGGGTCACATAAATTTGTGGTGTGTGACTCAAGCCCGATATCACTATTAGGGAGAGACCTATTGTGCAAATTGGGATGTTCGATTATGTGTTCAAATGATGGAATTAAAATTCAGACAAACAGTGATGGGGAAGAAGAGGACAGTGTAGGAGGGGACGAAGTGGAAACTGTCGATGAAGAGTATCCCCTGATTACTCTTTATCCAATGATCACTGAAGTAGACATTCCTGCTGAGTTACAAGAAAAAGTCGGAAAGGAAGTGTGGGATATGACAGGGAAAGAGGTGGGATTGGTGAAAGGAGTGGAACCAGTGAAAGTGACTGTAAAACCCAATGTAACCTTTCCCCAGACCCCACAGTACCATATGGCGCAAGACACCCTCATAAAAGTCGCACAACTCATTGATGAGCTTGTAAAGCAGGGAGTACTGAAAGAAGTGTTAAGCAACCCATGTAATTCGCCAATCATGGGACTAATAAAGCCAAGTGGAAAGGTCCGAATTGTTCAGGATTTGAGGAAAATAAATGACATAATAATAAAATGTTGCCCTGTAGTACCAAATCCAGCTGTGATAATGTTTCAAGTCCCTTGTGATGCTGAATGGTTCTCAGTCATCGACTTGTCACAAGCATTCTTTTCGGTGCCTCTTTATGAGGACAGCCAATTTCTCTTTTGTTTTAAATTCCTAGACAGAGTCTACAGTTGGTGTCGAATTCCTCAAGGGTTTTCGGAGTCACCATCAATTTTCAATCAGATTCTAAAGAAAGATTTGGAAGCGTTGGAGTTGCCATTTGAGTCAACCCTAGTGCAATACATTGATGATTTGTTGATTGCATCCAAGACCGAAAGTGACTGCACAGCTGACACCATTGCCCTACTGAACCATTTGGGAAGGAATGGACACAAGGTGTCCCCTTCAAAATTACAGTTCTGCCAGAGGAAAGTGAAATATTTGGGCCACCAAATAGAGAAAGGGTCACGAAGAATTATGAAGGAAAGAATAACAAGTGTACTTCAAATGAGTCCCCCAAAGACGAGGAGGGAGGTGAGGAAGTTTTTGGGAATGGTGAGCTACTGTCGCCAATGGATTCCCAATTTCTCAACCCTAGCAAAACCTTTACTGAAACTGACCCAGAAAGATGCGCTGGATGAAATAGAGCTGAAAAGAGATGAGATGGATGCTTTTATTGAATTGAAAGAATGCATGTGCAGGGCTCCAGCTTTAGGTATGCCTGATTACACGAAGCCTTTCACATTGTTTTGTCATGAACGTGATGCATGTTCCTTGTCTGTCTTGACCCAAGCCCATGGTGGCGTAAACAGACCAGTAGCATATTTTTCAGCTACTTTGGATCCGGTCGCAGCAGCACTGCCAGGGTGCCTGCGTGCCGTAGCCGCAGTTGGTATCAGCCTCACTCAGAGTGAAGGGATAGTGATGGGACACCCTTTAACAGTCATGGTCCCTCACTCAGTCGAGATACTTTTGACACGTTCCCGAACGCAGCACATGACTGGTGCTAGACTAACAAGGTCTGAAACAATAATTCTGGGATCGCCTAATGTGCAGCTGAAAAGGTGCACTACGTTGAACCCGGCAACCTTGTTTCCCAGTGAAAATGCCGAAATTGAGAACGCTGAAGACATCGAGCACGACTGCCTTCAGGTGACTGAATTTTGCACCAAACCAAGACCTGATATCAAAGATACCCAATTGAAAGAAAATGATCAAGTTATTTTTGTTGATGGTTCATGTTTGAGAGATGCACTGGGAATATTGAAAGCAGGATATGCTGTATGTACTGTAACAGGTGTTCTGGAAGCATCTTGGCTTCAAGGAGTTTACTCCGCACAAGTAGCAGAATTGGTAGCCCTCACTAGAGCTTGCCAACTTCCGCATTAATGAAAGTCACCATTTACACTGACAGTCAGTATGGATTTGGAATAGTGCATGATTTTGGACAATTGTGGTCACAGAGAGGCTTCATGACCTCTTCAGGATCACCAGTGAAAAATGGTGAAAGAATAAGAGAATTGTTACATGCCATCCAGTTACCAGGAGAAGTAGCAGTGGTAAAATGCAGTGCACACTCGAAGGGACAAGACTATGTTTCTCTGGGAAATGGATATGCGGATCAAGTCGCAAGATTTTGCGCATTGAACTGTATATTGCTCAGGGATGAATGGAACTTGATAAATGAGCCCGAACTTGAACAGAGCGAAGTCTTTGCTCTAAAGGTTGTGGATACAATGGATGAATTGAAGTCCTTACAGAATGATGTCAGTGAGGATGAGAAACTCTCATGGACCAAATTGCAGTGTGTAAAGAGACTAGATGAATTGTGGGTTTCAAGTGAAGGGAAGTTTGTTCTGCCAAACAGTCTTTTGACACAGTTAGCCAGATTTTACCATGGACAAGCCCATCTTGGGAGGGATGCCATGATTAGACTGTTTAAAACTGATTGGTTTAACCCCAAATTCCGTCAATTTGCTGAAGCAGTTTGCCATCGTTGCGTCATTTGCCAACAGATGAACGCAGGGAAGGGAACCGTAGTAAACTTGAGCCATATTGGAAGAGCAGGGGGTCCCTTCAGCAGGATGCAAATGGACTTCATTGAGATGCCTGTGCATGGAGGCTTGAAGTATGTGTTGGTGGTTGTGTGCATTTTTAGTCACTGGATCGAAGCATGCCCTACACGCAGAAATGACAGTCTCACAGTTGCAAAGTTGCTCTTGAGAGAGCTAATACCACGTTTCGGATTCCCGATCTCCTTAGAATCAGCTAGGGGTAGTCACTTCAATAACGAAGTAATAAAATTACTTTGTGCAGCGCTGAACATTGAGCAAAAGTTGCATTGTAGCTACCGCCCTGAAGCCTCAGGTTTAGTGGAACAAATGAATGGCACATTGAAATCAAGAATGGCGAAAATATGTGCATCAACAAACTTAAAATGGCCTGACGCATTGCCCTTGGTGCTAATGTCAATGAGAAACACCCCTGACAGAAAGACTGGACTGTCCCCGCACGAGATCCTCATGGGCAGAGCCATGAGGCTTCCAGCAGTTCCTGCAAATGCTCTTTTGAATATTACAGATGATATGGTGTTAGACTACTGCAAAGGTCTAGCTGATGTGGTCCGCTCTTTCTCTCACCAGGTGGAGGCAACCACCTTGCCACCGATCCAAGGTCTAGTACACGCCCTGAAAGCAGGTGACTGGGTCGTGATAAAGAAGCACGTGAGGAAGTCGTGTTTGGAACCCCGTTGGAAAGGACCTTTTCAAGTGATTCTGACGACTACCACCACTGTGAAGTGTGCGGGAGTTCCCAACTGGATTCACGCCAGTCACACAAAGAGGGTACTGTGTCCCACAGAAGAGGAAGTTGAAGCGCTGAAATCACCTGTGTCTAATAACAAAGTGCCAAGCGCCGAGACAGAGCGAAGAGGAACCAGAAGCGAACAGGTAGAAATAGAGGAAGGAGAAATATTTTCTGAGGACGAAGCAACCGATTCATTTGGGGAAGACCAAGGAGGAGCCTCAGAAAGTGACGAAGGTCCTGAAGGTGACAAAGAGCCTGAAACAGCTGAAAGCGACAAAGAGCCTGAAGCAGGTAACAGTGACAAAGAGCTCGAGACAAGTGAAGGAGCAGGAGAGTCTGATCAGAGGAGGGCTTTCCCAGCAGCAGATGATATAGGAAAAGAAAAGGAAGACCTGATTGACTTCCCAGAGGGAGAAGACAAGACAGGACAGAGCAAAGCGATTCAAACTCCTTCAGAAGAGATTGCAGGTCCATCAAGTGGACACAGTACAAAACGGAGACAAAGCATATTGCCAGTGAAATTAAGGATCAGAGAAGCATTAAACGAAAGTGAAGGGCCAAAGGTGAAAGAGAAAAGAAAAGAAGTGTCTGTCGCAGTAACAGCACCAAGTGAAGAAAAGGACTTGGCCAAGGAAGAAAGTACCAGCGAGAGAGAGTCAAAGAGAGATTCAAAATTGAAAAGAAAAAGAATACCAAGCAAAAGATATTCTGGTCCGGAGTGGGCATACTTAGCCACTAACGATTGGTCAGACAAATTCGTATCCCTCAGTCTCGAGAACGAAGAGACAGAACTTCACTTTGGCACATGAGGAGTGAAACTCCATGAACTTTACCGAATAGAGACATTGAAAATCTGATTGACTTTTCAACCGGCTAAGACATTGCTAACTTGATTGACTTCTGAAACCGATTTTGAGACAACGCTGCTAACCGATAAGAGACTAAGGGGGTCATTCCGACCCCGGCGGGCGGCGGGCACCGCCCGCCGGGCGGAGACCGCCAAGAGACCGCACCGCAGTCAAATGACCGCGGCGGTGATTCTGACTTTCCCGCTGGGCGGGCCGGCGACCGCCAAAAGGCCGCCCGCCCACCCAGCGGGAAAGACCCAGCAACGATGAAGCCGGCTCCGAATGGAGCCGGCGGAGTTGCTGGGGTGCGACGGGTGCAGTGGCACCCGTCGCGATTTGCAGTGTCTGCAAAGCAGACACTGAAAATCATTATGGGGCCCTGTTAGGGGGCCCCTGCACTGCCCATGCCAGTTGCATGGGCAGTGCAGGGGCCCCCAGGGGCCCCACGACACCCGTTCCCGCCATCCTGTTCCTGGCGGTAAAAACCGCCAGGAACGGGATGGCGGGAAGGGGGTCGGAATCCCCATGGCGGCGCTGCAAGCAGCGCCGTCATGGAGGATTCCCTGGGCCAGGGGAAAACCGGCGAGAAACCGCCGGTTCCCCTTTTCTGACCGCGGCTTTACCGCCGCGGTCAGAATGGCCCAGGAAGCACCGCCAGCCTGTTGGCGGTGCTTCCGCGGTCGTTGGCCCTGGCGGTCGGTGACCGCCAGGGTCAGAATGACCCCCTAAGCTGCTAAAGAAAACTGTGTGAACATTGAACTCGTTCAGCTTTGTAAATATTTGCAAATCCGCTTTGATAAGGTGCCTTCAACTTTCTGATTCTATACAGATCATGACTAGCTTTACTACACAGGGGCGTAGAATGAGGTGTTGTAAATAGATGTGTATAGGTCTAATAACCGCATGCGTACTAATAATTGTAGCAATAGTTCTTGGAATGCATGGGAAGAACGAGAGTGAGACGAATGATGCTTCTACTTCTAAACCTACTATTATTACTGAACTAACAGCTTTGAAGAGACTCGAGCAAGATGAGAGACATTTGTATGATAAAAAGGAACTTTCATCTAACGTTTTCTATCGCTTGTTGAGTGAGTATGTTGAGACAATGGATGCGAAAGATTGTTATGTGTGCACACAAATACCTACCTCAGTAGTGGAAGGGGTGACATATCACAGCATGCCTCTTACGTACGGAATTACATGTAGTATAATAACGTCCAGATTTTATGGTCAGACGTACATTCATTATTTTTACTCCAATTATGATGTCACATTTGCATATGTCCCCATAATAGAGTATCTGAGTAAAATAGCTAGAGATTATTATTTCAAATTAATGAGGGAATTCTTTGAACCGTTATCACCCTTTCACACAGCTCACGCACATAGAGAGAACCTTACATGCTTGCTTTCACAGGTAGAGATAAACTTTTTAGACCGCACTGATGATAGGAGGAAAGAAATGAAGGAGGAATTGGAAAGGGAATTACACAAAAGGACATCTGTAGATAACTATGCTTTTGCCGCAATAAAGACACAAGGGAAAATAGCTTTAGATACATTGCACGTAGGGAGATTTTGTATACATAGACATAAATCATACTATGACACAGTTTTTGTGGGAACGAGTGAATGCAAACATACGTTTTTGTTTCAACCTAAGTGGACATTCATGCTGAATGGACAAGACCCAGTTATTCCTGGAATATATTATATTTGTGGACTTAATGCCTATTATCGTCTTCCTAAAGGATGGTATGGGAGATGTTATTTGGGAATAGTGCTCCCAAAGATTTACCAACTGGATGACTTAAAGAAATTTCCAAAGATGTCTGAATCACATCATGTTCAGAAAAGAGAGACAGCTTCTGGTGTGGTAGGAGATATATTTGGAGCTTTGATTCCTTCAGTGGGAGTCATATTGAATTCAATCAAAATTCGAAAGTTGTCTACTATAGTGGATAACATGCTGACAACATTTTCAGGACCTATAATCCTGATGGATGCTGAACTCGCTGCAGAAAGAGCTATGACTCTTCAAAATCGGCTTGCCTTAGACATTCTTTTAGCAAAGGATGGCGGCGTTTGCAAAATGCTTGGTACACGTCACTGTTGTACATATATACCGGACAGCAGTGGAAAAATTAGAACAATGCTTACAAATTTAACTAATGAAAGTATAGATTTAAAGGACTTGAAAGAACCAGGAGTTTGGGAGAAAGTTGGAAAAGGATTTGCTTCTGTGGAAAATTGGCTCAGCAACGTTTGGAACGGATTGTTACTAAAAATAGTAAAGGGAATATTAATAATATTAATTTGTCTATTAGGCTCTTGGGGAATATGGAAAGCTATCAAAATGTTAAAAGCAAGGAACAAAAGGAAAAGAGAAGAGAAAATAGAGAACAAAATGGTAGAAATATATAGAGAAAAATCTAAAGGGACTAAAGGAAAAAGGGAATTAACTGAAGTGCCAAATTACTATACAGAATTTTAATGGAATACAATTTGTGGGTAGATTTGATGTGATGACATAATTAGTCATCAGAGGAGGGATTGATGACGCAGAAAAGAGGGTCCAACATATATTCATACATATATTGTAATCAAAAGCATATAATGTAGTGTGATTTTAGTAAAGAAAATAATGTACGAGGGAAATTGTGCCCTCGGGGTAGTTCGCCATCATTGTAAACTAGCTTTATTAATCATGAAGTATTGAAAATTGTAGTAATCCGTCATAACTGCAAATGTATGCCATGATTTCTTAGTTGAAACTGTTTCGCTTAGCTTAAATTTAGTAGAGGCTTTGGCCTAGTTGCCTGGTCTCAAATTCTAACTGCGCGGCTTTTTCCTTGAACTAATGAAACATATATTCTTGCTTGAAGTTGTATTTTTCCAGTAGAGATGACTAATACACTTATTTCCAAGGTTTCGTACTAGGCCGGTTTCATCCCCTTTGATACAAGGTCAGTCTCTGCAGGTGCGGACAATGAATGTACAGATAGTAAAATAATTGGCAAACCATGTTACAACTTGTGTTCCAAGGCTCCAAGGACAGTGTATGCATAAATGAGAGCTAGTAAAAAGAAAATTTTAATTGGACAATTTGAAGCCAACCTATGAACCCTCCAATGGAAGACCCTGCAGAATTTGGAATGATCCTTACTTAAACCCACTGGACAAAGAGAAGTCAGCCATTTTCCTTGATGCCAGTTTGAAGCCAGATGCCAGACTCCATTTTGGACGATACCTGATGCCCTTTTCTCTATCTGAGAGAAAGAGACTTTAAGAATTCTCACCCTAGAGACTTTAACTTTGATTTGCCCTGTCTTGCCCATGAAGTAACTTTGCCCCATCCTCCTTGCCGCTGCAAGGAAGCTTGCCCTTAACTTTACCCCTTTGAAACCTGCCCCATGCTGATCGAACCGGTACCTGAGGGACGAAGTCTTTTCTTGAATGCTGTTTGTATTTGGTAAATATGAAAGGATAAATGTATTATGCATTGTGTTTTCCTTTTAGGTACCAACTGCTATTTTGATAGGGCCCAAGCTAGAAGTTTTCCAAATTTGTGTTGACTAAATTCGTTTTGCATGAAGTCCCACATGCCAATGCTAATTAGAGGTTAGTCGAGGTATTCATTTGATGCATCATGCTAATTTGAAATCTTGTTATGCTGACCAATTTATGAAATTAGTCAAATACAGTTAGTCATATTAGTAATTTGCATTGCGATAACTGAGTGTATCATTATCCAGATTTTGCGTAGATTGCGTTTCTTCCGCCGTTATGGACAGCCAGTAATGTTCATCTACATATATCATTTGGTTTTGAGACTTATATATATCGTGTTAGCTTTGTTAATATAGGGAAATAAATTCACTAACTTTTAATAAACTGGTGTGGTTATTCATGACTGAAAGGTCATGGTGCGCCGAGATACCAACTGTTATTGATTTCTGATGTGTTATATTGATCTATTAATTGAGTATTGATTACCGATTACAATAGTTATTGATTATTGATCTGAGTGACCCGACTATTCTAGGATGAGGAGAGCCCGACTTGGTTAAAAGATTCACCGACCTCCAACGTGTCCAGATACAGGTAATTTATAAGGGCTGGGCGCGTTATCAAATGCCAGCACCTGAATGAGAGTGGCATCCATTGGGAAAGTTGATGATATATGTGAGGGACTGCTTCCGCTCTGAATGTAGGCTTTGAGTATTGGGTGACAAAACAGCAATATAAGGGACCACAGAAGAACCCTTCCCCCATGCTCTTCACAGCACATCAATTTCATTTTTTGATTGCAGTCTCTGTCCTCTTAATATGCTGCGGCTGCAATAAAAAGATTATCATTCCCCAAATGTGAAAGCAGGGATGGTGATCGAATGTACGTCGAACGCCTCCTTCTCTTCATTTGCACCCCTTTCATTAGAATTCGCAAACATGATTTTGTCTCATTAATAGTAATAGAGCAGGAACTCAAAAAAAGCGTAAAGGAATGGTCATTTTAGCTCAGCAATGAAGTACTACATCTGTCACAGTTCAAAAATGCTTTCATATCTCAAACCAGCAATTTGGAAATAACAATGACTGCTTTGTAATTTAGGAACGACACATCAGGCCCCATATGCCATACGCTCTGCCCAAAATGGATGCCCACTAAATGAAAAACATTGAGTAGAATGCAAACAGATACAGTGCAGACACGGACAGTGCAAAAGTTGAGAACGTGTGTGGGCACAAAGCAGAAGGGAGCCATTCAGGACACATGGGTGTAAAGCATAGTGGGAAACGGCCACACAGATTGAAACAGAAGGACCATTTGTGTGCAGACAATAGAAGCGCTAGTTGACAGCAGGCTAGGAGCAGTTACAAAAAGAAAGTGGCAGATGTCATTGGAAAGCTGCATCATGCCCCTAACCCTAAACAGAGACAGAAGCTTTAATTTAAAATGGTGGTTCCAATCCAAGTTTGTGGATTCAATCCGAGACTGTGATCCCAATCCAGGATGGCAGCTGACATTCCCCCATGTAAGTTCAGCCGTAGTGTATTACCTCATTTTACATCCCATAAAAAGGCATTCTAGAAAGCAGTTGACTTGTACTTATACTGCTACGACCCCATGCACTAAAAAATAATGTACTTGTCAATGCAGTGAGTAAGAACTAGTTTTGTTTTCTTTTGTGATATTTTAATATGCTTTTTTGGGTTAAAATTGTTGTTTTAAGAATAACACATCATTTTCTTGGACGAAAGCTATTACTCTCAAGGCTTTTCTTTCATGATGCCTGACCCGTCTTGCAAATAAATTGATGTAGTGCGAGGCGAGGAGGTCCTATTAAAGATCTCCTTCACTTTATTGCCGATACTTACACTTTTCTTCTGTCACTTCATCCCCTGTGCCTGCTACTGATTCTTCTTTGTTTATTCTGATTGTCCCATATTTTCATACCCTTGACCAGTCTGGACCCCCCTATTTGCTAATGTTACTGTGGCTGGGATAGTAGCTGAGTCTAGTTTTGGGTGGTGCATTGCTTCCTTCTCATTTTGTTCTGCTCCACAGTAATTCATCTGAAACCTGATCAAGTGATGCTCTGCTCTCCTGAACCGATGCTGCATCTAAACAAGCAATAGATCACTACCTTTTCCAAAGTGGTCAAGAATTATCACTTCCTTTATAATCTGAAGACTATTATCAATGGAAGAAAGTATAGCTCGTAAGAGGTACCAAACCGTATTTCTATTTTCAAAATAAGAGAATGTGATTTCTGAAAATATAGACACTGATAGGGATTTGTACAGAAGTCCTTTCATATTCTCTAAGGAATCCCAGAATATTCTGCTGAGTACGTTATTGTTATGTTATAACTGAAAAGTGTAATGTTGGTGAAAGACATGGACTCTTGGCAAGTGCTTACTTTTGTGCCCAGTAAGGGCAACCTGCCACAAATTATCTCGGAATGTAGAAACAATTTATGCAAAGTTTACCAGCTAAGTGTTGTTCGACCTGACAGCCTTAGGGTGATCATCCCCCAACTTTTTGCCTGCCTCCCTCCACTTTTCTGACATTGATTTTGCTGGCTTTAGGACTCTGCACACTTTACCACTGTAACCAGTGCTAAAGTGCATATGCTCTCTCCTTTAAACATGGTAACATTGGTTCATCCCCAATTGACATATTTGATTTACTTATAAGTCCCTAGTAAAGTGCACTACATGTGCCCAGGGCCTGTAAATTAAATGCTACTAGTGGACGTGCAGCACTGTTTGTGCCACCCTCATAAGTGGCCCCTTAACCACGTCACAGGCCAGCCATTGCAAGGCCTGTGTGTGCAGTTTCACTGCCACTTCAGCTTGGAATTTAATTTAAAAGTACTTGCCAACCCTTAAACACCCCCTTTTCTACATATGTCACCCCTAAAGAAGGCCTTAGGGAACCCATAGGGCAGGGTGCTACCTAGGTAAAAGGCAGGACATATTCATATGTGTTTTATATGCCCACGTAGTGAAAAGGCCTGCTCCTTTCATAAATTAGCATTAGGACTGCCCTCAGATACTTTTTGGGTGGCAGAATCTGATCTCAAAGGGGTACCCAGGTCATATTTAGTATGGCCAGAATGGTAATAGAAAATCCTGCTCATTGGTGAGGTTGGATTTTATATTGCTATTTCAGAAATACCACTTTTAGAAAGTGAGCATTTCTTTGCACTTAAAACCATCTGTTGCTTACAGCCTGTCTCCAATCAGTGTCTTGTCTGTGCTGGTTGACAGCTCCCTTGTGCATTTCCCAGACAACCACAAACACAGGACACTCCGTCACATCTGCATTCATCTGCATACTGAATGGGTCTTCCTGGGCTGGAAGGGTGGAGGGCCTCACACTTACATTTCAAAGGCCAGGGCCTGCCCCCACACAAAGGACTGGTGACCCCCCACCGGGACCCTGGCAGACAGGACTAGGCTTAAAGGGGAACTTGTGCACTTCAAAACCACTCATTGAAGCATCCCCCACTTCAAAGGCATTTTGGGGTATAGAAACTGGGTCTCTATCCCCACCAACTCAGATACTTCTGGACCTATACCTGCACCCTGTCAGAAGAGCTGCCTGGTTTCCCAAAGGACTCATCTAGACTGCTTTGCTGGAAAGGACTGCTGCCCCTCTGACTGTGCTGGAAGGACTCTGCTTTCCCTTAAAGTGCTCTCCAAGGGCTTGGATTGAGCTTGCCTCCTATTTCTGAAGCCTTATGGCCAACAAAGACTTCACCTCTTCAAGAAACTCCTTGTGCATTGAAAATTGATGCAAAGCCTGCAGAAATCAACGCAAAGCCTGCATTGTGGCTGAGAAATTGCCGCACAGCCGACCGGAACGACGCAGCCCCGATTTCCTGACTGGAAATACAACATAGCGCCTACCCAGCGACGGAAAATTCAACGCATTGTCTTCTGGATCCAGGCAGCGCCTGCTCCTTCTTCCAGCACATCAAGGATTTTGAACGCATCATCCCTGGGTGTCAAAATATCCCCCATTGCAGTGAGGAAGCCAGACAGTGTGCCGAAAAAACTACGCAAATCCCTTGCAACGTGGAAAGAAACAACAAATTGTCTGTGCTGCATCAGAATATCCGATGCAACACCTTATTTTTCATGCATCTCCTCCTCTGCGGTCTCCGTGCGTCCTTATTTTTGATGCATCCCAAGTACTGTGTGTAACAAAGAGACAACTGTTTATTTCTGAGGATTGAGATTCTTTTAAACCTTTTAAAACTGACATTTCAACTTGTACTTATTGGATCTTTGTTGTTTCAACCTTATTTTATTCAGATAAATATTATCTATTTTTCTAAACCTGTGTGGTGTATTCTTGTGGTGTTTTCACTGTGTTACTCTATGATTTATTGTAAAAATACTTTTTGCATTGCGTTCTGAGTTAAGCCTCACTGCTCAGCACCAAGCTACTAGAGGGTGGGCACAGGATAATTTGGATTGTGTTGTGACTTACCCTGACTAGGATTGTGGTCCCTATTTGGACGAGGCTGTATACCTTTACCAACTAGACAACAAATTTCTAACAACTGTTATTTGTAAAGTGAAGTTAATATGCAATCAAACTGTGTTTCATATGTGTCATTATACTAGATCTAGGTCATCTGGCCTGATGAGGATATGGCTAAATGTACTTTATTTATGGTGTTGCATCCTCCTCTACTACTAAGGGCTTGATTTTGATAATGTCGGATGAGTTACTCTGTGACAACGGTGACTAATATCCCATCTGCCGAAATCTTAATCTCATAGGAAATAACGGGATTTAAATTTTGGCAGACGGGATATCTGTCACTGTTGTGACTGAGTAACCAGTCCACTAACATTTAAATCAGGCCCTAAGGGTATCATTACAAGTTTGGCGGTCTTTTAGGAACACCGCCCCATGTTGGCGGTAATCCGACCGCAGTATTAAGAGTCACACTGTGGAGACCGCCAAAATTTAGCCAAACATCTGAAACAGTAAGGACACTAGAGGGCGGGAAAGACGCAGTCCCACCACTAGCACTGCCAGCCTGACAAAAATCCACCTACCAGATTATGAGTCACAAATCACCACAGCAGTGCTTCCATAGCAGAAAACCGTTGGCTGTGCACTGCCGCTGTCAGAACTCACACCACATTGGATAGTTTGAATACCCCACACCTGACACACATCCACACACCTAACACGCATACTCACTGCACTATAAAACACACCCCTACACAACCTACAACTCTTTGCAACAAAAATGCCATTCAGATACCCAAAGAGTAGGCCATATTAGATATATAGCACTTTTACACAATAGGCATACATACACATCACACTCAGTGCACACCCCACCTCAGCACAACTAATACAATACGCACATCACTAGCACACACAATCCGCATCTCACCCATCCAATGCAGCACCCACACCTCACCAATTACCCAACACTGCACCCTTACACTCACAACCCCCCTACACATGGTTACTGAATCACTAACATGTCCCCACAAAAACACCCACGTTTCACTGACGATGAGTTGAGGGTCATGATGAATGAAATTGTCAGGGTAGAGCCACAACTGTTTGGAGCACAGGTCCAACAAACATCGATTGCCAGGAAAATGGAGTTGTGGCAAAAGATAGTCGACAGGGTGAATTCAGTAGGCAGCCATCCACACACAAGGGAGGACATCAGGAAAAGGTGGAATGACCTCAGGGGGAAGGTGCATTCCATGGTACCATGCCACCAGATAGCTGTACAGAAGACTGGCAGTGGGCCCCCACATCCTCCCCCACAGTTCACATCATAGGAGGAGAAGGTCATGGACATACTGCATCCTGAGGGCCTGACTAGAGTCTGGTAAGTACCCACAACATTCATGTCACACATTTTTCTTGTCTTGCATGCTTCCTCACCACCCAAATACTCGCTTATTAACTAAATGTCCCACTACACTTCCCATCTAATCACCTAATACCCCTCCCCTGCATTCCACCACTCCACTCAGCCCAACTGTCCTCACAGCCCTTGGCAATGGCATGTTAACTACTGGCTAATCATATCACTGCAACTCACAGAATGCACCAACCTATCAATGTGAAAACCTGGAATGTACACATCATATGTAATGCATGTACAACTAAAGTACTGCTATACCGTCTAGATTGTTCTAGTGAGTACCAGTATATGGCAATGACAGCAATGCAATGGCACACTCACAAAAACAAGAAAAACAAAACACAACTACAGCTTAGTGACCATTCCTAATGGCCACAGATCAAATATCCCAAGTCAGAAATAGACTGACCTGGGTTGGAAAGTAAGATGGCTGAGTCAATGCACATGCACAACATCTAGATACAGGACTATTCCCCTTGCATACTCACATACTGTGTTCCCACTAGGACACCATTGTGCACTGTGCAGCTTTAATGTATGACATCTAGCAAGCCTGACTATTCACTAGGTAACAGAGGTGAACAGTCATGTCAATTATCAGAGAAAACCAGAACCCATCTGCAGTGCAATCTGTCCCAAACTTGTATGACAGCTCCCAAAATGGAGTATGGAAATCAAGTCACAGAGTTGTATGTACAAAGGTATGCTGTGAAGCATCTGTCAATATCATTGCAGGGAATCACGTAAAGCCACTGTCTGCAGCTCATAAAGAGGCAACCAAACACACGTTCTAACCTGAACTCTGTGTCTCACTCCCTCCACAGGTAACCCTGCAGTTATCACCATGGAGAGGATACCTGAGACTGCCAGTCCCCTTCAGGATGAAGGCCCCAGTAAGGACAACACGCCTTGCTGTCTGGACAATGACAAACAACCTGGCCCATCTGGGACATCTGTTCAGTCAACGACTCCCTGCCTCACCCTGCCCACATCAACCTCCTGCCCCCCGGTGCATCCACATCACAGGCAACTATTCACCCCCAAACCTGTGTCCTAGGACTGTTCAATCGTGTGTCCCACAGTACAGAGACCTGAGTCGAACCTTGACATCCCTGACAATGAAGGATCTGCTACCACTGGGAGTGGGCACACTGTGCCAGGGGTACAGGCACCTGGGGGTAGGGTGCGTGGGAGGGATGCTGTGGCCAGAGGATGGGGCCCCGAAAGGACTCCAACTCCACCAACCAGAAGCTATCTCCCAAGTCCTGGGAGCATACCAAAGTTCCCAGGTCACGATGGGCCAAATAATCACTATGTTAGGGGAAAATCAAAGGCTGCAGAGGGAATACCACCATAGAGTCATGCAGCAGTGGCAGCACAAAATGGCCGCATGGCTTTTATTGCAGGGGTGCTGAGGGACATCAATACCACCCGATTGGTTTCTCAACACACCATCAAGCCCCTTCCACTAGCAAAGTAACAGCTGCTCCATCTACATCTGCGGCAGCCAGTGGAATGGAGACCCTGCCTGGGGAATCACATGCTTCACACATCTCTTCCTCTGTAGCAGAAGAACACCTCCACAAATGTGGACGTCCATACACACATCCGGCTGGAGCAGATGCCAAGACCAAACCCTCTACCAGGAAGTGAGCCTCTCCTGATTTGTCACCCTTGTGTTCCACCGAGACACCCTGTAGACTGTTCTGAGGCATAACTCCATTTTCCCATGGTACTAGGACACAGGGCCTGTGTAACCAACTGGTGTAGCAGCTACTCTGATGAATCCATTTACCATGACCTCATATTCATCATCTTAATTTTCATTTATGCACTTTTATTTTCACTTTTAGCATTCTGATATGCACAATAAATCACAAATGAACACAGCTACTGTATATGTGTCTTTTATAATACCTCAACATTTGCCATCCTTGCCAACCGTGGTCTGGTCATGCCCCCTGCATTCAATAGCCAGTGTAATAGTCATCAGATGGAGGCTCCCTCAGCAGGAGACACATGATAACAGAAATGTGTCAGAACAGATGTCAGAGAGGATGAAATCCGGGGCAACACAATAGTATAGACAATATTCCAATCTACAAACAGAGCATGACGGAGAGTACCATCAGGATGGAAGGCATGGTGGCGTACAATGCACATATACAGGTAATAGAAGTCATGTCCATGGTAAACTACCTACAAAGCAGGGGCTCCCAGATAGTACCTATATATCACCAGGTACATGTTCTTCACATACCCATACCATAGCTACATGATCACATTTCCCATGGAACACACAAAGAACATCACTGAGAAACCCAGTAGTTTAACCATACACTAACATAAGCCCCATTCTTGTAGCATTGTCACTCACATTTATCAGTATACAGTTACCTGCACCTCGGACAGCAACATCAGAATACAAACACAGCTAGGTCCCATAGTCATCACAAAGTTCCCCATCCATTGTGAAGCGAGAGGCCATGATCCAATCATCACACATGGGCCACGAACTTCAACTGACACATAATACACCATTTCACATCCCCCAACCCCACTAGTAATAGAAAAGGACTAAGCATTCACAACCCCACTTGTATGAAGGAAGTACTAACAAGGTACCATCCCACTGTAACTATATCCATTTTACCAGCTATCTGTCAGGTACACCTCTCATGTCTGTAAGCAATTACCATTGGCTACTGACAATGAATACCTCACACCTTGGTTGCAGAGCCAAACACAAAATAGCAATTCCAGTGAGTGGAAGGAAAACAGGATAGGAGAATGCAAGAAACATGCCTAAATACCAAGTAGTCACTTACAGAAGTGTATGTTAGGATCAGATGTAACAATACATGATGTAGCAGACCATATTCTTCTTTACACTTTACAATCTATCAGTCTGCATCCACAACTCACACATAGGCATTGGAGCTGATCACACCCTCACTGAAGAATCAAGTCAGGAGGTGTAATGGAAGCCATCTACTTCAAGTTGTGCCCATTCAAAACATCAAAAGGTCCACTTTATATACCTGTACCTCAATGGAACTACAGATTGATGAGATCTGCCCTAGAGTCACATGCTCCTTCTTCTTCTGGCTCTTCATCACTTGCCATATCAGCATTTCCAGCCACAGGTCCAGCTGCCTCCCCCTCATCTGCTATCAATGGTATTTAACGTCTCAGGGCTAGATTGTGGAGCATGCAGCATGCAACGATTATTTGGCATACCTTGTGGGGCGAATAGAGGAGGGCTCCTCCAGATCGGTCCAGACACCTGAATCTTGCCTTCAGGAACCCAAATGTTTGACTGATTACACGCCTTGCCCTCCCATGGGCCTCATTGTAACGGAGTTCCCCTGCCGTGGCTGTGTATCTCACTGGTGTCAACAGCCAAGGACGGTTTGGATAGCCTGAGTCACCTGGGAACACAATGGTAGAACAACTCATTAATAGTTCCTACGACTGGCTGTATTGTGATAACAGGAGACATAACACACAAACACACACTACAATGCAAACTTACCAAGCAGCCAGGCCCTCTGTTTGTAGTCATGCCATCAGGTGTGGGGCATTGCTGTTCTGCATGGTGTAGGAATCATGCACCGATCCTGGAAACTTGGCTGTGACTTGTTAGATGTACTGGTCTGCCAGGCACATCACCTGTACGTTGATTAATAGTTCTTCCTGTTCCTATACACCTGTTCATTGGCACTGATAGGGACCAGGGCTACATGGGTGCCATCAATGGCTCCTATCACATGAGGAATGTGTCCCTTCTCATAAAAGTCTGCCTTCACATAAACCTGATGTAGCTGTCCAGGTATTTCAACAATGCACACAGTACATCCTTCAACACCAGACTGAACATGGGCTGAGACATCCCTGCTGTTAAGGAACCAGTATTCTGAAAGAACCCTGTGGCCAGGAAGTTTAGCACCAACAAGACTTGAATGATAGGAGGTATGCCATAGGGATTGCGAATGGCAGGCATCATGTCTGGCTCCACCTAAGTACAAAGATCCATGATAGTATGATGATTCAGATGATATGTCTGGATGATATGCCTTTCCTCCATGGTTTCTATGTCTACTAGTAGACAGTACACTGGTGGTTGTCTCACTCTCCTCGTGGCAGGATAACTATGTTGAGAGAAGACCATATACTATGAGTTATGCAGTATGCACACATCATTAACACATTGTATATCACCCAACATCTGTAGAGGATGCGTAGCACTTCTGACATATACAGTACAGCCCACAGATATGCCCCTAATCCACTCTCATTGCTGCACATTGGCTAACATGTAAATGGGATTGTACATATGAAACTGATGTTGGTGTACACGTGTGTAAGACTTAGTTGTACTGCAGTAATCTAACATGTGTTGTGGATTATACCAATATCTACCAGTGGCCTATGTACTTCAGAGTAGCTTTATTTAGTTCTCACCATATATACTTCCACAACATATCATTTTGTTAAATTTAGCACAATATGTTGGACAACCATGATGGCACTACATATGGAAATACAGCATTTTGGGACAGTAAGTGATTGACTGTGATAAGTAAAAACATCCATGGATGACATGTGCCCAAAATGGCAGGCGTCTGACCTACTGTAGTGGACAGTTGGAAGTGAACTAAGTCTGCCAGCGGAAGTCACCATGTAGTAGGCGGTTGCAACCACCATGCAACTTGCTATTGGTTCACATTGTTGCCTTTGGTGGACTTGGGCCAATGGCTATGACTGCCGGCGGTGACAGTCTTGTACTTAGTGGGCGTGACTGCCATTTTCTGCAGTATTGCTCACTTGACTCCTAACACTATTGCCAGCACGACCTCCACAATGTGAGCTGCTGTGTACTGCCTCTGGGAGCCATCCTGCCACGTCCTGCAGGTGATAGGGCCCCTGCCTTCACCGCGGAAGAGCTTGAGAGGCTAGTGGAGGAGCTCCTACCCCTGTATGAACAGCTATATGGGGCACCAGAGGACCAGGTGAGTCCCATGTCCTAATCGTGTGATGGGTGTTATGCATGGCGTTGCATGGGGCATGTGAACTTGTGAGGGTGTAGATGCATGCATTTGGCATAATGCGAAGACATGTGACCAGAGAGGATGGGTGTGTGGGCCTACTTGCTGTGACTGATGTGTACTGACCACTCCTATTGGTATGGTGCAGGTGTGACTGATGTGTACTGACCACTCCATTTGGTATGGTGCAGGTGTACATGACTTTCTCCTTTTGTCTGTGTCATCTATGCAGGTCAACACCCATCAGAAGAAGGGGATTTGGCGTGCCATCGCCAAGCAAGTGCAAAGTGCAGACTCTGGGTGTCCACAGCCAGCAGAGCACCCATTGTAGAAAGCGGTGGGAGGGCCTGAAACACTGGGCCCGGAAGACCGCTAAGGCCCAGCTGGGGACATCCTCCCAATGGGGAGGGGTGCCCGTCAGACTCTGACCCCCCTAATGGCCCTAATTTCGGCGGTGGCCTACCCTAGGGTAGATTGGTGTTTTAGGGCAGCACAGCAGCCACAAGGGGGTAAGTACTGTCTGTATCCTTGTACTTGGTTCTGGTAGTATGGTGGTAGTATGGTGTTTGCTGTCATACTTTAGCAGCTGTGACAATGCAGTAGGTGCTACTTGTATGTAGCCTAGTGCATAATTGACATTGCCACATGTGTGGCTCCACCCAGTCATATATATGTATGTAAGCTGCTGTATCTTCCTACCCATCTAGTATTTCCATGTCCATACATCTGAATATATGAATATGTAGCTCTAAGGTGTCAGACCACTCCCATGTGTGTAGATCACCAGTATTTGCTATTGAGAGCCTGACATATTTTGTACAGGGCCTACTTACTGTTTGTCCTGCTACATGTGAGGCTGGCATCTCAAACAGTCAACAGATATGGCCAGTATGGGACTGTATATATGAGTTTGTGGAGGTGTCCCCATTGTCCCTTCATTTCATACTATGGGGTATGTGAAGGTTGTAACAGAAGGACATCCAACAATGGCTGTCTGATTGTTAATATTTGGCCTTACCATGCCTTTCCATGCAATTGAACTGTAGGCAATTCACTATTATTCCAATGCCCTTGTTTTAGAGGAAGAAAGTGATTAGGCTGTCCTACCCTCTGACAATGTGAAATGTCAATGCTATAAGTGCTAATGGCCTACTGTAGGAAAATGCCACTGTTGGCATGGTTACCCCTTAACATTTTGCCTTTTGTTGATGCTAGTTATGATTGAAAGTGTGCTGGGACCCTGCTAACCAGGCCCCAGCACCAGTGTTCTTTCCCTAAAACTATACATTTGTCTCCACAATTAGCCAGCCCTGGCACACAGATAAGTCCCTTGTAAATGGTACACCTGGTACCAAGGGCCTTGTGGCCAGGGAAGGTCTCTAAGGGCTGCAGCATGTATTATGCCACCCTAGGGACCCCTCACTCAGCACATGCACACGGCCTTCGGGAGTTTAGAGAGTTCATTCTCACCATAGCCCATGACATTCCCCTTGCTGGGCATTTGGGACAAACCAAGACTTGTGAGAGATTAGTCAACCATTTCTATTTGCCCAATATGTCCCAGAAGGTAAGGGAGGTTTGCAGCTCCTGTGTCACCTATCAAGCAAGTGGCAAGAAAGGTGGCCATCCAAAGGCCCCCCTTATTCCACTTCCTGTGGTGTGGGTCCCCTTTGAGAGGGTTGGTATGGACATAGTGAGTCTGCTTGAACCTCCCACAGCATCAGGGAACCAATATATACTGGTAGTAGTGGATCATGCTACCAGGTACCCTGAGGCAATTCCCCTTAGGTCGACTACTGCCCCTGCAGTAGCCAAAGCACTTCTAGGTATCATTACCAGAGTGGGTTTTCCTAAGGAGGTGGTTTCTGACAGAGGTACTAACTTTATGTCAGCTTACCTGAAACATATGTGGAATGAGTGTGGGGTGACTTCCAAATTCACCACACCACACCATCCACAAACCAATGGTCTTGTGGAAAGATTCAACAAGACGTTGAAAGGCTGCAATGGTTGAATTTCAGCCAGGGCAGAACGTCTGGGTTATGGAGCCTGTGGCTACCAGGGCACTCCAGGACAGATGGAGTGACCCTTACCCAGTGGTAGAAAAGGAGAGTCAGGTCACTTACTTAGTGGACCTGGGCACTAGCAGGACACTGAAGAGGGTGATCCATGTTAACCGCCTTAAACTCCACAATGACAGGGCAGACATAAACATGTTGATGGTTACCGATGAGGATCAGGAAGCAGAGAGCGAACCTCTCCCTGACCTCCTCTCAACTGACCCCAAAGATGGCTCAGTAGATGGAGTTGTCTACTCAGACACCCTCTCTGACCAACAGCAAGCTGACTGCAGGCAAGTCCTACAGTGGTTTGCTGAGCTCTTTTCTTTGACCCCTGGTCTGACACACTTGTGTACCCATGATGTGAACACAGGAGACAGTTTACCTGTCAAGAATAAAATATTCAGACAGTCTGACCAAGTCAATGAAAGCATCAAGGTGGAAGTCCACAGGATGCTGGAATTGGGAGTTATAGAGCACTCTGACAGTCCCTGGGCTAGCCCAGTGGTCTTGGTCCCTGAACCTCACACCAAGGATGGAAAGAGAGGGATGAGGTTTTGTTTGGACTACAGAGGGCTCAACTCTGTCACCAAGACAGATGCTGACCCCATACCAAGGGCAGATGAATTAATTGACAAATTAGATGCAGCCAAATTCTTAAGTACCTCTGACTTGACAGCAGGGCACTGGCAAATCAAAATGGCACCTGGAACAAAAGAAAAGATAGCATTCTCGACACCTGATGGGCATTATCAGTTTACTTTGGCCTAAAGAATGCCCCTACCCTTCCAAAGGTTGGTGAATCAAGTCCTTGCTGGCTTGGAGTCCTTTAGTTCAGCATATCTAGATGATATTGCTGTCTTTAGCTCCAGCTGGCAGGATCACCTGGTCCACCTGAAGAAGGTTTTGCATGCCCTGCAAGCAGAAGGCCTCTCTATCAAGGCATCCAAACATCAGATAGGGCAGGGTATAGTGGTTTAATTGGGACACTTTGTAGGTGGAGGCCAAGTGCAGCCATTACAACCCAAGATCCAGACAATTCTGGACTGGGAAGCTTCAAAAACTCAGACTAGAGCCAGGGCATTCCTTGTCTTGACTGGCTACTATAGGAGGTTTGTGAAGGGATATGGATCCATAGTGGCTACCCTCACAGAACTTGCCTCCAAAAAGGTGCCCACGAAGGTTAACTAGACCTTGGACTGTCAAAAGGCCTTTGACACCCTGAAAGAAGCTATGTGCTCAGCACCAGTTCTGAAAGCTCCGGATTATTCTAAGCAATTCATTGTGCAGATATATGCCTCTGAAGATGTGATAGGAGCAGTCCTATCCCAAACCAATGATGATGGCCTTGACCAGCCTGTTGCTTTTATTAGCAGGAGTTTACTCCCCAGGGAGCAGCGTTGGAGTGCCTTTGAGAGAGCGGCCTTTGCTGTGGTTTGGTCACTGAAGAAGTTGAGACCATAATACTCGCTCACTTCATACTTAAAACTTACCACAGACCTCTCAGATGGCTCATGCAGATGAAAGGAGAGAACCCTAAACTGTTGAGGTGGTCCATATCCCTATAGGGAATGGACTGTGTAGTGGAACACAGACCTGGGACTGCCCATGCCAATACAGATGGCCTTTCCAGGTTCTTCCACTTAGAAAATGAAGACTCTCTTGGGAAAGCATAGTCACATCCTCTTACGTTTGGGGGAGGGGTTGTGTAGGAAAATGCTACTGTTGGCATGGTTACCCCCTAAACCTTTGCCTTTTATTGATGCTAGTTATGATTGAAAGTGTGCTGGGACCCTGCTAACTAGGCCCCAGCACCAGTGGTCTTTCCCTAAAACTGTACCTTTGTCTCCACAATTGGCACAGCCCTGGCACACAGATAAGTCCCTTGTAAATGGTACACCTGGTACTAAGGGCCCTGTGGCCAGGGAAGGTATCTAAGGGCTGCGGCACGTATTTTGCCACCCTAGGGACCCCTCACTCAGCACATGCACACTGCCTCACAGCTTGTGTGCGCTGGTGGAGAGAAAAATACTAAGTCAACATGGTACTCCCCTCAGGGTGCCATGCCCACAACCCACTGCCTGTGGCATAGCTAAGTCACCCCTCTAGCAGGCCTTACAACCCTAAGGTAGGGTGCACTATACCACAGATGAGGGCATAGCTGCATGAGCACTATGCCCCTACAGTGTCTGAGCCAATTCTTAGACATTGTAAGTGCAGGGTAGCCATAAAGAGTATATAGTCTGGGTGTTTGTCAAACACGCACTCCACAGTTCCATAATGGCTACACTGAATACTGGGAGGTGTGGTATCAAACTTCTCAGCACAATAAATCCACACTGATGCCTGTGTGTGATCTATTGAGAAATACACTCAGAGGGCATCTTAGAGATGCCTCCTGCATGCCAGCCCAACTGCTAGTGCTAGCCTGACCGGTCTCTGCCAGCCTGACACTTCCAGACTAGTTTCTGGCCACATTGGGTGAGTGCCTTTATGCACTCTGTTACCAGGAACAAAGCCTGTCCTGAGTGGAAGTGCCTCACACCTCCCTCTGCAGGAACTGAAACACCTGGCGATGAGCCTCAGAGGCTCAAGCCTGGTGTTACAACGCCTCAGGGCACTCTCTCTCTAGTGGAGATGCCCGCCCCCCCCGGACACAGCCCCCACTTTTGGCAGCAAGCCCAGAGGAGTTAATGAGATAAACAAAGAGGAGTCACCCTCCAGCCAGGACAGTCCCTAAGGTGTCCAGAGCAGAGGTTACCCGTTCCTTAGAAAATCCTCCATCTTGCTTTGGAGGATTTAGCTCAATAGGACTAGGGATGTGCCCCCTCCCAAAAGGGAGGAGGCACAAGGAGGGTGTAGCCACCCTCAGGGACAGTAGCCATTGGCTTATGCCCTCCAGCCCTAAAAACGCCCCTAAATCTAGTATTTAGGGGTGACCCTGAACCCAGGAAATCACATTCCTGATGAACTAAGAAGAAGACTGCTGACCTGAAAACCCCACAGAGAAGGAGACGACAACTGCTTTGGCCCGAGCCCTACTGGCCTGTCTCCAGATTCAAAGAACCTGCAACAGCGATGCATCCAGCGGGCCCAGCAACCTCTGCGGACTCAGAGGACTGCCCTGCAACCCAAAGGACCAAGAAACTCCAGTGGACAGCGGCTATGTCCAAAACAAACAAGAAGAAACCATCTTTAAAGGGGCTTCCACCTAACTCCTGAAGTGTGAGTCCCCAACACTCTGCACCCGACGCCCCCGGCCCGTGTCCAGAGAAACCAACACTGCAGCGAGGACCCCCAGGTGACTACCACGGCGTGTCCACCCTGAGACGACCTCCCTGCACCCCCAAGGCAATGCCTGCAGAGAGAAACCCCCTGACCGCAACTGCCCGGTAACAAAGAACCCGACGCCTTAAAGAAGCACTGCACTCGCAGCCCCCAGGCCCGAGAGGAACCAACTACCGGTGCAGGAGTGACCAGCAGGTGGCCCTCATATTTTCCAAGAAGCCCCCCTGTGCCCTACCTGCATTAGCAGAGTGACCTCCGATCCCTCCATTGATTTCAAAGTAAAACCTGACACCTTCTTTGCACACTGCACCCAGCCGCCCCTGTGCCACTGAGGGTGTATTTTGTGTGCCTGCTTGGGAACCCCCCCAGTACTCTACAAACCCCCCCTGATCTGCTACCCGAGGATGCAGGTACTTTCCTGCTAGCAGACTGGAACCGGAGCACCCCTAGTCTCCATTGGCGCCTATGATATTTGGGCCCCTCTTTGACCTCTGCACCTGAGCGGCCCTGTGTTGCTGGTGCTCGGTGTTTGGAGTTGACTTGAACCCTCAACGGTGGGCTGCCTATGCCCCAGAGACTGAGCTTGTAAATGCTTTACTTACCTGACAAACTAACATTTACTCATCTCCCCAGGAGCTGTTGAATTTTGAAGTGTCTACTTTTAAAATAGCTTATAGCCATTTTATGTCAAACTGTGTACATTACTACTTTACTTCAAAGTTCTATATTTACCTCTGCCAAGTACCTTACAATGTATGTACTTACTTGAATTCTGAATTTTGTGGTTCTAAAATAAATTAAGAAAATAATATTTTTCTGTTTAAAAACCTGTTGGACTGGAGTTAAGTCTTTGAGTGTGTGTTCCCATTTATTGCCTGTGTGAGTACAACAAATGCTTACCACTACCCTCTGATAAGCCTACTGCTCGACCACACTACCACAAATAGAGCATTAGTATTATCTATTATTGTCACTGTCAACCTCTAAGGGGAGCCCCTGTACTCTGTTCACTCTATCTCTCACTTTGAGATAGTATATACAGAGCCAACTTCCTACACCTACCAATACTAATGCAACATATGGCATTAGCCGCATACATTATGTCGCAATAGTTACTTGGGGCCAGATGTTGTTGAGGGCGACAATCATTGCTACCCTTAGCCTAGCTGATGTGGACAGGTTGGACAGGAAATGGTTTTGGGTCATTTCTTACTTCTAGATGTTGTGGTTTAGCTGAACTACTTTTTTTCATACAGGTGTTGTTGTTGGATATGTTGTAAGTGCAATGGCAGTCATGTAGGATCATTTGTACATCATGTGCACATGTCTTTTCAGTGGGATATGTGTGTTGTCTGGACTTAGGTAGAGGTAATCACATGTCAGGAATGGTGTAAGTGATGTATGTTTACTCACGTTGTCATGTCGTGGAACTGTATCTGCTAAACTCAAGTAGCCTAAAACGCCATGCTCGTTAGGCTAGAGGAATGCTGAAAGTTAGGAAGAAACAACTCCCTTCTGACTTGGGCTCTTCACGACCTTACCGCCCACGAGTATGACCGACTTGTGTCTGAATTCCAAATGGAAAACCAAGAACCTTTGAGTTACTGCCAAGCTGCCTTGAAGAAATTCTGCTTTGCTCCAGAGGAAGGTCCCTCGAGGTCTGACTGCATCAAAGTCTTCAAAATAGTGAGCCACGAGCTTGGGTGTGGCTGGGCTTTATAGGCCAGACCTACCCCAAGATGGCCGCCACCTCTAAAAACATGGGAAATTTAGTCCCTTCATAAGATAGCACTGATAAGTGCATCTTGCCCACCAATGACTTGAACCTGCAGCTATGTGAGCTTTACCACAGGGTAAACGACGCTGCTGGCCATTCTTGGAACAAGTGGGGATGACCAGTGGTGCACATAAAGCGCTGCAAATCTGTGCAGCCGACCTTCGAATGGGACCTGGACCGCGCCCAGCCTTGTTCCTGACAAGGCCCCTCCAGGACCAGTGGAAGAAGCCATCCATTCACCACCTCCTTTCCAGGATGAAGCACACTGGGCACAAGGCCCCCTCCCGGACCAGTGGAGAAGCCATCCACTAGAGAGACTGTGGCTTTGCACTCCACAGGACCAAGCAGTGCAGAAGCCATCCACTGGAGAGACTGTGGCTTTGCACTCCCCAGGACCAAGCAGTGGGCAAACCACCCACTAAAAAGACTGAGGCTTTGCACTCCCCAGGACCAAGCAGTGGGCAATCCACCCACTTGAGAGACTGTGGCTTTGCACTCCCCAGGACCAAGCAGTGGGCAAACCACCCACTTGAGAGACTGTGGCTTTGAACTCCCCAGGACATCACAGAGGGCATGTAGCCCCCTTCAGGAGCAGTGGTGTGGTACCATCTTCTGGCTGAGGTGCTCCCCATTCCCCTTCACCCTGAGGTGTCTGTGTATTTTCGATCTGATGCCCCAGCAGTGTTCTCTCCATATTGAGGCAGGAGTCAAGTGGGGCCTTGGCCTATGTGATATGGCCCTGTGGGTCACAGACAATTTGGACTGGGCAGTGTCCCTCCATTTGGATATATTGTAGATACTGTTTTGTCCTTTGAGGACGTATTTATTGAAATTTATATTATTACACTGACTTTACTCACTTCCTTTTGTCCTTGCATTTTTCCTGAGGGGTACGGGGTGGATATGTACTGTTGTTGCATCTGTTTGTGTGTATGCTGTTGGGGCTGAGGGTGGGGGTGTTGCGTGTTGTGTGTGTGTGTCACACTCTTTTTACTCCCCCCTCCTGTGTGTGCTAGGTGCAGTACTCACCGTGGTCATCTTCGCTGCCGTTCGTGTTCCTGGTATAGGAGGAGGAAACCAGCATGGGGAAGATCTGAAGTTCTGGCTCCATGGCGTCGTGGTCCTTCCTTGAGTGTCCAGAGGTGAGTCGTTTCCCTTCTGTGTACTGTTTCCACCGTGCTTTTGATGGCGTTGGTACCGCCCCGGAAAAGGTGGCGGATTGGGCTGTTGTAATAGGGTGGGTGGTACATTGTCTTCCGCCTGGCTGTTGACGGTTACCGCCGCGGTGCTTGTTGCTACCGCCGTGGCGGTCGGTGTGCCCTCCCTGTAGCTCCCCACCCAGGAGGGTGGGTGTTTCCTTTGCCACAGGCACCTCTGCCCCTGCCCATGTCAGCCCTGCTGCTCTCAGTGAGGAGGCTACTGACCTCCTGAGGTCGATCTCTGTGGGTCAGTCAACCATTGTGAATGACATTCAGGGACTGCCAACTCAAATCCAGCAAAGTAATGCATTCCTGGAGGGCATTCACAGTGCACTGACTGGCCTATAGAGATCCTTTCAGGCTCTGGCTTCAACACTGATGGCAACCAGTCACCCTTTGTCTTCCGTCCCCCCTCCACCTTCCTCTACCAATCCCAAACCCTTCTTCCCCAACCCAGCCAAAGCACACAAACAGACAAGCATTCATCCACCTCAACATCCAAGGGTATCACTGACAAACACAAGCACCACAAGACCCACCACCGGCATGCACACAAACAACACTCACCTGCAGACACAACAGTCACTACCTGCACTGACTCCCCCACAACCCTCAACATCACAGACACATCACCGGACACACCTGCAGACACCACACCAACATTCACTGATCCAGCCACAACTCCTATCCTACCCACAGTCAGCACAATAGCAGACCAATAGACACCCACCCTAGTCACCACATCCACAGACACCACAACCACAGACATGCCTACATGCAGCACATCTACCATGCCTGCAGGCACCACCGCAACAGACAGTCACCCATCCACCATGGCATTTCCCAGCACCTCCACCTCCCTTCCAAGCCACATAAACGCCCACACTCACCCACCCAACAGGCATCCAGCACCCACAAGCATATCTCACACACACATGCACCCAAGACATCCACCACTCCCAAACCCTTTTGCCATGACCATTCCTGTGTGTCAAAGAAGGCTTTCCTCTCAGAGTTTTCCCTTTTCCCTACTCCTCTCCCACCATGTGATACCCGAAAATGCTCTTCGTCCCTCCCCAAGTCCAGCCCTTCCACCTCCAAGACCTCCCCTGCCTGTCCTGCAAGTACTCATGCCACTCCCCCACCAGGAAGTCGACCCCTCCCAAGAGTTCCCAGCCCTCCCCTAAGCCTTGATCTAAGCCCCCTCCCTCTGCCCCCCAATCCCTGAGGTGCCTGCCTGCCCCTTTGATGCTCCTACCTGTGGAGGTTACATGGCAGTCAGGATATGTATTTGGACTGGCCCATGGCCTTAATCTCTGTACATGTTTATGTATGTATATTTATTTATTTACTTATTTATGTACATATATCTCGGCCAACCCATTGTAGGTAGGAAGGTAACATCTTTGTCCTGCCTTTCTTTTCTTAGGGCTGTTTTGGTCTTGGCTGCTTTTGTTTGTGTGTGAGTACGTTTTGTGTGTGTGGTGGTTCTGTTACCTGTTGTGTCTGGGCAGCATGTGTGGGTGTGTGCATTGTATTTGTCCAGCAGTGATGGGTGTGTATTGTGTAATGGGCATGTGTAAGTTGGGGACATGTATTTGTGTTGGTGTTGTGATGGTGTTGACATGTGTTATTTGCATTGTTGTGTGCCTTTGTGTGGTTGTACTGTGTGCGTGAGTGTGTGTGGTGATTGGTATGTCAGATCCGTTGTGATGTGTGTTTGCGGGGTATGACGCATGTCTTGTTGTGTGGATGTGTTATTGTGTGTGTTCGTTCTCTGGTGTTGTTACATTGTGTTGTATGTATGATTTGTAAAGTGAAGGTGTGTATTGTGGATACTTAACTGTGATTATAAGGTGTTGCAGTTGTGGTGTAGTTGTGTAATTTAGTGGTGTAGTGCTGTGTATCAGGGGTTGGTGTGTGTTTTTGGCATGTGTGTGTGCTGGCCATAGTGTGTGTACTATGTATGTGCATATGTATATGTGGCTGTTTGTTGAATGTGTGTGTCAGTGTGAGGTTACATGTGTGTGTCGCCCTCACCACCCGTTCCCGATGTGTATGTTGTGAGTGCGTAGGTACATTGGCATTTTGCAACAGTGACATGTAATGTCACGACTTACATGCTGCTTTACCCTGGAGGCCGCAGAGCGAGTAGCGTGGATCCTGTTCTGGAATGTTCGGCCTTGGCCCAAGTAGGGGTGACTCTTTCTGGTAGCCACGGTGCTGCAGGCAATGGGTACGCCAAGAGCAGGCCGTGTCCCTCAGAAGTAGTGCCAGAGGGAAAAAAACCCTGAAAGGGGGGAAAAACCTCCAAAAAGATAGAATCCTGCAACAGGAACAAAAATAATAGGTAACAGCAGGAACAAAATACAGGAAAATACACTGGAACTGACGAGAACCAGCACAGGAATACAAGGAAGCAGGAGTGAAGACACCATCCAAACAGAAAGTGTTGTAGCGCAAAGAGAGAAAGAAACACAGCCCTTAAATACCAACAAACAGGAAACGACCAACAGGAAGTAAAAGGACACCATCTTAGATATGGAAAAGCACATAGAACAGAATGGACTAGGAACCATAGAGAGTAGGGAACAAGGAATGCTGGGAAGAGAAGGGTACTATGGGAAAGGGGGAAAAAACATAAAAGAAGGCACAACCAGATGTCCAGAAAAAAGAAGAAAAGAAAAGAACAGGTGAGTGGGGGGGTCAGACCTGCCTAGACACGCTGTGCCCTAAAAAAGAACGAGGCCCCAAGCCCAATTTGGGGCCTCGTAAGGTACAGAGCAGGCTGGTGGCGCGGCGCGTCTTATGACCGCGTGCAGCGGCCCGAGCTGAATGTTCGGCTCGTGCCACGCACAGCGGCGTTACAGGTCTGTGTGTGTACTCACGGTTTCTGCCGTCGCCGCTGGTTCCAGAGTCATTGGACGAGCAGGAGCAGCGGGAAGATGTGTAGTTCAGGTTCCATGGCGGGTGTGTGTTCCTGAAGGTGAGTGTCTCTTTTTATAGAGTTAGTTTCCATAAGGGTTTCCATGGTAGTGAGAACGCAGCGGAAACCTTGGTGGTGTGCAGCCTCGTAATCTGTCACACAGGAACATGACTACCGTCGTCTGTGGCAGCCCGACCACACTGGCTATGCCAGCTGTGGATTGGCTGTATTCTATTGGGATTACCGCCATGGTCATAATTTGGATGTCTTCACCACCAAGATGGCAGTCATGAGACCATGAAACTCGTAATGACCCTCTAAATCTTCATTTAACCAAGTGACCTTCCACATAGCTATTCTCAAACATTAACAGGGGCTACTAGTTTATATATAATTCTGCTACTAAATCTAAGGAATGGGTCAAATAGTAGTGTGGTCAGGAATCCAAAAAGAACCCTCTATTGTTCCCATCTCAATCCCTGCTCAAAGGACTATTACTCCTATCCCTGTTAGACATGAGAGAAATTGAGATCTCACCTAGATCATGAAGATGCTATACATGATTAAGATCTCTCCTGTATTCACCCCTACCAACCAGGGGTTTTCCTTTCTATTTCAATACATGCTATCATTGTTTCATCAGAAAATGATCATGCAGCAGATGCTGCAGCTGATACAAAGATGTCTGTACCATTGTAGAGAAGAAGAGTTCACAGGATGAGAAAGGCTGTAGCAATATTTCTGTTCCATTTACTCTTATTGATGTATTGGTCATTCCATTAAACTATGGAATAAATTAGCCCCCCATTTCCAGAAATCAAAATCACCTTAAACAGTAGACACTATTTCTCCTACTTCAGCACCTCAATAAACTACTTGAGGAATCCATCAAGATTATTCACATCAGGCCCCCCTGTTTCTCCTACCCCCACCCTACTCGTAATCCTTGTTTTGCTCCCCCATACTCTCCCAGCGTCTCACTCCATATCCCTTTTCTATTCTCTTCTTTCCTCTATCTGCTTATATCTCTCTTACTTTCTCTAATAAACTTATACTCTCTGCCATCAGTAATAATAGTAATATCAACTCATAATTGATTGTTAAATCAATGTACTTGTCTAGATCATCCATCAAAACCAAACTTTCAAGTTTATTCTTGCTGCAACTATAGAGTTTATATATTATAGGTGACTGTAACTGTGTTACTGAGAAATGTTGATGTATTTCTACTAAGAAACTAATACACATTTCTGAAATCAGACGTATTGTTTTCAAGTCAAAATGTCACTGATAATAACTTTGGGCCTGATTTGGAGTTGGTTAATTTGTCACAACGTAACAGATATCCCAATCAATTTATTAAACGTGCATTATTTCTAAAGTCACTTGAAATAAAGCCATTGGGATATCCGTCACGTTGGGGCTGAGTAAACTGCCCAACAAATTCTATGTCAGATTCTTTGCCGTAATGAACACCAGTGAATGAAGGGATAGTGACGTATCAGGTGTATATGCAAACTCCAGGTTTTCACTCTATGCAGACCCAAATTTCAGTTTTATTCAAACCCATGCAACAACTAGAAACAGCAGCATTCATAGTGATCTATAATCTAAACTCACAATCAATGTTAACAATATTTCATAGGGCATAAGCTGAGGTGGATAGTGTCCTCACACTCTTTTAAAAGAGGGAACATAGCGCAATAAACTTAATTGCAAAGGTGGCTGTAGTGTACACTAATAAATAAGTGGTAAAAATATATAACTGCAACCAGGAAGATTAAATTGTAAGATCCTTTAATGGAAAAGGACTCATGACCGCATCAGCAACCAATCCAGTCTAGAGCAGGGAGGCAACTGACAACAGCCCAAAGCTCTAGAACTTGGCTGGAACCTAATATCATCATGGTTCCAAAGAAAAGCATTGGAAATAGACAACAGACAAAAGTGAAACAATTATAATATTGATATAAGAAGTTGACATATTACAGTAGCTTGAAGGAGTTGGTGGTGTCAGCATGTGCCCAAGCACACTGCATCTTAAAAAGTCATATGACAGCCAGTTCTCCTGTAATGCAACCTCGGGGTGTTTTTAACTTCGTCTGTCTGGCTGTATTCTCTCCTTGGAGGTGAATTGACCCAGGAGCAGGTTTTTGTCAGGGTAGTCAAGTCAAGTTTTTATTTCATGAATTGGAACTCCTAAGAGGTCCACATGCTAAACCAATTCCTAAAAAAACAGAAAACAACCTAAAAACAATCATATAAAAATCCCACAGAAGATCAAGGAAGAGCTAAAAAATTATATAAATTCATTGCTCATCCCTGGTTTTTGCCTTCACCTGGAACTGGAGCTTGAGTCTGTACAGGACACTATCCAGTTGGCTCCCCTTCTGTTATGGATCTCAGTCTGGAGTAACGAACATGCCACTCTTAATAGGGATATCTTAAGGGATTGTCTGGCCTGCGACAATGCAAAGCATATTCCCTGGTTGACGCACATAAGGAAGATGGCACATGACCTGGGGCGGCCTGAATTGTTTGATTACCCCGAGGACCTGACTAACTATGATAAGAAATGGGTTAAGGAAAATTTTCGGAGAATCCAGGAGACCAAGAGGGAGGGGGAGGTTTTAGGGAAAAAAACAATCAGGGATTTTATCATGCTAAAGATGTGAGTGGGTCCTGAGGGCTATCTCTTAGAAATAAAGGATAGAGGGAAAGGTCTCTCATAACTCGATTCCGTTTAGGGAGCATTAGAAGTAATTTGTGTTTCCCGCTAGGTCAGTATGGGCAAAAATGCATTAGACCCTGCCCCTGTGATGGGGTGTCCCATCAGACCTTGATCCATTTTACATTGTTTTGTGTTTTTTATGCACCGTTTAGAACTTGATTTTTATTACCGCTCCTAAGACCCAAGGGTTTCGTGCAATATCATCCTGCTTTTATGTGGTTGCAAATGGCCTCAGATGTATTGGTATGGAAGGGCCTGGGATCTTTCTTGAAGGGAGCTATTACTTGGCGTAAAAATGTAGAATTTTTAGATTATATTTCTTCCATTTTATTGTTTTTATGAATGAGTTTTTTTTTATATATATGTTTATATTCATGATGGGTGTTTTTACTATATATGGTTTTATTGGTATATTAACAATGTATTGGTGATTATTTGCTGTAATGGATGAATTTTTTCATACCGAATAAAGGTTTTGTTTCGTTTCATTGCTCATATAAAACATCATAGTATCGGGTCTAAAATTGATCGAGTTATTCTAGTTATTCAAATTAGCATCTAGAGTATAAGCATTAAATATTCTGAGGAGGAAAAACCATAGGGTACCTCACACAGTACGACATGTAACCATAGGGAGACTTCTTTTAGAGAACCCTCACATACTGTGACATTTTCTACAACAAAACAGTTGTGAACCATATACTTCCAAGGCGGAATAATAGAAAAGTACAAGACAAATGACCTTTAACAAAAAATGCAAATTGAAAACAGCATCTTATCAAAGTTCTCAAATCTTCCCTGTAGAGTTTTCAAACTTCATATTTATCACCCATACAGGACACTCAGTAGAGATTTAAAAAAGACTGAAAGAATTAAAAAATCCTAAAACAAAAGAGTTAATTGGGAGGATTAAAGAGGGCTTCCAAAGCTTCTCCTACTGAACGAATAATAAAGTGCAGGTAAAGAGGTTTTAGCCATTTTTTCCTGGCCAGGGCTAAAGCCGGACTGGTGAATAGAACATGTTTACAATTCTTGACACCCATTTGACATAGATCGCCACTATTATCAGAACCATCCCATTTAGAGGTAGGATCTCTAAGGGGCAATCTATCTAATCTCAGCAAAAGCTACAAGATTCCAAGAAAGGTTGTGCTGAGATTGTTAAGAATTACTGATTCGGTTAACCTGGTCAGTCTACTTTTATTACTGCAGAACTGTAAATCAGAGGAGAAACTTTTTAACCAGGACGTTTCTTTTAAAAGAGTTTTAAGAGCAGTGGGCAGGGAGGATTGAATCAAATCATGGTTTTGCTCAAGCAATTGTAAAGCTAGATTGTAATTTTTAAAAAACATAGATTTTTCTTTCAATCTATGAAAGATTTCTAAAAAAGCTAAATTTCTTAAGGTAGCTGCCTTACTGTGGGCTAAACTATAAGCTCTCCTAAACACAACCACAAGGCCCAATACGAAACAAAAGTCTTAATACCAAATTCGAGCCTTAAGGTTGCCACTGAGGGTGAGTTATTACACAGGGCTAATTGTCTTAATATCTTCCCTTTCGTCCTATCTAAAAAATTCCATTTGGAGCCTTCTGTGCCCTCAAGAGCATACAGGAGAGTGGCTGGGATCTTTGTTTGATATAACATTAATAAATGGTGGAAATGACGCCAGCTAACTGCTGTAAAAAATGCAGCTAAACCTTGTGCTTGAGATAAAGCCTTCGAGACATTATTGCACATGTGATCTTTATCACTGAGTGAGGAGGAAAAGGTTTTCCCAAAAAAATTGTAGGATTTTACCCGTTCCAGCTTGTGATGGCCCAAAAACCAGGTAAAGTTAATTTTCTTACCCAGTTTTTTCCCAAGAAAACATATAACTTGAGATTTGGATTGATTAATCTGTAGATGATGCTGTGTAGAATATAGATGTAATGCCACCAATCGCTGATTTAAACCTTTTGGGGTATGGTCAATCACAACTATATCATCTGCATATAGGAGACAAGACAAAGGATATCCTCCAATTTTTGGTGAAAATCCATCCGCATTTTGCAAAAAACTGGGTAGATCATGAATATATAAGGAAAATAACAATGGTGCCAACAAGCAGCCTTGCTTCAGTCCATTTTTTGTAGGAAATCTATCAGACAAACCCTGTTCTCCTCTTAGCAGAATTTTACACCAGTTAGAGGAGTGCAAAGCTGTAATCAAGTGTAGCAGGTTTGGGGTGACACCCAGCTCATAGCAGCTCCTAGCAGGTTTTTGTAGAAAAAGATTGCGTGAGACAAATCCGAGGAGACAGGATGATCAAGTAAAGAGCTTAATGGGAATTTAAATCAAGAACAAAGGTAAGTCAGTCCTCATCCAGCTTCTCCTCCCAGTAACTACTCCTGAATCCCTGCATACATTCCTCTTTATTTCCTCCTTCATTACATTCCATTGCCTGTTTGTCCTGTGGACACCACAATTTTAAAATAGAACGTGCAATGCATCTTTCTTCATTTTTTTAATTAAAGTATGTGAATTCAATCCAACCCTACTGAATAAAATGTCAACAACAACAAAAACAAAGTCTTTGTAACAGCCAATTAAATTTTTTTTTTTTAAAAAGTAAAATGTATCCAATGAAAAATATAATCATTGAACTTAATTGAAATTTTCTTTATTCCACCACTGTCCCTATTTTCTAATAAACATTTTTGTGAATCATCAAGAACACTAGTAGTTGCATTATATGTAGCTATGTTAGGTACATTCAAAAACACATTACTTCTGTCCACTTCTTAATTTACACACCATGCCATTGTTTCTTTCTATTAGTGAACCCAACTAAAAGTTCACACTGTCTCACCAATTAGCCGCAAAGCATTTCTAACCACTTCAGTAACTCTCACAGGATGGGAACAGCACATTGATCCTTTTCCAACAATTCTATTTTTCTTAAGTCATATATAATAACCAACATGACATACTGTTTATTTCTGATATCCACATCCTGTTTGATTTTGCTTTTGTAATTCTCTGTATTTATTTTTATATTGCAAAAATCAACTTCAAAATTGCTCCTTTTCTTATCCTTAAACCACCATGATGCATGTGTATTCCCCAGTTTCTGTCCCCTTAACATTTCAAAAGGACTCACCAAAGTCAGTGAATTAGAAGTAGTTCTATAAGCAAGAATAATGTTTCCTCCAATTGATGTCCCCTTTACAGTCAATTGAATGGCCTTCTTCATTGCTCTGTTAAATCTCTCAACTTGTCCACTGGATTCAGGATGAAAAGAGAAATCTTTTCATGAAAAATACCTCATTTGTTAAAATAAGCTTGAGTATACACACTGAGAAATTGTGTATTATTATCAGAATTTTTTTTGCGGAATCTTCTCTCTACAAAACAATTAATCCAAACCCTCTACTAGAATTACAGATGGAACTTTGTTAATCATTTTAATCTCAGGCCATTTAGAAAAATAATGAACCACAACAATGCCAAAAGCTTCTGGTGTGGGCCAAATGCCAAATGGACCAATACTGTCTAATCCCAATTTCCTCCATGGTCCATCAGGAATTTTCACCTGACTCAATTCTGCAATCATAGCCTCAGCCAATTTATCGCTAGTAGAACAATTATAATAATATTTTACTTGCTTATCCACCATAGTGTCCATTTCTAGCCATCACAAACTCTCCCATAACTATCTTCTTGAGACCCTCATGGGCATAATCAACAGTCTTTTTACTCAAACCCCCCAAAAAACACAATTATGTCTCCCCTCATAACTATCCCATTCGCTATAGCAAGCTCCTCATGTACTTCACACAGATATATTTATTCCGCTGATATGCTCCGCCCCTCAAGCCAACCATCCCTAAAAAATATGACAACAATGCTCAAAGTCTTATACTTTTTTATCTCCCTATTCCATGTAGGTTCATCAAAACTATTTTCATCATTGATTAGATTGATATCAGCATCTGAAAATGACACGTCACATCTATATAGTTACGCTTTAGTAAAGCTTTCACCCATGGATGGCACTCTCGACATGCAACAAGCATCAATATTATTTTTACCGGGAGCCTGCTCGTGTCAAGGTTTGTTTAATTGGTTCTCAAGAGCAGTACCCCCTCAAGAGGCCCACCGACTCTGATTGTATGTATATATATATATATATATATATATATATATATTAACAGAATGGCCAGATGAGGGAAATGAATTTAGGGAGGGTACTGCGGGGAGACCAGAAAGCAGAGTATAATAATTACAATCCTGTCTTTTCTCTCTCAGTAATTATAATATCAAGGTTCAAAAACATAATCACCAATACCTGCGAAAGATGTGACCTTCTTTAGTCTTAGGGTTGATTAGAATACACTTTATAATACTCGAAAGCTTTTAGTGTCTGTTTTACTTTGAATTCTTCGTTAAATACTCTCAAACCATTATCAAACCATATAAATTCTCTAGATTTACTTGTTTCTCATATTTATGATTATATCTCCTGTTCAGTTTCGTTTATTGCTTTATGTGAACATCATAAACATTATACCGATCATTGGTATATAAATATTGTTCATTATGATGTTGCCTTTAATGTTTTAACACTCGACAAAATTTCACTGGACAATTCGCCTTGCCATATAAACTCAGAGACCAAACCTTAAATGCGCAAAAGCCTTCAACTGTTTCTTTCATTACTCTCTGAAATACAGAGGCTGCACTATGGTAACAAAATAACCCTTTAGGTGTGATAAACATTGGTAATACCTTAGATTCTTCATCTAACTTACCTGATGATAGACACTGACTAAATCCAATGTTGAAAGTTCAGTAGCAATCAATAAAGTGGAAATTATTTCATGCAAATTTAGAAGCGGGTGACTGTTAATCCAAATTTAAATGTTCAGAGTGCGTAGATCAATACAAAGCCTCACCTCTCCAGATGCATTTACAGAAATTACTACAGGAGAAACCCAGGGAAAATGTCACTTGTTCAATAATCTTCTCTTTACATAAATTATCTAGCAACACATTGAGTTTCCCTCTGTAAAAAAGTAGACAATTCCTAACCATATGTCAGACTGGGGCAGCATCTTCCTTGAGTATTATTCTGTTTTTGAAACCACATAACTCATCCAATTTTTCACTAAATGCATCCTTATATTTTAGTTTTAAATCTTGTTCAAAATCATCCACTTGAAATACGTTATTATCATTCAGGGTAATTTTATGTACAGTGTATCCTTCAGGCAGTAGCCATGTCGGGAGGAAGGTAATTCACAATGTATCCACAACATATTTTCCTATAATATTGTACCAAGCACATTTATGGACAAGAACAGTGGCAGGTTTCCCATCTATTTTAATTTAACATGTCAGAAATCTCTTCTTCCACACTTAAAAAAGTGTTAGGATATTGTTCAACATTTATTTTTTCATCAAGTTGTCCATCAGTTATTAAATTGACCTGTTTGGCATAGGATCTACAAGCCCTACTGAAATGTCCTCTCCTATTACACCTCAAACAAATCTTGCCTACTGCAGGACAAATTTAAAAATTGCCAATATGGAATGAGGTACCACACCTATAGCATTCTAATTTCTTTTTGTTATCTTGATAGAAAAACACCTGTTCTATTCTGTAAAATGTTTCCCAACAGCAATAACCTAATTTCTAGGGTAACCTCTTATTTCTTGCACAAATGCTACGGAATGTTTGGTATCCATAGTCATCTCAATAGTTGCATTACTGAAACATGTCAGCACTTTTCCAAAGTCTTTCTTGGACCTTCCTATTATTTTGTTTTATTAGGGTCTGATTAATGTGTTCAAAGTCACATGTTGTAGCTATTGATATCATGCTGGACACATAATCCTTAATAGTTTCTTGTGCGCCCTGTTCCCTAGAAAAAAACTTGAATCTTTCTATGGCAACATTGTTTGTTTCCAAACCTTATGTTCATTTGTTTAAAACATATTGGGATACATTTATGTTACCTGGATTAATTAAAACAGGAAGTCTTTTTATATTCATTCATAAAAAATTCTGCCAAACAGTGTTTCAATAAATACAGTTTCCTCTTTGGTTCGCAATCATCTCCATCCAATACTCGCCATATGCTAAAAATAAAGATTCCCATGTCTCTCGTTCCATAGGAGATTCTCGTTCTGTAGGTACAAATAAAGGTGGATGTACAATGCTTGACATGTTGATATGTCCCTGTCTAAACAAAATATTAAATAGATGAACAAAACATAACAATATTGTAAGAAATTGGGTTACTGTTTGAGGGGGATAGAATCCTTCTTAAGCAGCAACCACAATTCTTCTTAAGGTAAAGTCACAAGCAAATTCTAAATTAACATGTGCTCAACCCTGAGGTAGCTTGGCTCAGAGCAGTCAGACTTAACTCAGAGGCAATGTGAAAAGTATTTGTGCAACACCTCAAAGAGTAACACAGTGAAACACACACCACAGAACACACACCAGTCCAAGTTAGAAAAATAGAGTAAACTTTAATAAATATTACAAGAGAACAATGGAGAACAGGTCAACTATAGTCACCAGGTGAGGCCTGCTGAACTTTTACCTTCTAGTTGTCTGTGCCAAGTGTCCCATTAGTTTTGGAGTGGGCTGCCAGGATCAGGGAGGCTCCTACCGTAGAGCAGAGAGTAGGCCAGGAGTCACGGCTAGGTCTTGCTTGAGCTTTGTGTTCGCAATCCAGTCAAGTGGTCAATGTTACAGTGTACAGAGTAGAGCTGGCAGAGCTCTGCACTGTTTCATGGTCCCAGTGGTCAGGTCCCAGTGCAAATGTCCCAGTTTCAGGTCACAAAGAGCTTAAAAGCTTGAACTTGACTTCCTTTAGCCAAACCAAGGGTCCAGGACCTGAGGGGCATCACATGGGGTCAGACACTCACTGCAGCTTGGTGCAGGGGCTGGTGCAGGATGTTGTGAGCATTTTTTGCCCCTGAGGCTCAGATCAGGAGGCCAGCAGACTAGCCCTTGGAGTCACTCTGGTGTTCTGGGTTCAAGGATGAAGTTGCAGGTCCAGTCTCTCCTCTCCCAGGCAAGAGTGCAGCAGGTCAGCACAGAAGGACAGAAGTTACTTTAGAGCAGCAGCCTAGCAGAGTGACAGTTCTTGTAGCAGCACAGCAGTCCTTATTCCTGGCAGAGTATCCACAGATCCAGAAGTTTATTGAAGGGATGGTGTCTGAAGTCCAGTATTTATACACAGTTGTGCCTATGAAATAGGGAGAAGCTTATGGAGAAATTCCTTTGAAGTACACAGATGGCCTACATTTCTGACCCTGGCTCCAGACTAACTACAGGGGGTTTGCACCCCTTTGTGTGGAGACAGGACATAGCCTATTCAAATGTAACTGAGGTTTGGCCATCCAGTCACACCCAAGCTCCCCCTTGTGTATGACTGTCTAGGAGGAATATACAAAGCCCAGCTATCAATCACTAAATGGCATGAAAATTCTGAAAGCAGCATTTTCAGAACTGTTATTTGAAATCCAACTTCACCGTAAATTAGGATTTTAAATTCCAATTTCAGAGACACAAATCATGAACTTGTTACCTGTTCCTATTTGAAAACTACATTTATAAAATATAATAAGGTAACTCCAGTATGATCTTATGCGACAGGTAGGCTTTACAGTAGTAAAAAAATAATCTAAGAGTTTTTAACTACTAGGATATGTAAAGGTTAAAAGTACATGTCCTACTTTTTAAATACTTTGCACAGTCCCCTCTGGCCTGTACAGGGCCTAACTTTGGTGTGACATGTATTAAAAAGGAAAGTTTGGGCCTGGTAAAGGGTTTACCTTGCTCGGTCGATATCGCAGTTTAAACTGCACACACACTGGCTGCAATGGCAGGACTGAGATATGCTTAAAGTGCTAGTTTGGTGGGTGGCAGAATCCATGTTGCCTGCCCACTAGTAGCATTTAATATACAGGCCTTGGGCACATGCAATGCCACTTTACTGGGGACTTACAAGTAAATTAAATATGCAAAATGGGTGTGAGCTAATATAACATGCTTCAAGGAGACAGCACAAGCACTTTAGCATTGGTTAGCAGTGGTAAATTGCACAGGGTTCTAAGGCCAACAAAAACAAATTAAGCATAAAATAGGAAGAGAAAGGCAAAAAGTCTGGGGATGACCCTGCATAAAGGGGCAGATCCAACACCCATCTCCTGCACAACTGATGAAAAATTCAGAGGATGAGGGAGAAATAGATTGAAGACAGTTGGAGATGACTCAGTCAGTCTGGGAATACATTTGTTTTGCTCTTGATGTGAATTGCAGACAAAGATATCATGTTGCCTTGAGCCCATTTGCATATTTGATCTCATATTCGTTCCAGAGACGTGGCCTTTGTACCCCACTGTTTGTTGAGATAAGACTTTGCAACAGCATTGTCCATTCTGATGGCCACAGCCATTCTCTGTACAGTTGGGAAATTTCTGTTGATGAATCAGGTGCCAACATTCTTGGGCTTGATGATTCTTGAGCCAGGCTCCCCAACCAGAAGCACTGGCATCCATTGAGACAGTTATCTGTTTTTGGTCTGTTAAAGAGACACCTTGGAGAACATTCTCCACTTTCAGCCACCACTCCAACTGTCTTCTGAAGCCTGACGTGAGCGGAATAGATACCATCATATCCTGAGTTGCAGAATTTCAATGATCTAGTATATGCCGTACCAGAATGTTAAAATGAAACCTTGCCCAAGGTACAAGGAATATTGTGGCTGCCAAATCCCCTTGAGTCTATAACAATTTCAGCTGACATTGATTTCCCTGTTGTTATTAGGAACTCTAGATGACAGACAATTTGTGGACTGTCTTCTCTGACAGAAACATTAGGCCTAAGTCCCTCCAGTTCTGGATTGGGACTAGGCGAGATTTGCCATTATTGACGAGAAATCCGTGATTGGGTAACAGTCAGTTCTGTATGAAGAGGAATTGTCTTTTTAGATGGACTGACAATGAGGCAATCGTTCAAGCAAGGAAGCATTGTTATCCCTTGAAGATGTAACACTGCAATTAGAGGAGTCAGGACTTTTGTGAACTCCTGAGGGGAAGTTTTGAGTCCAACAGTGGTACTCGGAACTGGTAGTGGCATTAACCCACTGAAAAGTGAAGGAACTTCTGACAAGAGTGGTGGATTGGTGTGTGGAGATAAATGTGCTGTAAATCCACCATTGTTAGGAAGTCTCCTGGTGAAACCAATGTAATGACCTGATGAAGAATAAGCTTTCTGAAATAAATAGTCTTCATATGCTTGTTCACTCTTCTGAGACCTAGTTCAGGTCTGTATTGTCTTACGACCCTGACCACTCTGATCCTGAATCACTGGTACAGTTGTGTTTTATTCTAAAAGGGCTTGAATTCCAGACTATTAAAAATGCTCTTTATAATGGCTATTGGAAGCACCCCTGACGCTGGAGGATGAGCAGTAGATTCTATGATACATCCTTCTCAAATAATGCTCAGAACACCCTGGTTTGTGGCGCTTGCCGTCTATTTCTTGAAATAATTTGATAAACACCCTCCCACTGGGTGGAGAGGAAGTTGATTGTTGGAGCACTGGTTAGACAAACCTGACTGACCGGCTGACTCCTAGCTTTTGAATGATCATTTAGATTGAAAAGTACACCTATCAGGCTTTAAAGACTTCATATATTTTTTGCAGTCCTCCTTAGTTTCCTTCTTCCATGATTTTGTAGAATCTGTTTTTACAGTTTACTACCCCAAATGTAATTTTGAGGAAAATTGCCTTCTCAGCAAAATCTGTTTTTCCTCACTTGTAACCATACATTTCTTCAAGCTAGAATTGATGCCCTTTGGTACGCACACTGTGCCAGCTGTAGAAGTTCGGACAGCTCCCAGTTCTGGCGGGAGCAGCAATGAAAGGTCTCTGGAGCAGGTGTAGGGCCACAGCTGGGGACCACGTGGAAAAGCACTGCACAGGTAAGTTTAAAGATGGCTCCTTGGGGTCCCCTTGGAGTGTTGAGGTTGCAAGGGGTGGGGAACCTTCAGGGCACAGCGAGTTCTTTATTACAGGGCACAGGGCAGCTGGGTGCAAAGTGAATCGTGAGCTTGGAGCTGTGCACAAAGATGCTCTCTGGAGCAGGAGGCAAGTTGGTTCAAGGGTTGTTTGCAGGACAGCGGGGGCACTCTGGCAGAACGTCCAGTGTGTTCCCGAAGTCCCTCAACTGAGGCTTCCTCTTGTTCCTTCTTCAGCCCCGGGCAGGCTGGTTTTCTTGGTGTCCGACATCAGCTGACCAACAACCAGGGCATTGGCACTTTTTGACCACTGGAGTGCGTAGTGCCACCAATCTAGGCACACTTATAGAGTTTGTCCTCATGGTCATCAGTGCTTCGTTGGGTCCAGCTGCAACTTCTAGTTCGGGAGTTAGCAGCTGATCAGTGAAGTGACCCTCACTGGTTTGCTGGTTTCTTGTTGTTGCAGAGTGATACCTCCACTCTGGAGGGACTTCTATGGTGATTTTTGAAGCCTGGAGGTCCTCTGGGATTCATTAGAGTTTTTCCAGTTGTCCAGCAGCTCCTCAGCAGTGATTGTCAGGTCCTGGGTGCAGCAGGCAGGGTTTGGTGCCTTTTCTTTTTCACAGCAGGTCCACAATTCTCGAGCCCTTGGATTTTCTTGGTGCTGGTCTTCTTCTGTCCATTGAATCTGATTACCTGGTCTAGGGATGTCCACTAAATACTGAATTTAGTGGGCCTTTTAGGGGGCCTGGTGGTGACCAATGGGACACATACCTCTGGGTGGCCACACTCACTACAGTGACCACTTACTGTGGGAAGGGTCACTTCCCTATCCCTGATTAGCTATTTTTCTTCCATCCAAGATGGAGTAAATGAAATGGAGTGCCCACCTCACAGGTAACACCTTAGGGGTGCATGCCACGTGGGGCCACTCCTCCTACTCATTGTGTAGTTTCCGCCTTTGCTCCCACCAAGAGTCTGCAAAGGGGGTGACCATCTGCTGCTTGCAGCAGGCTTGGGGGTCGACTTTCAAAGGTGGTAAGCCCTTTGAAGCTCGCTGCCAGGGAAGTTCACATTCCTGAGGGAGGGAGTTTTAGCACCTCCACCTGGAAAGGGCATTATTCCATAAACCAGAGAGACAGATCTCTCCCCCAAGATTCGTAGATTGCATGTCTGGAGGTGGCAGGCTGGATAGGACCAGTCAGACACAAGCAAGGGTAGTTAGCTTTTGCAGGGGACACCTCTAAGGTGACCTCTTGGTACATTTAGGGATAAATGTAATACTGGTACCCGTTTGGATGTATCATTCTGAGTTGTTTGATACCAATCAATCCAAGGTTCGGAGTGGCCATCATGTAGCTGGGAAACTTGTGTTGAATAGTGTCCAGCACATATATTAAAATGGCTGCTCTGTTCACTCACCTTGTCCCACGTTTGGCAAGCACACAGTGAGGGCCTATTGCTCATGCAGCTATGCCCTCACATATAATATGGTGCACCCTTCCTTAGGGCTGGAAGGCCTGCCAGAGAGATGCCTTGTCCATAGTGTATGTAGTGTATGGTGGACAAGGCACACAGGCAGTGTGTCATGTTGAGTTTGTGTTTTAAATTTGCACCAGGACACCCAGCCTGCAATGGCAGTGCTGGGTACATCTGGATGCTTGGCCCTAGACGGTGACACGATCAGTGCTGCTGCCCTCAGGGGCCTACCCTTAGTACCCCATGCCCTGGGAACTTGAGTACCTTTTACTAGGGACTTATTGTGGTAGCTAAAGGTGTATCCAATTACCTTTCAATGTTTAGGGAAAGACATTTGGCACTGGGAACCTGGTTAGCAAGATCCCAGAGCACTCCAGTTCAAGTTGCATCCAAAAGCCAGGCAAAAAGTGGGGGGTACTGCAACCAAGTGCCAGTTTCCCACAGTGTGATATTCAAATTGAATGGGTTGGATTCAGGGTATATTTGTACATGTTCATAGCTGTCCACAAACAGGTTAGCTAGATCGGGAGCAAACCCAGGCCCATCACCACACCCCTTGATTATTATTTAAAATCATTCTCAAAGATGAAAAAACCCTTGTCATAGCAAATTTAATGAGTTTGATTCTGAAATCAGTGGATACTTGAACTGGTCTTTAACGTTTATTCAATACCCATCTGATCACTTCAGGTACTTATTTTTGGCTGGTTGTTAGTATAGAGTTATGAGAGCCCATTGATCACCCATTCACATCAGAATCTGTTTTCTCTGGTGTGAATGGGTGGCAATCGATGAGCCTAATGATGTCCATCCTGTCTCTCGCATATGCTCTAGTTGTGGGCTAGGTGTAGTTTGTCAGTCTTTTGTTTCTGTCTGTGTGTTTCTTATTGTTGAACACATACTCATGCTACCTAAGCTAACCCTCAGATGAACCTTCATTGGTAACCAATTGAATAAGTTGTGTCACCTACTTTGTAGGGTTGTTCATGAGTTTGACATAATGTTCCTGTACTTCCAGTTGCAAATGAATGTCCTGGTTATTGTCATCAACATCCTGGATAACTGTGGCACCCCCTTTGTCCTCTGATCTATTCACTATCATACTGTTCTTCTTGATTGTCTCCAGAGCAAGTGTTTCCTAAACCTATTAAGGTATTTAGAAGATTTATAGTTTATAGTGTTGGCCAGATGCTAGATATCCATGACTTGGAAGCGCCTAGTGGCCTCTAAGGTACTGCTCTGGATGAATGCATTTACTAAATGGTCAGACTATGAAACAATAGCCTTACAAAACGGGATAAACAGAAGTTTGTGCTCTTCTGAAATCCTACAGTTTTGGGAGGTGATTAGGTTGGCTTGGCCCTCTCTGGAAACTGATGGAAGTCCCTCTCTGCTCTCAGCCCTGGATTGTTGAAGTGTTCTGTTAAACATTGCTTGGGCCCAACTGGCTGTCCTGTGCACAAACTGGTGTGGTGTGTAAACAAACAGGTACAATGTGGGCCAGCTGGTCCTTACAATGTATGTGCTGTGGAAACTTGGTCCGCCCCTTTGTTCATTTTTTTATCCTCTTTTCGATCTTTGTTTCTCATTACACTAATGGTGGTGTTGTGTAGGAAACCAGACTCTGTCTACTACTAGTGCTACTATATGTGGTTAGTTTGTGCTTGTATCACACTGTATCTCGTTATCCTTAGCGTGTACTGTTTTCCTCTTGGGAATATTGTATTTAGATATGCACATATCGTATTAAGTGATACTGGCTGTATACATTGCCTCCTTCTTGCTTGCTTAACCATAAAACAATAAAAAAATGTTTAACCAAAGACAAGTTAAATGTAGTCATACATGCTTCTTCTTTGAATGCCACATACACTAGCATTCCCAGTTCATCTGAAGCACATGGGAAAGGGAATCAATGACATCTTCTACAATACAACACACAACAAATGGAAGCAAATGGTTAACATAACGAACGTACTGAAATACGCATTCATATATGGCAAACATTATAACAGTTTAAAACCCAAACAATAGAAGCATTGAGTAAACAACAAACAAAAAGATTCAGATTTAAGTGTTAATACATGTTTTAAAAAGTGTGAGAAAATGCATCTTGTGGACAGATGCTGCTTATTTTTAAATTCTGCACATTGGGACACTGCTGTTCAGAACCCAGTATGTGTGTTCAGATGTATAAAACATGATTATATGTGCATTTTATTTCCATAACTGCAAATTTCAGTTTGGCTATGAGGAATTCTTTTTCTAAGACCATATATACTACATTGCGTTAGTCTTCCTATGGTAGTTTGATGTCCGTGCCAATTTTCCGATCTTTGTTTCAAAAGCCACCCGGGATGCTTGTATTGCTTGGAGAATGGTGCTTGTGCCTGACGACTTAGAGGAGTATTGGTTCGAGGGAGATGCCTGTTCTTGTGCAGAGGAGAGACGATCTTTCCCCATCATTGCTGTCGGAAGAATACAGCATGTCTGGATGACAGATGCAACAGGTTCCTAGACCTCCAGGGTCTACCGCTTAGGAGAATAGCTATTGGCAGGGGCTGACAAGCTCCATCAAGGGGCGATTCACTACCATGTCCCGAGGTTAGCAGGGAAGGCGGACGGAGGGACTGTCTTTGGCTGGTTTGTTTTACTGCTGTACTGAGTGAACAATACGCCTGTCAGGGGGGTTTAGGATGACGTCTGGTGCAGGGGCAGCGATTCATGCAGGTATTTTGTAGTCTCCTAATGGCTCCTAAGAGTCTCAGTGAGTGAAGATTCCCTTCACCTGCCCGGGGCCCGGTATCGCCAGTTTTTTTTCAGCTTGTTAGCTCTGTGGGTGCTGACTACTCTGGCACAAACTCTCACACTGCAGGTCCACGCCCCAGGCGGGCCAAGGGATGCGCAAACCACCAGGTGACGTGGTTCCATCTTCTTCAGGTGTAGCATCCATGCTGCAAAAAAGGAGGGGGTGTTAAACAAGAAAGCCACACCAGACCACTTGCACCATCGGACTCAGGGCTGCCACAGGCAGCAAGTGCAGCCAGGCAGGTGCCCCATTGTGTGATTGATTCTATCAAGATATTACGAACACATTCAAAATGGGGGAGCACACCTCAATCAAATCACAGGTCTTGCCTCTGCATTAGTATTGCAAGCCCCCCCAGGCCATAGACGTTTACTGTGGGAAGCTGTAGATGGTGGGGTGCCCAATTTCCTTGTTATGGGTTCAGATGTGCATAGGCAGCGTTACAAATTCTTGGGCCCTGCTCCAAGGTTAGATAGCTGGTTTCATGTTATCAGCCTTTCAAGGGTCCTTGTGAGGTAACCAATCATTTGATAGAGTCCTTGTGCTGCGTTTGAAAACATCACCAATAAAGCTAGCTACAGCTGGAGGAGTACCAGAATATATCCTACCTATGCAGTGGGTCAGTATGTCTCCTCAAGCCACAGACGATGAGTGTGGGTGGCTGTAAAGCCAGTTGCTCATCTACAGTGTTGGTTCTTCAAGGGTCCTGCGGGGGTCCCTTCTATTTACTTCTGTTGCTTTTAGCAATTTTGCTGCATCACCACTTATTGCTTCACTAATGGCCACATCCTCGCAGTGTCATCTGCTACCTCCCAGGGAGATTGATTCCGCTGTCAGGAGCGCACCACCTCAGGCCCCCTTTGGCGCGGTCTGCGCCATTTCAGAATTCTCAGTGGGCAAGGGGACAGCAGCTTTAGCTTGCTGCAGCCTGTGCCTCAGGATGTCTGTCTAGGGAGAGGCTTCTGTGGTTCAGGTTCATTTCTCCCTGGTGTGTTGGCCCCAAAGCCAAAAGTGCAGCCTTTATAACCAAGATCCACAATGCCTGCCATCACCTTGAAGGTCCTCGGAGGGTGGGTCCATAGTGCGGGCCTCTGTCTACTATCAGCATGGACCCAGGTATGGTAACGGAGTTCCCAGCAGGTTCTCTTCTTTCTAGAGGGGCCTCACTTACACCAGAGAGGCCCCATCTACTTCACCACCAACAAGCTAATAACAGAAGTGGATAATGGAGAAGTGTGGCACAATGGTTAGAGCAGCAGACCCTGATGCAGAGATCTGGCCCGGGACCAGGGTTGAATTCCTGCCTCGGCGGGTCTTGGGCTCAATTCCCTTGGACCAGATAATTCTCGCCTCAGTGCCTAATCTAATTAATGGTTCCCACTCTGTAATTCTGGGCAATAGCTTGCTTAATCTCCACAACGGCCCTGACAGCGCTTGGATGCCTGGCTTCAACCTGGGGGTTGCCCAAGAGTGGGTGCCTACCAGGGGAAAGCCAGGAGGGGTTCCACAGCGGTAGGTGAACAGCGCCTTGAGACCCTATCGGGTGAGTAGTGCGCTATACAAGTGCAAAGTTTACATTTACAGAAGGGTTGAAAAAAGGTTGGTTTTGACAGCTGTTCATCAAACTTTTCAAAAGTTTTTTATTTTTCTGAAACAAACTTCATAAGCAGGAGTTTGTTTTTGAAAAACAAAAAAATAATCATTCCACACCCTGGGAGGTTTCTTCCAGGATGTGGAGGTCATGTTTTTTTTCTGTTCCTCACTGCCAGGCTTTTCCTGGTGGTGATGGACAAAAAATAATTATGACACTGTCTGCTCTAAGTAGAGCAGGTGGTGTGATGACTTTACTTTGATGGCAACTATTCTATCGAGCTATCAGTGGAAACCTGAAGGTCTGCCTGTCTCTAAATGAGGTGGAGGTACACATTGTTTAGTGGGCAGGTAATGCCTAATTCTTAATCGGGCTCTATGCGGAAGGTAGAAATCTGGACTGGGTGAAGGTACGAAAAGTATTTGTCCGACAGCAGGACTTTGATGGGTGCAAAATTAGAATTTTCCCACCCTGAGTTTTTACTGCCAAAACTAAGGGATTACAGCTATCCAACATCATGAGGACTTTGCAGGATAGTTCCTGCAGCCTTGGCTTGGTGGAGGATTTTGAGAGACATTTCAGAGACTGTGGCCCTCAATACGACATTAGCGGTCTTTTACAAAGATCGCTAAAGCCGCGGGCACCAGAAGACCACCAGTGCTGGTGGTCTTCCGCCCATCATATTACGAGTACTGCAGGATTTCCACCACATTTTGGGCAGGAATCCAGCAGTAGACGTGCTGGCGGGATGAGGCGCATGGCTGGTTCCTCCACCGGCACTCCACCAGCCATATTACGACCTATAATAAGGCCTGGCGGTGTCCTGAATGAGGGGCGCTGCCAGTGGTGGAAACGACCATTACCGTTCCCTGCCGGATGACCTCCTCGCCGGACAAGGTAAGTCGGACATCCAACGGGGGACGGGGTGTTATGGTAGGGGCTGTTGTGTGTGCATGTGAGTGGGTGTTGTATTCATGTGTGAATGGGTGTGTATGCATGTGTGTATGGGTGTGTGTATTCATGGTTGAATGCATGTGTGTATGTGTGTGTATGGGTATGTATGGGTGTGTGCATGCGTGGTTGAATGCATGTATGAGGTGAATGCGTGTATGAATGTTGAAGTGAATGCGTGTATGGATGGATGTGAGTGAGTACGTGTATGGATGCATGTGAGAGAATTGGTGTATGTCAGTGTTGGTGAATGAGAGTATGCGGGGTGTTTATGGGTGTCTGTGTGCGTGTGCGTGTATGAGGGCAGGAGATGCTGTACGAGGAGGGGGCGGTGTACTAGGAGAGGGGTGGGGGTGCTGTACAAGGAGGGGGTGGGGGAAGGGGTTGCTGTACCAGAAGGGAGGGTGGGAGGTTTTGGTATGGAGGGGGGTGGGAGGAATTGGGCTTGCTGGAGGGGAGTCGTCTGCCAGTGACAGGGAAGAAATTCTCTGTCACCGGTAACCTTTCCACCAGGGTTTTCGTGGCAGTGCTACCACCACAGAAACCCTGGTGGAAAGCCGACTCCTAATACCATCAGCGGTCTTCATTGGACCGCCAAGTCAGAGATGCTCATCTCTGGCACAGCGAGTCCAACAACCCTTGTTGTTGTGGTGTCATTTTGGTCACAAAAAAGTCTCTGTTTTAGATATTGGTTGTGGTATTTTTATTCTGTTGTGTTTGGCTTGGTTTGTTGCTGCTAAATACTTTACACATTTTATTAAGTTAATCCTGTATGATCTGTGCCGTAGCTACCAAGGTTTGAACCCAGGTTTAAATTATTCAAACTGTGTTTTAACCTGACAAGTTTGTGGCCTTATTCCTTGGGGTGGGCTCACATCTACCCCAATTAATAACCCACTTTCTTACATAGAGACAACAAAAATCATCTTCCTCTGAGTTAATAACAGTGTTTCAACAAAACATAAATACAATACAAATCAAAGTCCAGGGATGGGGCAGAATATAAATGTCCTATCACTGTCTCTTAGATAGGATCCGGGCTTTGTGCTAGCCTCCACACCTTTGCACCCATGTCCTCCTCATCTCCATTCTACTGGAGCAGATTTAAGAGAGGGTACCTACGTTTTAGAATGAGTGGGTCTTTAAGGATTATTTTTAGGGGGATGGGGCCCAAGATTTTATAGGAGACATAGCCCGGGCAGGAATGTTTATGGGAATGGTAAGGTTTCTGGGCATGAGGTTCATCAAAGGTACTTGAATAGTGGTGTGTATCAAAGGCTTGACCTAGGAATTTATGTTATCAGCTGTAGCTGATCTTTGTAAATTTGGTGTTGTTTATGACTACATTTGAGCATAATGTCTGTGTAAAACATGATGACAGCTCAATGTGTGGCTAAAGACTATTATTTGAGTTACTACTGCATTTAGAGGGCCAGATTGTACTAGACTTCCGCTGAAGAGGGTGGTGGAGCCTAACATAGAAGAGTAAGTTACTACTAAAAATATAAAATAAAATGGTAACAAGTCTAGCGCCACAGATGGCCAACCACTGGCAGTGCAAAACCTTATCATACAGACTAACGAGGCGAGGATATTTAAATGAACTCCATTGGCAATAATATTTATTTCAATTGAATTATTTCAAATAGTTCAAATATAAATAAATATAATTTAATGTTAAAACAGTACATATTGGAGGGATGTGGCCAGCGCTGGCATGATTAGGATGCACTAGTGGAGAGCTCCATAGCCCGGCCATTTCCAAATATAATTTTAAAATTGCATCCACAACTTAAAATTTAATTCAGAGTAGAAGCATGAGACCTCACTGCAATCCCTGCCCTGGAGTCACATATGAAGTTGGACTGAAGACAGATCAAAGAGTATTTGCTTTCTGTCCTTGACACGTTGGAATGGCCAACTTGCAGCCTGTGGGTTGTACAAGTGGGGCCTGTGCATCCTTTGCCCTGTATAGATCACCCGCCCGCTTCCCGCCTGATTCTGCGGGCAACGGCGGCAGGCATTTCCCTACACCATTGGACCTGCGCTACTACACAGCGCACAGTAATGTGGCTTCACTGACATTGATAAGAGATGCTATGATACCTCTGGTCCCTCTGGTCTTGGGGGAAAGCAGCAATTCATGGGACTGCCTACGTTGTGCTCTCCTTTGAAATTGAGGGCTACACCCTCAGGCCCCATTACCCTTTAAGGCTGCTATCAACTGCTGTCCTGAGACATGCACACCTCACAATCCACAACTGGTCCAGAGTGTAGCCTTCATGTGAGAATACAATGGGCAAACTTAGCCCTGATCCCTCCTGCCTTTGAGATGACCACGTTTGTTGGATATTATTGCATAAAACTTCATTTGGGGTAAATAACACAATCATTTTTTATGGTGCAGACCTATACACATGGAAATGACAACTGCTCTGAGGTCTCAGTGTGACATCAAATTGTGTTGGGTTGACAAACTTCAACCGTGCTCAGAGTCGAAGCCTGGTGGAGCAAGTTCCCCTATGACAAGTGGCCTCTTGGCATCCACAAAGGCACAGAACAAGCACCTCTAATGAAGCAGGATTTACTCTCTTACTTAGCGGACCTAAGGAAGAAAATTACTTCCTCCCTAAAGGTATAGATTTAAACAGTGCAGAGGGTGAACCGAGTTGCAGTGCTGATGCCTCTAAGGAGATACAGTCAGATGGGGAGAGAATGAGCTGCAATAAAGATGCAATTTCCCAGATCAGTCCACTATCCTAGAAACCTAGGCTATGACCTGCTCCCTCTCAGAGGAGGCTGGAGAGCTCCAGAGGGAAAAACAAAGATCTGCTCCCGTTGAGATAACATTTGAAGGGCCCTGATGTGACGGCCTTCTGTACCAAGATCTTTTCATCCATTTTAGGGGAGGACTCTCCACAGGACATAGGGGTTGTGAAAGCCTAATGGGTGAGCCTGGTGAGACAAAACCCTGGCATCCATCCCAGAGTGCTATTAAAGACATAGGGCCTGATTTAGACCTTGGCAGATGAGTTACTCCATCACAACGGTGAGGGATTTCCCACCTGCCGAAATATAAAAATTCCATCATGCCTATGGGATTTATATTTTTGCAGACGGGATATACATCACAGTTGTGACGGAGTAACTTGTCCGTCAAGATCTAAATTAGGCGCATAATCCTTAGATTGTTGTGTCAGAAAGTCTACATTTAATTTTATGTGTATCTAATACCACTATCAGGATGCCTCTCAAGCAACACTGACCAGAAGAAAGGCCATGGTAGACACCACATCTGAATTCAGAAATAGGATAATATTGTACCACTGGCCCTACCCATTCACCCTCATCTCCTTGCCAGATGGCTGCTCCTACCGGATCCGTACAGTGGAGGAGAGACATTTTGTGAACCCCGAGTGCCCCATCAACACCTGTCGAAGAGCCCACCTAATATCCACTTGGATTCGGAAAGCCTGGAGAGGAAACTACAGCTGGCCAAAAAGACCAGGAATGGACAACAGACATAAAAATAAAGACTTGTCCCTGCAGGATAGCTAAGATCAAAACTAGTGATGTGAAAACTCTCAACTTCAATAAGTTGCACTATTATTCCTACCCATTGAACCCAGACAGCTTGCTCAGAACGAAACAAGCATGATGATGGAAGGTAAGAATAAGAGGGGTATTTATACTATGCTGCAGGTAATTGTGTATATGGCAGACCACAAAATGTGATGCCGTTGGCCATGACGATGGCTCTCCGAACCACCTATTGGTTCGAACACACCTGTCAATGTTTATTTTGCTCTCCATGTTCTACAGTGTAGGAAGCTGGCCTGGTATGTTTTAAATACCTATGGTATTATCACCTTATACCAGGTCCAGGTATCCCCTTATTAGTGAAGTGTATGCAGTGTCTAGAAGCCAGGATCTCTAGATGTAGCTGTGAATGAGCAGCCAAGACTTATCTAGGAGACATGCAAAGCTTATGCAATACCACTGTAGTCACACAGCACTCACACACATGTAAGAACCACACAGTGTTTATTTTACTGACACAAGTGCTAAAATACTAGATAGGTAATACTTCAACAGGAGGTAACTAAACACACAATCCATGTACAGTTGCAATCAGAAATAGGCATAAAAAGAAATAGAAAACAGTGAAAAGCAATAGGCAATACTGAAGGCCTAGGGGGCCCAAACCATATGCTAAGAAAGTGGAATGTGAAAGTCAGGTCACCCACCTAAGGAAGTGGAATCGGTAGAGGGGAGCTACAGGAACTAGGAAACCCACAACGTAAGTACCAGAGTGCCCCCCTTGCAACCAGGAAAGAAGCGGTAAGTTACTAGTTCTAGCCAAACCAACCCAAAGGACTTCAGAGAAGGATATTGCAAGACCCATACAAGAGTGCAACAAACTAAAGGTAGATCCTGGAAGACCTCGAAAAGAAGGGGACCCAATTCACGTTGGGGTGTCCGGTGGTGGCAGGAGCCAATAACCACCCGTCTGTGGATGCAGGAGTTTGGTCGACGGTGAGATGAAGATGCTCAGCAATGCAGCGCTGGAGCAGATGAAGAGCTCCTGGGTAATGCAGTCAATGTCCCACGCTGGATGTAGGATTGCAGTCAGTCTGTGGTGTGGAAAAACCACCATCTAGCCTTGTCAAAGGCAAATGTCATGGTTGGTGGAAAAGAGGAGATGCCAGGGACCAGCAATGTCCAGAGAGAGGCAACCCATGGGCTGAGTCAGCGGGACCCTCAGCAGTGCAGAGAGTCTGAAGAACAAGAGGCAGACCCCACAGAAGACCCACAGTTAAGGAGCCCAAGAGTTGCAGAGAGGCCCACGCAGCACACCTGTGGAGTCCCACGTCGCATGAGAAGCACGCACAGGGCTGTGCGTCACAGGGAAGAGTGCTGAGGGCTGGGTCTGCAGAGAGCCTGAAGATCCCTTGGAGGAAATGCCATCAAGCCTTGGTATCTGCAAGAGGTGGGGTACTGTCCTACGTGGGAATGCAAGGGCTTACCTTCACCAGAGTTAAACAGCTGGCAGAGAACCCAGGGGACCACTATGGACCACCACCCGTGATGCACGATCCATGCAGCTCAGGGTGAGAGGAGATATATGCAGCCTGTCATCGTTGCAGTTGGTGCCTGCGGATGCAGGGAAGTGACTCCTTCACTCCAAGGGAGATTCTTTCTTGCTTCTTGTGCGGGCTGAAGACTTGCTACCCTCAGAGGATTCACTGCAGTGGAAAAGTTGCAGTTGCTGGAAGGAGCTGGATAAACAATGTTGCAGGGCAGAGCTGTCGCTGTAGATGCAGATTGTAGGTTCCTGTGGAGTCCAGTTGTGGTTCCAGTGGTCAGAAGTCAAAAGTAACATTGCAAAAGAGTCCTGCTGGAGTCTTGTCCATCAAATCTGAGGACCCACCCAAGAGGGAGACCCTAAATAGGCCTGGAAGGGGGGATGGTCACCTAGCCAGCTGACCACCTATTAGGAGGGGGCTGTGACATCCCCTGCCTGACCTGGCCACTCAGATGCTCCCAGAGGCCTCTGCCACCTCGGATTCAAGATGGCAGAATCAAGGGACCATTTGGAGGAGCTCTTGGCACCACCCCTGGGGTGGTGGTGGATATGGGAGTGGTTACTCCCCTTTCCATTGTCCTGTTTCGTGCCAGAGCAGGGATTGGAGGTCCCTGAAATGATACAAACTGGTGTATGCAAGCAGGGAACCAAATGTGCCCTTCAAAGCACACTACCCCTCTCAAGCCATGTAACACCTATTTCCAAAGGGATAGGGTGTTACCCCACTCTCTCAAATGAAATCCTTTGTTCTGCCTTCCTGGGCTTATGCTGGTCAAGCAGCAAGAGGGCAGAAACCTGTCTGAGAGATGGCAGTAGCGTGTGTTGCCTGGAAAACCCCAGAAAGCTGGTACGGACAATGCTGGGGGTCCTCTAAGGAGCAACAGTATTGGGGTATGATTCCAACATGTCTGATACCAAACATGCCCAGTTTCGTAGTGACCATTATGTAGATGGACATAGGTAGTGACCTATGTCAGGAACACATGTAAAATGGCATCCCCGCACTCACGAAGTCCAGGAAAATAGAGCTGGAGTTTGTGGGGGCACCTCTGCTCATGCAGGGGTGCCCTCACACACAGGTACCTGCATCCTGCCCTCTGTGCTAGGAGGGCCTACCATAGGGGTGACTTACAGTGACCTGCTGCAGTGACCTGAAGTGAAAGGGTGCATGCACCTTTTCACGCAGGCTGCAATGGCAGGCCTGCAGACACATTTAACACAGGCTCCCATGGATGGCATAATACATGCTGAAGCCCGTGGGGAACCCCTGATTCCCCAATGCCCTGGGTACCATATACTAGGAACTTATAAGGGGGCACCAGTATGCCAAACATAGGGTGTTTGTGTTCCAAGCAACCAAGTTTGAATGGAGAGGACAGTCACTAGGGTCCTGGTTAGCAGGATCCCAGTGCACACAGTCAAAGCATACTGACAACAGGCAAAAAATGGGGGTAACCATGCCAAAAAAGAGGGTACTTTCCTATATACAGGTTCTTCAGTTGGGATAAGGGAGGAATAGTTAAGTGTATGCTGGGCTCCTATTCGTTGAGCACAATGACTAGCCTAATTATTTTAGATGGCTCCCCATCTAAAATTGGAATGCACTACAGTCACCACTAAACCTTGAGAATGGTTAGACTCCTATTTTGAAATGTCTGATGTCCTAATGTGCCCATTAAAAGATGTAAGGTATGTTGGAGGTATATAATTTGTCTTCAGAAGACATTGTCAAAGGATATTATACTCATGTAGCACAGACGTTACTGACAGCTGTCTTTCGATATTTCATCATCCATGGCGGACATGTAAGAGGGCTGATATTATCATCTAGTGAGCACTTTACAGGGCATTAAGTCACTCTTATCACTTCCTATGCACCCAGCACTAGTTTAGATACACAACTCATTGCAACATTGGACCTCCTTTGTGAACACACAAAAGGAAAGGAAAAAGTTAATGAGTGGGAGATTTCAACCTAGGATGCTGCCCAAAATCAGACAAATACCCCTTAGATCGACACATGAGGGTGTAGGATGTCAAGGAAGATGATGTTAGGCTCTCACCTGTAATCTTTTTGCAGGAGTGAAGCGAGCATGATGACTATTTGCTTCAGGTCAGGCAGTCCCAACAACATCAAGGTCTAACTTCGCCCGCTAGGATGAGGGGACGGAGGTGAAAGGTCTTGTCACCAGGCTGCCACCTCAGGGACTGCTGATTTTCCTAGTAATTCCTTTTTTTTATGAAAAGAAACAATAATGATTAGAACTACATAGATACTTTGTGAGAATATAGGTGGTCATTACAACATTGGCGGTAAAAGCCGCTTACCGCCGTGCAGAAGTGCGCCAACACACCACCGCGGCCACGGAATTCCGCTAAGGTCATTATGACCCAAAGGCCGGAATCCGCCAAAATTTAGACACCCACACAGGTCCGCCACACCAAAGGTCAGTGATAAACTGGCGATAACAAAACCTCCACCGTCACGCCATAAGGAATACGCCCACACTATCACGACCCATGAATCCACGCGGCGGTCTTTCAACCGCGGTATTCCATTGGCGGTACACACTGCCGCGCTCAAAATACACACACATTTACAAAACACAACCACATCGGACAATTCAAAATACACACACCACTCCCACACACCCAATACAATATAAGACACACACCTGCATCACCCACAAACCCCTATGAAAAAAAATGAAAAAGATGGCCAGAGAGAGACACCACCATCAACAACACTAGCATCCACGGGCACTCAACATTATCACTCACATCACATCCACGCACCTCACACAACACACCTCTAAATATCACCTCACACATCACAACACACACCACCCCACACATCAACCACAGCACCCCATGGCCCCGCAAAGACACCCCAGGTTCTCTGAGGAGGAGCTCAGGGTCATGGTGGAGGAAATCATACGGGTAGATCCACAGCTATTCGGATCACAGGTGCAGCACACCTCCATAGCTAGGAAGATTGAGCTATGGCGAAGAATCGTAGACAGGGTCAACACAGCGGGACAGCATCCAAGAACACGGGATGACATCAGGAAGAGGTGGAACGAATTACGGGGGAAGGTGCAGTCGTGGTCTCAAGATACCACATCGCGGAACAGAGGACTGGCGGCGGACCCCCACCTCCTCCCCCACAACTAACAACATGGGAGGAGCAGGTCTTGGCTATACTGCATCCTGAGGGCCTCGCAGGAGGAGCTGGAGGAATGGACTCTGGTAAGTCAAATCTTAACTATTACATCCCCCACCCTACCTGCATGCCATCACATATCCCCACCCTCGCCCTCACCCCCATCACTCCAACTCCTCACACATGTCCCAATATCACCAACCACACATCCCAAACCCAAGCCCTGCATGCAACACCAAAGCATGGACACCCATCACCAAAGCATGGCCACTGCACATACCCATACACTCCCCTAAACCATCATCACACAAGGTCCTACACAGGAATGCAAGCACTGGGGTACACGGTCATCCACCCATTGCACACCATGGCATACACAGATGCAATAATCATGCCTTTACACCCCTGCAGGAGCCCTACCCAATGTCACCGGACAGGAGGGCCCAGACATGACAGCAGCTCTGTCCAACTGGATCAAGATGACCAGCCCGGCCCATCTGGGACCTCGGGACAGTCGGTTCCCCTCACACTGGCACAAGCCACTACAGAGCCTCCCCCCTCTGGAAACTCCAGCACAGCACCCACCCAGCGGGCCCATACCTCTGTCCCCAGGACACGTCAAGCAGCAGTGTGTCCCCCACTACAGGGAACCCAGGCTAACCCACCACCCCAACAACAACAGGGACCTGGGGGCAGCAGCAGTGGGCACACGGTTCAGGGGACAGAGGCACAGGAACACAGGGGAACTCGGAGGGCCGGTGTGCGACAGAGGGAGGACAGGCCCAGGGAACCCACTCTCCACAAGGCCCTCTCCAACATCATGGGATCCTACCACCATTCCAGGAGACGATGGCAACGGTACTGGCCAAGTTTCAGGATACCCAGCGGCTGCAGGAGGAACAGTATTTGGGCTTCAGGGAGGAACTCAAATCCATTAATTTCACCCTGGGCACCATTGCAGGGGTGCTGAAGGAACTCGTCAACACCAGGAGGGACACTGTGGCACAACAAGGGGCCCCTGACATTAGCCTGGACGATGAACTGCCCACCACCTCCGCCGGCGATAGTGGACAGGAGGCACAGCCACAGGACCACCACACCAGCACCCCACCCCCTGCAGAGGGAGAACCACCCCGCAAACAGTCCCTGAGATCCAGGACAAAGCCAGAGAACGATGCCAAGACCCCCGCCAAGAAATGAGACCGCCCTGATTGTCATCTATTTGTCCCACCTTGTCACCCTGTCCATTCTTAAACTGCCCCAGCTCCACTTCCTATGCCCCTTTGGACAATGCACCTGTGAGACTAATAGACTGGACTCACCATGGACATTCCTCCACCATCACCCCTGACCAATTTTACTACCCCCTCCAATATTGAGCACTGAAATAAACACCCTTAGAGCACAAAACAATCAAGAGTCTGTCTGTGATTTCGAAATAGTGTATTAGCAGTTACAGTGGCAAAATGCTCGTTCAAATGTAATGTCAACATACCTATGTCACACAACTCAAGTCCATGAGGAAACAAAGCAGATGTCACACAGTGAAATCGTAAGGGAAAGTGACAACTCAGTGACCATACACTGGGTGAACATGACAGACAGTAGAGAGGTAGTACATTTAACTTAGATGAAGCAGGCAGTGTTGTCTTCTACCTGTGTCTCACTGGAAGTATTGCAGGATCACCGTGTTCCTGTTGTTGATGTCCTCTTCTCCTGCTTCCTCTTTTTCACTGTCCACAGGCTCCACAGCTGCCACAAGACCTCCATCTGGACCATCCTCCTGCAGAAAAGGCACCTGTCGTCGCAAAGCCAAGTTGTGAAGCATACAGCAGGCCACAATGATCTGACATACCTTCTTTGGTGAGTAGAATAGGGAACCACCAGTCATATGCAGGCACCGGAACCTGGCCTTCAGGAGACCGAAGGTCCGCTCTATAATCCTCCTAGTTCACCCATGGGCCGCATTGTAGCATACCTCTGCCCTTGTCCTGGGATTCCTCACTGGGGTCAGTAGCCATGACAGGTTTGGGTAACCAGAGTCACCTGCAAATGTCGAGGGACAACTGTTAGACACACACTAACTCATAGGGACATCCACAGACCCAGACAACTATTCCCACTGTATTGGGTCCATGTGCTCACCTAATAGCCACACCCAGTGCCGCTGGAGTTGCCCCATCACATAAGGGATGCTGCTATTCCGCAGGATGTAAGCGTCATGCACGGAACCAGGGAATTTTGCATTAACATGGGAGATGTACTGGTCTGCCAAACACACCATCTGCACATTCATGGAATGGTAACTCTTCCGGTTTCTGTACAACTGTTCACTCCTGCGGGGGGGTACCAAGGCCACATGTGTCCCATCAATGGCACCTCTGATGTTGGGGATATGTCCCAGGGCATAGAAATCACCTTTCACTGTAGGCAAATCCTCCACCTGAGGGAAAATAATATAGCTCTGCATGTGTTTCAGCAGGGCAGACAACACTCTGGACAACACGTTGGAAAACATAGGCTGGGATATCACTGATGCTATTGCCACTGTAGTTTAAAAAGACCCACTTGCTAGGAAATGGAGTACTGACAGCACCTGCACTTGAGGGAGAATTCCTGTGGGATAGCGGATAGCTGACAACAGGTCTGGCTCCAACTGGGCACACAGTTCTAGGATTGTGGCACGATCAAGCCTGTAGGTGATGATCACATGTCGCTCCTCCATTGTCAACAGGTCCACCAACGGTCTGTACACCAACTCTGAGGTACGTAAACACAGCTTACTCAGAAAATATTAGCAATTCGACATTTGCCTGTATGAGTGTTTAGGCAAGGCCTAGGTATGTGTGACGCAGTAAAAAATAATGCCATGTGGGCCCATGAAATGGCGGCTGCCTGACCTGTAAGGTGGGACAATGGGATATGAGGTAACTGCGCTGGCGTTGTACACCGTCGCGATAGGCGGTCGAAGACCGCAGCGAAATTCTGCATTGGTTAACATTGGACCCTATGGGTCCCAGGAGCCTATGACGATGTACGCCGGTGGTGACGGAACGCACAACCGCGGACGTGACCCCCATTTTCTATCTGTTCAATCACTCGATACCTGATCTTCGACAGGAGAGGACCTACACTCCAAGTGCTGCTGTGACCTCAGTCTGGAAGAGACAATGGCTCGTGTGTCTGGGGTAAGAGCCCCTGCCTTCAGCACGGAGGAGTTGGAGAAACTTGTGGATGGGGTCCTCCCCCAGTATATGCTACTCTACGGTCCTCCAGACAAACAGGTAAGTACACTGTGAGCATCCTGAATGGGCAATGCCTGTGTGGAGTGGGGTGGATGAAAGATGGGGGGGTGAGAATGAGGCATGCATGAAACGACGGTGAGTGCATGTGCGTCATAACAAGGGTAGGGATGCGGGCCAATGACTGTGACTTTGCAGTTGGTAATTACTTTTCTTTTCCCCTGTACAATTCCTCTAGGTCAGCGCCCACCAGAAGAAGGACATTTGGCGTGCCATCGCCAAGGAAGTCCGGACCCTTGGGGTCTACCACAGACGGAGCACCCACTGCCGGAAAAGATGGGAGGACATTCGCCGCTGGAGCAAGAAGACGGTGGAGGCCCAGCTGGGAATGGCCTCCCAACGTGGGAGGGGTGCCCGTCGCACCATGACCCCCCTGATGTTCAGGATCCTGGCGGTGGCGTACCCGGAGTTGAATGGGCACTTGAAGGCATCACAGCAGCAACAAGGGGTTGAGTACACTCTCATTCTGCTGATTCAGCACGCATTGGAGGTGTCTGGGTGGGGGAGGTGGGCTGTGGGTTCCCCTAGGCCAGGGCGAGTTTAGTAGTTAAGCTCCCTTCTTCAGGCAGGCCCTGTGGCACCCCACCCGGCCTGTGTACAGTGCCAACTACACCTAGTCAGGCTCCTGTGACATCCATGTGTGCAGAAATCGGCCATAGCCTTGTAAGCTGTGTCCCAGGGATTGAATAGTGGACTCCAAGTGTGCGGCGTAGTGCAGGAGGATTCTGTGTCTTTCGTGTCCGCCAACTGTAGCAGTATTGCATATACTCAACATGTCTTTCTTCTGTCTTCCCCCCCTTTTTGTGGTCTCCCTGTTCTTGTGTGCATTAGCATCATCAGGCGGAGGAGCAGTGGCACCGGAGCAGGAGGGAGCTGCATCCCACATGGCCCTGGAGGGCGACACTACGGAGTCTGAAGTCACCAGTGGGACGGAGGGTGAGGGGAACTCCACGGTGGGGACAGGAGCTGACACCAGCGATACGGCTCCTCCTCTGATGGGAGCTCCCTTGCGGTGGCGGCCCCATCTGTGCCCCCGCATCTACAGGTACAGCGGCCACCCCCCTACCAGCACCGCCCTCCCAGCAGCCCCTCAGCGTTTGCCCCGTGCCCAGGAGGGTGGGCATCACCTGCGCCCCAGGCACCTCAGCCTCTGCCCCAGTCACCCCTGCTGCCCTCAGTGAGGAGGCCATTGACCTCCTCAGGTCCCTCACTGTTGGGCGGTCTACCATTTTGAATGCCATCCAGGGTGTAGAGAGGCAGTTGCAACAGACCAATGCATACCTGGAGGGCATTTACTCTGGTCAGGCAGCCCTTCAGCGAGCTTTTCAGACTCTGGCCTCAGCACCGATGGCAGCCATTGTCCGTGTCTCTAGCCTCCCCCCTCCAACTTCCACAACCCAGACCCACAGCCCTGTACCTCAGCCTATCCCAAGCACACCATGAGTCCAGCATGCACACACCTCAGCACACAAGGGAAGCACTGGCAAACATAAGCACCACACATCCCACAGGCACTCATGCAAGCATCACACACATACAGACACACCAACATCCACTGCCTCCACTGTGTCCCCCTCCTCCTCATCTCCCTCCTCCCTCCCTGTCTCGTCTCCACACACACCTGCATGCACTACATCCTCAGCCACTACGTCCATCACCAGCACACCCACCACCACACCCCGCTCATTTACACATCCCCTGTGTCCTCTCCCAGTGTGTCTGTGAGGCCACCTCCCAAGGTACACAAACGCAGCCACACACCCACCCAACAGCCATCCACCTCACGACAGCCTATAGCCCATGCACCTTCACCCAAAGTCACCAAACGTACACCTCCTACAACCACTACCTCTTCCTCCACTTCCAAACCCCCTTCAGCTACCCGTCCCTATGTTCCTAAGAAACTTTTCCTGGCCAGCCTTGACCTCTTTCCCACACCTCCCCCACCCCTTCAGTCTCCTAGGGCCCGACTCTCCAGGTCCCAACCCAGCACCTCAGCCACAACATCGGTGGGACCAGTGGTGCCAGTAGTCACCAGATTATGGAGTGCACCAGGGCAGCCAGTGTGGCAAGGAGCCACAGCACGGACACTCCCCCACCTGTCAAGCATAGAAAGTCTGACAGTGCCCGGCGGGAGAGAGGAAAGAAATCAGCCACCAAAGCCGCTCCCAGGGGTACAGTTGGGAGTGTGGAGACAGCTGCGACACCATCCAAGGTGGGGAAGGGGCACATTAAAACCGGCAAGTCTGGGAAGATCAGCACAGCGGAGAAGACCGCCAGCAGCCCCGCTGCCCAGGAGAAGACTGCCAGCAGCAGCCCCGCTGCCCAGGAGAAGACCGCCAGCAGCAGCCCCGCTGCCCAGGAGAAGACCGACAGCAGCAGCCCCGCTGCCCAAGACAGAACCGCCAGAAGCAGCCCCGCTGTCCAATACAGAACCGCCAGCAGAAGCCCCGCTGCCCAAGACAGACCTGCCAGCAGCAGCCCCGCGGCCCATCACAGACCCGCCAGCAGCAGCCCCGCTGCCCAAGACAGAACCGCCAGCAGCAGCCCCGCTGCCGAAGACAGAACCGCCAGCAGCATCCCCGCTGCCCAGGAGAAGACCGCCAGCAGCACCGCAGGCCAGGAAAAGACCGCCACCAGCTGTACCGCTGCCCAGAACACCGCCGCCAGCAGCACCCCAGGCCAGGAAAAGACCGCCACCAGCTGAACCGCTGCCCAGGACACCGCCGCCAGCAGCACCGCAGGCCAGGACAAGACCGCCACCAGCAGAACCACTGCCCAGGCCAATGATTCCGAAGCTTATGAGTCCACCACGGGCAGAATGAAGCACTCTGGGCACAAAGCCCCCTCCAGAACTAGTGGAGAAAGGCATCCACTACCTCTGACCTTGGCAGGATGAAGCACTCTGGGCACAAACCCCCCTCCAGAACCAGTGGAGAAAGGCATCCACTTGAGAGACTGTGGCTTTGCACTCCCCAGGATTGAACAGTGGGCAAACCTCCCACTGTAGAGACTTGAGAGACTGTGGCTTTGCACTCCCCAGGATTAAACAGTGGGCAACCCACCCACTGTATAGACTTGAGAGACTGTGGCTTTGCACTCCCCAGGATTGAACAGTGGGCAACCCACCCACTGTATAGACTTGAGCGACTGTGGCTTTGCACTCCCCAGGATTGAACAGTGGGCAAACCACCCACTGTAGAGACTTGAGAGACTGTGGCTTTGCACTTCCCAGGATTGAACAGTGGGCAAACCACCCACTGTATAGACTTGAGAGACTGTGGCTTTGAACTCCCCAGGATTGAACAGTGGGCATGGAGCCCCCTTGTGAATCTGGCGTTGTGCACTCTACCGGCTGAGGTGCCCCCCTTCCCTTCCCCCTGAGGTGCCTGTTTTATTTCTATCTGATGCCCCTGCAGTGTTCTCTCCGTCTTGTTCGGGTATTGAGTGTGGGCCTCGCCCATGCCTTTTGGGCCCAGTGATCCATGAACTGTGATGGTGGAATCCCTTGGACTTCTGGTTTCATCAGTAAATGTCAAACCTTTGACAACATCCGCAGAGACTCGCTCCTAATAGAAAAGGCAAATATGCATAATATACCTCCGCTTACTCTGGCAATTGATGCAGAGAAGGCATTCAATCAAGCAACATAAATTCCCCTGTTTGCTGAAGATATCTTGCTGACATTGGTGGACCCTGTTGAGGCGCGAGGGCGGTCCTTCCCCCCTGCACATATTTGGCAAAGTCTCAGGCTTCCAAGTGAATTTCAATAGATCCTGGGGGTGAACACTGGGTGATGGCAGAGATTGAGGCCACAGGGTGCACATTACTGCACCACTACAGGGACTGTATAAAGCAAAATATTCACCATCCTTATTTAATGAAGGGAAGAGTGACTTAAATAGATAGTGCCCATAATACATCTCATAGATGCGTAGAGTAATGGCCCTTAAGATGAATGTCCTTCTCAGGCTGCTATATCTAGCCCAGGCTCTCCCTGTCGAAACTCCATCACAGGATATGCAGCTCCTTCAAAAGGCATGTGAGCAATTTATGTGGCAGAAGTTCAGACCCAGAGAGGTGAGGAAGATCTTGCAGAGCACCAAACATTTGGGAGGCCTGGGCTTACCCGACATCGAAACACCCTCACAATTGTGCATCACCTTTGAATGGTCCCTAACGGAAATGGAAAAACACTGGCCCATCATAGAGATGCACTTACTAGGTAGACCACTCTGGGATTTGCTCTTACTACTGAAGCTGGCAATACCCAATGTGGCCTACACCTCTCATGGCGCTATCTCTAAAACTCTGCCAACTACTACTTTTCTTTCTCCCTTCATCCCAATCTTTAATAACCCTGGCTTCTCACTGGCAATGGACATTACCCAATTTGCTACCTGAAAAAGGGGGTAACAGTAGAATATTGAGGGGTCTTTAACAAAATAACTGCAAATTCTTGGTCCAGTGCCAGAAGGTTACTTGAAATTGACCACCATGCATTATTTCAAATTCATTACTGGATGATGTACTCCTGTATAAAATAGCTGGAACGAGAGATCTGAAACCATTCTAAAACCTTTTCCCTATCTACGCATTCTACTTAAGTTCTCATCTCTGCTATCTATAGTACATTAAATTAGCTGTTGGGGATCATAAGTGGCTGTGAAAAGGAATGAGCGGAGGGCCGGGAACTTCAAGAATGCCTCTAAGGCATTCTCTGAAAGTGCAGCTCTAGTTTCCATTCCGCACTCCCAAATCCAACCGAGGACAGTCCCCCCCGAAGAGGATACAAAAGCAAAAACGGACGAGACCAGCAGTGAGGAGGAAGATGGAGGGAAGGAGGAAAGGACAGTGGATGCCAGAGGCAGAGTGAGGAACTGAAAAAAACAGCTCGGCTACTTTCGTTACTTGCTGCCCAGGAGACCAGGCATGGAGGCACCACAGTCAGAGGAAAGAAAAGAGGGACGACATGCAGCAGTTAATCCTTTGCACACACATCGACCTCAGGAAGGAGGATGCTGTGGTCCATACCGTTACAGCTCAGGAAGAGAGTCGTAGCTCCAGGCAAGTGATGTTTTGTGCTATTAATGAGTGGCGGTAATAGCACAACATCTTCACACTTGGTGATGACAAAGAGGGGCTTGGTAAGGGCCCAAGCATGCTTGTTGGGTTTGTTAAGTGAGGTGGGAACCATACTGGCCTCACCGGAAAGTTTGATTGCATGAAGACATGGTGCACTGACAGTTGGTGGAGGGGAAAGTGTATAATAAACAAGTATGATACTCAGGATCTGTATTTTTTTGTTTTCCCAAGTGTCTGCCATTTCCATCAAGGAAATTTTAGCAAAAGGAGAGGCACTGAGAGGAATACCCAGCATGACAACACAAAGATAGGAGTGACCTAACTCTGTGACTGGTCCAATTGAATACCTTTTTTTATTTATTTTCCCTTGCTTTCTTTATGACATAATTTTTTATATCACTCCAGGTGCCTAATAAAAGAAAAATAAGCACCATCAATACTTGTGTTGTGTTCTGTCTTGTAAGCCTGTCATGAGTGGTGTCAGAAGTGGGATCTCGGCTTGGGATCACAGGCTACAGACGTGCCACAGTAAGTCACGATGAAACAAATGGTACATAAATTGGTAGAAGGTCAGAGACATTTGCAACTGGTAGTAGAACAGCAAACTCAAGCAGCCCAACAAGATACGGAAAATTTGAAGTCCCAAGCCGCACTAATTTCTGAAAAATAACAGACACAAGATGACGCATTTCTGAAACTAACGGATGCCTTTGTGAGTTTGAAGGTGCATCCCAACATTCCCAGCTGTGTCCTGCAAAAGTATCAGGCCAGAGAGGACCCAGACTTTTCTTTCCAAACTTTGAAAGGGTTGATACCAGTGACTCTTGGCCATCGGAACGTTGGGGACAATATGTGGCTCCCTTACTGGCTGAGGAGCTATATACAGCCTACCAGACCGCCAACCTCTTGGGAAGTACTTCGTACAAAGCCATTAAAAAAATTATATTAGAAAGACTGGGATACGATAGTGAGCACTACAAGACCAAGGTCAGAAAAGGGAAGTGGGGGCTTAACGATAATCCCCAGGTATTGAACTATTGTATCCAGGACTTAGGTAATAGGTGGCTAAAAACAAGCACGTCTATCATAGATGAGGTCATCAAAAAGATTTATTTAGAGCAATTCCTGTGCTTACCACAGATTCCCTAACGTTTAACCTAGCTCAAGCAGGAGTCTACCTACCTTGAACCCCCATTTTAAGCACAGATGAGACCCAGTTAATGTCTCCCTTTTGAAAACAAAATTCTGGTGAAAAGAACTGGAAGGTAGGTAGGATTAATTTATGAATTAATTAATGAACTGATTGAACAGTTAGGCAAGACGAAATATCTATTTACCCTAGATCTCACTAAAGTATAGTGGCAGATCCCGCTGACTTGAAAAGCTCAAAAAAGGAAGCTTTCACAACAACCTCATGCCTTTCTCAAACTAAAGTATTGTTCTTCAGCCTCCATGTTGCTCCTGCAACTTTTGAGAGGTAAATGGATAGCGTCTTCCGACCGTACCGGACGTTCACAGCCACCTTCTTGGAAGATATCATAATCTTTAACCTAAATTGGGGTTCCCATCTTCAATACTTGGAAACCACCTTCTCTCCGTTAAAAGAGGCAGGCCTAGTAATAACATTGAGAAGTCCACTCTTGCCACTAATTCCATTCGAAACTAGAGGTTAGGTCCTTCTTAGGTATTGTTGGCTATTATAGAAGGTTCATTCCACATTTCTCAGACATTGCCCGTCCTCTTACCAATCTGCTGTAAAATGTACAGCTGTAAAAAGTTAAAGAATGGTCATCTATCCACCAACAAAGCTTCAACCATTTAAAAGAGATCTTATGTCATGACCCAGACTTGATGTGCCTGTATGTTCAGAAACTGTATGTGGTACAGACAGATGTATCTGTCTACGGGCTTGGTGCGGTTCTCTCACAGGCTAATGCAGAGTATCTGCTTCAGCCAATTCACATAAGTCATAAACTTTTGCCTCAGGAACTCCACTATGCCACCATTGAGGAGTGTCTTGCGATTAAGTGAGCTGTTGAATCATTCAATATTATTTGCTTGGGCATACGTTTGTTCTTCTGACCAATCATGCACCCCATGACTGGTTGGCACACAACCAACATTCTAACTCTAGGATTCTCCAATGGTTTTTAATGCTCCAACCTTTTCTTTTACAGACCCGTCATCTGGACAGTGGCTTCAATCCAGTGTTGATATCTTGTCCCAGGCCATTTGTTCTGCATGGCCTGATCGCCATTGTTAGTTGGGGGATGCTGTGAAAGGGACTTTGAGAGTAGTGCTGAGATGGCTGCCACAGGTTGCTTCCAGTACAGTGAGAGTTTGGCTCTAATTTTTATTCCGGACTCCCAGATCTGACTGAGGAAGACCTCTCCTCTAGAGGACACAAAAGCAAAGATGGACAAAACCAGAGGTGTGGAGGAAGATGACAGGAAGGAGGAGAGGACACGAGAAGCAAGTGAGGAGTGGGGAAAGAACGGATGCCAACTACTCGGCTACCTTTGTTATCGGTGGCTCATGGGACCCCGCATGGAGGCACCAGAGTGAGAGGAAAGAAGAGAGAGATGGCACACAATGTTTAATCCTATGCACACCCAGTGACCTAAGGAAGGAGTACACTGTGGTCCATGCTGCTGCAGCTCAAGAAATGAGTCGTAGCTCCAGGCAAGTGATGTTTTATGCTATTAATGAGTGGCAGTAATAGCACAGCGACTTAAAACTTGGTGGTGACAAAGTGGGGATTGGTAAGGGCCCAACCATGCTTGCTGGGTTTGTTAGGTGAGGTAGGAACAACACTAGCCTCACTAGAAGGTTTGATTGTACAAAGTCATGGTGCACTGACAGTTGGTGGAGGGAAAATTGCATAATGAATAAGCCTGATACTCAGGACCTGCATTTTTTAGTTTTCCCACATGTCTGCCATTCCACCAAGGGAATTTGAGTTAAAGGAGAGGCACTGAGAGGAATTCCCATGTCGACAACAAGGTAGGAGTGATGTAACTCTGTGACTTGTCCAATTGAATATCCTTTTTTTAATTTTTCTTTTTTTCTTTACAAACTAGTTCATTACATTACTTCTGGTGCATAATAAAATAAAAATAGACACCTTCAATATTTGTGTTGTTTTCTGCCTGGAAAGCCTGTCACAGTGGTCTCACATGTACAAATGGGAGGCAATGCTTCTGGGGTGCTTATTGCAAGAAGAATAGTCTAGATTGTAGAAAGATCTCCCTTAATCTATCTGTAGTGCACAGGGAAGGGAGACATGTTATATGATAATGGTTGACTGGTATATGACACCACAGCAATTAAAATCATTCTATCCCCAGATGGTTGGTAAATGCTGGCAAAGATGTAGTGAGGAGGGCACTTCTTTACATATTTGTTGGTCTTGCCCTGTGATTGTGATTTATTTGGAAGGGGGTCTGCATCCAAATCAAGGGGGTACTTGGTCTACCAATGCCTTCTAATCTGATTATGGTTATGCTGGGTGGACATGCCTGAGAAGGTATGGATGGACTGTCATATGTTATTGGCTGCAAAAAAGGAGTTTGTGTTCCTCTGGAAGAGCTTGAAAATCAACAACATACAGCTGTGTGTCTGTAGACTCTTGAACATACTTGCTATGAAAATTCTGTCTTACAATGTGAGTGATGATCGAGATAAATGTGTATCAATACGGCAACTACTGATAGACTACCTTATTTTCAAGCAGACACAGTGACCTTGAAATGTATGTGTATGTTGCAAACACTTAGGTTGACCGGCCTAGGAGACCTTCAGACCTCAGAGCACATCTCAATTACCTGTTACTGTTCTTGATTAGAATGATGCACCAATACAATGGCATACCACTATTTTCTTCTTTATTGGACGTCCTGCTGGCTGTCTGTAGAAGGGACAGGATGTGGGAGGGTGCTATAGATGTAACGATTGCTATCTATATATTATTTTTTGAGTCACTGTTATCCTGGTGGAAAATAATAAAACTGTTAAAAACATAGTGCATACATTTAATGTTTTTATAACATATTTATTTTCATAACCTTTTTTGCATTTAAAAATCAATGTCACAATACATTTTATGTATGTCAAGGAATAACAGACAGGGCTAATCACCAATCTAAATGACAGAAGGTTTGATAACAATCTACATACGTACTTGAAACCTTTTAGGGAAACCCACATTCAACTATTCTCTCAATTAAATCATAATAAAACTCGAACATGTAATACTGTAGCCTTATAGCCTGCCGTAGTGGGCTATACCGGCCACTGAAGGCCCGCTTCAGCTTGGGCCTTTAACAAGGGAGCAGGACTTTAATAGCTGGTATAGCCCACTATGGGGGGCTATAAGACTAATAAAACATTCTGCCACTAGAGGGCAGAATGTTCAAATAAATAAAACTAAGGGCTCACGGGACCTGAGGAGATTGATATCCCCTCGGGCCCCATGACGCCTTTGTTCACAGCTGTTGCTGTGTGACAAACATTGGAATGTTGATGCTCGAGGCTTTCACCAGCCATTAGAATCCCGGAGCACTCAATTGTCTTCAATGGAGCCCCTAAAATTCCAATATTCTAATCTCCATTTAACAAATAAAGACTGTTCTTTTAAACCAAACAACACTTCAGTGAGTTTCATTGCTGGCCAGAGATATCTGGTAAGTAAATCCCAACCTTTTCATACCTGGGCATGGTTTTCGGTTGCACATCTCGATTATCAGAGTCTTAAGTTCTTTGAAGCACCAACAAAGGAAATCCTTATTTACTCTGGGTTGTTTGCAATGGTAATGGTACTCTCTAGTTACGCAAATGTTACTCTTCCTCTGATCAAAATAATTATTGTGGTTGTAACTGAGATCTTAAGTTGTGCACTAACCTTTGATTCTTTGTTTTCAGGATGCCTTGTGTTTTGAAAACAATGATTGTGATTCTCTCACCTGCAGCTCTTGTTTCTTTCTCTATCAGGAGATCGTCAAAAAAGTTCTCTTGGGACCAGTGGGATCAAGGAGAAGAAGATGAAGAGGATATTGTCAGGTAAGCCATTTTTTTTCTTTAAGCATGATTTTCTTCTTCTTTGGAAAGTAAGTGGGACCAAAAAACAGATAACCAGCTCAGGTGAAGAAACAAAGCCATGCAGGGCCCTCGTGGCTGGGGTGTGGCATTTATACCCTCTCCAGCACAGTTGGCTGCTGAGTCATATGGTCTTGAAAAAATCTCACAAGAACACTCACGACTTTCCTAAATTAAAGAGGTTTCTTTCAGTACTGGCCCGGTGGTGGCAGTGCTGGAAACTCTCTCCACAGCAGTATGCACCCTAAATAGAGGCCTTCATATTTAAGATGGGGGAAGGTTAACAGACACCACAAACACCTGTGTTCAAGAACAGAAAAACGTTTGTGGAGACATGACTAAATAATACAGAGTGTGGCCAAGTACTGATCACACATGAAACCTTAGACAGGGGAATAACAGTTACTATATACATTGCAGTGGTATGCTATTGAGTGTTTGCCCTCTAATGATGTTTACAATGTCATTTTTTTCTCTCAACCTATTGAAGGAGTTAAGGGCACCAGAATTATATTTTAAGCCACATACTTGAAACACACTGTGCAAATATTGATACAGAGTGAAGTGAAGGGCAGAGCTAGCCTGTTTGTCAGCCGTTTAAGTGAAGGCATTGTTTGGATCTTCTGTCACAAGATGTAGCCTACTATGCCTTAGCAACACTGTACACAGTAGAATCCTTTGAACACTTGATTGACAGTATTAGCAATGGTGCGCAATCCCAGACTTCTTAGGAAGGTTACAGCACACTCAGATTGCAACATACAGGCAAGGGTGCATTCCAAAATTGAGAGTCACAGTGATCCAGTTTCACTGTAAAACAAAAACATTGTGCCATATTGTAATATTTATTTATCACTAAAATGCCATTTGTTTTCTAATAGGCAATCTGCAGGTGTGAGTCAAATATATTCAGGGTTGCCATTTCCCTAAAACTCAACTCATCCCCTTTTTGTAGAGTTGGTTGATTTGTAAGATACACGGTGGAAGTGCAACACTGCAGCTCATTTCTGACACACTATCTATCACAGTATCTTCCTGATGACTAATAAACAATCTCTGGGCATCGCTTGGCAACAGTGTCCTATTCACCTACAATCTATTGTTAGCAGAGCTATGTTGTTCCACGTTTGAGTGAGGAAGTTGAACCACTGTGGTTAGTAGACACTGGGCACCTTGCAGTACTCTTGAGTAACTTATATATACTTCATTCTATCACCACTACAATGCAGATGAGCGGATAGATGTTTTGCTTTTAAGAATAAAAATGAGGAATCTTTGAACTTTTCAATACCAAACCTTGTCAATGTTGTGTGAGGATAATGTGTGTCACAGTCATGTGTTACTTAGTTTACAGATTGGGTCAAAGTCGCTATGCACCACTTTCCCGTTCCTTGGCTGTTATGTATCATCTGAATTATTTTTGTTGGTTTTAATAGTCCAAATAAACTAATAACATTAAACTCACAGAATGCAGTGATTTAACACATTCAGAACCAAGAACTGGAACATTTTGTCCCGATGATATGGATTCACCTGTTTTGACTTGTAATCCTGGTAATTTTAAATATGATACTGTTGCACCTCTAGAGAATTTCTATGTGGTATGTGAATATGAAAAAAGTAGGTAGAGATTATACTCTTTGTAGAGTATGAACAGTATCTTCTCCCTGAGAATGAGGTTGAGGGGCCTAGGAAATGCACAACTAGTTGCCAGGGCCACTTACTGTGTCTTGGTAGCAGGAGAAAAGGTCTTTCCACCACTTGCAGATGTCCTCCTGTGAGCGTCTGTGTTTGATACAGCATTCATCTTATCCACCATCCTGGGATTCAACCCTAATTATCTTATCCACCAGTAGAGTTAACTCGGTTTTTAAGAATTTGAGTTGTCTTCTTCCAGCCACCTTTATCATTATTTAGCAAAGATCTCTTCTGCTTTGTGTTGTCAGTGGTAAATTGTTTGTGTGGTTTGGGGTGTGCCTTTTGTAGTGGGAGCTGTAGGTTTTGTTAATAAGTAGATTTTGATCAGGTGTGTGTTGATAGACACGTCCCTCAACATGTCCGTCAATGTTGACCGATGCGTTGGCCTTCGCAATCGCTGTCTGCCATTACTATTCTCTGTTGAGGGTCCCTCTGTCTCACTTGTATGGCAGACAACTCAAATATGGCATCACAATGTTGATGACAGAGGACACGTAAACAATGAAAGAGGACTGAAGTTCAAGTGTTGGACCTTCCTCAATCATACCAGAAGATAGTCTAACAGGCCAAATGTTAAATACAGAGGATCGATAGCCACCAGCTTGATGGACAGATCATACCTGCAATGATAGTGGAATGACGTTCCATCCACCAAACTCTAGATGTAATGTTCATCACCACCCTGATTTAGAGTTTTGTGAAGGGGTTACTCCATCACAACAGTGACGGATATTCCATCTGCCAAAATATAAATCCCATAGGATATAATGGAATTTATATTTCTGTGGATGGGATATCGGTCACCGTTATGATGGAGTAATCCTTCTGCCAAATGTTAATTAAGGCCCTTTGCCTCATTTTCGGAGCTCAAAAAACTCCAGTGGGGCAAGCCCAAAAGTTGTATATGACAAAGTTGCTGTGAGGTCCCACTAAAGGCCTTGCATTTTCAAAAGAAAATTAGGTCTCAGTTTTTCAGATCTTATGAAGCACCTCCTTTGGGTCTCTTATAAGGCTCCCAGGACCTCAAGAACAACACTTAGGAGTTGTTCTTATAGGACTCTCGATAGCATAGGCCACCAGTAATGCCTCTTGCTGCTTACTGTGACCCTGTAGTCTCACAGGAGGTCAGCCAAATGACCATTGGTGTCTACATCTTAGTCATAGCAGGTCCAGTATTTATGGTCTCCGCACAGGTAACAGACAGCAGGCCCAGTCCTTTTCCATTAATCCGCAAGTCCAGATGTGTACTGATGAGCTGTTGGTGAGGTGCTACTCTGTGGGTGAGGTGCCACTGAGAGAGGTGACTTCCGTAAACTGCCTAGCTAATGACAAAAAAAATCATAGGAGTAACCCTTCTAAATTTAGCTGCATGTCCTGTTTTCCTTACTGCAAACTATTCCACAGTGCATTATTCTGAGTAAAGTCCAACATGACAGCACCCTTCTGCTCTTGGAGGTTGTATGTGTCCCAGGTAGGAGTGTACCTTGGGAAATAAGCATCTCCCTCCTTCTCAACCATACCAAACTGGTGCTAGCACCAGCTCTGCCCCCCCCTACTGGTCTGATGTCAAGCTGACTTTTGATAGTCCACAGAACAATAGCTTCTCTTCCCTATGTCTTCCTTTACACTTATCTCTGAATGAACAGGCAGTTATTACATCTCATTTAGAGGAAGCCCTGACAGGGGCCAGCTGTGGGCAGGCTACTCCTAATTAGCCTACTGGAGGTTACTTTTTAAAAGTTACTTTTTATAAATATTTATTTAAAATCTGACTTAACCAGTGAATTGAACTTTAGATAAATATTCAAAACAGTTAGCAAAAATTGTATTTTATCTGAACTTTTGTTTTTCTAATAGGAGCAGCTACTGTCCTGTACAGTGAAAGTAGCTTTTGGGGGCAGGTCACTGTAGGAATATTCCAACACTAAATTCTTGCATATTCCATTTTCAAATAAATACTCTGCACCCTACCTTGTGGGCTACAAGGCATACTTAAGGGTGACACTATTAATATTTACACAACAAGAAAGATATTTTTCGCATCAGTTTACGATGGAGGAAGTTAAGGGAGGGTCTCCACTCAGCTTTAATTGTACTTTACTTTGATTGCACTAAACCATTTTTGCGGAAACTGATGATGATTCTCTCGCAATAAGATCCAGAGTGTGGCACCCATTATTGCTGTTCATTGAGAGGAAATATATGATATATAATCATTAATTTTTCAGTCATTAAGGAAACCTTCTGTCGCTGATGCCATCACCTAGGTAGTTCTCAACTCCCTGTGACAGTCTAGAATAACCATAAGAATTTATGTTTCTTCAAGACAATGAAATGCACTAATGCTAGGCTCACTAGGTGTCCCTGTTCTTCTCATGATTCCACTATATCATCACCTACTGTCCAGGAAATAAGTTAAAGCAGATGCTCAGTCCCATCAAGGAGTTGAAGAAGATAAAGATCCCAATCCAGCTTCCTCTATTTCAGCAGTGCAGACAGAAACAATTTTAGATCAAGGCACACTTAATCAGAACCTTCAGGACCAAAGTAAGATAGAACATGCAACTTGGTTAGAGGAAACTCCTTCCCAAAGAAGTAGGAAATAGGGCTGTTTGTGTCAGGATCAGATGTGTATTCCACAAAGTGCCTTACAAGAAAAGTTCATTGGTTTATTCCATTGAAACCCAGTTTTGGTAATCTAGGATGCAGAAAGAATAGAAAATTGGGCAGTAGACTGATGCAGTGGCCTAATGTGAAGGAATCAGTGCAGAAATGTATTAATATTTGTGTCATTAGTTTCAAGAGAAAATCATCCGATCAAAAGACAGAATGCTTATTAGAACCTCTACAAACTCTGATGTAGCCATGGATCAAAATATTGATGGATTTTATTGTGGAGCTGCCAGAATTCAAGTATGCACAGTACTGTGAGTGGTTGTTAACTATTTTTCCAAGATGGCCAATTTGATTCCACTACAAGGATTGCCCACGGCTACAGAACTAGCTCAGTTCTTTTTCAGAGAGATAGTCAGACAATATGGTTTCCCTCAGATAATCAGTACAGACAGAGAAGCACAACTTGTGTCCCATTTTTAGGATATCCTATCCCAACAATTAGGGACCCATTAAATACCAGAACTTGGCCTAGTATTTCTGGTCCTGAAAATAAGCCTTACATACAGACCCATTCAGGGGTCAATCAAGGCTTAAAAAACAACAGTATATTACCTTCTAAGAGCCAGGCAACACATAAGAAATTTGCTGACAGATGCAGGATTCCCTCACCCTCTTTGTCTAGCTATTCATAGATAATCTGGTCATCCTCTACACAATCAAATGTTTTTCCTTGTTTTGTTGGCCCTTTGTGATCAACGGTTTAGTGAGAAAGCAGCAGCCCAACTCATACTACTTGCTATATGGGAGATTCACCTTGTGGTCCAGGTCTCCAGGATTAAGACAGCTAATATGGCGGACACCTCTCAATTTGATGGGCGTACTAAAGACTGGGTGGCACGCATAAAGTCCTACACCACCCTATCTGCCTTTGCTCCATCCCAAAAAACCATAAATCAGGCACTCTTTCATCAAACTATCTTGTGGTATCATTTTAAAAGATGGTAGGTGAGGTTTTTTGATAACTGTACATATAATTCGGTGTCGTGTCAATTAATTAAAAACAATATGTAGCATTGACACTTTCACAAAAGGCATCCTCTATGTGAGTTCAATGATGTAATTTGTTTCAATTCCTGACACTCAAGTCCATCATGATTTGGTAAAATAAGGATTCTGGTATGTTCTATTTATTTTATTTTCTATCTTATGTCCAAGGAGATTTTCAGATGACACCCAACTTGAACAGTGATTGTTGTGGTGCAGTGCCTGATCCATATAAATTAATTTCCCCCAGGCAGAAAAAAACTTATTTTCACTTATATTATATTTTTCAGACAAGGAACTCACGTGTCATTGAATCTGAGGAACGTTTGGTTCATTTTCATGACTTTCAAATGTTTCACATTTCTCTAAAGGGCCATTCTGTGGTCTCATGCTCCAAAGCATAACTGAAAACCCAGGGACGCATCAAGGTTGAGTCTATAGTAGCAATCACAGATATATTCCCCAGCAGAACAACATCTTTTTTCCCTGTCAGTTGTTTACATCAGGGGTTTAGACAATGGGCAGGTGGGCTCTATCTATGAGCAGAGTAGTATCTTGCTTTAAGGGGTTCTGTCTGGTTCGAGAGATCTTTGCAGAATGATGTCCTTGATTTGAAGTTCCTTATCTGGATCTTTCTGCTTCAAGAGCCAACACCTTATTCACCTGGTTCAGTGGTTGGTATCTGGAAGCAGACAATGAGATGTGGATGCTCTACTGTGCCCTTTGCTATCACATCTCCTATACACATTCCATACATTTCCTCATATTTCTCGAGTTATAGATTAGAATTGGAAAGAGAAGGCTGTCATCTAGTTGGGATTCCAACTTGGAGAAAGAGTGAGCTGGATTGAATTCATCTTCTTCAGTTATTGTGTCCTGGCAGGGAATGGTTCTTTGAAACCTGTGGTTTCCAGTTCTCCAATACTGGCGTTGATAGGTTAGTGCTCCAGTAGAAAGGTCTTTCAAGCGGGATACTGTTGTCCATACAAGCTCTCAGAATCCTGCTATCTTCAGGACTAATGATTGTCATTAAAAGACTGATTCACAACTTTTGTGTAAGTTTATGATTGTTTGAAATACACAAGGTTATTTTATGAGTACTACCTTTAAAAGTGTTAAGCCTCCGCGTATCAAAAGATAGGACTGTCCTATATTTTTTATGTACAGAGACTTCGCACTCGGAAAGACACTAGTCATAAAATACCTTTGTGAATAGCAAACTATTGTAAATTTACACAAAAGTGTACATTTACCTTTGTGAATCGGGCCCTAAGTTCTTGGTATCATGTTAGGAGGTTTCAGACTTGAGATTGTGATCCTCCCGAGATTCTGAAGTTTCTTTAGGAGGGTTTTGCTTTGAGTCTTGAAATTTCTAACCATGTGAAATCTGGGGAATATTGAGGGCATTGAAATGTTTTGTTAAAAGATTATTTTAAGCTTTGGCTGCTTTCTGTCTCCAATTCAATCCCCACATCATATTGGGATTTGTCTTTACTGCTTTCTGTTCTGTAAGATTCTCCTTTTGAACCCTAAGAATCAATTTCTTTATATTTGTTTTACTCCAAAGCTTTATTTCAAAGCAATGGGAGGACTCAAACAAAGTATTTTGCATAAACCAAATAAGTTTTGACAAATTATATGTAAGCTTCATAAGGTGTTGCCTTTCTCTTTTAGTGATAATGGTATTTTTCAAGCAACATCATAGTTCCATCAAAAAGACAGTCAACATCTGTTTTGTACACAGGCCTGTATCAAGGCTACTGCGATCAGTATTTTCATTCAGTGAAGAATGAGTGGAAGAATAGAAGTGGTTCTCTATTAAAGCTATGCCAAATAGTTTCAAAGGGATATCCTATAAACTTGAAATTGTACCATGAGTTCCTCATTCTTATAAATGTCATCAGTAAGAAGTGACCGGCGGTGAGTGACATAAGTTAAAAGTGGTGAGGCGGGTAGAGAGGGTGCAGGAGAGCTCAAGTACGGGAAGGGTAGAAAAAAAACACTTACCTGGTGCTGCCGGCCACCTCGCACTCCTCTGCTTCCTTGTCCCAGCATCAAAGACTCCCTGTGCAATCCCTGCTCTGCTTTCATGCTATTACCTAGAATGAGAGCAGTGCAAGAATTGGCCTGACCGGGCTGGTTTGCCGCTCACACAGGCACAAGGAGTCTGTGCGGTTTCCCCAACCTGGCTGTCAAATACAGCTGGGTTGGAGAAACCTAAGAGAGCTTAGAATGGCCGGCCAAACAGGCATGATCAGTTAAGAGCACACTCCACTTCCCCCTCTTTCCTCCCCCTTCCCATGGTCCAGGCCTAACCCTCCCTGCACAGGCTGGCTCAGCCACAGCAGAAAAATAAAACAATAGTGAAACATTGTTTTTTTTTTCTGCTGCTGGCTCTGAGCCAGCAGGGCGATATGCCTCCGCTATTGCAGAGGAGCAGCTGCTGGAAGGGGCACAATTGATTATAAGCATTATGTCTGATATATGACAAGACCAGCTGGAGCAGACAGTGATGTTATCTTGTTGGTTTGAAGCAAAATAAAGGTTCTATTTTTAGTAGCCTTTCCGTCAGCTCAAAGGTTACGTGAGCTTGGAACTTCAGTAAGTTGTGCTTCCTTTCTGTATTCCCAAAGTCTCTTCAGACTTTCTTTCCAACCAGGACATGATTTTGGTCTTTTTTACTGAATCCTTCCTATCCTGAGGAGCGTCAACTTTATTCTCTTGATGTCCTTAGGGCTATTTTTATCTACCTGAATTGCACTTTGGAGGTTTGAAAAAGTATTTTTGTTAATTGCGGTCTGGCAACTTGAGCTCTTAAGCCTTTTGTGCATACTCTAGGATAATGACATAATTTGACATTTCTATATCCTATGATAAAGTTGACTTTACCTGTCTTTCTAGAATTTTTGGATGTTTGAACCAAGACATAGCTAGTTCATGGGCAGAAACTGTGGGGGCTTCTATTCCTAAAATCTAGATGCTGCAATTTGGGCTTCCCCTCTAACTTTCAAATCCATCTACCAGTGGGCTCTGGTAGTGGAAACATATTTGTTGCTTGTGTGATGGATTTAGTGCCTAGGGCAGGAAGAATACAGCCTCCTGACAGGAGGACCCAGCCATCGTTAAGTAGGTCAACAGGTGTCTGCCTGGGAGGTACATGTACCACATTTTGTAAGGACTAGAGTGAAGCAGATGGAATTAGAATAATGGGAATTCCAGTAAATTCACTGTTTTCCAGTCTTATATATGTTTATGTTTATATATTATATAAACCAAAGATGGGATATCAACTTTCACTGTACACTATCACTCTGAAATATCCTTTTAGTCCAGCAAACAGCTACAATATATGTCAACCCTGCTACTCAAACACAATCAATGGACAAAAATTAAATGTTTCTTTAATTCGATCAAATCTCTACACCACAAATATATGATAAATAGACAGCTCAAAAGACAAGAGGTGCTTCTAGCGAAGACTTAGTGCAGTTGAAGACAGTGAACCTACTGAATACAAAATACAGTGCTCAGACAATGGGCCTGATTTAGATCTTGGCGGAATCGGTCCCACTGCCAATTTTCTGTCAGATTTCCCACCCGCCACCTTGGCGGTCCGCCTGCCCTTTTTAGATGTTGGTGGCTCCATAGATGAAAGTCCGTTGATGAACCACTGTCACTGCTAGGATTGATTCCCCCTCATCGACAGCGCAATAGGCAAAAATAGCAGGCGGTGGGACTCAAGCCAGTTTTACCACCAGCCCAATCACAATGTGCCTTCCCTCGGACGTAACTGTGGCAGCTAAACCTCCACAACTGAGTTGGCGAATTGGGAGGTATATAAGCATGAGACTTAACTTTTTTTCAACTTTCCTCATTTCCTGCCACTATGAACCCGATCGTACAAGTTCCATCTATGCTGCTGATACTGGAGCATGACAAATATCAACCCCACTGTCGCTGGAACCGAAGGTAAGTCACTGTTTTACCTACCATCATCGGAATTGTCTGTGTATATTAGCTATGGACTTGTGTATATTTAAAAAAAAATAGGTGAAAGCAATAGTACAATGATGTGATTTGGATATGTGTGTAATGTGGTAGTTAGAAAAACTTAAATAAACACATCAATATATCATTAACACTCACCAATCTGGCGCCAGCTGCCTTAATGCCGGGGGAATGTGGCCAACCAAGCTGGCCAAATATCCGTGCCTCAGTGATGCTCCATCTAGGAGGAGCAAACTCCTGTGGAATCCTGTGGCACAGAACAAAAGAGACACCCAGCGCTACTTGCCCCATCACTCCAGGGTCCCACCATGTCCCAAATTACTACAAATTGGCCTCGATGTTCGAGCTGTACTGCCTGGAGGCTAATATGGTAGTGTGGCTGGGGACGCAGCCTTGCATCTTTGTGGCTGCCTATGAGGAACTGGGGACGACCTTCCAAGATCTAGGCACTGGTAGTGGTCTGCCTGAAGAACCTCTTGCTGCACAGTGGCAGATGGAGAACCTGTATGGTGCACCCAGTAGAGGTGACTGGGGGAAGAATATGTGGCGGGGGCAATAGTAAGATAGCGGCAACCTGATACTGGCCTGGCCACGATCTGTGACGGCTGAGAGTGAGGCCCAAAGGTGCCAACATTGTGGCCAACCTGGTTGAGGATCGGGAGAGCATAAAAACATGACAACACCATCCAGGTAAGAAGCGAGGCACCACTTGCAGATTACCCTGATTGACGGTGCTGGGCTGTGGTCTGTAATAGGATACACAAAGATCAGGAGGGCCCACTGTTTGGTAATTAAGAGCCATTCTGTGCTTGCTGAGCACCACGGGGCCCTCGTGTGGACTTTGGGCTTGAGAAGAGATCCTAACTCTAATAAAACCGAGGGTCTAAAGTGAACACCATGCCCCCAGAGTTGTCATCCAAAGTGGCTACAGGGAGCCTGCCTCAATGCAACAGTGACATTTAAATGCATTACAACTTTTGACTGAGACTCACTTTTAATACAAACAAAAAACAGAATTGAGGAGGCTGGGGAAGAGCTGCATTACTAACAGTACAGGGGGCTCGGCTTCCAAACTGGAAGAGGAGAAGAGCGGAAAGTTTGCAATGATGAAAGGAAGATAAAACAGCACAGATAAGGGACTACATTGGCCTCTGAGGGAAGCAAGAATTTTAGATCCTCCAAGCGGGAGGGCAGAGGAGCAAGGACATGGCTTTATCAGTCATTCTACCATGAGACGGAGTGACTGAAGGGGGCAATTTGCATGCTCTCCATCAGGGCAGACATAAACGCTCTGGCTCTTGGCAATGAACACACTATCACCCTCACGGTCTTGAGTGTGTGGACTTAACAGGTAATCTGGTAAAACGTACAATGACTAGTTGTGCACTCAGACATCCTCAAACATCTGTATGAGAGGCTGTGCAAGTCAGCCTCCCAGAAGTGGTGGGGGAACGTGATTTTGTTGACTTCAATGACTAGGCTCTTATGGGTGGTCCTACCATGATGAAAGACACGGGGTCAAAAGCAGTGCAATCAAACACAGTAGTGCATTGCACAGTACCCAGTCTGTGCCCCCAGGAGAGAGGGCCAGAGAAACAAACAAGAATCAACAGAGCAACCGCAGGGCATACCTGTAATCCTAGCGGCGATCCAGGGCTCCTGGCAGGCACTGGAAAACAAAGTGGATGCAATGTCTATGGACATCAATCATCTTCGCCTTGACTGATGCAAGGTGGCAGAAAAGGTGACCACCGCCGAGGAAGATGTAGCGTCCCTCAAGGTGGAAATCAAGGGCCTCAGATCTACAGTGGCCTGCCTCAGGTGTAGTGCAACGCACATGGAAGAACGTGTAGAAGACGCCGAAGCGTGCTCAAGGCGCAATAATCTGTGCTTTGTTGGTTTTCCAGAAAAGGCAGAGGGCCCCTCTGCTAAACTTTTCCTTGAAAACTGGATCACTAACATGCTCAAACCTAAATGTCTATCAAAATTATTTTCAATAGAAAGAGCATATAGAGCACTAACAGCGGCACCGAGACCTGGGGTGCTGCCTAGAGTTCTTATAGCTCACATGTTTAATTACAGAGATCAGGACATAATTTTACAACACGTACACGCTCAGAGCCCTCCAAGATACGAAGATAAACAAATAGAGATCTTCCCTGACTATACAAGGAGGGTGCAGGACCTCCGAATTTTTTTTTTACCAGTCAAAAGGCAACTGAGAGAACATAAGATAAAATATAGTTTGATGTATCTTGCCAGACTGCATGTCCAATAACAAGGGAAGATACATGTATAACACGCCAGTGGCAGCAGTCCAATAGTTGGAATCACTAGACCTGACCCGAGACAAGAACAACGCTGAATGGTGAGAACAGAGAAAACGAGGCCCCCGACACTCACAGGACAACCAGTCACAACCTACAAAGCTGCATGAATCCCCGCACCGAACGAGAGAGAATACATCCTGGTTGATCCAGATGGTACATTAAGGGATGCCCTGGTGCTTCTAGAAATGCAAAGCCCCTTCTCCCAGTTGAGCACCATCCCAGAGACACAGAGCGATGGCAAGGAGATGGGGTGAACAGTTTAAAACTGGAACAATGGTGATGGGTAACAAAGGAGGGGGTAAAGTCAAGATGTTACAGCATAGTCACATCAGAGTCAGGTTGGGGGCTAGAAATGTTAAGGTTAAATGGATATGCATGCTCCATTATTATCTATACTGCAAACTATTCCACAGTGCATTATTCTGAGTAAAGTCCAACATGACAGCACCCTTCTGCTCTTGGAGGTTGTATGTGTCCCAGGTAGGAGTGTACCTTGGGAAATAAGCATCTCCCTCCTTCTCAACCATACCAAACTGGTGCTAGGACCAGCTCTGCCCCCCCTACTGGTCTGATGTCAAGCTGACTTTTGATAGTCCACAGAACAATAGCTTCTCTTCCCTATGTCTTCCTTTACACTTATCTCTGAATGAGCAGGCAGTTATTACATCTCATTTAGAGGAAGCCCTGACAGGGGCCAGCTGTGGGCAGGCTAATCTTAACCAGTGAATTGAACTTTAGATAAATATTAAAAACAGTTAGCAAAAATTGTATTGTATCTGAACTTTTGTTTTTCTAATAGGAGCAGCTACTGTCCTGTACAGGGTAGCTTTTGGGGGCAGGTCACTGTAGGAATATTCCAACACTAAATTCTTGCATATTCCATTTTCAAATAAATACTCTGCACCCTACCTTGTGGGCTACAAGGCATACTTAAGGGTGACACTATTAATATTTACACAACAAGAAAGATATTTTTCGCATCAGTTTACGATGGAGGAAGTTAAGGGAGGGTCTCCACTCAGCTTTAATTGTACTTTACTTTGATTGCACTAAACCATTTTTGCGGAAACTAATGATGATTCTCTCGCAATAAGATCCAGAGTGTGGCACCCATTATTGCTGTTCATTGAGAGGAAATATATGATATATAATCATTCATTTTTCAGTCATTAAGGAAACATTCTGTCGCTGATGCCATCACCTAGGTAGTTCTCAACTCCCTGTGACAGTCTAGAATAACCATAAGAATTTATGTTTCTTCAAGACAATGAAATGCACTAATGCTAGGCTCACTAGGTGTCCCTGTTCTTCTCATGATTCCACTATATCATCACCTACTGTCCAGGAAATAAGTTAAAGCAGATGCTCAGTCCCATCAAGGAGTTGAAGAAGATAAAGATCCCAATCCAGCTTCCTCTATTTCAGCAGTGCAGACAGAAACAATTTTAGATCAAGGCACACTTAATCAGAACCTTCAGGACCAAAGTAAGATAGAACATGCAACTTGGTTAGAGGAAACTCCTTCCCAAAGAAGTAGGAAATAGGGCTGTTTGTGTCAGGATCAGATGTGTATTCCACAAAGTGCCTTACAAGAAAAGTTCATTGGTTTATTCCATTGAAACCCAGTTTTGGTAATCTAGGATGCAGAAAGAATAGAAAATTGGGCAGTAGACTGATGCGGTGGCCTAATGTGAAGGAATCAGTGCAGAAATGTATTAATATTTGTGTCATTAGTTTCAAGAGAAAATCATCCGATCAAAAGACGGAATGCTTATTAGAACCTCTACAAACTCTGATGTAGCCATGGATCAAAATATTGATGGATTTTATTGTGGAGCTGGCAGAATTCAAGTATGCACAGTACTGTGAGTGGTTGTTAACTATTTTTCCAAGATGGCCAATTTGATTCCACTACAAGGATTGCCCAGGGCTACAGAACTAGCTCAGTTCTTTTTCGGAGAGATAGTCAGACAATATGGTTTCCCTCAGATAATCAGTACAGACAGAGAAGCACAACTTGTGTCCCATTTTTAGGATATCCTATCCCAACAATTAGGAACCCATTAAATACCAGAACTTGGCCTAGTATTTCTGGTCGTGAAAATAAGCCTTACATACAGACCCATTCAGGGGTCAATCAAGGCTTAAAAAACAACAGTATATTACCTTCTAAGAGCCAGGCCAACACATAAGAAATTTGTTGACAGATGCAGGATTCCCTCACCCTCTTGGTCTAGCTATTCATAGATAATCTGGTCTTCCTCTACACAATCAAATGTTTTTCCTTGTTTTTTTGGCCTTTTGTGATCAACGGTTTAGTGAGAAAGCAGCAACCCAACTCATACTACTTGCTATATGGGAGATTCACCTTGTGGTCCAGGTTTCCAGGATTAAGACAGCTAATATGGCGGACACCTCTCAATTTGATGGGCGTACTAAAGACTGGGCGGCACGCATAAAGTCCTACACCACCCTATCTGCCTTTGCTCCATCCCAAAAAACCATAAATCAGGCACTCTTTCATCAAACTATCTTGTGGTATCATTTTAAAAGATGGTAGGTGAGGTTTTTTGATAACTGTACATATAATTCGGTGTTGTGTCAATTAATTAAAAACAATATGTAGCATTGACACTTTCACAAAAGGCATCCTCTATGTGAGTTCAATGATGTAATTGGTTTCAATTCCTGACACTCAAGTCCATCATGATTTGGTAAAATAAGGATTCTGGTATGTTCTATTTATTTTATTTTCTATCTTATGTCCAAGGAGATTTTCAGATGACACCCAACTTGAACAGTGATGGTTGTGGTGCAGTGCCTGATCCATATAAATTAATTTCCCCCAGGCAGAAAAAAAATAATTTTCACTTATATTATATTTTTCAGACAAGGAACTCACGTGTCATCGAATCTGAGGAAAGTTTGTTTCATTTTCATGACTTTCAAATGTTTCACATTTCTCTAAAGGGCCAGTCTGTGGTCTCATGCTCCAAAGCATAACTGAAAACCCAGGGACGCATCAAGTTTGAGTCTATAGTAGCAATCACAGATATATTCCCCAGCAGAGCAACATCTTTTTTCCCTGTCAGTTGTTTACATCAGGGGTTTAGACAATGGGCAGGTGGGCTCTATCTATGAGCAGAGTAGTATCTTGCTTTAAGGGGTTCTGTCTGGCTCGAGAGATCTTTGCAGAATTATGTCCTTGATTTGAAGTTCCTTATCTGGATCTTTCTGCTTCAAGAGCCAACACCTTATTCACCTGGTTCAGTGGTTGGTATCTGGAACCAGACAATGAGATGTGGATGCTCTACTGTGCCCTTTGCTATCACATCTCCTATACACATTCCATACATTTCCTCACATTTCTCGAGTTATAGATTAGAATTGGAAAGAGAAGGCTGTCATCTAGTTGGGATTCCAACTTGGAGAAAGAGTGAGCTGGATTGAATTCATCTTCTTCAGTTATTGTGTCCTGGCAGGGAATGGTTCTTTGAAACCTGTGGTTTCCAGTTCTCCAATACTGGCGTTGATAGGTTAGTGCTCCAGTAGAAAGGTCTTTCAAGCGGGATACTGTTGTCCATACAAGCTCTCAGAATCCTGCTATCTTCAGGACTAATGATTGTCATTAAAAGACTGATTCACAACTTTTGTGTAAGTTTATGATTGTTTGAAATACACAAGGTTATTTTATGAGTACTACCTTTAAAAGTGTTAAGCCTCCGCGTATCAAAAGATAGGACTGTCCTATATTTTTTATGTACAGAGACTTCGCACTCGGAAAGACACTAGTCATAAAATACCTTTGTGAATAGCAAACTATTGTAAATTTACACAAAAGTGTACATTTACCTTTGTGAATCGGGCCCTAAGTTCTTGGTATCATGTTAGGAGGTTTCAGACTTGAGATTGTGATCCTCCCGAGATTCTGAAGTTTCTTTAGGAGGGTTGTGCTTTGAGTCTTGAAATTTCTAACCATGTGAAATCTGGGGAATATTGAGGGCATTGAAATGTTTTGTTAAAAGATTATTTTAAGCTTTGGCTGCTTTCTGTCTCCAATTCAATCCCCACATCATATTGGGATTTGTCTTTACTGCTTTCTGTTCTGTAAGATTCTCCTTTTGAACCCTAAGAATCCATTTCTTTATATTTGTTTTACTCCAAAGCTTTATTTCAAAGCAATGGGAGGACTCAAACAAAGTATTTTGCATAAACCAAATAAGTTTTGACAAATTATATGTAAGCTTCATAAGGTGTTGCCTTTCTCTTTTAGTGATAATGGTATTTTTCAAGCAACATCATAGTTCCATCAAAAAGACAGTCAACATCTGTTTTGTACACAGGCCTGTATCAAGGCTACTGCGATCAGTATTTTCATTCAGTGAAGAATGAGTGGAAGAATAGAAGTGGTTCTCTATTAAAGCTATGCCAAATAGTTGCAAAGGGATATCCTATAAACTTGAAATTGTACCATGAGTTCCTCATTCTTATAAATGTCATCAGTATGAAGTGACCGGCGGTGAGCGACATAAGTTAAAAGTGGTGAGGCGGGTAGAGAGGGTGCAGGAGAGCTCAAGTACGGGAAGGGTAGAAAAAAAACACTTACCTGGTGCTGCCGGCCACCTCGCACTCCTCTGCTTCCTTGTCCCAGCATCAAAGACTCCCTGTGCAATCCCTGCTCTGCTTTCATGCTATTACCTAGAATGAGAGCAGTGCAAGAATTGGCCTGACCGGGCTGGTTTGCCGCTCACACAGGCACAAGGAGTCTGTGCGGTTTCCCCAACCTGGCTGTCAAATACAGCTGGGTTGGAGAAACCTAAGAGAGCTTAGAATGGCCGGCCAAACAGGCATGATCAGTTAAGAGCACACTCCACTTCCCCCTCTTTCCTCCCCCCTCCCATGGTCCAGGCCTAACCCTCCCTGCACAGGCTGGCTCAGCCACAGCAGAAAAATAAAACAATAGTGAAACATTGTTTTATTTTTCTGCTGCTGGCTCTGAGCCAGCAGGGCGATATGCCTCCGCTATTGCAGAGGAGCAGCTGCTGGAAGGGGCACAATTGGTTATAAGCATTATGTCTGGTATATGACAAGACCAGCTGGAGCAGACAGTGATGTTATCTTGTTGGTTTGAAGCAAAATAAAGGTTCTATTTTTAGTAGCCTTTCCGTCAGCTCAAAGGTTACGTGAGCTTGGAACTTCAGTAAGTTGTGCTTCCTTTCTGTATTCCCAAAGTCTCTTCAGACTTTCTTTCCAACCAGGACATGATTTTGGTCTTTTTTACTGAATCCTTCCTATCCTGAGGAGCGTCAACTTTATTCTCTTGATGTCCTTAGGGCTATTTTTATCTACCTGAATTGCACTTTGGAGGTTTGAAAAAGTATTTTTGTTAATTGCGGTCTGGCAACTTGAGCTCTTAAGCCTTTTGTGCATACTCTAGGATAATGACATAATTTGACATTTCTATATCCTATGATAAAGTTGACTTTACCTGTCTTTCTAGAATTTTTGGATGTTTGAACCAAGACATAGCTAGTTCATGGGCAGAAACTGTGGGGGCTTCTATTCCTAAAATCTAGATGCTGCAATTTGGGCTTCCCCTCTAACTTTCAAATCCATCTACCAGTGGGCTCTGGTAGTGGAAACATATTTGTTGCTTGTGTGATGGATTTAGTGCCTAGGGCAGGAAGAATACAGCCTCCTGACAGGAGGACCCAGCCATCGTTAAGTAGGTCAACAGGTGTCTGCCTGGGAGGTACATGTACCACATTTTGTAAGGACTAGAGTGAAGCAGATGGAATTAGAATAATGGGAATTCCAGTAAATTCACTGTTTTCCAGTCTTATATATGTTTATGTTTATATATTATATAAACCAAAGATGGGATATCAACTTTCACTGTACACTATCACTCTGAAATATCCTTTTAGTCCAGCAAACAGCTACAATATATGTCAACCCTGCTACTCAAACACAATCAATGGACAAAAATTAAATGTTTCTTTAATTCGATCAAATCTCTACACCACAAATATATGATAAATAGACAGCTCAAAAGACAAGAGGTGCTTCTAGCGAAGACTTAGTGCAGTTGAAGACAGTGAACCTACTGAATACAAAATACAGTGCTCAGACAATGGGCCTGATTTAGATCTTGGCGGAATCGGTCCCACTGCCAATTTTCTGTCAGATTTCCCACCCGCCACCTTGGCGGTCCGCCTGCCCTTTTTAGATGTTGGTGGCTCCATAGATGAAAGTCCGTTGATGAACCACTGTCACTGCTAGGATTGATTCCCCCTCATCGACAGCGCAATAGGCAAAAATGGCAGGCGGTGGGACTCAAGCCAGTTTTACCACCAGCCCAATCACAATGTGCCTTCCCTCGGACGTAACTGTGGCAGCTAAACCTCCACAACTGAGTTGGCGAATTGGGAGGTATATAAGCATGAGACTTAACTTTTTTTCAACTTTCCTCATTTCCTGCCACTATGAACCCGATCGTACAAGTTCCATCTATGCTGCTGATACTGGAGCATGACAAATATCAACCCCACTGTCGCTGGAACCGAAGGTAAGTCACTGTTTTACCTACCATCATCGGAATTGTCTGTGTATATTAGCTATGGACTTGTGTATATTTTAAAAAAAATAGGTGAAAGCAATAGTACAATGATGTGCTTTGGATATGTGTGTAATGTGGTAGTTAGAAAAACTTAAATAAACACATCAATATATCATTAACACTCACCAATCTGGCGCCAGCTGCCTTAATGCCGGGGGAATGTGGCCAACCAAGCTGGCCAAATATCCGTGCCTCAGTGATGCTCCATCTAGGAGGAGCAAACTCCTGTGGAATCCTGTGGCACAGAACAAAAGAGACACCCAGCGCTACTTGCCCCATCACTCCAGGGTCCCACCATGTCCCAAATTACTACAAATTGGCCTCAATGTTCGAGCTGTACTGCCTGGAGGCTGCTATGGTAGTGTGGCTGGGGACGCAGCCTTGCATCTTTGTGGCTGCCTATGAGGAACTGGGGACGACCTTGCAAGATCTAGGCACTGGTAGTGGTCTGCCTGAAGAACCTCTTGCTGCACAGTGGCAGATGGAGAACCTGTATGGTGCACCCAGTAGAGGTGACTGGGGGAAGAATATGTGGCGGGGGCAATAGTAAGATAGCGGCGACCTGATACTGGCCTGGCCACGATCTGTGACGGCTGAGAGTGAGGCCCAAAGGTGCCAACATTGTGGCCAACCTGGTTGAGGATCGGGAGAGCATAAAAACATGACAACACCATCCAGGTAAGAACCGAGGCACCACTTGCAGATTACCCTGATTGACGGTGCTGGGCTGTGGTCTGTAATAGGATTCACAAAGATCAGGAGGGCCCACTGTTTGGTAATTAAGAGCCATTCTGTGCTTGCTGAGCACCACGGGGCCCTCGTGTGGACTTTGGGCTTGAGAAGAGATCCTAACTCTAATAAAACCGAGGGTCTAAAGTGAACACCATGCCCTCAGAGTTGTCATCCAAAGTGGCTACAGGGAGCCTGGCTCAATGCAACAGTGACATTTAAATGCATTACAACTTTTGACTGAGACTCACTTTTAATACAAACAAAAAACAGAATTGAGGAGGCTGGGGAAGAGCTGCATTACTAACAGTACAGGGGGCTCGGCTTCCAAACTGGAAGAGGAGAAGAGCGGAAAGTTTGCAATGATGAAAGGAAGATAAAACAGCACAGATAAGGGACTACATTGGCCTCTGAGGGAAGCAAGAATTTTAGATCCTCCAAGCGGGAGGGCAGAGGAGCAAGGACATGGCTTTATCAGTCATTCTACCATGAGACGGAGTGACTGAAGGGGGCAATTTGCATGCTCTCCATCAGGGCAGACATAAACGCTCTGGCTCTTGGCAATGAACACACTATCACCCTCACGGTCTTGAGTGTGTGGACTTAACAGGTAATCTGGTAAAACGTACAATGACTAGTTGTGCACTCAGACATCCTCAGACATCTGTATGAGAGGCTGTGCAAGTCAGCCTCCCAGAAGTGGTGGGGGAACGTGATTTTGTTGACTTCAATGACTAGGCTCTTATGGGTGGTCCTACCATGGTGAAAGACACGTGGTCAAAAGCAGTGCAATCAAACACAGTAGTGCATTGCACAGTACCCAGTCTGTGCCCCCAGGAGAGAGGGCCAGAGAAACAAACAAGAATCAACAGAGCAACCGCAGGGCATACCTGTAATCCTAGCGGCGATCCAGGGCTCCTGGCAGGCACTGGAAAACAAAGTGGATGCAATGTCTATGGACATCAATCATCTTCGCCTTGACTGATGCAAGGTGGCAGAAAAGGTGACCACCGCCGAGGAAGATGTAGCGTCCCTCAAGGTGGAAATCAAGGGCCTCAGATCTACAGTGGCCTGCCTCAGGTGTAGTGCAACGCACATGCAAGAACGTGTAGAAGACGCTGAAGCGTGCTCAAGGCGCAATAATCTGTGCTTTGTTGGTTTTCCAGAAAAGGCAGAGGGCCCCTCTGCTAAACTTTTCCTTGAAAACTGGATCACTAACATGCTCAAACCTAAATGTCTATAAAAATTATTTTCAATAGAAAGAGCATATAGAGCACTAACAGCGGCACCGAGACCTGGGGTGCTGCCTAGAGTTCTTATAGCTCACATGTTTAATTACAGAGATCAGGACATAATTTTACAACACGTACATGCTCAGAGCCCTCCAAGATACGAAGATAAACAAATAGAGATCTTCCCTGACTATACAAGGAGGGTGCAGGACCTCAAAAAAAATTTTTTACCAGTCAAAAGGCAACTGAGAGAACATAAGATAAAATATAGTTTGATGTATCTTGCCAGACTGCATGTCCAATAACAAGGGAAGATACATGTATGACACGCCAGTGGCAGCAGTCCAATAGTTGGAATCACTAGACCTGACCCGAGACAAGAACGACGCTGAATGGTGAGAACAGAGAAAACGAGGCCCCCGACACTCACAGGACAACCAGTCACAACCTACAAAGCTGCATGAATCCCCGCACCGAACGAGAGAGAATACATCCTGGTTGATCCAGATGGTACATTAAGGGATGCCCTGGTGCTTCTAGAAATGCAAAGCCCCTTCTCCCAGTTGAGCGCCATCCCAGAGACACAGAGCGATGGCAAGGAGATGGGGTGAACAGTTTAAAACTGGAACAATGGTGATGGGTAACAAAGGAGTGGGTAAAGTCAAGATGTTACAGCATAGTCACATCAGAGTCAGGTTGGGGGCTAGAAATGTTAAGGTTAAATGGATATGCATGCTCCATTATTATCTATGCTGTTCTATCTCATACCTAACTAACCTCTTGGCGCAGTGGGACCAACGGCGAGGCAGACGCGGATTGCTGAGCTCCACTTGGGGCTCATGACTTGTGGAAGTCCTGGCTACCTGGATACCTGGAAAGCATCTATACCTAATGCTGCTAAGCATATAAGTTGAAGGAGGTAAATAGAGGGCAACTGGGGCAGGGTTTGGGGTCTCCGAAGGCCGCTTGTTGAGTTAAACAAGGTCCACAGATTCTGCCTATGGGAGGGATTAGGGTGAGATATTTAATGAGACAATTGCTACATTGTGTTTCATTGAGAGATTGCTTCCAGTGCCTATGGTTTTACTGACCTGCGGTGTGGGATATGTATGATGAAAGACCAATATGTACCACTATCCTGAATATTTTAATGTACAGATGGGGGCCTAAAATAAAAATGTTGACCTGGAATAGAAGGGATCTTCACAACCCAGTGAAATGGAACAGACTCTATGCTCATCTCCAGAGATATGGAATAGCAGTGGCATTCCTATAAAAGACCCATTTATGGGAGATTGTCTTAACTATTTGAAGAAACAATAGAGGAGTCGGGTGTATGCCACATCCTTCTCCAGGTATGTATGATGGGTCCTGACATGGATCGCGCCAGGCATTGCACTGAAACACCCGCACACAGACTGACAGGGGTGAAAGGTATGTTATACAAGAGGGAACACTGGATGCGCATGTACTTTGCCTAATTAATGTGTATGCACCCAACATAGATGATGGCGCATTGTTTTGAGAGATATTAGCAGAGCAGAACTTCCTAGCAGGTTAGGTAAATATGGCAGGGGACTTTAATTGTATTATGGACGGCTCAGGCGATAGAGACCCCAGGCACTAAACCGAACATGACAGCAACGTTGGTGCAAATACAGACAAATTTGGGGCTTATTGATAACTGGCGAATGCAACACCCACATGCCTCAGAGTATTCATGTTACACCCCAGTGGTGAATACATATAGCAGTTTAGATTACTTTCTGGTCTAATTGGGAGTTGTGCATAGAGTATTGGAGACACATTTGCTTGCTATATATCTGACCATTCCCCACTAATGATTGTGTACGTTTTGGAGTGACATTGCCAAAGAGTGCCACTATGGAGGCTTAATGCCGAGACCGGTCTTTCAGGAGACAATATTGGAGGTCCTAGATCAATACTTTGAACTTAATTGGAATAGCATAGCCCACAGGGTGACTGAATCGAATGCTTTGGAAATGGTACTGAGAGGGGTCTGCATAGCAACCACTGTTGGAATACACCACACTCTAGAGAGGCATTTAACTCAACAGGAGGCTGACATGGAAAGATTAAAAAAGTGTGTGAAATATGGGATCAGCTAGAGAAACATACCCAAAACACTAGGCGGAGATGCTGGTACATGGAAGGACACAAAACAGGCCCCCTACTGGCATGCCTATTTAGGTCAGAAATGCTTTTACAACCAGTACTGGCGCTTAGAGACCAAAGGGGAAAAGTGGTGTATACACAGAAGGTGATTGATGACGTCTTCACAATACACCTAAGCAAAGTTTATACCGCAACACCGTATGAGGGGTGTTATGACCAGTTTATGGAGTACTTGAAAAATCTGCTGTTGCTGTGGCTTTCTAGTGAAGACCGGGACTCCAAGTCCTGTTGTCGTAGCAGGAATTGTTGAATGCTATGGCGGCATTGAAAACTGCTGCATCACCGAGCGGGGATGGGTTTCCAGCTGAGCTATATAAAACGTTTGCTTGGAGACTGGTTGACCGTCTGTTGGTGTACAATGAGGCATTGGAAAGGGGGATGCTCCCAGATTCTATGAAAGAGCACTCATTGTTCTATTACCAAATCTGGAGAAGGATCCCCTCTAGGCAAGTTCATATCAGCTTCTTTCTATGCTCAACATAGACCTGAAAATCCTTAGTCATGCATTAATATCTAGATTGCTTCTGCACCTCCTGCGATCAGTCTATGAAGACCAATCATGATTTAAACCACATCGTAACACACTGCAGAACTTTCACTATTTGACGTGTATGATGCATACTCCGGTACTAGCAGAGGATCAATATGTTCAAGCCTTTTTGGACATAGAGCAAGCATTTGAATCTGTAAGGTGGGACTATATATGGCAGGTCCTGGACAGAATGGGACTAGGACACAATTATATCCACTGGATAAAGCTCCTCTATGGTAGCCCAAGAGAGAGAGTGTAAGATTTGTTTCTGCCGAAATCCGGTTGCAGAGGGTCATCAGACAGGGCTGCCCCCTGTCCCCATTACTATTTGCCCTCGCCATGGAGCCTCTGGCATGTCGCTTCCGCCAGACCATACATCTATGGCGCATACAGGTTGGGAACATGAAACATGTAGTTTCATTATATGAGGATGACGCTATGATAGATTTATGCCAAACCTAAATATCCTGCCCAATCTTACTAAATGTAATGAAATAATTTTGGGAATTCTCGGGACTCCGAGTCAACAAAGTAAAATCAGTACTATTTCCACCAGGACAGCTTCAGGATTTAGCATTGACCCAGCTGCCGGACGTGGGAATCCTGTGGCAGATAGATAGCATCAAATATCTTGGTTTGCATATCACACACTTGAAACAACAAACGTATGACCTAAATCTAGGACAGGTACTTGAGAATCTGCGCCCATTTATAGCATTTTGGAACACATTGAAACTGTTCCTGATGTGGAAGATCTCACTCATAAAGATGGTGGTGCTGCAGTGATGCTTATATGTGTTGCAGAGGGCAATGTTTGAGGTATCAAGAAAGGTGTTCTGAGACTTCAACATCTTTTTGGTGGAACTCCTGTGGGCTGGCAGGTGCAGAAGGGTGAGCCTTAGAACCCTCCAGAGGGAATGGGACAAAGGTGACATGGAAGTCCCTGATCTGGAGCTCTACTGTTTAGCAGCCCTTCTGCAACATGACTATACACTGGCTGGATGGGGAACATAACTGGGAAAGGGCTTTGCTGGCGGGCACTCCTGAAGGTCTCCAACTTGGGGCCCTGTTGATGCATGAAAAAGTGATGCCTGATGGGTTACCATATTTGGTCCGGCTGATGGGCCGAATGTGGGAGAGAGCGGACATTGGGTTTTGCGTAAAGCGCAATATGACCCAGACCTAAACATACAGATAGTGCGTCCTTTTAAAAAAATATCTTGAACAATGACTATAGACAAAAGGCAGGAGGGGGGGTTGTATCATGTTGTCAGATCTGTATCCGGCGGGTAATTTCCTAACTCTGCAAGAAACAGTAGAAACATTTGGTTTGGAAAGGGGACAATTTCTCCAATATGCCAAAATAGCGGCTATGGCACAGCAGCTCTGGCCATCTTTCCCTGAGGCCCCTGAATCCATGCAGACATTGGTGGCACTTCTCTCTATGGCGGAGGGGCACACGTTTATTACACATGTCTATTGCGCACTTTGCGCTGATGGGAGACTCGCTCCACTCAGTATAGAGGACGTTTGCAGCGTGGCTGTGGTGAGCCCTTTACGCCTAAAGATTTGCTGCAGCAGTACATAACGTCTCCATTACGGCACAAATCAAATTGATTCAATTTAATATAGTGCACATGACACACCTTTCACCAAAACGACTACACACCATTTATCCCTATAGACGACGGCCGTCCTAGATGTGGGGTTAAAGTGGCTTTTTACTTGCAAATGGTGTGGCGATGCATGGATATGATGGTATACTGGACTGAGCTATTGAGCGACTTACATGAGGTGACAGGAATGGAGGTGAAGTGTACAATTAAATATTGTCTGCTGGGCCTCTTCCCTGATAACCCAAAGAAAAGGTTAAGTCGCAACTGCACAATGTTAGAGTTCATAGTTGCAAAGAGGTGCATAGCGACTAGCTGGATCAGACCAAGATCCCCCAAACAGGAAGACTGGTGCAGAGATTTGAATGAATCAGCTGGGACAGAGGAGACCTATATGCGGAAAACCTGCAAAGACAACAAGGTTATGGATGACCTACTTTCCTGGGGGATTGCGACACAAGCACTACTGGAACCACTAGATGGGGCCCCAATGGGGGAGAAGGATGTGAGAATGAGGGGGTGGATGAGACAGGTGGGTAGTGCTATTCCCCATTGTGGTCTGCAAGACAATTGGGATTCATGAGAATGGCTGGCAGTCTGTGATGTGGCTTGATACTTCTTTATTCAACATTATCTGTTAGAAGACTGGAAGCAAGGGGGTGGGAAGGGTGGAAGGGGAGTTTATTGGCTATGTTGATGTTTGTTACTGACAAATGTATTTTGGTTTAAATTGCATTTATCAAGATGAAGCTACATTGTAATTTATTGATCAAACGCTCCCTCTAAAGTTGATGTATATGCTATGAAACATGTGTATCTGCGTGGGGGAAAAAAGATTGTTAACAAGGGCTGCCATCAGCTCTACAACAAAAGGGAGGGAAGAACTCTCCGTATATTTTATCTGCGCACAGACGTACTGTAAATGTTTGAGATGATAAACGATACTGATGTGAACTACAATTTGATGATGATCACAGTTGACTTGCTTTCTTGTGCCTTGAAAAACATCACATCAATCCCTGAATCAAACTGTGTCCATACAGGTGTCTGTAATCATTTCCCATAAACTACCATACACAATGCAACAAATGGGTTTACACAGAATGTACAACCAATGTTACATGTCTCTGTGTCTTGTGCAATTAAACATTAGATGGCATTTAACTCTAAAGTGTCATTTTTCATGTGTAATGCATATGTGTATATTATTAAAATAAACACACCTGTCTTCTCAAGTTTCAAAAACTATAAACATATATAATTTTGGTGTAAGTGTTAGTATCATAATAGATGCTTGCACCAAAATTAACATGTCCATCACAAATGTCCAATACTAATGTATGCATCATGTAAATATGTAAAAAATAAAACCTGTGCTACTGACTGTCAGAAATGAGAAAAAGTGCATGTCACACACATTTGCATGAAAAACATTATCATAAATCAATTACTGTTAGAAATGGGGTCATTGGTTGGCAGTCAGTTTACCCCCTGTCCAAGCAAGGACCCTCACTCTAGTCAAGTTAAGTCACACACAATCCAAATTATCCTGTGCCCACCCTCTGGTAGCTTGACACTGAGCAGTCAATGTGTAAAGTATTTGTGCAATAAGTCATACAATAACACCATATAGCACTACAACAATACACCACACAGTGTTTAGAAAATGATATGATATTTATCTGGATATTTGCAGGTCAAAAACGATCAAAGATGCAAAGAAAATGTATAGATATCACTGAAAAGTGATATAAAGTGTCTTAAGTCTTTTTAAAAGCAAACAAAGTCTCTTTCAAGCAGAAAGTACCTGATTTGAGTGAAAAATCTCCGCAAAGGGCCGCAGAGTAGGAGATGCGTGGAAAAATGGTATGTGCGTCAGTTTTGCCCCTTCACACATGGACTTGCGTCGTTATTTTCCACGCGAGGAAGACGTTGCATCGATTTCCGGCGTGCGGATGGCCTCCTCTTCGGGTTGCAGGGTTTTCAGATGCCCCGGGGTCTGTGCGTGGAATTCTGGGCAAGCTCTGCGTTGTTCCGGTGGGCGATGCGGGGAAATTTCTCCCTCAAAGCAGACGCGGCGTCGATTTCCCCTCTGGGAGTCAGGCGGCGTCTTCCCAGGTCGGCTGTGCGTTGATCTGGTGGCCCGTGCGTCGACGTCCCGGTCGCACCACAGGCCCCGCGTCGATCTTTTCCTTGAGAAATTGAGCAGCGTCATCCCGGGTCGGCGTGTGGTGCAAGCTGTGCATCGAATTTTTCGCCGCACAAGGAGTCCAGTTGCAAGAGAGAAGTCTTTTTGGTCCTGAGACTTCAGGGAACAGGAGGCAAGCTCTATCCAAGCCCTTGGAGAGCACTTCTTCACCACAGCCAGGGAACAGCAAGGCAGCAGGGCAACAGCAAGGCAGCAGTCCTTCAGAGAAAGCAGTCAGGTGAGTCCTTTGGGCAGCCAGGCAGTTCTTCTTGGCAGGATGCAGGTTCTGGTTACAAGTTTCTGCTCCAGGAAGTGTCTGAGGTGGTAGGGCAGAGGCCCTGTTTTATACCCAAATGTGCCTTTGAAGTGGGGGAGACTTCAAAGAGTGGCTTAGAAGTGCACCAGGTCCCCTTTCAGTTCAATCCTGTCTGCCAGGGTCCCAGTAGGGGGTGTGGCAGTCCTTTGTGTGAGAGTAGGCCCTCCACCCTCCCAGCCCAGGAAGACCCATTCAAAATGCAGATGTATGCAAGTGAGGCTGAGTACCCTGGGTTTGGGGTGCGTCTGAGTGAATGCACAAGTAGCTGTCAACTAAACCCAGCCAGACGTGGATTGTAAGGTACAGAAAGATTTCAGTGCAGAGAAATGTTAACTTTCTAAAAGTGGCATTTCTAAAATAGTAATATTACATCCAACTTCACCAGTCTGCAGGATTTTGTATTTCCATTCTGGTCATACTAAATATGACCTTCCTACTCCTTTCAGATCAGCGGCTACCACTTCAATACTGTATGAGGGCAGCCCCAATGTTAGCCTGTGAAGGGAGCAGGCCTCACAGTAGTGTAAAAACGAATTTGGGAGTTGTACACTACCAGGACATGTAAACTACACAGGTACATGTCCTGCCTTTTACCCACACTGCACCCTGCCCTAGGGGTTACCTGGGGCACACCTTAGGGGTGACTTATATGTAGACAAAGGGGAGTTTTAGGCTTGGCAAGTACTTTTAAATGCCAAGTCGAAGTGGCAGTGAAACTGCACACACAGGCCTTGCAATGGGAGGCCTGAGACAAGGTTAAGGGGCTACTTAAGTGGGTGGCACAACCAGTGCTGCAGGCCCACTAGTAGCATTTAATCTACAGGCCCTGGGCACATACAGTGCACCTTACTAGGGACTTATAGGTAAATTAAATAGTCCAATTGGGTATGATCCAATGTTACCATGTTTAAAGGGAGAGAGCATATGCACTTTAGCACTGGTTAGCAGTGGTAAAGTGCGCAGAGTCTAAAAACCAACAAAAATGAGGTCAGAAAAAGAGAAGGAGGAAGGCAAAAGGTCTGGGGATAACCCTGCAGAAGGGCCATTTCCAACAATTACTAATAATCTAAAATGAATGACAGGACAACGGTATTCAAAGTAAATGAAATTCTAATGTGACAATGAGATATGCCTCTCATATATAACAAGAAATGAAAATATATATAAAAAATGTTATAATAGTCCAGAATGTGAACATTGGGCTTCAGGCCTGGAACTTGCCTTCTAAATACACTGCAAAGTACAACCTCCTCATTAAGGGGCATCCAGTGGACATAGTAGGTACTTCAATTGTGTTTCCTCCTTGGGGCGGGCTTGGGTTTAACAGGGATCAGGGATCAGGGCAAGAGCAAAAGCATCTGAAGGAGAAAGGGTAGGAGGATTGGGAGGAGATGGGCGCTTAGGAGGTAGAGGGAGCTGGAGTTGGTGTTGCATATGTTTCTGTCTGTTGTGCATGTTGGTCTGCTGTATGTGGTGCATGTTTGTGCTGATGTGTCTTGGAAGGTGTGTGGTGTTCAGGTGAGTGTGTGCATTTGTGTGTGGTGGGTGTTGTAGTGTCTGTGCTTTTCTGTGAGTATGCATGTTTAGATGTGTGTGGTTTTGTTGATGTCGTTCATTCTGGTGATTGTGATTATGTGCGTCTTGTGGGTGTCATTTTGCATGAAGGTGTGTGTGTGACTGTGTGTTTGGATGCATGTGATTTGGAGGTGGATGTTGTGGTTGTGGTGCTTGTGGGTGTGCCGGTGGTTGTGGGTGTGCTGGTGTATGTATGGGGTGGTGGTGCATGTGTCTGTGGTAGTGGGTGTTGTGGCTGTGGTGGATGTGTCTGTGTGGTGGATGCTGTGGTAATGGAGGTTGTGTCTGTCGTGGTGGATGTTGTGGTGGTGAGTGTTGTGCTGGTGGGTGTTGTGCTAGGTGGTGTTGTGGTGGTTGGTGTTGTGGGTGTTGTGGCTGCAGTGTGTATATGTTGGCTAGGTGCACGCATGTGTTTCTTTATGTGTTTGAGTTTGTGTGTATGTGCTGCTTGTGTCTGTCTGAATGGTTACGCGCAAGGAAGTGAGTGTGCTTGGAACAAAATGTGCTTGGGACAGGGCTCAGAATTGGGAGCTGGGATGGGGAAGGGGTGAGAGCTCAGCACAGGGTTAGAATGGTTGGGAGGCTGCGGTCAGTGAGGAGGCTATACGTTGAAATGACCTCTGTAGGTCAGACATAGCACTGTGAATGCCTTCAAGATATGCTACCATTTGATGCATATAGCAACTAAGCCCCTGGATAGCATTAAGGAGTGCAGTCTGACCTACAAAGATGTTCTGTAGAAGGTCAGTAGCCTCCCCACTCAGTGCAGCCACGGGGACAGGGTCAGGGAGGAGGTGCCTGCAGCGAATGAGATGCCACCCCTTTTAGGGGGGCAGGTTCAGCCAACTGGCATAGGAAGAGGGAGAGTGGAGATGGGAATGTGGGTGGCAGACAATGATGTGGGTTGAACAGTTGCTGTAGGATCCGCCACCACTAGGGACTGGTCTTCTATAGAAGTCTCCCAAGATAGGGACGTGGAGCTTGTGGCCTCAATGCCAGTCCCCTCACCCTCTGGGTCACTGTGTCCCTCGGTGTCAGTGGTCTCAGAACCCAGAATGAAGCCACACTGTATAGACAGACGCTAATCAGTTTCCTCATGTTCGATAAGCATTTGCAGAAAGGTAAGCGCTGATCCTTATTTGTTTGAGCCTTCTTTATGGGATAACATATCGAAATGACAGTGCTCCTTACATGGACACACACTGGTGCATTTTTGAAGTGTATATTAGTATGCCAATGTACAGGTAGGAGTCTATTTAGACATAGGAGGTGGCGTGCCCAAGATAGGCATGAAGTTAGACCAGGTAGTACAGCTTTTTTCTTCACAAAGAGTAAGTAGTCTTTAGGTACACTAAGAGATGCCAGAGTTGTAAATCTCGGGAACTGGGAAAGAAAAACTTTCTGAGGATGCGTGCATCTTTATGAGTCAGTGCCCCTCAAGATTAGGTGTTTTTAAAATGTGCATAATGAATAGCACCTCATTGAGTCACTGTATTGTGTTTTTAGAGTGGCATCATTGCTTGTGTGCCCTTTATGCGTTTGGCCAATATTGGGAGCTTCGCTGGTGTGCCCCACAATTTGACAATTAGAGAATAGAGAATTACAAGTCGGATGATGGATGTGCTTACAGATGGGGCACTGTAAAATGCAAGTCACGGAGATTAGAGAACTTTTATTCTACTTAAAACGGTATTAATGGTATATTGCAGATGTACTAATGAGTCCAGGGAAGACGATAAGGCCACTACAGAATGGCAACAGCTAAAGTAAAACAGGAGAACCCTTTCCCTATCACTTCATTAAGATTAGAAAGTGTGATACTAAAATGCAGAATTAAGAGATCACTGAAAAGGTTGCATGTTAAACAAAAGTAATCAAGAGCATGAAATGTTACAGTGGTTCAGCTCCTGAACCATGAAGATATGGAGTAAAAGTTGCCAAACAACATTAATTTACTAATTTGTTGAGATAAAAGTAGGAGGATATGAAAGGAGTAATGATTTATGACCATAAGAGAGGTATGAATTCTGAAGGGTGGTGATCTTAACTAATGAGTGGCATACTAAGGTGCGAGGAGACAGAGAACATGTAGCACATTAAAAACAAGAATTGTGGCATTTCCTGAAGAAGGCAGCTTTGCCGGAACATGTTTTGAAGAAAAAAGCCACAAATAATTTTTAGAGATCCTCCAATTAGAGAAAAACAGTGAAGAAAAAAGCATCAAGGAATTTTGAGGGATCCTTTAGCTTAGAGAAAAACAGTATTGGGGTAAATAAAACATGAATATGACAGTGTATTTAATACAATATTGTTGTAAAACCAAAGTTGTTCAATATGTCTATGTTCAAATTTCATGATGTAATACATAAATGTTTTTAAGGGTATGCAGATGTAACGGTAAGAATGGTGTATAGATGTATGCATGTGGATTTTGGATGACTTTTTGAAAATTTTCTATATATTATAGACATGTGATATTATTAATAGAAATGATTCAAATAAAAGACTATTTTATATAATGGTTACAAATTGACAAGAATAAAATAGCTGTAATTATTCAACTGTCCTCGTCTGCCAAACAGTTTAAGTAGGTAAAGAGTCAAATGGGTTGTCACTATAGATTCTAGGGTTGCCTAGGGTTTCTTTTGAATTCTGTTTTTTGTCCCTGGCCCAGGACCCTTATCCATTGCAGGGTATCCCTTTTTTTCATATGATATTTCGTACCCTCAGCACCTGAACCACAGTGGCCAGCTGCTTCCCTGCCTACGTGGCCCGTGTCTTCTACGCCTGCTTCTATTGATGCTGCGATGACAGATACAATCGTTTTATTGAATCTGTGTAAATAGAACTGATCATGAACTTTGATCAAAAAACATTTTGCAAGTTTTCATATTAACCTGCTTCAAGGCTCTCAAACTTTGGTTCTTTATTATCATTATCTTATCAGGCCTCGAAAAATCATAAAAATGTTACTAGACCTGAAGGTCGAATAACCTGCATAGTCTACTCAACCAGAACTGCAATGTACTTGACCTGTAAACGGGTCTCAAATTGTGTGATCCTAGGCAAATATTTTAGTTCACAGAGTCATCTTTTTCTTCATTCTCACGTTTGAGTGAACCTTCAAATATGTGAGCTCAGCATTTATGCTGTACAAAAAAAGTCTTTGTTTGAGTAAATAGACTAAACATTTGTTCCATGTGTAAAAATAATCTAGCCCACATTTAGGAGACACGTGATCCATGACTTGCCTCTTAGTTTACTAATAGCATTGCTACCAGGGCAGGAGTGTTTCTAGGTTTATGTTTAAGCACTCACTTTTAATAAATATATCACTAAAGTATGATGTGGTCGCACTTTGTCATTTACAGACAGAAAATATCCAAGAAATATCGAAAAACCTTCCCTAATTTGCAGCTTTACTGATAAAACCATATAAGGCATTAACAATCTGTGAAAATCAGATTTCGGAAAACATATTTATTCTTTGCACATCACCTAGTAAAGTGTTCTGATTTGTTTCCATCCTATTAAAATATATTTTTCATCCCACAGAAATACAAATAATGGGCTTTCACAACTACTGAAACATATTCTGAAATGTTTGTACAGTTGACTTAGCTATTTAAATCTTGGTGTTTGTAAAAACCTGACAAAATCCTAGAACTCTGCAGTCAGAAGGAAAATTAATTGTAAGACAAACTGCCAAACTGACTTTTGACCTATGTCTCTGAACACAGAGCAAATGTGACAAAGAACAAGATTGAAAGGCATCTTTATTGCTACTCCGCTGTCTGACTGAACAGAACACATGTTCTTTGGGCAAGTAGGTCCTAAAAATAGCTGTACCTGATAAAATATGACTCACCATAGTGAGTGAGCGAGTAGATTTTTCATGGCCTACTCACGCATGTAGGGAACATTTTCAGGAGCCATTTGTTTACAGTTTTGTAATTCCCCAGGTTAGCTCTCTTATCATGTATGACCTTGACTCTCATATCCATTCAAATTTATTTGCAGGAACTGTTTAACACCTCTGAATGTGTGGGATTTGTTGTTAAGAATAGTGAACTAATGTCATCAAAAATGATATAAACCATAAATAGATTTGTACAGTGTGTTTACAAGGACCACACATCTGCATTATTTGCAATCACAAAAAGTACAATGCCCCAATGTGTGTCACAAATCTTACAATGTTTTACCAATATATGTATAAACTGAAATCTTGTTTCCTTTGTTTGGGCACTTCACAATGGTAATGCTTACTTCAAGTAACTAATGCATATTGCAAATGTAAAAAAAGATTATATGGATTCTATAATGAAGTAGCTCATCAATGTATCATGAACTATGTAGATACCTATCCTTTTGAGGAAAATGAGAATAATATAATGGTGGACTGACAAATGATTTGTACATCATAAGTAAATACATAGGACTTGATATATTTCTAATCCACTTTACTAAATAACAAAAACTTTTTCACATTTGACTTCTAAATATCTCTAGTTAGTTGAAGTCTGTTTTACCATTGTGTACTTGTTTCACAAAATATATATTGGTTTTCACTTTCTTCAGAAATTGGTACAACATCACAGTAAATATTACACTGATTCATATATAAAAAAAAATATCAAAGATTTGCATGCTATTCACAATATGCTACAGATTACACATTGATGTGTTTATACCTTTACAAACTGAGCATGATTTGGGCCTGATATTGAGTTTTCCAAATGGGATATTCTAACATATATGTGATGGAACCTTCCATCTGTGAAAGTCCCTTTCAGTATACTATTTTTGTCCATCATTGATTTTTTATCCGGACATAACAAAGCACATTGTACTCTGTCACCAATATGTACACATTCCTGTCTGTGTTGTACCACAAATTGCATGCCTAACACAATTATTGTTTCACCAAACAGACTGGCTTACATTCACTTTTGTGAAGAAGTACGGCATCATGCAAATCATCTGTCACTTTTATCATGAATGACACAATATTTTTGTTTTAAAACACATCTGGGAATGTAACTATTTAACCTGATGTTACTAGCTCACATGCTCACTCTTGTTTGTGTGTAAAATCAACTTACCAATGAGACGTTTGGAACGTCCACTGTATCATAATAGCATTTTATGCTATGCCACATGTAATAGGGCTAATGTAACATCATTCACAATAGTGAAGAAACGTCACACCTGACACAATAAAGACCAGTGGCCTGTTTGGTTCTACTTTTCCGTATAACATCAAAGTACCTGATGTATATTTGTTGTTCAGGAAGGCATTTTTTCTTTGGTAGTGAACACAAATCAAGAGGTATCTTTTCCCAAAATGTAATCTACAAAACAAATCATCATACACCCTGGGCAAAACTTACACCTTCAAGAACTCTTCTTCTGCATGTCAAGCTTAATGTTAATGGCAAAATTAGTTGCTGTAACAAAAAATAGTTATTTAATATGTTGAACACACACTAGAAAGTACTCCCTTGATGCTGTTGTTGGGCTCTCAACTGCCCATCAAGGTACGGATAGGCCACTGCAAGTATGCAAGCCATTAGGGGGGTCACGTGCAGCGCATGCACTTCCCATGTTGGGAGGAATGGCTGAGCTAGACTTTGGCTAACTTTCTGGCCCAGAATTGTAAGTCCTTTTATGGCAATGTATGCTGCACTACTGATAGACCCCCAGAGTCCGCACCTTCTTGGCAATGGCCTTCCATATCCCTGCCTTTTGATGGGCGTTGACCTGTATGGATAAGAAAAAAGAAAAAAAAGGTTTTGTGAGGTTTTGTTTGTCTGTGTTGCTGTGACACAATGTTGCAACATCCCTCACAAGCATTTATAAAACATCTGTACAGATTATTTACCAACATTTCATTTTTCCTAGGAAATACTAATTTATTGTGACCTGTTGAGTACCCTCCATTTTTTCTAAGCCCTCATTTTACTAATCCCGGCCACAAACATCATCTATGCCAGGTGTCTGAAAACTTACCTGTAATGAGAGTCACTCCTGGGCAGTACAAATCATTGTAACCTACTAATGGCTAAACAGCTTGTACAATATTAGCACACACTCCCACACACAGCAACATTGGCTTAATGTTAAATTCTTTCAGACACAGGTATTATGATTTGAAACATATACCATGACTAAGGGCAGTATGGAAGGCCTACCATGTGTGTAAGAGCATGGGTTTTGGTGATGTATGAACAAGTATGTGTAAGAATGGGACATACATGAGAACCTGTGTCATTTATACTTGCAGACCTTTCCCCATATGTGGTACCATTACATTGCTAAAACATACAGACACTCATCTTTCAGAAAATACAATGTAGTTTAAATTGAAACAAAAAACATCAGGCAACTCCATAAATTGAAAGTTTCTCCCTGCAATTTACATTTCCCTCATTTCAACATTTGGAAGTATTTTTCACTTATACTACTGGCACCGTGTCTACTGGCCACTGGAATTAAGGGGCATTCAGTTTGGCTAAGGAATTCTAGATTTGTGAGTAAAATTAACTGAAAAGTCAGCGTATTCATTCAAATGGCTTTTCATTTCAATTTACAGACATTTCAAACATTGTCAAACATGTCCTTTGCTAAATTATTCAGTTAATTACACTCCAATCAATCAATCATAGCATTTGTAAAGTGCAGTACTATTACCCCTAAGGGTACCTGGGCTCTGAGAGTGCTGTGTCCCCATCGAAAAGCCATTTCTTGAGTCTCCTTCTGAAGCCTGCCAGGGAGGGTGCTGTTCAGAGGTGGAGGGGCAGGCTGTTACAGATCTTGGCTGCTGTGTATGAGAAGGAGCAGAGTCTGCTGCAGCTGCGATGGATGTGGGGAGTGTGTGCAAGGTTTAGCGAGGTGGAGCATAGTTGTCTTGCTTGGGACATAGAAGCTCAGTCGATAGTTAATGTAGGACAGCCCTAGGTTAGAGAGAGCCTTGTGTGCAAGTGTGAAGATTTTTAGTCTGCATCTCTTCTGGACAGGGAGCCAGTGGAAGTTCCTGGGGTGTAAGGGGATGCTTGAGAACTTGAGCAATCTGGTTGCGGTGTTCTGTAGATTCTGGAGTCTTTTAAGTAGCTGGGAGGACACTCTGGCATAGAGAGCATTGACATAGTCAAGGCGGCTGATGACCATGGCGTGCATGGCTGTCTTTGTGGTGTCGGTAAGGCTCTATTTGAAGATTTGACAGAGCAAAATGGAGGATGTAGAAGCGGGAGTAGGTGACTGAGTTTACTTGTCAATTCATGGATAGTTAGCAGTTGTTGATGATGCCGAGCTTTTGTGCTTGATCTGATGGAGAGCGCGTTGGTCCAAGATCTGTTAGCCACCAGCTGTGGCCCTATATTGAGGTGTTCTTCCGGAATATCAGGACTTCTGTTTTGTCAGGGTTTAGTTTGAGGCAGCTGTTTTTCATCCATGTTGCTATGTTGGTAATGGTTTTGCAAAAGTTGGCTTTGGTGTTGTGGGGTCTTCGGTGAATGAGAGGATTAGTTGAGTGTTGTCGACGTAGGAGACTATATTGAGTCCTCAGGATCTGATGATGTCTGCGAGGGGGGTCATGTAGTTCACTCCAATCACAACACTTCAATCATGAACAAAAAGGGACAAATTAGCCAGTGTTTGAAGAAGAAACAAGTTACTTAGAAAACATTTTCCAATCAAACATGTGCCTGTTCTTCTGGGTACCCATGCAACTGGTAATACAGTGACAGGACCTCCATAGTGAGGAGTTCCAACTCCTCAGGGGAGAGGTTAGGGACCCTGTCACCTTCTTTGCCCTGGATCATGGCTCACAGAGGTCGGTAACAGCAGCAAAAGTGGAGGAGGTGTTGTTGGCTTCAGTGTTAGGAGGCAAGTGAGGATTTTTTTTTTTAAATGCCATGGACATGGCGTACGCAATCTGCATTGGAGACTGACACAGCTATTGGCTTTCATGCATATCCATCATACATGTTAGCCTATGGCTGTATCCATTGTGTGGAGCGTCACACCAACTATGCGGTTGACTTCTGCCGTTGGCTGTCGGATAGCCAATGGCCTGACATCACAGTCAGGGGCCTGCCATTATAGGAAGTGAAGCAGTGTATTTTGGAATTTGATACACATTACCAGCAATCAAAATGGGGGCTAGGGTATTTACCAATGTAGGCCTTTGTACAACACAGTATTTTTCAAAATTTACAAATTAAAATGACAACTATTACAATGTTTAACATCAGTAGTGACGTGTATTTTATTCTTCCATTGATAGATTTTTAAAAAATAAATAAATAAAAAAATATGTGTAAGTAATGCATTTGAAATGCATTATTTACAAATAAATATGAATAAATATTATACATGCAAAAAAATGTTGTTCAAAGTTTAAACATAACCCAAAAAGGTGTTGTACATATATGTCACAATAATTGTTACATACATATGAGATGTGTTGATGATCAAAGTATGGTAGGATCATTTTGAGTAATACTTTACTTTTTCTAAACACAGGCATAAAAACCCAGGGAAGACAACAGCCTCAAGTCTTCAGACCTTTTCCAGACCTTGCCACCACGGAGGAAATGAAAATCATAAAAAAATGCATTTTGAGTAGGGAAACAGTTCTGGATTTGTGTCACCAGCTGGAGCCTGATCTTCTGGCCCACAATAGGAATACACCAGCAATAACACAAATAGTGCAAATCATGGCAGTGCTTCATTTTGTGGCCAGAGGATCTTTCCAAAACACTCTGGCAGTATCTGGAGGCAGGCCACAACCAACTTTCATTGGTGTGCTACAATAAGTCCTTTCTTCAGTTATGAGTGTAGGAAAGTACCATCTTGTCTGGTATGTTACCCCCAGTTTTACTTGTGTGTCAGTTTGATTTTGCCTGTCTCACTGGGATCCTGCTAGCCAGGACCACAGTGCTCATAGTTTGTGGCCTAAATGTGTTCCCTGTGTGGTGCCTAACTGTGTCACTGAGACTCTGCTGACCCGAATCTCAGTACTTATGTTCTCTTTGCTTTTAAAATTGTCACTTCAGGCTAGTGACCATTTCTACCAATTCTGATTGGCACACTGGAACACCCTTATGATTCCCTAGTAAATGGTACCTAGGTACCCAGGGTATTGGGGTTCCAGGAGATCCCAATGGGCTGCAGCATTTCTTTTGCCACCCATAGGGAGCTCAGACAATTCTTAGACAGGACTGCCACTGCAGCCTGAGTGAAATAACTTCCACGTTATTTGACAGCCATTTTACACTGCACTTAAGTAACTTATAAGTCAACTATATGTCTAACCCTCACTTAGTGAAGGTTAGGTGCAAAGTTACTAAGTGTGAGGGCACCCTGGCACTAGCCAAGGTGCCCCCACATTGTTCAGGGCAATTTTCCCAGAATTCTGAGTGCGGGGACGCCATTACACGCGTTCAATACATATAGGTCAATACCTATATATAGCTTCACAATGGTAACTCCGAATATGGCCATGTAACATGTCTAAGATCATGGAATTGGGCCCCCATGTCAAATATGGTATTGGGGTGCAAATCCCTTACATCCCCGGGGCTCCAGCATGGACCCCGGTACTGCCAAACTAGCTCTCTGGGGTTTTCACTGCAGATACCGCTACTACCAACCCACACCCAGGCTTCCACCCTCCTGGGGTCTGGGCAGCCCAGTCCCAGGAAGGAAGAACAAAGGATTTCCTCTGAGAAAGGGTGTTACACCCTCTCCTTCTGGAAATAGGTGTGAAGGGCTGAGGAGGAGTAGCCTCCCCCAGCCTCTGGGAATGCTTTGAAGGGCACAGATGGTGCCTTCCTTGCATAAGCCAGTCTACACCGGTTCAGGGATCCCCCAGCCCCTGCTCTGGCATGAAAGTGGACAAAGGAAAGAAGAATGAGCATTCCCCTGTCCATCACCACTCCAGGGGTTGTGCCCAGAGCTCCTCCAGTGTGTCCCAGACCTCTGCCATCTTGAATGCAGAGGTGTGAGGGCACAGTGGAGGCCTCTGAGTGGCCAGTGCCAGCAAGTGATGTCAGAGACCCCTCCTAATAGGTGCCTACCTGGTTAGGTGCCCAGTCCTCCTCTGGGGGCTATTTAGGGTCTCTCCTATGGGTTTCTCTTCAGATAACGAATGCAAGAGCTCACCAGAGTTCCTCTGCATCTCTCTCTTCGACTTCTGCCAAGGATCGACCGCTGACTGCTCCAGGATGCCTGCAAAACCGCAACAAAGTAGCAAGAAGACTACCAGCAACATTGTAGAGCCTAATCCTGCCGGCTTTCTCGACTGTTTCCTGGTGGTGCATGCTCTGAGGGCTGTCTGCCTTCACCCTGTACTAGAAGCCAAGAAGACATCTCCTGTGGGTCGACGGAATCTTCCCCCTGCTAACGCTGGCACCAGACTTCTGCATCACCGGTCCTCTGGGTCCCCTCTCATCTTGACGAGCGTGGTCCCTGGAACACAGGAGCTGGATCCAAGTGACCCCGACAGTCCATTGGACCTTCTGTCCAAATTTGGTGGAGGTAAATCCTTGCCTCCCCACGCCAGACAGTAATCCTGTGTACTGCGTGAACTGCAGCTGCTAGGGCTTCTGTGCACTTTTGCAAGGAATCCTTTGTGCACAGCACAGCCCAGGTCCCCAGCACTCTGTCCTGCATTGCTCAACTCGCTGAGTTGACCACCGGCTTTGTGGGACCCTCCTTTGTAGTGTTGAGACGACTGCCGTGCTCAGATTTCTTGAATGCCTGTTCAAGTGCTTCTGCTGATGCTGCCTGCTTCGCGTGGGCTCTCAGTGCTGCTGAGCGCCCCCTCTGTCTCCTCCTCCAAGGGTCGACCTCCTGGTCCTTCCTAGGCATGGGCAGCACCCATTTTCTTCAACCCCAACCTTTGCAGCTAGCAAGGCTTGTTTGCGGTCTTGCACGCCGTGGGACATCTTCTGTGCAAAGGAGAAGTTCCTGGCATCTTCCATTGTTGCAGAATCTTCAGCTTCTTCCACCCGGAGGCAGCCCTTTTGCACCTTCATCTGGGATTTAGTGGGCTCCTGCTCCCCCTTTACAGGTCCTCAGGTCCAGGAATCCGTCTTCAGTGCTTGGCAATCAGTTGTTGCCTTTGCAGAATCTTCTATCACGACTTTAGTGTGTTTCTGGTGAAGTAGGGTAACTTTACTCCTACTTTTCAGGGTCTTAGGGTGGGGTATCTCGGACACCCTTAGTGTTTTCTTACACTCCCAGCGACCCTCTACACACTATACTAGGCCTGGGGTCCATTCGTGGTTCGCATTCCACTTTTGGAGTATATGGTTTATGTTGCCCCTAGGCCTATTTCATCCTATTGCATTCTACAGTGTTTGCACTACCTTTCGAACTGTTTCCTTACCTGATTTTGGTTTGTGTGTATATTTTGTGTATTTTACTTACCTCCTAAGGGAGTATATCCTCTGAGATATTTTTGGCACATTGTCACTAAAATAAAGTACCTTTATTTTTAGTAACTCTAAGTATTGTGTTTCTTATGATATAGTGCTATATGATATAAGTGGTATAGTAGGAGCTTTGCATGTCTCCTAGTTCAGCCTAAGCTGCTCTTCTATAGCTACCTCTATCAGCCTAAGCTGCTAGAACACTATTAATCTACTAATAAGGGAGAACTGGACCTGGCACAAGGTGTAAGTACCATCAGGTACCTACTATAAGCCAGGCCAGCCTCCTACAATGAGACACATCAACAGCTTCATCCAGTTTCCATGGCATCAGGAGTTTGCCAATTGGAAGAGAGATTTGTATGCTTTGGATGGCATACCAAATGTGATTGGAGGAATTGATGGCACACATATTGCCTTGGTGCCACCACATTCAAGGCAACAGGTCTACCACAATCGTAAGAACTTCCATTCAATCAATGTGCAAGTTGTCTGCTTAACAGATTTGTACATCTCTTGTTGATTAAACGTCACACAGCCTTTTTCAGATGGACATGTTTCACCACTATGCGGCTCCTGGGGAAAGCCTTCGCTTGGCTTCCTTCCTTGGCTAGGAAAGTGTTGGTTCATGCCCTCATAATTAGCTTTGTCGGCTACAGCAATGCTCTGTTCATGGCAGCTAATGCAACCCCTTGACTTTGTGTTATGTGAAATTATTTTATTAACACAAATTAACTAAAAATAGTTTGAGACATTAAATCAAAGGAAAAAGAAAAAGAAAATAAAGTCTGTCATGGTGGATGAAACTATTTATGATGAGCTACAATTGTTTAAAGTTCAATGTACATAATACAACAGTCCACAAAAAAGGTCAATGTGTCCATGAAATAGTCCACTGGGTGAATGGTAGGCACACACTGGGCATATTAGGTTCGGCCCGTCTTGGAAGTGGTGGTGGAGGTCTTGCCATCCTCTCATGGTTGTCTGGATAAATGTCCCGTTATGCAGGTGGGAAGTCCATAGTTACAGGGGCTAGAATGGTGGAGCAGTTTCCTGTTGTAGAAGGGCCTTCCTGTCTGTTTCTGAGGAAGGTGTATTTTGTCCTGATGTTGAAGGACCACAGACAGGGGTCAATGGTACAGGGAAATCTCTGCACATATGTTGGTAAATGTCAAACATCACCCCAGTCAGGGAGCACAAATTGAAGTTGTGATTCTGCATCTCTACATTGTGCTCCCTCCGCATTTGCTTCATGTACCGGAGCTCTCTCAGGACCTGGGACATTATGGGGGTCATTATGACCCCGGCAGTTGGCGGTAATATGAAGGAAAGTACTGCCAACAGGCTGGCAGTACTTTCCTCCATATTATGACATTGGCGGTTTGGCTGAAGCCACACCGACCGCCACAGCGGTAATGGACGTTGGGCTGGAGACAACAATCTCCAGCCCGGCGGCCGTCACTTGCCCGCCTGCGGGATTACGACCCCGCCTACTGCCATGGTTTTTGGGGCTCCCTTACTGCCACGAAAACCTTGGTGGTAGGCACTATCAGTGACAGGGAATTCCTTCCCTGTCACTAAAAGGGGTCTCATCCACAGGTTCCCCCTCACCTCCCTTCTTCTCCAGACCCCCCTTCATACACGCCCCTCCCTTCGCACACGCATACACACACCCATTCCAACATTCTTCCAAGCATGCATGCATCCATTCACACACACATCCTCACATTCTTACATACATACACGCAGACATGCATTTACACTACTCAACATACATGCACTCACACCCCCAAACATATACACACATATAACACACAATACCCCTGCATACATGCACGCACAGACATACACACACCCCCCACAGACACACACACACACAACACCCTCCTCCCCTGTCGGAGCACCCACTTACCTGTGTCCAGGGGGTCCTCCAGCAGGAGACGGGATGGAGCACTGCTGCCAGCAGCAGCGTTCACCAGCAGAACACCGCCAGGCCATATTACTTCTCATAATACGTCCGTCGGCGGACTACTGGCGTGGCGGTCTGGGTGACAGTTATCCCAGTGACCTCACTTTGCTGGCCCACTGATTCCCTCCCACTACCCTTACGACCTTGTGCCCTTGAGGTAGTGTGCCCCATCCCATGGGTCCTGGCAGAAGTGGAAGTAGTGTTGGTGTTGGCTCAACAGCAGCGAGGACTGGGAGGCACATGATTGGTGTTATGTCCCTTTGGACAGAGAAAATAAAGGTATCCATTGGCTGAGGTGTTGTTCCAGCTAGGGTGGGAGGTGTAGGTGTGGCCCGAGTGAGGCTCACTGAAACTGTCTGCCCAGACCTCCCAGATGGCCAGGAACCTCCACATCATCTGGACTTGCAGGAGTGGTGTCTTCACTGAAGGCTTGATGCTGGTCTGGAGTGGAGGTGTCTTCAGTTGCAAACGGTGGTCCACTGGACCTGGGTGTTGGACCTAAAATGCATTACAAACAATAGGAAATTAAAAGACCTGATCACACCTCAAATGTGTCTTCAGCTACAAATGAAGCAACCTAAAACTGAAAATTATGATTAATGGAATGATTAGGCCTTTTGTGAGATTTATATTAACATACACATAGGTTAATTTACATAGATGCAAATGTCAGTAATACTGTTGAAGAGATGTTCTGAAATGAAAAATGTTATTTAAAAAGTGCACATGACATGTACCAGACATTCGACCCAATACAGTAGTGAGGAGAATTGAGAACTAAACCATTCCATGGTCTAGCAAGATAAACAAAATATTATAGTACAACTTATTAGAATTAATGTCAGTGGTCATCATATGAACACTGCAAAGTAAATTATGATTCAATACTACTTATAGTCAGCATGCCACACAACATGAAAATCCTTGGTTCAACAAACTATGAATTATGTAAGCAATTACATCAATTCAATGGAGTAAAAAGAAGGTGACTACATACTAGATCAACACAACAAATTAAATTTTCATACATAGCATGAAATGGTGAATAACAAATGTGAAACACTTTGACATATGTGCACATGTGGAAGAAAAGGGAGATCGAGAAATATTACATTGTACAATTGTTTTCCAGAGACAAAAACAGGGCATTGTGGTAGTTGTCGTCATTTGTAAACACCATTGACAATACTTGTTAAAATTTGTGTTAAACATAACTATTTAAATATCTACAGTGAAAATGAACACATACTAACAATATGTGAATAATGTAAATAGGTGGACAAAACACCTACAAGCTCTATTCCTTCATGTGCAAATAGGTGGGGTTTGGAACCTGTTTTTAAATTGTAGCAACAAACATTGAAATAAAGCAAGGAACAGGGCAAGTGCAAGGAATGATCAATGGAAAGCAACACACTTTCTGACAAAACATTTTGAGCATTGTTAAAAAGAACCATTCAACCATGATGCAGTTACTGTGAAAAAAACAAGATATTTTGGTGATTCAAGTTTAGATATATATGTTTTGATAAGGGTCTTGAAACATTCAGAACCACTAACTTAAAGGCAAAAACTACATTTGCGATGTGTACGATATTGCTAAGTTCCTGTCAAGCCTTCAGGATATAGGATCTGCATGACCTTCTCCTCCCAGGGAAAGAGTTGCAATATGGGGCTCGGAGAACCACCACCAGTCCTTTGGGCCTCCTAGTGACACATAGAGACCAGCGAGGGAACTCTCTCCATAGGCCATTCCATCTCTTCCTAAGTTCCTCCTGTGTGCTCAGATTGTTTGCTACAGGGTTCACTCTGTCAACTATTTTGATCCACATTGACCTTGTCTGAGATAACGGTTGTATTTTGTACTTGGGCTCCAAACAATTGTGGCTCTACTCCTAATAATTTCATCCACCATTACTGAGAATTCTCCCTCTGTAAAACATCAACTCTTCCTCCCTGCCATGATGAGTAACTAAAATAATTATGTATTTCCCCAAACGTTGATGAAAAATAAAAAAAAGCAAAAGTATCGGAAAATTAACCCATGTAGAAATAACAGAGAAAAATCCTGATTTCTGTGTGGCAAATTCAGCAGCAAAATGGTGATCTGCAGTGGAATGGCAAAGGACCGTGGTCTGAAATGAAGTGTATTTATAGTGTGGTTTGGAGGTGTTCACAATTGGCCAATATACAGTAGGTGTGTCCAGCTGGCATCTATTCAATAGCCAACGACATAGTACAATGCTGAGTGGGACTCCTGCTGTCGGGGATCACCGCTGGCACACCACCAGCACAACTTTGTTATCTAAATATGGTTGTTGAAATCCCGCTGTCTCAACAGCGACGGAGTGCTATATGCCAGCTTTGGAGTCTGCCGCGTCAGCTGTGGGATAGTGCTTGGGCGATGGAGTACACTCTGTTGATGCAGACGGAAGTTGAAATGCCATAGATCTAAATAAGGCGGTTGGAACTCCGTCAACTTGATGGAGTACTTGGGCCCGCTGCCACGGAAGGATGGCTGTAGTCCTGCTAAGATCTAAATCAGGCCCAGTATATACAAATGTCATAACCATAAGGATATAATTTATTTTGGAATCCAGACAAATAATCAAGTATCATTTTGTATGTAAATACTATCGTCCATAACAATAGTCATGTGTAAATGCACTTATTACTGTTAACAAAGCATATAGGCTGTGAGCAATAATCACTGTCAACATTATCTCAATAAAGCATTTAAAATGAGCAAAGTATGTGTCTGTATTTTTCATAAACTTTTGAGCCATGAAAATGCAATCATAAATGCAGCCTCTAGAGACCATTACATTTTGACTACATTACATGCAGCCATAGACTCATTACAAGTTTGGCAGTCCCAGGCTGGCAGAGAAGACCTCCATATTATGACCATGGCGGTATTCCCAACAGAATACAGCGAAAGCACCACTGGCACTGTCGGTGTGGTCTGGTCTCCATGGACGTTAGTCACCTGTAGGCTGATGGAGACCATGTTTCCGCCAGACAAATTACGAGGTTGCACACCACTAAGGTTTCCACCACGATCGCACCACCACGGAAACCCAGGCGGAAACCAACTGTTTTAGAGGAGACACTCACCTTCAGGAAGCCATACTCGTCCGGAGCTGCCAAGGAAGCTGAACTACACGTCATCCCGCTGCTCCTGCTCGCCCAATGACTATGGAATCTGCGACAACAGCAACCATAAGTACACACTCTTACCTTTTATTGTTGTATATTGACAATTTTTGTACACACACACAACATACATTTGGGAAGGGGGTGCGAGGGCGACACTCACACGTAACTGCACAACAATTCGCACAAACACCAACAGCCAGGCACACAAGTGCATATACACAACAAACTCAAGTCAAGTCAAGTCAAAGAAGTCTTTATTCGATATTTCATCATAAAAGACATGCTACACGTCATAATACTTATAAAATTGTCAGTGCTAATGATTATAACAATAAATACAATATTTCATAAAAGCTACTAAGAACGTATTAAATCTATCTAATGCGTCATTTGTTAAATATTTTAACATAATAATAAAAAGGAGTACATTACTTTAAAAAGGCTCAGTTCTAAAATTCAGGATAATTTACTTATCTAAAACATGTAGCTGTTTTAGTGATTCAAAACGAATTATCCATGCCCACCCCAGGAATTTGGCCACCCCTATTGCTATAGTAGGTGAAGGATCAGTTTTAAGGATCCTACAAGCAGTCTCGGCCGATTGTGTGCCCAGACTTTTGCATAGGGGTACCAACCACTTCTTCCTTGGGGCAGCATATAATGGACAAACAAAAAACAAATGGCTCACATTTTCCCGCATTTCAGTACACAATGGGCATTTATCTGGGCCACCAGTACCCCAGGTGGAGGTTAAACACCTTAATGGTAATGAGCCCACTCTAACTTGGTGATATAATTTACGGTCCATGGGTTTTGTTATAACATCCCAGTACTTTTCAATTGCAGAGGCATCTTTCACGTGTAAAAATGTTGTTGTAAGGGAACTACCTATAAGGGATGAGTGTCTTGTGCCTACCACCCATTCCCAATATAGTTGTTTCAGCACTTTATTTGAAGGAAAGGTAGCTGAGTCAGGGTTGTGCCAAAGGGCACCTAGACCCATGGCACAAAGAGTGGTTCTAACACCCTTAAACCAGCCAATCTTATCAGATCCTAGGGTGTCCCTTACCTCGAGACATGCTTTCGCATATAATAACAGCTCTGGGGTAGACCACAACCTCCGCCAGAAGGTCAAGGGCCGAAATCTGGCTTGGTCTTCCACCGGTTGGAGCCCAAGGTCATAAAGGAGCGGAATACGTGGGGATGACCTCGGAAGACCAACCGCCCCTCTTATAAATCTGTTTTGGGCCAGCATCAGTCGGTCCAGATTGCTATAACCCCAAAGCTCTGCCCCATACAAGACTGAGGGAAGAATTTTTGACCCATACATTTCCATAAGTGGGGACATCGGGCGGGTAAATTATCTTTTATATTCCTTAAGAAGGGCTCCGCCTAGTTGAGCATGTTTAAGTGCTTGGATATCAATCTGGGGTTTCCAACTAAAATTGTCACTAAAATGCACACCCAGATATGTAAATTCATTAGTTTGCTCAAGAATAGCACCACACATTTTGACCCTTGCCACAGTTTGTGTTCGACCTCTTAGTACCATAAATTTTGTTTTAGAAACATTTACTTCTAGCTCGTTCTCGTCACAAAATAACTCAAATCTGAGTAAGGCCTGTTGGAGCCCTTGCCTAGTCTTTGATAATAACAAGGTATCATCCGCGAACATGAGCAATAGTACTTTCATTCCCGCTATCTGGGGAGCATCCGTGGGATGTGTTGCAAAATATTTGGTAACCCCGTTAATAAACAGGGAAAACAAAGTGGGAGCCAGGACACATCCTTGTCTAACACCTTTCAAAACATGGAACCTGTCCGTAACCTCGCCAGGCTTACCCCAGCGGACTTGGGCATAGGTGTGTGCATGAAGATTCACTAGGAGTCGCACTAGAGCCCTGGGCATTCCCTGTTCCAGTATGCAATCCCATAATTTAGGCCTAGGAACCAAGTCGAATGCAGATCTTAGATCCACAAAAGCTGCATATAACTTGCCCTTACACAAAAAAACTGTTTTCCAATATAAGAGGGCAAAACGAAAGGCTTGATCAAGGGTGCTTACATGAGGTCAACAAACTCACCACAGCCACCACACACACACATACACACACAAACATCATGAACATACACATGTATGCATGGAAACACCACACAGGCCCACACTCACACACTACCACGCAACACCACAACACGTCACAAAAACAACACATTCTTACCAACTACAATCACTCGGCAGGGACACACCGGGGACTCTACCCAGGGACACATCACACAGACTTCACAACGTAGAACCAACATGAAAAATACACATACAAATAGACAATCAAACTACTTACCGATAGACCTACAAAGAACTCTGTGTCCAACATTTCATGCACATAACGCTCACAAAATCAATGCACACAAAGCCACACAGCACACCAACAAACACATCAGCACACAAACAATACAAAATATCAACACAACTAATCCCTTCAGCACACAAATGTCCATGACACAACACATACTCGACCACTATAGGACAAAAACACTGGACACAACCACACATATTGCACAAACAACACACATTGCCCAAGCAGAAGACCCACACACACATACATACACACAACTAGGAACAGCTCCAAACTAGGGAAAGAAAGGCATGACAAAGATGTAACCATGAAACCAAACACTGGTTGGTTCAAGTAATTATTGTAAAAAAACAATATATTTATAATTAAAGCCATAGGCCAGTTCACAATGCAGACAAGCTGCATTCACAGATGTGTGCCCCAAACTTGACTCCTGAGTGCCATGTAACATGCACAGGAAGAGGCATCAATGGGACAGGCAGGCACCTCAGGGTTTATTGGGGGGCATTGTTTTTGGGTTTTAGAGGAACTTCTTTGAAATCAGACTTGGGAAGGGGTTGGTCCTGGACTTAGGTTTAGGGGAGGACTGGCTTTTAGATGGAAGGGTAGACTTCTTGGCAGGGGGAGGGGCGTGGGAACTTGCAGGGAGGCAGGGGAGGTCTCGGAGGTGGAAGGGCTGGACTTGGGGAGGGACACTGAACGTTTAAGGGTATCACAGGGAGTGAGAGGAGTGGGAAAAGGGCAAACTCCAAAAGGAAAGCTTTCTCAGGCACAGGTGGATGGTCATAGTTGTAAGAGATGCTGGTGTGGATTTCTTTGGTGCATGTTTGTGCGAGGTATGCTTGTGGGTGGTGGGTGTCTGTTGGGTGGATGAGTGTGGGTGGTTATGTGTCGTGGGAGGGGGGTAGGTGGAGCTGCTGGGAGATGCCGTGGTGGGTGGGTGAGTGTCTGTTGGGGTGATGACTGCAGGTATGGTGGATATGCTGGATGTTTGTGGTCGTGGTTTTCCGCAGATCTGGTGACTGGGGTAGATGTCTGAGGGTCTGTTGTTGTGCTGTCTGTAGGTAAGAAAGGTGTAGTGGCTGGATCTGTGAATGTTGGTGTAGTGTCTGCATGTGTGTCAGGTGTTGTGTCTGTGATGCTTGGGATGGTGGGGGTGTCAGGGCAGGTTGTGACTGTTAATGTGTGTGCAGGTGTATATTGCTTGTGTGCATGCTGGTGGTGTGTCTTGTGGTGCTTGTGTTTGTCTGGGCTACCCTTGGATGTTGAGGTGGATGCATGCTTGTCTGTCTGCGTGCTTTAGCTGGGTCAGGGAAGAGGGGTTTGGAATTGGGAAGAGGCAGGTGGAGGGGGATGGAAGACAAAGGGTGACTGGCTGCTGTCAGTGTTGAGGTCAGAGCCTGAAAGGATCTCTGTAGGCCAGCCAGTCCATCATGAATGCCCTCCAGGAACACATTGCTCTGTTGTATCTGAGTTGCCAGTCCCTGGATGGCATTCACAATGGTCAACTGACCCACAGAGATCGACCTCAGCAGGTCAATAGCCTCCTCACTGAGGGCAGCAGGGCTGACAGGGGCAGAGATGTCTGCAGCAAAGGAGACACCAACCCTCTTGGGTGGTTGGCCACGGCCAACTGGGTGGGGCGATACAGAGAAGGAAGTGCTAGCAAGGAGGTGGCAGACAGAGATGGTGCTGGAGTGCTCCCAGATGGGTTCACCACTGCCAGGGAGTGACCAATGGAGGAGGATTCCGGTGATGAAGATGTGGATCCTGTCTCTGCCATGGCATTCCCCTCGCCCTGTGGGCCACTGGGTCCCTCAGTGTTGGTGATCTCAGCACTCCGGGTTCCGTGACCAGCAGCTTCCCCACTCAGTTGTGCCCTGTCTCTTTCGTCTGCCGATGCTGATGCACAGAAAGAGAGAGAGAGAAGCTCCTCACATTCTTCACACACATACATTACAACAAGCACAACAGTAACAACACATCTATGTCAAATAAAGGCCCAGTTAAAAACCATTCAGGGCTTACATCATGTCACAACAAGATACTCCCAACATTCCAATATGACCACAGTCACACCCACAACATAAGCCAATCTTCTGATCACTACATCACCATCTTGTCAATTCAGCTTTAACTCAAAAGCATCATGCACAAGATGGACTACATCTAAATCTATCCCCATACAGACCATCACTGTCCATCATCAAATCAGTTTAAGATAATGCAGTTGACTGACAACACAATATCATGCCTCCCCCTATTCCACACCTGCCCAGTCCATCACCAGTAGTCATGTTCCATGAAAGTAAACTCATCTCACTTCAAATACGACACAGCATGTTGATTTCCAATCATATACCTAACTATACACAATTTATACAGTAGCAAACACCTAAGATGAAGACACTACACATGGCATACCCATACAGTGTGCATCATAAAATGACACAACATGGCATTGAAACATCTATCTAAATATTATGAAAAGATTCAGTAGGAGTATCTGGACCCACTTATCTAACTCATTGTCACAGTGGTCAGAGACCAAAGAGCTATACAACTTACCATTTGGGTAAATGGACTTGGGAAAACTAGGTAGGAAGGATGACACAGCAGGTTACAAATATGTATGGCTGAGTAGGGTCACACATATGACACAGACACAGGGGCATCTCCACATGCAGTCATACTATTTGTTTGACAAAGGTGATTAACACGTTCCCATGCACAATACAATGGCCACATATGTGTCTGTATGTTGGTAACTGTAGTACCATGTCTTCCTAGTAGTCACCTTAACTGTAGCATTTACCACATTATCACAGTTGCAATACTTAGACATCATACACTAAGGTGGTCATTCCAACATTGGCGGTAAAAGGTGCATACCGCTGTCAGAAGACCGCCAACATACCGCCGTGGCCGCGGTAAACCGCCACGGTCATTCTGACCCACAACACGGAAACCGCCAAAATACAGACACCCACAAAAGTCCGCCACACCAAAGGCCAGCAAGAAACTGGCGATAACCAAACTGACACCGTCACGCCAACAGAAATACGCCCACACTATCACGACCCACGAATCCACGCGGCGGTCTTTCAAACACAGTATTCCATTGGCGGTACACACCGCCGCGCTCAAAATACACACACACTTACAAAACACAGCCACATTGGACAATTCCAAATACACACACCTGATACACATACGCACACCACTCCCACACACCCAATTAAATATAAAACACACACCCACATCACCCACAAACCCCCACTCCTAAAAAAATGGGACCACGCACAGAGAAATAGAGAACCGAGCACCCAGACGCGCATATTACCATCACCCAGCACTATTACCACGCACTTCACACAACACACCAATACACATCACCACACTTAGCACCACACAATCCACCCCACACATCACCTACACCACCCCATGGCACCGCAAAGAAACCCCAGGTTTTCTGAGGAGGAACTCAGGGTCATGGTGGAGGAAATCATCCGGGTAGAGCCACAGCTATTCGGAACACAGGTGCAGCAGACGTCCATTGCCAGGAAGATGGAGCTATGGAGCAGAATAGTCGACAGGGTCAACGCTGTGGGACAGCTCCCAAGAAATCGGGATTACATCAGGAAGCGGTGGAACGACCTACGGAGGAAGGTGCGTTCCGTGGTATCCAGACACCGCCTTGCAGTGCAGAGGACTGGCGGCGGACCCCCACCTCCTCCCCCAGAATTTATAACATGGGAGGAGCAGGTCTTGGCGATCCTGCATCCTGAGGGCCTCGGCGGAGTATCTGGAGGAATGGACTCTGGTGAGTCTCATCTTCACTACTTCATCCCCCCCACCCCACCAGAATGCCAACTCATACCCCCACACTCACCCCCATCACTCCTACTCCTTGCAAATGTCTCACCATCACAACCCACCCATCCCAACACCAAGCCCTGCATGCGACCACAAAGCATGGACACCCATCACCAAAGCATGCCCACTGCACATACCCATCCCCCCCAAACCACCGTCACAAAAGCCACCACACAGGAATGCAAGCACTGGGGTACACGGGCACCCACCCATTGCACACCATGGCACACACAGATGCAATAATCATGGTTTTATACCCCAGCAGGACCCCAACGCAACATCACAGTGCAGGAGGGTCCACAAATGTCCACTCCACCCCCAGAAGAGGCCCACCGTGATGACAGCAGCTCTGTCGACCTGGATCTAGATGACCAGCCCGGCCCATCGGGGACCTCGGGACAGTCGGTTCCCCTCAGACAGCCACAGGCCACAGCAGACCTTCCCCCCTCTGGGAACACCAGCACAGCACCCACCCAGCGGGCCCATACCTCTGTCCCCAGGACACGTCAATCAGCGGTGTGTCCACCACTACAGGGCACCCAGGTTAACCCACCACCCCAACAACAACAGGGACCTGGGGGCAGTGGCAGTGGGCACACGGTCCAGGGGACAGAGGCCCAGGGAAACAGGGGAACTGGGAGGGCTGTTGTGCGACAGGGGGGACAGGCCCAGGTAACCCACTCTCCATGAGGCCCTCTCCAACATCATGGGAGCGTACCATCATTCCCAGGAGACAATGGCGACGGTACTGGCCAGGTTTCAGGAGACCCAGCGCCTGCAGGAGGACCAGTATTTGGAGTTCAGGGAGGAACTACGAACCATCAGTTCCGCCCTGGGCACCATCGTAGGGGTTCTGAATCTGGTAGTCACCACATTGCGGGACACTGTGGCACCACAAAGGGCCCCTGACACTAGCATGGACCAAGAACTGCCTACCACCTCCGCCGGCGCTAGTGGACAGGAGGCCCCGCCACAGGACCAACAGGCCACCAGCACCCCACCCCCTGCAGAAGGAGAACCACCCCGCAAGCGGTCCCTGAGATCCAGGAAGAAGACAGAGTAAGATGCCAAGACCCCCGCCAGGAAAGGATACCACCCTGATTGTCATCCCACTGTCCCACATTGTCACCCTGTCCATCCTTAAACTGCCCCAGCTCCACTTTCCACAGGCATTTGGACAATGCACCTGTGATACTAATAGTCTGGACTCTGCCATGGACATTCCTCCACCATCACCCCTCACCAATTTGCAACCACCCACCAATATAGAGCACTTTAATAAACACAGTTATTGCACACAAAAATCTGGAGTCTGGCTGTGATTTTGAACAAATGTATTAGACATTACCGTGCCAAAATGCTTATTTACATTGTGGTGCCAACATACCAATGTCACACAGCTGTAGTCCATGGGGAAACAAAGCAGATGTCACACAGTGGGGCCCACATCTGAAATCGGAAGGAAAAGTCACAACTCAGTTACCATACACTGGGTGAAAACGACAGACAGTAGAGAGGTAGTAGTGTTTAAGTACATGTAGTATGCCGGTGTGTATTCTTACCTGTGTGTCATTGGAAATATTGCTGTATTACTGTGTCCATGTTGTCTATGTCGTCTTCTTCGGCTTCCTCGTCTTCACTCTCCACAGGCTCCACAGCTGCTACAACACCACCATCTGGACCATCCTCCTGCAGAAAAGGCACCTGTCGTCGCAAAGCCAGGTTGTGAAGCATACAGCAGGCCACGATGATATGGCACACCTTCTTTGGTGAGTAGAATAGGGATCCACCTGTCATATGGAGGCAGCGGAACCTGGCCTTCAGGAGGCCGAAGTACCGCTCGATCACCCTCCTAGTTCGCCCATGGGCCTCATTGTAGCGTTCCTCTGCCCTTGTCCTGGGATTCCTCACTGGGGTCAGTAGCCATGACAGGTTGGGGTAACCAGAGTCACCAATTAGCCACACACGGTGCCTCTGGAGTTGCCCCATCACGTAAGGGATGCTGCTATTCCGCATGATGTACGCGTCATGCACTGAGCCAGGGAACTTGGCATTAACATGGGAGATGTACTGGTCTGCCAAACATACCATCTGGACATTCATGGAATGATAACTCTTCCGGTTTCTGTACACCTGTTCACTCCTGTGGGGGGGGACCAAAGCCACATGGGTCCCATCAATGGCACCTATGCCATTGGGGATATGTCCAAGGGTATAGAAATCACCCTTCACTGTAGGCAAATCCCCCACCTCAGGGAAAACGATGTAGCTCTGCATGTGTTTCAGCAAGGCAGACAACACTCTGAACAACACCTTGGAAAACATAGGCTGGGACAGCCCTGATGATATGGCCACTGTTGTTTGAAATGACCCACTTGCAAGGAAATGGAGCACTGACAGCACCTGCACTTGAGGGGGGATTCCTGTGGGTTGGCGGATAGCTGACATCAGGTCTGGCTCCAGCTGGGCACACAGTTCCTGAATAGTGGCACGGTCAAGCCTGTATGTCAGTATGACATGTCTCTCCTCCATTGTCGACAGGTCCACCAGCGGTCTGTACACCGGAGGATGCCTCCATCTCCTCCCATGTCCCAGCGGACGGAGCCTATGAAGGACAACAGCGAGCACAGAGTCAATCAACCCACAGGTACGTCACCACAGCTTGCACAGAACACGATTCTTAATCCATATAATGGCTTGTATGAGTGTTGATGCAAGGCCTAGGTATGTGTGACGCAGTAAAAAGTAAGCCATGTGGGCCCATGAAATGGCGGCTGCCTGACCTGTAAAGTGCGATAATGGGATGTGAGGTAACTGCGCTGGCGTTGCACACCGTGGCTTTAGGCGGTGTAAGACCGCGGCGCAATGCAGCATTGGTTAACATTGAACCCTATGGGTCTCAGGAGCCAATGACGATGTGCGCCGGCGGTTGCGGTACGCACCGGCGCGGACGTGACCGCCATTTTCTATCTGCTTAATCACTCGATACCTGATCTTCGACAGGAGAGGACCTACACTGCAAGTGCTGCTGTGACCTCGGTCTGGAAGAGACAATGGCTCATGCGACTGGGGAAAGGGCCCCTGCCTTCACTGCGGAGGAGTTGGATAAACTTGTGGATGGGGTCCTCCCCCAGTACGCGCTACTCTACGGTCCTCCAGACCAACAGGTAAGCACACAGGGAGCATGCTGTATGGGCAATGCCTGTGTGGAGTGGATGAAAGATAGGGGGTGGTGAGAATGAGGCGTGCATCAAACGATGGTGAGAGCATGTGCCACATGGCAAGGGTAGGGATGGGGGGCCACTCACATTGAGGGTGCAGAAGGTAATGACTATTCTTCTCCCCCTGTACATTTCATATAGGTCAGCGCCCACCAGAAGATCGATATTTGGCGTGCCATCGCCAAGGATGTCCGGACCCTGGGGGTCCACCACAGACGGGGCACCCACTGCCGGAAGAGATGGGAGGACATCCGCCGCTGGAGCAGGAAGACAGTGGAGGCTCAGCTGGGGATGGCCTCCCAATGTGGGAGGGGTGCCAGTCGGACTTTGACCCCCCTGATGTCCCGGATCCTGGCGGTGGCCAACCCCGATTTGGATGGGCGCGTGAGGGCATCACAGCAGACACAAGGGGGTGAGTACACTCTCATTCTGCTGACTTTGCGCGCAGTGGAGGTGTCTGGGTGGGGGTGGAGGCCTGTGGGTATCCGTAGGCCAGGGCGATTTCTGTAGGCTAGGCCCCTCCGTAAGGCATGGCCCTGTGCCCCCGCCCCCCACCTCTGTAGGATGCCAAGTACAGCTATTCATGGCCCTGTGTCATCTATGTGTGCAGATGTCGTCCATAGGCTTGTAGGCCATGTCCCAGGGATTGAGTAGTCGACCCCAAGTGCGCGGCATAGTGCAGGGGGCTTCTGTGTCTGTCCTGTCCGCCAACGGTGTCGCCAATGCATGCACTCAACATTTCTATATTCTGTTTCCCCCCCCCCCCTTTTTTGTGGTCTTCCTGTTCATGTGTGCATTAGCATCATCAGGCGGAGGACAAGTGGCATCGGAGCACGAGGGAGCTGCATCCCACATGGCCATGGAGGGCCACGCAACAGACTCCGAATTCACCAGTGGGACGGAGGGCGAGGGGAGCTCCACAGCGGGGACTCGGGCAGACATCAGTGACACCCACTCGTCCTCTGAAGGGAGCTCCCTTGTGGGGGCGGCAACATCTGTGCCCCCCGCAACAACAGGTACAGCCGCCACCCACTGCACCAGCACCGCCCTCCCAGCAGCCCCTCAGCATTTGGCCCGTGCCCGCTCACCCAGGAAGGTGGGCATCTCCTTCGCCCCAGGCACCTCAGGCCCTGCCCCAGTCACCCCTGCTGCCCTCAGTGAGGAGGTCATTGACCTCCTGAGGACGCTCACTGTTGGGCAGTCTACCATTTTGAATGCCATCCAGGGTGTAGAAAGGGAGGTGCACCAGAGTAATGTATACCTGGAGGGCATTCATTCAGGTCAGGTGGCCCTTCAGCGATCGTTCAACACTCTGGCCTCGGCACTGATGGCAGCCATTGTCCCTGTGTCTAGCCTCCCCCCTCCAACTTCCTCCACCCATACCCTATCACCTGTACCTCTGCCTATCCCAGACACACCATCAGACCAGCCTGCACACACCTCAACACCCAAGGGAAGCTCAGCCAGACATAAGCACCACACATCCCACAGGCAGTCACACAAGCAACATCCACATACAGACATACCAACACCCACTGCCTCCACTGTGTTCCCCTCCTCCACGTCTCCCTCCTCCCTCCCTGTCACCTCTCCGTTCACACCTGCATGCACAACATCTTCAGCCACTACATCCCTCAGCAGCACACACACCAGAACACCCCGCACACGTGCAGTCACCACCCCCACTGCCATTTACACGTCCCCTGTGTCTTCTCCCAGTGTGTCTGTGCCCCCCCCTTCCAAGATACACAAACGCAGGCAGCCACCCACCCAACAGCCATCCACCTCACGACAGCCTCCAGCCCAAGCACCTCCACCCAAAGCCACCAGACTTACAACTCCTACGACCACAACCTCTTCCTCCACTCCCATACCCACTACACCTACCCGTCCCACTGCTCCAAAAATGTTTTTCCTGTCAAAACTCAACCTCTTTCCACCAACTCCCCCACTCCGTCCATGTCATAGGACTATAGTCAGCACCTCAGCCACGACAAAATCGGCCCCTGTCATCACAGTCTGCCATGGACAGTGGAGTGCCCCACCCACCAGGGCAGCCAGTTTGGTGCGAAGCCAAGGCACGGGCAGCCCACCCCCGGAGAAACATCCCAAGATAGGCAGTGGCCGGCGGGAGAGGGTGAAAACACCAGGAACTAAAACCCCTACCAGGGCTCCGGCAGGGAGTGTGGAGACAGCTGGCACACCGCCCAAGGTGGGGAAGGGCCACAGGCGATCAGGGAAGGCTGGGAAGGGCAGCACGCCCGGCAACACCGCCATCAGCCCAGCTGGCCAGGAGGGCCCCGCCAGCCCCATCCCAGGTGGGCAGGAGGCCACCAACAGCCCCGGCACAGCTGCCCAGGAGGGTCCCGCCAGCCACAGGACAGATGGGCAGGAGGGCCCCGCCAGCCACAGGACAGGTGGCAAATGAGCACCCCGCCATGGCTGAGACCGCTGAACTGGGCACCGCCATCTCAAACACAGCTGATCTGGGCCCTTCATCTCAAGCACCGCTAAACTGGGCACCGCGTCTCAAGCGCCGCTGAACTGGGCACCGCCGTCTCAAGCACCGCTGAACTGGGCCCTTCATCTCAAGCACCGCTGAACTGGGCCCTTCATCTCAAGCACCGCTGAACTGGGCACCGCCGTCTCAAGCACTGCTGCACTGGGTCCTTCATCACAAGCACCGCTGAACTGGGCACCGGCGTATCAAGCGCCGCTGAACTGGGCACCGCCGTCTCAAGCACCGCTGAACTGGGCACCGCCGTCTCAAGCGCCGCTGAACTGGGCACCGCCGTCTCAAGCACCGCTGAACTGGGCACCGCCGTCTCAAGCACCGCTGCACTGGGCCCTTCATCTCAAGCCCTGCTGAACTGGGCACCGCCGTCTCAAGCACCGCTGAACTGGGCCCTTCATCTCAAGCACCGCTGAACTGGGCACCGCCGTCTCAAGCACCGCTGAACTGGGCACCGCCGTCTCAAGGACCGCTGAACTGGGCACCGCCGTCTCAAGCACCGCTGCACTGGGCCCTTCATCTCAAGCACCGCTGAACTGGGCACCGCCGTCTCAAGCACCGCTGCACTGGGCCCTTCATCTCAAGCACCGCTGAACTGGGCACCGCCGTCTCAAGCACCGCTGAACTGGGCACCACCGTCTCAAGCACCGCTGAACTGGGCAACGCCGTCTCAAGCGCCGCTGAACTGGGCACCGCCGTCTCAAGCACCGCTGAACTGGGCCCTTCATCTCAAGCACCGCTGAACTGGGCCCTTCATCTCAAGCACCGCTGAACTGGCCACTCCATCGCAGGCACCGCTGGCCCATGAGTGGCAGGGGCTGGGTCGCATCTGTGTCGGGCAGGGCTGCACGAGGCACTCTGGGCAACAGGCCCCCTCCAGAACCAGTGGAGACTGTTATCCACTTGTGAGACTGTGGCTTTGCACTCCCCAGGATTGAACAGTGGGCAGCCCACCCACTGTCTGGACTTGTGAGACTGTGGCTTTGCACTCCCCAGGATTGAACAGTGGGCAGCCCACCCACTGTCTGGACTTGTGAGACTGTGGCTTTGCACTCCCCAGGATTGAACAGTGGGCATGGAGGCCCCTCGTGGATCTGGCGTCGTACACTCATCTGGCTGAGGTGCCCCCCCTTCCCTTCCCCCTGAGGTGCCTGTAGTTTTGCTATCTGATGCCCCTGCAGTGTTCTCTCCGTTAGAGTCAGGTATCCTGTGTGGGCTTTGCCCATGTGATTTGGGCCCAGTGGTCCACGGACAATGCCTGCTACAATGCTCGGACTTGTACATTTCTGTATATAAGAGTTTTTGATGTGTATATATATTTTTTGGCAGTATTGCAATATATTTCAATGTTTAAAATCATTTCCTTTTGTCTTTGCATTCTTCCGGGGGATTTGGGGGGTGTAACTGTGATGTATTGCTATGCATTGATGTGTGTGTTGTAGTGGGTGAGGGTGGGGGTGGGTGTGTCGCGTATGTGTGTCCCCGTAATTTTTTCCCTCCCCCCTCCCCTGTGTCGTAGGTGCAGTACTCACCGTTGTCTTCTGCGCCAGCGTTCGTGCTCCTGGTAGAGGAGCAGGAAGACTATCGCTGGGAGTATGTGGAGTTCGGGTTCCATGCTGTCCTGATTCCTCGTGGGGTGTATGGAGGTGAGCGTTTTCCCTTTGAAATGGCTGTTTCCGCCGTGTTTTTATCGGCGGGGCTACCACCCCGGAAAAGGTGGCGGATTGGTAGGTTGTGATACTGTGGGCGGTACATTGACTCCCGCCTGTCTGTTGGCGGTGACCGCTGCGCTGTTTGTTTGTACCGCGGTCGGTGTGTTAAAGTGGTGGTCTCTGTTGGCGGTTACCGCCTCGGTTGGAATTCCATTTTTTTTACCGCCAGCCTGTTGGCGGTTTTGCCGCCGCTTTAACACCGACTGCCAGGGTTGGAATGACCACCTAAATCTTAATAGGCAAGTACATGGGTTCTGTCAATACTTACCCCATTGTGGCTGCTGTGCTGTCCTCAAACGCCTATACACCTCAGGGTAGGCCACTGCCAAAATGAAGGTCAAGGTCCGACGGGCACCCCTCCATCTGGAGGACATCCCCAGCTGGGCCTCTGCAGTTTCCGGGCCCAACGTCCCAGGTCCTCCCTACAGTGGGTGCTCCACCGGCTGTGGACCCCCAGGGTCCGCACTTGTATGGCGATGGCACACCAAATTCCTTTCTTCTGATGGGCGTTCACCTGCATGGATGACACAGACAAAAGGAAAAAGTCATGTTCACATGCACCATACCAATAGTAGTGGACAGTACACTTCAGTGATAGCAAGTAGTCAAACATTCCCATCCTCTCAACTCACACTCATTTAACATTATCATCTGTATGCATCGACACCTTCACTACTTTACATTACAGGTACACCATCATACACCACACCTATCACACATTGCTATTGAACTGGACTCACCTGCTCCTCTGGTGCACCATATAGCTGTCAATACAAGGGGAGGACCTCCTCCAAGAGCTTATTCAGCTCTTCAGGGGTGAAGGCTGGGGCCCTATCACCTGCAGGACGTGGCATGACAGCTCCCAGAGGGAGTACACAGCATCTCAGGTAACAGAGGTCTTGCTGGCAGCAGTGTCTGGAGTCAAGTGAGCAATACTGCAGAAGATGACAGTCATGTCTGCGTCACCGCCGGCAGACATCGCCACTGACCCAAGTCCGCCAAAGGCATCAATGTCTTCCAATGGCAATTTCCACCATGGTTGTGATCGCCTAGCGTCATGACGACTTCCGCCGGCGGACTTATGTCACTTCCATATGTCTAGTAAAGTAGATCAGGCAGCTGCCATTTTAGGCACATTTCATGAATGGAAGAGCTTTATAATCTTAATCATAAACTATATCCCACATTGTGCAGTACATCTGTAAGTACTGCCTTCATGTTTAGTTGTCAATTTGTGCATCTGTGCAGTAAATGCTGTGTTACTGCAGGACATGTGGTGATAGCAATGTACACCTACTCGCATATTCCTATGTGCTTTAAAAATGTACATAATGTGCAACAATATGCGTAAGACATGTCAAATCAGTTGGACTTACAACCATGTCCAGTAACATATGAATCTGTATGTGTAGTTCAATAGTTATTTGGGGGAATGTGCACCAAGGCGAGTGTCATTGGGTTCATACCTATGTGCTATATTGTAGATATCACAGTTTGTAACCGACCTCGACAGCAGATATGTGTGAGTTGTTTATCTGCCTTACAAGATGTCTGCATGCTGCATGTCACATACTATGTTGACATTTTTTCACATAGTTATCCTGCCATGAAGAGAGGACGACAACCACCAGTGTACAGTCCACTAGTAGACCTACACTCCATGGAGGAGACACATTGAATCCAGACATATCGGCTGAATCATAATACTATTGTGGATCTTTGTGAGCAATTGGAGCCAGATCTGATGCCTGCCATTCGCAGTCCCTATACTACGCCTCCCATCCTCCAAGTCTTGTCAGTGCTACACTTTCTGGCCAATGGGTCCTTTCAGAATACAGTGGCCCTAACTGCAGGACTGTCTCAGCCCATGTTCAGTCTGGTTTTGAAGAATGTACTGTGTGCATTATTGAAACAACTGGACAGCTACATCAGGATTCCCTAACATGCGGATTTGGCCTATGTCAAGGCAGAGCTTTATGCTATGGGACACATTCCACATGTGACTGGAGCCATTAATGGCATCCATATAGCCTTGGTTCCCCCCAGTGCCAATGAACAGGTGTAAACGTTCAGGTGGTGTGTCTGGCAGACCAGTACATTTCACAAGTCAGTGCTAAGTATCCAGGATCGGTCCATGATCTCTTCATCATGCGGAACCGCAATGTCCCACTGCTGATGACACAACTCTACACAGAGAGGTCCTGACTGGTTGGTAAGTTACAAATAAAATGTGTGTTTGCTTATGTATGTCTCCTACCATCACAATGTTGCATGTCCCACATATATGTGTGTGTTGTTCTATCAGTTTGTTCACAGGTGACTCTGGCTATCCAGACCGTCCTAGATTGTTGACGCCAGTGAGGTACACAACCACGCCAGGGAAAGTCCGCTACAATGAGGCCCACGGGAGGACAAGGCATGTAATTGAAAGGACTATGTGAAGGTATGTGAAGTAGATGTAATGTTGTGGTTCACATTTGCAACCTGAAGTAGATGGGTAGCATGTCACCTCCTTTCTTGCATCATCTGTGGGGCTGTAGATAGCCCCAATGCCTATGAGTGGTTTGTACATGCAAACTGAAAATATGTATTGTGTACAGAACAGAGTGGGCAACAGTATCGTATTGTGATATCAAGTGCAAAGTTACACTTGTGGATATGACTTCTCTGATTTGAGCCATGTATTCTGCTATGTCCCATCCCTCTTCTGTTAGGATCACAGATTTGCGTTGATCCTGTTTGGCTCATCAACCTTGGAAAACGACAGACAGTGTCAGAAGCAGATGGGAATTGCAGACAGACATGATAAGTGGGCATGGCTGATACCAGGTACTATAAGTCTTATTTATGTGGAGTGTGACTAACACTGGAGTGGAAAGTGTTTCCCGTCTAGGTCACCTGTAGGGAACAGGAGGTTGCCAAATGCTGTCATTTGTGTCTGGATATGTGTCTGGCTCATGTGTAAATGTAGGACCATAACCTCTCTCATCACAATGGTTATATGTAATCTACCTTGCACCTAGCTGTCAGTGTGTTCCTACTTTGCAGACCAATGTCCACATCACTGTGGACTGACATAGATGAGTGACAAGCCTACAGGTATATGACCAGTGAAGTTAAAGGATCGAGGATTGGGTAGATCAGTACTCATCTCTGTCTGTACCATGAGATATGTATATTTTGAAGCTATGGTATGGATATGTGATAAGGCATTACCAGGTGATACAAAGAACCAATCAGTGTGCCTCCTGCCTTGTTGGCAGACTTACATGACCCTATCTTCTGTATCATGTAGTTTAGCATTGTGTTACACCTTAGCAGACATCCTGATGCTACTCTCAGTCGTGCTGTTTGTGCTGTTAGCATATCTATCACTGATTGAATGCAGTTGTAGTTTACAACCGATTTAGAATCTGTCCTATTACAATCCTATTGTAATGAGACTCCTGCTGATGGAGTCCACGTATGAGGTTCATAACAATGGGTGTGCAATACAGAGAGACATGATCAGACTAGACTTGGCATGCATAACTATTGTACATGGATGATAAATGAGACATACACAGGACCGGTATTTACGTGTGATTTATTGTGGAAATACAAAACACATGTGACTTTTAACATAGAACACACACAGAAAAATTGTGATAGGTTTAGGTATGGTGGATGAAATCATCAGGGTAGTTGCTAAACCATTTGGGAACACAAGTCTAATGCCCTTGCACCATAGGAAAATTGGGATTAGTTACAGAACAGTCAACAGGGTGTATCTGTGGCACACAAGGGGAACAATTCAGGAGAGGTTTACTTCCTGGCAGTGGGATTGGTCTTGGCATCTGTTCCTGTCGGATGTCTGGGTGGACGTCCATGTTTGCGGGGAGGTTCTGTTTGCGGGGAGGTTCTTCAGCTATGGACGGTGGGTGTCTGAGGCATGTCCTTGCCCTGGCAGGGCCTCCATTCCACTAGCAGCCACAGATGTTGAAGGGCCTGATGTATCATTGCTAGTGAAAGGAGCCAGATGTTGGGTACAAACCCTTCTCATTGTGGTATTATTGTCTCTCAGCACCCCTGCAACAGAAGCCAAGTGGGCATTTTGTGCCTGCCACTGCTGCATGACTTCCTGGTGGTTGTTCCCCTGCAGCCTTTGGATTTCCCCCAACGTGGTGATAACTTGGCCCATCATGCCTTGGGAACTTTGATAGGCTCCTAAGACTTGGCAGATGGCTTGCTGGTCAGTAGTGTCCCTTTGAGACCCCATTCTGTGGCCCACTGCAGTCCTCCCACACACCCTGCCCCCAAATGCCTGTTCCCCTGGCACAGTGTGCCCACTTCCAGTGTGGCACGTCCATCATTTTCAGGGGGGCAAGGTGAGACTCAGGTACCTGTACTGTGGGACACACAATGGATGAAACAGTCCTTGGCACACAGGTAGGGGTGCAAATGGTGAATTCTGATGTAGATGCCAGAGGGGTGGGAGGAGTTGATCTGTGCAGGGTGAGGCTGACAGTTGTTGACTGACCAGGTGTCCCAGATGGGCCAGGTCCTTGGTCAGTGTCTAGCCATCCAGTGGTGTTGTCCTCCCTGGGGCATTCATCCAGAGGTTTTAGTGACAGTCTCTGGTATCCTCCCCATGGTGACAACAGCAAGGTTACCTGTGGAGGGAATGGAACACAGAGTTCAGGTTACAATGGGGGTATTGTAGCAGTTGTGTGAGATGCAGACAGTGACTTAACATGATCCCCAGTAATAACAAAGACAGCTGCTGCACAATGTAACTTAGTACAACATGAAACTCTGTAACTTCAATTCCATACACCATTTTTTATGCTGGTAAACTATGCTGGTAGTGACTCTACTGCTGATGGCACCTGATATTGTCTGATTATTGACATGGCTGTTCACTTGTGGTGTGTTACCTTGTGAAGTGTCTGGCACGATAGCTGGCACAAATAAGAGCTGTACGATGCACATTGTTCTGGGAACACAATAAATGAGTACTGTATCTCGATGTACTACATGTGCATCCTCTCACCCATCTGACTTTCCAAACCAGGTGAGAATATTTCTAGCTTGGAATCTTGAATCTGTGGCCATTAAATATGGGTACTTGGCTATAGCTATGTTTTGCTTGGGATGCTAGTGTGAGAGAGCCATTGCATTGCTGGCATTGCCATGTATTGTCCACACTAGAACAATCAATATGATTTGTATAGATATTTTATGTACCACAAAAAGGGGGACTAGGAGTTTATATGGTCCAGTGCACACGCTCCCAATGTATCATGAAAAAATAATGAGTGCACAGTTCCAAATAGGTGGAGGGTATTTTAACCTCTCAACACCGGCATACACTCTTACAGAAGCGTAAGCCCTCATACATCATCATTGGGCCATGCTCTACATCAGACTGATACTGCAATGTCTGATGGGATCCTGCGTCAAGAACGTATCTTAGTACCAAAAAGTCTTAGGTTACCAAGAGACAGCTGGAGCGATAAAGTAATAACTATTAAAATTGGCTTGGTACCTCCTCAGTAGAGATATGTTTTAATAAATGAGCCAGAATCCGGTCAAGATTAAAAACAGTAGCAAAGTAGACGAATGAGTACCATTGAACTTGACCCTATTTGCCCTTGGCATTTAGCAGGCCATACGAACTGTAATACCTGGAACTGTATCTATATGATTAGCTGCCCGTGTGACTTACGTTATATAGGCATGACATCTGGACCAGTCAGAATCCACATCAATGAACATCGAAGCGTTCAATGGTACTCATTCTTCTAGTAAGGGAGCACACATTGCAATTGCCACATGGAAAATGTCCCTTAATAGGAGCGAAACCCCATAGTGTGTTCTGGACTGGTGGGGTAATGGACTTCAAGGGCCTGGTGTTCACAATCATATCCTTTGTATTGGAAGAATATTGGGTACCATTTTAAAGGATTGAATGATGAGATACCCTGGATGAACATCTCATCCCAACAAAGCTGACTTTAATGTATTGAGATGGTTTGCCAACCAATTTCTGTAATATTGTTGTTTGTTTTGGTGAACCATTCACTTGAATTTCAATCTGTCCCATTGGAATGGTATTTTTCTTTCTTTTTTTATCCTTTTTTGGATACTTTTTGGTCCAGCGGACTGTTTTTGTATTATGCTAATACACACCATCAGCTGCTGGTACCTTCGTTTTTCTCTGATTTGGTTCCTAGACATAACAAGTTCGCATTTGAAAAGTTGGCCTTTTTGTTTTTTGTTATAATTCAATTGTTTATCTTCATCAGCGCTCGATTCTGTGCCTTTTCATTTTAATTAGTATTGAATATAAGTAACAATATATTCGTTTTCCCTTTCTAGACAAGGTTTTCTGTGTCCGTTTTCTTTTTCTATTTTCTTTTGTTTGCTTGGAGTCATGAGCGTAACCAGGAAGTCCTGAACGCTCCGCCTTATTGGTCGCTCACGATACAGCCCGATTCCTTTAAACGGGGTTTGGCCCGCGCGTATCTTTCATTGTATGAAAACGCGACCGAATATGCGTCGGTGATTCTTTCAACGCGAGAGTAAGTTCGCTTTTGCTGTGCCCTTTTTTAATAAGCTGGTGGGTCCCTATCTTTTTTTGATCCATCTTTGTAACTTTGACGAGGTCAGTATCTATTATAAGATGTTAACTATCCACCATATCATTGCTTTGTGATTTATTTTCCGCAGAGAGCTCGTAAACAAGACATGTTACATATATTAATAGGAACCCTAATGGACTGATGTATGGATTTATTGCAAGCACAGTTTGACTACAAGTCATTTTGTTGTTCAGTATCTCCCTTCTCTATAATTTAAGTGCATCATCCTAAGGTGGTTATCTCACTTAGTATTAGAAATTCACAGTATTTACAGCTTTCCAGCTTTTTAAGCCCAACCTCTGACGTTGTTCCATCACACTTAATATGGATAAAAAAGCTTTATTGTTGAAAACTTTACTGTAGGTATCCCAATGAATTGTGGTGGAATTTTCCAGTGGATGTAGTTTCTCCTCTAACTATGGCCGGTAAGCATGTATTTAATTGAGCCATGTATCCATGTAGGGGTGATGTTGTAGTATTGCACTTCCAAATTTTTCCATGCCATATTTACTATTTATTTTGCTTATAACATGTAATTCAAGATGTGCTTTGCATTCACTTTTGGCATGCTTGTACTTGTTTTTGTTTTCACAGTTGATCAGTAGTTCTCGGCTAGTTATTACAGCTCAGGAGTGAGTAAAAATATTTTTTTCACTTTATGCTACTAATTTTTGAATGAACATTTTGTTACAGTTTTTTTGTGTTCTGGAGAAAGATTGTTGTAGTCCTGATGAAACATCAGTGGATCCTTTTTGGACATATGGAGAGGCGCAAAACATGTTGACTTTTTGTGGGAGTCTAAGTCATTGTACTTGACTTCTAGAGTGAGAAAAGTGTGGGATCATGAATTCTCTTTCACTTTGTTACTGTTTTTAATCTTGACCGGGTCCTGGCTCATTTATTAAAACATATCTCTACTTAGGAGGCACCCGAGCCAATTTTAATTGTTATATCTTTATCGCTCCAGCTGTCTCTTGGCAACCTAAGACTTTTTGGTACTAAGATATATTCTTGACGCAGGATCCCATCAGACATTGCAGTATCAGTCTGACGCGGAGCATGACCCGATGATGATGCATGAGGGCTTGTGCTTCTGTTAGAGTGTATGAGGGTGTTGAGAGGTTAAAATACCCTCCACCTATTTGGAACTGTATAGCTATTTTAGCCATGTTTTAGACACGTTCTTTTAGGAAACTAGGCCTGCTGTTGTGCACTTTAGCCCACTTAGATTTTATTCAGCATTGCTTTATTTTTTTAGCATTAGGGACAATTACAGTGTTGTTTTATTTTGTCTATCTGTTTGTTCCTTCGCCTAGGAAAGCATCACATTCTTAGCACTTCAATCATTTCACTTTGTGTTTTTTTTCAAGTCTGCAGTCAGATAGGGTTGCTGACAAAAGTGGTAAGATGTGTCTCCGACATTCACAGAAACATATATATATTCTTACTCGGGGACCTTTTCTAAAAATATCAGTTGTTTTATTATAAAACACTTCTCTGTCCCGTACATGTTAGAGGGAGATTTCTGCCAGATGACCACAACTAATTGCTGAACGTCTTCACAACAGCTGCTTGCTTAGACTACCAAATTCCTGTCCTATATGGGGACGGTGTCTTTCTAGACAACAGTTTTCCTTGCTCAGTTATGGGGGATGATGTCTTCCCAGGGGGGAAACCTGAAGGACAGATTAGGGCTTATCACGCTGTGTTCTAACATAGCTTAGGTAGGAAATAAATACATTATTTCTAGTGACAGTATGGTGGGACTGTTTTTGTGTTTCACTCTCCTGGTCACAATTTTACTTCTAGCGTGTTTTATCATCCTAGTTTTTGCAATACATGTCATTTTTATCTAAGAAGCAGTTACTTCAATAAACCTTATTGAACTATACTCTGCTTCTGTTTTGTTTTTGCATGTGTGAGAGTAATGTAACTGAAAGAAAGGGACGAGATCTGATCGACCACGATTCCCCTGAGGATTCCTCTCTGTCATGCGCCCGGTTGCCACAATCATCCCCGCTCTCGGGTGGAGATGAGGCACTGCTAGTTGGCCGAAAAACCCAGATTGGGCAGGCTTGCGTCACATGGTGTGGGACTATACTCAATAACCCAAAATTCAGGGGATTCTGCCACCCAACTCCAGTAGTCTCATTAGGATAATGAGAACCTACGGGCTTGGCACGTCAACGTTTGGTCAGGCACTAATTTTCAGAGCCTGCTAAGTATTTCTGTCTCACTATGTGCTAAAGGCACCTCAATAATATATACGGAGAAGTCCATGGTATAGAGGATTTCCTCCTCAGCTAAATAGGTAGTACCTATCCAATACTGTAGGTTGTTCAAGCTTGAACCTTAAAAGGATCAATCACCATTTGGTGTCCTTATCTCTGAACAAATACCTTTACCATTACCATGGCGAACCTGCAACGGGTAGTAATTGCAGCAAACATGCAATCACCCCTCTCTGCCCATTTACTGGCAAATGGCCTCACAGGCCAATGTGTTCAAGTTGTGTTTGTTGTTGAGGCTCATCCTGCCCACAGAACAGAAACATTTTATTCTTGGGTTACTTTTCCAGTGTAGTGTAGCCATTTTAAATATAGCTTCATGCACGTTAGCTTAACATACTAGGCGGCTGTGCACTTTGCCCTAGATATATTTTGTTCAGCTTTGCACTGTTGTTTTACAATAACCAGTTTTTACGGTCTTGTTTTAATTTCTTCTATCACACTGTTTAGCTTAGTTCAGCACTGTGTTCTCAAATAATGCATTCTTGATCGCCCTGTGCTTCAGTCAAGGCTACAGTCTGGTACATTGCCGGTAAACGTGGTAGAAGTTTAGTCTCCAGCATTCGTAGAAAATACACATCTTTACGTAGGGACATTTTCTTAGAACATCTGCGTGTTAGTTATAAAAACACTTTCTAGTCCTAGTACACGTCAAGAGGGAGATTCCAGCCAGGGACCTATAACTGTATGCTGAATGCCCCGTTGCAGATGCTGATGCAGATTACAGGCCTTTGCTCAGGTATGAGGGTCGATGTCTTCCCGGGGGAACCTGAAAGGGAGGCTAAGAGGTTAAAATGCTGTGCTCGAAAATATAACCTAGAGAGAGAATAACCTAGCGGCACTTTGATAGCTTTATTCTTGTGCTTCATTCTCATCGTCACTATTTTAATATTACTGTGTTGTGTAGTTCTGATTATTGCAGCTCACGCTTTGCTATCTAAAATGCAGTTGTTTTATTAAACCAGTCTTTAAAACTTATACTGCCTTTGTCATTTATATATGAGACCGCACTGTGTATGAGAGAACCGGTTGTGACCTGAGTGACTACGACTTCCCTGAGAAGTACTAAGATGTCATGCGCTCGGCTGCCCAATTGTCTCTACTATTTGGGAGAGATGAGGCACTGCTAGTTAGCCAGAGCAAAACCCGGATTTGGAGTGACAAGCGTCTTTTACCATGGGCTAGACTCAGTCCCCCACATCGTGGACAATCTTGTTGCTCAAAATCCAGTAGTCTCATTAGGATAATGAGAGCCTACGCGACACCAGCAGTTGATGGGAACACAAATACATTTCATCACTACACACCTGCTAACATACCTGCACAATGTAGAGCCCTACCACATCCAATATTACATGTTAGGTTAGGTCCCCTGAGCAATGATGGTCCTACCTGGCCGTTACTGACCACATATACACCACACCCTGCTGCAGCAACCTTGGCGGTAGCTGAGGTTTACCGTTAGTACAAAGAGCTCTCGGCAACATACATTCTGTCAGTACAGTTTGTAATGCAAAGGTTAAATACAAAACCAGCATGTGCTGCCCAAGTGCAACCACATGCAGTTGCGCCAGGCATTAGTCCTGCGACTGTACATTCAATCATGGGTAAAGTACCCCGCCAAGCGGGAGGAATTTTCGTTTTGGTTAGCTCAAAAAATTAATGCGCTGGTAGCAGTTTTTCCCCATATGGGTCCTCAAGATAAACATAGAATACTCACTATGTGCTTGCCATGTGGGATGGTTCCCAAGATAGATAATTGCAACACTTGGGGCACAGTATTTGCCACACTCTATACTACCACACACGGTACACCAACACTTGCCAAACGTCCGAAGGTGTTAAAAGAAATTCAAGATGAATACGGGGCTGCCCCGGCCCTTGATTTGGGGATGTAATCGATGAGCAATTTTGCCAAAGTGTCCTTGATAATATTGAGCAATCTTAAAGGGGAGGTAGTTGCACTGAATAGGAGTCAGAACAACCCATGCTGGAACCACGCATGCCTAAACAACACAGTCAGAACAACAACCGCGTTGTTACCACAAATGCCTTTACCACAAATGCCTTAACAATGATTTTTCATTGTAAAGGCGTTCCTGGTAAAGGCATGCATGGTTCCAGCATGCGACTCCCCCCACTCCAGCCCCCAACCCCTAACACATTCATACCCCAACCCCCTACCCCCACCGCTAAAAACAATTCTACCACTACCCCAACCCCACCCCTAAATGTAAACTACCCGCCCCTAAAACTACTGCGACCCCCCACCCCCCTAAAAATTAAAAATACCCAGCCCCCACGATTGCCCCAAAAACTACCCGACCCCCACCCCTAAAAACTAAAAATATACCGACCCCACACCCCGTCCCTAAAACTACCGTGACTCCCCACCCCCCAAAACCTAAATTACCCCGACCCCCCCTACCCCCACCCCTAAAACTACCACGGTCCCCCACCCCTCTAAAACTTAAACTACCCCCACCCCTGCACCGACCCCTCCACCCCAGTCCCTAAATCTACCATGACCCCCCCAACCTCCCTAAAATCTAAACTGCCCGACCCTCCACCCCATCCCTAAAAACTAAAAATACCCTAACCCCAAACCTAAACAACCACAACCCCCACCACCACCCCCAAAAACTAAAAATATCCAGACCCCCACCCCACCCCTAAAACTACCACACACCCCCACCCCCTAAAAATGAAAAATACCCCTTCCCCATCCCGTCCCTAAAACTACCACGACTCCCCACCCCCCCAAAACCTAAACTACCTGACCCCTCCTACCCCCACCCCTAAAACTACCCCGGTCCCCCACCCCCCTAAAACTTAAACTACCCCCCCACCCCGCACTGACCACTCTACCCCAGCCCCTAAATCTATCACTATCCCCCAACCCCCTAAAATCTAAACTGCCCGACCCCCCACCCCATCCCTAAAAACTAAAAATACCCTAACCCCCACCCCAAACCTAAACAACCACGACCCCCCACCCCCACCCCCAAAAACAAAAAATATCCCGAACCCCCACCCCTAAAACTACCAGACACCCGATCCCCCAAAACCTAAACTCCCCTGACCCCCCACCCGCCCCTAAAACTACAGTGACCCCCACCCACCTAAAACCTAAACTGCTCCGACCCCCTACCTCTGCCCCCAAAACTACCCCTAGCACCCCTAAAACCTAAACTACCCCGACCCCCGCCCCTAAAACTAACCCGGCCCCCCACCCCTTAAAACGAAAAATTCCCCGAAACCCCCACCCCGCCCCTAAAACTACTGCGACCCCCTCACCCCCCTAAAACCTAAACTACCCCAACCTCCTGCCCCTAAAACTACCTTGACCACCACCCTGCCCCTAAAAACTAAAAATACCCCAACCCCCCACCCCGCCCCCAAAACTACTGCGACCCATCACCCCTTAAAACCTAAACTACCCCGACCCCCCACCCTGCCCCTAAACCTAAACCACCCAACCCCACCCCCAAAAACTAAAAATACCCTGACCCACCACCCCATCCCTAAAACTAAAAATGTCTGACCCCCTCACCCCACCCCTAAACCACCCCGACCCCACCCACAAAAACCAAAAATACCCCGACCCCCCATCCCGCCCCTAAATCAAAAAAATCCCCGACCCCCCCCAACCCATGCCCGAAACCTAAACTACCCCGATCCCCCTCTCCCACCATAAAAATGCCCAACCTCTGCACCTAAACCTAAACCACCCTGACCCTCCACCCCCAAAAACTAAAAATACCCCGATCCCCACCCCTAAAATGGCCCCAGACCGACTTACCTCATCACGTCCTCCGTCAAAGCCAACTCCCTTCTTCTGTGCCTTAACCACCCATATGCATTGTTCAGCACATGCATGGTTAAGGCACCGAAAAAGGAAGTCGTGGTTAACGAAAGCGCTGTTCCGCTTTCGTTGTTCACTTCTTCATTGTTCGGGAGTCTAGTTGAGGATGTTTCCCAGTTGCACTAGCGATACGTATGCGGATCCGGGAAAGAATGTAAGTTGCCAAAGATTATCGCCGAGACCTATTGGTCGAGATAGTTGTGTGCAAACCCAGAAAACCACAATTGCAAGGTAGATCTAATAAAGATTCTACTAAGCAAGCACCTCAAGGTTCTAAAAAATGCTAGGATAAGAAACAACAAACACCTAAAAAATAAAGGAGAGAATCTCCGCATTCCCCTCAAAACCGCTATAATATTAGAAATAGAGATAATATAAAAACACCTGACAGATATCAATATACTGAGACACACCAATCTCATTTCTTTCAGGACTCACCAGAAAAACGCAGTGAGAAAAGTGGGCGGTCAGAACAGCGAACAGAGTACGTGAAACCGAGAAAGGACTCACAATGGTCACCTGAAGTCTCTGTTAAGAAAGAAGAGAAACTTCCCCAACAAAAACTCCAATTCAAAAAGAAAAAAGTGGCAGCAGTTGCAATACGACATGCACTAAGAAAGAGGGATTGTTTAACAACAGGAAGTGGGCACTAGCAGTGCTAGACAGTGCAGCAGAGGTCACAATATTTCTCCAGGATCTTCAAGAACATGTGGAGGTCAAAGCAACTGATGACTTCTTACAAGCTGAGACTGCGGACATGTGTGTCTCCATGCCCATAGGGTGGATAAAGTAACTATACAGTTAGAAGGAGACATCGAACACACAATCGACGCCATCTTTTGGGATTGCATTGTTACTATTTATTATATTTTGATGGCCGAGAAGGATTGGCCACCAGAATTTGTCCGTAATCTCCCTTACGGAGAAGAAATAATTGAAAGGCTTTCTCGCCCCCTGTTCCCAGAAAGCTTGTAAAAATTCACACCATTGATTAGGCAGTGGAGCAGGCACCTGCGTTATATCACAATCATGTAGGGTGAGATAAAGACTTGGCAGATGGCCACTTAATACCCATTAAATCCCATTCTCAACCTCAACCCCAATATCCAATAAAGCATGAAGCTAAAGCACCCGTGAGGGAAATTCTAACACAGTTAGAGTACCACGGCGTAATTGAACCCTGTGTCTCACCAATGAACAATCCATTGTTCCCTGTAGCTAAACCAGACCATTCATAGAGAATAGTCTTAGACTACAGACATTTAAACAGTCATACATGCACATTTGCTATACAAAATACACATAGTACAGCACTTATGAACAATGTAGTGCGCAAAAAATATAAAACAACCTTGAATATTTTCAATTGATTTTTCTGCCAAAATATAGCACCTGGAAGTAGGGACTCAACAAGTTTCAACACTTTAGGCTCTCAGAATTTTCTTTGCCAACTCCCACAAGGGTACAAGAATAGTCCAGAACTGTTTTCAGCTCGTGTCACATCTATTTTACACAACATTGATCTAAGTCTTTATCCTACAAGGATGTAATCTACCTTACGGACGACGATGGTCATGCAACATATAAGACGGGTAGCCTGCATTGTTATGGGATTTGCTGAAATAGGTTACAAATTAAATTTTTTTAAAACAAAAGTAACCCTCCTTAGTGTCCTGTTTTTGGGATACGAATTATCAGATGAAGGCAAGAGCTTAGCGGCCCAGTTTTTAGAAAAATGTGCACAACTACAACCTCCAACACAATCAAAAAGCTCCAGTCTTTATTGGGCTTTTTAAATTTTAACAGAACATACATTCCGGACTATGCACAATGCATTAAATATTTACATGACTTGATACGTCCTGACTTTTCCAGCAAATAATGGACTGTCAAACATGCGCGCATTCTCAGAGCATTACAACAAGACATGCTTGCAGCTAAACACTTACACACAAGGGACAACAAAAAACACATGGTCATCAGAGTGATTGCTGGTGCCATTGGTTTCACCTATGTAACGTTTAATGAGGGTAAGACTATCCTGACTGCATACAAATCCCATTTGTACTCTACAGCAGAACAACACTTTGCTCCCACTGAGAAAATTCTCACTGCTGTTCAGATGGCTGTCCTCGAAGAGATACCTCTGGCCCAGGGGAAACGTATCATTGTTGTATCCCCCATCCCGGCCCTTGAGGCTGTTACTAAAACTAGCGTTCACAACACTAAAGTACTACATCCACATTGGATTCAATGGTCAATGTCTCTGACGGCCACTGATATTCATTATAGTTTTGACGCAAAATTACAAACTCAAGAATTTTTGCAATATGAACTTGAATACCCAATTCCAGCAAACGCATTACCTATTGAACAATATTAAACAATTATTTACACTGATGGTTCAGCCCAACCCGCTATAGGCACAAAAAATCAATACTCCCCCGCTTGTGCAGTAGTGAGTGGCAACGTAAAGGATGGTGAATTCCATCCACATCATACTTATACACAGAACTTAGGGGACTGCACTGCACCATTAGCAGAGCGCAAGGCTCTGGTGATGGCACTGGAACACGCAGATCCTGAACGGCTGACGCTGATTGTCTGTCACTCGTACTGTTGTGTTTAGTCCTTCAATTAATATCTGCATTGCTGGCTCCAGAATGAGTTCAGAGATGCATAAGGAAACACCATTAAACACAGACTTTTGTGGAGGAAAGTAGAGGATCTGAAGGAAACACCACCTAATGTCCATATTGTACATACACTGGGACACGAGCGTGTTTGAGTACACGTTGCTTTCAATACCTTGGCTGATGAAGCAGCCAAATCAGCAGTAGCTACGGCTTCTGTTGCTGCAGTAACTTTCTCTAGAACAAAATTTAATGTTGAAACACTGGCTGCTGTGAAAGCTTCGGCTGACGGCACGCCCTTGCAAAAGACATATCCTGCCAAATATTCCTACCGCATATCATGCCTCAATACAGCCCCAGTAGTAATTCCAGGGGTGGGTAATCATATAATTCCCAACAAAGAACAAAGACCAGAATTGATCAAAGCAGCGCATGAGGGAGTTGCTTTTGCCCACTCTGGTGTGGGGGCTACAATATCATCCTTACAAGCACATTGCTGGTGGCCAGGTCTATATATATAGACCAAGCAGTATATCCTTAGTTGTGACATTTGTCAACAAATAAAAGGGTCCACCGTCAAACACCCACCGCAGACACATCTCTTAATTTCTAACGAACCTTTACAATATGTGTACTTGAACCACTGTGGTCCCCTTACACCTGACAGTGCATACAAATACATTTTAGTTGCTGTTGACTCATGCTCTGGATTTCTATGGGTTTGACATAACGCTCGGCTGACACTCAAACTGTTGATATGCTGTTGCGACTTTCCACTCAGACCAGGGCCCTGCTTTCCTCTCAAGGGCTTTCAGGGAAGCCATGGCTTCGTAGGGGTCCAACTGCATTATTCGCCTTCATTTCATCCCGAGGGAAATAGTGTCATGGAGCGAAGGAACGAGGATTTAAAGCAATCCTTAACAGCTAGAGTATTAGGCATGGGTCGTAGTTGGCTTACTCTCCTGTATGGAGCCCAGAGACCACTTAATAATCTGCCCAGAAGGTCCCTATTGGGGCATATCTTGTCCAAGTGCCTGTTCGGAACACAATTGTATGTTCCAGATCTTGATGGTCCTGGCACGGAGTCGGCAGATACACATTTTGACATAAATTAACGTGTCACTGTCTTGCAGGACTTACAACAGTTCTGTGATGTCAACGCATCTGCCATTGCCACCTCCTTGGGAATGAGGGATGTACCAATAACATCTATCAGCTGGATTCCAAAAGTTGGGGATCTAGTGCGTGAAAAGATTGCTGTGAAAAAGGAGTTTGGTCCTTCCTATCCTGCACCGGTTCCAGTCCTGGGAATACAGGTACCAGAACTGTCATTCTACCACCTCTGCCTGGTTCTAAGGAAAATAGCTTTGTCTCCATCGGCAATATCAAGCTACACCAATGGCCTTTTCTGCACAGCAGAACTAGAGGACTCCTGGGTAGTACCCGAATCCCCATCACTACAGACCAAGCTTAGGGAGGGTGGAAAATGATCTTTCATTAGTTCCACTAACTTCTTCTGCCACAAGTAACGTCTACAACATTGAGCAATTCTACTCAAATTCTACACAGACAGATGGTATAGTCTACTATAAACCACAGAGGGAGACTTCTGCTGGCTCTCCTTCTCCAAACATGGCTCCAGTCTTTGAACGAACTGCTTCTGGATATTTTGCTCACATTAATGACACCCTCCCCAACTCATCTGCCTCTACTGCAACAGAACTGTCAAGAGCACGTAAGCTGATAATTTGGCTCAAAATTAACTATTTTATTCTTCCCTGGAACTATCTATGGCTTTTATTACCTGTACTTGCCTTCTGTCTTTGGATTAGGTTTGTCATTGTTTTCTTTTGACTGCTACATGGTCATTACCTCCCTAAACGCTCCACAGTTGAACTGGTGGATGATGTCCTAAAAACAAATTTATCCTCTCTCAAAGTCCGCAGAGACTTGTCCCTGGTGAACATTTCTGCTATACCAATTACTGATGGGATTGTTTGGGATAAAGTATTGTTTGATATGTATATGGCCAGACAGAGGTCATTCAAATTCCGTATGTATTCAAACTTTCCATGAACAATGTTATTATGCTTGGAGTCGTTTCTGATGATTGGGATGTGAAAACAGTTGATTTTAGGATGTCTGATTTGCAATATTTCACTGTATTTAAAAGTGAGGATGTTTATCAATCCAAAGAAAATGATGGAGATATATTCTGTTATAACTGTTATGGACATCATTTTATTCACAGAGCAAGTATCCCAAAGGCTATTTTTAATTTTACACAGTGGGAACACTGTCCAACTCTGCAAGTGGGGAGTTCCAAAACGTATACTGAAAAGTTTGCATATTTCTCTGGGTACAATGTTAAAATGCTGAGTCGTAATATTTTAATTTGCCAGTAATGGAAAGTCAACACATTTTATTGACAGATACAAAATGTATTTATGCTAATTCCTTTTTTTTCCAGCTCGCTATAGAAGGCTATGGATATTGGTTGAAGTCGATAGACTTAAAGAGTGTGTGGGGATCTAAAAATTGGCAAATAAGGAGAAAGGAAGCTTTATTTAGAGCATACCTGATATCTATTCATATGATATTTTTAAATGAAACTGTACAACAGACAAGTTGTTTAGGCTTGGCAAAAAATTAAAGATTTGAATACACCCAGTATTCCTGCCCCTGCTAAATTGTATGTATGGCAAAAATACATAAATGCAACTGAAGATCAGCTCGATGAGTGGGTCCAGAATGGAATATTTAACATTTAACAGATCCATTTCACTTCCTGGTGGGTGGTTATTGTGGCCAGTAGACACCAATGGGTGCCATACACGTTTTGTAAACTCCACGTGGGGTTTTAATACAAATATGCCAGACTCTTGCTATGTATCATCGGAACACTCGGGTATAGTGAAAACATTTAGTGTAGGGAAATTATGCCAGCAATGGCTGAAAAGTTGCTCCTTAACCCCTTGATCGCCATGGACGTAATGGTTACGTCCATGGCTGCGCCTGTGAGGTGCCGTGGACGTAACCATTACGTCCATTTACCAGCCCTCGGGGAAGCACTAGCGCTCCCCCGAGGGACGCCCCACACCCTCCCAGGTCAGGGCTGGAAGGGGAATCACTTCCCCTTCCACACCCGCATCACCATGACATCAGCACGTGATCGCGAGCTGACATCATGAAAGGGTGCAAAGATGCACTGGAAGCCATTTGCTTCCAGCCCGTCTTCATGGAAGGAGGTAAGTTTTACCTCCGGGTGGGGGGGGATCCCTCTGAAAGATGCATCGAGGGGAAGGAAATGGTTTTCCTTTCCCTTGATGTCTCTTTGAGCATTCCTGCTCCCTGATCGCAATGCAATCAGGGAGCAGGAATGCCCACTAGACACTAGGGAATTAGTGTGTGTGTGTGTGCGTGTGTGTTGTTGTTGCATGGGAGAGCGACCCCTTGGGCAAGGGTCGCTCTCCTTTTGGGGGCAATCTATTTTTTGCCATTTCTGCCCCCCTTGGGGGCAGATTGGCCTTATTTCTAGGCTGATTGAAAGCCACTAGAAACCAGGGATTGTTTGTTGTTAATTTTGTTGTGTTGGGGGCCGGCCCCTTGGGCAAGGGTCGGCTCCAAGGGCTCAAAAGCACTATTGGGCAGTTCTGCCCATCTGCCTATTTTTTTAGGAATCCTCTTAGTGCCAGGGATCATGTGTATGTGTGCTTTGTGTGCGGGGTGGTGGGGGGTGGTCCCTTGAACAAGGGTCACCCCCCAAAGGGGGAAATGTAATATAGGCCATTTCTGTCCTCCTTAGGGGCAGATTGGCCTATTTTTTGTAGGCCCTTCTGACCCCACGGGGGGCAGAAACCATGAAGACGCGAGGGATTTTTTTATTCTTTAGTTAGTTTTTTTGTGTTGGGTGCGCCCCCTTGGGCAAAGGTCGCCCCCGAGGGGCAAAAAGCACTATTGGGCAGTTCTGCCTCCCTTGGGGGAAGATCGGGCAATTTTTTTAGGCCCATTGAGTCCAATAGCGCCAGGGATCATGTGTGTGTGCTTTGTGTGGGGGGGGTGGCCCCTTGGGCAATGGGTCGGCCCCCAAAGGGGGCAATATAATCTATGGCATTTCTGTCGCCCAGGGGGCAGATTGGCCTATTTTTTCCCATGGGGAACAGGGTCAAGACTGATTTGCCTATGACTGGGTCCAAACTGAAATGGCATGGGTGGCAAAAAAATGATGGATTTAGGCCCAGATCAGTATTCTGTCCATCACTTGTTCTTTTTCTATTTATTTTTTTGCCCCATCTGCCCCCAAGCAGAGAACACTAGACACAAGGTTAAATTTAAAAATGTTTAGTGGCGGGGTGTTTGTCAACTGGCGAAGTATTTACATTTATGATAACAGTTTATTTCTTCTTTTTGTTCTAGTTCAAAGCTTTTGCATCCTTTGCTGTGGCTTGTTGCAGTTTTGGCAGTGGTTGTCCTGCGGTTTGCATAGTCGCATGTTTTAGGTAAGTAAATAAATTTATTCCAAAGGAGTTTTGTTGCCATGCATGAATGACATGTTTGTAGGTGGTGTACTGAATGCAGGATTGTTTGTAAAATTGTCCTTAGATTTATGCACAATGATTATTGTGTTGTCTTATGTCTAATTTGCTTTTTTTCCTCTTTTTAGTGGGATATCATTGGTGATTGCTGTGGCTGTGCAGAGTAGTTGCTGGTGAGTCAAGCTTTTTCAGGCAAGTGAGCGGCATCGTTTTTGAGTTTATAACTCTTAGTGATAAAGCTACACTTTGTTTGTTACTTATCTTACACAGTGCTGGTTGTTGGTGGTGCATTTGTCCAGTTATTGTTTGTAGGAAGGATCATGGCTAGCCTGATTATGAGACTGACTCTGCATCTGAGGTAGAGGAGGAATTGCAAGATTCTGGAAGTGAATTTTAAGTCAGAGAGGAATCATCTGATTATGACCCCCCCAACCTCCCTAAAATCTAAACTGCCCGACCCTCCACCCCATCCCTAAAAACTAAAAATACCCTAACCCCAAACCTAAACAACCACAACCCCCACCACCACCCCAAAAAATACAAATATCCAGACCCCCACCCCACCCCTAAAACTACCACACACCCCCACCCCCTAAAAATGAAAAATACCCCTTCCCCCATCCCGTCCCTAAAACTACCACGACTCCCCACCCCCCCAAAACCTAAACTACCTGACCCCTCCTACCCCCACCCCTAAAACTACCCCGGTCCCCCACCCCCCTAAAACTTAAACTACCCCCCACCCCGCACTGACCACTCTACCCCAGCCCCTAAATCTACCACTATCCCCCAACCCCCTAAAATCTAAACTGCCCGACCCCCCACCCCATCCCTAAAAACTAAAAATACCCTAACCCCCACCCCAAACCTAAACAACCACGACCCCCCACCCCCACCCCCAAAAACAAAAAATATCCCGACCCCCCACCCCCACCCCTAAAACTACCAGACACCCCATCCCCCAAAACCTAAACTCCCCTGACCCCCCACCCCGCCCCTAAAACTACAGTGACCCCCACCCACCTAAAACCTAAACTGCTCCGACCCCCTACCTCTGCCCCCAAAACTACCCCTACCACCCCTAAAACCTAAACTACCCCGACCCCCGCCCCTAAAACTAACCCGACCCCCCACCCCTTAAAACGAAAAATTCCCCGAAACCCCCACCCCGCCCCTAAAACTACTGCGACCCCCTCACCCCCCTAAAACCTAAACTACCCCAACCTCCTGCCCCTAAAACTACCTTGACCACCACCCTGCCCCTAAAAACTAAAAATACCCCAACCCCCCACCCCGCCCCCAAAACTACTGCGACCCACCACCCCTTAAAACCTAAACTACCCCGACCCCCCACCCTGCCCCTAAACCTAAACCACCCAACCCCACCCCCAAAAACTAAAAATACCCTGACCCACCACCCCATCCCTAAAACTAAAAATGTCTGACCCCCTCACCCCACCCCTAAACCACCCCGACCCCACCCACAAAAACAAAAAATACCCGACCCCCCCCATCCCGCCCCTAAAGCAAAAAAATCCCCGACCCCCCCAACCCATGCCCGAAACCTAAACTACCCCGATCCCCCTCTCCCACCCTAAAAATGCCCGACCTCTGCACCTAAACCTAAACCACCCCGACCCTCCACCCCCAAAAACAAAAAATACCCCGATCCCCACCCCTAAAATGGCCCCAGACCGACTTACCTCATCACGTCCTCCGTCAAAGCCAACTCCCTTCTTCTGTGCCTTAACCACCCATATGCATTGTTCAGCACATGCATGGTTAAGGCACCGAAAAAGGAAGTCGTGGTTAACGAAAGCGTTGTTCCGCTTTCGTTGTTCACTTCTTCATTGTTCGGGAGTCTAGTTGAGGATGTTTCCCAGTTGCACTAGCGGCTCCGGGAAAGAACGAGTATGCGGCTCCGGGAAAGAATGTAAGTTGCCAAAGATTATCGCCGAGACCTATTGGTCGAGATAGTTGTGTGCAAACCCAGAAAACCACAATTGCAAGGTAGATCTAATAAAGATTCTACTAAGCAAGCACCTCAAGGTTCTAAAAAATGCTAGGATAAGAAACAACAAACACCTAAAAAATAAAGGAGAGAATCTCCGCATTCCCCTCAAAACCGCTATAATATTAGAAATAGAGATAATATAAAAACACCTGACAGATATCAATATACTGATACACACCAATCTCATTTCTTTCAGGACTCACCAGAAAAACGCAGTGAGAAAGGTGGCCGGTCAGAACAGCGAACAGAGTACGTGAAACCGAGAAAGGACTCACAATGGTCATCTGAAGTCTCTGTTAAGAAAGAAGAGAAACTTCCCCAACAAAAACCCCAATTCAAAAAGAAAAAAGTGGCAGCAGTTGCAATACGACATGCACTAAGAAAGAGGGATTGTTTAACAACAGGAAGTGGGCACTAGCAGTGCTAGACAGTGCAGCAGAGGTCACAATATTTCTCCAGGATCTTCAAGAACATGTGGAGGTCAAAGCAACTGATGACTTCTTACAAGCTGAGACTGCGGACATGTGTGTCTCCATGCCCATAGGGTGGATAAAGTAACTATACAGTTAGAAGGAGACATCGAACACACAATCGACGCCATCTTTTGGGATTGCATTGTTACTATTTATTATATTTTGATGGCCGAGAAGGATTGGCCACCAGAATTTGTCCGTAATCTCCCTTACGGAGAAGAAATAATTGAAAGGCTTTCTCGCCCCCTGTTCCCAGAAAGCTTGTAAAAATTCACACCATTGATTAGGCAGTGGAGCAGGCACCTGCGTTATATCACAATCATGTAGGGTGAGATAAAGACTTGGCAGATGGCCACTTAATACCCATTAAATCCCATTCTCAACCTCAACCCCAATATCCAATAAAGCATGAAGCTAAAGCACCCGTGAGGGAAATTCTAACACAGTTAGAGTACCAGGGCGTAATTGAACCCTGTGTCTCACCAATGAACAATCCATTGTTCCCTGTAGCTAAACCAGACCATTCATAGAGAATAGTCTTAGACTACAGACATTTAAACAGTCATACATGCACATTTGCTATACAAAATACACATAGTACAGCACTTATGAACAATGTAGTGCGCAAAAAATATAAAACAACCTTGAATATTTTCAATTGATTTTTCTGCCAAAATATAGCACCTGGAAGTAGGGACTCAACAAGTTTCAACACTTTAGGCTCTCAGAATTTTCTTTGCCAACTCCCACAAGGGTACAAGAATAGTCCAGAACTGTTTTCAGCTCGTGTCACATCTATTTTACACAACATTGATCTAAGTCTTTATCCTACAAGGATGTAATCTACCTTACGGACGACGATGGTCATGCAACATATAAGACGGGTAGCCTGCATTGTTATGGGATTTGCTGAAATAGGTTACAAATTAAATTTTTAAAAAACAAAAGTAACCCTCCTTAGTGTCCTGTTTTTGGGATAGGAATTATCAGATGAAGGCAAGAGCTTAGCGGCCCAGTTTTTAGAAAAATGTGCACAACTACAACCTCCAACACAATCAAAAAGCTCCAGTCTTTATTGGGCTTTTTAAATTTTAACAGAACATACATTCCGGACTATGCACAATGCATTAAATATTTACATGACTTGATACGTCCTGACTTTTCCAGCAAATAATGGACTGTCAAACATGCGCGCATTCTCAGAGCATTACAACAAGACATGCTTGCAGCTAAACACTTACACACAAGGGACAACAAAAAACACATGGTCATCAGAGTGATTGCTGGTGCCATTGGTTTCACCTATGTAACGTTTAATGAGGGTAAGACTATCCTGACTGCATACAAATCCCATTTGTACTCTACAGCAGAACAACACTTTGCTCCCACTGAGAAAATTCTCACTGCTGTTCAGATGGCTGTCCTCGAAGAGATACCTCTGGCCCAGGGGAAACGTATCATTGTTGTATCCCCCATCCCGGCCCTTGAGGCTGTTACTAAAACTAGCGTTCACAACACTAAAGTACTACATCCACATTGGATTCAATGGTCAATGTCTCTGACGGCCACTGATATTCATTATAGTTTTGACGCAAAATTACAAACTCAAGAATTTTTGCAATATGAACTTGAATACCCAATTCCAGCAAACGCATTACCTATTGAACAATATTAAACAATTATTTACACTGATGGTTCAGCCCAACCTGCTATAGGCACAAAAAATCAATACTCCCCCGCTTGTGCAGTAGTGAGTGGCAACGTAAAGGATGGTGAATTCCATCCACAGCATACTTATACACAGAACTTAGGGGACTGCACTGCACAATTAGCAGAGCTCAAGGCTCTGGTGATGGCACTGGAACACGCAGATCCTGAACGGCTGACGCTGATTGTCTGTCACTCGTACTGTTGTGTTTAGTCCTTCAATTAATATCTGCATTGCTGGCTCCAGAATGAGTTCAGAGATGCATAAGGAAACACCATTAAACACAGACTTTTGTGGAGGAAAGTAGAGGATCTGAAGGAAACACCACCTAATGTCCATATTGTACATACACTGGGACACGAGCGTGTTTGAGTACACGTTGCTTTCAATACCTTGGCTGATGAAGCAGCCAAATCAGCAGTAGCTACGGCTTCTGTTGCTGCAGTAACTTTCTCTAGAACAAAATTTAATGTTGAAACACTGGCTGCTGTGAAAGCTTCGGCTGACGGCACGCCCTTGCAAAAGACATATCCTGCCAAATATTCCTACCGCATATCATGCCTCAATACAGCCCCAGTAGTAATTCCAGGGGTGGGTAATCATATAATTCCCAACAAAGAACAAAGACCAGAATTGATCAAAGCAGCGCATGAGGGAGTTGCTTTTGCCCACTCTGGTGTGGGGGCTACAATATCATCCTTACAAGCACATTGCTGGTGGCCAGGTCTATATATATAGACCAAGCAGTATATCCTTAGTTGTGACATTTGTCAACAAATAAAAGGGTCCACCGTCAAACACCCACCGCAGACACATCTCTTAATTTCTAACGAACCTTTACAATATGTGTACTTGAACCACTGTGGTCCCCTTACACCTGACAGTGCATACAAATACATTTTAGTTGCTGTTGACTCATGCTCTGGATTTCTATGGGTTTGACATAACGCTCGGCTGACACTCAAACTGTTGATATGCTGTTGCGACTTTCCACTCAGACCAGGGCCCTGCTTTCCTCTCAAGGGCTTTCAGGGAAGCCATGGCTTCGTAGGGGTCCAACTGCATTATTCGCCTTCATTTCATCCCGAGGGAAATAGTGTCATGGAGCGAAGGAACGAGGATTTAAAGCAATCCTTAACAGCTAGAGTATTAGGCATGGGTCGTAGTTGGCTTACTCTCCTGTATGGAGCCCAGAGACCACTTAATAATCTGCCCAGAAGGTCCCTATTGGGGCATATCTTGTCCAAGTGCCTGTTCGGAACACAATTGTATGTTCCAGATCTTGATGGTCCTGGCACGGAGTCGGCAGATACACATTTTGACATAAATTAACGTGTCACTGTCTTGCAGGACTTACAACAGTTCTGTGATGTCAACGCATCTGCCATTGCCACCTCCTTGGGAATGAGGGATGTACCAATAACATCTATCAGCTGGATTCCAAAAGTTGGGGATCTAGTGCGTGAAAAGATTGCTGTGAAAAAGGAGTTTGGTCCTTCCTATCCTGCACCGGTTCCAGTCCTGGGAATACAGGTACCAGAACTGTCATTCTACCACCTCTGCCTGGTTCTAAGGAAAATAGCTTTGTCTCCATCGGCAATATCAAGCTACACCAATGGCCTTTTCTGCACAGCAGAACTAGAGGACTCCTGGGTAGTACCCGAATCCCCATCACTACAGACCAAGCTTAGGGAGGGTGGAAAATGATCTTTCATTAGTTCCACTAACTTCTTCTGCCACAAGTAACGTCTACAACATTGAGCAATTCTACTCAAATTCTACACAGACAGATGGTATAGTCTACTATAAACCACAGAGGGAGACTTCTGCTGGCTCTCCTTCTCCAAACATGGCTCCAGTCTTTGAACGAACTGCTTCTGGATATTTTGCTCACATTAATGACACCCTCCCCAACTCATCTGTCTCTACTGCAACAGAACTGTCAAGAGCATGTAAGCTGATAATTTGGCTCAAAATTAACTATTTTATTCTTCCCTGGAACTATCTATGGCTTTTATTACCTGTACTTGCCTTCTGTCTTTGGATTAGGTTTGTCATTGTTTTCTTTTGACTGCTACATGGTCATTACCTCCCTAAACGCTCCACAGTTGAACTGGTGGATGATGTCCTAAAATCAAATTTATCCTCTCTCAAAGTCCGCAGAGACTTGTCCCTGGTGAACATTTCTGCTATACCAATTACTGATGGGATTGTTTGGGATAAAGTATTGTTTGATATGTATATGGCCAGACAGAGGTCATTCAAATTCCGTATGTATTCAAACTTTCCATGAACAATGTTATTATGCTTGGAGTCGTTTCTGATGATTGGGATGTGAAAACAGTTGATTTTGGGATGTCTGATTTGCAATATTTCACTGTATTTAAAAGTGAGGATGTTTATCAATCCAAAGAAAATGATGGAGATATGTTCTGTTATAACTGTTATGGACATCATTTCATTCACAGAGCAAGTATCCCAAAGGCTATTTTTAATTTTACACAGTGGGAACACTGTCCAACTCTGCAAGTGGGGAGTTCCAAAACGTATACTGAAAAGTTTGCATATTTCTCTGGGTACAATGTTAAAATGCTGAGTCGTAATATTTTAATTTGCCAGTAATGGAAAGTCAACACATTTTATTGACAGATACAAAATGTATTTATGCTAATTCCTTTTTTTTCCAGCTCGCTATAGAAGGCTATGGATTTTGGTTGAAGTCGATAGACTTAAAGAGTGTGTGGGGATCTAAAAATTGGCAAATAAGGAGAAAGGAAGCTTTATTTAGAGCATACCTGATATCTATTCATATGATATTTTTAAATGAAACTGTACAACAGACAAGTTGTTTAGGCTTGGCAAAAAATTAAAGATTTGAATACACCCAGTATTCCTGCCCCTGCTAAATTGTATGTATGGCAAAAATACATAAATGCAACTGAAGATCAGCTCGATGAGTGGGTCCAGAATGGAATATTTAACATTTAACAGATCCATTTCACTTCCTGGTGGGTGGTTATTGTGGCCAGTAGACACCAATGGGTGCCATACACGTTTTGTAAACTCCACGTGGGGTTTTAATACAAATATGCCAGACTCTTGCTATGTATCATCGGAACACTCGGGTATAGTGAAAACATTTAGTGTAGGGAAATTATGCCAGCAATGGCTGAAAAGTTGCTCCTTAACCCCTTGATCGCCATGGACGTAATGGTTACGTCCATGGCTGCGCCTGTGAGGTGCCGTGGACGTAACCATTACGTCCATTTACCAGCCCTCGGGGGAAGCACTAGCGCTCCCCCGAGGGACGCCCCAAACCCTCCCAGGTCAGGGCTGGAAGGGGAATCACTTCCCCTTCCACCCCCGCCCCCTCATCACCATGACATCAGCACGTGATCGCGAGCTGACATCATGAAAGGGTGCAAAGATGCACTGGAAGCCATTTGCTTCCAGCCCGTCTTCATGGAAGGAGGTAAGTTTTACCTCCGGGTGGGGGGGGATCCCTCTGAAAGATGCATCGAGGGGAAGGAAATGGTTTTCCTTTCCCTTGATGTCTCTTTGAGCATTCCTGCTCCCTGATCGCAATGCAATCAGGGAGCAGGAATGCCCACTAGACACTAGGGAATTAGTGTGTGTGTGTGTGTGCGTGTGTGTTGTTGTTGCATGGGAGAGCGACCCCTTGGGCAAGGGTCGTTCTCCTTTTGGGGGCAATCTATTTTTTGCCATTTCTGCCCCACTTGGGGGCAGATTGGCCTTATTTCTAGGCTGATTGAAAGCCACTAGAAACCAGGGATTGTTTGTTGTTAATTTTGTTGTGTTGGGGGCCGGCCCCTTGGGCAAGGGTCGGCTCCAAGGGCTCAAAAGCACTATTGGGCAGTTCTGCCCATCTGCCTATTTTTTTAGGAATCCTCTTAGTGCCAGGGATCATGTGTATGTGTGCTTTGTGTGCGGGGTGGTGGGGGGTGGTCCCTTGAACAAGGGCCACCCCCCAAAGGGGGAAATGTAATATAGGCCATTTCTGTCCTCCTTAGGGGCAGATTGGCCTATTTTTTGTAGGCCCTTCTGACCCCACGGGGGGCAGAAACCACGAAGACGCGAGGGATTTTTTTATTCTTTAGTTAGTTTTTTTGTGTTGGATGCGCCCCCTTGGGCAAAGGTCGCCCCCGAGGGGCAAAAAGCACTGTTGGGCAGTTCTGCCTCCCTTGGGGGAAGATCGGGCAATTTTTTTAGGCCCATTGAGTCCAATAGCGCCAGGGATCATGTGTGTGTGCTTTGTGTGGGGGGGTGGCCCCTTGGGCAATGGGTCGGCCCCCAAAGGGGGCAATATAATCTATGGCATTTCTGTCCCCCAGGGGGCAGATTGGCCTATTTTTTCCCATGGGGAACAGGGTCAAGACTGATTTGCCTATGACTGGGTCCAAACTGAAATGGCATGGGTGGCAAAAAAACGATGGATTTAGGCCCAGATCAGTATTCTGTCCATCACTTGTTCTTTTTCTATTTATTTTTTTGCCCCATCTGCCCCCAAGCAGAGAACACTAGACACAAGGTTAAATTTAAAAATGTTTAGTGGCGGGGTGTTTGTCAACTGGCGAAGTATTTACATTTATGATAACAGTTTACTTCTTCTTTTTGTTCTAGTTCAAAGCTTTTGCATCCTTTGCTGTGGCTTGTTGCAGTTTTGGCAGTGGTTGTCCTGCGGTTTGCATAGTCGCATGTTTTAGGTAAGTAAATAAATTTATTCCAAAGGAGTTTTGTTGCCATGCATGAATGACATGTTTGTAGGTGGTGTACTGAATGCAGGATTGTGTGTAAAATTGTCCTTAGATTTATGCACAATGATTATTGTGTTGTCTTATGTCTAATTTGTTTTTTTTCCTCTTTTTAGTGGGATATCATTGGTGATTGCTGTGGCTGTGCAGAGTAGTTGCTGGTGAGTCAAGCTTTTTCAAGCAAGTGAGCGGCATCGTTTTTGAGTTTATAACTCTTAGTGATAAAGCTACACTTTGTTTGTTACTTATCTTACACAGTGCTGGTTGTTGGTGGTGCATTTGTCCAGTTATTGTTTGTAGGAAGGATCATGGCTAGCCTGATTATGAGACTGACTCTGCATCTGAGGTAGAGGAGGAAGTGCAAGATTCTGGAAGTGAATTTTAAGTCAGAGAGGAATCATCTGATTATGAAGCTACTCTCAGTGCTGATGAAGGGCCTGTTTTAGAGGAGGACACTGATGTGCCAATGGAGCAGCAGCCAGCAGCTGATAGGCTTCCCATTGGAAGACCTGACACGTGGGTTGCACCAAACATGGAGCAGCCACAGTTGCCTGCTTTTACTAGTGTCCCAGGGTGTCGCGTTAATACGGAAAACCTTTTGCCCGTCAACTTTTTGGAGTTGTTTATGGACAATATATTTTTGGAAGAGATTGTTGAGAAGACTAATTTGTATGCAGAGCAGTATTTGAGAGACAACGCTGCCAGACTTAGGCCACACTCTAGAGCTAGCCGGTGGATTCCCACAAATCTGGAAGAGTTAAAAAAGTTCTTGGGTTTAACTTTTTTAATGGGACTGATAAGGAAGCCATCACTGTCTTCAAATTGGTCTATTAGTCCCTTGATGGCAACTGCTATATTTCCTGCAATCATGAGTCGTAACCGGTATGAGCTTCTTCTTCGGATGTTGCATTTTGTAGATAATGCTTTAGCCTTGCCACGAGATCACCCTGACTCTGACCGTCTTTTTAAGATTAGACCTGTCCTTGATCATTTGGTAGATCAGTTTTCAGAGATCTTTGTTCCAGGCAAAGAAATATCTGTAGATGAGTTTTTGGCCCTGTTCAAGGGTCGTTTGGTTTGTAGGAAGTACATTCCTAGCAAGAGGGCACGGTATGGAATTAAGATATATATGCTGTCTGAAAGTAGTACAGGATATGTTTATAATTTCCGAGTCTACACTGGTAGGGATTCCAATTTTGACCCCCTGGTTGTCCACCCATTTTTGGAGTTAATGAGGAAATTGTGTGGGGACTTGGTAGATGACTGTTTAACAAGGGTCACCATTTATATGTAGATAACTTCTACACTGGAGTTCAGTTGTTCAAGGAGTTGTTTAGAGTGGACACTGTTGCTTGTGGCACAATCCACTCTAATCAGAGAGGCTATCCAAGAGAGCTTGTCTGTAAAAAACTTGAGAAGGGACAATGCAGTGCCTTGCAGAATGATGAGCTGCTAGCTCTGAAATGTGTAGTCAGGAAGGATGTGTACATGATAACTACCATCCATGATGAGAGTACTTCACTTGTGGCTGTTTGGGTTCAAGTTGCTGAAGTGCTCAAACCTGTGTGTATTTTAGACTGTAATAATCACATGGGTGGTGTTGATAGAGTAGATCAGAGGTTGGAACCTTACACTGCTGCTTGTAAGACTTATGTTTGGTATAAGAAATTAGTGGTTTGTCTGTTCCACTTGGCAACTTTTAATGCTTTTGTTGTATTCACGGATAGTTCACCAGAGTCAAGGTTGACATTTGTGAAATTTCAGGAGTCTATCATAGCGAGCCTTGTTGTGCTGGAACAGGCAAGAGTTCCTAGAGAAGCAGTGGTGGAGGATGTGGCTAGATTGAAAGATCATCACTTTGCTGAGCACATTCCTCCCACGGCCAAAAAAAACTTTCCTTCTAAGAGATGTGGAGTCTGTGCTCGAAGAGGTATCAGGAAGGAGACTAGGATATACTGCCATGATTGTCCTTCAAAGCCTGGGCTGCGTGTGGGTGGCTGTTTCAGGAGCTACTACACACAGAAGAATTATTGGGAAACTCTGTGAGCGTAAACTGCTGTTTTATATTTTTATATGTTCAGTTTCACAGTTGGCATTACTGTCATGTATTCAGTTAGAGCTTTTGTCTGTGTAGTTTTGTACTTATTTATAATTAGTGGTTTCTTTGTTGTTTAAAAAAAAAGTGATGGCAGTGTGTGTGGGGTGGCACTTGGCTGGCGGTGTGCGTGGGGTGGCGCTTGGCTGGCAGTGTGAGTGGGGTGGCACTTGGCTGGCGGTGTGAGTGGGGTGGCACTTGGCTGGTGGTGTGCGTGGGGTGGCGCTTGGTTGGCAGTGTGTGTGGGGTGGCGCTTGGCTGATGGTGTGTGTGGGGTGGTGCTTGGCTGGCGGTGTGAGTGGGGTGGCGCTTGGCTGGCGCTGTGCATGGGGTGGTGCTTGACTGGTGCTGTGCATGGGGTGGCGCTTGGCTGGCGGTGTGTGTGGGGTGGTGCTTGGCTGGCGGTGTGCGTAGAGTGGTGCTTGGCTGGCAGTGCCAGCCAAACGCCAGTCCACACACTCATCAGCTGGTGTGATTGCTGTATCAGGCATGTGGGCGTATAAAAGTGAAGGGCCCGTGAGTGGCGCTGTCTGTCAATGCGGGTGTTGTAATGTGCTGGGCCCGTGGCTGGCGGCGTGAATGGTCTTCTGCATGTCATGTATGAAAGGTGTGTGAATGGACTGTAAAGCGGTTGGTGCCTTGTCGTGGCTTTACAGCTCACGAGCTGCGAGTCATTGGTTCATTTATTTGGCCTTCCAGTTATTAACATTGCATTTCATTTTTGTGAAATCTCCTGTTAATAAAATTTGATCCACTGAACCATCACTCACCCTTGTGCCAAATCCAACCAGTATGTGTGGTAAAAATTACAAAACCTGCTCTGCTGTAATCAGGCGTCGCAGCACTCCTGTGACATGCTAGGTGTCTTGGTTGGGACCCCGATGATGAAACATGTGAGCGTAAACTGCTGTTTTATATTTTTATATGTTCAGTTTCACGGTTGTCATTACTGTCATGTATTCAGTTAGAGCTTTTGTCTGTGTAGTTTTGTACTTATTTATAATTAGTGGTTTCTTTGTTGTTTAAAAGAAAAAAGTGATGGCAGTGTGCGTGGGGTGGCACTTGGCTGGCGGTGTGCGTGGGGTGGCGCTTGGCTGGCGCTGTGAGTGGGGTGGCACTTGGCTGGCGGTGTGAGTGGGGTGGCACTTGGCTGGTGGTGTGTGTGGAGTGGTGCTTGGCTGGCGGTGTGCGTAGAGTGGTGCTTGACTGGCAGTGCCAGCAAAACGCCAGTCCACACACTCATCAGCTGGTGTGATTGCTGTATCAGGCATGTGGGCGTATAAAAGTGAAGGGCCCTTGAGTGGCGCTGTCTGTCGATGCGGGTGTTGTAATGTGCTGGGCCCGTGGCTGGCGGCGTGAATGGTCTTTTACATGTCATGTATGAAAGGTGTGTGAATGGACTGTAAAGCGGTTGGTGCCTTGTCGTGGCTTTACAGCTCACGAGCTGTGAGTCATTGGTTCATTTATTTGGCCTTCCAGTTATTAACAGTGCATTTCATTTTTTTTTTTATCTCCTGTTAATAAAATTTGATCCACTGAACCATCACTCACCCTTGTGCCAAATCCAACCAGTATGTGTGGTAAAAATGACAAAACCTGCTCTGCTGTAATCAGGCGTCGCAGCACTCCTGTGACATGCTAGGTGTCTTGGTTGGGACCCCGATGATGAAACATGCCACCAACTTGGTTGGTGGGTGAGGCGCCTTTTTAACATAACCTAAGTGTGTTTCTTTTCACAATTTTAGTGTTTGGAACATCACATAAGTACGTGGACACATCAAAATGATCTATTGCAAAACTACCTGTGTTTGAGGGGGCACCTATGTTTTTGGTCCCGGGTGCGGCCTTCATCTAGGAAAACCTACAAACGCAGACATGTTATAAAAATAGACACCCAAGGAGTCCAAGGAGGTGTGGCTTGCCTGGATCCCAAAATTTTCTTACCCAGACTCCTCTGCAAACCTCAGAATTTGCTTAAAAAAGCATATTTTCCTCACTTTTCTTTGTAGGATCATCTCTGTGGCACAAATTTCCTACCACCCAGCGTTCCCCTCAGTCTCCCAAGTAAAATAATACCTCACTTGTGTGGGTCCCCAAAATAGAGTCAGCCTAAAAGAAGTATAAAAGAAAAATATGTGCTTATCAAGTCGCTGTGCTATCCCCTCAATCTCTACAGCTTTTTGGCATTTTTCTGTAGCAGGCACCTGGGCCACCCATACAAGTGAAGTATCATTTTTATCGGGAGACTTGGGGGAACACTAGGTGGAAGGAAATTTGTGGCTCCTCTTAGCTTCCAAAACTTTCTGTCACCGAAATGAGAGGAAAAAGTGTTTTTTTGGCCAAATGTTGAGGTTTGCAAAGGATTCTGGCTAACAGAACCTGGTCAGAGCCCCACAAGTCACTGCATCCTGGATTCCCCTAGTCTCTAGTTTTGAAAAATACGCAGGTTCGCTAGGTTTCCCAGGTGCCAGCTGAGCTAGAGGCCAAAATCCACAGCTAGGCACTTTGTAAAAAACAGCTCTGTTTTCTTTGTGAAAATGTGATGTGTCCACGTTGTGTTTTGGGGAATATCCTTTTGCGGGCGCTAGGCCTACCCACACAAGTGAGGTACCATTTGTATCGGGAGACTTCGGGGAACGCTGGTTCGAAGGAAATGTGTGGCTCCTCTCAGATTCCAGAACTTCCTGTCACCAGAATGAGAAGAAAAAGTATTTTTTTGGCCACATTTTGAGGATTGCAAAGGATTCTGGGTAACAGAACCTGGTCAGAGCACCACAATTCACCCCATCTTGGAATCCCCTAGCTGTCTAGTTTTCAGAAATGTGCAGGTTTGGTAGGTTTCCCCAGGTGCCGGCTGAGCTAGAGGCCAAAACCCACAGCTAGGCACTTTGTAAAAAACAGCTCTGTTTTCTGTGTGAAAATGTGATGTGTCCATGTTGTGTTTTGGGCATTTCCTTTCGCAGGTGCCAGGCCTACCCACACAAGTGAGGTACCAATTTCATCAGGAGACTTGGGGGAATGCTGGGTGGAAGAAAATGTGTGACTCCTCTCAGATTCTAGAACTTTCTGTCACCGAAATGAGAGGAATAAGTGTTTTTTTGGCCACATTTTGGGGTTTGCAGAGGATTCTGGCAACAGAACCTGGTCAGAGCCCCACAAGTCACCCCATCTTGGATTCACCTAGGTGTCTAGTTTTGAAAAATGTGTAGGTTTGCTAGGTTTCCCCAGGTGCTGGATGAGCTAGAGGCCAAAATCCACACCTAGGCACTTTGTCAAAAACAGCTCTGTTTTCTTTGTGAGAATGTGATGTGTCCACGTTGTGTTTTGGGGCATTTCCTTTAGCAGGCGCTAGTCTTACCCACACAAGTGAGGTACCATTTTTATCGTGAGACATTGGGAAACGCTGGGTGGAAGGGAATTTGTGGCTCCTCTCAGATTCCAGAACTTTCTGTCACCGACATGAGAGGGAAAAGTGTTTTTTGACCAGATTTTGATGTTTGCAAAGGATTCTGGGTAACAGAACCTGGTCAGAGCCCCGCAAGTCACCCCATCTTGGATTCCCCTAGGTGTCTACTTTTCAGAAATGTGCAGGTTTGCTAGGTTTCCCCAGGTGCAAGCTGAGCTAGAGACCAAAATCCAAACTAGGCACTTTGTAAAAAACAGCTCTGTTTTCTTTGTGAAAATGTGATGTGTCCACGTTGTGTTTCGGTGCATTTCCTTTCGCGGGCGCTAAGCCTACCCACACAATTGAGGTGCTATTTTTATCGGAACACTTGAGGGAACGCTGGGTGGAAGGAAATTTGTGGTTCCTCTCAGATTCCAGAACTTTCTGTCACCAAAATGAGAGGAAAAAGTGTTTTTTTGGCTAAATTTCGAGGTTTGCAAAGGATTCTGGGCAACAGAACCTGGTCAGAGCCCTACAAGTCACCCCATCTTGGATTCACCTAGGTGTCTAGTTTTCAAAAATGTGCAGGTTTGCTAGGTTTCCCCAGGTGCCAGCTCAGCTAGAGGCCAAAATCCACAGCTAGGCACTTTGTAAAAAACAGCTCTGTTTTCTTTGTGAAAATGTGATGTGTCCATGTTGTGTTTTGGGGCATTTCCTTTTACGGGCGCTGGGCTTACCAACACAAGTGAGGTACCATTTTTATCGGGAGACTTTGGGGAACGCTGGGTGGAAGGGAATTTTTGGCTACTCTCAGATTCCAGAACTTTCTGTCACCGAAATGAGAAGGAAAAGTGTTTTTTTTGGCCAGATTTTGATGTTTGCAAAGGATTCTGGGTAACAGAACCTGGTCAGAGCCCCGCAAGTCACCCCATCTTGGATTTCCCTACGTGTCTAGTTTTCATAAAAGCACAGGTTTGCTAGGTTTCTCGAGGTGATGGTTGAGCTTGAGGCCAAAATCCACAGCTAGGCATGTTGTAAGAAACTGCGCTGTTTTCTTTGTGAAAATTTGATGTGTACACGTTGTGTTTTGGGGCATTTCCTTTTACGGGCGCTGGGCCTACGCACACAAGTGAGGTACCATTTTTATTGGGAGACTTGGGGCAACGCTGGGTGGAAAGAAATTTGTGGCTCCTCTCAGATTCCAGAAATTTCTGTCACCGAAATGAGAGGAAAAAGTATTTTTGGGCCAGATTTTGATTTTTGCACAGGATTCTGGGTAACAGAAGCTGGTCAGAGCCCCACAAGTCACCCCATCTTGGATTCCCATAGGTGTCTAGTTTTAAAAAATGCACAGGTTTCCTAGGTTCCCCAGGTGCCGACTGACCTAGAGGGCAAAATCCACCGCTAGGCATGTTGTCAAAAACAGCTTTCTTTGTGAAAATGTGATGTGTCCACATTGTGTTTTGGGGCATTTCCTTTCGCGGGCGCTAGGCCTACCCACACAAGTGAGTTACCATTTTTATCGGGAGACTTGGGAGAACACTGGGTGGAAGGAAATTTGTGGCTCGTCTCGGATTTTAGAACTTTCTGTCACAGAAATGAGAGGAAAAAGTGTTTTTTTGGCCACATTTTGAGGTTTACAAAGGATTCTGGCAACAGAACCTGGTCAGAGCCCCACAAGTCACCCCATCTTGGATTCACCTACGTGTCTAGTTTTCAAAAATGTGCAGGTTTGCTAGGTTTCCCCAGGTGCCAGCTGAGCTAGAGACCAAAATCCATAGCTAGGCACTTTGTAAAAAACAGCTCTGTTTTCTTTGTGAAAATGTGATGTGTCCATGTTGTGTTTTGGGGCATTTCCTTTCGCGGGCGCTAGGTCTACCCACACAAGTGAGGTACCATTTTTATTGGGAGACTTGGGGGAACGCTGTGTGGAAGGAAATTTGTGGCTCCTCTCAGATTCCAGAACTTTCTGTCACCCAAATGAGAGGAAAAAGTGTTTTTTGGCCAAATTGTGAGGTTTGCAAAGGATTCTCGGTAACAGAACCTGGTCAGAGCCCCACATGTTACCCCATCTTGGATTCCCCTGGGTGTCTAGTTTTAAAAAATGCGAAGGTTTCCTAGGTTCCCCAGGTGCTGACTGACCTAGATGGCAAAATCCACAGCTAGGCACTTTGTAAAAAACAGCTCTGTTTCCTTTGTGAAAATATGATGTGTCCACATTGTGTTTTGGGGCATTTCCTTTTGTGGGTGCTAGGCCTACTCATACAAGTGAGGTACCATTTTTATCGGGAGACTTGGGGGAACACTGGGTGGAAGGAAATTTGTGGCTCCTCTCTGATTCCAGAACTTTCTATCACCAAAATGAGAGGAAAAAGTGTTTTTTGGCCACATTTCGAGGTTTGCAAAGGATTCTGGGCAATAGAACCTGGTCAGAGCCCCACAAGTCACCCCATCTTCGATTCACCTAGGTGTCTAGTTTTGAAAAATGTGCAGGTTTGCAAGCTTTCCCCAGTTGCCGGCTGTGCTAGAGGCCAAAATCCACAGCCAGGCACTTTGTAAAAAACAGCTCTGTTTTCTTTGTGAAAATGTGATGTGTCCACATTGTGTTTCGGTGCATTTCCTTTCGCGGGCGCTAGGCCTACCCACACAATTGAGGTGCTATTTTTATCGGAACACTTGAGGGAACGCTGGGTGGAAGGAAATGTGTGGTTCCTCTCAGATTCCAGAACTTTCTGTCACCAAAATGAGAGGAAAAAGTGTTTTTTTGGCTAAATTTCGAGGTTTGCAAAGGATTCTGGGCTACAGAACCTGGTCAGAGCCCTACAAGTCACCCCATCTTGGATTCACCTAGGTGTCTAGTTTTCAAAAATGTGCAGGTTTGCTAGGTTTCCCCAGGTGCCATCTGAGCTAGAGGCCAAAATCCACAGCTAGGCACTTTGTAAAAAACAGCTCTGTTTTCTTTGTGAAAATGTGATGTGTCCACGTTGTGTTTTGGGGAATATCCTTTCGCGGGCGCTAGGCCTACCCACACAAGTGAGTTTCCATTTGTATCGGGAGACTTGGGGGAACGCTGGTTCGAAGGAAATGTGTGGCTCCTCTCAGATTCCAGAACTTCCTGTCACCAGAATGAGAAGAAAAAGTGTTTTTTTGGCCACATTTTGAGGATTGCAAAGGATTCTGGGTAACAGAACCTGGTCAGAGCACCACAATTCACCCCATCTTGGAATTCCCTAGCTGTCTAGTTTTCAGAAATGTGCAGGTTTGGTAGGTTTCCCCAGGTGCCGGCTGAGCTAGAGGCCAAAACCCACAGCTAGGCACTTTGTAAAAAACAGCTCTGTTTTCTGTGTGAAAATGTGATGTGTCCATGTTGTGTTTTGGGCATTTCCTTTCGCAGGTGCCAGGCCTACCCACACAAGTGAGGTACCAATTTCATCAAGAGACTTGGGGGAATGCTGGGTGGAAGAAAATTTGTGGCTCCTCTCAGATTCTAGAACTTTCTGTCACCGAAATGAGAGGAATAAGTGTTATTTTGGCCACATTTTGGGGTTTGCAGAGGATTCTGGCAACAGAACCTGGTCAGAGCCCCACAAGTCACCCCATCTTGGATTCACCTAGGTGTCTAGTTTTGAAAAATGTGTAGGTTTGCTAGGTTTCCCCAGGTGCTGGCTGAGCTAGAGGCCAAAATCCACACCTAGGCACTTTGTCAAAAACAGCTCTGTTTTCTTTGTGAGAATGTGATGTGTCCACGTTGTGTTTTGGGGCATTTCCTTTAGCAGGCGCTAGTCTTACCCATACAAGTGAGGTACCATTTTTATCGTGAGACATTGGGAAACGCTGGGTGGAATTGAATTTGTGGCTCCTCTCAGATTCCAGAACTTTCTGTCACCGACATGAGAGGGAAAAGTGTTTTTTGACCAGATTTTGATGTTTGCAAAGGATTCTGGGTAACAGAACCTGGTCAGAGCCCCGCAAGTCACCCCATCTTGGATTCCCCTAGGTGTCTACTTTTCAGAAATGTGCAGGTTTGTTAGGTTTCCCCGGTTGCTGGTTGAGCTAGAGGCCAAAATCCACAACTAGGCACTTTCTAAAAAACAGCCCTGATTTCTGTGTGAAAATGTGATGTGTCCATGTTGTGTTTTGGGGCATTACCTTTTACGGGCGCTGGGCTTACCAACACAAGTGAGGTACCATTTTTATCGGGAGACTTGGGGGAACGCTGTGTGGAAGGTAATTTGTAGCTCCTCTCAGATTCCAGAACTTTCTGTCACCCAAATGAGAGGAAAAAGTGTTTTTTGGCCAAATTGTGAGGTTTGCAAAGGATTCTCGGTAACAGAACCTGGTCAGAGCCCCACATGTTACCCCATCTTGGATTCCCCTGGGTGTCTAGTTTTAAAAAATGCGCAGGTTTCCTAGGTTCCCCAGGTGCTGACTGACCTAGATGGCAAAATCCACAGCTAGGCACTTTGTAAAAAACAGCTCTGTTTCCTTTGTGAAAATATGATGTGTCCACATTGTGTTTTGGGGCATTTCCTTTTGTGGGTGCTAGGCCTACTCATACAAGTGAGGTACCATTTTTATCGGGAGACTTGGGGGAACACTGGGTGGATGGAAATTTGTGGCTCCTCTCTGATTCCAGAACTTTCTGTCACCAAAATGAGAGGAAAAAGTGTTTTTGGGCCAGATTTTGATTTTTGCACAGGATTCTGGGTAACAGAAGCTGGTCAGAGCCCCACAAGTCACCCCATCTTGGATTCCCATAGGTGTCTAGTTTTAAAAAATGCACAGGTTTCCTAGGTTCCCCAGGTGCCGACTGACCTAGAGGGCAAAATCCACAGCTAGGCATGTTGTGAAAAACAGCTTTCTTTGTGAAAATGTGATGTGTCCACATTGTGTTTTGGGGCATTTCCTTTCGCGGGCGCTAGGCCTACCCACACAAGTGAGTTACCATTTTTATCGGGAGACTTGGGAGAACACTGGGTGGAAGGAAATTTGTGGCTCGTCTCGGATTTTAGAACTTTCTGTCACAGAAATGAGAGGAAAAAGTGTTTTTTTGGCCACATTTTGAGGTTTACAAAGGATTCTGGCAACAGAACCTGGTCAGAGCCCCACAAGTCACCCCATTTTGGATTCACCTACGTGTCTAGTTTTCAAAAATGTGCAGGTTTGCTAGGTTTCCCCATGTGCCAGCTGAGCTAGAGACCAAAATCCATAGCTAGGCACTTTGTAAAAAACAGCTCTGTTTTCTTTGTGAAAATGTGATGTGTCCATGTTGTGTTTTGGGGCATTTCCTTTCGCGGGCGCTAGGTCTACCCACACAAGTGAGGTACCATTTTTATTGGGAGACTTGGGGGAACGCTGTGTGGAAGGTAATTTGTAGCTCCTCTCAGATTCCAGAACTTTCTGTCACCCAAATGAGAGGAAAAAGTGTTTTTTGGCCAAATTGTGAGGTTTGCAAAGGATTCTCGGTAACAGAACCTGGTCAGAGCCCCACATGTTACCCCATCTTGGATTCCCCTGGGTGTCTAGTTTTAAAAAATGCACAGGTTTCCTAGGTTCCCCAGGTGCTGACTGACCTAGAAGGCAAAATCCACAGCTAGGCACTTTGTAAAAAACAGCTCTGTTTCCTTTGTGAAAATATGATGTGTCCACATTGTGTTTTGGGGCATTTCCTTTTGTGGGTGCTAGGCCTACTCATACAAGTGAGGTACCATTTTTATCGGGAGACTTGGGGGAACACTGGGTGGAAGGAAATTTGTGGCTCCTCACTGATTCCAGAACTTTCTGTCACCAAAATGAGAGGAAAAGGTGTTTTTTGGCCACTTTTCGAGGTTTGCAAAGGATTCTGGGCAATAGAACCTGGTCAGAGCCCCACAAGTCACCCCATCTTCGATTCACCTAGGTGTCTAGTTTTGAAAAATGTGCAGGTTTGCAAGCTTTCCCCAGTTGCCGGCTGTGCTAGAGGCCAAAATCCACAGCCAGGCACTTTGTAAAAAACAGCTCTGTTTTCTTTGTGAAAATGTGATCTGTCCACGTTGTGTTTCGGTGCATTTCCTTTCGCGGGCGCTAGGCCTACCCACACAATTGAGGTGCTATTTTTATCGGAACACTTGAGGGAACGCTGGGTGGAAGGAAATTTGTGGTTCCTCTCAGATTCCAGAACTTTCTGTCACCAAAATGAGAGGAAAAAGTGTTTTTTTGGCTAAATTTCGAGGTTTGCAAAGGATTCTGGGCAACAGAACCTGGTCAGAGCCCTACAAGTCACCCCATCTTGGATTCACCTAGGTGTCTAGTTTTCAAAAATGTGCAGGTTTGCTAGGTTTCCCCAGGTGCAAGCTGAGCTAGAGACCAAAATCCAAACTAGGCACTTTGTAAAAAACAGCTCTGTTTTCTTTGTGAAAATGTGATGTGTCCACGTTGTGTTTCGGTGCATTTCCTTTCGCGGGCGCTAAGCCTACCCACACAATTGAGGTGCTATTTTTATCGGAACACTTGAGGGAACGCTGGGTGGAAGGAAATTTGTGGTTCCTCTCAGATTCCAGAACTTTCTGTCACCAAAATGAGAGGAAAAAGTGTTTTTTTGGCTAAATTTCGAGGTTTGCAAAGGATTCGGGGCAACAGAACCTGGTCAGAGCCCTACAAGTCACCCCATCTTGGATTCACCTAGGTGTCTAGTTTTCAAAAATGTGCAGGTTTGCTAGGTTTCCCCAGGAGCCAGCTGAGCTAGAGGCCAAAATCCACAGCTAGGCACTTTGTAAAAAACAGCTCTGTTTTCTTTGTGAAAATGTGATGTGTCCACGTTGTGTTTTGGGGAATATCCTTTCGCGGGCGCTAGGCCTACCCACACAAGTGAGGTACCATTTGTATCGGGAGACTTGGGGGAACGCTGGTTCGAAGGAAATGTGTGGCTCCTCTCAGATTCCAGAACTTCCTGTCACCAGAATGAGAAGAAAAAGTGTTTTTTTGGCCTCATTTTGAGGATTGCAAAGGATTCTGGGTAACAGAACCTGGTCAGAGCCCCACAAGTCACCCCATCTTGGATTCACCTAGGTGTCTAGTTTTGAAAAATGTGTAGGTTTGCTAGGTTTCCCCAGGTGCTGGCTGAGCTAGGGGCCAAAATCCACAGCTAGGCACTTTGTCAAAAACAGCTCTGTTTTCTTTGTGAGAATGTGATGTGTCCACGTTGTGTTTTGGGGCATTTCCTTTAGCAGGCGCTAGTCTTACCCACACAAGTGAGGTACCATTTTTATCGTGAGACTTTGGGGAACGCTGGGTGGAAGGGAATTTGTGGCTCCTCTCAGATTCCAGAACTTTCTGTCACCGACATGAGAGGGAAAAGTGTTTTTTGGCCAGATTTTCATGTTTGCAAAGGATTCTGGGTAACAGAACCTGGTCAGAGCCCCGCAAGTCACCCCATCTTGGATTCCCCTAGGTGTCTACTTTTCAGAAATGTGCAGGTTTGTTAGGTTTCCCTCGTTGCTGGTTGAGCTAGAGGCCAAAATCCACAGCTAGGCACTTTCTAAAAAACAGCCCTGTTTTCTGTGTGAAAATGTGATGTGTCCATGTTGTGTTTTGGGGCATTTCCTTTTGCGGGCGCTGGGCTTACCAACACAAGTGAGGTACCATTTTTATCGGGAGACTTTGGGGAACGCTGGGTGGAAGGGAATTTTTGGCTACTCTCAGATTCCAGAACTTTCTGTCACCGAAATGAGAAGGAAAAGTGTTTTTTTTGGCCAGATTTTGATGTTTGCAAAGGATTCTGGGTAACAGAACCTGGTCAGAGCCCCGCAAGTCACCCCATCTTGGATTTCCCTACGTGTCTAGTTTTCATAAAAGCACAGGTTTGCTAGGTTTCTCGAGGTGATGGTTGAGCTTGAGGCCAAAATCCACAGCTAGGCATGTTGTAAAAAACTGCGCTGTTTTCTTTGTGAAAATTTGATGTGTACACGTTGTGTTTTGGGGCATTTCCTTTTACGGGCGCTGGGCCTACGCACACAAGTGAGGTACCATTTTTATTGGGAGACTTGGGGCAACGCTGGGTGGAAAGAAATTTGTGGCTCCTCTCAGATTCCAGAACTTTCTGTCACCGAAATGAGAGGAAAAAGTATTTTTGGGCCAGATTTTGAGGTTTGCACAGGATTCTGGGTAACAGAAGCTGGTCAGAGCCCCACAAGTCACCCCATCTTGGATTCCCATAGGTGTCTAGTTTTAAAAAATGCACAGGTTTCCTAGGTTCCCCAGGTGCCGACTGACCTAGAGGGCAAAATCCACAGCTAGGCATGTTGTCAAAAACAGCATTCTTTGTGAAAATGTGATGTGTCCACATTGTGTTTTTGGGCATTTCCTTTCGCGGGCGCTAGGCCTACCCACACAAGTGAGTTACCATTTTTATCGGGAGACTTGGGAGAACACTGGGTGGAAGGAAATTTGTGGCTCCTCTCGGATTTCAGAACTTTCTGTCACAGAAATGAGAGGAAAAAGTGTTTTTTTGGCCATATTTTGAGGTTTACAAAGGATTCTGGCAACAGAACCTGGTCAGAGCCCCACAAGTCACCCCATCTTGGATTCACCTACGTGTCTAGTTTTAAAAAATGTGCAGGTTTGCTAGGTTTCCCCAGGTGCAAGCTGAGCTAGAGACCAAAATCCATAGCTAGGCACTTTGTAAAAAACAGCTCTGTTTTCTTTGTGAAAATGTGACGTGTCCACGTTGTGTTTTGGGGCATTTCCTTTCGCGGGCGCTAGGTCTACCCACACAAGTGAGGTACCATTTTTATTGGGAGACTTGGGGGAACGCTGTGTGGAAGGAAATTTGTGGCTCCTCTCAGATTCCAGAACTTTCTGTCACCCAAATGAGAGGAAAAAGTGTTTTTTGGCCAAATTGTGAGGTTTGCAAAGGATTCTGGGTAACAGAACCTGGTCAGAGCCCCACATGTTACCCCATCTTGGATTCCCCTGGGTGTCTAGTTTTAAAAAATGCGCAGGTTTCCTAGGTTCCCCAGGTGCTGACTGACCTAGATGGCAAAATCCACAGCTAGGCACTTTGTAAAAAACAGCTCTGTTTCCTTTGTGAAAATATGATGTGTCCACATTGTGTTTTGGGGCATTTCCTTTTGTGGGTGCTAGGCCTACTCATACAAGTGAGGTACCATTTTTATCGGGAGACTTGGGGGAACACTGGGTGGAAGGAAATTTGTGGCTCCTCTCTGATTCCAGAACTTTCTGTCACCAAAATGAGAGGAAAAAGTGTTTTTTGGCCACATTTTGAGGTTTGCAAAGGATTCTGGGCAACAGAACCTGGTCAGAGCCCCACAAGTAACCCCATCTTGGATTCACCTAGTTGTCTACTTTTAAAAAATGTGCAGGTTTGCTAGGTTTCCACAGGTGCCAGCTGAGCTAGAGGCCAAAATCCACAACTAGGCACTTTGTTAAAAAAACAGCTTTGTTTTCTTTGTGAAAATGTCATGTGTCCAGGTTGTGTTTTGGGGCATTTCCTTTTGCAGACGACAGGCCTACCCACACAAGTGAGGTACCAATTTCATCGGGAGACTTGGGGGAAGGCTGGGTGGAAGACAATTTGTGGCTTCTCTCAGATTCCACAACTTTCTGTCACCGAAATGAGAGGAAAAAGTGTTTTTTTTGCCAAATTTTGAGGTTTGCAAAGGATTCTGGCAATAGAACCTGGTCAGAGCCCCACAAGTCACCCCATCTTCGATTCACCTAGGTGTCTAGTTTTGAAAAATGTGCAGGTTTGCAAGGTTTCCCCAGTTGCCGGCTGAGCTAGAGGCCAAAATCCACAGCCAGGCACTATGTAAAAAACAGCTCTGTTTTCTTTGTGAAAATGTGATGTGTCCACGTTGTGTTTCGGTGCTTTTCCTATCGCGGGCGCTAGGCCTACCCACACAATGGAGGTGCTATTTTTATCGGAACACTTGAGGGAATGCTGGATGGAAGGAAATTTGTGGTTCCTCTCAGATTCCAGAACTTTCTGTCACCAAAATGAGAGGAAAAAGTGTTTTTTTGGCTAAATTTCAAGGTTTGCAAAGGATTCTGGGCAACAGAACCTGGTCAGAGCCCCACAAGTCACCCCATCTTCGATTCACCTAGGTGTCTAGTTTTGAAAAATGTGCAGGTTTGCTAGGTTTCCCCAGGTGCAAGATGAGCTAGAGACCAAAATCCAAACTAGGCACTTTGTAAAAAACAGCTCTGTTTTCTTTGTGAAAATTTGATGTGTCCACGTTGTGTTTCGGTGCATTTCCTTTCGCGGGCGCTAGGCCTACCCACACAATTGAGGTGCTATTTTTATCGGAACACTTGAGGGAACGCTGGGTGGAAGGAAATTTGTGGTTCCTCTCAGATTCCAGAACTTTCTGTCACCAAAATGAGAGGAAAAAGTATTTTTTTGGCCAAATTTCGAGGTTTGCAAAGGATTCTGGGCAACAGAACCTGGACAGAGCCCCACAAGTCAGCCCATCTTCGATTTACCTAGGTGTCTAGCTTTGAAAAATGTGCAGGTTTGCTAGCTTTCCCCAGGTGCCGGCTGAGCTAGAGGCCAAAATCCACAGCTAGGCACTTTGTAAAAAACAGCTCTGTTTTCTTTGTGAAAATGTGATGTGTCCACGTTGTGTTTTGGGGCATTTCCTTTCGCGGGCGCTAGGCCTACCCAAACAATTGAGGTGCTATTTTTATCGGAAGACTTGGGAGAATGCTGGGTGGAAGGAAATTTGAGGCTCCTCTCAGATTCCAGAACTTTCTGTCACCAAAATGAGAGGAAAAAGTGTTCTTTTCACCATATTTTGAAGTTTGCAAAGGATTTTGGCAACAGAACCTGGTCAGAGCCCCACAAGTCACCCCATCTTCGATTCACCTATGTGTCTAGTTTTGAAAAATGTACTGGTTTGCTAGGTTCCCCAGGTGTCAGCAGAGCTAGAGGCCAAAATCCACAACTAGGCACTTTGTAAAAAAACAGCTCTGTTTTCTTTGTGAAAATGTGATGAGTCCACATTGTGTTTTGGGGCATTTCCTTTCGCAGGCGACAGGCCTACCCACACAAGTGAGGTACCAATTTCATCGTGAGACTTCGGGGAACGCTGGGTGGAAGACAATTTGTGGCTTCTCTCAGATTCCACAACTTTCTGTCACCGAAATGAGAGGAAAAACTGTTTTTGTTGACCAAATTTTGAGGTTTCCAAAGGATTCTGGCAACAGAACCTGGTCAGAGCCCCACAAGTCAGCCCATCTTCGATTCACCTAGGTGTCTAGTTTTGAAAAAAGTGCAGGTTTGCTAGCTTTCCCCAGGTGCCGGCTGAGCTAGAGGCCAAAATCCACAGATAGGCACTTTGTAAAAAACAGCTGTTTTCTTTGTGTAAATGTGATGTGTCCACGTTCTGTTTTGGGGCATTTCCTTTCACGGGCACTAGGCCTACCCACACAATTGAGGTGCTATTTTTATCAGAAGACTTGGGGGAACGCTGGGTGGAAGGAAATTTGAGGCTCCTCTCATATTCCAGAACTTTCTGTCACCAAAATGAGAGAAAAAGGTGTTTTTTTCGCCATATTTTGATGTTTGCAAAGGATTGTGGCAACAGAACCTGGTTAGAGCACCACAAGTCACCCCATCTTGGATTCACCTAGGTGTCTAGTTTTCAAAAATGTGCAGGTTTTGCTAGGTTTCCCCAGGTGCCAGCTGAGCTAGAGGCCAAAATCCGCAACTAGGTACTTTGTAAAAAACTGCTCTGCTTTCTTTGTGAAAATGTGATGTGTCCACATTGTGTTTTGGGGCATTTCCTTCCGCAGACGACAGGCCTACCCACACAAGTGAGGTACCAATTTCATCGGGAGACTTGGGGGAACGCTGGGTGGAAGAAAATTTGTGGCTCCTCTCTGATTCAAGAACTTTCTGTCTCCAAAATGAGAGGAAAAAGTATTTTTTTGGCCAAATTTCGAGGTTTGCAAAGGATTCTGGGCAACAGAACCTGGTCAGAGCCCCACAAGTCAGCCCATCTTCGATTTACCTAGGTGTCTAGCTTTGAAAAATGTGCAGGTTTGCTAGCTTTCCCCAGGTGCCGGCTGAGCTAGAGGCCAAAATCCACAGCTAGGCACTTTGTAAAAAACAGCTCTGTTTTCTTTGTGAAAATGTGATGTGTCCACGTTGTGTTTTGGGGCATTTCCTTTCGCGGGCGCTAGGCCTACCCACACAATTGAGGTGCTATTTCTATCGGAAGACTTGGGGGAATGCTGGGTGGAAGGAAATTTGAGGCTCCTCTCAGATTCCAGAACTTTCTGTCACCAAAATGAGAGGAAAAAGTGTTTTTTTTCACCATATTTTGAAGTTTGCAAAGGATTGTGGCAACAGAACCTGGTCAGAGCCCCACAAGTCACCCCATCTTCGATTCACCTATGTGTCTAGTTTTGAAAAATGTACTGGTTTGCTAGGATTCCCAGGTGCCAGCAGAGCTAGAGGCCAACATCCACAACTAGGCACTTTGTAAAAAAACAGCTCTGTTTTCTTTGTGAAAATGTGATGTGTCCACATTGTGTTTTTGGGGCATTTCCTTTTGCGTGCGCTGGGCCTACCCACACAAGTGAGGTACCATTTTTATTGGGAGACTTGAGGGAACACTGGGTGGAAGGAAATTTGTGGCTTCTCTCAGATTCCACAACTGTCTGTCACCGAAATGAGAGGAAGAAGTGTTGTCTGGCCAAATTGTGAGGTTTGCACAGGATTCTGGGTAACCGAACCTGGTCAGAGCCCCACAAGTCACCCCATCTTGGATTCACCTAGGTGTCTTGTTTTCAAAAATTTGCAGGTTTGCTAGGTTTCCCCAGGTGCAAGCTGAGCTAGAGGCCAAAATCCACAACTAGGCACTTTGTAAAAAAACAGCTCTGTTTTCTTTGTGAAAATGTGATGTGTCCACATTGTGTTTTGGGGCATTTCCTTTTGCGAGCGCTGGGCCTACCCACACAAGTGAGGTACCATTTTTATCGGGAGACTTGGAGGAACACTGGGTGGAAGGACATTTGTGGCTTCTCTCAGATTCCACAACTGTCTGTCACCGAAATGAGAGGAAAAAGTGTTTTTTTGACCACATTTTGAGGTTTGAAAAGGATTCTGACAACGGAACCTGGTCAGAGCCCCACAAGTCACCCCATCTTTGATTCACCTATGTGTCTAGTTTTGAAAAATGTGCAGGTTTGCTAGCTTTTCCCAGGTGCCGGCTGAGCTAGAGACCAAAATCCACAACTAGGCACTTTGTAAAAAAACAGCTCTGTTTTCTTTGTGAAAATGTGATGTGTCCACGTTCTGTTTTGGGGCATTTCCTTTCACGGGCGCTAGGCCTACCCACACAATTGAGGTGCTATTTTTATCAGAAGACTTGGGGGAACGCTGGGTGGAAGAAAATTTGAGGCTCCTCTCAGATTCCAGAACTTTCTGTCACCAAAATGAGAGGAAAAGGTGTTTTTTTCGCCATATTTTGAGGTTTGCAAAGGATTGTGGCAACAGAACCTGGTCAGAGCACCACAAGTCACCCCATCTTGGATTCACCTAGGTGTCTAGTTTTCAAAAATGTGCAGGTTTGCTAGGTTTCCCCAGGTGCCGGCTGAGCTAGAGGCCAAAATCCACAGCTAGGCACTTTGTAAAAAACAGCTCTGTTTTCTTTGTGAAAATGTGGTGTGTCCACGTTGTGTTTTGGGGCATTTCCTTTCGCGGGCGCTGGGCCTACCCACACAATTGAGGTACTATTTTTATCAGAAGACTTGGGGGAACGCTGGGTGGAAGGAAATTTGTGGCTCCTCTCAGATTCCAGAACTTTCTGTCACCAAAATGAGAGGAAAAAGTGTTTTTGGGCAAATTTCGAGGTTTGCATAGGATTCTGGGCACCAGAACCTGGTCAGAGCCCCACAAGTCACCCCATCTTGGATTCACCTAGGTGTCTTGTTTTAAAAAATGTGCAGGTTTGCTAGGTTTCCCCAGGTGCAAGCTGAGCTAGAGGCCAAAATGCACAACTAAGCACTTTGTAAAACAACAGCTCTGTTTTCTTTGTGAAAATGTGATGTGTCCACATTGTGTTTTGGGGCATTTCCTTTCGCAGGTGACAGGCCTACCCACACACGGGAGGTACCAATTTCATCGGGAGACTTTGGGGAACGCTGGGTGGAGTACAATTTGTGGCTTTTCTCAGATTCCACAACTTTCTGTCACCGAAATGAGAGGAAAAACTGTTTTTTTGACAACATTTTGAGGTTTGCAAAGGATTCTGGCAACAGAACCTGATCAGAGCCCCACAAGTCAGCCCATCCCTGATTCACCTACGTGTCTAGTTTTGAAAAATGTGCAGGTTTGCTAGCTTTTCCCAGGTGCCGGCTGAGCTAGAGGCCAAAACCCACAGCTAGGCACTTTGTGAAAAACAGCTCTGTTTTCTTTGTGAAAATGTGATGTGTCCACATTGTGTTTTGGGGCATTTCCTTTCGCAGGCGACAGGCCTACCCACACAAGTGAGGGACCAATTTCCTCGTGAGACTTCGGGGAATGCTGGGTGGAAGACAATTTGTGGCTTCTCTCAGATTCCACAACTTTCTGTCACCGAAATGAGAGGAAAAACTCTTTTTGTTGACCAAATTTTGAGGTTTGCAAAGGATTCTGGCAACAGAACCTGGTCAGAGCCCCACAAGTCAGCCCATCTTCGATTCACCTAGGTGTCTAGTTTTGAAAAATGTGCAGGTTTGCTAGCTTTCCCCAGGTGCCGGCTGAGCTAGAGGCCAAAACCCACAGCTAGGCACTTTGTGAAAAACAGCTCTGTTTTCTTTGTGAAAATGTGATGTGTCCACGTTCTGTTTTGGGGCATTTCCTTTCACGGGCGCTAGGCCTACCCACACAATTGAGGTACTATTTTTATCAGAAGACTTGGGGGAACGCTGGGTGGAAGGAAATTTGTGGCTCCTCTCAGATTCCAGAACTTTCTGTCACCAAAATGAGAGGAAAAAGTGTTTTTGGGCAAATTTCGAGGTTTGCATAGGATTCTGGGCACCAGAACCTGGTCAGAGCCCCACAAGTCACCCCATCTTGGATTCACCTAGGTGTCTTGTTTTAAAAAATGTGCAGGTTTGCTAGGTTTCCCCAGGTGCAAGCTGAGCTAGAGGCCAAAATGCACAACTAAGCACTTTGTAAAACAACAGCTCTGTTTTCTTTGTGAAAATGTGATGTGTCCACATTGTGTTTTGGGGCATTTCCTTTCGCAGGTGACAGGCCTACCCACACACGGGAGGTACCAATTTCATCGGGAGACTTTGGGGAACGCTGGGTGGAGTACAATTTGTGGCTTCTCTCAGATTCCACAACTTTCTGTCACCGAAATGAGAGGAAAAACTGTTTTTTTGACAACATTTTGAGGTTTGCAAAGGATTCTGGCAACAGAACCTGATCAGAGCCCCACAAGTCAGCCCATCCCTGATTCACCTACGTGTCTAGTTTTGAAAAATGTGCAGGTTTGCTAGCTTTTCCCAGGTGCCGGCTGAGCTAGAGGCCAAAACCCACAGCTAGGCACTTTGTGAAAAACAACTCTGTTTTCTTTGTGAAAATGTGATGTGTCCACATTGTGTTTTGGGGCATTTCCTTTCGCAGGCGACAGGCCTACCCACACAAGTGAGCGACCAATTTCCTCGTGAGACTTCGGGGAATGCTGGGTGGAAGACAATTTGTGGCTTCTCTCAGATTCCACAACTTTCTGTCACCGAAATGAGAGGAAAAACTCTTTTTGTTGACCAAATTTTGAGGTTTGCAAAGGATTCTGGCAACAGAACCTGGTCAGAGCCCCACAAGTCAGCCCATCTTCGATTCACCTAGGTGTCTAGTTTTGAAAAATGTGCAGGTTTGCTAGCTTTCCCCAGGTGCCGGCTGAGCTAGAGGCCAAAACCCACAGCTAGGCACTTTGTGAAAAACAGCTCTGTTTTCTTTGTGAAAATGTGATGTGTCCACGTTCTGTTTTGGGGCATTTCCTTTCACGGGCGCTAGGCCTACCCACACAATTGAGGTGCTATTTTTATCGGAAGACTTGGGGGAACGCTGGGTGGAAGAAAATTTTAGGCTCCTCTCAGATTCCAGAACTTTCTGTCACCAAAATGAGAGCAAAAGGTGTTTTTTTCGCCATATTTTGAGGTTTGCAAAGGATTGTGGCAACAGAACCTGGTCAGAGCCCCACAAGTCAGCCCATCTTCGATTTACCTAGGTGTCTAGCTTTGAAAAATGTGCAGGTTTGCTAGCTTTCCCCAGGTGCCGGCTGAGCTAGAGGCCAAAATCCACAGCTAGGCACTTTGTAAAAAACAGCTCTGTTTTCTTTGTGAAAATGTGGTGTGTCCACGTTGTGTTTTGGGGCATTTCCTTTCGCGGGCGCTGGGCCTACCCACACAATTGAGGTACTATTTTTATCAGAAGACTTGGGGGAACGCTGGGTGGAAGGAAATTTGTGGCTCCTCTCAGATTCCAGAACTTTCTGTCACCAAAATGAGAGGAAAAAGTGTTTTTGGGCAAATTTCGAGGTTTGCATAGGATTCTGGGCACCAGAACCTGGTCAGAGCCCCACAAGTCACCCCATCTTGGATTCACCTAGGTGTCTTGTTTTAAAAAATGTGCAGGTTTGCTAGGTTTCCCCAGGTGCAAGCTGAGCTAGAGGCCAAAATGCACAACTAAGCACTTTGTAAAACAACAGCTCTGTTTTCTTTGTGAAAATGTGATGTGTCCACATTGTGTTTTGGGGCATTTCCTTTCGCAGGTGACAGGCCTACCCACACACGGGAGGTACCAATTTCATCGGGAGACTTTGGGGAACGCTGGGTGGAGTACAATTTGTGGCTTCTCTCAGATTCCACAACTTTCTGTCACCGAAATGAGAGGAAAAACTGTTTTTTTGACAACATTTTGAGGTTTGCAAAGGATTCTGGCAACAGAACCTGATCAGAGCCCCACAAGTCAGCCCATCCCTGATTCACCTACCTGTCTAGTTTTGAAAAATGTGCAGGTTTGCTAGCTTTTCCCAGGTGCCGGCTGAGCTAGAGGCCAAAATCCACAGCTAGGCACTTTGTAAAAAAGAGCTCTGTTTTCTTTGTGAAAATTTGATGTGTTCACGTTGTGTTTTGGGGCATTTCCTTTTGCGGGCGCTGGGCCTACCCACACAAGTGAGGTACCATTTTTATTGGGAGACTTGGGAGAACACTGGGTGGAAGGAAATTTGTGGCTCCTCTGAGATTCCAGAACTTTCTGTCACCGAAATGAGAGGAAAAAGTGTTGTCTGGCCAAATTGTGAGGTTTGCACAGGATTCTGGGTAACAGAACCTGGTCAGAGACCCACAAGTCACCCCATCTTGGATTCACCTAGGTGTCTTGTTTTTAAAAAATGTGAGGTTTGCTAGGTTTACCCAGGTGCAAGCTGACCTAGAGGCCAAAATCCACAACTAGGCGCTTTGTAAAAAAAACAGCTCTGTTTTCTTTGTGAAAATGTGATGTGTCCACATTGTGTTTTGGGGCATTTCCTTTTGCGGGCGCTGGGCCTACCCACACAAGTGAGGTACCATTTTTATTGGGAGACTTGGGGGAACACTGGGTGGAAGGAAATTTGTGGCTTCTCTCAGATTCCACAACTGTCTGTCACCGAAATGAGAGGAAAAAGTGTTTTTTTGACAACATTTTGAGGATTGCAAAGGATTCTGGCAACGGAACCTGGTCAGAGCCTCACAAGTCACCCCATCTTCGATTCACCTATGTGTCTAGTTTTGAAAAATGTGCAGGTTTGCTAGCTTTCCCCAGGTGCCGGCTGAGCTAGAGGCCAAAATCCACAGATAGGCACTTTGTAAAAAACTGCTGTTTTCTTTGTGAAAATGTGGTGTGTCCACGTTGTGTTTTGGGGCATTTCCTTTCGAGGGCGCTAAGCCTACCCACACAATTGAGGTACTATTTTTATCAGAAGACTTGGGGGAACGCTGGGTGGAAGGAAATTTGTGGCTCCTCTCACATTCCAGAACTTTCTGTCACCAAAATGAGCGGAAAAAGTGTTTTTTGGCCACATTTCAAGGTTTGCAAAGGATTCTGGGAAACAGAACCTGGTCAGAGCCCCACAACTAACCCCATCTTGGATTCACCTAGGTGTCTACTTTAAAAAAATGTGCAAGTTTGTTAGGTTTCCCCACGTGCCAGCTGAGCTAGAGGCCAAAATCAACAACTAGGCACTTTGTAAAAAAAACAGCTTTGTTTTCTTCGTGAAAATGTGATGTGTCCAGGTTGTGTTTTGGGGCATTTCCTTTTGCAGATGACAGGCCTACCCACACAAGTGAGGTACCAATTTCATCGGAACACTTGAGGGAACGTTGGGTGGAAGGAAATTTGTGGTTCCTCTCAGATTCCAGAGCTTTCTGTCACCAAAATGAGAGGAAAAAGTGTTTTTTTGGCTACATTTCGAGGTTTGCAAAGGATTCTGGGCAACAGAACCTGGTCAGAGCCCTACAAGTCACCCCATCTTGGATTCACCTAGGTGTCTAGTTTTCAAAAATGTGCAGGTTTGCTAGGTTTCCCCAGGTGCAAGCTGAGCTAGAGACCAAAATCCACAACTAGGCACTTTGTAAAAAAACAGCTCTGTTTTCTTTGTGAAAATGTGATGTGTCCACATTGTGTTTTGGGGCATTTCCTTTCGCAGGCAACAGGCCTACCCACACAAGTGAGGGACCAATTTCCTCGTGAGACTTCGGGGAACGCTGGGTGGAAGACAATTTGTGGCTTCTCTCAGATTCCACAACTTTCTGTCACCGAAATGAGAGGAAAAACTCTTTTTGTTGACCAAATTTTGAGGTTTGCAAAGGATTCTGGCAACAGAACCTGGTCAGAGCCCCACAAGTCAGCCCATCTTCGATTCACCTAGGTGTCTAGTTTTGAAAAATGTGCAGGTTTGCTAGCTTTCCCCAGGTGCCGGCTGAGCTAGAGGCCAAAACCCACAGCTAGGCACTTTGTGAAAAACAGCTCTGTTTTCTTTGTGAAAATGTGATGTGTCCACGTTCTGATTTGGGGCATTTCCTTTCACGGGCGCTAGAACTACCCACACAATTGAGGTGCTATTTTTATCGGAAGACTTGGGGGAATGCTGGGTGGAAGAAAATTTGAGGCTCCTCTCAGATTCCAGAACTTTCTGTCACCAAAATGAGAGCAAAAGGTGTTTTTTTCGCCATATTTTGAGGTTTGCAAAGGATTGTGGCAACAGAACCTGGTCAGAGCCCCACAAGTCACCCCATCTTGGATTCACCTAGGTGTCTAGTTTTCAAAAATGTGCAGGTTTGCTAGGTTTCCCCAGGTGCCAGCTGAGCTAGAGGCCAAAATCCACAACTAGGTACTTTGTAAAAAACAGCTCTGCTTTCTTTGTGAAAATGTGATGTGTCCACATTGTGTTTTGGGGCCTTTCCTTCCTCACACGACAGGCCTACCCACACAAGTGAGGTACCAATTTCATCGGGAGACTTGGGGGAACGCTGGGTCGAAGAAAATTTGTGGCTCCTCTCTGATTCAAGAACTTTCTGTCTCCAAAATGAGAGGAAAAGGTATTTTTTTGGCCAAATTTCGAGGTTTGCAAAGGATTCTGGGCACCAGAACCTGGTCAGAGCCCCACAAGTCACCCCATCTTGGATTCACCTAGGTGTCTTGTTTTAAAAAATGTGCAGGTTTGCTAGGTTTCCCCAGGTGCAAGCTGAGCTAGAGGCCAAAATGCACAACTAAGCACTTTGTAAAACAACAGCTCTGTTTTCTTTGTGAAAATGTGATGTGTCCACATTGTGTTTTGGGGCATTTCCTTTCGCAGGTGACAGGCCTACCCACACACGGGAGGTACCAATTTAATCGGGAGACTTTGGGGAACGCTGGGTGGAGTACAATTTGTGGCTTCTCTCAGATTCCACAACTTTCTGTCACCGAAATGAGAGGAAAAACTGTTTTTTTGACAACATTTTGAGGTTTGCAAAGGATTCTGGCAACAGAACCTGATCAGAGCCCCACAAGTCAGCCCATCCCTGATTCACCTACGTGTCTAGTTTTGAAAAATGTGCAGGTTTGCTAGCTTTTCCCAGGTGCCGGCTGAGCTAGAGGCCAAAATCCACAGCTAGGCACTTTGTAAAAAAGAGCTCTGTTTTCTTTGTGAAAATTTGATGTGTTCACGTTGTGTTTTGGGGCATTTCCTTTTGCGGGCGCTGGGCCTACCCACACAAGTGAGGTACCATTTTTATTGGGAGACTTGGGAGATCACTGGGTGGAAGGAAATTTGTGGCTCCTCTGAGATTCCAGAACTTTCTGTCACCGAAATGAGAGGAAAAAGTGTTGTCTGGCCAAATTGTGAGGTTTGCACAGGATTCTGGGTAACAGAACCTGGTCAGAGACCCACAAGTCACCCCATCTTGGATTCACCTAGGTGTCTTGTTTTAAAAAAATGTGAGGTTTGCTAGGTTTACCCAGGTGCAAGCTGACCTAGAGGCCAAAATCCACAACTAGGCGCTTTGTAAAAAAACTGCTCTGTTTTCTTTGTGAAAATGTGATGTGTCCACATTGTGTTTTGGGGCATTTCCTTTTGCGGGCGCTGGGCCTACCCACACAAGTGAGGTACCATTTTTATTGGGAGACTTGGGGGAACACTGGGTGGAAGGAAATTTGTGGCTTCTCTCAGATTCCACAACTGTCTGTCACCGAAATGAGAGGAAAAAGTGTTTTTTTGACAACATTTTGAGGATTGCAAAGGATTCTGGCAACGGAACCTGGTCAGAGCCTCACAAGTCACCCCATCTTCGATTCACCTATGTGTCTAGTTTTGAAAAATGTGCAGGTTTGCTAGCTTTCCCCAGGTGCCGGCTGAGCTAGAGGCCAAAATCCACAGATAGGCACTTTGTAAAAAACAGCTGTTTTCTTTGTGAAAATGTGGTGTGTCCACGTTGTGTTTTGGGGCATTTCCTTTCGAGGGCGCTAAGCCTACCCACACAATTGAGGTACTATTTTTATCAGAAGACTTGGGGGAACGCTGGGTGGAAGGAAATTTGTGGCTCCTCTCACATTCCAGAACTTTCTGTCACCAAAATGAGCGGAAAAAGTGTTTTTTGGCCACATTTCAAGGTTTGCAAAGGATTCTGGGAAACAGAACCTGGTCAGAGCCCCACAACTAACCCCATCTTGGATTCACCTAGGTGTCTACTTTAAAAAAATTTGCAAGTTTGTTAGGTTTCCCCACGTGCCAGCTGAGCTAGAGGCCAAAATCAACAACTAGGCACTTTGTAAAAAAAACAGCTTTGTTTTCTTCGTGAAAATGTGATGTGTCCAGGTTGTGTTTTGGGGCATTTCCTTTTGCAGACGACAGGCCTACCCACACAAGTGAGGTACCAATTTCATCGCAACACTTGAGGGAACGTTGGGTGGAAGGAAATTTGTGGTTCCTCTCAGATTCCAGAGCTTTCTGTCACCAAAATGAGAGGAAAAAGTGTTTTTTTGGCTACATTTCGAGGTTTGCAAAGGATTCTGGGCAACAGAACCTGGTCAGAGCCCTACAAGTCACCCCATCTTGGATTCACCTAGGTGTCTAGTTTTCAAAAATGTGCAGGTTTGCTAGGTTTCCCCAGGTGCAAGCTGAGCTAGAGACCAAAATCCACAACTAGGCACTTTGTAAAAAAACAGCTCTGTTTTCTTTGTGAAAATGTGATGTGTCCACATTGTGTTTTGGGGCATTTCCTTTCGCAGGCAACAGGCCTACCCACACAAGTGAGGGACCAATTTCCTCGTGAGACTTCGGGGAACGCTGGGTGGAAGACAATTTGTGGCTTCTCTCAGATTCCACAACTTTCTGTCACCGAAATGAGAGGAAAAACTCTTTTTGTTGACCAAATTTTGAGGTTTGCAAAGGATTCTGGCAACAGAACCTGGTCAGAGCCCCACAAGTCAGCCCATCTTCGATTCACCTAGGTGTCTAGTTTTGAAAAATGTGCAGGTTTGCTAGCTTTCCCCAGGTGCCGGCTGAGCTAGAGGCCAAAACCCACAGCTAGGCACTTTGTGAAAAACAGCTCTGTTTTCTTTGTGAAAATGTGATGTGTCCACGTTCTGTTTTGGGGCATTTCCTTTCACGGGCGCTAGACCTACCCACACAATTGAGGTGCTATTTTTATCGGAAGACTTGGGGGAATGCTGGGTGGAAGAAAATTTGAGGCTCCTCTCAGATTCCAGAACTTTCTGTCACCAAAATGAGAGCAAAAGGTGTTTTTTTCGCCATATTTTGAGGTTTGCAAAGGATTGTGGCAACAGAACCTGGTCAGAGCCCCACAAGTCACCCCATCTTGGATTCACCTAGGTGTCTAGTTTTCAAAAATGTGCAGGTTTGCTAGGTTTCCCCAGGTGCCAGCTGAGCTAGAGGCCAAAATCCACAACTAGGTACTTTGTAAAAAACAGCTCTGCTTTCTTTGTGAAAATGTGATGTGTCCACATTGTGTTTTGGGGCCTTTCCTTCCTCACACGACAGGCCTACCCACACAAGTGAGGTACCAATTTCATCGGGAGACTTGGGGGAACGCTGGGTCGAAGAAAATTTGTGGCTCCTCTCTGATTCAAGAACTTTCTGTCTCCAAAATGAGAGGAAAAGGTATTTTTTTGGCCAAATTTCGAGGTTTGCAAAGGATTCTGGGCACCAGAACCTGGTCAGAGCCCCACAAGTCACCCCATCTTGGATTCACCTAGGTGTCTTGTTTTAAAAAATGTGCAGGTTTGCTAGGTTTCCCCAGGTGCAAGCTGAGCTAGAGGCCAAAATGCACAACTAAGCACTTTGTAAAACAACAGCTCTGTTTTCTTTGTGAAAATGTGATGTGTCCACATTGTGTTTTGGGGCATTTCCTTTCGCAGGTGACAGGCCTACCCACACACGGGAGGTACCAATTTCATCGGGAGACTTTGGGGAACGCTGGGTGGAGTACAATTTGTGGCTTCTCTCAGATTCCACAACTTTCTGTCACCGAAATGAGAGGAAAAACTGTTTTTTTGACAACATTTTGAGGTTTGCAAAGGATTCTGGCAACAGAACCTGATCAGAGCCCCACAAGTCAGCCCATCCCTGATTCACCTACGTGTCTAGTTTTGAAAAATGTGCAGGTTTGCTAGCTTTTCCCAGGTGCCGGCTGAGCTAGAGGCCAAAATCCACAGCTAGGCACTTTGTAAAAAAGAGCTCTGTTTTCTTTGTGAAAATTTGATGTGTTCACGTTGTGTTTTGGGGCATTTCCTTTTGCGGGCGCTGGGCCTACCCACACAAGTGAGGTACCATTTTTATTGGGAGACTTGGGAGATCACTGGGTGGAAGGAAATTTGTGGCTCCTCTGAGATTCCAGAACTTTCTGTCACCGAAATGAGAGGAAAAAGTGTTGTCTGGCCAAATTGTGAGGTTTGCACAGGATTCTGGGTAACAGAACCTGGTCAGAGACCCACAAGTCACCCCATCTTGGATTCACCTAGGTGTCTTGTTTTAAAAAAATGTGAGGTTTGCTAGGTTTACCCAGGTGCAAGCTGACCTAGAGGCCAAAATCCACAACTAGGCGCTTTGTAAAAAAACTGCTCTGTTTTCTTTGTGAAAATGTGATGTGTCCACATTGTGTTTTGGGGCATTTCCTTTTGCGGGCGCTGGGCCTACCCACACAAGTGAGGTACCATTTTTATTGGGAGACTTGGGGGAACACTGGGTGGAAGGAAATTTGTGGCTTCTCTCAGATTCCACAACTGTCTGTCACCGAAATGAGAGGAAAAAGTGTTTTTTTGACAACATTTTGAGGATTGCAAAGGATTCTGGCAACGGAACCTGGTCAGAGCCTCACAAGTCACCCCATCTTCGATTCACCTATGTGTCTACTTTTGAAAAATGTGCAAGTTTGCTAGCTTTCCCCAGGTGCCGGCTGAGCTAGAGGCCAAAATCCACAGATAGGCACTTTGTAAAAAACAGCTGTTTTCTTTGTGAAAATGTGGTGTGTCCACGTTGTGTTTTGGGGCATTTCCTTTCGAGGGCGCTAAGCCTACCCACACAATTGAGGTACTATTTTTATCAGAAGACTTGGGGGAACGCTGGGTGGAAGGAAATTTGTGGCTCCTCTCACATTCCAGAACTTTCTGTCACCAAAATGAGCGGAAAAAGTGTTTTTTGGCCACATTTCAAGGTTTGCAAAGGATTCTGGGCAACAGAACCTGGTCAGAGCCCCACAACTAACCCCATCTTGGATTCACCTAGGTGTCTACTTTAAAAAAATGTGCAGGTTTGTTAGGTTTCCCCACGTGCCAGCTGAGCTAGAGGCCAAAATCAACAACTAGGCACTTTGTAAAAAAAACAGCTTTGTTTTCTTCGTGAAAATGTGATGTGTCCAGGTTGTGTTTTGGGGCATTTCCTTTTGCAGACGACAGGCCTACCCACACAAGTGAGGTACCAATTTCATCGGAACACTTGAGGGAACGTTGGGTGGAAGGAAATTTGTGGTTCCTCTCAGATTCCACAGCTTTCTGTCACCAAAATGAGAGGAAAAAGTGTTTTTTTGGCTACATTTCGAGGTTTGCAAAGGATTCTGGGCAACAGAACCTGGTCAGAGCCCTACAAGTCACCCCATCTTGGATTCACCTAGGTGTCTAGTTTTCAAAAATGTGCAGGTTTGCTAGGTTTCCCCAGGTGCAAGCTGAGCTAGAGACCAAAATCCACAACTAGGCACTTTGTAAAAAAACAGCTCTGTTTTCTTTGTGAAAATGTGATGTGTCCACATTGTGTTTTGGGGCATTTCCTTTCGCAGGCAACAGGCCTACCCACACAAGTGAGGGACCAATTTCCTCGTGAGACTTCGGGGAACGCTGGGTGGAAGACAATTTGTGGCTTCTCTCAGATTCCACAACTTTCTGTCACCGAAATGAGAGGAAAAACTCTTTTTGTTGACCAAATTTTGAGGTTTGCAAAGGATTCTGGCAACAGAACCTGGTCAGAGCCCCACAAGTCAGCCCATCTTCGATTCACCTAGGTGTCTAGTTTTGAAAAATGTGCAGGTTTGCTAGCTTTCCCCAGGTGCCGGCTGAGCTAGAGGCCAAAACCCACAGCTAGGCACTTTGTGAAAAACAGCTCTGTTTTCTTTGTGAAAATGTGATGTGTCCACGTTCTGTTTTGGGGCATTTCCTTTCACGGGCGCTAGACCTACCCACACAATTGAGGTGCTATTTTTATCGGAAGACTTGGGGGAATGCTGGGTGGAAGAAAATTTGAGGCTCCTCTCAGATTCCAGAACTTTCTGTCACCAAAATGAGAGCAAAAGGTGTTTTTTTCGCCATATTTTGAGGTTTGCAAAGGATTGTGGCAACAGAACCTGGTCAGAGCCCCACAAGTCACCCCATCTTGGATTCACCTAGGTGTCTAGTTTTCAAAAATGTGCAGGTTTGCTAGGTTTCCCCAGGTGCCAGCTGAGCTAGAGGCCAAAATCCACAACTAGGTACTTTGTAAAAAACAGCTCTGCTTTCTTTGTGAAAATGTGATGTGTCCACATTGTGTTTTGGGGCCTTTCCTTCCTCACACGACAGGCCTACCCACACAAGTGAGGTACCAATTTCATCGGGAGACTTGGGGGAACGCTGGGTCGAAGAAAATTTGTGGCTCCTCTCTGATTCAAGAACTTTCTGTCTCCAAAATGAGAGGAAAAGGTATTTTTTTGGCCAAATTTCGAGGTTTGCAAAGGATTCTGGGCAACAGAACCTGGTCAGAGCCCCACAAGTCAGCCCATCTTCGATTTACCTAGGTGTCTAGCTTTGAAAAATGTGCAGGTTTGCTAGCTTTCCCCAGGTGCCGGCTGAGCTAGAGGCCAAAATCCACAGCTAGGCACTTTGTAAAAAACAGCTCTGTTTTCTTTGTGAAAATGTGATGTGTCCACGTTGTGTTTTGGGGCATTTCCTTTCGCAGGTGACAGGCCTACCCACACACGGGAGGTACCAATTTAATCGGGAGACTTTGGGGAACGCTGGGTGGAAGACAATTTGTGGCTTCTCTCAGATTCCACAACTTTCTGTCACCGAAATGAGAGGAAAAACTGTTTTTTTTTACAACATTTTGAGGTTTGCAAAGGATTCTGGCAACAGAACCTGATCAGAGCCCCACAAGTCAGCCCATCCCTGATTCACCTAGGTGTCTAGTTTTGAAAAATGTGCAGGTTTGCTAGCTTTTCCCAGGTGCCGGCTGAGCTAGAGGCCAAAATCCACAGCTAGGCACTTTGTAAAAAACAGCTCTGTTTTCTTTGTGAAAATGTGGTGTGTCCACGTTGTGTTTTGGGGCATTTCCTTTTGCGGGCGCTGGGCCTACCCACACAAGTGAGGTACCATTTTTATCGGGAGACTTGGGGGAACACTGGGTGGAAGGAAATTTGTGGCTTCTCTCAGATTCCTCAACTGTCTGTCACCGAAATGAGAGGAAAAAGTGTTTTTTTGACAAAATTTTGAGGTTTGCAAAGGATTCTGGCAACGGAACCTGGTCAGAGCCTCACAAGTCACCCCATCTTCGATTCACCTATGTGTCTAGTTTTGAAAAATGTGCAGGTTTGCTAGCTTTCCCCAGGTGCTGGCTGAGCTAGAGTCCAAAATCCACAGCTAGGCACTATGTAAAAAACAGCTCTGTTTTCTTTGTGAAAATGTGGTGTGTCCACGTTGTGTTTTGGGGCATTTCCTTTCGAGGGCGCTAAGCCTACCCACACAATTGAGGTACTATTTTTATCAGAAGACTTAGGGGAACGCTGGGTGGAAGGAAATTTGTGGCTCCTCTCAGATTCCAGAACTTTCTGTCACCAAAATGAGAGGAAAAAGTATTTTTTTGGCCAAATTTCGAGGTTTGCATAGGATTCTGAGCAACAGAACCTGGTCAGAGCCCCACAAGTCACCCCATCTTGGATTCACCTAGGTGTCTTGTTTTAAAAAATGTGCAGGTTTGCTAGGTTTCCCCAGGTGCAAGCTGAGCTAGAGGCCAAATTGCACAACTAGGCACTTTGTAAAAAAACAGCTCTGTTTTCTTTGTGAAAATGTGATGTGTCCACAATTTGTTTTGGGGCATTTCCTTTCGCAGGTAACAGGCCTACCCACACAAGTGAGGTACCAATTTCATCGGGAGACTTCGGGGCACGCTGGGTGGAAGACAATTTGTGGCTTCTCTCAGATTCCACAACTTTCTGTCACCGAAATGAGAGGAACAACTGTTTTTTTAACCAAATTTTGAGGTTTGCAAAGGATTCTGGCAACAGAACCTGGTCAGAGCCCCACAAGTCACCACATCTTGGATTCACTTAGCTGTCTAGTTTTAAAAAATTTGCAGGTTTGCTAGGTTTCCCCAGGTGCCAGCTGAGCTAGAGGCCAAAATCCACAACTAGGTACTTTGTAAAAAACAGCTCTGTTTTCTTTGTGAAAATGTGATGTGTCCACATTGTGTTTTGGGGCATTTCCTTCCGCAGACGACAGGCCTACCCACACAAGTAAGGTACCAATTTCATCGGGAGACTTGGGGGAACGCTGGGTGGAAGAAAATTTGTGGCTCCTCTCTGATTGAAGAACTTTCTGTCTCCAAAATGAGAGGAAAAAGTATTTTTTTGGCCAAATTTCGAGGTTTGCAAAGGATTCTGGTCAACATAACCTGGTCAGAGCCTCACAAGTCAGCCCATCTTCGATTTACCTAGGTGTCTAGCTTTGAAAAATGTGCAGGGTTGCTAGCTTTCCTCAGGTGCCGGCTGAGCTAGAGGCCAAAATCCTCAGCTAGGAACTTTGTAAAAAACAGCTCTGTTTTCTTCGTGAAAATGTGATGTGTCCACGTTGTGTTTTGGGGCATTTCCTTTCGCGGGCGCTAGGCCTACCCACACAATTGAGGTGCTATTTGTATCGGAAGACTTGGGGGAACGCTCGGTGGAAGGAAATTTGAGGCTCCTCTCAGATTCCAGAAATTTCTGTCACCAAAATGAGAGGAAAAAGTGTTTTTTTCGCCATATTTTGAGGTTTGCAAAGGATTGTGGCAACAGAACCTGGTCAGAGCCCCACAAGTCACCCCATCTTCGATTCACCTAGGTGTCTAGTTTTTAAAAATGTACTGGTTTGCTATGTTCCCCAGGTGCCAGCTGAGCTAGAGGCCAAAATCCACAGCTAGGCACTTTGTAAAAAACAGCTGTTTTCTTTGTGAAAATTTGATGTGTCCACGTTGTGTTTTGGGGCATTTCCTTTTGCGGGCGCTGGGCCTACCCACACAAGTGAGGTACCAATATTATTGGGAGACTTGGGAGAACACGGTGGAAGGAAATTTGTGGCTCCTCTGAGATTCCAGAACTTTCTGTCACCGAAATGAGAGGAAAAAGTGTTGTCTGGCCATATTGTGAGGTTTGCACAGGATTCTGGGTAAAAGAACCTGGTCAGAGCCCCACAAGTTACCCCATCTTGGATTCACCTAGGTGTCTTGTTTTAAAAAATTTGCAGGTTTGCTATGTTTCCCCAGGTGCAAGCTGAGCTAGAGGCCAAAATCCACAACTAGGCACTTTGTAAAAAAACAGCTCTGTTTTCTTTGTGAAAATGTGATGTGTCCACATTGAGTTTTGGGGCATTTCCTTTTGCGGGTGCTGGGCCTACCCACACAAGTGATGTACCATTTTTATCGGGAGACTTGGGGGAACACTGGGTGGAAGGAAATTTGTGGCTTCTCCCAGATTCCACAACTGTCTGTCACCGAAATGAGAGGAAAAAGTGTTTTTTCGACAAATGTTTGAGGTTTGCAAAGGATTCTGGCAACGGAACCTGGTCAGAGCCCCACAAGTCACCCGATCTTCGATTCACCTATGTGTCTAGTTTTGAAAAATGTGCAGGTTTGCTAGCTTTCCCCAGGTGCCGGCTGAGCTAGAGGCCAAAATCCACAGCTAGGCACTTTGTAAAAAATAGCTCTGTTTTCTTTGTGAAAATGTGGTGTGTCCACGTTGTGTTTTGGGGCATTTCCTTTCGCGGGCGCTAAGCCTACCCACACAATTGAGGTACTATTTTTATCAGAAGACTTGGGGAAACGCTGGGTGGAAGGAAATTTTAGGGCTCCTCTCAGATTCCAGAACTTTCTGTCACCAAAATAAGAGGAAAAAGTGTTTTTTTGGCCAAATTTCGAGGTTTGCATAGGAATCTGGGCAACAGAACCTGGTGAGAGCCCCACAAGTCACTCCATCTTGGATTCACCTAGGTGTCTTGTTTTAAAAAATGTGCAGGTTTGCTGCGTTTCCCCAGGTGCAAGCTGAGCTAGATGCCAAAATCCACAACTAGGCACTTTGTAAAAAAACAGCTCTGTTTTGTTTGTGAAAATGTGATGTGTCCACATTGTGTTTTGGGGCATTTCCTTTCGCAGGTGACAGGCCTACCCACACAAGTGAAGTACCAATTTCATCGGGAGACTTCGGGGAATACTGGGTGGAGGACAATTTGTGACTTTTCTCAGATTCCACAACTTTCTTTCACCGAAATGAGAAGAAAAATGTTTTTTTTAACCAAATTTTGAGGTTTGCAAAGGATTCTGGCAACAGAACCTGGTCACAGCCCGACAAGTCAGCCCATCTTCGATTCACCTAGGTGTCTAGTTTTGAAAAATGTGCAGGTTTGCTAGCTTTCCCCAGGTGCCGGCTGAACTAGAGGCCAAAATCCACAGCTAGGCACTTTGTAAAAAACAGCTCTGTTTTCTTTGTGAAAATGTGATGTGTCCACGTTGTGTTTTGGGGCATTACCTTTCACGGGCGCTAAGCCTACCCACACAATTGAGGTGCTATTTTTATCAGAAGACTTGGGGGAATGCTGGGTGGAAGGAAATTTGAGGCTTCTCTCAGATTCCAGAACTTTCTGTCACCAAAATGAGAGGAAAAAGTGTTTTTTTCGCCATATTTTGAGGTTTGCAAAGGATTGTGGCAACAGAACCTGGTCAGAGCCCCACAAGTCACCCCATCTTCGATTCACCTAGGTGTCTAGTTTTGAAAAATGTACTGGTTTGCTAGGTTCCCCAGGTGCCAGCTGAGCTAGAGTCCATAATCCACAGCTGGGCACTTTGTAAAAAACAGCTGTTTTCTTTGTGAAATTTTGATGTGTCTACGTTGTGTTTTGGGGCATTTCCTTTTGCGGGCGCTGGGCCTACCCACACAAGTGAGGTACCATTTTTATTGGGAGACTTTGGAGAACACGGTGGAAGGAAATTTGTGGCTCCTCTGAGATTCCAGAACTTTCTGTCACCGAAATTAGAGGTAAAAGTGTTGTCTGGCCATATTGTGAGGTTTGCACAGGATTCTGGGTAACAGAACCTGGTCAGAGCCCCACAAGTTACCCCATCTTGGATTCACCTAGGTGTCTTGTTTTAAAAAATTTGCAGGTTTGCTAGGTTTCCCCAGGTGCAAGCTGAGCTATAGGCCAAAATCCACAACTAGGCACTTTGTAAAAAACAGCTCTGTTTTCTTTGTGAAAATGTGATGTGTCGACATTGTGTTTTGGGGCATTTCCTTCCACAGCCGACAGGCCGACCCACACAAGTGAGGTACCAATTTCATCGGGAGACTTGGGGGAACGCTGGGTGGAAGAAAATTTGTGGCTCCTCTTTGATTAAAGAACTTTCTGTCTCCAAAATGAGAGGAAGAAGTATTTTTTGGGCCAAATTTCGAGGTTTGCAAAGGATTCTGGGCAACAGAACCTGGTCAGGGCCCCACAAGTCACCCCATCTTCCATTTACTGAGGTGTCTAGTTTTGAAAAATGTGCAGGTTTGCTAGCTTTCCCCAGGTGCCGGATGAGGTGGAGGCCAAAATCCACAGCTAGGCACTTTGTAAAAAACAGCTCTGTTTTCTTTGTGAAAATGTGCTGCGTCCACGTTGTGTTTTTGGGCATTTCCTTTCGCGGGCGCTAGGCCAACCCACACAATTGAGGTGCTGTTTTTATCGGAAGACTTGGGGGAACGCTGGGTGGAAGGAAATTTGAGGCTCCCCTCAGATTCCAGAACTTTCTGTCACCAAAAGGAGAGGAAAAAGTTTTTTTTCGCCATATTTTGAGGTTTGCAAAGGATTGTGGCAACAGAACCTGGTCAGAGCCCCACAAGTCACCCCATCTTGGATTCACTTAGGTGTCTAGTTTTAAAAAATGTGCAGGTTTGCTAGGTTTCCCCAGGTGCCAGCTGAGCTAGAGGCCAAAATCCACAACTAGGTACTTTGTAAAAAACAGCTCTGTTTTCTTTGTGAAAATGTGATGTGTCCACATTGTGTTTTGGGGCATTGCCTTCCGCAGACGACAGGCCTACCCACACAAGTGAGGTACCAATTTCATCGGGACACTTGGGGGAACGCTGGGTGGAAGAAAATTTGTGGCTCCTCTCTGATTTAAGAACTTTCTGTCTCCAAAATGAGAGGAAAAAGTATTTTTTTGGCCAAATTTTGAGGTTTGCAAAGGATTCTGGGCAACAGAACCTGGTCAGAGCCCCACAAGTCAGCCCATCATCGATTTACCTAGGTGTCTAGCTTTGAAAAATTAGCAGGTTTGCTAGCTTTCCCCAGGTGCCGGCTGAGCTGGAGGCCAAAATCCACAGCTAGGCACTTTGTAAAAAACAGCTCTGTTTTCTTTGTGAAAATGTGATGTGTCCACGTTGTGTTTTGGGGCATTTCCTTTCGCGGGTGCTAAGCCTACCCACAAAATTGAGGTGCTATTTTTATCGGAAGACTTCGGAGAACACTGGGTGGAAGGAAATTTGTGGCTCCTCTCAGATTCCAGAACTTTCTGTCACCAAAATGAGACGAAAAGGTGTTTTTTTTCACCATATTTTGAGGTTTGCAAAGGATTGTGGCAACAGAACCTGGTCAGAGCCCCACAAGTCACTCCATCTTGGATTCACCTAGGTGTCTAGTTTTGAAAAATGTGCAGGTTTGCTAGGTTTCCCCAGGTGCCAGCTGAGCTAGAGGCCAAAATCCACAGCTAGGCACTTTGTAAAAAACAGCTGTTTTCTTTGTGAAAATTTGATGTGTCCACGTTGTGTTTTGGGGCATTTCCTTTTGCGGGCGCTGGACCTACCCACACAAGAGAGGTACCATTTTTATTGGGAGACTTGGGGGAACACTGGGTGGAAGGAAATTTGTGGCTCCTCCCAGATTCCAGAACTTTCTGTCACCGAAATGAGAGGGAAAAGTGTTTTCTGGCCAAATTGTGAGGTTTGCACAGGATTCTGGGTAACAGAACCTGGTCAGAGCCCCACAAGTCACCCCATCTTGGATGCCCCTAGGTGTCTAGTTTTAAAAAATGCACAGGTTTCCTAGGTTCCCCAGGTGCCGACTGAGCTAGAGGGCAAAATCCAGAGCTAGGCACTTTGTGAAAAACAGCTCTGTTTTCTTTGTGAAAATGTGATGTGTCCACGTTGTGTTTTGGGGCATTTTCTTTCGCGGGCGCTAGGCCCACCCACACAATTGAGGTACTATTTTTATCGGGAGACTTGGGGGAACGCTGGGTGGAAGGAAATTTGTGGATCCTCTCAGATTCCAGAACTTTCTGTCACCAAAATGAGAGGAAAAAGTGTTTTCTTGGCCAACTTTTGAGGTTTGCAAACGATTCTGGCAACTGAATCAGGTCAGAGCCCCACAAGTCACCCCATCTTCGATTCACCTAGGTGTCTAGTTTTCAAAAATGTGCAGGTTTTCTAGGTTTGCCCAGGTGCCAGCTGAGCTAGAGGCCAAAATCCACAACTAGGCAATTTGTAAAAAACGTCTCTGTTTTCTTTGTGGAAATGTGATGTGTCCACATTGTGTTTTGGGGCATTTCCTTCCGCAGGCGACAGGCCTACCCACACAAGTGAGGTACCAATTGCATCGGGAGACTTGGGGGAACGTTGGGTGGAAGAAAATGTGTGGCTCCTCTTAGATTCCAGAACTTTCTGTCACCGAGATGAGAGGAAAAAGTGTTTTTTTGGCCACATTTTGAGGTTTGCCTAGGATTCTGGCAACAGAACCTGGTCAGAGCCCCACAAGTCACCCCATCTTGGATTTACCTAGGTGTCTAGTTTTGAAAAATGTGCAGGTTTGCTAGCTTTCCCCAGGTGCCGGCTGAGCAAGAGGCCAAAATCTACAGCGAGGCACTTTGTAAGAAACAGCTCTGTTTTCTTTGTGAAAATGTGATGTGTCCACGTTGTGTTTTGGGGCATTTTCTTTCGCGGGCGCTAGGCCCACCCACACAATTGAGGTACTATTTTTATCGGGAGACTTGGGGGAACGCTGGGTGGAAGGAAATTTGTGGATCCTCTCAGATTCCAGAACTTTCTGTCACCAAAATGAGAGGAAAAAGTGTTTTCTTGGCCAACTTTTGAGGTTTGCAAAATATTCTGGGTAACAGAACCTGGTCAGAGCCCCACAAGTCACCCCTTCTTGGATTCACCTAGGTGTCCCCCCAGGTGACGGCTGAGCTAGAGGCCAAAATCCACAGCTAGGCACTTTGTAAAAAACAGCTCTGTTTTCTTTGTGAAAATTTGATGTGTCCACGTTGTGTTTTGGGGCATTTCCTTTTGAGGGCGCTGGGCCTACCCACACAAGTGAGGTACCATTTTTATTGGGAGACTTGGGGGAACGCTGCGTGGAAGGAAATTTGTGGCTCCTCTGAGATTCCAGAACTTTCTGTCACCGAAATGAGAGCAAAAAGGTTTTTTGGGCCACATTTTGAGGTTTGCAAAGGATTCTGGGTAGCAGAAGCTGGTCAGAACCCCACAAGTCACCCCATCTTGGATTCCTCTAGGTGTCCAGTTTTAACAAATGCGCAGGTTTCCTAGGTTCCCCAGGTGGCGGCTGAGCTAGAGGGCAAAGTCCACAGCTGGGAACTTTGTAAAAAACAGCTCTGTTTTCTTTGTGAAAATGTGATGTGTCCACATTGTGTTTTGGGGCATTTCCTTTTGTGGGAGCTAGGCCTACCCACACAAGTGAGGTACCATTTTTATTGGGAGCCTTGGGGGAACTCTGGGTGGAAGGAAATTTGTGGCTCCTTTTGGATTCCAGAACTTTCTGTGACCAAAATGAGAGGAAAAGGTGTTTTTTTGCCAAATTGTGAGGTTTGCAAAGGATTCTGGGTAACAGAACGTGGCCAGAGCCCCACAATTCACCCCATCTTGGATTCCCCTAGGTGTCTTGTTTTAAACAATGCACAGGTTTGGTAGGTTTCCCTAAGTGTCGGCTGAGCTAGAGGTCAAAATCTACAACTAGGCACTTTGCAAAGAACATGTCAGATATCAATGTAAAAATGTGATGTGTCCATTTTGTTTTTCCTGTCTCGAGCAGTAGGCCTAACCACGCAAGTGAGGTACCATTTTTATCAGGAAACGTGGGGAAACACAGAATAGCAAAACAAGTGTTATTGTCTCTTGTTTTTCTCTAAATTTTTTCCTTCCAAATGTAAGACAGTGTGTAAAAAATACATCTTTTTGAGAAATACCCTGTAATTCACATGGTAGTATGGGCACTCAGGAATTCAGAGATGTGCAAATAACCACTGCTTCTCAACACATTATCTTGTGCTCATTTTGGAAATACAAAGGTTTTCTTGATACCATTTTATCACTTTTTATATTTCAGCAAATTAATTGCTGTATATCCGGTATAGAATGAAAACCCATTGCAAGGTGCAGCTCATTTATGGGCTCTGGGTACCTAAGGTTCTTAATGAACTAACAAGCCCTATATATCCCCGCAACCATAAGAGTCCAGCAGACATACCGGTGTATTGCTGTAAATAATTTGACATCGCAGGAAAATGTTACAGAGTAAAACGTGGAGAAAAATGGCTGTTTTTTTCACCTCAATTTCAATATTCTTTCATTTCAGTTGTTATTTTCTGTAGGAAACACTTGTAGGCTCTACAGGAATGACCCCTTGCTGAATTCAGAATTTTGTCTACTTTTAAGAAATGTTTAGCTGTCTGGGACCCAGCATTGGTTTCTCACCCATTTCTGTCACTAACTCGAAGGAGGCTGAAAGCACAAAAAATAGTGAAAATGGAGTATGTCCAAGTAAAATGTCAAAATTGTGTTGCAAAATGGGGTTTTCTAATTCAACTCTGCCTGTTCCTGAAAGCTGGGAAGATGGTGATTTTACCACCGCAAACCCTTTGTTGATGCCATTTTCAGGGGAAAAAACACAAGCCGTCTTCTGCAGCCCTTTTTCCCCATTTTTAAAAAAAAACAAATTTTCGCTGTATTTTGGCAAATTTTTTGTTCTCCTTCAGGGCAACCCACAAAACCTGGGTACCTCTAGAATCCCAAGGATGTTGGAAAAAAAGGATGCAAATTTGCCATGGGTAGCTTATGTGGGGAAAAAGTTATGAGGGCCTAAGCGCAAACTACCCCAAATAGCCAAAAAAAGGCTTGGCACCTGAGGGGGAAAAGGCCTGGCAGCGAAGGGGTTGTGAGAGTTGTTGTGGAATACGAGCCGGAATAGCTTATGTCATTTCGGTGTCCTAAATTATCACCTGTTGTGGGAATGTCATTTTTCTGCCTACACAACAAAGGGAAGTAGCAGAGATTGGGCCTTTTTTTGCTACTTCAGATGTGAATTTTGACAAGTTGAATAGACTCAAGGCTTACTTTTATTGGATGCTGATCTGTTGATGTTCTCGCTAAGGGCTCATTACCAGACATGCGCGTTGAGGGTGCGTTTGCTAAAGGAAGCTGTCTATGGGTTGCCCTTCAGGGATAATGCAGCTCTTGACTCAACATTGGGCGCAACATGGAAGGCTGCTGCCTCGGCTGGAGCTCAGGCTTTGGACCATGAGTGCTCTATGGTTTTCCTTGGAAAAGTTCTGGATACATTACCACCTGCCAAAGTGGAACATTTCCTGACTTCAATTGTCCTGGATATAATTGGCAATTATCAAAATTACATTGGCTTTTGAATTTGGTTTTATTGGTGCCATTACTGAAGTTTTAAATTGCCCCTTTTTACCCCATGCTCAAATGTCTTTTAACTTGTCATTATTGACATTCATATCTATATGCTTTTATGAATAGATTTTAGTAGCTTGTATTTCATTTTAGGCTTTGATCCACTTAGAACTGGCAAGGGGAGGGTGGTGTATAGCTATTTTAGCCATGTTTTAGACACGTTATTTTAGCAAACTAGGCCTGCCGTTGTGCCCTTTAGCCTAGTTACATTTTATTCAGCATTGCTTTATTTTTCTAGCATTAGCCACATTTGCGGTGTTTTTTTATTGTCTCTATCTGTTTGTTCCTTCGTCTAGGAAAGCACTGCTTTCTTAGCACTGCATTAATTTCACTTTGCGTTTTCTTCAAGGCTGCAGATAGGGTTACCGGCAAAAGTGATACACTGTGTTTCCGACATTTACAGAAACATACATATCCTTACGGGGGGACATTTTCTTAGAACATCAGTTATTTTATTATAAAACACTTCTCTGTCCCATACACGTTAGAGGGAGATTCCAGCCAGATGACCACGACTGCATGCTGATTGCAGAACATCTTTGCTACAGCTGCTTGCTTATACTGCCAAATCCCTGGCCTATATGGGGACGGTGACTTTCTAGACAACAGGCTTCCTTGCTCAGGTATGGGGGATGAGGTCTTCCCAGGAGGGAAACCTGAAGGGTGGATTAAGGCTTATCATGCTGTGCTCTAACATAGCTTAGGTAGGAAACAAATACATTATTCCTAGTGACAGTATGGTGGGACTGTTTTTGTATTTCATTCTCCTTGTCACAATTTTGCTTCTAGAGTGTTTTATCATCCTAGTTATTCCAATGTATGCCATTTTATCTAAGATGCAGTTACTTCATTAAACCTTATTCAACTATACTCTGCTTTTGTTTGTCTTTGCTTGTGCGAGACTAATGTAACTGAGAGAAAGGGATGAGATCTGATCGACCACGGTCCTCCTGAGGAGTCCTCTCTGACATGTGCCCAGTTGCCACAATCATTCCCACTCTCGGGTGGAGATGAAGCACTGCTAGTTGGCTGGAAAACTGGGATTGGCCCGACAGGCGCCACATGGTGTGGGATTGTACTCAGTACCCCACAATTCAGGTAATTCTGCCATCCAAATCCAGTAGTCTCATCAGGATAATGAAAACTTATGTGACAATAGGTTAGATAGGATATTGGTTTAACATGCATGACAAGTAATATTTGGTGCAGTGTACTGGTGTTGAAAATGTTGGGATATCGCATTCTGGGAGTTGTAGTGCTATAGTTTGCCAGTACTTCACATGCCATTTCCAAGGGCTGTGGGGTCAGATGAGTTTAGTGGACATGTGGCGTGCCAGGGAGGGGATATTAGGTGATTAGGAGAGAGTTGTAGTGGGTGGTGTGTAAATTGGAGTGGGTATGGATGGTGAGGGAGCATGCAGAACAAGAAAATTGTATGACATGAATGTTGAAACTACTTACCAAACTTCACTCCCCCAGGTACTCCTGTCAGGCCTTCGGGATGCAGGATGTTCAAGACCTTCTCCTCCCAATATGTGAACTTAGGGGGAGGAGGTGGGGCCCACAGCCAGTCTTCAGTACCGCTAGCTGGTGCCTGGATGCCATGGACCGTATCTTCCCCCTGAGGTCGTTCTACCTCTTCCTGATGTCCTCCCTTGTGCATGAATAACTGGCTACAAAATTTACCTTGTCGATTATCCTTTGCCACAACTCCATTTTCCCGGCAATAGATGTGTGTTGAAACTGTACTGAGAACAGGTATTTGTCTACCCTTACAATTTCATCCACCATGACCCTCAACTCCTCATCAGTGAAACATGGGTGTTTTTGTGGGGACATTGTAGGTGTTGTGAAGACGGTGTGGTTGTGTTCAAAGTAAATGTGTGCAGAGTAAGGTAAATGGTGAGGTGTAGTTGCTGTAATGTGAGTGGATGATGGGTGTTCTGGATTGTGTGTGGCACTAATGTGTGTGTTTTGTATGTTGTGTAGGTGTGTGATGTGTGCATAGTGAAGTGTAAATGGGTGCCTATTCTTGCTATATTAAACTCTGTGGGATATGGGTTGTCTATGGTTGTGTGTGGCATTTTGATTGCAAAGGGTTGTGTTGGGGTATGCTATATAGTGCAGTGAGTAGGTGTGTCGGGTGTGTGGATGTGTATCAGGTGTGGGGTGTTCATACTATCAAATGTGGTGTGGTGTTCTCACTGAAGTGAGTTGAGGCCGCCGCAGTTCACACAACCAATGGTTTTCCGCAATGGAAGAACCGCTGTCATGATTTGTGGATCGTAATCTGATGGGAGGATTTTTATCGGGCTTACGGTGCTGGTGGTGGGACTGCCTTTTTTCCATCCTCCAGTGTCCTGGCAGTTTCAGGAATTTGGCTATTTTTTTGGCGGACTTTACTGTGTGACTCTTTATACGGTGGCTAGATTGCTGCCAACATGGCAGTCTTTTGTCGGCCGCCACCCCGGCAGCCTTGCCAAAAGACCACCAAACTCATATTGAGGCCCTTAGTCCCTAGAGAATGCTTCAGTGCATCTATATCCTTTATACACCTTCAGGTCACAAAGTTGCAGCCATGAAGTGGACCGTTAGAGAGAGCACCACTCCCAGCAGTAGGGCAAAAGCTCCCGCCTGGGGGTACTCTAAACTATTAAACAAAATCCTGTCTTGATCTTTCTTTTGATGAGCCAGCAAACTTAGAGTCAGTACTTTTTAAAAATTCTTTGGGGGGAGGTGCTGCGCTGCTACAGTCCCCCTAATGCTTCCTAGGTCATGGTGGTGGTGCCCCTGCCATCCTGTGTCCACCACAATGTTACAATCATGCGCACATGAAAAAGCACCACAGTACTTAATGGGGCTCTCCAGCCAGGAGCTGTACATTTTATAACAGCAGGTGTCCCGCTGTGCTGGGACCAGCGTGCCCTTCATTGTTATTGTATGGCCACTTTTTGGGGGTTGCCGGGTCCCACCTGGCACCACACAAGCCATTGCTGGCTTTAAACAGCCTAGGGAGCCCACCCCTGGCTCTCTGAGCCGGCTCCCCGGACATGCAGCATTTCCTTTGCTGCCTGCCCTGTGTGAGGCCACAGCTTCTTTCTTCCTGCCTGCTCTTGCCGGCAGGTTGCTCCACTCCGTGGTCGCTTCTCCAAACATAAGCAGGGGGGCAGGCCCACCACTACTTGAGGGGGGCACAACAGTGCTCCCCTTGCCCTTGGGTGATCAGGTGTCAGGAGTGGAGACCCAGCCCCCTTACTGATAAGTACGGCCCAGGGGATGAGGTCCCTAATGTAAAGGTGAGTTTTGGAAGGTGGCCCTATGCACACCACTTTCCGGGAAAATGTTTAAAAAAATGTAATGCACTGATTTCCACGCCCTGACTCACCCCAGCGATAAATTATGAAACAGTGGTGGAACAATGTGCGCTTCACCGGCCTAAAGGTCAAAGGTTGCCAAGCTTTAAAATGCCCTAATTTGGGCCCATTTGACCTATTTGGACATCTTGGGCTCATTTTACTCCTGGTGGTGAGCTCTAGCCACAAGGGGCAGTTGCAGCAGACCTCCTCACCTCCAAAGCGGTGTAATTTCCAGGGAGCTGGTTCTTATGACTCCCTGCTACAACCTTCATCATGTCTTGGTCTCTGGGAGCAAAAGTCCAAGGCTTTTCCCCAGCTGGTCCTCCGAGAGTTCAAGGGGGTGAGCCTCATTGGCCCTTGGGGAGACCCTCTGGTCCTGGGGTCCACTGGGCAGAGTCCTAATGAGGTGTCCATGGCAGCCCCAGGGTCCAGCAGCGAAGCACAGAAAAAAATACCAGGCAAGAGAAAGACTCCCTCTTGTACAAGACTTTTTAAAGGGGAGTGGAAGGTTTCAGTACCCAGACACCCTTGGTCAATCCTAGGATGCTACGTCACTTCTCCACCCCTGTCCTAGTCCTCCTACACAACATGCTGAGACATTTCAAAATGGCATCATCCAGGAGTCACTAGCCACATCTCCTCTCAGGGCCTCAGCTCCGTCCCTCACTGACATCACCGGAAGGTCATTCCTCACTAGATTTTCAAAGAGAAACCCCTTCCTATGTTGGCTCCAGAGGTTTGAGTCCCTCCCTTCTACAGTATGACAGCTGATTGATTGATGCTGATCATTTGGCCTCACCCCTTCCTTGAAGCACTGTTAATTGCTCCCTTTGTGTGGGGATGCCTTTCTTCCTCCAGCTGGAAAGAAATATAATTAACTGGGCACAGATAGGCGACAACAGATCTGGGCACTGATCCTGAGCTGAGTCAGAGAAATATGACAATTATGGTTGACTATAAGTTGTACTGATATCATTGTGGAACTTGCAGAATTGATTCTTCCGTTCAGGTTACGCCCCAATTTGATATGTCACTGGTGTCTTTAGGTCAAAGGGAAGCAAAACTGCACTCTAAGGCAGTTTTCTCCCGTTGTGCATAAGAAAGTGTCACTGTAGACAAAACAGTAAATCACACTGAATTTCCCTATTATTGTACACTGACATTATAAAGCCTACCCCAAGTCAATATCTAATCCTGCAGAGTCCCCAGTGAGCAGGCTACCTGTGCGCAGCTACCTGGCTGATTACAATGGTAATCTCCCACACGCAGCCCACACATTTGTGCACACGCATATGTACACATGTTCTCGTGTAACCAGCCAACTGTCCTTGCTCTGCTGCAGCTGCCTTATCTTAAAAGGAGGACACTGGTGACAAACATGCGCAATCCATTTGCCATGTGATTACTTTTTGTGAGGCACATTTAGTAATACTCACCCACAGTTAAAAGTCCAACACCAGGTTATCCAAAAAACAAAAAACTCTGGGTGTACTGAATGGGAGAAACACAATTGCAACAGTCAGGTTACTACTGTTCAAATTAATGAGATTTAGAATTAAGTATCCTAGTTAGCCTTCCCAATATAGTTTTAGCAACAGTGCCCTGCACTAAATAATTGTGGTCTAAATGTGCTGGTCTGCTATCTGGCTAGTTTAAGAGCTGTCCTAAAAGGGACGACCCACACGTCTACTGACACTGCTATTCATGCTGGTTGACCTTCAGAGGTTTCTGGTCCTCAGGAGCCTACAGACAGTCCCTGACCTTTCCTGAAGTTCCTCTGCTGGTTTGCTCACTGCAAATGTGTTCTGATAGCCACAAGGATAGGGTGCTATACATTTGGAGCTAGGTGATCGCTTTGGATTTTTTACTTTGGTCTCCATTTCAAGTCTTACTCTTTTCCCTCTAGTCTTCTCCTGTAAATAGGGCCCAGATCACTGGCTGACTCTAGGTCTTTTGGAGTTTTTGTATTGTTAGACTTGTAATTTTAACTAAATGATGCAATTTTGCTTCCTAACGGCCTTTGGAAGCTATGTTCTTTGCACAATGTGGGTAGTGGCTTAATAAAATATATTATTAAAAAATATGGCTGAATTGGGGTAAGTGGATTAAGTAACTTATTAAGGTATCTATCTAGTAGGTCTGGTGGCAATTTTAGATTTCTCAGGGCCTGAAGGAGCGATTTGGCAATCCCATTAACAAGCAGATGTTAAAATATTACTGGTTGACTAGAGCAAAAGGTAGAAGGAGGAGGGAGACTGTGATCAATGAAACTTAATTTAATCGATTAAGGGTAGGCTACACATTTCCAAGTTCTGTACAGTACCGAATGAGTTTTGATTAATGATTACTGGCATATTATGTTATCAAAACATTGATGCAGTATTTTGATTAATCCATGGTCAAAGATACAATTTTAGTATAGAAAATATATTTTTATTCTGAAGTGTGTCTCACAAAGTGACACCAATTATTCTACCTTAGTCACATTTTTGTATATTTTGTATTCCTTTGTGTTATGCCAGTGGAAATTTGAACTCCAGACTGAGGGAGGAGGCACAAGGACAGTATAAGTTGCTAGGTTTCCTTGTTTCCTACTGTCTGACAGTGACCTGAGTCTTGTTCTTTGAATATTTTATACATGTCCTCCTTCTTTATCCCTCCATCTCTTACCTCCTGCTTTGGCACCTATCCTTTAGGGGATCCTATGGGTTATCTAATTTCTTGTCTTTTTTATCCTAGTCCCTTGCATGTAACTTCATCTTGATTACTGTCTCACCTGTTCTTATTTTCTGTTCTAACATTATTCCCTTTTTTACATAATAGCAATACTTATTGGCTCAGTGGACACAGAAATCAACAGCAAGTCATGTTCAATGTAGGGGTGAGATAGAAGTAGGGTGCTGGATGTCCCTTGGGCAGTGGTGTAGTAGCAGGACCAGAAGCCTACATGACTTTGGTCCATGTAATCTGTGTTGAACAATGCACAGCCTGCATTTCATTCACAGGAAGATACTAGTGCCATCAAAAGTTTGCAAGGACCAGAAAAGGGTTGTGACCAGAACAGGTGAAACTCTGAGAAGGCACAGCTGTAGCATCGGTCACTTCTGTTACAGAAAGAGAGGAGATTGAGGCACCCAAAGCATACCAGATTTTGGAGCCTGGCTCACTTCCATAGCTGCAGGAAAACCAACCTGGGAATAAGTCTGCCAGACACAAAGTTAACAGCCATACACTTGTTGGACTTCGTAAAGAAGCCCAGGAGCAGGTCAGCAAGGGAGTGGTTGGAAGCCATTATCTTGGCTAGAAAGATGGACCACTCCGTAGTGAGCCCACAAATCATGAGCGAGGAGCTAGCAAACGGCTACTGCTTTGCCTAGTCCACAAGAAATTCTTTATGTCACTGGCCCATGAGCTGTCCTTAGCAGCGCTCTTGGGCATAAAAAACCAGGATAGGTTAGTGTGAGAAATTGGGTTATTGGTTCACTTGGGTGTGAGCACTAGTTAAGCAACAGCCATAATTCCTAGACAAAAGTCACTACTTAACTCTGGGTAGCTTGGCACAGGAACAGTCAGGTTTTACAATGTGTAAAGTAGTTACGCACCCCATAAACAGTAATAAAGTGAAAACACAACATAAAAAATCCCAAACCTATTCATAGAAATAGTGTAAAATTTAGTAAATTATTTGACACCAAACGACAAAAATCCAATCATTAGAACCGGAGTTATGAATATCTAAAGTTTAAGGTTCGACATAGCACCTAAAAGATAAAAGCGCCAAAAGCAGACATGTGGTCACCTTTAGCAATACAAGCAACGGTCCAGGATTGGATGGAGACCTCTTGGGGGTTCAGGACTCACTCAGGCTGGGTCAAGTTGTGGGCTCAAGATGGTTGGAACCTGTTCTGTCCCTTTGTCTCTGAACAGGCCAGCAAACTATCCCTTGGAGTCACTTCTAGTAGTCCTGGGTGCAGGTGTAGAAGCAGGGCTCAACAGTAGGGCTGGCCTCTAATGGTTCAAGGCAGGCTCCAGGCAGCAAGGCAGTCCTTCCAGGTACAGCAGCAGTCTGGCAGAGTGCACAGCAGGTCACAGCAGCAGACAGACCTCAGAGTCCTTCCACAGGCCCAGTAGTGAAATAAAGGGTGGGTCTAAAAGTCCTATTTTTAAATGCTGGTGCCCTGCTCCTACAAGATGGAAGACCTTTCTGGAAAGGTTCTTTGAAGTTCTTGGAATTTCCTAACTCCCCTGTCCTGGCTCCAAGCTGGCTGCAGACAATACAGGGTTGTTTGGCCTATTGTGAGGAGACAGGGCTATTGAGGTGTAAGTGGGGCTGGGCTCAGCTATGCTCCCTCCACCCTATCAAGCCAGTTAATGGACCATTGAGGCACATGTAATCCTACTATCATGCGACTGTCTGAAAGGAATTAATAAAATCTCAGTGTCAGCTACACCCTGTCATGTGACCCAAGACAGACTGCAGGCACAAAGGGCTAAGGGCAGGAAAACACCAACTTTCTAAATGTTCCATTTTTAAATTTGTAATGATAAATACAACTTTTTACCATTAAGGAGGGTTTATCATTCAATTCCATAGGTATGAAACATGATAGATCTTCCTCCTTCCAATTAGGAATTACAATTTATTAAATGTAATAAGGAAACACAATGTTATCCAATAGGAGAGGTAGGCCTCACCGTAGTGAAAATTGAATGTAGGTGTTTTGACTATCTGGACATGTAACATTTAAAGTACATGTAGTACCTTTCAATTACACAGCACCCTGCCCTATAGGCTACCAAGGACCTACATTAGGGTTGACATATGTAATAAAAGGGGGGTTTAAGGCTTGGCAAGCGTGTTTAGTTTCCAAGTCGACATGGCACTGTGACACTGAAGTCAGGCTGAGATAGCAGGCCTCGGACAAGATTTAGAGTGCTACTTAGGTAGGAGGAACAATAAGTGCTAGATGCCCACTGGTAGCATTTAATTTACAGGCCCTGGGTATATGGCATAACACTCTGCAAGGGACTTACAAGTACACTAGATATGTCAATTGTGTATAAACCAATTTGACCATATTTTAGGGAGAAAGCACAAGCACTTCTGCCCATGACAACTGCACGCTGTCAGCTCCATTTCCCCTGTGCTCACCTGAGTGGAGGCGTGTCCTCCTTTATGATTTCTCTGAGTGCTCAGCATCCTCACACAGTGGATTTTCTCTCCGTCAAAGTCGTCGGGTTCCTCTCTTCTGTGCTGCCTTCCGCTGACATAAAATCCTGAAAAAAGACAAGCCAAAGACATTATTCACACAGCAACCTTACAGAGTGGTAGAATTTACAGTTTATGGTAAAATACGAAGGACTACTTATCTGAAGGAATCCTGCCATGAAAGACTGCTGAAGTCAACCATTATTTTTCTGTTGTTATTTCTCCATAAGGAAAGAAAAGACATTTATAATTTTTTCCTTCAGCAGCGTTTGCTACATATTTATCAAGGATTCTCAATAAGGTTGCTATTTATATTTGCTTAGACAAATACAATTTAATGCACTGTGGCTGTTTAGTTAGACTAATGACATACTGTGTTTATGATTTCAGGAGATGGAAGACTATTACGTCTAAGAATCATTATTTGAACCCTGACCCATATTAAGGGATATATGTTTGATTGACTATATGTGTAAAGTAAATATACTAGATTAGATGCTAAGGTGAAATGTTATGTGCTTACCAACACCTGAGATAGTACCTGTGGAATTAATCATCTTAACCTTGTTTTTAGAAGTCTTGCATAGCCATTTCAGTCTACAGGAACCAGCACCTAAAAGAAAGGGAGAAGGGAAATTAGGTAAATCAAGCATGAAATACTTAAGATTGTGAAGAAGTTACACTATGTATTCCTGGTACTAAAGGTTGTTATTATGGTTCAGAGAAATGAAAAGACACCTGACCCTGCATGGTGGAAGCCTGGTCCTGGTCAAGGGTCATCCCTTCATCCCGGTGGGTCAGGCATGACTTATTTTGGAGTGTGTTTGATCCATAGGGAAGTTGGAACCCATGTCGTGCCCATTTTACTCCTGCGGAAAGGTACAAACCTGACTGTAGGATGAGCCCACATAATAATTTGCTTGAGTGAAATTAAGAAATGAGAGGTTACGCTGGCTGATTTAGCCAATATGATTAGTAATTTGCAAAAGAGACTCAGATACTAACACAAAGAGTAAATGCCTTACAAGGCAGAGACACTGCAACACCCCCTGTTTCAGGGTTGGACCACACCACCTGCTATTCCTTTAGCTCCTCCTGAGCGTTTATTTGCAAACCGGCTTGCTTCCATAATGATCAATCTAAAGTGTCCTATATTCTCTCCTACTTGGGGGGTACAGCTGCTTTGTGGTCAAACCTCATTGTAGAAAGAGATGACCCCTTATTATACAATTATCCTGCATTTAAGACTGAATGGAAAAAAAGTGTTTGACCACCACACATTTGTCCAATCAGTAGATACAAAGTTATTGAACTAAAGAAAAGGTAGTAAAGATCTGTTAAATTATATTACTACGATTAACTGCTTAGTTTCAGAATCAGGGTGGCCGGAGAGTAAAAGAAGTTCGTTGTTTTATACAGGATTGCGTAATGAGTTGAAGACTTATTGGCTCAATGGTTGACCCGCCAGATAACTGTAGTGAACTCATAGACTTGGTTGTGAAACTTGATCATCGTTTGGTTGAGTGTAGGCGAGACAAAGGTTAAATTGACACTAAAGTAGTGGTATACACAGAAAAAAGTCCAAACCAAGACAAAACTGATGAACCAGAACCCATGCAGATAGGCAATCTAAGGGGAACTTTAAGTGATGAGGAAAGGCAAAGATGAAGGTCATTAAAAATGTGTCTATATTGTGGTGATAAGGGCCATTTTTTGGGTGACTGTTCAAAGAAACCAAAAAGGAAAAGTGAGACAGGAAAGTAGAACACCCAAAATTAGATGAGGCAAGTGTAAAGGGTGTACAGAATAGTTTAGCCTCTAAACCCTTAGCACAAACATCCTGTATGCAGCACTACCGTCACTTCTATGTTACAGCTCAATTGCCTTGGGATGGGGTTTTAATTGCCTTTCACTTGTTAGGGGATTCAGGAGCTACAGGTAATTTTATGGATCACACTCTTGCTTCATTATATGATATTCCTTGTGAACAGAAAGAGCAAGCTGATGAAGTGAAAACCATTGATGGTAGTGCCCTTAAATCAGGTCCTATAACATATACTACTAGTACTTTGGGGCTTAGCATTCAGGGGACACATTCATAGAAGATAAAATTTGATCTTATACAAGCTCCACAATTTCAAGCTATTCTAGATCTACCATGGTTGAAGACCCCTAATCCTGCCATAGATTGGAAAAAGCATGAAGTTACTGTTCATTCCTCCTATTCCAGAGAACATTGTTTTCAAGGATCCTCTCAGTTAGATTCAGCCAAAACTGTAGCATTGTCCATTAATGTACAGAATCCTCAGATTCCTTTCTGCTACCAAGATCTAGCCGATATTTTTGACAGACAAAAAGCCACTGCTCTCCCTCCACATCATCCACATGACTGCCAGATTGATCTGATTCCTGTGGCTCGCATACCATGCAGTAGAATATACGTACTCACTGAAAAAGAAAACATCCATTTGAGGGAATATCTAGATGAGATGATGAGATGTCAAAGATAGACTTTATCAGGCTGCCTCATTCCCCAGCGTCTTCCTCTTTAATTTTTGTACCAATGAAGGGGGGCATGCTGCGCGCCTGCATTGACCACCAAGTGCTTAAGAAGGTCACTGTAAAGAACCTCTATCCTCTGCCTCTCATTTCCAGTCTCATAGGCCAAGTTAAAGTTGCTTGGGTGCTCACCAAATTAGATCTGAGAGGGGCTTGTCATTAGGAAAGGATGAGAGAAGGAGATGAGTGGAAAACGGCATTCCGTACTAAGTTCTGATTGTATGAATATCTTGTGATGCCATTTGGGTTAACGCCCCTGCTGCCTTTCAGTTATTTTTATAAATGAAGTATTGAGAGACTTTTTGGATTTGTGTATAATTGCCTATTTGGATGATATCCTGATCTATTCCTCATCCATAACTGAACATGAGAAGCATGTCAGAGCAGTGTTGCAACAACTACAATATAATAGACTATTCGTCAAATTGGAGAAATGTGAATTTCGTACTTCTGAGTTCACCTCTTTACAAGAGGTTAGCACGAACCCACAGAAAATTAATGCTATTGTGCACTGGAAATCTCCTAAAACTGTAAAAGAAGTACAATGCTTTCTTGGATTCGCCAATTTTTACAGGCAATTCATAAATCATTTTTCCACCTTAGTATCACCCATAACTTAATTGATAAAAAATGGGGTAGTATTTCATTGGACCGATGCAGCAGAGCAGGCTTGCCAGCATTTAAAGGAAACGTTCATGAAGGCTCCCATCCTACAACATTCTGAAACTACACAGCCATTCATTGTGAAGGCTAATGCTTTTCAGGTGGCAGTTGGGGAGGTCTTATCCCAGAGAAACAAGGTGACGAGAGCGCTTCATCCTATAGCTATTTACTCTCACAAACTCAGTCCAGCTGAACTAAATTATTCAATTGGTGATAAAGAACTTCTGGCTATAAAGAAGATTTTGAGGAGTGGCTTCATTATTTGATGGGCACTTTGTACACTATCACTGTAATTACTGATCATAGACATCTCATATACCTTAAATCAGCTAAAACCTTATCTATGACAATTTTTCACTGCCTATGATTTTGTTTTTCAATTCCAAGCAGCCTGATAGCATGGGAAAGCAGATGCTTCGTCATGCTTGAATCATGAAATAGAAGACCAGAAATCTGACAGCCCTGCAATCATACCCTCTGACTGTATTTTAGGGGCTGTGCTATCAGAGAAATCTTTTCTGGCAGATATAGCTGCTGCACAGTAGATTAAAGAAGCTCAAGAGATCCTACAAAGTCAAGAGCACAAGCTCATAAATAACATGCATCACATACAGAATAGATTATTGGTTCCCAGTTCAGCTTTACAGCAACAGGCATTGCACTGGTCTAATAATCATATTCTGGCAGTACACCCAGGAGAAAAGAAGACACTAAAGTTGGTTGGATGTCATTTTTGGTGGCCCACATTGGTGACAGACACAAAACAGTTTGTACAGAGGTGTGCTATTTGTGCTACGAATAAAAGTCCACATAAGGCACCTGCTGAGTTATTACATCCATTACCCGCTCCTCCATACCCTTTGCACACAATCGCCCTAGATTTTATAATGGAATTACCCAAAACAGATGACATATACTACAGTAATGGTTGCTGTGGACATGTTCTCTAAAATGGTTCATGCTACATCATTGTTAGGCTTAATTACATCTAAAACACTTGCAGACATCTTTTTACACTCAATTGTACATTTACATGGTTTACCTTCCATCATTTTGCTTGATCGGGACTCTCAATTTGTTTCTAAATTCTAGAGGGCTTTGTGTAAAGTATTGCGGATATATATAATTTTTCAACTGGTTATCACCCACAGTCAGATGGTCAAATGGAATGGGTAAATCAATATCTGGGATCAATTTCTCTGGGCTGCGGAGTCTGCCTATAATAATGCATAACACAGCTCTACCAAAGTAACTCCATTTCAATATAACTATGGTCTACACCCTTGTTTTCTATTATCGCCTTCCACATCTAGTACTGATGTTCCTGCTGTTCAGGAATATATGGATCAAAAACGAAATATACAATGAACGGCACATGATAATTGGGATCAAACATATCAACAGAATGAGAATGAACACCGGATAGTAAGTCCTGAATATCAGGTGGGAGATCAAGTATGGTTCTACACAAGACATCTTAAGTTGAAAGGACCAAGACAATTTCAACCACGATATACAGGCCCTTATCTGATTCTCAAAAGAATGAATGATGTTGCCATGAAAATGGAATTACCTCCACTGTCACGAGTGCACCCCGTGTTTCATGTGTCTTTGTTAAAACTTGTTGCTCCTGGAACTTCGTCCCTAAAACACTCCAGTGGTGATGGTAGATGACGAACCTGAATTTGAAGTGGAGGCGATTCTGGATTCCAAGCGAGTGCAGCATAGCTTATATTACTTGATTCGTTGGAAGGGATAAGGACCTGAGGATCGCACTTAGGAGTTTGCGCAACATATAGAAGCCCCTCGTCTTTTCGGCCTTGTTCATTGACGGTACCCTGATAGACCCAAATCTGTGGGAGGCGCCTTTGGGGGTGTACTGTCAGGTGCTGCATGCATAACGCAGTGGGCCCTTTAAGGTAGAGCATGTAGCCTTTAGGGCTATGTGCTGCACTATGATGACTGCTCATCATCAGCTCCATTTTCCCCGTACTCACCTGCGTGTAGGTGTGTCCTCCTTTCTTGTTTCTCAGAGCTCTCGGCATCCTCACACAGTGGATTTTCTCTCTCTCAAAGTTGTTGAGTTCCTCTCTTCTGTGCCACTTTCCACTGACATAAAACTCTGAAAAAGACAAGTCAAAGACATTATTCACATGGCAACCTTACAGAGTGCTAACATTTACAGTTTATGCTAAAATACGAAGGACTACTTATCTGAAGGAATCCTGTTGTGAAAGACTGGTGAAGTCAACCATTATTTTTCTGTTGTTATTTCTGCCTAAAGAAAGAAAACACATTTATTATTATTTTCTTCAGCAGTGTTTGCTATATATTTATCAAGGACTCTCAATACGGTTGCAATTTGTATTTGCTTGGGCATATTTAATGCGCTGTGACTACGAATAATGACTACTGTGTTCATGCTTTCAGGAGATGAAAAATTATTATGCCTAACAATCATTATTTGAACCCTGACCCATAATAAAGGATATATGTTTGATTAACTAGGTGTGTAAAGCATGTATACTTGAGTAGATGCTAGCGTGAAATGTTATATGTTACCAAAACCTGAGATAGTATCTGTGGAATAATAATTTTCACCTTGCTTTTAGAAGTCTTTCATAGACAATTCAGTCTACAGGAACCAACGCCTAAAAGAAAGGGAGAAGGGACATTAGGTACTTACAATTGGGAAGAATTTAAACTGAGTATTCTTGTTACTGAAGGTTGTACTTATGTTTACAGAGAACTGAAAAGACACCTGCCATTGCATGGTTGAAGCCTGGTCCTGGTCAAGGTTCGTCCCTTCATCCCGGTGGGTTTGGCGTGACTTATTTTGGAATCCAGTTTGATCCATAGGAAAGTTGGGAACCACGTGGTGTCCATTTTACTCCTGTGGAAAGGTACAAGCCTGACACAAGTGACACATTTTCTCTCCTCTTATGTTAGAGGGCTGTGCATTCCAATCAAAGGTTTGGTGGAAATATTTAATAAAACCCTAAAGAGCATGACAGGAACTCTGCCAGAGAACCTCAGGAGGGAGTGGGATATTCTCCTGCCATGCACTCCTCTGTTGTCTATTTTGGGCATTAGGTGGGTAATAAGAATATCTGCCCCCTGGAGGCTAAGATCCAGTCTGTGTTAGAGTGTGAGGTTCCAGCTACCCAATATAAAGTGAGAGCCTTTTTAGGACTCACAGTATATCAAAAGAACTTGAGGTTTGATTTAGAATTTGGCATTGGGTTCTCCATCACAAACTGACAGATATCCTGTCAGATGTATTACATGTGCCACACAATATAATGCACTTGTAAGGCAGACAGGATGTTTGCCACATTTGTGGCATAGTAACTCCTCTGCCAAACTCAAAATCAAGCACATAGTGGCCAGCTGAGATACCAGGGTAATAATTTTGACAGCCCTGCCACCCAAGAAATAGACTAAGACAGTGATTTGTACTGTGGGGTGTTAAAACACCTTCAAGAACAAGAGAAAACAAAATGTAATGGACCTGCGTTTACACTATGATCAGTCCTTCATTGTACAGACTAATACGTCTGTTAAAGGAGTTGGGGCCACACTGGCTCAACTTGATGACAAGGGTAAAGAGCATCCAGTGGCTTTTATTACTTGCATTCTGCTTCATAGGGAACAGTGCGAGGCAGCCACTGAAATGGAATGCTTTGCAATACAGTGTGCCCTGAAGAGGTTCCACACACATTATTTCGGAACTGTCTGTGGTCCTGAGAGGTTGAAAGCCACTCAAGTGGTTGATGGCAATGAAAGATTAGATTCCCGAATTGCTGAGGTGACATATCTTATTAGAATTCCTGTGAAATACAAAGGCAGAATAAATAATGGGAAAGTAGATGGACTTTTCCTCAATTTTTGTTGATATAACAACCAGACTTATTCAACAGTTTATCAGTTAACCAAACAAGAAATGTCAGAAAAGACCACAAAAACTGAAAACGTGGAGTAGGTGGAGGATGAGACAATGTGAAATATAAACACACATATAAGGGGCAATTGTTTTGAGAACTAGTTTGTTTAGTTGTGTTGCACTAGCCAAATTAGGACCTTCACTAATAGTAGAATGTCTGGGCCAGTAGAGAAGAGATAGCATAAAGATATAAAGATCTACCATGTACAGAAGCAAACTGTCTGGCAACAGCAGTTGTTCTGCTTCAAAATTTACTCTGCCTAATTATCCCTTCACCTTTGTTGTTTTTAAACTTTTTGGATCCCTTTAGTTTCCCTCACCATATTGTTCCTGTGGCTTGTTGGTATACTATGATTGTTAGTTTTGTCTGCCTACTTCCAAGCTTCCTTCCTTGATAGCCTCCTGGTTATGTGAACTACAGTTATGACTAAAGGTATGGGTATCTGGGAGGGGCATCTATCTCATGCATGGAGAACAGACGTGCACCCCTGCCCTGAGTGCCTGACTGCATGCAAAACAGGCATACTGCCTTTTTGTTTGGCCCTAGCACTGTACTAATCTACTGATTGGCCTACCTCTAGTAATCTGAAATACAGAACCTGTTCATCTACCTGGAGAGGCACACAGGCATTCCCTTCATAGTGAGTATAAGAGTACTGGCCTAATCATTAATATGACCAGACCTTTTACTCTGTGCCATGGACAGTATGGTCTACTGATATCTCTTGTGTAAAGTGCTGCTGTTAAGTGAACCCCAAATCCTCGGGCTAACATTGCATGTGCATTGTGAGTGTCATTGTGTAGGGAGTGTGTAATCATGTATAAGTGTAGGATTCAGTTGTGATAAGAGTCTGAGTAGTAAGGATCTAGAGGATCTATTTTAAATGCCTCTGGTTTAACACTAAAATTAAGGAGAATGAAGAAAGCACTCCGATTAGGAATTTAGTGAGGACTTTCTTGAAAGGGTTGCAGATTAGTTCTTCCTGAGCACTGCCATTTTGTAGAAGGTAGGGTGAAAAGTGGGTCTGCAGTTTCTATTGTTCATGATACAGAACATTTTAGGCGGGGCCTGTCCTTTTGTCTGTGCCTACATACTGCTTCAGGAAGACTTATTGCAGGCAGCCAGGCACAGAAGTCTCATACTTAATTGTGCCCTTGCTTTGGATGCTTCTGCTAGGCGAATGCACCATTGGTACCAGCAAGCCATTACCTTGCCCAATGACTGTGTCCAAGCAGCAGCAAGAAAATGTCACTTTGCATGCTCTGAACCCTTAGACAATGGATCCTCATCCCCAGTCCTGAAAAAGTGCACAAAATTCAGATCCAAACCACTCTACTTTGTTCTCGTTATAATTTATTCATGACGAAGGAACGGGGTGCTTCACAAAGTACTTAAAGGACTGCTGTATCACCAAGACTGGTGTCTGCATCACAGCCAGTCTCCCAGATGTGAGAGGACATCACCTGAAGTCTGCACTTTTTGCTGCAGGATTTGAGGGTCTCTCTAGAGCCTAGACACATGTCTGTCCACTGAGCAAAGAAAAGAGTGTGCAAGGCCTTGCAGGAGAAGAGACTGTCCAGCCAAGCATGTTTCCAGCATGGGAAATAGCTAAAGTGTGTGACAAACATCCAGAGACCAAAGCCAGTAGTGCCTCGTGAGTAGAAGGGGTCCCCAGTCTCTCTAAATAGTTCTGGTCGAGAGCTGCATCATGCCTGCTGCATGGTGTGATTCGCTAGCACGCCATCGTTGCTGAGATGAATGCACTGATGAACCCAGAATTCACAACAGAATAGTTCTGGTCGAGAGCTGCATCATGCCTGCTGCATGGTGTGATTCGCTAGCACGCCATCGTTGCTGAGATGAATGCACTGATGAACCCAGAATTCACAACAAAAGTAGTGATCCACAAGGTTGGGATGAGCCCAAAGGCTGCACCATTCATACCCAGTGTGGGATCACCAAATAGGCAAAGTAGGCACCGGCCTATGAGCCACATTCCTTTTAGGGCCCCCACGACACCAGATCAAAAATATATTGATTTGATCCTAAAATAAATTTACAATCAAGTTTCCTTAAATTGTTGCCAAAAGATAGAAAAAAAGAATCAACTCAAAGAACTTTCTTTGAAAACTCTATACAGAAAATACTGTATTAATGTAATGTACCCATTAACCACTTAAAATACATAAACCATAGACATCAGATTCACATAACAGTTTGTCTCTTGAATGCTTAACTTCTGTCAGCTGTCAGTTTGTAAAACAATTCAGTGCAAACTATGTATGTGTAATGTTTAGTTTTGTGTAAACAAATTGGTTTATTAAAATTGTTGGTTGGTAAAATTAAAAATGCATTAGGAGATAATTTGCAGGGGGATCCAAAATTTCAACTTCCTAGGGGTCTTCACAGGGTTAATCTAGCACTGGTTATACCAGCGCCCTGTCCTTACCCCGGCTAGTGGTTGCAACTGCCCCAGGCAAGGGCTATGAGTTTCTTTTTGAGCATCCTTTTCAATTTCTGTATTTTTTTATCCTTTTGTATGCATGGATGTATTAGAGCTTTTGGTGCACCCAGTGTAGGTGTTAGAAATCCTGTCTGTTTTGACGGCTCTTAAGTGGCAGTGCTTTCATCAAAATATTAAAATCAATCACCATGAGCAGAGGGGCAGCATTGCTTGTATTAGAGTAGCTGATTTGCATATGAAGAGGTTGAAGTTGTTCTTCATGTGTGATTTACACAGTAAGAAGTGTTTCGATGTCTTTCCCATTGTTTTTAGGGTCGAACCTGCGAGTGCATGAGCTAGCGCATGCAAGACACTGTTGTGTTCAGTAAAGGGCTCGGAGCCCGCCTGTCACTCACCATTTGTTGGTTCGCGTGCCACTTTTCTTTACAGACACATAATTGGTCAAGGCACGTCTGGCATCATTTCTGGTCCTCTGTGTTGAGCAGGGATCAGGCAATGATGAATTAATTTTAATTAGTGCCTATCCGGTGCTCCCGACCTGATCGAGGTACTATTTGTTGTTCTTAACTTCCAGTGCCCTGCCAACAGTAGGCTTGTGACTGGCAAAAACGTGCCCAGCAGGACAAACAAAATCAAATTTTTATTTTTTGAAGCTTTCTTTTATTCGTCAAGTCGTGTTTTCTCATATTCCACTCATGTTTTCTTTTATGTTTGCTTGTTTTCAATTGTTTCCTCTAGTGTACGCCAGTAAGACCATTATCTGCCTTCATGATATCAGAATATACAAGTTTAATGGTGTTTTGAGCATTGAAGTATCTGTTTCTGCTCAGAAGATTTTTTGCTTTAGAAGGTATTACTCTGACCTGCCAACACACGAGTTCTTTGAAAAAAGAGGTACAATGGCCATTCTCCCGTCTCTGCATAATTTGTTGCCAGTTTAAAGAATTACAACACCACAGTGTAGTCAGCCAGTGATTGGATTGCTAACCTCATGTGTCATGGGAATTTAACTTCTGCCGTCTTAACATACTATCATACCCGTAAAATGTCGAGCATGAAGAAAATCACCTCATTTGCGCTCTGCGATTAGGTATTTTAGGGTCGAGAGCGTGCAAGTGCCCTGGACCATGTTGTAATCTCTCTGTGAGCTTCTAACCATGCCCGTCACTTTCATTAGTTCATGGGCTTGCCTTTTAAAAATCGATTGGTTCCATTTGTGAAAGGCATGCATACGTCATGACTTTTCCGGTGTTTAGCCGTCTTCGAGCGCACTGCTAAACTACTGAAAACATACAAGGCTCCATGTTTTCAGCTAGTTTCTGGACTACTTTATCTTTTCATTTCCTGCGCAGCGCAATTTCACTGGGCAGAAGTCGGGCGCTTTGCATGACATCGACACTATTACATGGATAATTGCATTTTTGCTGGCAACATGGATAACTGCACTTTTGCTGCTACGTTTCACTGCAAGCAAACTTCTGTTTCCTTTTCTCTGTCTCCTTCACGCTCATGGAGACCATCAGCTTGCACATGTAAAACTATTTTACTTTTTGTTATTAGTTTCTGTGGCAAGAAAAGTCCTGTTAGGAGTGTACAACGTTAATAGCTCTACCGCAAGCAAACGTGAGACCCGTTGCATTGCAAATGCTTGTTTTTCATTGTACTGCTCACATCTCTTTTGGTTTGTTGCTACAGCTGTGAAGGGTGGAGAGTGAATGTGGCTAAAACCCGGAGATGCAGAGTTTTGCATCAGCTAGGTATCCTGAATTCAGGGCAAATAACTTAGGCCCTCATTTCAACATTGGCGGTATTGACTGCCTACCGCCACGGTGACGGGCACCAACATACCGCCGCTGTGGCTACCACCCATCTACCGGTATCATGACCATGATGGTGTTCCATCAGAAATCTGGCGGAACACCGCCGACGGTCATGGCGGTGGACGGCAGTAAGGCGGCGCTGCTGTCAGCAGCACCGCCACACCAGCAAAACATCGCCGACCATATCATAAGCAATAAACTGCTACTGAATTGGTGGCGGGTTAAACCTTACAAATGCACCTGTCTTGGACTATCATAAATATTAAAACTCTGTGAACTATATTGTCGCCCAGTATCTATGGCTATACCTGTGCACAAATCACGGCACCTGCCACCACAGGGGCAATCCTGAAAGGATTACATGCAAAAAGATATGGATAGTGCACCACTGCGCAAAGTCAATAAAGTCCATGCAAATATAAGGTATGATGTGTTTGATATCATATTTATTTCTCTCTATATAAAAAAATTATTATTATTATTTTTTCTTTTCAATAAATATATTGTTAAAAATTACAGAATGATGTCGATATTATAAAAATCTTTAGAACTATGTAGATTATATCCTTTTTTTAAAAACTGGTGTTTATATTTTGTTGTTTTGTATTTTGTCTTTTGTAAATATTAGTAATATGTGTCATGTGATATATTAATATATATGTCTTCATCAACTATATGTGTGAATAACATTCCTGGTAGCATGTGTCCCTTGTCTCTTATGATTATGAGTTCTTTATGACCATAAGTATGTGTATTAGAGGTGATTTTTTGTACGGGGCAGACCCCTATCAGTTCCCTGGCACTGATAGTGCCTAATGCCATGGTTTTCGTGGCAGTAAATTTGGCATGAAAACCATGGCAGTAGGCCGGGTCATAATCTCAAGGGTGGGATTGTGGCGGCCGCCGGGCTGGAGACCGAAGTCTCCAGCCAAGCTGACATTAGCACCCTGGCAGTCGGTGTGTTAAAGTGGCAGATTTGGATGGCAGTAACCGCCATGGTCAAAATCCCATTTTTTTTACCGCCGGCCTGTTAGTGGTATTACCGCCACTTTAACACCGACCGCCAAGGTTGTAATGAGGGCCTTAATCTCCCCAGTGCATAAAGATTAACGTATTGGTAATTATCTAATGCGCCCCCAATCTGCGCTCTATAAAATGGGCTAAAAAAGGCATTTTTTGAGTGATAATAGCTCTAACTCAAGAAAACTCATTGCATTGCAAATGCTTTTTATTCGTTTGAGGTTCCCCTGTTCAAAGGGCGAAAATTGAATTAGCGTAGCTTCGCACCACCCAGTTTAACTTACTTGACGATTTACACCCAACAGTAAGAAGGATACGTGGGGCAGAGCCTTGCTTTAGCTTCCTTTACAAAAAGTGTCACAACCCCATATTGGTCTATCAAGAGTGCAACTTGGACACTTGTGGTTGTGACATTTGGGTGGTCATTCTGACCCTGGCGGTCTTTGACCGCCAGGGCGGAGGACCGCGGGAGCACCGCCGACAGGCCGGCGGTGCTCCAATGGGGATTCCGACCGCGGCGGTAAAGCCGCGGTCGGACCGGCACCACTGGCGGGGTCCCGCCAGTGTACCGCCGCCCCATTGAATCCTCCGCGGCGGCGCAGCTTGCTGCACCGCCGCGGGGATTCCGACCCCCCCTACCGCCATCCAGATCCCGGCGGTCGGACCGCCGGGATCCGGATGGCGGTAGGGGGGGTCGCGGGGCCCCTGGGGGCCCCTGCAGTGCCCATGCCACTGGCATGGGCATTGCAGGGGCCCCCGTAAGAGGGCCCCTACATGTATTTCACTGTCTGCTGCGCAGACAGTGAAATACGCGACGGGTGCAACTGCACCCGTCGCACAGCTTCCACTCCGCCGGCTCGATTCCGAGCCGGCTTCATCGTGGAAGCCTCTTTCCCGCTGGGCTGGCGGGCGGTCTGAAGGCGACCGCCCGCCAGCCCAGCGGGAAAGTCAGAATTACCGCCGCGGTCTTTCGACCGCGGAACGGTAATCTGACGGCGGGACTTTGGCGGGCGGCCTCCGCCGCCCGCCAAGGTCAGAATGGGGGCCTTGATGTAACAAATCTACATCAGTACCACCAGGGGGTGGGTCTGCCTGGCCAAAGGTTGACCACCTTCGACCCGGCAGTCCACCTAACACCACCCCCGTATTTGGAGTATCCTTACCACCAGGGCAGCCCCATCACGAAATCCCTGGCGGTAATGATACTGGTGACAGGAATACTCATTCCTGGCACCACTACAGGACTCCCCAACCCCCCCTCCATGTAGGACCACCCCTGACCCGATCAGAAGCCCCCCACCCACCCAAGAAGCAACACCACCATCTCTGTACCCATGCCCCCGATCCCCGTTCTATACCCCCTGCCCCCATCCATGCATGCACACACCACACTTGCATACATGCACTCACACATCCACTCTCACTCATTCACACACACATGCACACACGGCCATGACACCCCCGCATACACGCATTCACACAAGCACACAGACACTTGCACACACACACACAAACACACACAACACCCTCCCACCCTCCTCCATTCACACACACCCATTCACGCACACAATACTCAACACCCCCCTCCCCTGTCAGTCGACCACCTTATCTGGTGGTCGCCGTGGTTGTTCAGGAGGGATCAGGGTCCATTGTGCTTGCTCTGCCACCAGAGCCCCCCCAACACAACACCACCACACCATCTACAATGTAGTAATAGAGAGGGTGGTATTGTGGTGACATGACAGTGGTGCCAGAGAAATCTCCACTAGACCGCCGACTGCCAGTATGGCTGCTGGCGGCTTGCCCGCCAAATAGTGACAGAGAACAGCCAGCAGCCATAATATTGCGGTCTGAAGACCACCAACACTGGCAGTCATGTGGTGGGCGTGACTTCGGTGGTATAAGAAATAGACCGCCGAAGTCATAATGAGGGCCTATGTTCGGGCAGTTTGTTTACATTTTTAAAAACATTTTGGGGTGCTCATTGCTACGAAGATGTTTGTCTTTTGTTTTTACATGTGATGCTGTACTGGAGTGATGTACATATGTTCAAAATAATTTGATAATTCACATACCCTACTTTATATACGCCTTTATTAGCTGCTGAAGCTTTAGTAACATTGTGGTGTTCTAACTATACTTTGGGCTAACGAAGAACGTGTTTACATACAATGCGATTTTGATTAAACTAAATTGTTGTCATGTAATGTTGTGTACTATTTTTGCAGTTTTTCTTCTTTTGTCTTCTATATCCTAGGTGTTGTGGAGGAACAGGAGAATACAGCCCATTAGCTCGATTTCATTTTCGGCGGTTGCAATCAGGTATTCAAAAGAAGATACGGCCAGATGTAGCAAGCATTTTGCATGGTGCAAACTGCGAAAATCGCAGTTTGCGCCATGCAAAATGCTCATCGTGATGCTCATTCACAATTTGCGAGTCGGTACCGACTCGCAAATTGTGAATGCGACTAGCAAATAGGAAGGGATGTCCCCTTCCTATTTGCAACTTGCATCGCGATGCTAAGTTGCTTTGTGACCGCGAATGCGGTCGCAAAGCAATTCGCAGTTACCACCAGTGTCACACTGGTGGTAACGCATTCGCAAAAGGGAAGGGGTCCCCATGGGACCCCCTTCCCCTTTGTGAATGTTGCCAAAAAGGTTTTTTCAGAGCAGGCAGGCCTACTCTGAAAAAACGAAACCAAATGGTTTTGTCATTTTTTTATTTTGCAACTCATTTTCCTTTAAAGAAAACGGGCTGCAAAATAAAAATAAAAAACTGCTTTTTTTAAAAAGCAGTCACAGACATGGAGGTCTGCTGTCTTCAGCAGGCCACCATCCCTGTGAGTGCAGGGAATCACTGTGGGGTCGCAAAATGCAACCCACCTCATTAATATTAATGAGGTGGGTCTTTGCGACCCCATAGCGATTCGCAGACGGTGTCTGAGACATCGTTCTGCATCAGGATTTGCGATTTGGAAATTGCGAGTCGCACCTGCTCGCAATTTCAGAATCGCAAACTCTGACATTGCTACATCTGGCCCGTAGTCCTTGTTCCAAGCTGCAAGACTTCATGGAACACTCTGGAAAAAAAAATATGTCAAAGATAGTTTAACAAATAATATTTGTCAGTTAAATTTAACATCAATCGAATGGTTTGCTAAAAATAAGTATCATTACCCCAAAACATAACATCTCTCTTTTTTCTTTAAAAAAGGAAAGGGGGATGTGCATCTGCTCTCCATACTGACTAAAATGTTAATATCTAAAGAGCTGATCCTTTTCTTGTAAAATATTTTTTCAGTCTATATCCTTGTTCCGTGTATATTCTGTGACAATGTGTTGGTACCTGCTTTAAATTTTCACAGGCTAGCTAATTCTTTTCAATGTCTATAACCGAATCCCATTGGAAAGCTAGTATCTTTAGTTGATGTTTTTTAAGAGAAACAGGTAGAGTGTTGCTTCAGTTTATTTTTTTGTTGTTATGATTCCGTTTTAGTTGTATTTTATAACCTGTCTTACTGTGGAGTTTTCTGGTTTTATTGATTGGTCCGTCCTGAAAATGACCGTGTGAACTGCTGGCTTGGTGATAGAAATGGGGTTTCTAGTTGGCAGTCGGTTTGCACCCTGTCCAAGTACGGACACTCACTCTAGTCAGGATAAGGGAGATACCTGCTCAGATAACCCCTGCTCACCCCCTTGGTAGCTTGGCACGAACAGTCAGGCTTATCTCAGAAGCAATGTGTGAAGCATTTGCACATTACACAGTACACAGTAATAAGTGAAAAACTACAAAAGGACACCACACCAGTTTTAGAAAAATATCCAATATTTGTCAATATAAAACAAGACCAAAATGACATACAGTAATAAAGATATGAATTTTGCAAGATTTAACTTAAAAATACAATTCTTTGAAGTCAATAGCTCCACCTGGGGCTATAACAGTGTCGTGATCAACAAAAACAACAGTTCAGGCCTGATGCAGTGTCGCAGGCCAGCTACGGTGTCGGGAAGACCCACAAACAGTACCTTTGGAATTGCAGGGCGTCGTGATCCTCGCGGTGGGCTCTGGAGAACGGTGTCGCTGGCGTTGCGGTGTCGGTTCCGGAGTCGGTGCGGGGGTCGTCAGGCCCTTGAAGTCACATGCGTTGCAGATTGAACTGCGGGCTGATGAAGTCAGGAGCGCTGGCGTGGATGGCGTTGGGGCTGTGGTGCGAAGTGGTACGATGTGACATGCAGTGCCCACAGGTCACGGTGCAGGGAGTGGCTCAGTGATGGCATCTGGCGGCATCAGTGAGACGAGGGCTGCGGTGTGAAGCGGGGCGGTGCGACGTGCGGTGTCACCAGGTCATGGTGCAGGCAGCAGTGTCATTGTTGCTGAATTGCTGTCGTTAGTAGGCCCAAGTTGACGGTGCGGCGCGCGACAACGGCAGGCAGAGTCTACAGGTCGCAGGGCAGACAGGGACGCCTGTTGACGACATTGGAGTCAATGGTGCTGGCATCGGTGGACCGGGGCTGTGGTGCGGGACGGGACAGTGCTTCATGTACCTCACAAGCAGTGTCCACAGGCCATGGTGCAGGCAGCGGCAGCGGCGTCAGGGATGTCCAGGTTGCGTTGTGAGCAAGGTGATGCCAGAGTGTGGGGGCCCACAGGTCACGGTGCGAGCAGAGGTTCGGTGATGCCGTCCGATGACGGCGTCGGTGAGACCAGGGTCGCGGTGCAAAGCGGGGCAGTGCAGCTCAGTGCGCCGGCGGCAGGTCACAGTACAGACCAGCGGCATTGTTGACGTGTCGCAGTGGCTTTTCTCCTTGGAAAGCACAAAACACACAGTTCCCAGTGCTGTAGGAAGATGAAACTGAAGTCTTTGATATCCCTGAGACTTTCAACAGGAGGTAAGCTCTAATGCAAGCCCTTGGAGAACTTTCTCAAGTGGAATACACAGCAAAGTTCACCATTTGCTCTTTTTTAAGGCAGAAGCAGCAACTGCAGGCAATCCAGTAAAGCAACACAGCAAAGGGACAGTACTTCTCCTCCAGCTCTTCAGTCTACTACTTATACCCCTTTCTGCCTTTGAAGTTGGCAAACTTCAAAGCAAAGTCTCGAGTGTTAGCAAGATCCTTCCTTGTCCAGGCCAGGCCCCAAACACACACCAGGAGTTTGGAGACTGCATTGTGTGAGGGAAGGCACAGTCCTTTTGGTGCCAGTGACCACTCCTCCCTCCACTCTAGCTCAGATGGCGCATCAGGATATGGAGGCTACACCCCAGCTCCCTTTGTGTCACTGTCTAGAGGAGAGGTGTAAGCAGCCCGACTGTCAAACTGACCCAGATGGGGAATACACCAGCAGGCAGAGTCACAGAATGGTTTAAGCAAGAAAATGCCTACTTTCTAAAAGTAGCATTTTAAAACTCACAATCCAAAAAACAACTTCACTAAAAGATGTATTTTTAAACTGTGAAATCAGAGAACCTAAACTCCAAATTTATATCTGCTCTCAAAGGGAATCTGAGCTTTAAAGTGATTTAAAGGCAGCCCCCATGTTAACCTATGAGAGAGATACACCTTGCAACAGTGAAACCAGAGTTAGGCAGTATTTCACTGTTAGGACATGTAAAACACACCAGCACATGTCCTACATTTTGAATACACTGTACACTGCCCACTGGGCTACCTAGGGCCTACCTTAGAGGTGCCTTACATGTACAAAAAGGGAGGGTTTGGGCCTGGCAAGTGGTTACACTTGCCAGGTTGAACTGGCAGTTTAAAACTGCACACACAGACACTGCAGTGGCAGGTTTGAGCCATGTTTACCAGGCTACTTACGTGGGTGGCATAATCAGTGCAGCAAGCCCACTTGTAGCATTTGATTTATAGGCCCTGGGCATCTCTGGTGCACTTTACTAGGGGCTTACCAGTAAATCAAATATGCCCACCATGGATAAACCAATCAACAGTACAATTTACCTAGGGAGCACTTGCACTTTAGCACTGATCAGCAGTGGTAAAGTCCACAGACATTAAACCAGCAAAAACAGAGTCCAATAAACCATAAAAACAGGAAGTCAGAAGGCACAAAGACAGGGGAGACATGCCAAAAAGCTGCCAGGTCTAACACATGTCCCCTGCAGCTGAGATTAGGGGGAGCTAACCAACCCCTGGGGAGTCCTCCTCACTAAGGCGGAAGAACCTGGACAAACCATGAGTGTTGGCGTGTTCTGTGGCAGAATGGTGTTCCACCGTAAAGTAAATTCCCTGTAGGGAAATGGACCACCTCAACAGTTTTGAGTTCTCACCCCTCATCTGCATTAACCATCTGAGGGGCCTGTGGTCGGTGTGAGCCCGGAAGTGTGACCCAAACAAGTAGGGTCTTAGCTTCTTCAGTGCCCCAGACCACAGCAAAAGCTTCCATTTCAATTGTACTCCAACTCTGTTCCCTGGGGAGTAGTCTCCTGCTAAGTGAGACTACTGGCTGGTCTAGGCACTCTTCATTCAGCTGTTAAATTACTGCTCCCATACCATGCTCTGAAGCATCTGTCTGTACCACAAACTCCTTGGAGAAGTCAGGGGCCAGCAGCATGGGCACCTTGCACATGGCCTCCTTCAGGGTGTCAAACACATTCTGGCACACCTCAGTCCAGATCAACTGTCTAGGCTGCTCCTTAGAAGTCAGCTCTGTCAAGGGGGAAACAATGGTCAGCCTTCCCCTTGACAAATATTCTGTAGTACCCAGCGGAACCTAATGAGGCTCTCACCTCTGTCCGGGTCTTGGGGGGTGTCCAAGCCCGAATGGCATCAATTTTGTGTTCTAGGGGCGCCAGCCGGCCACTCCCTACCTGGTGTCCCAAGTATACCACTGACTCCTGCCCTATCTCGCACTTACTGGCCTTGATAGTGAGGCCTGCAGTTTGCAGACCCTTCAAAATTTCCCAGAGGTGGTGCAAGTGGTCCTCCCAGCTGGAGCTGAGCACCGCAATGTCGTCAAGGTAGGCAGCACTGAAGTTTTCAAGCCCAGCCAGGACCTGACTGGCCAACCTTTGGACGGTGGCAGGGGCGTTCTTCAACCCAAAGGGCATGAAACGGAACTGGAAGTGCCCCTCTGATGTTAAGAACACTGACCTCTCCTTGGCCCCCTCGGTTAAGGCAATCTGCCAGTACCCAGATGTTAGATCAAACGTGCTGAGGAACTTGTCTGCCCCCAACCGATCTATGAGCTCATCAGCTCTTGGGATGGGGTGGGCGTCTGTTTTGGTGATGACATTGAGCAGAACCGAAGTTCTGGTGTAGTACTAGGTGCAGCAGGCTTGGGTACCAAAACCACTGGGCTGCACCAAGAGCTGCTGGAGCGCTCAATCACCCCTAAAGCCAACATCTTGGAGACCTCCTCCTTGATGCTGGCCTTCGCTCTGTCAGCCAACCTGTAAACCTTGTTTTTACAGGCAGGCTGTCCCCAGTGTCCACATCATGCGTGCATAGATGGGTGACACCTGGAGTGAGTGAGAACAGAGTGGCAAAGTGTCCCAGTAACTGGCAACACTCACTCTGCTGTTCTAGTGTTAGAGAAGGGGAGAGGACTACCCTTTCTACTGACCCATCCTGCTCCTTGGCAGACAGGAGGTCAGGGAGAGGTTCACTCTCCTCTTCCACCCCATCATCTGTAGCCAGAAGCATGGTTAACTCAGACCTCTCAAAGTGGGGTTTAAGGTGTGTAGGAAGTTGGCTCTGTATATACTATTTCAAAGTAAGAAATAGTGTGCACAGAGTCCAAGGGTTCCCCTTAGAGGTAAGTGTAGGAGGCTAGCCTGGCTTGTAGTGGGTACCAAAGGTACTTACACCTTGTGCCAGGTCCAGTTATCCCTTATTAGTAGAATAGAGGTGTTTCTAGCAGCTTAGGCTGATAAAAGGTAGCTATGACAAAGCAGCTTAGGCTGAACTAGGAGACATGCAAAGCTCCTACTATACCACTTATATCATATGCACAATATCACAAGAAAACACAATACACAGAGTTACTAAAAATAAAGGTACTTTATTTTTATGACAATATGCCACAAGTATCTCAGTGAGTGCCCTCAGTAAGAAGGTAAGTATTATACACAAGGTATATGTACAGAAACCACAAATAGGTAAGTAAGAGTCAGAAAAGTAATGCAAACAATGTAGAATTACAATAGGTTGCAATAGGCAAGGATAGGTATAGGGGCAACACAAACCATACACTCCAAAAGTGGAATGCGAATCACGAATGGACCCCAGACCTATGGGAGCTTGTATAGGGTCGCTGGGACTGTAAGAAAACAGTGAGGGTGTCCAAGATACCCCACCCCAAGACCCTGAAAAGTAGGAGTTAAGTACACCTACTGCCACAAGTGAGCACAATAGTCGTGATAGGGGGATTCTGCAAGAACAACAAACACCAGCAGTGCACTGACAACGGATTTCCAGACCTGAGGACCTGCAAGGCAAGGGGACCAAGTCCAATAGTGGTGACAGTATCCAGGAGGGGCAGGAGCCCAGGAAACCCCGGATGAAGGTGCAAGGAACCTGCCTCCAGATGGAAGAAGCTTGGAATTCTGCAAGAAAGAAGAGGACTAGAAACTTCTCCTTTGGAAGAAAGATGTCCCACGTTGCGATGAAGCTTGCAGAGGTGTTCCCACACAGAAATACTGCAAACAAGCCTTTCTAGATGCAAGGGTCACAGTAGAGGTTTTTGGGTGCTGCTGAGGACCAGGAAGGACCAAGATGTTGCCTTTTGGAGGAGGAGACAGAGGGGGTGCTCAGCAACTCAGAGAGCCCTCACAGAAGCAGGCAGCACCTGTAGAAGTACCCCAACAGGCACTTAGAAGATTAGTGAACAAGAGTCCATGCGAAGTTACAAAAGAGGGTCCCGCGAGGTCAGAGGCCAACTCAGAGGGTTGTGCACTGCAGGACGGAGTGCTGGGGACCCAGGCTAGGGTGTGCATGAAGGAAATCCTGGAAGAGTGCACAGGAGCCGGAGCAGCTGCAAATCACGCAGTACACAGCTTTGCAGTCTAGCGTGGGGAGGCAAGGACTTATCTCCATCAAACTTGGACTGAAGAGTCACTGGACTAGGGGAGTCACTTGGACAGAGTTGCTGTGTTCCAGGGACCATGCTCGTCAGGATGAGAGGGGACCCAGAGGACCAGTGATGCAGCCTTTGGGGCCTGCGTTAGCAGGGGGAAGATTCCGTCGACCCACAAGAGATTTCTTCGGAGCTTCTGGTGCAGGGTGAAGGCAGGCTACCCCCAGAGCATGAACCACCTGGAAACAGTCGAGAAAGCCGGCAGGATTAGGCGCTACAATGTTGCTGGTAGTCGTCTTGCTACTTTGGTTGCGGTTTTGCAGGCGTCCTGGAGCATTCAGCGGTCGATCCTTGGTAAAAGGCGAAGATGGAGATGCTGAGGAACTCTGGTGAGCGCTTGCATTCTTTATCTGAAGAATTCCCCAAAGCAGAGACCCTAAACAGGCAGAAAAGGAGGTTTGGCTACCAAGATAGGAGGATTGGCTACCAGAGAGGTAAAAGCCTATCAGAAGGAGCCTCTGAGGTCACCTGCTGGCACTGGCCACTCAGAGCAGTCCAGTGTGCCCCCAACACCTCTGTTTCCAAGATGGCAGGGTTCTGGGACACACTGGAGTTGCACTGGGCACCTCCCCTGGGAGGTACTGGTCAGGGGAGTGGTGACTTCCCTTTCCTTTGTCCAGTTTCGCACCAGAGCATGGCTGGGGGATCCCTGAACCGGTGTAGATTGGCTTATGCAAAGATGGGCACCATCTGTGCCCATCAAAGCATTTCCAGAGGCTGGGGGAGGCTACTCCTCCCCAGCCCTTCACACCCATTTCCAAAGGGAGAGGGGGTAACACCCTCTATCAGAGGAAATCCTTTGTTCTGCCTTCCTGGGCCAGGAAACCTGTCTGAGGGGTTGGCAGCTGCAGTGGAGACCCCGGAAAGGCAGTTTGGCAGTACCCGGGTTCTGTGCTAGAGACCCAGGGGGATCATGGAATTGTCCCCCCAATACCAGAATGGTATTGGAGTGGCAATTCCATGATCTTAGACATGTTACATGGCTATGTTCGGAGTTACCATTGTGACGCTATACATAGGTAGTGACCTATGTATAGTACACACGTGTAATGGTGTCCCCGCAGTCACAAAGTCCGGGGAATTTACCCTGAATGATGTGGGGGTACCTTGGCTAGTGCCAGGGTGCCCACACACTAAGTAACTTTGCACCCAACCTTCACCAGGTGAAGGTTAGACATATAGGTGACTTATAAGTTACTTATGTGCAGGTGTAAATGGCTGTGAAATAGCGTGGACGTTATTTCACGCAGGCTGCAGTGGCAGGCCTGTGTAAGAATTGTCAGAGCTCCCTATGGGTGGCAAAAGAAATGCTGCAGCCCATAGGGATCTCCTGGAACCCCAATACCCTTGGTACCTCAGTACCATATACAAGGGAATTATATGGGTGTACCAGTATGCCAATGTGAATTGGTAAATTTAGTCACTAGCCTGTAGTGACAAATTTAGAAAGCAGAGAGAGCATAAACACTGAGGTTCTGGTTAGCAGAGCCTCAGTGATACAGTTAGGCACCACACAGGGAACACATACAGGGCACATACTATGAGCACTGGGGCCCTGCCTGGCAGGGTCCCAGTGACACATATACTAAAACAACATATGTACAGTGAAATATGGGGGTAACATGCCTGTAGAGATATGGACCACCTCAACAATTTAGGGTTTTCACCTTTCATTTGTTTTAGCCAAAGTAGAAGTTTGTTGTCTGTCTGAACAATAAAGTGAGTGCCAAAACAGGTTTGGCCTCAACTTTTTCAGTGCCCAGACCACAGCAAAGGCCTCCCTCTCTATGGCAGACCAACGCTTTTCTCTAGGGGTCAACCTTCTGTTGATAAAAGCAACTGGTTGATCCTTGCATTCAGAATTCAGTTGTGATAAGACTGCCCCTACCCCTAATTCAGATGCATCAGTTTGAACAATGAATTTCTTGGAGTAACATGGACTTTTTAGGACAGGTGCAGAGCACATGGCCTGTTTGAGCTCCTCAAAAGCTTTCTGACAGCTAGCTGTCCATAACACCTTCATAGGCATTTTCTTACTTGTGAGATCATTAAGAGGGGCTGCTATGGAGCCATAATTTTTAATGAATCTCCTGTAATACCCTGTGAGGCCTAAAAAAGGCCCTCACCTGGGTCTGAGTTGTAGGGGGAACCCAACCCATGATTGTCTGGATTTTCCCCTGTAGTGGTGCAATCTGTTCTCCACCTACCAGGTGGCCCAGATAAACCACTTTCCCCTGCTCTATCTGGCACTTTGAGGCCTTGATAGTGAGACCTGCCTTTTGCAGGGCCTCCAAAACGTTCCAAAGGAGGACCAGGTGCTCGTCCCAGGTTGAGCTAAAGACAGCAATATCATCAAGATATGCTGCACTGAAAGCCTCCAACCCTTGCAGGACTGTGTTCACCAACCTCTGAAAAGTGGCAGGTGCATTTTTCAAACCAAAGGGCATCACTGTAAATTGGTAGTGCCCTCCTATAGTTGAAAATGCAGTCTTTGGTTTAGCATCTTCTGCCAATCTGATCTGCCAATACCCTGCAGTCAGATCAAAAGTGCTAAGATACTTGGCAGAAGCCAGTGTATCAATGAGCTCATCTGCCCTGGGTATAGGTGAGCATCAGTTTTGGTTACCTGATTGAGACCTCTGTAGTATACACAAAACCTCATCTCCCTAATTCCATCTTTGGTGTGAGGCTTTGGTACAAGCACCACTGGGCTAGCCCATGGGCTTTCAGAAGGTTAAATCACTCCCAGATCCAGCATTTTCTGCACCTCTTGTTTAATGCAGTCTCTGACATGGTCAGGCTGCCTATAAATTTTACTTTTGACAGGCAGGCTGTCTCCAGTGTCAATTGTGTGTTCACACCAGGATGTTGTACCTGGCACAATTGAAAAGAGGTCAGAAAATTGTCCTAGGAGATTGATGCAGTTGTCTTTCTGTTCTACAGTCAGACAATCTGCTAAAACTACTCCCTCCACTAAGGCATCTGCTTCAGTGGTGGAAAAGAGATCAGGGAGAGGGTCACACTCTTCTTCCTGTCCCTCATCTGTTGCCATGAGCAGGGTGAGATCAGTCCTGTCATAGTAGGATTTCAGGCGGTTGACATGAATCACCCTAAGGGGACTCCTGGCAGTGCCCAGGTCTACCAAAAAGGTAACCTCACCCTTTTTCTCAACAATTAGATGGGGTCCACTCCATTTGTCCTGGAGTGCTCTTGGGGCCACAGGCTCCAATACCCACACCTTCTGTCCTGGTTGGTACTGGATCAGAACAGCCTTCTGGTCATGCCATTGCTTTTGCAGCTCCTGGCTGGCCTGAAGGTTTTTACTGGCCTTTTTCATGTACTCGGCCATTCTGAATCTTAGGCCAAGTACATAATCCACTATGTCCTGTTTAGGAGCTTTTAATGGTTGTTCCCAACCCTCCTTCACAAGAGTGAGTGGACCTCTTACATTGTGTCCAAGGAGGAGTTCAAAGGAGCTGAAGCCCACTCCTTTCTGGGGTACCTCCCTGTAAGCAAAAAGGAGACAAGGTAACAGGACATCCCATCTCCTTCTGAGTTTTTCAGGGAGTCCCATTGTCATACCTTTGAGAGTTTTATTAAACCTCTCTACCAGTCCATTAGTCTGTGGATGGTAAGGAGTGGTGAACGTGTAGGTATCACCACACTCCTTCCACATTGCTTTCAAGTGTGCAGACATGAAGTTGCCACCCCTGTCTGATACTACCTCTTTAGGAAAACCCACCCTGAAAAAGATTCCCAGGAGGGCCTTTGCCACTGCAGGAGCTGTAGTGGTCCTTAGAGGAATTGCTTCAGGATATCTTGTGGCATGGTCCACAACCACCAAGATAAGCCTATTGCCTGAAGCAATAGGAGGGTCAAGAGGGCCAACTATGTCAACCCCTACCCTTTCAAAGGGCACCCCAACCACTGGAAGTGGGATTAGAGGGGGGTTTTGGAGTGCCACCAGTCTTGCCACTGGCTTGGCAGGTCACACAAGACTTGCAAAAATCTTTGGTGTCCTCTGACATCCTAGGCCAGTGAAACAAGGGGACAAGTCTTTCCCAAGTTTTTATCTGGCCCAAATGCCCAGCCAAAGGAATGTCATGTGCAAGAGTGAGAAGAAACTCTCTGTACTGCAGGGGAATGACCAATCTCCTGGCTGCTCCAGGTTTTGGGTCCCTTGCCTCTGTGTACAAGAGGTTGTCTTCCCAGTATACTCTATGACTGTCACTGACATCCCCATTTTGCTGTTTGACAGCTTGCTGTCTGAGGCCCTCTAATGTGTAACAGGTTTGCTGTGCCACACTCAGCTCTTCCCTGGCAGGCCCCCCTCCACCCAAAAGCTCAGAAGTGTCTGCTGCCAGCTCATCTGATGAAGGTTCTGAACAGGGAGGAAATTCCTCTTCCTCAGAAGGGGAATCATCTGTAGAGGGAGGGATAGTGGGTAGGGATTTACCCTTGCTACCCCTAGCTTTAGGGAGTACTTGGTCCATTGTTCCAGGATCCAAGTCCTTTTTGCTTTTTGGCCTGAGCCCTGGTTAAAGTAAAAATATGCCCAGGAATGCCCAGCAGTGCTGGCTGAGCCTCCAGCTCCACTTCTGCCCAAGCTGATGTCTCTAAATCATTCCCTAGTAGACAGTCTACAGGTAAATCTGAGGCAACCACAACTTTCTTTGGACCAGTAACCCCCCCCCCCAAATTGAGGTTCACAACAGCCATGGGGTGGCTAAGAGTGTTGTTGTAAGCGTCTGTCACTTGGTACTGCTGACCAAGTAGGTGTTGTTCAGGGTGGACCAGTTTTTCAATCACCATAGTTACACTGGCTCCTGTGTCCCTGTAGGCCTGAACCTCAACACCATTTATCAGGGGAAGTTGCTTGTACTTATCCATATTAAGGGGACAAGCAACCAAGGTGGCCAAATCAATGGCATCTTCAGAGACTAAAACAGCCTCTGTGGTCTCCCTAACAAGACCAACCCAACTACATTGCCAATAGTGAGCCCAGCTACACTCTTGGATTGGCTATTAGTAGGTTTCCCACCACCACTGCTATTACTAGGGGCACTAGAATTTCCAGCAGGGGTTGTGGGATGGGAGGGTTGGTGTTTTTCTTTGGACAACTGGAATCAGTTGCCCAATGGCCTTTGACTTCACACAAATAACACCATGGCTTTTTAGGTTGATTATTGGAAGAGGATTTGGACCCACCACCCCCAGAGGATTTATGTGGGCCTGATGAAGACTCAATATGTTTACCTTTGTCCTCACCCTTGTCAGAAGACTTACCATCCTTCTTGCCATCCTTGTCACCCCCTGTATGAACCTTTCTGTTCACCCTTGTTCTGACCACCTTGTCTGCCTTCTTTCCCAATTCTTGGGGAGAGTCAGATCCGAGTCCACTAGGTATTGGTGCAACAAGTCAGACATACAGTTATTCAGAATATGCTCTCTCAGAATAAGATTATACAGACTTTCATAGTCAGATACCTTACTGCCATGTAACCACCCTTCCAAGGCCTTCACTGAACAGTCCACAAAATCTGTCCAGTCTTGAGAGGACTCTTTTCTGGTGTCTCTGAACTTAATCATGTATTGTTCAGTGGTTAAGCTAAATCCATCCAAGAGTGCATCCTTCAATACTGTGTAGTTGTTAGCTTCACTTTCTCTAACAGTAAGGAGCCTATCCCTACCCTTTCCAGTGAAAGATAGCCACAAAATAGCAGCCCACTGCCTTTGAGGGACCAACTGTACCATACAGGCCCTCTCAAGTGCAGCAAATCACTTGTTGATGTCATCCCCCTCCTTGTAAGGGGGACTATCTTGTGCAGATTCCTGGAATCATGCTCCCTAACAGGATTACTGTCAGGAATACTGCTGTTGCCACCATGGGGTCCTAACCCCAACCTCTGTCTTTCCTTCTCAATGTCTAGGGATTCCCTATCTAAGGCCAGCTGTTGCTGTTTAAGCTTCAGTCTGGTCTCTTCAACCCTCAACCTTCTGAGTTCCCTTTCTAACAGGTTATCCTCAGGGTGGGTGGGTTGGGAATGCTTTGACATAGATGACAAATTGGAAACTTCAGAGGGGGACCTGTCCCTAACTGTCTGGACCCTGGTAACCTGGCCTCTAGGAATAAAGGATGACCTACTGTGATGGGAACCTCTATCACTACCAGCATTACTAGGTGCCCTGCTAGGGGGAAGACCCTTATCAGAACCCTCCCCAGCTTCCTCAAGGGGTTCCTCTGAATCAGACTAGGAAGCTTCTACTAACCTCTCATTTGATGGGCCAGACTGGTTCTGGTCATCCACCATAAGCATGTTATACAGAAACTCTTTTGTAGGGTTCGTTCCTATAACTAAACCTCTATCTAAGCAGAGACTCCTTAAGCTCTTGTAGTTCAAAATGTCATAAGTAGCATTGACAGTTTTGAGAGTAGAATCTACCACAGACATGATAGTAAAAGGTTTAGAGATAGGGAGAAGAGAGAAAACGTTTCAGAACTTTTGAAAGTACAGAGAAAAAAACTTGTTCTAACTTTTAGAAAACCTTTAGAAGTTTTAAGAAACTTTCAGAACTTTGTAAAAAGTTTTAGGATAGAAAAGCAAGCCTTTTGGGTTATGTGTACATGCACTGAACTGTTTGGTATATGATTCTCTTATGAAAAGTACAAAATGACAAAGTGGTAAAGCAGTTGCAAGTACTTATCCTACCGCTGCACCACCAATGCCGGAGGTTGGCCTGGCTTGTAGTGGGTACCAAAGGTACTTACACCTTGTGCCAGGTCCAGTTATCCCTTATTAGTAGAATAGAGGTGTTTCTAGCAGCTTAGGCTGAAAGAAGGTAGCTATGGTAAAGCAGCTTAGGCTGAACTAGGAGACATGCAAAGCTCCTACTATACAACTTATATCATATGCACAATATCACAAGAAAACACAATACACAGAGTTACTAAAAATAAAAAAGGTACTTTATTTTTATGACAATATGCCACAAGTATCTCAGTGAGTACCCTCAGTAAGAAGGCAAGTAATATACACAAGTTATATGTACACAAACCACAAATAGGTAAGTAAGAGTCAGAAAAGTAATGCAAACAGTGTAGAATTACAATAGGTTGCAATAGGCAAGCATAGGTATAGGGGCAACACAAACCATCTACTCCAAAAGTGGAATGTGAATCACAAATGGACCCCAGACCTATGGGAGCTTATAGAGGGTCACTGGGACTGTAAGAAAACAGTGAGGGTGTCCAAGATACCCCAACCCAAGACCCTAAAAAGTAGGAGTAAAGTACACCTACTACCCCAAGTGAGCACAATAGTCATGATAGGGGGATTCTGCAAGAACAACAAACACCAGCAGTGCACTGACAACGGATTTCCAGACCTGAGGACCTGAAAGGCAAGGGGACCAAGTTCAATTGTCGCGACAGTGTCCAGGAGGGGCAGGAGCCCAAGAAACCCAGGATGAAGGTGCAAGGAAGCTGCCTCTGGATGGAAGAAGCTTGGAATTCTGCAAGAAAGAAGAGAACTAGGAACTTCTCCTTTGGAGGACAGATGTCCCATGTCACGATGAAGCTTGCAGAGGTGTTCCCATGCAGAAATACAGCAAACAAGCCTTGCTAGATACAAGGGTCGCAGTACCGGTGTTTGGGTGCTGCTGAGGACCAGGAAGGGCCAGGATGTCGTCTTTTGGAGGAGGAGACAGAGGGGGCACTCAGCAACTCAGAGAGCCCTCACAAAAGCAGGCAGCAGCCACAGAAGTACCCCAACAGGCACTTAGAAGATTAGTGAACCGGCGTCCATGTGAAGTTACAAAAGAGGGTCCTGCGAGGTCAGAGGCCAACTCAGAGGGTTGTGCACTGCAGGACGGAGTGCTGGGGACCCAGGCTAGGCTGTGCATGAAGGAAATCCTGGAAGAGTGCACAGGAGCTGGAGCAGCTGAAAATCATGCAGTACACAGCTTTGCAGTCTAGCATGGGGAGGCAAGGACTTACCTCCACCAAACTTGGACTGAAGAGTCACTGGACTGTGGGAGTCACTTGGACAGAGTTGCTGTGTTCCAGGGACCACGCTCATCAGGATGAGAGGGGACCCAGAGGACCAGTGATGCAGTCTTTGGTGCCTGCGTTAGCAGGGGGAAGATTCCTTCAACCCACTGGAGATTTCTTCAGAGCTTCTGGTGCAGGGTGAAGGCATTCTACCCCCAGAGCATGCACCACCTGGAAACAGTCGAGAAAGCCGGCAGGATTAGGCGCTACAATGTTACTGGTAGTCGTCTTGCTACTTTGTTGTGGTTTTGCAGGCGTCCTGGAGTAGTCAGCAGTCGATCCTTGGTAGAAGGCGAAGAGGGAGATGCAGAGGAACTCTGGTGAGCTCTTGCATTCGTTATCTGAAGAATTCCCCAAAGCAGAGACCCTAAATAGCCAGAAAAGGAGGTTTGGCTACCAAGATGGGAGGATTGGCTACCAGAGAGGTAATAGCCTATCAGATGGAGCCTCTGAGGTCACCTGCTGGCACTGGCCACTCAGAGCAGTCCAGTGTGCCCCCAACACCTCTGTTTCCAAGATGGCAGAGTTCTGGGACACACTGGAGTTGCTCTGGGCACCTCCCCTGGGAGGTACTGGTCAGGGGAGTGGTCACTCCCCTTTTCTTTGTCCAGTTTCATGCCAGAGCAGGGCTGGGGGATCCCTGAACCGGTGTAGACTGGCTTAAGCAGAGATGGGCACCTTCTGTGCCTATCAAAGCATTTCCAGAGGCTGGGGGAGGCTACTCCTCCCCAGCCCTTCACACCTATTTCCAAATGGAGAGGGGGTAACACCCTCTCTCAGAGGAAATCCTTTGTTCTGCCTTCCTGGGCCAGGGCTGCCTGGGCCCCAGGAGGGCAGAAACCTGTCTGCAGCAGCTGCAGTGGAGACCCCGGAAAGGCAGTTTGGCAGTACCCTGGTTCTGTGCTAGAGACCCGGGGGATCATGGAATTGTCCCCCAATACGAGAATGGTGTTGGGGTGACAATTCCATGATCTTAGACATGTTACATGGCCATGTTCGGAGTTACCATTGTGACGCTATACATAGGTAGTGACCTATGTATAGTGCATGCGTGTAATGGTGTCCACGCACTCACAAAGTCTGGGGAATTTGCCCTGAACAATGTGGAGGCACCTTGGCTAGTGTCAGGGTGCCCACACACTAAGTAACTTTGCACCCAACCTTCACCAGGTGAAGGTTAGACATATAGGTGACTTATAAGTTACTTATGTGCAGTGGTAAATGGCTGTGAAATAACGTGGACGTTATTTCATGCAGGCTGCAGTGGCAGGCCTGTGTAAGAATTGTCAGAGCTCCCTATGGGTGGCAAAAGAAATGCTGCAGCCCATAGGGATCTCCTGGAACCCCAATACCTGGGTACCTCAGTACCATATACTAGGGAATTTTATGGGTGTACCAGTATGCCAATGTGAATTGGTAAATTTAGTCACTAGCCTGTTAGTGACAAATTTGGAAAGCAGATAGAGCATAAACACTGAGGTTCTGGTTAGCAGAGCCTCAGTGATACAGTTATGCACCAGACAGGGAACACATACAGGGCACATACTATGAGCACTGGGGCCCTGCCTGGCAGGGTCCCAGTGACACAAGGACTAAAACAACATACATACAGTGAAATATGGGGGTAACATACCAGGCAAGATGGTACTTTCCTACAGTAAGATAGTGGCAAAAAGAGATAATTCTAATGCTCTATTTTGTGGTAGTATGGTCGAGCAGTAGGCTTATCAGAGGGTAGTGTTAAGCATTTGTTGTACACACGCAGGCAATAAATGAGGAGCACACACTCAAAGACTTGCTCCAGGCCAATAGGTTTTTATATAGAAAAATATATTTTCTTTTTTCAAAACTGTACATGCTATTGTGATTATTCAAAGTTCCTAGAATCCCTGAGTGAAATACCTTTCATTTGAAGTATTACTTCTAAATCTTGAACCTATTTTAAAAGTGGACACAGTGCAAAAATCAACAGTTCCTGGGGGAAGTAAGTATTTGTTATGTTCACAGGTAAGTAAAACACTTACAGAGTTCAAAGTTGGGTCCAAGGTAGCCCACCATTGGGGGTTCAAGGCAACACCAAAGTTACCACACAAACAGCTCAGGGCCGGTCAGGTGCAGAGGTCAAAGAGGTGCCCAAAACACATAGGCTTCAATGGAGAACAGGGGTGCCCCGGTTCCAGTCTGCCAGCAGGTAAGTACCCGCGTCCTCGGAGGGCAGACCATGGGGGTTTTGTAGGGCATCTGGGAGGACATAAGCAGGCACAGAAAGGCCACCCTCAGCGGCACAGGGGCGTACGGATGCAGAGTGCAAACAGGCGTCTGATTTTGTATTGAAAGCAATGGGGAGACCCGGGGGTCTCTTCAACGATGCAGGCAGGCACAGGGGGAGCTCCTTGGGCTAGCCACCACCTGGGCTAGGCAGAGGGTCGCCTGGGGGTCGCTCCTGCTCTGGAGTTCGGTCCCTTCCGGTCCTGGGGGCTGTGGGTGCAGTGTTGGTTCCAGGTGTCGGGTCCCTTGTTACAGGCAGTCGCGGTCAGAGGGAGCCTCTGGATTTCCTCTGCAGGCATCGCTGTGGAGGCTCAGGGGGGTCAACTCTGGCTACTCACTGGCTCGCAGTCGCCGGGGAGTCCTCCCTGTAGTGTTGGTTTTCTGCAGGTCGAGCCGGGGGTGTTGGGTGCAGAGCAGAAAGTCTCATGCTTCTGGCGGGAAACGTGAAGTCCTTGAAGTTGTTTCTTTGTTGCAAGAAAGTTGCAGATGGTTGAACAGAGCCGCTGTTGACAGGAGTTTCTTGGTCCTTGGTTGCAGGGCAGTCCTCTGAGGCTTCAGAGGTCGCTGGTCCCTGTTGGGTGCGTCACTGTTGCAGTTTTCTTCGAAGTTGGGAGACAGGCCGGTAGGGCTGGGGCCAAAGCAGTTGTCGTCTCCGTCTTCACTGCTGGGCTTCAGGTCAGCAGTCCTTCTTCTTCTTTAAGTTGCAGGAATCTGATTTCCTGGGTTCTGGGGTGCCCCTAAATACTGAATGTAGGGGTGTGTTTAGGTCTGGGAGGGCAAACCTGACTGGGCATCTCCACTAGCTGGAGTGCCCTGGGGCATTGTAACACGAAGCTTGAGCCTTTGAGGCTCACTGCTAGATGTTACAGTTCCTGCAGGGGGGAGGTGTTAAGCATCTCCACTCAGTTCAGGCTTTGTTTCTGGCCTCAGAGAGCACAAAGGCTCTCACCCCAGGGCGTCAGAAACTCGTCTCTCAGCAGCAGGCTGGCACAGACCAGTCAGTCCTGCACTGAAGGATTGGGTAAAATACAGGGGGCATCTATAAGATGCCCTCTGTGTGCATTTTTTAACAAATCCAACACTGGCATCAGTGTGGGTTTATTATTCTGAGAAGTTTGATACCAAAATTCCCAGTATTCAGTGTAGCCATTATGGAGCTGTGGAGTTCGCTGTTGACAAACTCCCAGACCATATACTTAATATGGCCACACTGTACTTACAATGTCTAAGAATAGACTTAGACACTGTAGGGGCATATTGCTCATGCAGCTATGCCCTCACCTGTGGTATAGTACACCCTGCCTTAGGGCTGTAAGGCCTGCTAGAGGGGTGACTTACCTGTGACACAGGCAGTATTTTGTGGGCATGGCATCCTGAGGGGGATGCCATGTCGACTTTGCCTTTTTCTCCCCACCAACACACACAATATACAATGGCAGTGTGCATGTGTTCGGTGAGGGGTCCCTTAGGGTGGCACAACATATGCTGCAGCCCTTAGGTTCCTTCCCTGGTCACAGGGCCTTTGGTACCACTGATAACATTTATAAGGGACTTATATGTGTGCCAGGGGTGTGCCAATTGTGGAAACAATGGTACATTTTAGGTAAAAGAACACTGGTGCTGGGGCCTGGTTAGCAGGGTCCCAGCACACTTCTCAGTCAAGTCAGTATCAGGCAAAAAGTGGGGGGTAACTGCAATAGGGAGCCATTTCCTTACAAGGTGGTTCACATGGAGAACCCTGAAAGGATTCCTTGAAGTCAGCAAGTCCACCAGATAGGTGACCCACTCTTGCACTCTTTCACCTTAAATGGCACTGCCCACCTGTCCTGCAGAGTATAAGGCTCTACTGGGGCCATAGCTCACACTTTCTGGCCAGGCTAAAACTCACCCAGAGGGGTATTCTGTCGTACCAGTGTTTCTTGTCCTCCTGGCTTGCCTCTAGGTTCTCTTGTACGAGCTTCCTGAAGCGTACGGTCTGGTTTCTGAAGGCCAACATGTAGTGAAATACATCCTGGGTGGCTTCCTAGGAGCTTCCTCCTAGCCTTCTTTCACCAGGCTCAGAGGTCCTCTGACCAGGTGTCCATACAACAGTTCAAAGAGGATAAAGCCAATTCCGTTCTGTGGTACTTCCCGGTAGGCAAAGAGAAGGCATAGTAAGAGGATGTCCGCTTACGCCTCATGGAGTCTGATAGACCCCCAATCATGCCTTTTAGGTCCGGTTGAATCTCTCAACCAACCTGTTACTTTGGGGTTTGTAAGGAGTGGTGAATTTGTAGTTGGATGGTGGTCCCCAGGAGTAATTTCGGAGGGGGGGCACTCTGGACAAGAATTCAAGTATAAAAGATGGTTTACTAACTTTGCCTTCAGTGCCTTGTCATGAGGTTGTCAATTATATTCATTCTAGATCTAGGCCTCTCCATTCCTCCTTAATTTCTTGGAATATAGCGGGCTTATGAAATAAGTATGGCGATCCGGACTAGGGCACTCTTATTGACTCCTGCAGTATTTGTCTTTTTCAGGAAACATGGGCCATTACAAATGTATATAGGCAAGGGTATATATCATTCTGAAAAGAGGCCATCCCTTCATCTGCGGGGAGGGCAGCAGGGGGTCTTATTACACCGGTAAAGACATCCCAGGTAAGGGAAGTGAAGGAAATTCATGTGAATTCACCTGACATTTTGGCGGTTTCAATTAAACCAAAATTGGGCCCCTTGCTTTTGTGTGTCAACCTCTATAATAAACCGGGTTCCTCTAATAAAATCTCAGAAACTATATCTTTGCTAAATACATTTGTGGCTGACCTACTTCCTTCGCATTTTGTCATCATAGCTGGTGACTTTAAGGCTTTACTAAAGCCCAATTTCCTTTTTGCTGAGCTAACCCAGGAAGAGGATAAAATATGGGGAATTCCATCCTTTCCCATGTCGAGAAACCAGCCTAAATCTAGCCCAAGGGCGTTGCAGGTTCTTGAGTTAATGCTGCTATATGGCCTACGGCCAGGAAATGGGTGTTTTCCCTCGGATATTCCAGTAAGTTCTACTTTTTTCAGAGGGTCCTATAGTAGCTTGATTGACTATCTGCTTATTGATGTTAGGATCTGGAACGAAATTAAGGATATTAAAGTGGGAGACCAATGCTACAGTGATCATTTCCCCCTTTTGCTAGAGTGGGATAGGTGGTTTGCTGATATTGGGCCAAAAAAGCAAGGTCAGAGAGTTATGCCCTTCCTGGAGGTAGCCAGCAATCTGCATGTACTAAGATGGGAGGCATTTCTGAATAAAGGTGCCTTAGTAGCTCAAATGTCTGATTTGGTTTCCAGATATGCAGTCGCCCTTGTACCTAACTCTTATTCTGCCGACCAGATCATGGCCAAACATGTTGAGCTCTTTGCTTCCCTGAAGGCACATTTTATTAGAGACAACAGGGGCATAGGGAGCCGCAGAGTGTCTAAATTAAATCCATGGTTCAACAATGCTTGCAGGAGGGCTAAGAGTGGCCTTTTGGAAGCAGTTAGACAACGGGATAGACCTGCTATAATGATGGCAAGGCATGACTATGCTGATGTAATCACGTCTAGTAAGGCACAGTGGGTGGAGGACACATGACAAGAACTGTTGGTATCGGCCAAGGATTCAAACACAAAGCGTTTTTGGTCCTTGGTTTCCCAAGAAGGTTGGAATTTGAGCTCTAGGCCTGATTGTCATATTCCTTCAAATACCTGGATCTCTTATTTTACCAAACTTTACAGCCAGGACTCTGATTCTCCTGTGGGCATAGAGAATGTTTACATGGACAGGATCGATTGGGCAGGTGTTATTGCACTGTTCACTAAGAAAGAAACAGGGATAGCTATTATGGCCCAAAAACCAGGGAAGGCTCCCGGGCTAGATGGGATCCCATTTGATCTGTATGAATCCGACCTGACACTATGGGGCCCTTATATTAATCAAGTTTCAAATGCTATTTTGGAAAGTAATATATTTCCCCATTCGTAGAAGGGTGCAATAATTGTCCCTATCTATAAAAAAGGGGACAAATCGGCCTCGGGAAACTACATACTGATAAATATTCGGGGTTTTGCAAGAGTTATGGCTTACAAATAAATTGCACCAAAACCAAATGTATGGTATTTGGTGACCCAAAACTTAGGTTTAAGAAAAATATATTCTTTGATGGTGAGGTCCTTGAATGTGTTAGCGATTTTGACTATCTGGGAATTAGGCTAGATAACTCCCATAAATGGACATCACACTTGACCAAGTGTGTTATGTCCCTTAAACAAAAGACAAGGGGCATTTTGAGATTTGCTGCTAGAACGCCCGCCTTTCCCATTACACCTGCAGTGGATATTTATAAAGTGCAGGCTATAGCGGGCTCTTTATATGGTGCTGAGCTGTGGGGCCATGGTAAACTTTATGATATAGAAAGAGTAGAGAATGTTTTTATCGAGGCCCTGCTAAAAGTTCCTTCAAGTTCTACTACTTTGCCTATTTGAATGGATTTAAATTTGCATTCTATTGCTGATATTGCTGATCCTTACAGAACATGGATAATAGCGCTTTTAAGAGACTCTCAGGTTGGGAAAATCAAATGGTGCAAGTTTGTAAAAAGAGGTTTCCTTAAACTTGGGCTGGGGTCCTACTGGGCGGACCCTTTGCACCTTCCAAAAAACGCCTCACAGATGTTGAAGGATGCATATTGGGAGAATGTACCAACATTAACCCTAACAGCTGTTCCGTCGGGTAGCATGACAGATAGCTTTTTATTATTTAAGTGTCACTATGATTTTGAGCATTTTTAAAAATATTATTATACATCCGGTGGCGTGTGCACTTTACATAAGACTTAGATTAGGATCTTTACCAGTGTGTGATCTTACCGCCAGATGGAAGCAAACTGTTAGTATGTCAGACCTTTGCCCTATGGGATGCAACACTAGGGAAACAATTAGCCATATTTTATTACATTGCCCTGCATATCAAAAGCAAAGGGTCCGTTAGATAAGACCCCCTGTAACACCATGGGCATTAAGGATCGCCACTCGGCTCTCAGGATTTGCAGTACTAATACCCATGGACTGGTGGTGTGTACTGTCGCAAAGTTTCTAGCAGCTAATTGGCGTTTAGAGCAGATTTTATATATTGATATAATATGTATTTAAGGGTAGTGATTGTGTTTTTAATCGATTTAATATTTTTAAATTTTAGACCTTGAATATATGTCTGTATTATACCAGACTTCCTCTTAATATAGGGTGGAAAATGTATAGCTTTTAGAAATGCAAATTTACTCATTTAAGTTTTATTTTGTTGTTTACTTGACTCAGAATACAAGCTTGGTTAATCATTTTATGCCATAGGTTCATAAATGTTAAGGAAAACAAAGCCACATGTATTCTTGACAGAGATATTTGGTGTCTGATCCTCACGCCCTGGGCATTGGTAATTAGAATTTTTTTTATTTTGAGGATTTCATTATTGTATTTTTTACATGTTGTTTGCGAACTATGGTTTTATGTGTGTATCTGTACTGCTTTTATGGTTCTTGTTGCCAAAATAAAGCTTGAATGATGAATTTAATTTGTAGTTCAATCCACATTCCTTCCATATTGCCTTTATGTAGGCGAACATAAAGTTGGTACCCCGGTCAGATACCACCTCCTTGGGGAAACCCACGCGGGTAAAGATCCCCATTAGTGCCTGTGCCACAACGGGCACCGTCGCTGTCCTCAGAGGGATAGCTTCTGGATAGGGGGTAGCATGGTCTACCAAGACCAGGATGAACCTGTTGCCTAGGGCTGTCTTGGGGTCCAGAGGCACCACTATGTCGATGCCCAGCCGCTCAAAAGGGGGGCTCACAAGAGGAAAGGGTTGGAGTGGGGCTTTACATTTCCCTCCACTTTGGCCACTTGCTTGGAAAGTCTGACAGGATCTGCAGAGGTCATCTGAATGCTTTCTCATTGGGGGCCAATGGAAGAGGCTGACAAGCCTGTCAAAGGTCTTGCCCGGCCCCAATGTCCTGCCAGAGGCACATTATGAGCCAAACCCAGTAGGAAGGCTCTGAAGCGCTGGGGTACCACCAGCACATGGGCTGCCCCAGGCTCAGCAACCTTAGGCTCGCTATACAGGAGATCCTTCTCTCATTAGATCAGGTGATCCTTGGGCTCAGTGCCAGCTGCCTGGTCTTTGGCCTGATGCCTAGGACCCACGAGAGTAGGGCACACCTTCTGCTCTGTGCAGAACTCCTCCCTGGTGGGACCTCCTTCTTGCTGCCAATGGGTCTACTCAGGTAGTTCTCCCAGTTCGGCCACTTGTTCCCCTGTAGGTGCCGGGGCATCCGCCTCAAGGTCAGCCTCCTCTCGGACTGTGGGAACCTCTGGGGCAGATTTCCCTCACCCCTTACCCTTTCTCTTGGCAGTCACTTGGGCCACTGTTTCAGGCTCTAGGTCTGTCTGATCACTCTGTGTGGCTGCCATGGACCGAGTGGTCATGCATGCCCACCCTGGCAACCCCAACATCCCAAAGTGTGACCTGAGCTCCCCCTCCTTTCAGGTGGAAGTCTCCAGGTTGTTGCTTAGCAGACAATCAACTGGCATGATGGGACTCACAGCTACCCTCAAGAAACCTGAGACCGCTCCCCACTCAAAGGGAACCTGTGCCACCTTACATTGGTGCTCTGAGTTGTCCACTGCAAGTACTTGGTGGAATGCACCAGGGACTATTTGCTCTTCAGACACCAGATGACACCGGACCGTGGTCACACTGGCTCCAGTATCTCTGAGAGCCTCTACCCTCTGCCCATTAATGATCACCCACTGCCTCTATTTCTTAGTGTTATCATGCATTGGGTTTCTCTGGACCATCTCACCGTGCCCTAGTGAGACAAGGGTCATCTCTGTGGGATCCCCACACCCACCTGGGACCACCTCCTTCCCAAACGCTACACTGGCCAACTCCTTGGTCTGCCCACCGCTGGATGGCGGTGTCCACTTGGGACATTTGGGATCTCCCTTCTTGTGTCCCTCCTGGTCACATGCAAAGCACTTACTATGCCCTGTCTTTGCAGGCTTTCCTGAAAAGGCCCATGGTTTCTTTTCTCCTGGGGGCCGGGATTTCTTACCTGGGTTACTAGATTGGGCCCTTTGGAAGACTCCTTTTGTTTACCCTTGTTCCCCCTCACTCTGCTGCTGGGAACTCTGCCCACCGTTGGCAGAATCTCCCCCATTTACCTTTTGTGGACTCTGGTACTCACCCAGCGATCCACCTCCATAGCAAGCTTCCTGGGGTCAGTCAGCTTACTATCAGTCAAGTGCTAGCACAGGTATGTAAAACACAGAGTAGACAAGTGCTCCCACGCAATTAAGTTGTACAGCCCCTGAAAATCTGTCACATTATTGCTCTTCACACAACCATCCAGTGCCCTGCAAAAGGAATCAACACATTCTAACCATGTCTGGGAATCATTTTTCTAACTCTGCCTAAACTGATCCCTGTACTTGTCAGGAGTGAGACCATTCCTAGTGAGAAGGTCCTCCTTCATGTCAGCATAGGTGAAGTTGTTCCTCTTACCCAAAGCTAGCAAAGTGTCAACAATCCTGCCCCCAATTCTTCTCAGGGACCCCATTCATTTGGATGGATGCTTCAAATCCCTGAAATCACCTCTGTATGTCATCTCCCTTCTTGTACTCTCTCCCTACATTCTTTGGAATGTGCACAATTCTGTCTGACTGCACTGAGGTTTTGCTGTCACCATCCTAGCTGGGTCTGCTCCTCACATCCAGCTCCTTTACTTTAAGCTCATGCTCCAAGAGCATTTTCTTCTCCTCCATTTCCAATCTCTCCAACTCCATCTGGTGCCTCATGGCTTCTCTCCTGTCCTTCAGCTCCTCTGGAGGCTCTTAGAACCACCACTGCGGCCTAAACCAGGGGGTACCTCCCCCCATAGCAGCTCCTGCACCCTCAGTATATCTTCCTCAGGAATTGTGTCCACAGACTCCCCATTTCGATCCTCAGTTTGCCCACTGGCAGTTCTGGCTGCTACCCAGGCCCTCAGCGCCTTCTGTAGCTCCTCCTTTTTGGTAAGACCTCTGACTTGGACTTTGAGGTTCAGTTCCTTCACAGTATAGCTTTCCAACCTATCCTCCTCAAAAACCAAATCCTGGGTTGCAACTGAAGATGCTCTAGAGTGTGTCATGATGTCGTTGGAGTTCACTTGAACTCAAGATCAAAAATAGGTCAAAGAGAAAAATAATCAGAGGCAAAAATCTATATGTGGCACGTACTGGTCCGCGATACGGTACTAGTGTACACCAAGCACTGTAGGTCAAGTGCAAATGCAAGTCCTATCCTCACCGCTGACAACCAGTGTTAGAAACAAGGTCTCTAGTTGACAGTCGGTTTGCACCCTGTCCAAGTAGGGAACCTCACACTAGTCAGTTGAAGGGAGATATCCGCTCAGATGATCCCTGCTCACCCCCTTGGTAGCTTGGCACAAGCAGTCAGGCTTATCTAAAAAGCAGTGTGTAAAGCATTTGCACATAACACACAATAATAAGTGAAAACACAACAAAAGGACACCACACCAGTTTTAGAAAAATATCCAATATTTATCTACATAAAACAAAACCAAAATGATAAAAATCTGGCATTCAGTAATAAAAATATGAATTTTGCAAGATTTTACTTAAAAATAATTCCTTGAAGTCAATAGCTCCACCTTGGGCTATCACGGCGTTGTGATCAACAAAACCAACAGTTCAGGCTGGCCGCTCCATCGTGGGCCAGCTACAGTGTCGGGAAGACCCGCAAATAGTACCTTTTGAATTGCAGGCTGTTGTGATCCTCGCGGTGGACTCCGGAGACTAGCGTTGCGGTGTCGGTTCCGGAGTTGGTGCGGGGATCGTCGGGCCCTTGAAGTCACACGCGTTATGGATCGAACTCTGGGCTGATGAAGTCAGGAGCGCTGGTGTGGATGGCGTCAGGGCCGCAGTGCGAAGCGGGACGATGCGACGTGCAGTACCCACAGATCACGGTACAGGCAGCAGCGTCGTCGTTGCTGACGCACTGTCGTCGGTAGGACCAAGTCATCGGTGCGGTGGAGGATATCGCCGGGTGGTGTCTGCGGGTCGGGGGCAGACAGGGACGCCTGTTGACAACACTGGAGTCACTGGTGCTGGCGTCAGTGAACCGGGGCTGAGGTGCGGGACAGGACAGTGCTTTGTGTACCTCACGAGTGGTGTCCACAGGCCACGGTGCAGGCCACGCGTCAATGTCAGCAGGAGTGGCGGCATCACGGATGCCCAGGTTATGGTGTGAGCAAGGCGATGCCGGAGTACCAGGCCCACAGGTCGCGGTGCAAGCAGTGGCTCGGTGAAGTTGTCCGATGATGGCGTCGATGAGACCAGTGTTGGGGTGCGAACCAGAGAAGTGCGGCTCCATGCGAAGTCGGCAGGTCATGGTGCAGGCCAATGGCGTCGTTGACAGCGTCGCAGTAGTTTTTCTTCTTGAACAGCACAAAGCACATAGTTCCCAATGCTGTATGAAGATGAAACTGAAGTCTTTGATATCCCTGAGACTTCCAACAGGAGGCAAGTTCTACTCCAAGCCCTTAAAGAACTTTCTCAAGCAGGATATGCAGCAAAGTTCACCCTTTGCTCTCTTTTAAGGCAGAAGCAGCAACTGCAGGCCAATCCAGAAAACCAACACAGTAAATGGGCAGTACTCCTCCTCCAGCTCTTCAGCTCTTCTCCTTGGCAGATGTTCCTCTTGAATCCAGAAGGATTCTAAAAGTATGGGGTTTTGGGTCAACTACTTATACCCCTTTCTGCCTTTGAGGTTTGCAACAGTGAAACATGAGTTTGCCAGTATTTCACTGTTAGGACATGTAAAACACACCAGTACATTTCCTACCTTTTAAATACACTGCACCTTACCCACGGGGCTACCCAGGGCCTACCTTAGGGTTGCCTTACCTGTACACAAAGGGAAGTTTTAGGCCTGGCAAGAAGATTCACTTGCCAGGTCAAATTGGCAGTTTAAAACTGCACTCACAGACACTGCAATGGCAGGTCTGAGCCATGTTTACTGGGCTACTTCTGTGGGTGGCACAATCAGTGCTGCAGGCCCGCTAGTAGCATTTGATTTGCAGGCCCTATGCACCTCTGGGGCAATCTACTAGGGACTTACCAGTAAATCAAATATGGCAATCATGGATAAACCAATCAACAGTACAGTTTACCTAGGGAGCACTTGCACTTTCGCACTGATCAGCAGTGGTAAAGTGCGCATAGACAATAAACAAGCAAAAACAGAATCCAGTAAACCATAAAAACAGGAGATCAGAAGGCAAAAAAAGGGGAGACATGCCAAAGAGCTGCCAGGTCTAATACTTGGCAACTTACATTTGTGCTAATAGCTGGGCTGTCCTGTGAATCTTTACTTCTAGACTTTGGTGGTCATTACAACCCTGGCGGTCGGTGTTAAAGCGGCGGTAAGACCGCCAACAGGCTGGCGGTAAAAATTTAGCAATTACGACTGTGGCGGAAACCGCCAACAAAGACAGCCACTTTAACACTCCGACTGCCACGGCAGTACAAACAGCTTGGCGGTCACCGCTGACAGACAGGCAGAAGACAAAGTAACGCCCACAGTATCACAACCTACCAATCCGCCTCCTTTTCTGGGGAGGATTCACCACGGATAAAAACACAGCAGAAACAGGAATTTCGAATGGAAAACGCTCACCTCATCACACTTGACGAGGAACGACAACACCATGGACCCGGAATTCCAAATCCTACCCGCGATACTCTTCCTGCTCCTGTACCAGGAGCACCAACGCCGGCGGCGAAGACCACGGTGAGTACTGCACCTACGACACAGGGGAGGGGGGAGGGGGGAGGCAAAAAACAGGGACACGCAACAGGCAACATCCCCACCCCCACCCACTACAACACATACACTAATACATTTCTATACATTATAGTAACACCCCCTAACCTCCCCGGAAGAATGCAAAGACAAAAGGAAATGAGTGTAACCACTGGAATATATAAAAATGCAGTACGCAAAAATATACATATAAACACTATTTACAAAATATACACCAAGAATAGTAGTCCAGGTATTGCACCATTTATAGACCGTGGACCACTGGGCCCAAAATGCATGGGCGAGGCCCACACACGATACCAGATCAAAACAGAGAGAACACTGCAGGGGCATCAGATTGAAATACAACAGGCACCTCAGGGAGAAGGGAAGGGGGGCACCTCAGCCGGATGAGTGCACAACGCCAAATCCACGAGGGGGCTCCATGCCCAATGATGTATCCTGGGGAGTGCAAAGCCACAGTCTCTCAAGTCCATACAGTGGGTGGTTAGCCCACTGTTTAATCCTGGAAAGTGCAAAGCCACAGTCTCACAAGTCTCTACAGTGGGTGGTTTGCCCACTGTTCAATCCTGGGGAGTGCAAAGCCACAGTCTCTCAAGTGGATAAGTCTCCACTGGTTCTGGAGGGGGACTGGTGCCCAGAGTGCTTCATCCTGCGAAGGACAGACGGAGTGGATGCATGTCTCCACTGGTTCTGGAGGGGGACTGGTGCCCAGAGTGCTTCATCCTGGTAAGGACAGACGGAGTGGATGCATGTCTCCACTGGTTCTGGAGGGGGACTGGTGCCCAGAGTGCTTCATCCTGCGAAGGACAGACGGAGTGGATGCATTTCTCCACTGGTTCTGGAGGGGGACTGGTGCCCAGAGTGCATCACACACCCCGTGACGGTCCCAGTTGCATCGGTGCCCCTTCCGCTCATGGGCTAGCGGTGCTTAAGTTGGCGGTGCTCTGTTCAGCGGTGCTTGAGTTGGCGGTGCCCTGTTCAGCGGTGCTTGAGTTGGCGGTGCTCTGTTCAGCGGTGCTTGAGTTGGCGGTGCCCTGTTCAGTAGTGCTTGAGTTGGCGGTGCCCTGTTCAGAGGTTCTTGAGTTGGCGGTGCCTTGTTCAGCGGTGCTTGAGTTGGCGGTGCCCTGTTCAGCGGTGCCTGAGTTGGCGGTGCCCTGTTCAGCAGTGCCTGAGTTGGCGGTCGTTCATTGCCCAGCTGGGCTGTGGCTGGCGGTCCTTCATTGGGCAGCTGGGCTGTGACTGGCGGGGCCCTCCTGGACAGCTGGGCTGTGGCTGGCGGGGCCCTCCTGTGCAGCGAGGATTGGGCTGGCGTTGGCCTCCTGGGCAGCGAGGATGGGGCTGGCGGGGCCCTCCTGGGCAGCTGGGCTGTGGCTGGCTGGGCCCTCCTGTGCAGCGAGGATGAGGCTGGCGCTGGCCTCCTGGGCAGCGAGGATGGGGCTGGTGAGGCCCTCCTGGGCAGCAGGGATGATGGCGGTCTTCTCCGCCGTGCTGCTCCTCCCAGACTTGCCGGGTTTCTTGTGGCCCTTCCCCACCTTGGGAGGAGTCACAGCTGAGTCCACACTCCCACCAGGACCCCAGGGAGCAGCTTGGGTGGCTGGAGTCTTCCCCCTCTCCCGCCGGGCACTGGCCAACTTCTGGTGCTTCACAGGGGGGGGACTGGCTGTGCTGTGGATCCGTGCCACACTGGCTGTCCTGGTGGCCGGTGCACTCCACATACCTGTGACCACAGGCACCACTGGTCCCGGAGATGTTGTGGCTGAGATGCAAGTTCAGGACCTATGAGTTGGTCTGGGGTGGGGGTGGGAAATAGGTTAAGGCTGGCCAGGAAAAGTTGTTTGGACTGCGACGGGTAGCTGGAGGGGGTTTGGGAGTGGAAGTAGTGTGTAGGCGGTGTACGTTTTGTGGCTTTGGGTGCAGGTGCATGCGCTGGAGGCTGTCGTGAGGTGGATGGCTGTTGGGTGGGTGTGTGCCTGTGTTTGTGTATCTTCGGAGGGGGCGTCACAGACACACTGGGAGAGGACACAGAGGACGTGTGTATGGTAGTGGGGGTGGTGACTGCACGTGAGCAGGGTGTGCTGGTGGGTGTGCTGGTGCGGGACGTAGTGGCTGTAGAGGTAGTGCATGCAGGTGTGAGTGTAGACGAGACTGGGAGGGAGGAGGGAGACGATGACGAGGGGGACACAGTGGAGGCAGTGGATGTTGGTGTGTCTGTATGTGTGTGATGCTTGTGTGAGTGCCTGTGGGATGTGTGGTGCTTATGTTTGCCTGAGCTTCCCTTGTGTGGTGAGGTGTGTGCAGGCTGGTCTGATGGTGTGCTTGGGATGGGCAGAGGTACAGGGGATTGGGTCTGGGTGGAGGAAGTTGGAGGGGGGAGGCTAGACACAGGGACAATGGCTGCCATCTGTGCTGAGGCCAGAGTTTGAAAGGCTCGGTGAAGGGCCGCTTGACCAGAATGAATGCCCTCCAGAAATGCATTGGTTTGTTGCAACTGCCTTTCTACACCCTGAATGGCATTCAAAATGGTAGACTGCCCAACAGTGAGTGACCTGAGGAGGTCAATGGCCTCCTCACTGAGGGCAGCATGGGTGACTGGGGCAGGGGCTGAGGTGCCTGGGGCGAAGGTGATGCCCACCCTCCTGGGTGAGCGGGCACGGGGGGCGAAGGCTGAGGGGCTGATGGGAGGGCGGTGCTGGTAGGGGTGGTGGCGGCGTGTACCTGTAGATGCGGGGGGCACTGATGTTGCCGCCACCACAAGGGAGCTCCCATCGGAGGATGAGTCCGTGTCGCTGGTTTCAGCTCATGTCCCCGCTGTGGTGCTCCCCTCGCCCTCCGTCCCATTGGTGTATTCTGAGTCCGTAGTGTCGCCCTCCATGGCCATGTGGGATGCAGCTCCCTCGTGCTCCGGTGCCACTGCTCCTCCGCCTGATGATGCCAATGCACACAAGAACAGGGAGACCACAAAAAATGGGGGGGGGAAACACAAGAAAGACATGTTGAGTGCATGGATTACCGCTACCGTTGGCGGACAAAACAGACACAGAAGCCCCCTGCACTACGTCGTGCTGTTGGGCTCTACAGTGCAATTCCTGGGAAATGGCCTACAAGGCTATGGATGACATCTGCACACATGGATGACACAGGTGCATGAATAGCTGTACTTGGCACTCTACAGAGGTGGGGTCGGGGGCCACAGGGCCATGCCTTCCGGAGGGGCCTAGCCTACGGAACTCGCCCTGGCCTAAGGAAACCCACAGCCCTCCTCCCCCACCCAGACATCTCCACTGCACGCAAATTCAGCTGAATGAGAGTGTACTCACCCCCTTGTGTCTGCTGTGATGCCCTCAAGCGCCCATCCAACTCAGGGTAGGCCACCGCCAGGATCCTTTACATCAGGGGGGTCATGGTTCGACGGGCACCCCTCCCACATTGGGAGGCCATCCCCAGCTGAGCCTCCGCTGTCTTCTTGCTCCAGCGGCGAATGTCCTCCCATCTTTTCCGGCAGTGAGTGCTCCATCTGTGATGGACCCCCAGGGTCCGGACGTCCTTGGCGATGGCACACCAAATATCCTTCTTCTGGTGGGTGCTGACCTACATGAAATGTACATGGGAAGAAGAGAAGTCACTACCAACTGCGCCATCAAAGTGAGTGGCCCCCATCCCTACCCTTGCCATGTGGCACATGCACCCACCGTCTTTCATGCATGCAGAACTCTGCCCCCTTCCTTCTTTCAACCAGCCCTCTCCACACAGGCATAGCCCATACAACATGCTCCCTGTGTACTTACCTGTTGGTCTGGAGGACCGTAGAGTAGCGTGTACTGGGGGAGGACCCCATCGACAAGCTTCTCCAACTCCTCCGATGTGAAGGCAGGGGCCCTTTCCCCAGACGCACAAGCCATTGTCTCTTCCAGACCGAGGTCACAGTAGCACTTGCAGTGTAGGTCCTCTCCTGTCGAAGATCAGGTATCGAGTGATTCAACAGATAGAAAATGGCGGTCACGTCCTCGGCGGTGCGTACCATCACTGCCGGCGTACATCGTCATTGGCTCCTGGAACCCATAGGGTCCAATGTTAACCAATGCAGCATTGCGGTGTGGTCTTCGACCGCCTACCGCAATGGTGTAAAACGCCAGCGCAGTTACCTCACATCCCATTGACCCACTTTAGAGGTCAGGCAGCCGCCATTTCAGGGACCCACATGGCCTAATTACCAACTGCGTCACACATACCTAGGCCTAGTCTAAACACACATACAGGCCACATTTTGTGTATGAATGGTGTTCTGTGTAGACTGTGGGTACATACCTCTGAGTTGTTTACTCTGTGCTCGCTGTTGTCCTTCCTAGGCACCATCCGCTGGGACATGTGAGGAGATGGCGGAATCCTCCGGTGTACCGACCGCTGGTGGACCTGTCGACAATGGAGGAAAGAAATTTGATTATCACCTACAGGTTTTACCGTGCCACAATCCAGGAACTGTGTACACAGTTGGAGCCTGACCTGATGTCAGCAATCCGCCATCCCACAGGAATCCCCCCTCAAGTGCAGGTGCTATCAGTGCTCCATTTCCTTTCAAGTGGGTCTTTTCAAACAACTGTGGCCATAGCATCAGGGATGTCTCAGCCTATGTTTTCCAACGTATTGTCCAGAGTATTGTCTGCCCTGCTGAAACACATGCGGAGCTACATCGTTTTCCCTCAGGTGGAGGATTTGCCTACAGTGAAAGGTGACTTCTATGCCCTTGGACATATCCCCAACATCATAGGTGCCATTGATGGGACCCATGTGGCTTTGGTCCCCCCCCACAGGAGTGAACAGGTGTACAGAAACTGGAAGAGTTATCATTCCATGAATGTACAGATGGTATGTTTGGCAGACCAGTACATCTCCCATGTTAATGCCATGTTCCCTGGCTCAGTGCATGACGCCTACATTCTGCGGAATAGCAGCATCCCTTATGTGATGGGTCAACTCCAGAGGCACCGTGTGTGGCTCTTAGGTGACTCTGGTTACCCCAACCTGTCATGGCTACTGACCCCAGTGAGGAATCCCAGGAGAAGGGCAGAGGAACGCTACAATGAGGCCCATGGGCGAACTAGGAGGGTGATCGAGCGACCCTTCGGCCTCCTGAAGGCCAGGTTCAGGTGTCTGCATATGACAGGTGGATCCCTATTCTACTCACCAAAGAAGGTGTGCCAGATCATCATGGCCTGCTGTATGCTTCACAACTTGGCATTGCGATGACAGGTGCCTTTTCTGCAGGAGGATGGTCTAGACGGCGGTGTTGTTGGAGCTGTGTAGCCTGTGGACAGTGATGAGGAGGAAGCAGAGGAAGAAGACATGCAGAACAGGGACTCAGTGATCCAGCAATATTTCCAGTGAAACACAGGTGAGAATACATTCCTGACTACTACAGGTACTTTTACACTTCTACCTCTATCCTGTCTGTCGTTTTCACCCAGTGTATGGTCACTGAGTTGTCACTTTCCCTTTCGGTTTCACAGGTGTGGGTCCCAACGTGTCTCATCTGCTTAGATTCCTCATGGACTAGAGCTGTGTGACATAGGTATGTTGACATTACTATTTCAAGAACATTTTGTCACTGTAATTGAAATACACTATTTCGAAATCAGAGACAGACTCCAGATCTTTTGGTGCTTTAGGTGTGTTTATTTAAATGCAAAGTATTGGAGGGGGAAGTTAAATGGTAAGGGGTGATGGCGGAGGAGTGTCCATGGCAGAGTCCAGTCTATTAGTCTCACAGGTGCATTGCCCATATGGGCATAGGAAGTGGAGCTGGGGCAGTTTCAATATGGACAGGGTGACAAAGTGGGACAGTGGGATGACAATCAGGGTGGTCTCATTTCTTGGCAGGGGTCTTGGCATCGTGCTCTGTTCCTAGATCTCAGGGACCGTTTGCGGGGTGGTTCTCCGTCTGCAGGGGGTGGGGTGCTGGTGTGGTGGTCCTGTGGCGGGGCGTCCTGTCCACTAGCACCGGCGGAGGTGGTTGGCAGTTCATCGTCCATGCTAGTGTCAGGGGCCACTTGTGGTGCCACAGTGTCCCTCCTGGTGTTGAGTACTTCCTTCAGCACCCCTACGATGGTGCCCAGGGTGGAGCTGATGGTTCTGAGTTCCTCCCTGAACCCCAAATACTGTTCCTCCTGCATCCGCTGGGTCTCCTGAAATTTGGCCAGTACCGTTGCCATCGGCTCCTGGGAGTGGTGGTATGCTCCCATGAGGGTGGAGAGGGCCTCCGTCCCCTGGACCGTGTGCCCACTGCCACTGCCCCCAGGTCCCTGTTGTTGTTGGGGTGGTGGGTTATCCTGGGTTTCCTGTAGTGGTGGACACACAGCTGATTGACGTGTCCAGGGGACGGAGATATGGGCCCGCTGGGTGGGTGCTGTGCTGGTGTTTCCTGAGGGGGGAAGGTCTGTGGTGGCCTGTGCCTGTGTGAGGGGAACCGACTCTCCCGAGGCCCCCGATGGTTCGGGCTGGTCATCTAGATCCAGGTGGACAGAGGTGCTGTCATCACTGTGGGCCTCTTCTGTGGGTGGAGTGTACATGTCTGGACCCTCCTGTCTGTTGACGTTGGGTAGTGGTCCTGCAGGGGTGGAAAGGCATGATTATTGCATCTGTGTGTGTCATGGTGTGCAATGGGTGGGTGACCGTGTACCCCAGTGCTGGCATTCCTGTGTGTGAGCTTGTGTGATGATGGTTTAGGGGGGTGTATAGGTATTTGCAGTTGCCATGCTTTAGTGATGGGTGTCCATGCGTTGTTGTTGCATGCAGGGCTTGGTGTTGGGATGTGTGGTTTGTGATATTGGTACATTTGTGAGGAGTTGGAGTGATAGGGGTGGGGGCGAGGGTGGGGGTATGTGATAGCATGCAGGTAGGGTGGGAGATGTAATAGTTAAGATTTGACTTACCAGAGTCCATTCCTCCACCGACTCCTGCGAGGCCCTCAGGATGCAGAATCGCCAAGACCTGCTCCTCCCATGTTGTTAGTTGTGGGGGAGTAGGTGGGGGTCCGCCGCCAGTCCGCTGATCCACCTGGTGGTGTCTTGAGACAACGGAACGCACCTTCCCCCGTAGGTCGTTCCACCTGTTCTTGATGTCCTCCTGATTTCTTGGGTGTTGTCCCACTGCGTTGACCTTGTCGACTATTCTTCGCCATAGCTCCATCTTCCTTGCAATTGAGGTGTGCTGCACCTGTGATCCAAATAGCTGTGGCTCTACCCGTACGATTTCCTCCACCATGACCCTGAGCTCCTCCTCCGAGAATCTGGGGTGTCTTTGCCGTGCCATGGGGTGGTGTGGGTGATGTGTGGGGTGGTGTGTGTGGTGATAAGTGTGGTGATATGTAGTGGGGTGTGGTGTTTTGTGTGTGGAAGTTGTGTGGGTGATGGTGTTGTGTGCCTGTGGATGCTAGTTTGTTGTTGGTGGTGTCTCTCTCTGGCCTTCTCTCTGTAATTGTGGTCGTAGGGGTTTGTGGGTGATGTGGGTGTGTGTTTTATATTGTATTGGGTGTGTGGGAGTGGTGTGTGTATGTGTATCAGGTGTGTGTATTTCGAATTGTCCAATGTGGTGGTGTTTTGGATATGTGTGTTTATTTTGAGTGCGGCAGTGTGTACCGCCAATGGAATACCGAGGTTGAAAGACCGCCGCGTGGATTCGTGTGTCATGATAGTGTGGGCGTATTTCTGTTGGCATGATGGTGGAGGTTTTGTTTTCGCCAGTTTAACACTGACCTTTGGTGTGGCGGACTTGTGTGGGTGTCTGAATTTTGTCGGATTCAGAGATGTGGGTCATAATATCTGTGGCGGAATTCCGTGGCCGCAGCGGTGTGTTGGCGGTCTTCTGCACGGCGGTAAGTGGCTTTTACCCCCAATGTTGTAATGACCGCCTTTGTGTTGAATAACCTGCACTTGTGGGCAAATGTGAGTGATGTAATGAAATGTATGTCATTATTAGTTGTGGTAAGGTACTGAAGTCAAGTGCAACAGCCAGCCAGAGATCAAAGCCAGTAGTAACCAGTGAGTGGAAGGGGCCTTCGGGCTCTCTAATAGTTCTGGTCGAGAGTTGCATCAAGCCTGCTGCACAATTCAAGAATTGTGTTGGCAGTCTGACTGAAAGACTGGTGCTGCTGAGATCGAAATCCTCGCACTCCATCATCGCTGAGATGAGAGCACTGATTGGCTAGAATCCACGACGGTCAAAGTCATCCACAAAGTTGCGATCAGCCCGAAGGCTGCTGCATCAGTCATGCCAGCATCCAGTCTGCACCCAAGACTAGCGGTTGCAATTGCTCACAACAAGGGCTGTCAAAGGGAGCATCTGCACTGGAATCCCTAAATTTCAGTTTCCCTAATTGTGTTCTTTAGTAACAAGTTACACAGTGTGTAAGAAATTGGATTATTGGTTGAGGGGAGTGGAAGCTCCACTCAGGCAACAACTACCATCATTGTCAGGGTGAACCAAAAAGTCACTAAATTAACCTGTGCTTAACCCTCTGGTAGCTTAGCACAGAAGCAGTCAGGCTTAACTTAGAGGTACTATGTAAAGTATTTATGCAGCACACCATGCAGGTCAAATTGCAGCAGGTTATCTGGGCAGTTGCAGGAAAACCTCTGAACCTTGTTGTGTGCTGGTAGTTCACACAGGAGGTCAGCCAACTGGCCCTTGGAGCCACTCTGGTTAGCCCGGAGTGACGGCAAGTAGGCCCAATCTCAGACAGCAATGCAGTCCTTCAAGTAAGTTCCATAGGTCCAGGAGTGTCTGATGAGTTGCTATGGAGGTATAATATTTATACCTCATACCAGCCTTTGTGTGGGCAGGACTGCCTGTCCTACCCTCCCATCTGGTTATGAAAAGTACTTCCCTTTCCTCAGTCAAGGCTACAAATTGCCTTGGGGTGATAAAAGGCAGGCAAGTCTTGGTGTCAGATTCCTTTGTTAGTGTAGGAGACAAAGCCCTTTGAAGTGTAAATGGGGCTGGGTGCCGCCCCTCCACTGTCTTCCTGCCAGGATGGCCCATCCTGTCCACATCTAAGCCACCTTTGTGTTACCCCTCTGGAAGCAATACACAAACCCAAACAGCAGAGACATTCAAAGTCGTGTGACCCTGGATACTGGCAGAAGGAACAAGTGGTTGAGACAAGAAAATGCCACCTTTGTAAATGTCAGGAATCCCCAAGGTGCCTCTTACGTTATCTGTCAGCATACCCAGGGATTAGGGTTAAATCATCTCTATGTTCTTGGTTAAACCTTCATGTTTCTAAGTAAACATAATGGGCCTGATTACAACTTTGGAGGAGGGTGTTAATCCGTCCCAAATATGACAGATATACCACCTGCCGTATTACGAGTCCATTATATCCTATGGAACTCGTAACACGGTAGGCAGGATATCCGTCACATTTGGGACAGATTAACACCCTGCTCCAAAGTTGTAATCAGACCCAATGTGCTGTGTTACACAATTGGTTTTAGCAATGCTTGTTTTACCAATGCTTGTTTGCTAATGTGAGCAGGTGTAGACATGTCCTTCTAATTGGGTGTTGTGTAGACATGTGCTTCTAATTAGGTGTGGGGACTCATCCACATGTGGAAACTCAACTGCTTTCCTGATTGGCCATAAATAGCAGAGTGAAGCATGCCTCCCTGGTTGGCTTTGTTTTGCTTCCTGATCTCAGCATCTGATTTGGCAGTCCAGCCCCTGCTGTCATCCTCGTATTCAGGACTTTTGAGGCAATTCTACAGGGAGTGCAGAATTATTAGGCAAGTTGTATTTTTGAGGATTAATTTTATTATTGAACAACAACCATGTTCTCAATGAACCCAAAAAACTCATTAATATCAAAGCTGAATATTTTTGGAAGTAGTTTTTAGTTTGTTTTTAGTTTTAGCTATGTTAGGGGGATATCTGTGTGTGCAGGTGACTATTACTGTGCATAATTATTAGGCAACTTAACAAAAAAAATATATACCCATTTCAATTATTTATAATTACCAGTGAAACCAATATAACATCTCAACATTCACAAATATACATTTCTGACATTCAAAAACAAAACAAAAACAAATTAGTGACCAATATAGCCACCTTTCTTTGCAAGGACACTCAAAAGCCTGCCATCCATGGATTCTGTCAGTGTTTTGATCTGTTCACCATCAACATTGCGTGCAGCAGCAACCACAGCCTCCCAGACACTGTTCAGAGAAGTGTACTGTTTTCCCTCCTTGTAAATCTCACATTTGATGATGGACCACAGGTTCTCAATGGGGTTCAGATCAGGTGAACAAGGAGGCCATGTCATTAGATTTCCTTCTTTTATACCCTTTCTTGCCAGCCACGCTGTGGAGTACTTGGACGCGTGTGATGGAGCATTGTCCTGCATGAAAATCATGTTTTTCTTGAAGGATGCAGACTTCTTCCTGTACCACTGCTTGAAGAAGGTGTCTTCCAGGAACTGGCAGTAGGACTGGGAGTTGAGCTTGACCCCATCCTCAACCCGAAAAGGCCCCACAAGCTCATCTTTGATGATACCAGCCCAAACCAGTACTCCACCTCCACCTTGCTGGCGTCTGAGTCGGACTGGAGCTCTCTGCCCTTTACCAATCCAGCCACGGGCCCATCCATCTGGCCCATCAAGACTCACTCTCATTTCATCAGTCCATAAAACCTTAGAAAAATCAGTCTTGAGATATTTCTTGGCCCAGTCTTGACGTTTCAGCTTGTGTGTCTTGTTCAGTGGTGGTCGTCTTTCAGCCTTTCTTACCTTGGCCATGTCTCTGAGTATTGCACACCTTGTGCTTTTGGGCACTCCAGTGATGTTGCAGCTCTGAAATATGGCCAAACTGGTGGCAAGTGGCATCGTGGCAGCTGCACGCTTGACTTTTCTCAGTTCATGGGCAGTTATTTTGCGCCTTGGTTTTTCCACACGCTTCTTGCGACCCTGTTGACTATTTTGAATGAAACGCTTGATTGTTCGATGATCACGCTTCAGAAGCTTTGCAATTTTAAGAGTGCTGCATCCCTCTGCAAGATATCTCACTATTTTTGACTTTTCTGAGCCTGTCAAGTCCTTCTTTTGACCCATTTTGCCAAAGGAAAGGAAGTTGCCTAATAATTATGCACACCTGATATAGGGTGTTGATGTCATTAGACCACACCCCTTCTCATTACAGAGATGCACATCACCTAATATGCTTAATTGGCAGTAGGCTTTCGAGCCTATACAGCTTGGAGTAAGACAACATGCATAAAGAGGATGATGTGGTCATAATACTCATTTGCCTAATAATTCTGCACTCCCTGTATTCTTTGTTCCTGTACCAGCTAACACCAGGCATTCCTCCAGCACTCCAGAAAAGACTGCAGCTAAGTGACTAGTATTCTCCAGGGAGTTTGTTCTTTGAGCGCCGCGCTTTCCTAGACAGCTGGTGTATTTCAGACCTCGTATTGTGGCAGAGTGCTTACTTGAAGAGACTAATGCATTTCTGAACATTCTACATTATTATTGTAGTTACTTGCCTAAATGTGCTTCAGGAAATCTGCTTGAGCTCAAGTACTACAAAAAGTGACAGTGCAATTTAAAAAAAGCATTTATGTGACTTTTCTTTCTCTAATAGCATAACTCTTGGATTTAAATTGTGTCATTCATGCCTGTGTTTCAGCTTTGAGGAATTTGCTTTTGAAGGGTTTTTCACACACACAGTGAAACCAAACCAAACTGTGCCACCCTAACTTTTTAAACCCCAAGTGGACATTTGTATTTCTTGGATTGTTTTTGTTCCTTCTAGTTTAACCCTATGCATGCAGGAAAGTTATATGTGATATAATTAATGCCCATGTTTGTCTTTCTTATGCATGATAAGTGCAGCCACAGTTCTAATTGTAGTGTGCAACAGTGAATCTCTGTGGAGCCAGCCCTGGTATTGCAGTACTTATTGTGATGGTACTCAGTTTGGGTTTTTGGTAATGCAGTGTTAGTAATTGTGCCAACAGTTATTAATATCCAAGAAAAGTGCTGGAGCATCCCGGTGTTCTTCTACCGCTACTGTGCCCATATCAGAAAGAGAGATTCAGTTTCAAGGAAGTTGAGTGCACTAACTCTACTATCACTCTGTCAACAATTACCTGCCCCCGAAGATACAGGATGCCTGCCTGGACCGGCAAGATGTGGCAGTGTTTTGTCTCTTTCTCTTCCACTCCCCCTTTGGGACACCTGCCGAGGTTTCTGTGTCCATCAGGAAGTGCCGAGAGGTATTCCAGGAGGTCGGGGCATACCATCGCCCCTGCAGACATCCTGCTTTTCAGGTGAGTGGCCCATCTCGACAGTAAAAGTGCACAAGAAACACTGGTCCCACAGTTGAAAACAATACAATCAATACAAATAAACCAAATAGTTATTGTAATCATTAGTTATCATAAATCATAAACAAAGAACTTTTATAAAAAGACGTTTACCTTGTGTTGATGCAGTGGGTGTGTATTGAAAAATGTGCTTGGTGCTTCCGTCAATCACGTGAACAAATTCAGTGATCAAAGTTGTGCATCTTAAAAACAAGAACAACATGGCCCATATAAACACACACACACACACACATACACACACACATACACAAACACACACACATATATATATATATATATATATACATATATATATATATATATATATCTCCAAGTCCTGCTGTCACAAAGATGCACACTCAGGTGAACTGCTAGTAAAGAAAGATTTATTTCTGAAACTGACTTGTTTCGACCAAATAGTCTTGTTCACAGAAGCAATAGCAGACAAACTTCATGACAATCCTATATTTGTATATTCATGACAACAGCAAAAAAAGAACTAAAACATCAAAGTGTAGAGGTTGGGAAGGGAGAAAGGCCGCCATATATAAATGTGCATTGTAAACCTTGTGTGTCATAATGTTGAATAAGCAATAATAGTCCAACCCAGAATATGTAAAAGTGAAAAGCATCAAAATACACAATGTAAATATATTTTCCTGAGAATGTCTGTGCCTGGTACTTTTCAAACATATGGAGAAAAACTGTTACAAAAAAGCAAGTTACTCCAAGATCTAGCCCAAGTGGGCATTATTATAACTAAAGTCTGTCCCCCACACTTCCCAAGTGGTCCATAGACATAAACATGTATCATGCTCCTCTCTAATATCAACACATCCAAGAAAATTCCCACCCCAAAGCAATAATATACTCTAAACAATGAAATAAATAAAATGCATGCGCAGTTAGAAGAACATATCGTACGCTAAGCATTCCACAATGTCTCCCTCCACTCCCTTTCTTGTGAAAAGGTGAGAAATGTGAAGATTAAAAATGTGGAAAAAAATTGTATTCATCAGCAACTCACATAGAGAAAGAGAAAGTAAAGGGGCACAGCATAACTGTCTAGATGAACATCCCAAATGAACCCTCAGTTCCTCTTCCATATTCAAACCTGTCGGGTACTTTTTTTCCAAGTCTATAATGTCTCTGGACTCACTTCTCTGAAGCTTGAATTCCTGGTTCCCTCCTCTGGGTTCCCATTTTATCTGATCAATCACAAAATACTGCAATAGATCCCTATTGCTGTAATGGTATTCAGCAAAGTGGTGGGCGAGTTAATGTCTGTCCTTGTTATCAATGGCTCCCATGAGTTCCAAGGTGCGCTTCTTCACTGGGTGAATGGTACTCTCAATGTGTTTCTTCTCACAATGACATATTAACACATAAATCACATACTTAGAGTTCCAATTAAAAAATTTGTTAATATTTCTAGCCCATTTGCCATGTGGGAGAAGGAACTCGTTTGTGATGTTACTATTTTTGCTTGCCGTACACTTTTGCAAGGATAAAAGCCCTTCAGATCCAAGATCTCGTGTCCACCTGTCTCAATGAACCCACTATGTATTAGAAAATCCCTCAGGGACATCCCCTTTCTACAAGTTATACTGGGAATGTCCCTAATCTTATTTTGTATAACAGGGTCACATTTAAGCATCTGCCAATTCTTTGTGGCAATTTTTTTGATCTAAGGGGAAGCCTCATTGCATGTAGTGATGAATCTGGTTTCCTGTCTGCCCTCATCAGGAGTTACCAACTCATTTTCAAATAGTAAGGATTCTCTGGTCCTCTCATTTAGGGCCACATGTACGAATATAAGGTTTTGAGACTCACAAATTGAGACTCTTAACGCCTCACAATTTGTGACTCACAAACCCTGATGTACAGCAGTGTCAATGACACTGTTTGCGATTCCCAATGGGGGTCGCAAATGACCTACCTCATAAATATTCATGAGGTAGGTCGCAGTTGTCCATGGTACCACTGCCTGCTCTGAAAAATATTTTAGTTACTATTCACAAAGGGGAAGGGGTCCCATGGGGATGCCTCTTCCTAATTGCGACTCTCAAACCTATTTTGCGATTTGGTAAATAGATTACTGAATCACAAAATAGGGTCTGTACATACCAAAATGCTTTTTTCTTGTCGCAAACGGCCTGATTCTGCGAATCGGGCCGTTTGCAACAAGAAAAAGGATACGTACTTATGGTTCTTACTCTCTTAATCACTCTTTGTAAGACATGTTCTGGGTAACCTCTCTCTCTCTGAACTGAGTGATCATGTTTTTTTGTTCAGTCTAGAAGGACTCCTCCATGCTACAATTCCTACAGGCATGGAGGAGTTCTGTAAAGGGAATGCTTCATTTCAAGTGCTCGGGTGGTCTCTGCGGACATGTAAGATGGTATTACCTGCAGTCGACTTGCGGAAAAGTTTAGTCTGCAACTTTTCCCAGCTGGCCTTGACCAAAACATCCAAAAAAGTGATCTAATCTTTGTTAGTTGCTGCAGAAAAAGCTAAGGTATACTCATTGTTATTGAGATATGATAAAAAAGGTTCGGTCCCTTCTCTAGTGCCATCCCAAATAACAAAAAGATCATCAATATAACGAACCCACAACACCACATGTTCAAATCCTTCCTGAGCCTCCTCTGCGCTGGACACCTGTTCCTCCCACCAGCCCATCAGACAACCTGTGTAGCTGTGAGCAAAACAAGTGCCCATTGCAGCCTTGTTTCTGTTTGTACAGTATTTTGTTGAACATGAACATATTTGTGCTGTAAAAAACATTGTGCATGTTAGACCTGACAGCCTTAGGGTGATCATCATCCAACTTTTTGCCTGCCTCCCTCCACTTTTCTGACACTGTTTTTGTTGGTTTTAGGACTCTGTGCACTGTACCTCTGCTAACCAGTGCTAAAGTGCATATGCTTTCTCCCTTAAACATGGTAACATTGGCTCATACCCAATTGGCATATTTAATTTACTTATAAGTCCCTAGTAGAGTGCACTACATGTGCCCAGGGTCTGTAAATTAAAATCTACTAGTGGGCCTGCATCACTGATTGTGCCCCACAGAAGTAGCCCCTTTACCATGCCTCAAGCCTGCCACTGCAAGCTGTGTGTGCAGTTTGACTGCCACTTCGACTTGGCATTTAAAAGTAATTGCAAAGCCTTAAACTCCCCTTTTTCTACATATATGTCACACCTAAGGTAGGCCCTAGGAAACCGATAGGTGCTATGAAGGTAACAGGCAGGACATGTACCAATGTATTTTATATGTTCTGGTAGTGAAAAACTCCTAAATTTCTTTTCCACTACTGTGAGGTCTGCTCCTTTCATAGGCTAGCATTAGGACTGCCCTCATATATTTTTTGAGTGGTAGATTCTGTTTTGAAAAGGGTAACCAAGTCATATTTAGGATGGCCAGAACAGTAATAGAAAATCCTGCTTATTGGTGAGGTTGGATTTTATAATACTATTTTAGAAATGCCACTTTTAGAAAGTGAGCATTTCTCTGCACTTAAAAACCATCTGTGCATTACAGCCTGTCTCCAATCAACGCTCAGGCTAGGCTGGTTGACAGCTACCTTGTGCATTTCATCCAGACAACCACAACACAGGACACTCAGTCACACCTGCACTCATCTGCATATTGAATGGGTCTTCCTGGGCTTGAAGGGTGTAGGGCCTGACACTTACATTTCAAAGGCTAGTGGCCTGCCCTCACACAATGGACTGCCAAACCCCCTATTGGGTCCCTCGCAGTCAGGACTGGCCTGAAAGGGGAACTTGTGCACTTCAAAACCACTCTTTAAAGTCTCTCCCACTTCAAAGGCATTTTTGAGGATATAAACTCTGACCCTACCAACCCAGACACATCTGGACCTACACCTGCATCCTGTCAAGAGGAACTGCCTGGCTACCCAAAGGACTCATCTGGCTGCTTTGCTGAGAAGGACTACTGCACTGCCCTGTTGTTGCCCTGCTGGCCTCTGACTTTGCTGAGAAGGACTCTGCCTTCCCCAAAGTGCTATCCAAGGGCTTGGATTGAGCTTGCCTCCTGTTTTCTGAAGTCCCAAGGCTATCTCTTCAGGAAACTACTTGTGCGTCGAAAATCTACGTACCGCCTGCCGGAATCGATGCAAAGTCTGCATTGTGACAGAGAAATCGCTGCACAGCCGACCGGAACTTCACAGCCTGACTTCCCGAGTGGAAATTTGATGCAGCGCTTGCCTTGTGATGGAAAATTTAACGCATCACCTACCAGATCGATGCAGCGCCTGTGTCTACTTCCAGCGCATCATGGATCTTTCCCCACATCGTCTCTGGGTGTTAAATAAACCTGCATCCCAGCAAGGAACCAAGACTGCGTGCGAAAAATGACGCAAACCCTTTGCAGCATGAAAAGAAACAACGCATTGTCTGTGCCACACCGGAAAATTCAACACACACCTTATTTTTCCACGCATCTCCTCCTCTGCAGTCTCCGTGCATCGCTATTTTTGATGCAAACCAGGTACTCTGTTGTTGGAGGCTGGCCCTCTATGTAATGCACAAAAAATGCACTATAATACATACAATACATACATATAATACACTATGCAGAGGGTCCAAACAACCACATGTTAGTTTCAGGGGTAAAAATCAGCCCACCTAATGCTCTAATTTTTAAGGTAGCTGGTTGAGCAGTTAGGCTAATACAGCAGATGTGCTAAGTATTTGCTGTACTCACCAATCCAATCATACACCACACACAATCAATTAATAACTCAAGACCAGAATTTATAAAAATACTTCAGACTTTTATATAATTTTTAAGAGCAAAATCTTTAGAATAGGTTAAGTACTTTTCTTGTTATGACTTTTTATATTTTAGCAAAGTTAGTCTTTCTGTGCGGAATTACACACCATTGGAATCAATAGGCAGTCACTTTTAAAAATGCATTAAAAATCGTACATTTGAGTTACCAGTCTCTTCTTTTGCAGGGTGGTCGCAGTGGTCGGTGGACACCTTGTGCCAGATGGAGCGCTTCGGGCAGCTCCCGGTTCCGGCAGGAGCAGCGATGGAAAAGTTCTTGCCACAGGCACAGGACCACATGGATGGGCCACTTGGAAAAGGGTCTGGTTTGCAAATTCAAAGTGGTGCCTGGGGGTCCCCTTTGGCTGTCGAGGTCAGAAGGGGTTGGGGACCTGTGGCACACAGCAGAACCCACAATGCAAGGACCAGGGCGGCCAGGTGCAGGGCGTTTTGGATGTCTTGGATGCTGTGTGCAACGAAGTCCACTGGAGCTGGAGGTAAGACTCTTTGTGGGTTGCTTGCAGGACAACGGGGGCACTCTGGTTGGAGGTCTAGGGTGTTCCTGAAGTCCCTCGACTGGGGCTTCCTCCTGGTCCTCTGTCAGCTCGGGGGAGCTGGTTTTCTCCTGGCCCGACGTCAGCTGACCAGGACCCAGGGTATTGCTCTATCACGGCCACTAGGGGCCGCAGCGCCAACAAACTTGGTATAGTTGGGGGGCACTTCCAGAATGTCGTTGGTGTGTTGTTGGGTCCAGCTGTGACTTCCGGTCACTGAGATATCTGCAATTCAGTGGTGTCCTTCACTGGTTTCTTAGTTCTTTGCAGTTTACTTGATTTTCTTGAGTGGTACCTCCACTCAGGAGGGAGATCTGGGGTGATCCTTGAAGCCTGGAGGTCCCCTGGGTTTCTTGGGGTTGGTCCAGTGTTCAGCTCCTCCGCTGCCGCAATTGTCAAGACTCTGGTGCAGCAAGCAGGGGTCTTGGCGCCTCTTCTGGTACAGCAGGTCCTCAGTTCTCATCCTCGAGGTTTCTCTGGTGCTGGTCTTCTTGGAATCCTTTTCAATCTAAAATCTTGGTATAGGGGAGCCACTACATATTGAATTTAGTGGGTGTTTTAGAGGGAACCTGGTAGTGTCCAATGGGGCACTTACCCTTGGGTGGCTACACCTACTATAGTGACCACTTCCTGTGGGAAGGGTCACTTCACTAAACCTCATTGGCTGTTTTTCTCCATTCCAAGATGGAGAAAACTGAATCAGAGGGTCCACTTTGTATGCAAGCCCTTAAGGGTGGTGCATGCTCAGTGTGGCCACTCCTACCCTTTGTCTGGTTTCCCGCCTTTGTTCCTGCCAAAAGTGGGGGTTTGCAAAGGGGGAAGCCCTCGGCTGCTAGCAGCAGGCCTGGAGGCTCGAGTTTTAGGGGTGGTAGCTCTTTGAGGCTCACCGCCAGGGTGTTGCACATTCCTGAGGGAGGGGGAGTTAGCTCCTCCACCCAAGAAGGGCATTGTTTTACAAACCAGAGAGCCAGGGATCTCCCCCAAGTTTGTATATTGTCTGTCTGGAGTGGCAGCTGGATGGAACCAGCCAGCAACTCTGCCAGTGAGGGTTAGCTTTTGCAGGGGGCACCTCTAAGGTGGCCCCTGGGTACATTTAAGGTTACATCCAATACTGGTATCAGTTTAGATTTAATACTCTGAGTTGTTTGATACCAAACAACCTAGGGTGCAGAGTGGCCAATATATAGCTGGGGAACTCATGTTTGACCAGTGCCCAGTACATACATTAAAATGGCTGCTCTGTTCACAGTGAAACCAAACCAAACTGTGCCACCCTAACTTTTTAAACCCCAAGTGGACATTTGTATTTCTTGGATTGTTTTTGTTCCTTCTAGTTTAACCCTATGCATGCAGGAAAGTTATATGTGATATAATTAATGCCCATGTTTGTCTTTCTTATGCATGATAAGTGCAGCCACAGTTCTAATTGTAGTGTGCAACAGTGAATCTCTGTGGAGCCAGCCCTGGTATTGCAGTACTTATTGTGATGGTACTCAGTTTGGGTTTTTGGTAATGCAGTGTTAGTAATTGTGCCAACAGTTATTAATATCCAAGAAAAGTGCTGGAGCATCCCGGTGTTCTTCTACCGCTACTGTGCCCATATCAGAAAGAGAGATTCAGTTTCAAGGAAGTTGAGTGCACTAACTCTACTATCACTCTGTCAACAATTACCTGCCCCCGAAGATACAGGATGCCTGCCTGGACCGGCAAGATGTGGCAGTGTTTTGTCTCTTTCTCTTCCACTCCCCCTTTGGGACACCTGCCGAGGTTTCTGTGTCCATCAGGAAGTGCCGAGAGGTGTTCCAGGAGGTCGGGGCATACCATCGCCCCTGCAGACATCCTGCTTTTCAGGTGAGTGGCCCATCTCGACAGTAAAAGTGCACAAGAAACACTGGTCCCACAGTTGAAAACAATACAATCAATACAAATAAACCAAATAGTTATTGTAATCATTAGTTATCATAAATCATAAACAAAGAACTTTTATAAAAAGACGTTTACCTTGTGTTGATGCAGTGGGTGTGTATTGAAAAATGTGCTTGGTGCTTCCGTCAATCACGTGAACAAATTCAGTGATCAAAGTTGTGCATCTTAAAAACAAGAACAACATGGCCCATATAAACACACACACACACACACATACACACACACATACACAAACACACACACATATATATATATATATATATATATATATATATATATATATATATATACATATATATATATATATATATCTCCAAGTCCTGCTGTCACAAAGATGCACACTCAGGTGAACTGCTAGTAAAGAAAGATTTATTTCTGAAACTGACTTGTTTCGACCAAATAGTCTTGTTCACAGAAGCAATAGCAGACAAACTTCATGACAATCCTATATTTGTATATTCATGACAACAGCAAAAAAAGAACTAAAACATCAAAGTGTAGAGGTTGGGAAGGGAGAAAGGCCGCCATATATAAATGTGCATTGTAAACCTTGTGTGTCATAATGTTGAATAAGCAATAATAGTCCAACCCAGAATATGTAAAAGTGAAAAGCATCAAAATACACAATGTAAATATATTTTCCTGAGAATGTCTGTGCCTGGTACTTTTCAAACATATGGAGAAAAACTGTTACAAAAAAGCAAGTTACTCCAAGATCTAGCCCAAGTGGGCATTATTATAACTAAAATCTGTCCCCCACACTTCCCAAGTGGTCCATAGACATAAACATGTATCATGCTCCTCTCTAATATCAACACATCCAAGAAAATTCCCACCCCAAAGCAATAATATACTCTAAACAATGAAATAAATAAAATGCATGCGCAGTTAGAAGAACATATCGTACGCTAAGCATTCCACAATGTCTCCCTCCACTCCCTTTCTTGTGAAAAGGTGAGAAATGTGAAGATTAAAAATGTGGAAAAAAATTGTATTCATCAGCAACTCACATAGAGAAAGAGAAAGTAAAGGGGCACAGCATAACTGTCTAGATGAACATCCCAAATGAACCCTCAGTTCCTCTTCCATATTCAAACCTGTCGGGTACTTTTTTTCCAAGTCTATAATGTCTCTGGACTCACTTCTCTGAAGCTTGAATTCCTGGTTCCCTCCTCTGGGTTCCCATTTTATCTGATCAATCACAAAATACTGCAATAGATCCCTATTGCTGTAATGGTATTCAGCAAAGTGGTGGGCGAGTTAATGTCTGTCCTTGTTATCAATGGCTCCCATGAGTTCCAAGGTGCGCTTCTTCACTGGGTGAATGGTACTCTCAATGTGTTTCTTCTCACAATGACATATTAACACAAAAATCACATACTTAGAGTTCCAATTAAAAAATTTGTTAATATTTCTAGCCCATTTGCCATGTGGGAGAAGGAACTCGTTTGTGATGTTACTATTTTTGCTTGCCGTACACTTTTGCAAGGATAAAAGCCCTTCAGATCCAAGATCTCGTGTCCACCTGTCTCAATGAACCCACTATGTATTAGAAAATCCCTCAGGGACATCCCCTTTCTACAAGTTATACTGGGAATGTCCCTAATCTTATTTTGTATAACAGGGTCACATTTAAGCATCTGCCAATTCTTTGTGGCAATTTTTTTGATCTAAGGGGAAGCCTCATTGCATGTAGTGATGAATCTGGTTTCCTGTCTGCCCTCATCAGGAGTTACCAACTCATTTTCAAATAGTAAGGATTCTCTGGTCCTCTCATTTAGGGCCACATGTACGAATATAAGGTTTTGAGACTCACAAATTGAGACTCTTAACGCCTCACAATTTGTGACTCACAAACCCTGATGTACAGCAGTGTCAATGACACTGTTTGCGATTCCCAATGGGGGTCGCAAATGACCTACCTCATAAATATTCATGAGGTAGGTCGCAGTTGTCCATGGTACCACTGCCTGCTCTGAAAAATATTTTAGTTACTATTCACAAAGGGGAAGGGGTCCCATGGGGATGCCTCTTCCTAATTGCGACTCTCAAACCTATTTTGCGATTTGGTAAATAGATTACTGAATCACAAAATAGGGTCTGTACATACCAAAATGCTTTTTTCTTGTCGCAAACGGCCTGATTCTGCGAATCGGGCCGTTTGCAACAAGAAAAAGGATACGTACTTATGGTTCTTACTCTCTTAATCACTCTTTGTAAGACATGTTCTGGGTAACCTCTCTCTCTCTGAACTGAGTGATCATGTTTTTTTGTTCAGTCTAGAAGGACTCCTCCATGCTACAATTCCTACAGGCATGGAGGAGTTCTGTAAAGGGAATGCTTCATTTCAAGTGCTCGGGTGGTCTCTGCGGACATGTAAGATGGTATTACCTGCAGTCGACTTGCGGAAAAGTTTAGTCTGCAACTTTTCCCAGCTGGCCTTGACCAAAACATCCAAAAAAGTGATCTAATCTTTGTTAGTTGCTGCAGAAAAAGCTAAGGTATACTCATTGTTATTGAGATATGATAAAAAAGGTTCGGTCCCTTCTCTAGTGCCATCCCAAATAACAAAAAGATCATCAATATAACGAACCCACAACACCACATGTTCAAATCCTTCCTGAGCCTCCTCTGCGCTGGACACCTGTTCCTCCCACCAGCCCATCAGACAACCTGTGTAGCTGTGAGCAAAACAAGTGCCCATTGCAGCCTTGTTTCTGTTTGTACAGTATTTTGTTGAACATGAACATATTTGTGCTGTAAAAAACATTGTGCATGTTAGACCTGACAGCCTTAGGGTGATCATCATCCAACTTTTTGCCTGCCTCCCTCCACTTTTCTGACACTGTTTTTGTTGGTTTTAGGACTCTGTGCACTGTACCTCTGCTAACCAGTGCTAAAGTGCATATGCTTTCTCCCTTAAACATGGTAACATTGGCTCATACCCAATTGGCATATTTAATTTACTTATAAGTCCCTAGTAGAGTGCACTACATGTGCCCAGGGTCTGTAAATTAAAATCTACTAGTGGGCCTGCATCACTGATTGTGCCCCACAGAAGTAGCCCCTTTACCATGCCTCAAGCCTGCCACTGCAAGCTGTGTGTGCAGTTTGACTGCCACTTCGACTTGGCATTTAAAAGTAATTGCAAAGCCTTAAACTCCCCTTTTTCTACATATATGTCACACCTAAGGTAGGCCCTAGGAAACCGATAGGTGCTATGAAGGTAACAGGCAGGACATGTACCAATGTATTTTATATGTTCTGGTAGTGAAAAACTCCTAAATTTCTTTTCCACTACTGTGAGGTCTGCTCCTTTCATAGGCTAGCATTAGGACTGCCCTCATATATTTTTTGAGTGGTAGATTCTGTTTTGAAAAGGGTAACCAAGTCATATTTAGGATGGCCAGAACAGTAATAGAAAATCCTGCTTATTGGTGAGGTTGGATTTTATAATACTATTTTAGAAATGCCACTTTTAGAAAGTGAGCATTTCTCTGCACTTAAAAACCATCTGTGCATTACAGCCTGTCTCCAATCAACGCTCAGGCTAGGCTGGTTGACAGCTACCTTGTGCATTTCATCCAGACAACCACAACACAGGACACTCAGTCACACCTGCACTCATCTGCATATTGAATGGGTCTTCCTGGGCTTGAAGGGTGTAGGGCCTGACACTTACATTTCAAAGGCTAGTGGCCTGCCCTCACACAATGGACTGCCAAACCCCCTATTGGGTCCCTCGCAGTCAGGACTGGCCTGAAAGGGGAACTTGTGCACTTCAAAACCACTCTTTAAAGTCTCTCCCACTTCAAAGGCATTTTTGAGGATATAAACTCTGACCCTACCAACCCAGACACATCTGGACCTACACCTGCATCCTGTCAAGAGGAACTGCCTGGCTACCCAAAGGACTCATCTGGCTGCTTTGCTGAGAAGGACTACTGCACTGCCCTGTTGTTGCCCTGCTGGCCTCTGACTTTGCTGAGAAGGACTCTGCCTTCCCCAAAGTGCTATCCAAGGGCTTGGATTGAGCTTGCCTCCTGTTTTCTGAAGTCCCAAGGCTATCTCTTCAGGAAACTACTTGTGCGTCGAAAATCTACGTACCGCCTGCCGGAATCGATGCAAAGTCTGCATTGTGACAGAGAAATCGCTGCACAGCCGACCGGAACTTCACAGCCTGACTTCCCGAGTGGAAATTTGATGCAGCGCTTGCCTTGTGATGGAAAATTTAACGCATCACCTACCAGATCGATGCAGCGCCTGTGTCTACTTCCAGCGCATCATGGATCTTTCCCCACATCGTCTCTGGGTGTTAAATAAACCTGCATCCCAGCAAGGAACCAAGACTGCGTGCGAAAAATGACGCAAACCCTTTGCAGCATGAAAAGAAACAACGCATTGTCTGTGCCACACCGGAAAATTCAACACACACCTTATTTTTCCACGCATCTCCTCCTCTGCAGTCTCCGTGCATCGCTATTTTTGATGCAAACCAGGTACTCTGTTGTTGGAGGCTGGCCCTCTATGTAATGCACAAAAAATGCACTATAATACATACAATACATACATATAATACACTATGCAGAGGGTCCAAACAACCACATGTTAGTTTCAGGGGTAAAAATCAGCCCACCTAATGCTCTAATTTTTAAGGTAGCTGGTTGAGCAGTTAGGCTAATACAGCAGATGTGCTAAGTATTTGCTGTACTCACCAATCCAATCATACACCACACACAATCAATTAATAACTCAAGACCAGAATTTATAAAAATACTTCAGACTTTTATATAATTTTTAAGAGCAAAATCTTTAGAATAGGTTAAGTACTTTTCTTGTTATGACTTTTTATATTTTAGCAAAGTTAGTCTTTCTGTGCGGAATTACACACCATTGGAATCAATAGGCAGTCACTTTTAAAAATGCATTAAAAATCGTACATTTGAGTTACCAGTCTCTTCTTTTGCAGGGTGGTCGCAGTGGTCGGTGGACACCTTGTGCCAGATGGAGCGCTTCGGGCAGCTCCCGGTTCCGGCAGGAGCAGCGATGGAAAAGTTCTTGCCACAGGCACAGGACCACATGGATGGGCCACTTGGAAAAGGGTCTGGTTTGCAAATTCAAAGTGGTGCCTGGGGGTCCCCTTTGGCTGTCGAGGTCAGAAGGGGTTGGGGACCTGTGGCACACAGCAGAACCCACAATGCAAGGACCAGGGCGGCCAGGTGCAGGGCGTTTTGGATGTCTTGGATGCTGTGTGCAACGAAGTCCACTGGAGCTGGAGGTAAGACTCTTTGTGGGTTGCTTGCAGGACAACGGGGGCACTCTGGTTGGAGGTCTAGGGTGTTCCTGAAGTCCCTCGACTGGGGCTTCCTCCTGGTCCTCTGTCAGCTCGGGGGAGCTGGTTTTCTCCTGGCCCGACGTCAGCTGACCAGGACCCAGGGTATTGCTCTATCACGGCCACTAGGGGCCGCAGCGCCAACAAACTTGGTATAGTTGGGGGGCACTTCCAGAATGTCGTTGGTGTGTTGTTGGGTCCAGCTGTGACTTCCGGTCACTGAGATATCTGCAATTCAGTGGTGTCCTTCACTGGTTTCTTAGTTCTTTGCAGTTTACTTGATTTTCTTGAGTGGTACCTCCACTCAGGAGGGAGATCTGGGGTGATCCTTGAAGCCTGGAGGTCCCCTGGGTTTCTTGGGGTTGGTCCAGTGTTCAGCTCCTCCGCTGCCGCAATTGTCAAGACTCTGGTGCAGCAAGCAGGGGTCTTGGCGCCTCTTCTGGTACAGCAGGTCCTCAGTTCTCATCCTCGAGGTTTCTCTGGTGCTGGTCTTCTTGGAATCCTTTTCAATCTAAAATCTTGGTATAGGGGAGCCACTACATATTGAATTTAGTGGGTGTTTTAGAGGGAACCTGGTAGTGTCCAATGGGGCACTTACCCTTGGGTGGCTACACCTACTATAGTGACCACTTCCTGTGGGAAGGGTCACTTCACTAAACCTCATTGGCTGTTTTTCTCCATTCCAAGATGGAGAAAACTGAATCAGAGGGTCCACTTTGTATGCAAGCCCTTAAGGGTGGTGCATGCTCAGTGTGGCCACTCCTACCCTTTGTCTGGTTTCCCGCCTTTGTTCCTGCCAAAAGTGGGGGTTTGCAAAGGGGGAAGCCCTCGGCTGCTAGCAGCAGGCCTGGAGGCTCGAGTTTTAGGGGTGGTAGCTCTTTGAGGCTCACAGCCAGGGTGTTGCACATTCCTGAGGGAGGGGGAGTTAGCTCCTCCACCCAAGAAGGGCATTGTTTTACAAACCAGAGAGCCAGGGATCTCCCCCAAGTTTGTATATTGTCTGTCTGGAGTGGCAGCTGGATGGAACCAGCCAGCAACTCTGCCAGTGAGGGTTAGCTTTTTCAGGGGGCACCTCTAAGGTGGCCCCTGGGTACATTTAAGGTTACATCCAATACTGGTATCAGTTTAGATTTAATACTCTGAGTTGTTTGATACCAAACAACCTAGGGTGCAGAGTGGCCAATATATAGCTGGGGAACTCATGTTTGACCAGTGCCCAGTACATACATTAAAATGGCTGCTCTGTTCACTCACTATGTCCTAGGTTTAGTAAGGGCACAGTGGGGTCATATTGCTCATGCAGCTATGCCCTCACATATAGTATGGTGCACCCATTCTTTGAGCTGGTGGGCAGGGCACACAGAGAGTGTGCCATGTGGAATTTATCCTTATAGGGTTGCCCCAGTACACTCAGCCTGCAATGGCAATGCTGGGTGCATCTGGTGCAGGGCACTTGGGGGTGGCACAATCAGTGCTGCTGCCCCCAGGGGCCTACTCTTAATATCTCTTGCCCTGTGTACTGGGGTACCCACTTACTAGGGACTTACAGGGGTATTTAAGGGTATAACCAATTGTGCCAAGCATCACAACAGTTTTAGGGACAGAGATCTGGCCCAGGGAACCTGTTTAGCAGGGGCCCTGGGCACTACCAACTTCTGGAACACATCAACATCAGGCTGTTAGACTTGGCATCCTTGCCGTGGTCTCCCCTCATGTTTTGCCTCTGTTTTCCAGGTTGTTGCTGTGTGCTGGACTCTGTTTTTGCTGTTTGTGTTACTCTGGGCACTTTTCCACTGCTATCCAGTGCTAAAGTGCAAGTGCTCCTATACAAAATGGGTATGTAATTGGTTTATCCTGGATTGGCATATTTGATTTACTGGTAAGTCGCTAGTACAGTGCACTAGAGGTGCCTAGGGCCTGTAAATCAAATGCCACTAGAAGTCCTGCAGCACTGGTTGAGCCACCCACATTAGTAGCCTTGTAAACAAGGCTCACACCTGCCACTGCAGTGTCCGTGTGTGCAGTTCTAAACTGCCAAATTCGACTTGGCAAGTGTACCCACTTGCCAGGCCTAAACTTTCCCTTTTCTTACATGTCAGACACCCCTAAGGTAGGCCCTAGGTAACCCCATGGACAGGGTGTAGTGAATGTTTAAGGTAGGACATATACTAATGGGTTTTATATGTCATGACAGTGAAATACTGCCAAATTCGTTTTTCACTGTTGCAAGGCCTATCTCTCTCATAGTTTAACATGGGGGCTGCCTTTAAAAATGATTAAAGCGTAGACTCCCTTTGGGAGCAGATAGACATATGGAGTTTGGGGTCTCTGAGCTCACAATTCAAAAATACATCTTTTAGTAAAGTTGGTTTTAAGATTGTGTGTTTGAAAATGCCACTTTTAGAAAGTGGGCATTTTCTTGCTTGAACCATTCTGTGACTCTTCCTGTTTGTGGATTCCCTGTCTGGGTCAGTTTGGGAGTTGGGCTGTTTGCACCTCTCTCTAGACAGTGACACCAAGGAAGCTGGCGTGTAGCCTGCAGATCCTGATGAATCATCTGTGCGAGGAGGTAGGGGAGGAGTGGTCACTTACACCTGAAAGAGCTGTGCCTGCCCTAACACAATGCAATCTCAAACCCTCCTGGTGTGTGTTTGGGGCCTGGCCTGTGCAAGGCAGGATTTCACGAACAAGAGAGACTTTCCTTTGAAGTCAGCCTACTTTAAAGGCCAAAATGGGTATAAGAAGGGCACCCAAAACCACAGACTTTAGATCACTTCTGGAGAACAAGAAGAGCCTCTGTCTGGAGAAGAGCTGAGGAGCTGAGGAGAAGTGCTGTCCTGTCTGTGACTGTGCTTTGTGGAGCTACCAGCAATTGCTGTTTCTGCCTGGTGAAAGGGGACAAAGACTGGACTTTATTGTGCATTCCTGCTCATGAAGAAGTCTCCAACGGCTTGTCCTGAGCTTGCCGCACACAGCTGGATAAACAGCGCGCCACATCACTAACGGAGGCTGGCAACATCACAGCCCACACAGCGCGGTTTGCTAACGCCGTGCAGCTGGATTTTCGAAACAAACCTTGCTGGGAGGAGAAAAACAATGCAACGCCTGCCCAAACCCGAGTGCTTGCCCGGATCGACGTGTCGCTCTCCGGCGGAGAGGAAAAACAACGCACGCCAACCTGACCAGATAAGGAGAAATGACGCACGGTCTCCCTTGCGGGTGAGAAACCAATGCATCGCTAACCTTTTTCGACACACACTCGCCTGTGCGTGTTATTTTGAAGCTACCCAGGTACTTTTCAACGCTAACAGTGTTTTTACTGTTTACAAAAGTATTTAAGACTCTTTTGCTTTTAAAATTAATAACTTGACTTATGTATGTTAGATTTTTGTTGTTTTGGTCTTGTTTTGTTTAGATAAATATTTTCTATTTTTCTAAACCTGTGTTGTGTCATTTTGTAGTGTTTTCACTGAGTTACTATGTGTGTTGGTACGAATACTTTACACCTAGACTCTGAAGTTAAGCCTGCCTGCTTGTGCCAAGCTACCAAGGAGGTGAGCGGGGGTTAACTGAGGGCGATTCTCCTTTACCCTGACTAGAGTGAGGGTCCTTTCTTGGACAGGGGGTAACCTGACTGCCAACCAAAGACCCAATTTCTAACACAGGTAAAAGTGGGGGCTAACCATGCAAAAAGAGGACTCCTCTCACACTACCCCCCCAAACAAAAGAGGATGAGACTACCCTTTCCCTAGTGAGTCTTCATCTTCCAAGTGTAAGAACCTGGAGAGGCCATCTGCATTGGCATGGGCAGTCTCAGGTCTGTGTTCCACTTTAAAATCCATTCCATTTAGGGAGGTGGACCACCTAAGCAGTTTGGGACTTTCACCTTTCATTTGTTCGTGCCACCTGAGAGGCCTGTGGTCAGTCTGAACAGTGACGTGAGAGCCAAACAAGTCTGGCCTCAACTTCTTCAGGGCCCTAACCACAGCAAAGGCTTCCCTCTCTATGGCACTCCATTTTTGTTCCCTCGGGAGTAGCTCCTTGCTAATGAAAGCAACTGGCTGGTCATGTCCCTCAGCATTCCTTTGAGAGAGGACTGCTCCTACCCCAACTCTGAAGCATCTGTCTGGACTATGAATTACCTCAAGTAGTCTGGTGCTTGAAGTACTGGAGCTGAGCACATGGCTTTCTTCAGAGTGTCACAGGCTTCTTGACAACTCACTGTCCAGTTGATCTTTCTGGGCATCTTCTTGGAGGTAAGTTCTATGAAGGGGACAACTATGGTGTCATAATCCTTTACAAACCTCCTGTGATAACCAGTCAAGCCAAGGAATGCCCTGACTTGGGTCTGGGTTGTAGGAGCCTCCCAAGCCAGAATAGTCTGAATCTTGGGTTGCAGAGGTTGTATCTGGCCTCCACCAACCAGGTGGCCCAGGTACACAATTTTTCCCTACCCTATCTGGCACTTACTGGTCTTGAAAGTGAGGCCTGTCTTTTGCAGGGCCCTCAAGGACCTTTCCTAGGTGGATCAGGTGATCCTGCCAAGTGGAGCTATAGACAGCTATATCATCTAAGTAAGCTGCACTAAAAGTTTCCATCCCGGCAAGGACTTGGTACACTAACCTCTGGAAGGTGGCAGGTGCATTTTTTAGTCCAAAGGGCATAACAGTGAACTGATAATGCCCACTAGGAGTAGAACATGCTTACCTCTCTTTTGCTCCTGGGTCAGGCCAATCTGCCACTACCCTGATGTTAGATCAAAAGTACTCAGGTATTTGGTTGCCTCTAGTCTGACTATGAGCTCATTAGCTCTTGGAATTGGGTGTGCATCCGTTTTGATTACTGAGTTGAGGCCCCTGTAGTCTACACAAACCCTCATTTCCTTCTTGTCACCCTTGAAGTGAGGTTTGGGGACTAACACAACTGGGCTGACCCAGGGGCTCTCTGAGTGTTCATTGACACCCAAATCCATCATTTTCTTGACTTCAGCTTCCATGCTTTCTCTGACATGGTCAGGCTGTCTGTAAATGTTGTTCTTGACAGGCAGGCTGTCACCAGTGTCCACATCATGGGTACACCAGTTTGTCTTCCCAGGGGTCAGAGAGAAAAGTCCAGCTTACTGGTTTAGTACTTTCCTGCAATCAGTCTGCTGGTATCCTGAGAGGGTGTCTGACAAGATCACTTCATCCACAGAGCCATCTTGGGGATGGCTGGAGAGGAGATCAGGGAGAGGTTCACTCTCATCTTCCTGTCCCTCATCTGTGACCATGAGTATGGTCATATCAGCTCTGTCAAAGAAGTGTTTTAGGCGGTTGACATAAATTATCCTTTTGGGGTTTTTGCAACTGCCCAGGTCCACTAGATAAGTGACCTCCCCTTTTCTTTCAAGAGTGGGATGGGGCCCAGACCATTTGTCCAGGAGGGCCTTTGGAGCAACAGGCTCCAACACCCATACTTTCTGCCCTGGTTGGAACTCCACCATAGCAGCTTTTTGGTCATTCCAAAGCTTTTGAAGCTATTGACTGGCCTGAATATTTTTTCTGGCTTTCTCCATGTACTCAGCCATTCTGGAACGTAGGCCAAGCACATAGTCCACAATATCCTGTTTGGGCTCTTTGAGAGGTCTCTCCCAATCTTCCCTTACAAGAATCATCCCTAGCAGGATGCCCAAACAAAAGTTCAAAGGGTTAAAAACCTACTCACTTTTGTGGCACTTCTCTGTAGGCAAACAGCAGGAAAGGAGGTAGGACATCCCATCTCCTTCTAAGTTTTTCATGGAGTCCTCCAATCATGCCTTTTATGGTCTGGTTGAACCTTTCCACCACCCCATTGGTCTGTGAATGGTATGGAGCAGTGAACTTATGAGTCACTCCTCATTCCTGCCACATATGCTTTAAGTATGCAGACATGAGGTTTGACTCCCTGTCTGATACCACCTCCTTAGGGAACCCCACCCTGGTAAAGACACCCAGGAGGGATTTGATGGTCCTAAGGGGAATAGCCTCAAGATACCTAGTGGCATGATCCACTACCACTAGGATGTATCTACGTCCTGATGCTGTTGGTGGGTCAAGGGGGCAACAATGTCAACCCCTACCCTCTCAAAGGGAACTCCAAATATAGGCAGTGGAATTAAAGGGACCTTTAAGTGCCTACCTGCTTTGCCACTGGCTTGGCAGGAGGGACAAGACTGGCAAAAGTCCTTTAATTTTTGGGACATAGCTGGCCAGTAGAAGTGGTTAATCAACCTACTCTATGTCTTGTTCTGAACCAGATGCCCTGCTAGGGGGATGTCATGGGCTAAAGTGAGAAGGAAGTCACTGAACTTCTGGGGCACTACCACCGTCCTGGTTGCACCAGGCTTGAGGTCTCTGGCCTCAGTGTACAGGAGCCCCTCCTTCCAGTAGACCCTGTGGGTACCACTGACATGTACTAGCTCCTCCTGAGCAGCTTGCTGTCTCAGGCCTTAAATATTGGGACACTCTCTTTGTCCCTGGCGCAGATATTCCCTAGAGGGTCCCCCTGGGCTCAAGAGCTCTGGGTGGTAAGGTCCAAGCTCCATAGGCTCAGTTCCCTCCAAGGTGGGTGACTACTTCTCCTCCAGAGGAGAGGGATCCTGTCTTAGGATCTGTTGTGAAGCTGGTCCCCCAGTCTTCTTGCCTTTTCTCTTGGGAGGCTGGTCCACTATTTCAGGATACAGCTCTCCTTTTTCACTCTGAAGTTTGCTCTGTGCCCTAGTCTTGACACAAGCCCACTCAGGGATTCCAAGCATTGCTGCATGGATCTTTAGCTCTACTGCTCTAGATCATTACCAAGTAGGCAATCTACAGGGAGGACACACCACTTCTTTCTGCCCTGTTACTCCTCCCCATTCAAAGTTTGCCATGGGGTGGAGTTTGGTCTCATTGTCAGCATCAGTGACAGGATAAGACCTCCCTACTAGGAACTGAGTTGTGGGGACCAGGTGCTGAGACACCATAGTGATGCTAGCCCCTGTATCCCTAAAAGCTTCTATTTTCTCTCCATTAATCACAGGGTGCTGCCTGTATTTTGACATATTACTTGGCCAAGCAGCACAGGATAACTCTACCCCACCCTCAGTGACTAAGGTTGCCTCTGTGGGGACACTGACATGGTCAGGTCACACCTCTGACCCCATCTGGCTATTGGCAACTGCATTTACTGCAAGTTGACTAGAGGCATTCTTTTTGTTTTTACATCCAGTTCGGTGCCCTTTTCCCTTGCAGTCTGAGCACCAAGCCTTGTCAGGGTCAAAGTGTTTCCCTTTGTACCCTCCCCTGGTCTGTGAGTAGTCCCTGGGCCCACCTTCCTGTGAAGATTTTTAGGGACCTTGAGAAGACTCTTTGTTGTTTTTAACCTGGCTCCCATCTTTCCCTTGGGGGGGCTTTTTGGCCACTTTCTTTGGTCTCCCCCACCAGTGATAGTTTTGTTAATCCTTGTTTTGACCCAATGGTCTGCCTTCCTCCCCAACTCTTGATGGGAAAGTGGACCAGATGTTGATGTAGTCTATCATTGGAACAATTATTCAACAGATGCGGTTTCATAAATAAATTATGCAGTCCACCATAATCTTGTACCTTGTTCCCAGCTGACCAACCACCCAGCATTTTTACTGAATAGTCCACAAAGTCAACCCAGGTTTGGCTCTGGGATTTTCGAGCTTCCAGGAACTTTATCCTGTACTCTTCAGTTGTAAATCCAAAGGCCTCAATTTAGGGTACCCTTCATGAGGTCATAGGATTTAGAGTCTACCTCATTCAGTGTCAGGAGCCTATCCCTGCACTTGTCATAGTTTGGACTCTTGCTCTAGACAAGACTGCTGGTTAAAGGATGACAATACTTTTTTTTGTAGGCGACTACTTCTTTCCTACAACAAGTCGCATCTGTTGTCCAAACCTTGCCGGCTCACTAGCAGCACCTCACCAGGAACACAACAATAAAAGGTGATTTGTGGCAGCCTTTACGCATGGACTCGAGAGTAAGACATCTCAGGGAGTGTTGTGGTTAAACGGAGATTACCCCTTTCTCACAGATGTATCATGTCTCATACAAATGCAATGAAAAAGATGCAGTAAAGTTTCAATAGTTTTTATTCAACGTAACTGCAATTTGTGATAAGTTGCATGGGCTGCAATGATTAGGATAATGAATAATGCAAGCAACAGAATTGTGAAGACGAGAGTCATTATTACAAAGACCCCCACCATCTTGCAATGCATGAAGAAAACATACGGAATGTAATATGCCCTAATACCCTAGGGAGTAAGACCTAACCTCCTACCTAAAGGAGAGCTGGGTTTGTTAAACCTAATCAGCCAATGCCATGTCCATGAAAGGAGCCCCCAACCCTCGTTACCTTGGAATGAGGTCTCTATCTCAGACCCCCGTAGGGACACGAAGACTGGGTCAGTGTCAAGACAACTTGCAGCATCAATATCAGCGATGGTGGCGATGCCCTCTGGTCGGAATCCCTCTGATTATCTGGCTAAAGTCCGATATATTTATACAGATCTTCAAGGACCAGTGACGTAGGTGTGTTCCCAAACAATAGATAACAGACATGCTTGGGACGGCAATTATCCCTTGAAAGTATAGAGAGGGAAAATCCCTAAGTGTGAAGGCCTACTGTTTGTTTGTCTTTTGTGCTAGATCTTGACGCCTTAGCGCAGTGACACTGATAATGTAACTAATAATAAGTGGCCTAACTCTAAACAAGGCAGCCATCTTAGAAGAAATAAATAATGAAATGTGCTAAGACAGAGCAAGCTAAGTAGGTTAAAAGTCACTAGGTGACGGGGGCACGAGTATACAAGCCAAAGGCTAAGCTAACTCCTGTAATCCCATTAAAACGAAGTAGGATTCACTACACCCTCCCCATTGCCGTAACAGGTATGACGTAGAAATAGGAACCCAAACGCTAAAATTGCTCTGAACTAAAAAGCTAAAAGCATAAAAAATCAGCTAAAAAATTTTTAAAATGTGTTAAAAAGATAATAAAAACAATGTCACTAAAACACATACAGATATGTTAATGTCAACCATGACAAGCACAGCGTGCCAAAGGAAGTTAATTGAAGTGTATAATTTTACAACGGGAATGGCAAATCAAATCATCAAATTATGTGCTTCTATGCATGATCTTGAAGAGTGTCATCAAAGTCACCAACCAAGGACCTAAAAAATGAGTCAACATCATCTGATGTAAAATCGAGTTCAGGGCGGACAAACGGATCCACAGAGCAGTAGTGAGCAGTAGTTCCTGGTGCAACGCTATCCGTTGCGGTGCCCTCATCCGCGGTAGATCTCAAAACGGAAGGCTCATAGGTGACCTCCCGGAGCAACCTCAGTCTCAAGGGGCATGACTGTGTATGAACCCTCATCGGGGACATCAGCAGTGCATGGTCCACAGGAGATGTCGGTGCAACAGCAAGACAGACCATAGGCAGATGTTCAAATAGACACCATATGCAGCGGAAGACTGGTTGTACACACCAGAGAAGGGGTCGGAATGACAACGACCAGTCGTACTCCAATTCCACCAGCAAAGGTGCACCAAAGATCCGAACCATGTGCTCACGGCACAGTGGAGTTGGTGGGAGCGGCTCAATTGCTCTGTTTTGCTGGAAAGAAACAACCACTGCGAATCAGAAGAAATAGCAGTAGCAGTCCGCCAATCAAAGCCAAAATGACTGGAAAGCCACCAAACACACTTGAAAAGAGCGAGTGGATGGCTGACGGGATGACTTTGAAGACAGTCTGGAAGATGGATACGAAACCAGAACCGACAGCCCTAAAGAAGTGAACAATCCCAGTAATGCTTGAAGCATTGAATATTCTGAATACCAGCTCTCCAAAGTGCCTGGGGAAGATGGTATTTAATAGGGATTGTATCTCAGCTGATGATCTCGCAATCTGGAGAGCATACGTCTCCTTTGTAGATGTTAAGGGGACCTGTTTTTGAAACAACAGCGCCTTTAGCCTGCTCAGCTTGTCATAGTTCACACTAATAGTATCTATGTGGGGCCACATGTCAGATACTTTTATCTCTCGTGTGGGGGGAAACAAAACATGTCCACAACATGTAACGACCTTCGAGACCGAGATTGCGTAGGCAATTCCAGGTCGCATGCCGCAACAACTTTGAACGTTCAGTACCACATAACTTCCATTGGAAAGTACATGAAATACCGGACGAATCAAAGGGACGGGAGTACCCCTCAACAAGCAGGCCAAATTTACGACCCCCGCATTGCAAAGACCGTGTAGAGACACCTGCTTGCATATCATCGAATGACGAACAGCAGTCTCACATTCGCTTCCGCTAAGAAAGACCTCTGTTTCGCCGTTCAGACATCTGTAGTCAAAGGGCAACTCCCACTCTTCCTTAATATAGCTATCTCCTAGCTGCTCGTACCGTCCTACTGCAATATGTTTCAGGCAGTTCGAAAAATGAAAGGTCGAAATCGGCAAGTTAATATTGCCATGTAAGAGCCAGATAGTTGAAGGACTCTCTGCTACCGTGAAGGGCAACTCATCAAATTTTTCTACATGAAGCATGGTGAAACTAGCCTCCCTTTTAGCCACTGTCTGTTGTTCCTTGGAGAAATTAAAAGCAGTGAAGAAGTCACTCCCGTTAATATACTTCCATGGAATGCTGCCACTTTTCAGTGTCGGTAATGTCCCACCCAGCTGCATGATGGAACGTAGCTGTGTTTGCCCATGATATGACCAGGACAAGTCTGTCTAAGTGATATCAATAGCAGACAACACTATATTTGTTAGTGAATAAATCCTGTTGGACAGTGTAATCATGCCGTTATCGACAACAGCTAATGCTTTTTCTAAATTTTCCTTATCCAATTGCCTTAAACGCGCAGCAGCCTCAATCTGTGAAAGTTTCCAAATTTCATTGTACATAGCATATAGAAACCTTTTTGAGCGCTGTTTTCTAGGACCCAGCAGAAAATCCTGCAAGTCTACATCTTCAGAAAGAGTGTTCAGGTGTTTCTTAACTGCAGCTAACGTGTTGGTCTGTACCCATTGCTGGCACAGCTTACCCACACTGTATGATGTAACTATACCTTTATGTTGACCCGATATAAAGCGAGGGTCTGGCCTGTTAATTGAAAAAAAAACCTGAAGAGTTCAAAAAACGCGCTTGACACTCATTTGTGTTAGTGGGCTATATTAACCACCCGCCGGGACTAGAAAGTGAAGAATTTTAAATACCAGCCTTAACTATTGCATCTAGCTTGTCCTCTGTGATATTGAGGAAGTATTGCCAATCTTTAAACTTTGCCGGGGTGGGGATACTGAGCGTATTCAAGTCTTTAATTTTTGCTAACCCCAGACAAGATGTCTGTTGAATTGTGTCATTTAAGAAAATTATTTGTACAGGAATCAGACATGCTCGGAATAAAGCCTCCCTAGCCTGTATCTGCCAATCTCGTGTTCCCCATTCACTTTTCAAATCAACAGTGCTTTTTCAGTATTCATAACCTTCAACTGCGAGCCGGGAAACAAAGGGATCTGAGTAAAGATGTTTTGTGTCAGTTAGCAAAATTGTCCTAATTTGTGCCGGAGGTATTTTAAAATAATACAACTCTGCTTTTTTGTATCATGCCCAGAAAAGTATGTAAATTTATCACTATAGTACTTTGGGCTCCCCACCGGTGGTGTAGAACAGTGTTCCCACTGTGTATAGTTTAATACTGGTCTATATCTAGTGGCACGGTGTAGGTAGTAATGTCCCCAATTGTTATAGCAGAACATTTCCCCATAATTCATTGTATATAAATATATATCATCACTTTCAAAAGTGGAATAGTCCTTCATCTCAGTTAGCATGGAATCAACTGTTTGGACATCCCAACCATCAGAGCCAACATCAGTTGTAATTACATACGTCATCGATATTTTGAACACATATGGTATTTGCATAATTTCAGTAGGCCCGTATATATCGAATGGAACTTTGTCCCACACAATCCCATCAGAAATCGGTATTGCTGTAATATTAACAGGGGACAAATCTCTCCGGACCTTATGTGAAGAATGATGTGGTGTTAAAACTTTATCAACAGGCTCCACTGAGGAGCGATCAGGAATATAATGACCATTTATAAGTAACAAGAAAACAGTCAAAAAAACAATCCATCAAAATAATGCAAAAAATGTCAAACAGAACCATAAGTAGTTCCATGGGTATCTCTAAATAGTTATTTTTAAGCCATTGATATAGCTTACTACTTTTTGAAACATTGTCAATCACAGTAGTGGATGAATCTGAAGAAAAATCATCGATATCAACGAAATAGCCAGAGGCTGTCTCTGCAAACACAGGAGCTGGCGCATCATCCGTACTTTGGTCCACTTCATGTGGGGGCTCTTGATAGACAGGGTCGTTAGTCTGTGATGTGTTTGTGTAAAAAACAGCTGGATCTTGAACCGGGGTGGTCACTGAAGAAATGACTGGAACCAACAAAAGTTCATTTTCCGCCCTCCCCATGGTCAAGGAGGTGTCTGGAACAGCAGTTGACATTGTTGCATAGTCTGTAGTAGTGATGTTCACCCTACTATGTAGATGTATGTCCTGTTGGGTAGTGAGAGGGGATCGGGAACCACTCAAGGGACCTCTTGGTCTACTGTGAAGAATCGGCCACATGGTGTAGTTTTATGTCATCAATGGAGATGAATCTGTTAGTTTTAGAACCAGACAGTGGTGGTAAGATGACAGTCCTGGTGCCTTTTATTCCCAGGACCGGTACAGGTGCTCTGTATGATGGACCGAATTCTTTCTTCACTGTGATCTTCTCACAAACCAGATCCCCCACTTTAGGAATCCAGCCAGTCGAAGTTTTCGCTAACTCCCTTATTCCTAAGCTGGGAGCACTTGCAGATGATTTATCATCACAAAATTGCTGAAGCTCCTGTAAAACAGTGAGACGTTCATTTATGTCAAATGGTGTTTCTGTCGCCACCATACCAGGGGCATCAAGATCTGGGACATACATAGGTATCCCAAAGAGAACCTCATATGAAGTGCGTCCCCCAAGGACCGTCTTGGCAGATTATTCAGTGCTCTCTGGACCCCGTATAGGTAATGTAACCAACTGCGGCCTGAACCTAATACCCAAGCTGTTAAGGACTGCTTTAGATCACGATTCCGCCTCTCCACGACCGAATTTCCCTCGGGATGGTATGGTGAGGAGTAATGGAGTTCAACATCGTCCCCATGGTGTCCCTGAATGCCTTAGAGGCAAATGCAGGGCCCTGGTCTGAATAGAACGCTGCAACCACATATGTACCGATAAAGATCAGAAAGTCTTTTATAACAGTCTGGGCGTCCGGTGACCGCTGTGGCCATACCCACAGGAATCTAGAACAAGAATCTACAGCAACTAAAATGTATTTGTATGCACCATCAGGCTGTAAGGGACCACAATGGTCCAGGTACACACACTGTAGTGGCTTGTTGGACACTAAGAGGGATGTCTGCGGCGGGCGTTTGACATTGGAACCCTTAATCTGTTGGGAAATGTCACAGCAAAGGACAAATTGCTTTATTCGTCTGCATAGACCAGGCCATAAGAAGTGGTTCTGCAGAAGTGTTATTGTGGCCTGTACACCAGCATGTGCAGAAGCAACACCCTCATGTGCTGCTTTAATTAGATCTAATCTCTGGTCTTCATTGGGAATCACTCGATCTCCAACCCCAGGAATTGTTGTGTAAGCAACATTCTGCGCACTGATATGGTAAGTATAGTTTGTAGGGTATCCTTTAGGAAGGGATTTGCCTGCAGCCGAAGCTTTAACGGCAATCAATATTTCATTATCCACTCTCATCTGAGAACGAGTCACTGCAGCCACAGAAGCCGTAGCTACTGCTGCTTTGGCTGCCTCATCAGCCAAAGTATTACCAGCAACGTGTACTCCTACATGTTGGTGTCCCAATGTATGTACTACATGGACACACGGCAGCTTATCCTTAAGATCAGCCACCCTCCCCCACAGTATTCTGTGTTTAATGGTGTTCCCTTTACAATCTCTAAACCCGTTCAGTTTCCAATGATTGAGATAGTCATTGTATGACTGGACGCAGTAATAAGAGACACAGACTATTAAAATCTGGCTGCCTGGCTCAGTATGTTCGAGCGCTAGAATAAGAGCTTTAAGCTCAGCCAACTGGGCTGTGCAGTCCCCTAAGGTCTGCGTGTAGGTATCGCAAGGGTGGAAAACTCCATCTTCCATCACTCCGCTCACGGCTGCGCAAGCTGGCGAGTATTGATGTTTAGTACCTACAGCCGGTTGTGCTGAACCATCAGTATATATGACAGTATGGTAGTTGTCTAATAGCAAGATATTTAGAGGAGCGGGGTACTCTTGTTCGTACTGGAGAAATTCTTGTGTCTGAAGTTTTGGATCAAAAATGTAATCGACATCAGTGGCGGTCAGAGACATTGCCCATTGAATCCAACATGGATATAATGCTTTAGCGTTAGGAACGCTTGCTTTGGTGACAACCTCTAAAGCCGGCACCGGGGAGACAACAATAATACGCTTCCCCTGAGCAAGTGGCCTCTCTTTTATGACGGCCTTCTGAACTGCCGTCAGAATCTTTTCTGTTGGTGCAAAACGCTGTTCAGCATTGGAGTATAAATGTGATTTATATGCTATGGGTACTGTGTCATCCTCATTGAAGGTGACATAAGTAAATCCAATGGCACCAACTATTATTCTGATGACCAAATTCTTTTTATTGTCACAGGTGTGCAAGTGTCTAGCTTCTAGCACCTCCTGTTGCATTTCCCTAAGGATATGCGTGCGTTCAATTGTCCAGTGCCTGCTAGAAAATTTGGGCTGAACCAAGTCATAAAGTGGCTTGATCCGTTGTGCATAATCTGGAATGTATGTTCTGCCAAAATTAAAGAAACCTAGTAATGACTGGAGTTTCTTCAGCAAGTTAGGAGGGTGCAGTTGAGCAAATATTTCTACAAAGTGCGGGCCGGGCTCTTTCCCTCGTTCGATTGCTCATATCCCAGGAATAATACACTAAGAAAGGCTATCTTGCTTTTCTTAAAATTGAATTTGTAACCGAGATCTGCAAATCCCAAAATGATCCAATCGACCCTCCCAAGATGAATGTCGAGGATGTCGTCTGTGAGATATATGTCATCCATATAGGATAACGCCTCGGAATCGATATCGTGTAGTATCGACGTTACACGCGCTGAAAATAGCCCTGGGATATTCTTATAGCCTTGAGGTAAACAACAAAGCGTTTCTGCAAGCCAAATGAGAACGCGCTCAGGTCCCGACTTTCAAGTGCTAAATTCTGGCAGAAGAATCCATTAGAGATGTCTAATGTTGTTTTATATTTTTTACGCGCTATATTATTTATTAGTGCTGTGCTGTGTGAATTCTGTATAGCATATGTTCGTGTATGACTATTTAGATGTCTATAGTCCATGACTATCCTGTATGAATCGTCTGGCTTTGCAACAGGGAATAATGGATTATTCATTGCAGATGTACAGGGCTCAAGTACTCCCTGGTACTCAAGTTGAGCGAGTATTTCCTTCACGTGAGCTTTCGCTTCATGTTTAACAGGATATTGTGGCTGCGGTTGGGATGTGGACCTAACGGGAATAACATGACAAGGCGACTCCTTGTCCCAACCTACATGATTGCGGTATAATGCAGGTGCTTGCGCTAAAGCCCATTCAGAAGCATAGGCTTCTTTGTCTGCTTCCGGACAAAAGGTCAGAGAAAGAAGGTAAAATGACATCTTCCCCATGCGGGAGCGTGCGGATGTGTTCTGGTGGCCAGTCTCTTTCGGCCAATAGGATATCACTTGTAAGTTCATCCCAAAATATCACACTAACAACGCGCTCCACGTCTCCCTCAATCTGAATTTTAAAATCATAAACCTTATCGGGGGAGTACGCAGCCATCCGCTGTTTCATCTGCGATTAAATCACTAGTTGCTGTCACATCCAGATGATCTTTCAGACTCTGGCGACATATCATGACCTCTGCCGCGCTGTCTAACAGAGTCACTGCCCACATCTTGTTCCTCAACAGTGTTCTCAAGTACACTGGCATTTTTAGTTGTTAGTGCTTCCACCTTCTTCTTTTTAAACTGTGGCTTTTGCTGAGGAGTCTTTTCTTCTTTTTTAATGTTAGACTGAGAAGAGTCTTTCTTTTCTTTCACGTTTTCAGGACGTCGATCTTGACGGTCCCCTCTCTTGCTACGTCTAGCCCGTGCGTCCTGAAAGGAACGAGAGGGACGTGAATCAGTATATCTGTCTGGAGTTTTAATATTCTTCCTATTTCTAAGATTATGGTGGTCATTACAACCCTGGCAGATGGTGTTAAAGCGGCGGCAAGACTGCCAACAGGCCGGCAGTAAAAAAAATGGAATTACGACCGTGGCGGAAACCGCCAACAAAGACAGCCACTTTAACACTCTGACCGCCACGGCGGTACAAACAAACAGCTTGGCGGTCACCGCCAACAGACAGGCGGAGGACAATGTACTGCCCACAGTATCACAACCTACCAATCCGCCACCTTTTCCGGGGCGGATTCACCGCGGACAAAAACACGGCGGAAACAGGACTCCGAAGGGAAAACGCTCACCTCTACACACCCCACGAGGAATCCGGACACCACGGAACCTGAGCTCCACTTCCTGCCAGCCCTCATCTTCTTGCTCCTCTACCAGGAGCACGAACACCGGCGGCGAAGACAACGGTGAGTACTGCACCTACGACACAGGGGAGGTGGGAGGGAAGAAACAGGGACACACACACAAGCAACACCTTCACCCCCACCCTCACCCACTACAACACACACACTAATACAGCATGATACATTGCAGTTACACCTCCTAAACCCCCCGGAAGAATGCAAAGACAAAAGCAAATGAGTGTAACCAATGTAATCTATTAAAATCCAGGACGCAAAAATATATATGCACCATTAACAAATATTTACACCAAGAATAGTAGTCCAGGTAGTGCTCCATTGAAGTCCGTGGAACACTGGGCCCACATGGTATGGGCGAGGCCCACACAAGATCCCCGAATATGACAGAGAGAACACTGCAGGGGCATCAGATAGCAATAAAACAGGCACCTCAGGGGGAAGGGAAAGGGGGGGCACCTCAGCCGGTTGAGTGCATGATGCCAAATCAACGAGGGGGCCACCTGCCCAATGTTCAATCCTGGGGAGTGCAAAGCCACAGTCTCTCAAGTCTCTACAGTGGGTGGGTTCCCACTGTTCCATCCTGGGGAGTGCAAAGCCACAGTCTCTCAAGTCTCTACAGTGGGTGGGTTGCCCACTGCCATATCCTGGGGAGTGCAAAGCCACAGTCTCTCAAGTTCCTACAGTGGGTGGGTTGCCCACTGCCATATCCTGGGGAGTGCAAAGCCACAGTCTCTCAAGTCCCTACAGTGAGTGGGTTTCGCCCACTGCCATATCCTGGGGAGTGCAAAGCCACAGTCTCTCAAGTCTCTACAGTGGGTGGGTTGCCCACTGCCATATCCTGGGGAGTGCAAAGCCACAGTCTCTCAAGTCTGTACAGTGGGTGGGTTGCCCACTGCCATATCCTGGGGAGTGCAAAGCCACGGTCTCTCAGGTGGATGCCTTTCTCCACTGGTTCTGGAGGGGGCCTTGTGCCCAGAGTGCTTCATCCTGCCAAGGACAGAGGTAGTGGATGTGATTCTCCACTGGTTCTGGAGGGGGCCTTGTGCCCAGAGTGCTTTATCCTGCCAAGGACAGAGGTAGTGGATGTGATTCTCCACTGGTTCTGGAGGGGGCTTTGTGCCCAGAGTGCTTCATCCTGCCAAGGACAGAGGTAGTGGATGCCTGTCTCCGCCGGTTCTGGAGGGGGCCTTGTGCCCAGAGTGCTTTATCCTGCCAAGGACAGAGGTAGTGGATGTGATCATCCACTGGTTCTGGAGGGGGCCTTGTGCCCAGAGTGCTTCATCCTGCCAAGGACAGAGGTAGTGAATGCCTTTCTCCACTGGTTCTGGAGGGGGCCTTGTGCCCAGAGTGCTTTATCCTGCCAAGGACAGAGGTAGTGGATTTGATTCTCCTGTGGTTCTAGAGGGGGCCTTGTGCCCAGAGTGCTTTATCCTGCCAAGGGCAGAGGTAGTGGATGTGATTCTCCACTGGTTCTGAAGGGGGCCTTGTGCCAAGAGTGCTTCATCCTGCCAAGGGCAGAGGTAGTGGATGCCTTTCTTTACTGGTTCTGGAGGGGGCCTTGTGCCCAGAGTGCTTCATCCTGCCAAGGACAGAGGTAGTGGATGCCTTTCTCCACTGGTTCTGGAGGGGGCCTTGTGCCCAGAATGCTTCATCCTGCCAAGGACAGAGGTAGTGGATGTATCTCTCCACTGGTTCTGGAGGGGGCCTTGTGCCCAGAATGCTTCATCCTGCGAAGGACAGAGGTAGTGGATGTATCTCTCCACAGGTTCTGGAGGGGGCCTTGTGCCCAGAGTGTTTCATCCTGCTCGTGACGGACTCAGTAGCGTCAGTGCCCTTGGCACTCATGGGCCAGCGGTGCTTATTGCGGCGGTGTACTGTTCAGTGGTGCTTGTGGCGGCGGTGTCCTGTTCAGCGGTGCTTGTGGTGGCAGGGTCCTTGGCAGTGACTCAGCTGCTGGCGGTCCTTCATGGCCCAGCGGGGCTGGTGCTAGCAGTCCTTCATGGCCCAGTGGGGCTGGTGCTGGCGGTCCTGTCTGTCTCAGTGTGGCTGGTGCAGGCGGTCCTGTCTGTCCCAGTGGGGCTGGTGCTGGTGGTCCTGTCTGTCCCAGCGGGGCTGGTGCTGGCGGTCCTGTCAGGCCCAGCGGGGCTGGTGCTGGTGCTGGCCTCCTGGGCAGCTGGGCTGGTGCTGGCGGTGGCCTCCTGGGCAACAGGGCTGGTGCTGGCGGTGGCCTCCTGGGCAGCTGGGCTGGTGCTGGCGGTGGCCTCTTGGGCAGCTGGTGTGGTGCTGGTGGTGGCTTCCTGGGCAGCTGGGCTGGTGCTGGCGGTGGCCTCCTGGGCAGCTGGGCTGGTGCTGGCGGTGGCCTCCTGGGCAGCGGGGATGACGGTGGTGGGCTCCTGGGCAGCGGGGATGATGGCGGTGGCCTCCTGGGCAGCGGGGATGATGGCGGTGGCCTCCTGGGCAGAGGGGCTGATGGCGGTCTTCTCCGCCGTGCTGCTCTTCCCAGACTTGCAGACTTTCTTGTGGCCCTTCCCCACCTTGGAAGGTGCCACAGTTGACTCCACACTCCCACCTGTACCCCTGGGAGTGGCTTTGGTGGCTGGAGTCTTCCCCCTCTCCCGCTGGGCACTGGCCAACTTTTGATGTTTGACAGGTGGGGGACTGTCCGTGCTGTGGCTCCGTGCCACACTGGCTGCCCTGGTGGCCGGTGCACTCTAGATTCTGGTGACTACAGGCACCACTGGTCCCGGAGATGTTGTGGCTGAGGTGCTAGGTTGGGACCTGGAGAGTCGGGCCCTAGGAGACTGACGGGGTGGGGGAGGTGAGGGAAAGAGGTCAAGGTTGGACAGGAAAAGTTTCGTCGGGACACTGGGATGGGTAGCTGGAGCGGGTTTGGGAGTGGATGAAAAGGTGGTGGTTGTAGAAGTTATTCGTTTGGTGACTTTGGGTGAAGGTGCATGCGCTGGAGGCTGTCGTGAGGTGGATGCTGTTGGGTGGGTGTGTACCTGCGTTTGTGTATCTTGGGAGGTGGCATCACAGACACACTGGGAGAGGACACAGGGGACGTGTGAATGGCAGTGGGGGTGGTGACTGCACGTGAGCGGAGTATGGTGGTGTGTGTGCTGGTGATGGAAGTAGTGGCTGTAGATGTAGTGCATGCAGGTGTGAGTGTAGACGAGACTGGGAGGGAGGAGGGAGACAAGGAGGAGGGGGACACAGTGGAGGCAGTGGATGTTGGTGTGTCTGCATGTGTGTGATGCTTGCGTGAGTGCCTGTGGGATGTGTGGTGCTTATGTTTGCCAGAGCTTCCCTTGTGTGTTCAGATGTGTGCATGCTGGTCTGAAGGTGTGCTTGGGATAGGCTGAGGTAGAGGGGATTGGGTCTGGGTGGAGGAAGTTGGAGGGGGAGGCTAGACATGGGGACAATGGCTGCCATCAGTGCTGAGGCCTGAGTCTGAAAAGCTCGCTGAAGGGCCGCCTGACCAGAATGAATGCCCTCCAGGAATGCATTTGTTTGTTGCAACTGTCTCTCTACACCCTGGATGGCATTCAAAATGGTAGACTGCCCAACAGTGAGGGACCTGAGGAGGTCAATGGCTTCCTCAATGAGGGCAGCAGGGGTGACTGGGGCAGGGCCTGAGGTGCCTGGGGCGAAGGTGATGCCCACCCTCCTGGGTGAGCGGGCACGGGGCAAAGGCTGAGGGGCTGCTGGGAGGGTGGTGCTGGTGGGGGGGTGGCGGCTGTACCTGTAGATGCGGGGGGCACAGATGTTGCCGTCACTACAAGGGATCTCCCATCAGAGGACGAGTCCGTGTCACAGGTCTCAGCTCCTGTCCCCGCTGTGGAGCTCCCCTCGCCCTCCGTCCCACTGGTGAACTCCGAGTCCGTTGTCTCACCTTCCAGGGCCATATGGGATGCAGCTCCCTCCTGCTCCAGTGCCACTTCTCCTCCGCCTGATGGTGTTAATGCACACAAGAACAGGGAGACCACAAAAAGGGGGGACGACAGAAGAAAGACATGTTGAGTGCATGCATTGCCGCTACCGTTGGCGGACACGACAGACACAGAAGCCCCCTGCACTATGCTGCACACTTGGAGTCCACTGTTCAATCCCTGGGATATGGCCTACAAGGCTATGGCCGACATCTGCACACATGGATGACACAGGAGCCTGACTAGGTGTACTTGGCACTGAACACAGGTGGGGTGGGGTGCCACAGGGTCTGCCAGAAGAAGGGGACATAATTAGCACACTCGCCCTGGCCTAGGGAAAGCCACAGCCCACCTCCCCCACCCAGACACCTTCACTGCGTGCAAAATCAGCAGAATGAGAGTGTACTCACCCCCTTGTGGCTGCTGTGATGCCCTCAAGTGCCCATCCAACTCCGGGTACGCCACCGCCAGGTTCCTGAACATCAGGGGGGTCATGGTGCGACGGGCACCCCTCCCACGTTGGGAGGCCATCCCCAGCTGGACCTCCGCCATCTTCTTGCTCCAGCGGCGAATGTCCTCCCATCTCTTACGGCAGTGGGTGCTCCGTCTGTGGTAGACCCCCAGGGTCCGGACATCGTTGGCGATGGCACGCCAAATATCCTTTTTCTGGTGGGCGCTGACCAACATGAATTGTACAGGGGGAAAAGAAAAGTTATTACCAACTGCACCGTCACAGTCATTGGCCCCCATCCCTACCCTTGCCATGTGGCACATGCACTCACCGTCGTTTCATGCACGCCTCAATCTCCCCCCCCATCTTTCATCCACCCCACTCCACACAGGCATAGCCCATACAGCATGCTCCCAGTGTACTGACCCGTTTCTCTGGAGGACCGTAGAGTAGTGTGTACTGGGGAAGGACCCCATCCACAAGTTTCTCCAACTCCTCCAATGTGAAGGCAGGGGCCCTTTCCCCAGACGCAGAGCCATTTTCTCTTCCAGACTGAGGTCACAGCAGCACTTGCAATGTAGGTCCTCTCCTGTCGAAGATCAGGTATCGAGTGATTGAACAGATAGAAAATGGTGGTCTCGTCCGCGGCGGTGCGTATCGTCACCGCCGGCGTACATTCTCATTGGCCCCTGGGACCCATAGGGTCCAATGTTAAACAATGCAGAATTGCGCCGCAGTCTTCGACTGTCTACCGCGACGGTGTACAACGCCAGCGCACTTACCTCACTTCCCATTGTCCCACTTTACAGGTCAGGCAGCCGCCATTTCAGGGGCCCACATGGCTTAATTTCTAACTGCGTCACACATACCTAGGCCTTGCCTCAACACTCATACAGGCCACATTTCGGGTTAGGATTTGTGTTCTGTGTAAGCAGTGGGTACGTACCTCTGAGTTGGTTGACTCTGTGCTCGCTGTTGTCCTTCATAGGCACGTCCGCTGGGACATGTGAGAAGATGGTGGCATCCTCCGGTGTACCGACCGCTGGTGGACCTGTCGACAATGGAGGAAAGACATGTGATCATCACCTACAGGCTTGATCGTGCCACAATCCTGGAACTGTGTGCCCAGCTGGAGCCAGACCTGATGTCAGCTATCCGCCATCCCACAGGAATCCCCCCTCAAGTGCAGGTGCTGTCAGTACTCCATTTCCTTGCAAGTGGGTCATTTCAAACAACAGTGGCCATAGCATCAGGGATGTCCCAGCCTATGTTTTCCAACGTGTTGTCCAAAGTGTTGTCTGCCCTGCTGAAACACATGCGGAACTACATCGTTTTCCCTCAGGTGGAAGATTTGCCTACAGTGAAAGGTGACTTCTATGCCCTGGGACATATCCCCAACATCATAGGTGCCATTGATGGGACACATGTGGCTTTTGTACCCCCCGCAGGAGTGAACAGGTGTACAGAATCCGGAAGAGTTATCATTCCACGAATGTGCAGATGGTGTGTTTGGCCGACCAGTACATCTCCCATGTGAATGCCAAATTCCCTGGCTCTGTGCATGACGCTTACATCCTGCGGAATAGCAGCATCCCTTATGTGATGGGTCAACTCCAGAGGCACCGTGTGTGGCTATTAGGTGAGCACCTGGAAGCAAGTCATTGGGAATGGTTGTCTGGGTCTGGGGATATTCCTACAGGTTTGTGTGTCTAACAGTTGTCCCTCGCCATTTGCAGGTGACTCTGGATACCACAACCTGTCATGGCTACTGACCCCAGTGAGGAATCCCAGGACAAAGGCAGAGGAACGCTACAATGAGGCCCATGGGCGAACTCGGCGGATTATAGAACGGACCTTCGGCCTCCTGAAGGTGACACAGAGACTCTTTCTTCTTATTTAACGTATTTTTATTGCATCCACCCAGAACAGCATAAACAGCAATCTGTTCACAGTGACTCCGGTGTCTCCTTTCCCCCGATCCTCAACCGTCCTCCGTAGAATCCCCAGTACATTCTATTGCCAAGGTAATTACGATGGCAGCACAGAAGGACTCACGCTAACTACAACATAACAGAAGGCCAGGTTCAGGTGCCTCCATATGACAGGTGGATCCCTATTCTACTCACCAAAGAAGGTGTGCCAGATCATCGTGGCCTGCTGTATGCTTCCCAACTTAGCTTTGCAACGACAGGTGCCTTTTGTGCAGGAGGATGGTCCAGATGACAGTGTTGTTGCAGCTGTGGAGCCTGTGGACAGTGAAGACGAGGAAGCAGAAGAAGAGGAAATGGACAACAGGAACTCGGTGATCCTGCAATATTTCCAGTGAGACACAGGTAAGAATACAAACATGCTTACTACATGTACTTTAACACTACTACCTCTCAACTGTCTGTCGTTTTCACCCAGTGTATGGTCACTGAGTTATCACTTTCCCTTATGATTTCACAGATGTGGGTCCCACTGTGTGACATCTGCTTTGTTTCCTCATGGACTAGAACTGTGTGACATAGGTATGTTGACATTACATTTGAATGAGCATTTTGGCACTGTAATTGCTAATACACTATTTCGAAATCACAGACTGACTCCAGATTGTTTTGTGCTTCAAGGGTGTTTATTTAAGTGCTCAATATTGGAGGGGGTTGTGATGGTGGAGGAATGTCTATGGCAGAGTCCAGTCTATTAGTCTCACAGGTGCATTGCCCAAATGGGCATAGGAAGTGGAGCTGGGGCAGTTTGAGGATGGACAGGGTGACAAAGTGGGACAGAAGGATTACATTCAGGGTGGTCTCATTAATTGGCGGGGATCTTGGCATCGTTCTCCTTCTTTGTCCTGTATCTCAGGGATCGTTTGCGGGGTGGTTCACCCTCTGCAGGGGGTGGGGTGCTGGTGTGGTGGTCCTGTGGCGGTGCCTCCTGTCCACTAGCGCCGGCGGAGATGGTGGGCAGTTCATCGTCCAGGCTAGTGTCAGGGGCCTCTTGTTGTGCCACAGTGTTCCTCCTGGTGTTGAGGACTTCCTTCAGCACCCCTACGATGGTGCCCAGGGTGGAATTGATGGATCTGAGTTCCTCCCTGAAGCCCAAATACTGTTCCTCCTGCAGACGCTGGGTCTCCTGAAATTTGGCCAGTACAGTTGCCATCGTCTCCTAGGAACGATGGTACGCTTGCATGATGTTGGAGAGGGCCTCGTGGAGAGTGGGTTCCCTTGGCCTGTCCTCCCCCTGTCGCACAGCAGCCTTCCCAGTTCCCCTGTGTTCCTGGGCCTCCGTCCCCTGGACTGTGTGCCCACTGCCACTGACCCCAGGTCCCTGTTGTTGTTGGGGTGGTGGGTTAGCCTGGGTTCCCTGTAGTGGTGAACACACTGCTGATTGACGTGTCCTGGGGACAGAGGTATGGACCCGCTGGGTGGGTGCTGTGCTGGTGTTTCCAGAGGGGAGAAGCTCTGTGGTGGCCTGTGACTGTGTCAGGGGAACCGACTGTCCAGAGGTCCCTGATGGGCCGGGCTGGTCATCTAGATCCAGTTGGACAGAGCTGCTGTCATCACTGTAGGCATCTTCTGTTGGTGTTATGGACATGTGTGGACCCTCCTGTCCGGTGACGTTGGGTAGGGGTCCAGCAGGGGTATAAAAGGATGTTTATTACATCTGTGTGTGGCATGGTGTGCAATGGGTGGGTGACCGTGTACCCCAGTGCTCGCATTCTTGTGTGAGACCTTGTGTGATAATTTTTTAGGGGTGAGTGTGGGTATGTGCAGTTGCCATGCATTGGTGATGGGTGTCCATGCTTTGTAGTTGCATGCAGGGCTTGGTGTTGGGATGGGTGGGTTGTGATAGTGGGACATTTGTGAGGAGTTGGAGTGATGGGGTGGGGGTGAGGGTGGGGGTATGTGATAGCATGCAGGTAGGGTGGGGGATGTAATATTTAAAATTTGACTTACCAGAGTCCATTCCTCCATCTACTCCTGCGAGGCCCTCAGGATGCAGAATCGCCAAGACCTGCTCCTCCCATGTTGTTAGTTGTGGGGGAGGAGGAGGGGGTCCGCCGCCAGCCTGCTGAACCGCAAGGTGGTGTCTTGAGACCACGGAACGCACCTTCCCCGTAGGTCGGTCCACCTCTTCCTGATGTCATCCCTATTTCTTGGGTGCTGTCCCACTGCATTAACCCTGTACACTATTCTTCGCCATAGCTCCATCTTCCTAGCTATAGAGGTGTGCTGCACCTGTGATCCGAATAGCTGTGGCTCTACCCGGACGATTTCCTCCACCATGAGCCTGAGCTCCTCCTCCCAGAACCTGGGGTGTCTTTGCCGTGCCATGGGATGGTGTGGGTGATGTGTGGGGTGGTGTGTGTAGTGATAAATGGGGTGATATGTAGTGGTGTGTTGTGTGAGGTGCGTGGACGTTATGTGGGTGATGGTATTGTGTGCCTGTGGATGCTATTGTTCTTTCTGGTGGTGTCTCTTTCTGGCCTTCTGTCGCAATTGTTGATGTAAGTTTTGTGGGTGATGTGGGTGTGTGTTTTATATTGTATTGAGTGTGTGGGAGTGGTGTGTGTATGTGTATCAGGTGTGTGTATTTCGAATTTTCCAATGTGGTGGTGTTTTGGAGATGTATGTGTATTTTGAGCGCGTCGGTGTGTACTGCCAATGGAATACTGCGGTTGAAAGACCGCCGCGTGGATTTGTGGGTCGTGATAGTGTAGGCGTATTTCTGTTGGTGTGACGCTGGAGGTTTTGTTTTCGCCAGTTTATCTCTGACCTTTGGTGTGGCAGATTTGTGTGAGTGTCTGAATTTTGGTGGATTCCGAGCTGTGGGTCATAATGACCGTGGCGGAATTCCGCTGCCGCGGCGGTGTGTTGGCGATCTTCTGCACGGCAGTAAGCAGCTTTTACCACCAATGTTGTAATGAGGGCCTATATCTTCTTTCGGAGTTCTCCGGGTGTGGAGAATCTGCTCTCTTATTTCTTCTTTCTTTAAAGTCTCTGTTTGTCCCAGCGCTTCTTTGTGCCCTCTTGTGCCTGCTTCGTACCCTCCTTATGGGCGGTACCTTGCAATTCCAACTTCTTTGGTTTGGCTCCCAACCTTTCCCATCCTATGCTAGTATAGGTATCAGAGATAATTTTCGGTAGCTGTCTCTCTTGTTCCTGGTGTGGAGTTTCCCGGAGACGCTGGTGAATTGCCAGTGCTACCGCTTCCCCTTTAATGTTACTCATTATTATTGAGGATACGGCGTCAAAGTTACGCATTAGTTTCATCCCCAAATCTAGGGCTGGTGCTGCCCCATGCTCATTTTGTATTTGTTTTAACACTTCCGGTAAATTGGCAAGTGTTGGGGTACCATGTGTGGTAGTGTATATAGCAGCGAAGACTGTACCCCATGTGGCGCAGTCATCAACCAAGGGAACCATCCCAAAAGGCAAGCACATTGTGAGTAGTCTATGTTTTTCATGTGGTCCCGTATGGGAAAACACGGCTTCCAGCTGATTAGTTTTCTGGGCAATCCAGAACGGTACCTTACCCATAATAGTATGTACTGTTTGCGGATTATTCCCAGTAGCCAATTGATAACTGTAAGGAAATGCCTCCTTGGCATGGTTACCCCCTGACTTTTTGCCTTTGCTGATGCTATGTTTTGAATTGAAAGTGTGCTGAGGCCTGCTAACCAGTCCCCAGCACCAGTGTTCTTTCCCTAACCTGTACTTTTGATTCCACAATTGGCACACCCTGGCATCCAGGTAAGTCCCTTGTAACTGGTACCCCTGGTACCAAGGGCCCTGATGCCAGGGAAGGTCTCTAGGGGCTGCAGCATATCTTATGCCACCCTGGGGACCCCTCACTCAGCACAGACACACTGCTTACCAGCTTGTGTGTGCTGGTGAGAACAAAACGAGTAAGTCGACATGGCACTCCCCTCAGGGTGCCATGCCAACCTCACACTGCCTATGCAGTATAGATAAGTCACCCCTCTAGTAAGCCTTACAGCCCTAAGGCAGGGTGCACTATACCATAGGTGAGGGCACCAGTGCATGAGTACTGTGCCCCTACAGTGTCTAAGCCAAACCTTAGACATTGTAAGTGCAGGGTAGCCATAAGAGTATATGGTCTGGGAGTCTGTCAAACACGGACTCCACAGTACCATAATGGCTACACTGAAAACTGGGAAGTTTGGTATCAAACTTCTCAGCACAATAAATGCACACTGATGCCAGTGTACATTTTATTGTGAAATACACCCCAGAGGGCACCTTAGAGGTGCCCCCTGAAACCTTAACCGACTATCTGTGTAGGCTGACTGGTTCCAGCAGCCTGCCACAACCGAGACATGTTGCTGGCCCCATGGGGAGAGTGCCTTTGTCACTCTGAGGCCAGTAACAAAGCCTGCACTGGGTGGAGATGCTATCACCTCCCCCAGGCAGGAGCTGTAACACCTGGCGGTGAGCCTCAAAGGCTTACCCCATTTGTTCCAGCACCGCAGGGCACTCCAGCTAGTGGAGTTGCCCGCCCCCTCCGGCCACGGCCCCACTTTTGGCGGCAAGGCCGGAGGAAATAATGAGAATAACAAGGAGGAGTCACTGGCCAGTCAGGACAGCCCCTAAGGTGTCCTGAGCTGAAGTGACTATAACTTTTAGAAATCCTCCATCTTGCAGATGGAGGATTCCCCAATAGGATTAGGGATGTGACCCCCTCCCCTTGGGAGGAGGCACAAAGAGGGTGTACCCACCCTCAGGGCTAGTAGCCATTGGCTACTAACCCCCCAGACCTAAACACGCCCTTAAATTTAGTATTTAAGGGCTTCCTGAACCTAAGAATTGAGATTCCTGCAACTTACAAGAAGAAGAGGACTGCTGAGCTGAAAGACCCCTGCAGAGGAAGAAAAGAAGACACCAACTGCTTTGGCCCCAGACCTACCGGCCTGTCTCCTGCCTTCCAAAGAAACCTGCTCCATCGACGCTTTCCCAAGGACCAGCGACCTCTGAATCCTCAGAGGACTGCCCTGCTTCAAGAAAGACCAGAAACTCCCGAGGACAGCGGCACTGCTCCAAAAGAACTGCAACTTTGTTACAGAGGAGCAGATTTAAAGACCCCTGCAAATCCCCGCAAGAAGCGTGAGACTTGCAACACTGCACCCGGCGACCCCGACTCGATTGGTGGAGAACCAACACCTCAGGGATGACCCTCTGGCGACTCCGAGACCGTGAGTAACCAAAGTTGTCGCCCCTGAGCCCCCACAGCGACGCCTGCAGAGGGAATCCCGAGGCTCCCCCTGACCGCGACTGCCTGAACCTAAAGTCCTGACGGCTGGAAAAGACCCTGCACCCGCAGCCCCCAGCACCTGAAGGAATGGAACTTCTGTGCAGGAGTGACCCCCAGGAGGCCCTCTCCCTTGCCCAGGTGGTGGCTACCCCGAGGAGCCCCCCCCTTGCCTGCCTGCACCGCTGAAGAGACCCCTTGGTCTCCCATTGAAACCTACAGAGAACCCGACGCTTGTTTACACACTGCACCCGGCGGCCCCCGCGCTGCTGAGGGTGTACTTTTTGTGCTGACTTGTGTCCCCCCCGGTGCCCTACAAGACCCCCCTGGTCTGCCATCCGAAGACGCGGGTACTTACCTGCTGGCAGACCGGAACCGGGGCACCCCCTTTTCTCCATTGAAGCCTATGTGTTTTGGGCACCTCTTTGACCTCTGCACCTGACCGGCCCTGAGCTGCTGGTGTGGTAACTTTGGGGTTGCTCTGAACCCCCAACGGTGGGCTACCTTGGACCCAAACCTGAGACTTGTAAGTGATTTACTTACCTGCTAAAACTAACAATAACTTACCTCCCCAGGAACTGTGAAAATTGCACTGTGTCCACTTTTAAAACAGCTATTTGTGTTTTATGTGAAAAGTATATATGCTACTGTAATTATTCAAAGTTCCTAAAGTACTTACCTGCAATACCTTTCAAATGAGATATTACATGTAGAATTTGAACCTGTGGTTCTTAAAATAAACTAAGAAAATATATTTTTCTATAACAAAACCTATTGGCTGGATTTGTCTCTGAGTGTGTGTTCCTCATTTATTGCCTGTGTGTATGTACAACAAATGCTTAACACTACTCCTTTGATAAGCCTACTGCTCGACCACACTACCACAAAATAGAGCATTAGTATTATCTCTTTTTGCCACTATCTTACCTCTAAGGGGAACCCTTGGACTCTGTGCATACTATTCCTTACTTTGAAATAGTGCATACAGAGCCAACTTCCTACATTGGTGGATCAGCGGTGGGGTACAAGACTTTGCATTTGCTGGACTACTCAGCCAATTCCTGATCACACAACAAATTCCAAAAATTGTCATTAGAAATTGTTTTTACAATTTGAACTATTTTTTCTAAATTCTTAAAAGACCTGCTAGGGCCTTGTGTTAGATCCTGTTTAGCATTTCTTTTAGAGTTTAAAAGTTTGGTAAAAGTTTGAATTAGATTCTAGAACTAGTTTTTAGATTCTTAAAAAGTATTCCAACTTTTAGAAGCATAATGTCTAGTGCAGAGATGAATGTGGTGGAACTCGACACCACACCTTACCTCCATCTTAAGATGAGGGAGCTAAGGTCACTCAGTAAAATAAAGAAAATAGTAATGGGCCCCAGACCTTCCAAACTACAGCTCCAGGAGCTGTTGGCAGAGTTTGAAAAGGCCAACCCCTCTGAGGATGGCAACTCAGAGGATGATGATAGTGACTTGGAGGGTGATTCCCCCCTACCAGTCCTATCTAGGGAAGACAGGGCCTCTCAAGCCCTGACTCCAAGCATAATAGTCAGAGATGCTGGCTCCCTCACAGGAGGGACCAACCTCTCTGAAATCACTGAGGATAACTCCAGTGAAGAGGACATCCAGTTAGCCAGGATGGCCAAAAGATTGGCTTTGGAAAGACAGATCCTAGCCATAGAAAGGGAAAGACAAGAGATGGGCCTAGGACCCATCAATGGTGGCAGCAACATAAATAGGGTCAGAGATTCTCCTGACATGTTGAAGATCCCTAAAGGGATTGTAACTAAATCTGAAGATGGTGATGACATCACCAAATGGTTCACAGCTTTTGAGAGGGCTTGTGTAACCAGAAAAGTGAACAAATCTCACTGGGGTGCTCTCCTTTGGGAAATGTTCACAGGAAAGTGTAGGGATAGACTCCTCACACTCTCTGGAAAAGATGCAGAATCTTATGACCTCATGAAGGGTACCCTGATTGAGGGCTTTGGATTCTCCACTGAAGAGTATAGGATTAGATTCAGGGGGGCTCAAAAATCCTCGAGCCAGACCTGGGTTGACTTTGTAGACTACTCAGTAAAAACACTAGATGGTTGGATTCAAGGCAGTGGTGTAAGTAATTATGATGGGCTGTACAATTTATTTGTGAAAGAACACATATTAAGTAATTGTTTCAATGATAAACTGCATCAGCATCTGGTAGACCTAGGACCAATTTCTCCCCAAGAATTGGGAAAGAAGGCGGACCATTGGGTCAAGACTAGGGTGTCCAAAACTTCCACAGGGGGTGACCAAAAGAAAGGGGTCACAAAACCTCCCCAGGGGAAGGGTGGTGAGACAGCCAAAAACAAAAATAGTAAAGAGTCTTCTACAGGCCCCCAAAAACCTGCACAGGAGGGTGGGCCCAGAGCCTCTTCACAAACCAATTTTGGGTACAAGGGTAAAAACTTTGATCCCAAAAAGGCCTGGTGTCATAGCTGTAATCAGCCTGGACACCAAACTGGAGACAAGGCCTGTCCCCAGAAAAATACCACTTCTAACTCCACTCCAGCTAAAACTGGAATGGCCAGTCTCCAAGTGGGATCAACAGTGTGCCCAGAGCAAATCAGGTGTCACACTGAAGCTACATTAGTCTCTGAGGGTGGGGTGGATTTAGCCACACTGGCTGCCTGGCCCCCTAACATGCAAAAATACAGGCAGCAGCTCTTAGTTAATGGGACAAGTGTAGAGGGCCTGAGGGATACAGGTGCCAGTGTCACTATGGTGACAGAGAAACTGGTTTCCCCTGGCCAATACCTGACTGGACAAACCTATCCAGTCACCAATGCTGACAATCAAACTAAAGTACATCCCATGGCAATGGTAACTTTAGAGTGGGGAGGGGTCAATGGCCTGAAACAGGTGGTGGTCTCCTCAAATATCCCAGTAGACTGTTTGCTTGGAAATGACCTGGAGTCCTCAGCATGGGCTGAGGTAGAACTGAAAACCCATGCAGCCATGCTGGGTATCCCTGAACTGGCGTGTGTCAAAACAAGGGCACAGTGCAAGGCACAGGGTGAAAAAGTAGAGCTGGAGTCTGGAAGAAAGGCCCAGCCTACCAAGAGAAAAGGAAAGTCAGCTGGGAAACCAGCTGCAACACAACAAGAAAAAGAGAGCCTCTCTTCTCAGGAAGAAGTTCTGCCCTCTGAGGGAACTGAGCCTATGGCGCTGGAACCTTACCAGGTTGAGCTCTTAGGCCCAGGGGGACCCTCAAGGGAAGAGTTGTGTAAGGGGCAAGAAACCTGTCCCTCTCTTGAAGGCCTTAGGCAGCAAGCTGCTGAAGAGTCCAAAGGCAAGAAAAATGGAACACATAGGGTCTATTGGGAAGATGGACTCCTGTACACTGAGGCAAGAGATCCCAAACCTGGTGCCACTAGGAGAGTGGTAGTGCCTCAGGCGTTCAGAGAGTTTATTCTGACCTTAGCCCATGATATTCCCCTTGCTGGGCATTTGGGACAAACCAAGACGTGGGAGAGGTTAGTCAACCACTTCTACTGGCCCAACATGTCCCAGAAGGTTAAGGAGTTTTGCATCTCCTGTACCACCTGTTAAGCCAGTGGTAAGACAGGTGGATATCCAAAGGCCCCCCTCATTCCACTTCCAGTGGTGGGGGTCCCCTTTGAAAAAGTGGGTGTGGACATAGTGGGTCCACTTGAACCTCCCACAGCCTCAGGAAATATGTACATCCTAGTAGTAGTGGATCATGCTACTAGGTATCCTGAAGCTATTCCCCTTAGGTCGACTACTGCCCCTGCAGTAGCCAAGGCCCTCATTGGTATCTTTACCAGAGTGGGCTTCCCTAAGGAGGTGTTGTCTGACAGAGGTACCAACTTCATGTCAGCATACCTGAAACACATGTGGAATGAGTGTGGAGTGACTTATAAATTCACTACACCATATCATCCACAAACTAATGGCCTTGTTGAGAGATTCAACAAGACATTAAAGGGCATGATCATGGGGCTCCCAGAAAAACTCAAAAGGAGATGGGATGTCCTCCTGCCATGTCTGCTTTTCGCTTACAGAGAGGTGCCTCAGAAGGGAGTAGGGTTCTCACCCTTTGAACTTCTGTTTGGCCACCCTGTAAGGGGACCACTTGCTCTTGTTAAAGAAGGCTGGGAGAGACCTCTTCATGAGCCTAAACAAGACATAGTGGACTATGTACTTGGCCTTCGCTCAAGGATGGCAGAGTACATGGAAAAGGCAAGTAAAAACCTTGAGGCCAGCCAACAGCTCCAGATGTTTTGGTATGACCAAAAGGCTGCACTGGTTGAATTTCAACCAGGGCAGAAAGTCTGGGTTTTGGAGCCTGTGGCTCCCAGGGCACTTCAGGACAAATGGAGTGGCCCTTACCCAGTGCTAGAGAGGAAGAGTCAGGTCACCTACCTGGTAGACCTGGGCACAAGCAGGAGCCCCAAGAGGGTGATCCATGTGAACCGCCTTAAGCTCTTCCATGACAGGGCTGATGTAAATCTGTTAATGGTAACAGATGAGGATCAGGAAGCTGAGAGTGAACCTCTCCCTGATCTTCTGTCATCAAACCCTAATGATGGCTCAGTAGATGGAGTGACCTATTCAGACACCCTCTCTGGCCAACAGCAATCTGACTGTAGGAAAGTCCTGCAGCAGTTTGCTGAGCTCTTTTCCCTAACCCCTGGTCAGACACACCTGTGTACCCATGATGTGGACACAGGAGACAGCATGCCTGTCAAAAACAAAATATTCAGACAGTCTGATCAAGTTAAGGAAAGCATCAAGGTGGAAGTCCACAAGATGCTGGAATTGGGAGTAATTGAGTACTCTGACAGCACCTGGGCTAGCCCAGTGGTCTTAGTCCCCAAACCTCACACCAAAGATGGAAAGAGAGAGATGAGGTTTTGTGTGGACTACAGAGGACTTAACTCTGTCACCAAGACAGATGCCCATCCCATTCCTAGAGCTGATGAGCTGATTGATAAATTAGGGGCTGCCAAATTCTTAAGTACCTTTGACTTAACAGCAGGGTACTGGCAAATCAAAATGGCCCCTGGAGCAAAAGAAAAGAAGGCATTCTCCACACCTGATGGGCATTATCAGTTCACTGTTCTGCCCTTTGGTTTAAAGAATGCCCCTGCCACCCTCCAAAGGTTGGTGAATCAAGTCCTTGCTGGCTTGGAGTCCTTCAGTGCAGCTTATCTTGACGATATTGCTGTCTTTATCTCCAACTGGCAGGATCACCTGGTCCACCTGAAGAAGGTTTTGAAGGCTCTGCAATCTGCAGGCCTCTCTATCAAGGCATCCAAATGCCAGATAGGGCAGGGAACTGTGGTTTACTTGGGACACCTTGTAGGTGGAGGCCAAGTTCAGCCACTCCAGCCTAAGATCCAGACTATTCTGGACTGGGCAGCTCCAAAAACCCAGACTCAAGTCAGGGCATTCCTTGGCTTGACTGGGTACTATAGGAGGTTTGTGAAGGGATATGGATCCATTGTGACAGCCCTCACAGAACTCACCTCCAAGAAAATGCCCAAGAAAGTAAACTGGACTGTAGAATGCCAACAGGCCTTTGACACCCTGAAACAAGCTATGTGCACAGCACCAGTTCTAAAAGCTCCAGATTACTCCAAGCAGTTCATTGTGCAGACAGATGCCTCTGAACATGGGATAGGGGCAGTTTTGTCCCAAACAAATGATGATGGCCTTGACCAGCCTGTTGCTTTCATTAGCAGGAGGTTACTCCCCAGGGAGCAGCGTTGGAGTGCCATTGAGAGGGAGGCCTTTCCTGTGGTTTGGTCTCTGAAGAAGCTGAGACCATACCTCTTTGGTACTCACTTCCTAGTTCAGACTGACCACAGACCTCTCAGATGGCTGATGCAAATGAAAGGTGAAAACCCAAAACTGTTGAGGTGGTCCATCTCCCTACAGGGAATGGACTTTATAGTGGAACACAGACCTGGGACTGCCCATGCCAATGCAGATGGCCTTTCCAGGTTCTTCCACTTAGAAAATGAAGACTCTCTTGGGAAAGGTTAGTCTCATCCTCTTTCGTTTGGGGGGGGGGGGTTGTGTAAGGAAATGCCTCCTTGGCATGGTTACCCCCTGACTTTTTGCCTTTGCTGATGCTATGTTTTGAATTGAAAGTGTGCTGAGGCCTGCTAACCAGGCCCCAGCACCAGTGTTCTTTCCCTAACCTGTACTTTTGATTCCACAATTGGCACACCCTGGCATCCAGGTAAGTCCCTTGTAACTGGTACCCCTGGTACCAAGGGCCCTGATGCCAGGGAAGGTCTCTAAGGGCTGCAGCATATCTTATGCCACCCTGGGGACCCCTCACTCAACACAGACACACTGCTTACCAGCTTGTGTGTGCTGGTGAGAACAAAACGAGTAAGTCGACATGGCACTCCCCTCAGGGTGCCATGCCAACCTCACACTGCCTATGCAGTATAGATAAGTCACCCCTCTAGTAGGCCTTACAGCCCTAAGGCAGGGTGCACTATACCATAGGTGAGGGCACCAGTGCATGAGTACTGTGCCCCTACAGTGTCTAAGCCAAACCTGATCAAGTTAAGGAAAGCATCAAGGTGGAAGTCCACAAGATGCTGGAATTGGGAGTAATTGAGTACTCTGACAGCACCTGGGCTAGCCCAGTGGTCTTAGTCCCCAAACCTCACACCAAAGATGGAAAGAGAGAGATGAGGTTTTGTGTGGACTACAGAGGACTTAACTCTGTCACCAAGACAGATGCCCATCCCATTCCTAGAGCTGATGAGCTGATTGATAAATTAGGGGCTGCCAAATTCTTAAGTACCTTTGACTTAACAGCAGGGTACTGGCAAATCAAAATGGCCCCTGGAGCAAAAGAAAAGAAGGCATTCTCCACACCTGATGGGCATTATCAGTTCACTGTTCTGCCCTTTGGTTTAAAGAATGCCCCTGCCACCCTCCAAAGGTTGGTGAATCAAGTCCTTGCTGGCTTGGAGTCCTTCAGTGCAGCTTATCTTGACGATATTGCTGTCTTTATCTCCAACTGGCAGGATCACCTGGTCCACCTGAAGAAGGTTTTGAAGGCTATGCAATCTGCAGGCCTCTCTATCAAGGCATTCAAATGCCAGATAGGGCAGGGAACTGTGGTTTACTTGGGACACCTTGTAGGTGGAGGCCAAGTTCAGCCACTCCAGCCTAAGATCCAGACTATTCTGGACTGGGCAGCTCCAAAAACCCAGACTCAAGTCAGGGCATTCCTTGGCTTGACTGGGTACTATAGGAGGTTTGTGAAGGGATATGGATCCATTGTGACAGCCCTCACAGACCTCACCTCCAAGAAAATGCCCAAGAAAGTAAACTGGACTGTAGAATGCCAACAGGCCTTTGACACCCTGAAACAAGCTATGTGCACAGCACCAGTTCTAAAAGCTCCAGATTACTCCAAGCAGTTCATTGTGCAGACAGATGCCTCTGAACATGGGATAGGGGCAGTTTTGTCCCAAACAAATGATGATGGCCTTGACCAGCCTGTTGCTTTCATTAGCAGGAGGTTACTCCCCAGGGAGCAGCGTTGGAGTGCCACTGAGAGGGAGGCCTTTTCTGTGGTTTGGTCTCTGAAGAAGCTGAGACCATACCTCTTTGGTACTCACTTCCTAGTTCAGACTGACCACAGACCTCTCAGATGGCTGATGCAAATGAAAGGTGAAAACCCAAAACTGTTGAGGTGGTCCATCTCCCTACAGGGAATGGACTTTATAGTGGAACACAGACCTGGGACTGCCCATGCCAATGCAGATGGCCTTTCCAGGTTCTTCCACTTAGAAAATGAAGACTCTCTTGGGAAAGGTTAGTCTCATCCTCTTTCGTTTGGGGGGGGGGGGGTTGTGTAAGGAAATGCCTCCTTGGCATGGTTACCCCCTGACTTTTTGCCTTTGCTGATGCTATGTTTTGAATTGAAAGTGTGCTGAGGCCTGCTAACCAGGCCCCAGCACCAGTGTTCTTTCCCTAACCTGTACTTTTGATTCCACAATTGGCACACCCTGGCATCCAGGTAAGTCCCTTGTAACTGGTACCCCTGGTACCAAGGGCCCTGATGCCAGGGAAGGTCTCTAAGGGCTGCAGCATATCTTATGCCACCCTGGGGACCCCTCACTCAGCACAGACACACTGCTTACCAGCTTGTGTGTGCTGGTGAGAACAAAACGAGTAAGTCGACATGGCACTCCCCTCAGGGTGCCATGCCAACCTCACACTGCCTATGCAGTATAGATAAGTCACCCCTCTAGTAGGCCTTACAGCTCTAAGGCAGGGTGCACTATACCATAGGTGAGGGCACCAGTGCATGAGTACTGTGCCCCTACAGTGTCTAAGCCAAACCTTAGACATTGTAAGTGCAGGGTAGCCATAAGAGTATATGGTCTGGGAGTCTGTCAAACACGGACTCCACAGCACCATAATGGCTACACTGAAAACTGGGAAGTTTGGTATCAAACTTCTCAGCACAATAAATGCACACTGATGCCAGTGTACATTTTATTGTGAAATACACCCCAGAGGGCACCTTAGAGGTGCCCCCTGAAACCTTAACCGACTATCTGTGTAGGCTGACTGGTTCCAGCAGCCTGCCACAACCGAGACATGTTGCTGGCCCCATGGGGAGAGTGCCTTTGTCACTCTGAGGCCAGTAACAAAGCCTGCACTGGGTGGAGATGCTATCACCTCCCCCAGGCAGGAGCTGTAACACCTGGCGGTGAGCCTCAAAGGCTTACCCCCTTTGTTCCAGCACCGCAGGGCACTCCAGCTAGTGGAGTTGCCCGCCCCCTCCGGCCACGGCCCCACTTTTGGCGGCAAGGCCGGAGGAAATAATGAGAATAACAAGGAGTCACTGGCCAGTCAGGACAGCCCCTAAGGTGTCCTGAGCTGAAGTGACTCTAACTTTTAGAAATCCTCCATCTTGCAGATGGAGGATTCCCCAATAGGATTAGGAATGTGACCCCCTCCCCTTGGGAGGAGGCACAAAGAGGGTGTACCCACCCTCAGGGCTAGTAGCCATTGGCTACTAACCCCCCAGACCTAAACACGCCCTTAAATTTAGTATTTAAGGGCTTCCCTGAACCTAAGAATTGAGATTCCTGCAACTTACAAGAAGAAGAGGACTGCTGAGCTGAAAGACCCCTGCAGAGGAAGAAAAGAAGACACCAACTGCTTTGGCCCAAGACCTACCGGCCTGTCTCCTGCCTTTCAAAGAAACCTGCTCCAGCGACGCTTTCCCAAGGACCAGCGACCTCTGAATCCTCAGAGGACTGCCCTGCTTCAAGAAAGACCAGAAACTCCAGAGGACAGCGGCACTGCTCCAAAAGAACTGCAACTTTGTTACAGAGGAGCAGATTTAAAGACCCCTGCAAATCCCCGCAAGAAGCGTGAGACTTGCAACACTGCACCCGGCGACCCCGACTCGACTGGTGGAGAACCAGCACCTCAGGGAGGACCCTCCGGCGACTCCGAGACCGTGAGTAACCAAAGTTGTCCCCCCTGAGCCACCACAGCGACGCCTGCAGAGGGAATCCCGAGGCTCCCCCTGACCGCGACTGCCTGAACCTAAAGTCCCGACGGCTGGAAAAGACCCTGCACCCGCAGCCCCCAGCACCTGAAGGAACGGAACTTCTGTGCAGGAGTGACCCCAAGGAGGCCCTCTCCCTTGCCCAGGTGGTGGCTACCCCGAGGAGCCCCCCCCTTGCCTGCCTGCACCGCTGAAGAGACCCCTTGGTCTCCCATTGAAACCTACAGAGAACCCGACGCTTGTTTACACACTGCACCCGGCCACCCCGCGCTGCTGAGGGTGTACTTTTTGTGCTGACTTGTGTCCCCCCCGGTGCCCTACAAAACCCCCCTGGTCTGCCCTCCGAAGATGTGGGTACCTACCTGCTGGCAGACCGGAACCGGGGCACCACCTTCTCTCCATTGAAGCCTATGTGTTTTGGGCACCTCTTTGACCTCTGCACCTGACCGGCCCTGAGCTGCTGGTGTGGTAACTTTGGGGTTGCTCTGAACCCCCAACGGTGGGCTACCTTGGACCCAAACCTGAGACTTGTAAGTGATTTACTTACCTGCTAAAACTAACAATAACTTACCTCCCCCAGGAACTGTGAAAATTGCACTGTGTCCACTTTTAAAACAGCTATTTGTGTTTTATGTGAAAAGTATATATGCTACTGTAATTATTCAAAGTTCCTAAAGTACTTACCTGCAATACCTTTCAAATGAGATATTACATGTAGAATTTGAACCTGTGGTTCTTAAAATAAACTAAGAAAATATATTTTTCTATAACAAAACCTATTGGCTGGATTTGTCTCTGAGTGTGTGTTCCTCATTTATTGCCTGTGTGTATGTACAACAAATGCTTAACACTACTCCTTTGATAAGCCTACTGCTCGACCACACTACCACAAAATAGAGCATTAGTATTATCTCTTTTTGCCACTATCTTACCTCTAAGGGGAACCCTTGGACTCTGTGCATACTATTCCTTACTTTGAAATAGTGCATACAGAGCCAACTTCCTACAATAACCACATGTGCTGGCGGTGCTGGACGCACCGGTGTTGTGTTCAATGTTCGCATTACGAACTGAACTAATCGTCTATATAATGTCACTAATTCATTATATAAATCTCGCAGATCTGCTTGCGGCATATTCTGTATGCCTGGGTGAGGTGTGTATGTGGCAAACATAGGCCACTTCGGTCCGTCATTACTTAAGGGACCTAACCTCACTCTTTGTAGTACATGTGGTAGGGCGTCTTCAAACCTACCTACCTGTAGATGCAGGGGGCACAGATGTTGCCGTCACCACAAGGGATCTCCCATCAGAGGACGAGTCTGTATCACTGGTCTCAGCTCCTGTCCCCGCTGCTCCCCTCGCCCTCCGTCCCACTGGTGAACTCTGAGTCCGTTGTCTCGCCTTCCAGGGCCATGTGGGATGCAGCTCCCTCCTGCTCCAGTGCCACTTCTCCTCCGCCTGATGATGTTAATGCACACAAGAACAGGGAGACCACAAAAAGGGGGGACAACAGAAGAAAGACATGTTGAGTGCATGCATTGCCGCTACCGTTGGCGGACACGACAGACACAGAAGCCCCCTGCACTATGCTGCGCACTTGGAGTCCACTGTTCAATCCCTGGGACATGGCCTACAAGGCTATGGTCGACATCTGCACACATGGATGACACAGGAGCCTGACTAGGTGTACTTGGCACTGAACACAGGTGGGGTGGGGTGCCACAGGGTCTGCCAGAAGAAGGGGACATAATTAGCACACTGACCCTGGCCTAGGGAAAGCCACAGCCCACCTCCCCCACCCAGACACCTTCACTGTGAGCAAAATCAGCAGAATGAGAGTGTACTCACCCCCTTGTGGCTGCTGTGATGCCCTCAAGTGCCCATCCAACTCTGGGTACGCCACCGCCAGGTTCCTGAACATCAGGGGGGTCATGGTGCGACGGGCACCCCTCCCACATTGGGAGGCCATCCCCAGCTGGGCCTCCGCCGTCTTCTTGCTCCAGCGGCGAATGTCCTCCCATCTCTTACGGCAGTGGGTGCTCCGTCTGTGCTAGACCCCCAGGGTCCGGACGTCCTTGGCGATGGCACGCCAAATATCCTTTTTCTGGTGGGTGCTGACCTACATGAATTGTACAGGGGGAAAAGAAAAGTTATTACCAACTGCACCGTCACAGTCATTGGCCCCCATCCCTACCCTTGCCATGTGGCACATGCACTCACCGTCGTTTCATGCACGCCTCAATCTCCCCCCCCCATCTTTCATCCACCCCACTCCACACAGGCATAGCCCATACAGCATGCTCCCAGTGTACTGACCTGTTTCTCTGGAGGACCGTAGAGTAGCGTGTACTGGGGAAGGACCCCATCCTCAAGTTTCTCCAACTCCTCCAATGTGAAGGCAGGGGCCCTTTCCCCAGACGCACGAGCCATTGTCTCTTCCAGACTGAGGTCACAGCAGCACTTGCAGTGTAGGTCCTCTCCTGTCGAAGATCAGGTATCGAGTGATTGAACAGATAGAAAATGGTGGTCTCGTCCGCGGCGGTGCGTATCGTCACCGCCGGCGTACATTCTCATTGGCCCCTGGAACCCATAGGGTCCAATGTTAAACAATGCAGAATTGCGCCGCAGTCTTCGACCACCTACCGCGACAGTGTACAACGCCAGCGCACTTACCTCACATCCCATTGTCCCACTTTAAAGGTCCGGCAGCCGCCATTTCAGGGGCCCACATGGCTTAATTTCTAACTGCGTCACACATACCTAGGCCTTGCCTCAACACTCATACAGGCCACATTTCGGGTTAGGATTTGTGTTATGTGTAAGCAGTGGGTACGTACCTCTGAGTTGGTTGACTCTGTGCTCGCTGTTGTCCTTCATAGGCACATCCGCTGGGACATGTGAGGAGATGGCGGCATCCTCCAGTGTACAGACCGCTGGTGGACCTGTCGACAATGGAGGAAAGACATGTGATCATCACCTACAGGCTTGATCGTGCCACAATCCTGGAACTGTGTGCCCAGCTGGAGCCAGACCTGATGTCAGCTATCCGCCATCCCACAGGAATCCCCCTTCAAGTGCAGGTGCTGTCAGTACTCCATTTCCTTGCAAGTGGGTCATTTCAAACAACAGTGGCCATAGCATCAGGGATGTCCCAGCCTATGTTTTCCAACGTGTTGTCCAAAGTGTTGTCTGCCCTGCTGAAACACATGCGGAACTACATCGTTTTCCCTCAGGTGGAGGATTTGCCTACAGTGAAAGGTGACTTCTATGCCCTGGGACATATCCCCAACATCATAGGTGCCATTGATGGGACACATGTGGCTTTGGTACCCCCCCTGCAGGAGTGAACAGGTGTACAGAATCCAGAAGAGTTATCATTCAACGAATGTGCAGATGGTGTGTTTGGCCGACCAGTACATCTCCCATGTGAATGCCAAATTCCCTGGTTCTGTGCATGACGCTTACATCCTGCGGAATAGCAGCATCCCTTTTGTGATGGGTCAACTCCAGAGGCACCGTGTGTGGCTATTAGGTGAGAACCTGGAAGCAAGTCATTGGGAATGGTTGTCTGGGTCTGGGGATATCCCTACAGGTTTGTGTGTCTAACAGTTGTCCCTCACCATTTGCAGGTTACTCTGGATACCACAACCTGTCATGGCTACTGACCCCAGTGAGGAATCCCAGGACAAGGGCAGAAGAACGCTACAATGAGGCCCATGGGCGAACTCGACGGATTATAGAGCGGACCATCGGCCTCCTGAAGGCCAGGTTCAGGTGCCTCCATATGACAGGAGGATCCCTATTCTACTCACCAAAGAAGGTGTGCCAGATCATCGTGGCCTGCTGTATGCTTCCCAACTTAGCTTTGCAACGACAGGTGCCTTTTGTGCAGGAGGATGGTCCAAATGGCAGTGTTGTTGCAGCTGTGGAGCCTGTGGACAGTGAAGACGAGGAAGCAGAAGAAGAGGAAATGGACAACAGGAACTCGGTGATCCTGCAATATATCCAGTGAGACACAGGTAAGAATACAAACATGCTTACTACATGTACTTTAACACTACTACCTCTCAACTGTCTGTCGTTTTCACCCAGTGTATGGTCACTGAGTTATCACTTTCCCTTACGATTTCACAGATGTGGGTCCCACTGTGTGACATCTGCTTTGTTTCCTCATGGACTAGAGCTGTGTGACATAGGTATGTTGACATTACATTTGAATGAGCATTTTGACACTGTAATTGCTAATACATTATTTCGAAATCACAGACTGACTCCAGATTGTTTTGTGCGTCAAGGGTGTTTATTTAAGTGCTCAATATTGGAGGGGGTTGTGATGGTGGAGGAATGTCTATGGCAGAGTCCAGTCTATTAGTCTCACAGGTGCATTGCCCAAATGGGCATAGGAAGTGGACCTGGGGCAGTTTGAGGATGGACAGGGTGACAAAGTGGGACAGAAGGATTACATTCAGGGTGGTCTCATTTCTTGGCGGGGGTCTTGGCATCGTTCACTGTCTTTGTCCTGGATCTCAGGGATCGTTTGCGGGGTGGTTCACCCTCTGCAGGGGGTGGGGTGCTGGTGTGGTGGTCCTGTGGCGGTGCCTCCTGTCCACTAGCGCCGGCGGAGGTGGTGGGCAGTTCATCGTCCAGGCTAGTGTCAGGGGCCCCTTGTTGTGCCACAGTGTTCCTCCTGGTGTTGAGGACTTCCTTCAGCACCCCTACGATGGTGCCCAGGGTGGAATTGATGGATCTGAGTTCCTCCCTGAAGCCCAAATACTGTTCCTCCTGCAGGCGCTGGGTCTCCTGAAATTTGGCCAGTACAGTTGCCATCGTCTCCTGGGAACGATGGTACGCTCGCATGATGTTGGAGAGGGCCTTGAGGAGAGTGGGTTCCCTTGGCCTGTCATCCCCCTGTCGCACAGCAGCCCTCCCAGTTCCCCTGTGTTCCTGGGCCTCCGTCCCCTGGACCGTGTGCCCACTGCCACTGCCCCCAGGTACCTGTTGTTGTTGGGGTGGTGGGTTAGTCTGGGTTCCCTGTAGTGGTGGACACACTGCTGATTGACGTGTCCTGGGGACAGAGGTATGGGCCCGCTGGGTGGGTGCTGTGCTGGTGTTTCCAGAGGGGGGAAGCTCTGTGGTGGCCTGTGACTGTGTCAGGGGAACCGACTGTCCAGAGGTCCCTGATGGGCCGGGCTGGTCATCTAGATCCAGTTGGACAGAGCTGCTGTCATCACTGGAGGCCTCTTCTGTTGGTGTTATGGACATGTGTGGACCCTCCTGTCCGGTGACGTTGGGTAGGGGTCCAGCAGGGGTATAAAAGGATGTTTATTACATCTGTGTGTGGCATGGTGTGCAATGGGTGGGTGACCGTGTACCCCAGTGCTCGCATTCTTGTGTGGGACCTTGTGTGATAATTTTTTAGGGGTGTGTGTGGGTATGTGCAGTTGCCATGCATTGGTGATGGGTGTCCATGCTTTGTAGTTGCATGCAGGGCTTGGTGTTGGGATGGGTGGGTTGTGATAGTGGGACATTTGTGAGGAGTTGGAGTGATGGGGTGGGGGTGAGGGTGGGGGTATGTGATAGCATGCAGGTAGGGTGGGGGATGTAATAGTTAAGATTTGACTTACCAGAGTCCATTCCTCCATCTACTCCTGCGAGGCCCTCAGGATGCAGAATCGCCAAGACCTGCTCCTCCCATGTTGTTAGTTGTGGGGGAGGAGGTGGGGGTCCGCCGCCAGTCCGCTGAACCGCAAGGTGGTGACTTGAGACCACGGAATGCACCTTCCCCGTAGGTCAGTCCACCTCTTCCTGATGTCATCCCTATTTCTTGGGTGCTGTCCCACTGCATTGACCCTGTCCACTATTCTTCGCCATAGCTCCATCTTCCTAGCTATAGAGGTGTGCTGTACCTGTGATCCAAATAGCTGTGGCTCTACCTGGACAATTTCCTCCACCAGGAGCCTGAGCTCCTCCTCCCAGAACCTGGGGTGTCTTTGCCGTGCCATGGGATGGTGTGGGTGATGTGTGGGTTGGTGTGTGTAGTGATAAGTGGGGTGATATGTAGTGGTGTGTTGTGTGAGGTGCGTGGACGTTATGTGGGTGATGGTGTTGTGTGCCTGTGGATGCTATTGTTCTTTCTGGTGGTGTCTCTCTCTGGCCTTCTGTCGCAATTGTTGATGTAAGGTTTTGTGGGTGATGTGGGTGTGTGTTTTATATTGTATTGAGTGTGTGGGAGTGGTGTGTGTATGTGTATCAGGTGTGTGTATTTCGAATTGTCCACAGGGGTGGTGTTTTGTAGATGTATGTGTATTTTGAGCGCTGCGGTGTGTACCACCAATGTGATACCGCGGTTGAAAGACCGCTGCGTGGATTCGTGGGTCGTGATAGTGTAGGTGTATTTCTGTTGGCGTGACGGTGGAGGTTTTGTTTTCGCCAGTTTATCTCTGACCTTTGGTGTGGCGGATTTGTGTGGGTGTCTGAATTTTGGCGGATTCCAAGCAGTGGGTCATAATGACCGTGGCGGAATTCCGCTGCTGCGGCGGTGTGTTGGCGGTCTTCTGCATGGCAGTAAGCAGCTTTTACCACCAATGTTGTAATGAGGGCCTATATCTCCTTTCGGAGTTCTCTGGGTGTGGAGAATCTGCTCTCTTATTTCTTCTTTCTTTAAGGTCTCTCTGTTTGTCCCAGCGCTTCTTTGTGCCCTCTAGTGCCAACTTCTTTGGTTTGGCTCCCAAACTTTCCCATGCTATACTAGTATAGGTATCAGAGATAATTTTCGGTAGCTGTTTCTCTTGTTCCTGGTGTGGAGTTTCCCGGAGACGCTGGCGAATTGCCAGTGCTACCGCTTCCCCTTTAATGTTACTCATTATTATTGAGGATACGGCGTCAAAGTTACGCATTTGTTTCATCCCCAAATCTAGGGCTGGTGCTGCCCCATGCTCATTTTGTATTTGTTTTAACACGTCCGGTAAATTGGCAAGTGTTGGGGTACCATGTGTAGTAGTGTATATAGCAGCGAAGACTGTACCCCATGTGGCGCAGTCATCAACCGAAGGAACCATCCCATAAGGCAAGCACATTGTGAGTAGTCTATGTTTTTCCTGTGGTCCCGTATGGGGAAACACGGCTTCCAGCTGATTAGTTTTCTGAGCAATCCAGAACGGTACCTTACCCATAATAGTATGTACTGTTTGCGGATTATTCCCAGTAGCCAATTGATAACCACATGTGCTGGCGGTGCTGGACGCACCGGTGTTGTGTTCAATGTTCGCATTACGAACTGAACTAATCGTCTATATAATGTCACTAATTCATTATATAAATCTTGCAGATCTGCTTGCGGCATATTCTGTATGCCTGGGTGAGGTGTGTATGTGGCAAACATAGGCCACGTCGGTCCGTCGTTACTTAAGGGACCTAACCTCTCTCTTTGTAGTACATGTGGTAGGGCACCTTCAAACCAATTCTGATGCTCTTGGTATGTGAGCAATATTTCATGGTACTGGTATGCTCGGTACCGCTGAGGTACATTCGCAATTTCATATGTGGTGGAATTGATGGATCTGAGTTCCTCCCTGAAGCCCAAATACTGTTCCTCCTGCAGGCGCTGGGTCTCCTGAAATTTGGCCAGTACAGTTGCCATCGTCTCCTGGGAACGATGGGACGCTCGCATGATGTTGGAGAGGGCCTCGTGGAGAGTGGGTTCCCTTGGCCTGTCCTCCCCCTGTCGCACAGAAGCCCTCCCAGTTCCCCTGTGTTCCTGGGCCTCCGTCCCCTGGACCGTGTGCCCACTGCCACTGACCCCAGGTCCCTGTTGTTGTTGGGGTGGTGGATTAGCCTTGGTTCCCTGCAGTGGTGGACACACTGCTGATTGGCGTGTCCTGGGGACAGAGGTATGGGCCCGCTGGGTGGGTGCTGTGCTGGTGTTTCCAGAGGGGGGAAGCTCTGCGGTGGCCTGTGACTGTGTCAGGGGAACCGACTGTCCAGAGGTCCCTGATGGGCCGGGCTGGTCATCTAGATCCAGTTGGACAGAGCTGCTGTCATCACTGTGGGCCTCTTCTGTTGGTATTATGGACATGTGTGGACCCTCCTGTCCGGTGACGTTGGGTAGGGGTCCAGCAGGGGTATAAAAGGATGTTTATTACATCTGTGTGTGGCATGGTGTGCAATGGGTGGGTGACCGTGTACCCCAGTGCTCGCATTCTTGTGTGAGACCTTGTGTGATAATTTTTTAGGGGTGTGTGTGGGTATGTGCAGTTGCCATGCATTGGTGATGGGTATCCATGCTTTGTAGTTGCATGCAGGGCTTGGTGTTGGGATGGGTGGGTTGTGATAGTGGGACATTTGTGAGGAGTTGGAGTGATGGGGTGGGGGTGAGGGTGGGGGTATGTGATAGCATGCAGGTAGGGTGGGGGATGTAATAGTTAAGATTTGACTTACCAGAGTCCATTCCTCCATCTACTCCTGCGAGGCCCTCAGGATGCAGAATCGCCAAGACCTGCTCCTCCCATGTTGTTAGTTGTGGGGGAGGAGGTGGGGGTCCACCGCCAGCCTGCTGAACCGCAAGGTGGTGTCTTGAGACCACGGAACGCACCTTCCCCCGTAGGTCGGTCCACCTCTTCCTGATGTCATCCCTATTTCTTGGGTGCTGTCCTACTGCATTGACCCTGTTCACTATTCTTCGCCATAGCTCCATCTTCCTAGCTATAGAGGTGTGCTGCACCTGTGATCCGAATAGCTGTGGCTCTACCCAGACGATTTCCTCCACCATGAGCCTGAGCTCCTCCTCCCAGAACCTGGGGTGTTTTTGCCATGCCATGGGATGGTGTGGGTGATGTGTGGGGTGGTGTGTGTAGTGATAAGTGGGGTGATATGTAGTGGTGTGTTCTGTGAGGTGCGTGGACGTTATGTGGGTGATGGTATTGTGTGCCTGTGGATTCTATTGTTCTTTCTGGTGGTGTCTCTCTCTGGCCTTATGTCGCAATTGTTGATGTAAGGTTTTGTGGGTGATGTGGGTGTGTGTTTTATATTGTATTGAGTGTGTGGGAGTGGTGTGTGTATGTGTATCAGGTGTGTGTATTTCGAATTGTCCAACGTGGTGGTGTTTTGGAGATGTATGTGTATTTTGAGCCAATGGAATACCGCGGTTGAAAGACCGCCGCGTGGATTCTTGGGTCGTGATAGTGTAGGCGTATTTCTGTTGGCGTGACGGTAGAGGTTTTGTTTTCACCAGTTTATCTCTGACCTTTGGTGTGGCAGACTTGTGTGGGTGTCTGAATTTTGGCGGATTCCGAGCTGTGGGTCATAATGACCGTGGTGGAATTCCGCTGCCGCGGCGATGTGTTGGCGGTCTTCTGCACGGCAGTATGCAGCTTTTACCACCAATGTTGTAATGAGGGCCTATATCTCCTTTCAGAGTTCTACGGGTGTGGACAATCTGCTCTCTTATTTCTTCTTTCTTTAAGGTCTCTGTTTGTCCCAGCGCTTCTTTGTGCCCTCTTGTGCCTGCTTCGTACCCTCCTTATGGGCGGTACCTTGCAATTCCAACTTCTTTGGTTTGGCTCCCAAACTTTCCCATCCTATGCTAGTATAGGTATCAGAGATAATTTTCGGTAGCTGTCTCTTTTGTTCCTGGTGTGGAGTTTCCCGGAGACGCTGGCGAATTGCCAGTGCTACCGCTTCCCCTTTAATGTTACTCATTATTATTGAGGATATGGCGTCAAAGTTACGCATTAGTTTCATCCCCAAATCTAGGGCTGGTGCTGCCCAACGCTCATTTTGTATTTGTTTTAACACGTCCGGTAAATTGGCAAGTGTTGGGGTACCATGTGTGGTAGTGTATATAGCAGCGAAGACTGTACCCCATGTGGCGCAGTCATCAACCGAGGGAACCATCCCAAAAGGCAAGCACATTGTGAGTAGTCTATGTTTTTCCTGTGGTCCCGTATGGGAAAACACGGCTTCCAGCTGATTAGTTTTCTGGGCAATCCAGAACGGTACCTTACCCATAATAGTGTGTACTGTTTGCGGATTATTCCCAGTAGCCAATTGATAACCACATGTGCTGGCGGTGCTGGACGCACCGGTGTTGTGTTCAATGTTCGCATTACAAACTGAACTAATCGTCTATATAATGTCACTAATTCATTATATAAATCTCGCAGATCTGCTTGCGGCATATTCTGTATGCCTGGGTGAGGTGTGTATGTGGCAAACATAGGCCACGTCGGTCTGTCGTTACTTAAGGGACCTAACCGCACTCTTTGTAGTACATGTGGTAGGGAGCCTTCAAACCTACCTACCTGTAGATGCAGGGGGCACAGATGTTGCCGTCACCACAAGGGATCTCCCATCAGAGGACGAGTCTGTAACACTGTTCTCAGCTCCTGTCCCCGCTGCTCCCCTCGCCCTCCGTCCCACTGGTGAACTCTGAGTCCGTTGTCTCGCCTTTCAGGGTGATGTGGGATGCAGCTCCCTCCTGCTCCAGTGCCACTTCTCCTCCGCCTGATAATGTTAATGCACACAAGAACAGGGAGACCACAAAAAGGGGGGACGACAGAAGAAAGACATGTTGAGTGCATGCATTGCCGCTACCGTTGGCGAACACGACAGACACAGAAGCCCCCTGCACTATGCTGCGCACTTGGAGTCCATTGTTCAATCCCTGGGACATGGCCTACAAGGCTATGGCCGACATCTGCACACATGAATGACACAGGAGCCTGACTAGGTGTACTTGGCACTGAACACAGGTGGGGTGGGGTGCCACAGGGTCTGTCAGAAGAAGGGGACATAATTAGCACACTCGCCCTGGCCTAGGGAAAGCCACAGCCCACCTCCCCCACCCAGACACCTTCACTGCGCGCAAAATCAGCAGAATGAGAGTGTACTCACCCCCTTGTGGCTGCTGTGATGCCCTCAAGCGCCCATCCAACTCCGGGTACGCCACCGCCAGGTTCCTGAACATCAGTGGGGTCATGGTGCGACGGGCACCCCTCCCACGTTGGGAGGCCATCCCCAGCTGGGCCTCCGCCGTCTTCTTGCTCCAGCGGCGAATGTCCTCCCATCTCTTACGGCAGTGGGTGCTCCGTCTGTGGTAGACCCCCAGGGTCCGGACGTCCTTGGCGATGGCACGCCAAATATCCATTTTCTGGTGGGTGCTGACCTACATGAATTGTACAGGGGGAAAAGAAAAGTTATTACCAACTGCACCGTCACAGTCATTGGCCCCCATCCCTACACTTGCCATGTGGCACATCCACTCACTGTCGTTTCATGCAAGCCTCAATCCCCCCCCCCCCCATCTTTCATCCACCCCACTCCACACAGGCATAGCCCATACAGCACGCTCCCAGTGTACTGACCTGTTTCTCTGGAGGACCGTAGAGTAGCGTGTACTGGGGAAGGACCCCATCCACAAGTTTCTCCAACTCCTCCAAAGTGAAGGCAGGGGCCCTTTCCCCAGACGCACGAGCCATTGTCTCTTCCAGACTGAGGTCACAGCAGCACTTGCAGTGTAGGTCCTCTCCTGTCGAAGATCAGGTATCGAGTGATTGAACAGATAGAAAATGGTGGTCTCGTCCGCGGCGGTGCGTATCGTCACCGCCGGCGTACATTCTCATTGGCCCCTGGGACCCATAGGGTCCAAGTTTAAACAATGCAGAATTGCGCTGCAGTCTTCGACTGCCTACCGCGACGGTGTACAACGCCAGCGCACTTACCTCACATCCCATTGTCCCACTTTACAGGTCAGGCAGCCGCCATTTCAGGGGCCCACATGGCTTAATTTCTAACTGCGTCACACATACCTAGGCCTTGCCTCAACACTCATACAGGCCAAATTTCGGGTTAGGATTTGTGTTCTGTGTAAGCAGTGGGTACGTACCTCTGAGTTGGTTGACTCTGTGCTCGCCGTTGTCCTTCATAGGCACGTCCGCTGGGACATGTGAGGAGATGGCGGCATCCTCCAGTGTACAGACCGCTGGTGGACCTGTCGACAATGGAGGAAAGACATGTGATCATCACCTACAGGCTTGATCGTGCCACAATCCTGGAACTGTGTGCCCAGCTGGAGCCAGACCTGATGTCAGCTATCCGCCATCCCACAGGAATCCCCCTTCAAGTGCAGGTGCTGTCAATACTCCATTTCCTTTCAAGTGGGTCATTTCAAACAACAGTGGCCATAGCATCAGGGATGTCCCAGCCTATGTTTTCCAACGTGTTGTCCAAAGTGGTGTCTGCCCTGCTGAAACACATGCGGAACTACAACGTTTTCCCTCAGGTGGAGGATTTGCCTACAGTGAAAGGTGACTTCTATGCCCTGGGACATATCCCCAACATTATAGGTGCCATTGATGGGACACATGTGGCTTTGGTACCCCCCCCCGCAGGAGTGAACAAGGTGTACAGAATCCGGAAGAGTTATCATTCAACGAATGTGCAGATGGTGTGTTTGGCCGACCAGTACATCTCCCATGTGAATGCCAAATTCCCTGGCTCTGTGCATGACGCTTACATCCTGCGGAATAGCAGCATCCCTTATGTGATGGGTCAACTCCAGAGGCACTGTGTTTGGCTATTAGGTGAGCACCTGGAAGCAAGTCATTGGGAATGGTTGTCTGGGTCTGGGTATATCCCTACAGGTTTGTGTGTCTAACAGTTGTCCCTCACCATTTGCAGGTGACTCTGGATACCACAACCTGTCATGGCTACTGACCCCAGTGAGGAATCCAAGGACAAGGGCAGAGGAACGCTACAATGAGGCCCATGGGCGAACTCAGCGGATTATAGAGCGGACCTTCGGCCTCCTGAAGGCCAGGTTCAGGTGCCTCCATATGACAGGTGGATCCCTATTCTACTCACCAAAGAAGGTGTGCCAGATCATCGTGGCCTGCTGTATGCTTCCCAACTTAGCTTTGCAACGACAGGTGCCTTTTGTGCAGGAGGATGGTCCAGATGGCAGTGTTGTTGCAGCTGTGGAGGCTGTGGACAGTGAAGACGAGGAAGCAGAAGAAGAGGAAATGTACAACAGGAACTCGGTGATCCTGCAATATTTCCAGTGAGACACAGGTAAGAATACAAACATGCTTACTACATGTACTTTAACACTACTACCTCTCAACTGTCTGTCGTTTTCACCCAGTGTATGGTCACTGAGTTATCACTTTCCCTTACGATTTCACAGATGTGGGTCCCACTGTGTGACATCTGCTTTGTTTCCTCATGGACTAGAGCTGTGTGACATAGGTATGTTGACATTACATTGGAATGAGCATTTTGACACTGTAATTGCTAATACACTATTTCGAAATCACAGACTGACTCCAGATTGTTTTGTGCTTCAAGGGTGTTTATTTAAGTGCTCAATATTGGAGGGGGTTGTGATGGTGGAGGAATGTCTATGGCAGAGTCCAGTCTATTAGTCTCACAGGTGCATTGCCCAAATGGGCATAGGACGTGGAGCTGGGGCAGTTTGAGGATGGACAGGGTGACAAAGTGGGACAGAAGGATTACATTCAGGGTGGTCTCATTTCTTGGCGGGGGTCTTGGCATCGTTCTCTGTCTTTGTCCTGGATCTCAGGTATCGTTTGCGGGGTGGTTCACCCTCTGCAGGGGGTGGGGTGCTGGTGTGGTGGTCCCGTGGCGGTGCCTCCTGTCCACTAGCGCCGGCGGAGGTGGTGGGCAGTTCATCGTCCAGGCTAGTGTCAGGGGCCCCTTGTTGTGCCACAGTGTTCCTCCTGGTGTTGAGGACTTCCTTCAGCACCCCTACAATGGTGCCCAGGGTGGAATTGATGGATCTGAGTTTCTCCCTGAAGCCCAAATACTGTTCCTCCTGCAGGTGCTGGGTCTCCTGAAATTTGGCCAGTACAGTTGCCATTGTCTCCTGGGAACTATGGTACGCTCGCATGATGTTGGAGAGGGCCTCGTGGAGAGTGGGTTCCCTTGGCCTGTCCTCCCCCTGTCGCACAGCAACCCTCCCAGTTCCCCTGTGTTCCTGGGCCTCTGTCCCCTGGACCATGTGCCCACTGCCACTGCCCCCAGGTACCTGTTGTTGTTGGGGTGGTGGGTTAGCCTGGGTTCCCTGTAGTGGTGGACACACTGCTGATTGGCGTGTCCTGGGGACAGAGGTATGGGCCCGCTGGGTGGGTGCTGTGCTGGTGTTTCCAGAGGGGGGAAGCTCTGTGGTGGCCTGTGACTGTGTCAGGGGAACTGACTGTCCAGAGGTCCCTGATGGGCCGGGCTGGTCATCTAGATCCAGTTGGACAGAGCTGCTGTCATCACTGTGGGCCTCTTCTGTTGGTGTTATGGACATGTGTGGACCCTCCTGTCCGGTGACGTTGGGTAGGGTCCAGCAGGAGTATAAAAGGATGTTTATTACATCTGTGTGTGGCATGGTGTGCAATGGGTGGGTGACCGTGTACCCCAGTGCTCGCATTCTTGTGTGGGACCTTGTGTGATAATGTTTTAGGGGTGTGTGTGGGTATGTGCAGATGCCATGCATTGGTGATGGGTGTCCATGCTTTGTAGTTGCATGCAGGGCTTGGTGTTGGGATGGGTGGGTTGTGATAGTGGGACATTTGTGAGGAGTTGGAGTGATGGGGTGGGGGTGAGAGTGGGGGTATGTGATAGCATGCAGGTAGGGTGGGGGATGTAATAGTTAAGATTTGACTTACCAGAGTCCATTCCTCCATCTACTCCTGCGAGGCCCTCAGGATGCAGAATCGCCAAGACCTGCTCCTCCCATGTTGTTAGTTGTGGGGGAGTAGGTGGGGGTCTGCCGCAAATCCGCTGAACCGCAAGGTGGTGTCTTGAGACCACGGAACGCACCTTCCCCCGTAGGTCGGTCCACCTCTTCCTGATGTCATCCCTATTTCTTGGGTGCTGTCCCACTGCATTGACCCTGTCTACTATTCTTCGCCATAGCTCCATCTTCCTAGCTATAGAGGTGTGCTGCACCTGTGATCCGAATAGCTGTGGCTCTACCCAGACGATTTCCTCCACCATGAGCCTGAGCTCCTCCTCCCAGAACCTTGGGTGTCTTTGCCGTGCCATGGGATGGTGTGGGTGATGTGTGGGGTGGTGTGTGTAGTGATAAGTGGGGTGATATGTAGTGGTGTGTTGTGTGAGGTGCGTGGACGTTATGTGGGTGATGGTATTGTGTGCCTGTGGATGCTATTGTTCTTTCTGGTGGTGTCTCTCTCTGGCCTTCTGTCGCAATTGTTGATGTAATGTTTTGTGGGTGATGTGGGTGTGTGTTTTATATTGTATTGAGTGTGTGGGAGTGGTGTGTGTATGTGTATCAGGTGTGTGTATTTCGAATTGTCCAATGTGGTGGTGTTTTGGAGATGTATGTGTATTTTGAGCGCGGCGGTGTGTACCACCAATGGAATACCGCGGTTGAAAGACCGCCACGTGGATTCGTGGCTCGTGATAGTGTAGGTGTATTTCTGTTGGCGTGACGGTGGAGGTTTTGTTTTCGACAGTTTATCTCTGACCTTTGGTGTGGCGGACTTGTGTGGGTGTCTGAATTTTGGCGGATTCCAAGCAGTGGGTCATAATGACCGTGGCGGAATTCCACTGCTGCGGCGGTGTGTTGGCGGTCTTCTGCATGGCAGTAAGCAGCTTTTACCACCAATGTTGTAATGAGGGCCTATATCTCCTTTCGGAGTTCTCCGGGAGTGGAGAATCTGCTCTCTTATTTCTTCTTTCTTTAAAGTCTCTCTGTTTGTCCCAGCGCTTCTTTGTGCCCTCTTATGCCTGCTTCGTACCCTCCTTATGGGTGGTACCTTGCAATTCCAACTTCTTTGGTTTGGCTCCCAAACTTTCCCATGCTATACTAGTATAGGTATCAGAGATAATTTTCGGTAGCTGTCTCTCTTGTTCCTGGTGTGGAGTTTCCCGGAGACGCTGGCGAATTGCCAGTGCTACCGCTTCCCCTTTAATGTTTAATGTTACTCAGTATTATTGAGGATACGGCGTCAAAGTTACGCATTAGTTTCATCCCCAAATCTAGGGCTGGTGCTGCCCCATGCTCATTTTGTATTTGTTTTAACACGTACGGTAAATTGGCAAGTGTTGGGGTACCATGTGTAGTAGTGTATATAGCAGCGAAGACTGTACCCCATGTGGCGCAGTCATCAACCGATGGAACCATCCCAAAAGGCAAGCACATTGTGAGTAGTCTGGGCCTCATTCCAACCCTGGCGGTCTATGACCGCCTGGGTGGAGGATGCCGGAAGCACCGCCAACAGGCTGGCGGTGCTTCATATGGCATTCTGACCGCAGCTGTAAAGCCACGGTCTCCCAGCCGGGTCCGGCGGTTTCCCGCCAGATTTCCCCCGGCTGGGGGAATCCTCCATGGCGGCGCTGCTTGCAGCGCCACCATGGGGATTCCGACCCCCTTCCCGCCAGCCTGTTTCTGGCAGCAGGATGGCGGGAACGGGTGTCGTGGGGCCCCTGGGGGCCCCTGCACTGCCCATGCCACTGGCATGGGCAGTGCAGGGGCCCCCTAACAGGGCCCCAGCAGGATTTTCACTGTCTGCTTTGCAGACAGTGAAAATCGCGACGGGTGCCACTGCACCCATCGCACCCCTGCAACTCCGCCGGCTCCATTCGGAGCCGGCTTCCTTGTTGCAGGGTCTTTCCCGCTGGGCCGGCGGGCGCCCTTTTGGCAGTCGCCCGCCGGCCCAGCAGGAAAGTCGGAATGACCCCCTGGTCTCTTGACCGCGGAGCGGTCTTCCGACGGGGTTACTTTGGCGGGCGGCCTCCGCCGCCCGCCAAAGTCGGATAGACCCCCTCTATGTTTTTCCTGTGGTCCCGTATGGGGAAACACGGCTTCCAGCTGATTAGTTTTCTGGGCAATCCAGAACAGTACCTTACCCATAATAGTATGTACTGTTTGCGGATTATTCCCAGTAGTCAATTGATAACCACATGTGCTGGCGGTGCTGGACGCACCGGTGTTGTGTTCAATGTTTGCATTACGAACTGAACTAATCGTCTATATAATGTCACTAATTCATTATATAAATCTCGCAGATCTGCTTGCAGCATATTCTGTATGCCTGGGTGAGGTGTGTATGTGGCAAACATAGGCCACGTCGGTCCGTCGTTACTTAAGGGACCTATCCTCACTCTTTGTAGTACATGTGTTAGGGCGCCTTCAAACCAATTCTGATGCTCTTGGTATGTGAGCAATATTTCATGGTACAGGTATGCTCGGTACTGCTGAGGTACGTTCGCAATTTCATATGTGTGGAAAGTATGTGTTGTTTGGTCCACCTCAGGAAAGGTGACCCAGCAGTAAAATGTTTCTGTTTGGTATGCTTCATTAGCTTCTATTACAAGAGTAACTTCCCCGCCCTCATCTGTAAGGCCATGCATTAATAAATGCTTGTCTAGCATTTTCAGGAATGTCAATGGCGTTAGCCATTTTCGTTTAGAAAAACGGAACACCAAAATGTGGGGAGTAAAGTCCTTTTATGAGTTCGAGCTCGAACAACCTACAGCGTAATCTGGTGTTACCTTTTCAGCTGTGGAGGATTGACCCAAAGACCATGGACGTCTCCGTATAATGGTACTTAGGGTACCTGTTGTCTGTGAGACAGTGATAGTCGGGGTATCCGTAAATTAGTGCCTAAACGCCATCGTTGGTAGCGCCATGTCGTAGTTTGGGCTCTTGCTCTAGGCAAGACTGCTGGTTAAAGGATGACAGTACTTTTGTTTGTAGACGACTACGTCTTTCCTACAACAAGTCGCAACTGCTGTCCCAACCTTACCGGCTCACTAGCAGCACCTCACCAGAAACACAATAATAAAAGGTGATTTGTGGCAGCCTTTACGCATGGACTCGAGAGTAAGACATCTCAGGGAGTGTCGTGGTTAAACTGAGATTTCCCCTTTCGCACAGATGTATCATGTCTCATACAAACGCAGGCAATGAAAAAGATGCAGTAAAGTTTCAATAGTTTTTATTCAACATAACTGTAATTTGTGATACGTTGCATGGGCTGCAATGATTAGGATAATGAATAATGCAAGCAACAGAATTGTGAAGACGAGAGTCATTATTACAAAGACCCCCACCATCTTGCAATGCATGAAGAAGACATACAGAATGTAATATGCCCTAAAACTCTAGTGCGTAAGACCTAACCTCCTACCTAAAGGAGAGCTGGGTTTGTTAAACCTAATCTGCCAATGCCATGTCCATGAAAGGAGCCCCCAACCCTCGTTACCTTGGAATGAGGTCTCTATCTCAGACTCCGTAGGGACACGAAGACTGGGTCAGCGTCAATACGACTTGCAGCATCGATATCAGCGATGGTGGCGAAGCCCTCTGGTCGGAATCCCTCTGATTATCTGGCTAAAGTACGATATATTTATACAGATCTTCAAGAAACCCCTGACATAGGTGTGTTCCCAAACAATAAATAACAGACATGCTTGGGATGGCAATTATCCCTTGAAAGTATAGAGAGGGAAAATCCCTAAGTGTGAAGGCCTACTGTTTGTTTGTCTTTGGTGCTAGATCTTGACGCCTTAACGCAGTGACACTGATAATGTAACCCATAACAAGTGGCCTAACTCTAAACAAGGCAGCCATCTTAGAAGAAATAAATAATTAAGGGCCAGATGTAGGAAGGCATTAGCGCCTCGCAAACAGCGAAAAACGCCGTTTGCGAGGCGCTAATGCCCTCACGCGATGCTGAAACACATATTGCAAGTCGGTACCGGCTCGCAAAATGTGTTTCAGACTCGCAAATAGGAAGGGGCGTTCCCTACCTATTTGCGAGTCACACCGCAATGTAGGGTTGATTTGTGACCGCGAAAGCGGTCGCAAATCAACCCGCAGTTACCATCCACTTCAAGTGGATGATAACTCATTTGCAAACGGGAAGGGGTCCCCATGGGACCCCTTCCCCTTTGTGAATGCTCACAATAATGTTTTTTCAGAGCAGGCAGTGGTCCCATGGACCACTGCCTACTCTGAATAAAACCGAAACAAAAAGGTTTCGGTATTTTTTTCTATTTGCAGCTCGCTTTCCTTCAAGGAAAACGGTCTGCAAAGAGAAAAAAAAAAATGCTTTATTTAAAAGCAGTCACGGACATGGTGGTCTGCTGTCTCCAGCAGGCCACCATCCCCGTGAGTGCCTAGGCTCGCTATGGGGTCACAAACTGCGACCCACTTCATAACTATTTATGAGGTGGGTCTTTGCGACCCCATAGCGAGTCGCAGAAGGTGTCTGAGACACCTTTCTGCATACCAATTTGCGAGTTGCAAATTGCGAGTCGGAAGGACTTGCAATTTGCAACTCGCAAATTGGTTTCTACCTACATCTGGCCCTAAATGTGCTAAGACAGAGCAAGCTAAGTAGGTTAAAAGTCACTAGGTGACGGGGGCACCAGTCTGCAAGCCAAAGGCTAAGCTAACTCCTGTTATCCCATTAAAACGAAGTAGGATTCACTACACACTTTCCTGAGAATAACTCCCACATCAGTGTGCCTCAGTGTTTCTTTTCAATTTCCCACCCAATACAGGCTCTTTCAAAGGCAGAAAACCATTTCACTATATCATCACCTTCAGTGAAGGGAGGGACAACTCCTTTTGGGAGTTTAATGTTGAAAGCCTTTTCTTTCAACACCTGTATGCTGCCACCAGAGATAGGTGCCAAGCCCAACTCTTTTCTCTTTTGTTCTATCTCCAAAAGCTGACTTTCTGAAGCCAGTCTTTTGGCCAGCCTGGCAATTTCCGGGCCGTTATCTGTGGATGCTATAGAGCGCGTGTGAGGAGAGGAGCTACCCTCATCTCCATTTACCACAGGATCATCATCCACCACAGAGTCATCATCATCATCAGCTGGGGGATGATCTTTCTCATACTGAGCAACCAGAAACCTACGTTTCTCTGTTTTGGGGCTTTTTCTAGTTTGAAGTTTGTAAAGTCTGCAGAGTTTCCTTAATTGGTTATAACTATATGCCTCATAAGGTTCCAGGTTGAGCTCCAGGTTTCTGGACTCTGAATCAGAAATTTTTCTCTTACTAAAGTTGGGACCTTTTTGGAATTTAAAACTACCCTTTTTGGATAACTGAAGGAAAAGACTTTTAAACGCTTTCTAAAGTTGTACGGACCTAGCCAGGGCCCTAACAATTACTTTTAAAAATGTGTAAAAAATGTTAGTCAATTAAAAACAATTATCTAAAAGACAATTTGGAGAGTTATTCATGTGTTGACACAATTGTAAAAGTGGTATCAGCAAAAAAAAATGCCCTCAGTACAACCCTGGCAGTCGGTGATAAAGTGCAGTAATACCACCAAAAGGCTGGTGGTAACTACCGCCAATTTATGACCATGGCGGTGAGAAATCAGATAGACAGTCACTTTACCACACAGACCGTCAGGGCGGATACAACAGCGACCACGGCTGTGGCCGCCTACAGCCAAGTGGAAGTCAATGTTCCGCCCACCGTATTATGAGACAGGAAACTGACACCTTTTCCTGGGTGGTACCAACGACATCAAAAGCCTGGCGGAAACACTGCACAGAAGGGAAAGGACTCACCTTTGGAGGCACAGGAAACAACCACGCCGCCATGAAGCCTGAACTTCATATATTCCCAATGATATTCTACGTCCTGCTCCACCATGAACACCCACGCCGGCCACGGTGAGTACAGCCGCCTAGCACACAAGGGAGGGAGGGAGGAAAACGAGAGTGACACACACCCCCACCCCAACACAATACACACTGCAGTAATAAAACATATTTACCCCGTACCCCTGAGGAATAATGCAAGGACTACAGGAATGTGATAAAGTGACTGTAATAATCACAACACAGTAGAAATGCGAAAAGTAATTCTCATGGTATATACATATGTAAAGTTCAAGGAACATTGCCCAGTCTTTATTGTGCGTGGGCCACAGGGCCATGGGCCATGGGCCAAAGTCCAAGGCCCCACTTGTCACTTGCACCAACACGGAGAGAACACTGCAGGGGCATCAGCTGGAAAATAGGCAGGCACCTCAGGGGGACAGGTAACGGGGGGCACCTCAGCTGGCAGATGAAACAAAACCACTGGTTCTGGGCGGGGCAACATGCCCCGTGCTTGGTCCTGGGGAGTGCAAGGCCACAGTCTCTCAAGTGGGTGACTTGTCCACATGCTCTGGAGGGAGCAACATGCCCGGTGCTCTTGATCCTAGGGAGGCTGGAGATGGTGGGTGTCTTACCCACTGGTTCTGGAGGGGGCATTGTGCCCTGTGCTCTTGATTCTGGGGAGGCTGAGGTTGGTGGGTGTCTTACCTACTGGTTCTGGAGGGGGCTGTGTGCCCGGTGCTTTTGATCCTGGGGAGGCTGGGGTAGGTCGGTGTCTTACCCACTGGTTCTGGAGGGGGCATCATGCCCTGTGCTCTTCATCCTGGGGAAGCTGGGGTTGGTGGGTGTCTTACCCACTGGTTCTGGAGGGGGGATCGTGCCCTGTGCTCTTCATCCTGGGGAAGCTGGGGTTGGTGGGTGTCTTACCCACTGGTTCTGGAGGGGGCATCGTGCCCTGTGCTCTTCATCCTGGGGAGTGCAAGGTCATAGTCATTCAGGTGGGTGTCATACCCACAGGATTTGTAGGGGGCAGGCCGCACAGCAGCCCCTGGAGGCAGGACTACATACTGTCCACCGGCGGTGATGGCTGCTCAGTGGTGGTAGTGGTGCTGCTGCTGGTGGTGGTGGGTGGAGGCTCCAGCCCATCCCCTGCAGCCTCAGACGGCTGCCCACTGCTGGTGGTGGTGGTACTGCTGCTGCTGGTGGGGGGAGGCTCCTGCCCATCCCCTGCAGCCTGGGATGGCTGCACAACCATGGTTGGTGGTGGGGGCTCTATCTGAGTCCCTGCATCAGGCCCCTTGCCCTTCCTGCCAACACTTGGGGCAGGCTCTTTGCCATTCCAGGCAGCAGCTGAGGTAGGCTCCTTGCCCTTCCGGGCAGCAGCTGGGGCAGGCTCCTTGCCCTTACGGGCAGTGGCTTAGCCAGGCACACTTTCTTTGAGGGTGGCTGGTGCCCTGGAGCCTTTCCCACCACGAGTGGGTGTGGAGACTACTTGGCCCGTGGACCAGGTGGCTGAGGTACTTGCCTGGGTTTTTGCCACCCTGGCCAGACATGAAGGACAGGGGGAGGGGTAGGCAAGTGGTCAATGGTGGAGAGGAAAAGCTTCTTAGGAACATTGGAGCAGGAAGACGGAGAAGGTTTGGGAGTGGTTGTAGGAGGTGTCTGTCTGCTGTGTTTGGGTGCAGGTGCATGGGCTGGATGCTGTTGTGAGGTGGATGGCTGTTGGGTGTCTGAGTGCTTGGGTTTGTGTAGGTCCTCTCCTGTTGAAGGTCAGGTAGCAAGTGAGTGATCAGATAGAAAATGGCAGTCACGTCCGCGGCGGTGCATACTGTCACCACCGGCGTACATCACCATTGGCCACTGTACCCCATAGGGCCCAATGTTATCCAATGAGGAGTTGCACGGCAGTTCACGACCGCCTCCCGCAATGGCGCAGAACGTCAGCAGATTTACCTCACTTCCCCCTGTCCCTCCACACAGGACAGGGGAACACCATTTCGGGGGGGGCAGACCCTGGATAATAACTGCGTCACTGTTCAAAATAGGACATACAGGACAAATACCACTTACCCATTACAAATTAACATCATGGATTGTACTGTTGTGGCTACAATGTTCAGCTTGTGTCCGGCTCCTCACTCTTTTGCCCCATAGATTGCTACTGCTGCGGATGAATAGGAGATGGAGACATAACCCTGTGTACAGACCCATGGTGGAGCTGGCAACAATGGAGGACAGGCGCATTGTTCTCACCTGTAGACTTGAAAGGGCCACAGTGACGGAGCTGTGTGCCCAACTGAAGCCTGACCTGATATCTACTATCTGTCACCCCACTGGGATCCCCCCTCTTGTGCAAGTCCTATCGGTGCTTCATTTCCTGGCAACTGGTTTTTTCCAAGTAACAGTGGGCTTGGCAGCAGGAATGTCACAGCCAATGATCTCAATAGTGCTGACAAGAGTGTTTCCTGCCCTGATTAAACACATGTGAAGCTACATTTTTTTCCCCCAGGTTGATGATTTGGCCACAGTGAAGGCTGACTTCTATACAATGGGACATATCCCCAACATAATTGGGGCAATTGATGGAACATATATTGCATTTGTCGCTGGCAAAATGATCAGGTGTTCAGAAATCGAAAGAGTTTTCACTCCATGAATGTGCAGATGGTGTGCTTGGCGGAACAGTACATCTCCCATGTCAGTGCTAAGTATCCAGGGTCTGTGCATGATGCTTTTATCCTGAGGAATAGCAGCATCCCAAATGTGATGGCTCAACTACAGAGCCACTGGGTGTGGCTAATAGGTGAGCCCTGGTTCCCACCCAGTAGATGTTGGTGTATTGGTATGGTGTGGGCCATATAGGATAGTGTGTGGCTAAATGTTGTCCTGAGATATTTGCAGGTGACTCTGGTTACCGGCTACTAACCCCTGTGAGGAATGCCAGGACAAGGGCAGAAGAACGTTACAATGAGGCACATGGGCGAACAAGAAGGATTATCGAACGTACCTTTGGCCTCCTGAAGGCCAGGTTCCGGTGCCTCCTTCTAACAAGTCGATCCCTGTGCTACTTACCCAAGAAGGTCTGCCAGATAATCGTGGCATGCTGCATGTTACACAACCTCGCCTTGAGATGCCATGTGCCTTTTCTGCAGAAGGAGGAGGGGGATGGCCGTGTGGCAGCAGTGGACCCTGTGGACAGTGAGGATGAGGAGGCAGAGTGTGAGAAAACAGGTCTGATTGCAGAGGCCCCCTAACTTTTTGCCCCCATTTTCCACTTTTTGCTGGTGTTTTCCTGACTCTGATGGTGCCCTGGGTACTGCTAACCAGTCCAAGGGCCTGTGCTCTGTGTAAAATCAATATGCAAATTAGGCTAATTTTAATTGGCTAAGTCAACCTACCTGTAAGTCCCTAGTATATGCTAGGGCATGTAGGTTTATGGACCACAGCATAGGTGGTGCACCCATAGTTGCACTGCTGAGGTGCCCAGTGTAATTTTTAAGGCAGGCCTGCCTTGCTGGCTGCTTTTAAATTAAAGTTACATGCAAATTCGACTTTGGAATTAAAAGTAGTTCCAAAGTCTTAAACTACCTTATTTTTACATATAAGTCACCCCTAAGGTGTACCCTAGGTGCCCCTCGGGCTGGGTGCCATGTAACTATAAGCAGGGGCTTTATAAAAGTAGTTGTATAAGCCCTGGTGAGGTAAAAACAGCCAAATTTGTTTTTCCCACATTGTAGTGAATGACCTCCATGGGCTAGAATGGGGAGACTCTATTTTAATTGTAAAGCCCCCTTAAGTAATGGATACCAATAGTTTTGTATTAAATTAATTGTTATAATAATTCCCACAACTTCCAGTTGTTGGATTTAATATAACTTGTTCAGGTAAATAGTTTTAAACTTTACCTGAAAAGTTGCCAATTCCAGCCCTGCATTGTTTTTACTGCTGTATTCTGATTGGCCAGCCTCAGGCAGCCTGGCCAGGCTGCCTTGATGAGGTGTGAAGTGGCCTGGCTTCACACAAAGAGATGTGCCTGTGGGAGGGAATTTCCCCGCAGCAGATGGTGAGGCAGGAAGGGGAGGGCTGCCAAACTGGTCTTCAAAGGCAGAGAAGGACATTTGGAGCACTCCAGCAACACCCCCACATCCTGCAACCCCAGACAACTAGGTGCCCCCTTGATTAGATTAGGAGAGGGCAGGAGAGGGGTGTGTTTATGATTTTTAGCCACACCAGTGGGTGGGCTCAGCCAGATGTAACCTCAAAAAATCAGATTCAGCCATGATGGATTTTTGAAGAATGTTGCCTCCTGGGATTGATTTTTGCCACACTTCCCAGGAAGTGGTCATCACAGGGAGAAGGACCCTGCACCTGATTGGAGAATCAGGACCCCCCTGTTTTTCACCCAGGAGCAAGGATAAAACTGGCAGACCTGCACCCACACCTCAGTTCCCCACCACATCCCTACCAGGAAGAACTACAGAAGAAGAAGGACTGACCTGCTGGACCCCTGGCCTGCACCTGGACCCTGCCCTCAGAAGGACTGCACCAGCTGAACACTTGGGCTTCACCACAAGAAGAAATTTTCCTGGCTTCAACTGGTTCAAGGAGGGACTCCCTGTTTTCGACAGGTGAAAAATTGCTAACCAGAGTCCCTTGCACCAGCTCCTGAAGAAACCGACCAGCTGACCACTGTCCAGTGGCCAAAAAGGAGTTTGCGCCAGGTGCATTCTGAGAGTTGTAGTCCGCACCCCCAATGATCATCTCAGAGCTTCTGGACCCCTGGGGTGAGCTGTGGACCCCAAAAGAACCTTAAAGGAACATCTGGGAGAAGCCCCAGAAGTTTGGAGAAGTTTGGAGAACTTTTGAAAAAAAGCTCCCTAGAGGGACCGACCCGCCGAGGCAACTCTAGCCGGCTTGCCTCAACCGAGACCCGGCCTGATTTGCAGGTTCGTCCCGGTAAAGAAAATCTCCTAAAAAGAGACAAAGGGCTAGATGTAGCAAAAATCCAATTTGCGAGTTGCAAATTGCGAGTCCTTCCGACTCGCAATTTGCAACTCGCAAATTTGTATGCAGAACGGTGTCTCAGACACCGTCTGCGAGTCGGTATGGGGTCGCAAAGACCCACCTCATTAATATTAATGAGGTGGGTCGCAAATTGCGGCCCCATAGCGACTATGGGCACTCGCAAACATGGAGGCCTGCTGTAGTCAGCAGACCTCCATGTTCGTGACTGCTTATAAATAAAGCAGTTTTTTTTTTTTAAGTGTAGCCCGTTTTCCCGAAAGGAAAACGATCTGCACTTTAAAAAAAATCCGAAACCCTTAGTTTCGGTATTTTTTCAGGGCAGGTAGTGGTCCATTGGACCACTACCTGCCCTGAAAAAATAATTTGTGGTCCATTCACAAAGGGGAAGGGGTCCCATGGGGACCCCTTCCAATTTGCGAGTGGGTTACCATCCACGTCAAGTGGATGGTAACTGCGACACCATTTGCGACCGCATATGCGGTCGCAAACGGTATTGTATACCACGGCGAATCGCAAATAGGAAGGGAACACCCCTTCCTATTTGCGATTCGGAAATGCATTTTGCGAGTCGGTCCCGACTCGCAAAATGCATTTCTGCATAGGAAACTGAGATTTGCGACTCGCAAACAGCATTTTTAGCCGTTTGCGACTCGCAAATCGTTTCCTACATCTGGCCCCAAGTCCGAAGGTAAAAAGTTGACCAGGATCTCCCAGCCAGCGTATCCAAGGAGGGCTCCAGGGACATCAGATCAAGATCCAGGTTTACCCCGGTCGAAGGATTTTCACCCCGAAAAAATGACTAAGTCCGAAGGTAAAAATCTCCACTGAGGATTCCTGCGACATGTATCCGGAGAAGGGCTCCAGGAGGTCGGATTGGACTGGCAGGTTCTTCCGCTGAAGAAAATCTTCCTAAAAGAGACTAAGGGGGTCATTACAACATTGGCGGTAAAAGCCGCTTACCGCCTTGCAGAAGACCGCCAACACACCGCCGCAGCCGCGGAATTCCGCCATGGTCAATATGACCCAAAGCCCGGAATCTGCCAAAATCTAGACACCCACACAAGTCCGCCACACCAAAGGTCAGTGATAAACTAGTGATAACAAAACCTCCAACGTCACGCCAACAGGAATACACCCACACTATCATGACCCACGAATCCACGCGGCGGTCTTTCAACCGCGGTATTCCATTGGCGGTACACACCGCTGCGCTCAAAATACACACACATTTACAAAACACAGTCACATTGGACAATTCGAATTACACACACTTGATACACATACACACACCATTCCCACACATCCAATGCAATATAAAACACACACCCACATCACCCACAAACCCCTACAACAACAAATGAGAAAGAAGCACAGAGAGAGACACCACCATCTACAAACGAGCATCCACAGGCACTCAACACTATCACTCACATAACATCCACGCACATCACACAACACACCTCTAAATATCACCCCACACATCACAACACACACCACCCCACACATCACCCACACCACCCCATGGCACCGCAAAGACACCCCAGGTTCTCTGAGGAGGAGCTCAGGGTCATGGTGGAGGAAATCATCCGGGTAGAGCCACAGCTATTAGGATCACAGGTGCAGCACACCTCCATAGCTAAGAAGATGGAGCTATGACGAAGAATCGGGGACAGGGTCAACGCAGTGGGACAGCACCCAAGAACTAGGGATGACATCAGGAAGAGGTGGAACAACCTCCGGGGGAAGGTGCGTTCCGTGGTCTCAAGACACCACATCGCGGTACAGAGGACTGGCAGAGGACCCCCGCCTCCTCCCCCACAACTAACAACATGGGAGAAGCAGGTCTTGGCTATACTGCATCCTGAGGGCCTCGCAGGAGTAGCTGGAGGAATGGACTCTGGTAAGACAAATCTTTACTACCTTATCCCCCACCCTACCTGCATGCCATCACATACCCTCACCCTCACCCCATCACTCCAACTCCTCACACATGTCCCAATATCACAAAGCACACATCCCAAACCCAAGCCCTGCATGCAACACCAAAGCATGGACACCCATCACCAAAGCATGGCCACTGCACCTACCCATACACCCCCCTAAACCATTATCACACAAGGTCCTACACAGGAATGCAAGCACTGGGGTACACGGTCATCCACCCATTGCACACCATGGCACACACAGATGCAATAATCATGCTTTTACACCCCTGCAGGACCCCTACCCAACGTCACCGGACAGGAGGGTCCAGATATGTTCACTCCACCCACAGAAGAGGCCCACAGTGATGACAGCAGTTCTGTCCAACTGGATCTAGATGACTAGCCCGGCCCATCTGGGACCTCGGTACAGTCGGTTCCCTTCACACTGGCACAAGCCACTACAGACCTTTCCCCGTCTGGAAACACAGGCACAGCACCCACCCAGCGGGCCCATACCCCTGTCCCTAGGACACATCAAGCAGCAGTGTGTCCACCACTACAGGGAACCCAGGCTAACCCACCACCCCAACAACACCAGGGACCTGGGGGCAGTGGCAGTGGGCACACGGTTCAGGTGACAGAGGCACAGGAACACAGGGGAACTGGGAGGGCTGCTGTGCGACAGGGGGAGGACAGGCCCAGGGAACCCACTCTCCACGAGGCCCTCTCCAACATCATGGGAGCCTACCACCATTCCCAGGAGACGATGGCAACAGTACTGGCCAAGTTTCAGGAGACCCAGCGGCTGCAGGAGGAACAGTATTTGGGCTTCAGGGAGGAACTCAAATCCATCAATTCCACCCTGGGAACCATTGTAGGGGTGCTGAAGGAACTCGTCAACACCAGGAGGGACACTGTGGCACAACAAGGGTCCCCTGACACTAGCCTGGACGATGAACTGCCCACCACCTCCACCGGCGCTAGTGGACAGGAGGCACCGCCACAGGGCCACCACACCAGCACCCCACCCCCTGCAGAGGGAGAACCACCCCGCAAACGGTCCCTGAGATCCAGGTCAAAGACAGAGAACGATGCCAAGACTCCCGCCAATAAATGAGACCACCCTGATTGCTATCCTTTTGTCCCACCTTGTCACCCTGTCCATTCTTAAACTGCCCCAGCTCCACTTCCTATGCCCCTTGGACAATGCACCCTTGAGACTAATAGACTGGACTCTGCCATGGACATTCCTCCACCATCACCCCTGACCATTTTACAACCCCCTCCAATATTGAGCACTTAAATAAACACCCTTAAAGCACAAAACAATCAGGAGTCTGTCTGTGATTTCGAAATTGTGTATTAGCAATTACAGTGGCAAAATGCTCATTCAAATGTAATGTCAACATACCTATGTCACACAGCTATAGTCCATGAGGAAACAAAGCAGATGTCACACAGTGGGACCCACATCTGTGAAATCATAAGGGAAAGTGATAACTCAGTGACCATACACTGGGTGAAAATGACAGACAGTAGAGAGGTAGTACATTTAAATCAGATGTAGCAGGCAGTGTTGTCTTCTTACCTGTGTCTCACTGGAAGTATTGCAAGATCACCATGTTCCTGTTGTCAATGTCCTCTTCTTCTGCTTCCTCATCTTCACTGTCCACAGGCTCCACAGCTGCCACAAGACTTCCATCAGGACCATCCTCCTGCAGAAAAGGCACCTGTTGTTGCAAAGCCAAGTTGTGAAGCATACAGCAGGCCACGATAACCTGGCATACCTTCTTTGGTGAGTAGAATAGGGAACCACCTGTCATATGGAAGCACCGGAACCTGGCCTTCAGGAGGCCGAAGGTCCGCTCTATAATCCTCCTAGTCCGCCCATGGGCCTCATTGTAGCGTTCCTCTGCCCTTGTCCTGGGATTCCTCACTGGGGTCAGTAGCCATGACAGGTTGGGGTAACCAGAGTCACCTGCAAATGGCGAGGGACAACTGTTAGACACACCAAGACTCATAGGGACATCCACAGACCCAGACTACTATTCCCACTGTATTGGGTCCATGTGCTCACCTAATAGCCAAACCAGGTGCCTCTGGAGTTGCCCCATCACATAAGGGATGCTGCTATTCCGCAGGATGTAAGCGTCATGCACTGAGCCAGGGAATTTGGCATTAACATGGGAGATGTACTGGTCTGCCAAACACACCATCTGCACATTCATGGAATGGTAACTCTTCTGGTTTCTGTACACCTGTTCACTCCTGCGGGGGGTACCATGGCCACATGTGTCCCATCAATGGCACCTATAATGTTGGGGATATGTCCCAGGGCATAGAAATCACCTTTCACTGTAGGCAAATCCTCCACCTGAGAGAAAACGATGTAGCTCCCCATGTGTTTCAGCAGGGCAGACAACACTCTGGACAACACGTTGGAAAACATAGGCTGGGACATCCCTGATGCTATGGCCACTGTAGTTTGAAAAGACCCACTTGCTAGGAAATGGAGTACTGACAGCACCTGCACTTGAGGGGGGATTCCTGTGGGATGGCGGATAGCTGACATCAGGTCTGGCTCCAACTGGGCACACAGTTCATGGATTGTGGCTCAATCAAGCCTGTAGGTGATGATCACATGTCGCTCCTCCATTGTCGACAGGTCCACCAGCGGTCTGTACACCGGAGAATGCCGCCATCTCCTCACATGCCCCAGCGGACGGTGCCTATGGAGGAGAACAGCGAGCAGAGAGTCAACCAACTCTGAGGTACGTAGACACAGCTTACTCTGAAAATATTAGCAATTCGAAATTAGCCTGTATGAGTGTTTAGGCAAGGCCTACATATGTGTGACGCAGTCAAAAATAATGCCATGTGGGCCCATGAAATGGCGGCTGCCTGACCTGTAAAGTGGGACAAGGGGATATGAGGTAACTGCGCTGGCGTTGTACACCGTCGCGGTAGGCGGGCGAAGACCGCGGCGCAATACTGCATTGGTTAACATTAGACCCTATGGGTCCCAGGAGCCAATGACGATGTACGCCGGCGGTGACGGTACGCACCGCCGCAGACGTGGCCGCCATTTTCTCTCTGTTTAATCACTTGATACCTGATTTTCGACAGGAGAGGACCTACACTGCAAGTGCTGCTGTGACCTCAGTCTGGAAGAGACAATGGCTCGTGTGTCTGGCGAAAGGGCCCCTGCCTTCAGCACGGAGGAGTTGGAGAAATTCGTGGATGGGGTCCTCCCTCAGTACACGCTACTCTGCGGTCCTCCAGACAAACAGGTTAGTACACTGTGAGCATGCTGTTTGTGCAATGCCTGTGTGGAGTGGGGCGGATGAAAGATGGGGGGGTGAGAATGAGGCGTGCATGAAAAGACGGTGAGTGCATGTGTGTCATGGCAAGGGTAGGGATGCGGGCCAATGACTGTGGTGGTGCGGACGGTAATATCTTCTCCTTTTCCCCTGTACTATTCCTGTAGGTAGGCGCCCACCAGCAGAAGGATGTATGGCGTGCCATCGCCAAGGAAGTCCGGACCCTGGGGTTCTACCACAGACGGAGCACCCACTGCCGGAAAAGATGGGAGGACATTCGCTGCTGGAGCAAGAAGACGGCGGAGGCCCAGCTGGGGATGGCCTCCCAACGTGGGAGGGGTGCCCGTCGCACCATGACCCCATGATGTTCAGGATCCTGGCGGTGGCGTACCCGGAGTTGGATGGGCGCTTGAGGGCATCACAGCAGCAGCAAGGGGGTGAGTACACTCTCATTCTGCTGATTCAGCTGGAGGTGTCTGGGTGGGGGAGGTGGGCTGTGGGTTCCCCTAGGCCAGGGTGAGTTTAGCCTGTGGCACCCCACCCCACCTGTGTACAGTGCCAACTACACCTAGTCAGGCTCCTGTGACATCCATGTGTGCAGAAATCGCCCATAGCCTTGTAGCCCATGTCCCTGGGATTGAATAGTGGACTCCAAGTGCGTGGCGTAGTGCAGGGGGCTTCTGTGTCTGTCGTGTGCACCAACAGTAGCAGTATTGCATGCACTCAACATGTCTTTCTTCTGTCTCCCCCCCCCTTTTTCTGGTCTCCCTGTTATTGGGTGCATTAGCATCATCAGGCTGAGGAGCAGTGGCACCGGAGCAGGAGGGAGCTGCATCCCACATGGCCCTGGAGGGCAAAACTACGGAGTCTGAATTCACCATTGGGACGGAGGGCGAGGGGAGCTCCACGGCGGGGACAGGAGCTGACATCAGCGATACAGACTTCTCCTCTGATGGGAGCTCCCTTGCGGTGGCGGGCCCATCTGTGCCCCACACATCTACAGGTACAGTCTCCACCCCCCCTACCAGCACCGCCCTCCCAGCAGCCCCTCAGCTTTTGCCCCGTGCCCGCTCACCCAGGAGGGTGGGCATCACCTTCGCCCTAGGCACCTCAGGCCCTGCCCCAGTCACCCCTGCTGCCATCAGTGAGGAGGCCATTGGCCTCCTGAGGTCCATCACTGTTGGGCAGTCTGCCATTTTGAATGCCATCCAGGGTTTGGAGAGGCAGTTGCAACAAACCAATGCATACCTGGAGGGCATTCACTCTGGTCAGGCAGCCCTTCAGCGAGCTTTTCAGACTCTGGCCTCAGCACTGACGGCAGCCATAGTCCCTGTCTCTAGCCTCCCCCTCCAACTTCCTCCACCCAGACCCACACCCCTGTACCTCAGCCTATCCAAAGCACACCATCAGACCAGCATGCACACACCTCAACACACAAGGGAAGCTCAGGCAAACATAAGCACCACACATCCCACAGGCACTCATGCAAGCATCAGACCCATGCAGACACACCAACATCCACTGCCTCGACTGTGTCCCCCTCCTCCTCGTCTCCCTCCTCCCTCCCTGTCTCGTCTCCACTCAAACCTGCATGCACTATATCCTCAGCCACTACGTCCATCACCAGCACACCCACCAGAACACCCCGCTCACGTGCAGTCACCACCCCCACTACCATTCACACATCCCCTGTGTCCTCTCCCAGTGTGTCTGTGAGGCCACCTCCCAAGGTACACAAACGCAGCCACACACCCACCCAACAGCCATCCACCTCATGACAGCCTCCAGCCCATGCACCTTCACCCAAAGTCAGCAAACGTACACCTCCTACAACCACTACCTCTTCCTCCACTCCCAAACCCCCTCCAGCTACCCATCCCAGTGTTCCGAAGAAACTTTTCCCTCACCTCCCCCACCTCGTCCGTCTCCTAGGGCCCGACTCTCCAGGTCCCAACCTAGCACCTCAGCCACAACATCGGCGGGACCAGTGGTGCCAGTAGTCACCGGATTATGGAGTAAACCAGGCAGCAGGGCAGCCAGTGTGGCAAGGAGCCAGAGTATGGACAGTCCTCCAGCTGTCAAGCAGAAAAAGTTGGCCAGTGCCCGGCAGGAGAGGGGAAAGAAATCAACCACCAAAGCCGCTCCCAGGGGTACAGTTGGGAGTGTGGAGACAGCTGCGACACCATCCAAGATGGGGAAGGGGCACATTAAAACCGGCAAGCCTGGGAAGATCAGCACGGCGGACAAGATCACCAGCAGCCCCGCTGCCCAGGACAAGACTGCCAGCAGCCCCGCTGCCCAAGACAGGACCGCCAGCAGCAGCCCCGCTGCCCAAGACAGGACCGCCAGCAGCAGCCCCGCTGCCCAGGACAAGACCGCCAGCACCACCGCAGGACAGTGAGCGCCAATGATTACTACGCTACTGAGGCCGCCACGGGCAGGATGAAGCTTTCTGGGCACCAAGCCCCCTCCAGAACCAGTGGAGATTCACATCCCCCACCTCAGTCCTTGGCAGGATGAAGCACTCTGGGCACCAAGCCCCCACCAGAACCAGTGGAGAAAAGCATCCACTCACTCAGTCCTTGGCAGGATGAAGCACTCTGGGCACCAAGCCCCCTCCAGAACCAGTGGAGAAAGGCATCCACTACCTCAGTCCTTGGCAGGATGAAGCACTCTGGGCACAAAGCCCCCTCCAGAACCAGTGAAGACTGTTATCCACGTGAGAGACTGTGGCTTTGCACTCCCCAGGATTGAACAGTGGGCAACCCACCCACTGTTATCGACTTGAGAGACTGTGGCTTTGCACTCCCCAGGATTGAACAGTGGGCAAACCACCCACTGTAGAGACTTGAGAGACTGTGGCTTTGCACTCCCCAGGATTGAACAGTGGGCAACCCACCCACTGGAGAGACTTAAGAGACTGTGGCTTTGCACTCCCCAGGATACATCAATGGGCATGGAGCCCCCTCGTGGATCTGGCGTCATGCACTCATCCGCCGCCTTCCCTTCCCCCTGAGGTGCCTGTTTTATTTCTATCTGATGCCCCTGCAGTGTTCTCTCCGTCTTGTTCGGGTATTGAGTGTGGGCTTCGCCCATGCCTTTCGGGCCCAGTGGTCCACTGACTATGATGGTGGAATCCCTTGGACTTGTGTTCTTGGTGTATATAATTGTTCATAGTGTAAATGTGTATATATGTAAATATTTTTGATTACTGTATTTTAATATATTACAATCATTCGACTAATTTCCTTTTGTCCTTGCATTCTTTCAGGGGGGGTTGGGAGGTGTAACTGTGATGTGTCAATATGTATTGGTGTGTGTGTTGTCGTGGGTGGGGGTGGGGGTGTTGCGTAATGCGTGTGTGTGTCAATGTTTTTTCCTCCCCCCATACCCTGTGTCGTAGGTGCAGTACTCACTGTGGTTTACGCCGCCGGCGTTCGTGCTCCTGGTAGAGGAGCAGGAAGATAAAGGCTGGGAGTATCTGAAGTTCCGGCTCCATGGCGTCCTTGTTCCTCGTGGGGTGTGTAGAGGTGAGCGTTTTCCCTTCGAAGTCCTGTTTGCGCCGTGTTTTTGTTCGCGGTGAATCCGCCCCGGAAAAGGTGGCGGATTGGGCTCTCATGATACTGTGGGCGGTACATTGTGTTCCGCCTGTCTGTTGGCGGTTACTGCTGCGGTGTTTGTTTGTACCGCCGTGGCGGTCGGAGTGTTAAAGTGGCTGTCTATGTTGGCGGTTTCCGCCAGGGTCGTAATTAAATTTTTTTTACTGCCGGCCTGTTGGCGGTTTTACCGCCGCTTTAACACCGACCGCCAGGGTTGTAATGACCACCTAAGTGTGAAGGTAAACTTTTAACCGAGGCCTCCTGCGGCCTGTAGCTGAGCAGGGCTCCATCGCGGTCGGCCTTAAACTTTGACTTTGCCCCGGTCGAGGTGCAACCAGATGATCCGATTGGCACTTTTTGTTTCTAGGCGCTAAAAAAACAATAATTCTTTAAAAATTCATATCTCCGGTTCCCCTTATCCGATTTTATTCGTTTTTGTGTTATGTTAAAGATAAAAATATAATCTATTGTTATAAATTGGTTTGGGATTTTTAAATTGTTTCCTGTGTTTTATTTAATTACTGTTTTGTGATATTTTAATGCTTTACACTCTGTCTCCTAAGTTAAGCCTTGTCGCTCATTGCCAAGCTACCAAGGGTTGAGCTGCGTTTAGTTTACTGAGACCTAACTGGACCTAAGTGGAGGATAGTGGCCTATTGCTAAGTGTAGGTACCTACCTGCCCTTACCAATAACCCATTTTCCAACACAGAGGATGAGGATGAGAACAACAGAACTGCCTTTATTCGACAATATTTCCAAAGACACACAGGTAAGACAGTGGTACTTCACATTTCATTGTCATTTTTTGAATTATGTATGCAACTGGCATTCTGTTAATTCCCACTTCTATGCCCACTCACTGTACCCTTTGGCAACTCATTTTGCAGATGTTGGTGCCCCACTTTCGCTCCTGGTGTGATCACTGCAGCCAACTACAGGTCAACATTACTGTACAGTTGAATTGCAATGTTTTACCTCGTTAAACGTATACATACTTAAAACATTTGACATATTCCATGCTTTTATTTTTTCAAAGTGTGTTTATTGAAGTGCTAAGAAGAAGAGGGGCAAGTGCAATGGGATGGGGTGATGATGGAGCAAAGTCCAGGGTATTGTTCCAGTCTATTTGTAGTACAGGTGCATTGTCCAAGGGGACATAGGAAGGGGAGCAATGGCAGTTCAAGATGGACATGGTGGGACACAAGGGTGACAATCAGGAGAGTCTCATTTCCTGGCAGGGGCCTTGGCAATCATCTCTGGCTTCTGCCTGGATCACAGGGAACATATGCGAGGTGGTTCTCCTTCTGCATGGGGAGGGCTGCTGGTGGCCCGTTGGTCCTGTGGCGGGGCCTCCTGTCCACTAGCAGCAGTGGAGGTGGAAGGCAGTTCAGATGTCTGGCTAGTGGCAGGGGCCCACTGGTGTGAGTCTGCCTCCCTCATAATGTTGGCCATGTCTGCCAACACCCCTGCTATGGAGACCAGGGTGGTGTTGATAGCCTGCAAGTCCTTCCTGATCCCGTGGTACTGTCCCTCATGCAGCTGCCTGTTCTTCTGCACGTTGGCCAGGATCTGGCCCAGTGTATCCTGGGAATGTTGGTATGCTCCCAGGATCTCTGCAAGTGCCTCCTGGAGAGTCAGTTCCCTGGGCCTGTCCTCCCTGGCGCACAGCACTCCTCCCAGTTTCCCTGTTGTCCTGTGTCTCTGTCCCCTGAACCGTGTGCCCACTGCCACTGACCCCAGGTTGTCTTGGGTATGACATATGCCCTGGCATCCCTGTAGTGGTGGACACACTGCTGATTGACGTGTCCTGGGGACAGAGGTATGGGTACGCTGAGTGGGTGCTGTGGTGGTGTTTCCAGATGGGGAGGCTCTGTGGTGGTGTGTGACTATGCCTGGGTAACCGACTGTCCAGAGGTCCCTGATTGGCCAGGTTGGTCATCCAGATACAGGCGACCAGAGTTGCTGTCATAACTGAGTGCCTCTTCTGTGGGGGGACTGGATATTGCTGGCACCTCTTCGCCGCTGACATTGGCTGGGGTGCCTGTGGGGATTTAATGCAGTGTTATTGTTTCTGTGTGTGCCATATTGTGCATCAGTGGGTTGCCCACCTTGTTTGTATGTGCCCTGGCATCTTTCACTTGTGTACGTTGGTGTATGGTGGGAAGATTAGTTCTCTCTAGTGTGCATGCTTTAGTAATAGGTGTCCATGCAGGTCTGTGAGTAGTGTCCATGCATTGGAAGAGCATGCAGGGCTTGGCATTGGGATGAGTGAGATGTGATGGTGGGGGTGTGGGAGGTGGTGGAGTGATGGGAGTGAGGGTGGGGGTGAGTGGGGGGTATGTGATGGCATTCAGGTAGGGGGGTGATAATAGTATAGAGTTGACTTACCGGAGTCCAGTCCTCCTGCTACTCCGGCCAGGCCCTCAGGATGCATGATTGCCAAGACTTGCTCCTCCCATGTTGTTAGTTGTGGGGGAGGAGGTGGGGGTCCACTGCCAGTACTCTGTACAGCGAGTTGGTGTCTTGCTGCAATGGAACGTACCTTCCCCCGTAGTTCATTCCACCTCTTCTTGATGTCGTCCCTTGTTGTGGGGTGCTTTCCCACGGCATTGACCCTGTCCACAATCCTCTGCCATAGCTCCATCTTCCTAGCAATGGATATCTGCTGCACCTGTGCTACAAATAGCTGTGGCTTTACCCAGATGATTTCCTCCACCATGACCCTTAGCTCCTCCTCTGAGAATCTGGGGTGTCTTTGTGGTGCCATGGGTGTGGTGTGAGTTGTGTAGGTGAGGGTGTGTAGGGTGATGTGTTGGGGTGTGTGATGTGGGGTGCGTGGTTGGTGTATAGGTGTAGGTGGTGTGTGGCTCTGGTTTTGTTTGTAGTCATGGTGTCTGTCTCGTGCCAATGGTTTGTAATGGTAAAGGGTTGTGAGTAATGTGGGTGTGTGTTTTATAGTGGTGTGGGTGTGGTGTGTGTATGTGTGTCAGGTGTGTGTAGTTTGAATTGTCCATTGTGGTGTTGTTTTGTATGTCTGTGTGTATTTTGAGTGCAGCGGTATGTACCGCCAATGGTTTACCACCGTTGAATGCCCTCATGGGTCAGAATGTGGTGACTATTATTCTGTTGGCGTAATGGTGTGGGTTTGGATACCGCCAGTTTATCACTGACCTTTGGTGTAGCGGATTTGTGTGTGTGGCTGAATAGTGACGCATTGGTGTGTGTGTGTCATAATATGGTGAACGGATATCCTTGGCGGCAGCAGTATGTTGGTAGCAGTCAGCATGGCGGTAGGTGGGTTTTACCGCCAATGTCATACTGAGGGCCAAAGTCTTACTCCCACCGCTGATACACCAAATGTTGGAGGCTGGCCCACTATGTAGTGTACAAAAAACCAAGTACACTATGCAGAGGGTCCCAACAACCACATGTTAGTTTTCAGGGTTAAAAATCAGATCACCTAATGCTCTAATTTTTAAGGTAGCTGGTCGAGCAGTAAGGCTAATCCAGGAGATGTGCTAAGTATTTGCTGTACTCACCAATCCAATCATGCACCACACACACTCAATGAACAACTCAAGACCAGAATTTATAAAAATACTTCAGACTTTTATTTAATTTTTAAGACCGAAATCTTTAGAATAGGTTAAGTACTTTTCTTGTTATGACTTTTAAAAGTTTTAGCAAAGTTAGTCTTTCTGTGCGTAATTACGCACTATTGGAATCAATAGGCTGGAGCTGGAGGTAAGACTCTTTGTGGGTCACTTGCAATACAACGGGGCACTCTGGTCAGAGGTCCGGGGTGTTCCTGAAGTCTCTCGACGGGGGCTTCCTCCTGATCCTCTGTCAGCTCAGGGGGAGCTGGTTTTCTCCTGGTCCGACGTCAGCTGACCAGGACACAGGGTATTGCTCTATCTCGGCCACCAGGAGTTGCAGCGCCACCAAACAATGTCTTTTGTCCATTGGACCCTAAAACTGTCCTAGGCAACAGGTTTATCCTGGTTTTGGTGGACCATGCAATCCCTCTGAGGACAGTGACTGCACGGGTGGTGACCAGAACTCTTATGGGGATCTTTACCCTTGTGGGGTTCCCAAAGGAGATTGTACCGACAGAGGCACAAACTTCATGTCTACATACATGAAGTTCATGTGGGATGCATGTGGGGTGCATGTGGGGTGACCTACAAGTTCACCACACCCTATCATCCTCAATCCAATGGTCTTGTGGAGAGATTCAACAAGACCTTGAAAGGCATGATCACATGCCTTCCTGAGGCCATGAGGCATAAGTGGGACGTCCTCTTGCCATGCCTTCTCTTTGCTTACAGAGCGGTACCACACAAGGGGGTAGGAGTCGGTCGCTTTGAACTTCTCTATGTGTACCCTGTCAGGGGACCCTTAAGCATTGTGAAGGAGGGGTGGATAAAGCTCCCAAGAACCCCCCCAGGATGTGGTCAGCTACATGTTGGCCCTCTGCAACCAGATGCACCGCTTCTGAAAAAAGGCCAAGAACAACCTCAAGGCCAGTCAAGAGGTCATGAAACACTGGTATGACCAGAAGACCACCCTGGTGGAGTTTCAGCCTGGCTACAAGGTTGGGTAATGGAGCCAGTGGAGCCTAGAGCTCTCCGGGACCACTGGACTGGCTCATTTGAGATCAAGGAGCGTAAAGGGGAGGTCACGTACTTAGTGGACCTCCAGTCCACTTAAGGGTGCTCCACGTAAATAAACTGAAGCCTCATTTTGAGAGGACTGAAGTCAACAAGCTTCTGGTAACAGATGAGGGTGTGAAGGAGGAGAGTGAACCTCTCCCCGACCTCCTTTCTGCCAAGGTGATGGGTCAGTGGAGGGTGTCAATCTCTCTGACTCCCTGGCCCTGGACAAGTGAGGGGACTGCGACCAGCTACTGGAGCAGTACTCTTCTCTGTTTTCCCTCACCCATGGACTCACACACTTATGAGCTCATGACATTGCCAGGCTGCCTGGTGGTGGGGGACGGTTGCCGCTGGCGGCCGTCACCCTGTTCTTTATATGGCGGTTCAGCCCGCCATGCCGGCTGGCGGTTTTAGCCGCCACCGCCGGCAGCGGCCGGAACCGCCATGTTCGAAATGACCGCCTAAGTACTTTTGATTTTACAACAGGGTACTGGCGCATCACCCTGACTGAAGGGGCCAAAGAGAGATCTGCCTTTTCAGAACCTGAGGGACATTACCATTTCAGGGTAATACCCTTTGGCTTGAAGATTGCCCCCGATACCTTCCAACAGTTGGTTAACAGGGTCCTGGCTAGAAAGAGTGTGTTTTGCGCTGCCTATCTAGACGACACTGCCGTCTACAGTTCCAGCTGGGCGGAACACCTGCTCCACCTCCAGGATGTTCTCCAGGCCCTGCAACAGGTAGGCCTGATAATCAAGGCAAGTAAGTGCCAGATTGGGCAGGGTTCCATGGTGTACTTGGGACACCTAGTCGGTGGTGGCAAGGTGCAGCCCCTCCAGGCCAAGATTGAGACAATCATGGCCTGGCAAACACCTAGAACCCAAACAGAAGTGAAAGCCTTTCTTGGCCTCACTGGATACTACCGTAGGTTTGTTAAGGGTTGTTAGAAATTGGGTCTTTGGTTGGCAGTCAGGTTACCCCCTGTCCAAGCAAGGACCCTCACTCTAGTCGGGGCAAAGGAGAAACACACCTGGTTAAGTCCACTCACCTCCTTGGTAGCTTGGCATTAGCAGAAAGGCTTAACCGAGAAGCAATGTGTAAAGTATTTGTACCAACAGACACAGTAATACAGTGAAGACACTACAAAATGGACACCACACCAGTTTAGAAAAATAGGCAATATTTATGTAAACCAAACAAGACTAAAACAACAAAAATCCAACATACACAAGTCAGGCCCTCATTACAACCCTGGCGGTCAGTGATAAAGCAGCAGTAATACCGCCAACAGGCCGGCAGTAAAAAAAATTGAATTATGACCATGGCGGAAACCGCCAACACAGACAGCCACTTTAACACACTGACCGCCACGACGGTAGCAACAAGCACTGCGGCGGTAACCGCCAACAGCCAGGTTCCACCCTCTGTATTATGAGACCCAATCCGCCACCTTTTCCGGGGCAGAACCGATGCCATCAAAAGCACGGCAGAAACAGTACACAGAAGGGAAACGACTCACCTCTGGACACTCAAGGAAGAACCACAACGCCATTGAGCCCGAACTGCAGGTGTTGCCCATGCTGGTCTACCTCCTCCTCCACCAGGAATACCAATGCCGGTGACGACGACCACAGAGAGTACTGCCGCCTAGCACACGGTGGAGGGGGGAGGAAAAAGAGAGTGACACACACACGCAACACGCAACACCCCCACCCCCAACACCATACACACAAAGAGATGCAGCAACATTACATATCCATCCCGTACCCCTCAGGAATAATGCAAGGACAAAATGAATTGATTAAAGTGATTGTAATAAGATAAAATACTAGAAAATCGTGCTTCAAAATCAAAACAGTATTTACATATATACAAATGGAGGGACACTGCCCAGTCCATAATGTCCGTGGGCCACAGGGCCATATCATATAGGCCAATGCCCCACTTAACTCTTGCCTCAATACGGAGAGAACACTGCTGGGACATCAGGTCGAACATACACAGGCACCTCAGGGGGAAGGGGAAGGGGGGGGCACCTCAGCCGGAAGATGGTACAATGCCACTCCTCCTGGAAGAGGCTACATGCCCACTGCTTGGTCCTGGGGAGTGCAAAGCCACAGTCTCTCAAGTGGGTTGTTTGCCCACTGCTTGGTCCTGGGGCTTGCAAAGCTACAGTCTCTCAAGTGGGTGGCTCGCCCACTGCTTGGTCCTGGGGAGTGCAAGGCCACAGTCTCTCAAGTGGGTGGTTTGCCCACTGTTTGGTCCTGGGAAGTGCAAGGCCACAGTCTCTCTAGTGGATGGCTTCTCCACTTGTTCTGGAGGGAGCTTTGTGCCCAGTGTGCTTCATCCTGGCAAGGAGGGGGTGAGTGGATGCCTTCTTCCACTGGTTCTGGAGGGGGCTTTGTGCCCAGTGTGCTTCATCCTGGCAAGGAGGGGGTGAGTGGATGCCTTCTTTCACTGGTTCTGGAGGGGGCCCTGTGCGCAGTGTGCTTTATCCTGGCAAGGAGGGGGTGAGTGGATGCCTTCTTCCACTGGTTCTGGAGGGGGCTTTGTGCCCAGTGTGCTTCATCCTGGCATGGAGGGGGTGAGTGGATGCCTTCCTCCACTAGTTCTGGAGGGGGCTTTGTGTCCTGTGATGCAGCACATGGGGAGTGCAAGGTCACAGCCTCCCACCTGGGTGTCAGATCCACGAGATCTGCTGTGGGCAGCATGCATGACACTCCATGGAGGCAGGACTACAGTTCATCCGCCGGCGGGGACAGCTGTACAGTGGTGGCAGTGCCAGTGCTGGTGTTGGTGCGGGCAGTGGTGGGGGGAGGCTCCAGCCCTTCCACTGCAGCCTCAGATGGCTGCACACTGAGGCTGCTGCCAGTGGTGCTTCTAGTTGTGCCGGTGCTTCTGGCAGTGCTGGTGTCGGTGCTGCCAGTGGTGGGGGGAGGCTCCAGCCCTTCCCCTGCAGCCTTGGACGGCTGCCCACTGGGGCTGCTGCCAGCGGTGCTGCTGGCGGTGCAGGTGACGGTGCTGCTGGCGGTGCTGGTGTCGGTGCTGCCAGTGGTGGGGGGAGGCTCCACCAATTCCACTACAACCGTGGACGGCTGAAGCGGCATGGTTTGTGGTGGGGGCTCAGATCCTGTCACAGCACCAGGCCTCCTGTCCCTCCTGCCTGCAGGCCCTTTGCCCTTGGCAGCTGGTGGTGCCTCCTTGCCCTTGGCAGCTGGTGGTGCATGCTTGCCCTTGGCAGCTGGTGGTGCCTTCTTGCCCTTGGCTGCTGATGGTGCATCCTTGGCAGCTGGTGGTCCCTTCTTGCCCTTGGCAGCTGGTGGTTGTTCCTTGGCAGCTGGTGCAGGAACACTGACAGTGCTGATGGGTGTGTCCTTGGAGCCGCTCACCCCTGCAGTAGCTGCCAAAACTACAGTGGCCGTGGACTGGGTGGCTGAGGTGTTGGCCTGGGTTCTGAACACCCTGGCCCCAAGTGAGGGACGGTGGGGAGGGGTAGGGAAGAGGTCAAGGGTGGAGAGGAAAAGCTTCTTAGGGACACTCAGGCGGGAAGAAGGTGAAGGTTTTGGGTGTGGAGGAAGAGGGAGTGGTTGTAGGAGGTGTCAGTCTGCTGTGTTTGGGTGCAGGTGCATGGGCTCGATGCTGTTGTGAGGTGGATGGCTGTTGGGTGTCTTAGTGCTTGCGTTTGTGTACTTTGGGAGGAGGGGGCACAGACACAGTGAGAGAGGACACAGGGGACTCATGCATAAATGTGGGGGGGGGGTGACTGCCAGTGAGGGGTGTGCAGTGATAGACGTGATGGTGATGGAGGTAGTGGATGAGGATGTAGTGCATGCAGGTGTGAGTGGAGACACAACTGGGAGGGAGGTGGAGGAGGGGGACACAGTGGAGGCAGTGGATGTTGGTGTGTATGCTTCTGCATGGTGTTTATGTGAGTGCCTGTGAGATGATGCGTGGTGCTTGTGTTTGCCAGAGCCACTCCTGTGTGTTGTCTTGGGTGCATGCTGGTCTGATTGTGTGCTTGGGATAGGTTGGGGTTCAGGGGAATGGGACTGGGTAGAGGAAGGTGAAGGGGGGAGGCTAGAGACAGGGACAATGGCTGCCATCAGGGAGGAGGCCAGAGCCTGGAATGATCTCTATTGGGCTGCTACGCCAGAGTGAATGCCCTCCAGGAATGTATTTTTATGGTGCAAATGCCCTGCCAGCCCCCGGATGGCATTCACTATGGTTGACTGCCCAACAGAGATGGACCGCAGGAGGTCAATAGCCTCCTCACTCAGGGCAGCAGGGCTATCTGAGGCAGGGCCTGGGGCGAAGGAGATGTCCATCCTCCTAGGTGAGCGGTGTAGGAGGCTGGACTGGCTTGTAGTGAGTACCTAGGGGTACTTGCACCTTGCACCAGGCCCAGTTATCCCTTATTAGTGTATAGGGTGTCTAGCAGCATAGGCTGATAGATAATGGTAGCTTAGCAGAGCAGCTTAGGCTGAACTAGGAGACGAGTGAAGCTCCTACAGTACCACTTAGTGTCATATGCACAATATCATAAGAAAACACAATACACAGATATACTAAAAATAAAGGTACTTTATTTTTATGACAATATGCCAAAAGTATCTCAGTGAGTACCCTCAGTATGAGGATAGCAAATATACACAAGATATATGTACACAATACCAAAATATGCAGTAATAGTATTAGAAAACAGTGCAATGTATAGTTACAATAGGATGCAATGGAGACACATAGGGATAGGGGCAACACAAACCATATACTCCAAAAGTGGAATGCGAACCACGAATGGACCCCAAACCTATGTGACCTTGTAGAGGGTCGCTGGGACTATTAGAAAATAGTAAGGGTTAGAAAAATAGCCCACCCCAAGACCCTGAAAAGTGAGTGCAAAGTGCACTAAAGTTCCCCAAAGGACATAGAAGTCGTGATAGGGGAATTCTGCAGGAAAGACACAAACCAACAATGCAACAACGATGGATTTACAGTCGAGGGTACCTGTGGAACAAGGGGACCAAGTCCAAAAGTCACAAGCAATTCGGAGATGGGCAGATGCCCAGGAAATGCCAGCTGTGGGTGCAAAGGTGCTGCTACTGGACAGTAGAAGCGTAGGTTTCTGCATGAACGACAAGGGCTAGAGACTTCCCCTTTGGAGGACGGATCCCTCACGCCGTGGAGAGTTGTGCAGAAGTGTTTTCCCGCCAAAAGACCGCCAACAAGCCTTGCTAGCTGCAAATCGTGCGGTTAGTGTTTTTGGATGCTGCTGTGGTCCAGGAGGGACCAGGATGTCGCCAATTGCGTCAGGGGACAGAGGGGGCGTCGAGCAAGACAAGGAGCCCTCTCAGCAGCAGGCAGCACCCGCATAAGTGCCAGAAACAGGCACTACGAGGATGTGTGAAATGGTGCTCACCCGAAGTCGCACAAAGGAGTCCCACGTCGCCGGAGAACAACTTAGGAGGTCGTGCAATGCAGGTTAGAGTGCCGTGGACCCAGGCTGGACTGTGCACAAAGGATTTCCGCCAGAAGTGCACGGAGGCCGGAGTAGCTGCAAAAGTCGCGGTTTCCAGCAATGCAGTCTGGCGTGGAGAGGCAAGGACTTACCTCCACCAAACTTGGACTGAAGAGTCACTGGACTGTGGGAGTCACTTGGACAGAGTTGCTGGATTCAAGGGACCTCGCTCGTCGTGCTGAGAGGAGACCCAAGGTACCGGTGATGCAGTTCTTTGGTGCCTGCGGTTGCAGGGGGACGATTCCGTCGACCCACAGGAGATTTCTTCGGAGCTTCTAGTGCAGAGAGGAGGCAGACTACCCCCACAGCATGCACCACCAGGAAAACAGTCGAGAAGGCGGCAGGATCAGCGTTACAGAGTTGCAGTAGTCGTCTTTGCTACTATGTTGCAGTTTTGCAGGCTTCCAGCGCGGTCAGCAGTCGATTCCTTGGCAGAAGGTGAAGAGAGAGATGCAGAGGAACTCGGATGAGCTCTTGCATTCGTTATCTAAGGAATCCCAAGAGACAGAGACCCTAAATAGCCAGAAAAGAGGGTTTGGCTACCTAGGAGAGAGGATAGGCTAGCAACACCTGAAGGAGCCTATCAGAAGGAGTCTCTGACGTCACCTGATGGCACTGGCCACTCAGAGCAGTCCAGTGTGCCAGCAGCACCTCTGTTTCCAAGATGGCAGAGGTCTGGAACACACTGGAGGAGCTCTGGGCACCTCCCAGGGGAGGTACAGGTCAGGGGAGTGGTCACTCCCCTTCCCTTTGTCCAGTTTCGCGCCAGAGCAGGGCTAAGGGGTCCCTGAACCGGTGTAGACTGGCTTATGCAGAAATGGGCACCATGTGTGCCCATGAAAGCATTTCCAGAGGCTGGGGGAGGCTACTCCTCCCCTGCCTTCACACCATTTTCCAAAGGGAGAGGGTGTCACACCCTCTCTCAGAGGAAGTCCTTTGTTCTGCCATCCTGGGCCAGGCCTGGCTGGACCCCAGGAGGGCAGATGCCTGTCTGAGGGGTTGGCAGCAGCTGCAGTGAAACCCCGGGAAAGGCAGTTTGGCAGTACCAGGGTCTGTGCTACAGACCACTGGGATCATGGGATTGTGCCAACTATGCCAGGATGGCATAGAGGGGGCAATTCCATGATCATAGACATATTACATGGCCATATTCGGAGTTACCATTGTGAAGCTACATATAGGTAGTGACCTATATGTAGTGCACGCGTGTAATGGTGTCCCCGCACTCACAAAGTCCGGGGAATTGGCCCTGAACAATGTGGGGGCACCTTGGCTAGTGCCAGGGTGCCCTCACACTAAGTAACTTAGCACCCAACCTTTACCAGGTAAAGGTTAGACATATAGGTGACTTATAAGTTACTTAAGTGCAGTGAAAAAATGGCTGTGAAATAACGTGGACGTTATTTCACTCAGGCTGCAGTGGCAGGCCTGTGTAAGAATTGTCAGAGCTCCCTATGGGTGGCAAAAGAAATGCTGCAGCCCATAGGGATCTCCTGGAACCCCAATACCCTGGGTACCTCAGTACCATATACTAGGGAATTATAAGGGTGTTCCAGTAAGCCAATGTAAATTGGTCAAATTGGTCACTAGCCTGTTAGTGACAATTTGAAAGTAATGAGAGAGCATAACCACTGAGGTTCTGGTTAGCAGAGCCTCAGTGAGACTGTTAGTCATAACACAGGTAACACATTCAGGCACACTTCTGAGCACTGGGGCCCTGACTAGCAGGGTCCCAGTGACACATACAACTAAAACAACATATATACAGTGAAAAATGGGGGTAACATGCCAGGCAAGATGGTACTTTCCTACAAGCGGGCACGGGAAACTCGCTGAGGGGTTGCTGGGAGGGCGGAGCTGGTATGGGGTGGCAGCGGTACCTGTACTTGGGCTGGCCACAGAGGTGTCCGCCACCAGCAGGGAACTTCCATCGGAGGAGGTATCACTGTCAGAACTGTCCCCTCCTGTCTCTGCCGTGGTGCTCCCCTCGCCCTCCGTCCCACTGGTCCCTCACGGTCGGTGGATTTGGCCTCCAGGGCCATGTGGGATGCAGCTCCCTCCGTCGCCGGTGCCTCTGCTGCTCCACCAGATGATGCTAATGCACAGAAGGACAGGGTGACAAAACAAAAAGGGGGGAAGAGACAGGATACACTTGGTCAATACCAGCAACAACATCACCGTTGAAGTACACAACATGCAGGGGACAGCCCTACGCACTAGTCGATGCACTACCACTCACAATGCTAGTCACCAGGCCATGGACGGTAATACCTAACGCCAATGGCAGCATACCTGAGACCCACAGATCCCTACCCAGTAGTAAATGCCCACTAGCATGTTTGGGGGGTGGAGTGCAACAGCCCCTGCCCAACATGGAACCTACCCTGCAATGCCCGGCCTGACCCAGAGATCACCCCACCACGTGCAATTTGTAGATTTTGAAACTATACTCACCCCCTTGTGGCTGCTGTGATGCCCTCAAGCGCCCATTCAGCTCCGGATAGGCCACTGCCAGTATGCGGAACATCAGGGGGGTCAGGGTTCGACGGGCATCCCTTCCTCGTTGGGAGGCCATCCCCAGCTGGGCCTCGGCCATCTTCCTTGCCCAGCATCTCAGGTCCTCCCACCATTTGTGACAGTGCATGCACCGCCTGCTGTAGACCTCCAGGGTCCGTACGTCCTTGGCGATGGCACACCATATACTCTTTTTTTGATGGGCGCTGACCAGCAGAAAAATGAAAATAGGAAAAGGGATCAGTCATACCGTCTGGACTGTTACACCCATGGCCCACCATATCCCTCCCATACCCTTACGCACATACATTGACCACCATACATGCTGCACGCTGCCCTGGACCCCTCCCCCACCCCCCTTACATGAGGCCTTCCCACACATCACGCCATGCATTCATGCCCCATGCATTGTTCCTACACTGTACTCCCTGTTGGTCTGGAGGCCCATAAAGCAATCGGTACTGGGGTAGGACCTCATCCACCAGTTTCTCCAACTCTGCAGTGGTGAAGGCAGTGGCCCTTTCCCCAGTGACACGAGCCATGGTCGGTTCCAGACACAGGTCACAGCAGCACTTGCAGTGTAGGTCCTCTCCTGTTGAAGGTCAGGTAGCAAGTGAGTGAACAGATAGAAAATGGTGGTCACATCCGCGGCGGTGCGTACCGTCACCGCCGGCGTACATCACCACTGGCCACTGTAATCCATAGGGCCCAATGTTAACTAATGAGGAGTTGCATGGCGGTACTCGACCGCCTCCTGCAAAGGCACAAAACATCAGCAGCATGACCTAATTTCCACCTGTCCCTCCACACAGGACAGGCGTCTGCCATTTCAGGGTGGGGGGCAGGCAATGGCACCTAACTGCGTCACAGCCAACATAAGCACATTTTGGGAATACACATAAAGATACTGTTTCTGTCACAACATGCAAGGCATTGTACAATGAGGAAATGTTTAGAACTGACCAGATGCTCCTTGTTTTGCCCCCTAGAGTACAATCGCTAAGGATGAATAGGAGATGGAGACATCCCCCGTTTACAGGCCCCTGGTGGACTTGGCAACAATGGAGGACAGGCACATTATCCTCACCTACAGACTTGATAAGGCCACAATCCAAGAGCTGTGTGCCCAATTGGAGCCAGACTTGATCTCAGCTATCCGTCAACCCACTGGGATTCCCCCCTCTTGTGCAAGTCCTATCTGTGCTCCATTTCTAGGCAGTGGCTCCTTCCAAGTGACAGTGGCAATGGCAGCAGGAATGTCCCAGCCAATGTTCTCAAACGTGCTGCCCAGAGTGTTGTCTGCCCTCATTAAACACATGTGCAGCTACATTATTTTCCCCCAGGAGGAGGATTTGGCCACAGTGAAAGCTGATTTCTATGCAATGGGACATATCCCCAACATTACTGGGACAATTGATGGTATACATATTGTCTTTGCCCCCCCCCCCGGAGAAATGAACGGGTGTTCAGAAATCGAAAGAGCTTTCACTCTATGAATGTGCAGATAGTGTGCCTGGCAGACCAGTACATCTCCCATGTGAATGCAAAGTATCCTGGATCTGTGCATGATGCATATATCCTGAGGAATAGCAGCATCCCATATGTGATGGCTCAACACCAGAGGCACCGGGTGTGGCTAATAGGTGAGCCCATGGTCCCCACCCAGTGTATGTTGGTATATGGGTGTGGGGTTGGCCCTAAGGGTGAGTGTCTGGCTAACAGGTATCCCTCGATATTTACAGGTAACTCTGGTTACCCAAACCTCTCATGGCTACTGACCCCAGTGAGGGCAGAGGAACGTTACAATGAGGCACATCAACAAAGAAGACGAATTATAGAGTGAACCTTTAGCCTCCTGAAAGCCAGGTTTTGGTGCCTCCATCTAACAGGTGGTTCCCTGTGCTACTCACCCAAGAAGGTGTGCCAGATCATCATGGCATATGCATGTTGCATAATCTTGCCTTGAGAAGCCAAGTGCCTTTTTTGCAGGAGGATGAGGCTGGAGATGGGCGTGTGGCAGCGGTGAAGCCTGTGGGCAGTGACGAACAGGAGGCAGAGGATGAGGATGTGGACAATAGAACATCTATCATTCGACAGTACTTCCAGTGACACACAGGTAAGACACTGTAACTTCATCTTCCTTTGCTGTTTTGTGTTATAAATTGTCATTGGCAGGCTGTTGTTCCCACTACTATGGCCACTTACTGTACCCTTTGACATGCCTATTCACAGATATTTGTGTCCTACTCTTGCTCCTGGTTTATTGACTGCAGCACAATACAGGTCATACCTATGTATACATTACTGTACAGTCTACTTGCATGCAATGTCTACAGATTGTAAAAAGAATACATACTTAAATCATTTGACATACTACATACCTGTATTTTTTAAAGTGGTGTTTATTTACTTGCTGAAAATATGATGGGGATGTGCAATGGGCTGGGGTGGTGGTGGAGGAATGTCCAGGATAGGGTCCATTCTATGTGGATCACAGGTGCATTGTCCAAGGGGGCATAGGAAGTGGAGCAATGGCAGTTCAAGGTGGACAGGGTGACAGAGTGGGACACAAGGGTGTCATTCAGGAGAGTCTTATTTCCCGGCTGGGGTCTTGGCAATGTTCTCTGGCTTCTGGCTGGATCACAGGTACCGTTTGTGGGGTGGTTCTCCTTCTGCAGGGGTAGGAGTGCTGGTGGCCTGTTGTTCCTGTGGTGGGGCCTCCTGTCTACTAGCGTCAGCGGAGGTGGGGGCTGTTCATCGGTGTGGCTAGTGTCAGGGGCTGTTAGTGTGCCACTCCCTCCCTCATGGTGTTGGCCATGTCTGCCAGCACCCCTACAATGGTGACCAGGGTGGTGGAGATGTCCCTCAGGTCCTCCCTGATCCCCAGGTATTGTCCCTCCTGCAGCCGCTGGGTCTCCTGCAGCTTGGCCAGTATCTGGCCCATCATATCCTGGGAATGGTGGTATGCTCTCAGGATGTTGGTGAGTGCCTCCTGGAGAGTTGGTTCCCTGGGCCTGTCCTCCCCCTGTCGCACAGCAGTCCTCCCAGCTTTCCTGTTGTCCTGTGCCTCTGTCCCCTGAACCATGTGCCCACTGCCACTGACCCCAGATCCCTGATCTGCCTGTGTTTGTGTGGTTGCCTGGGGTCCCTGTAGTGGTGGACACACTGCTGATTGACGTGTCCTGGGGACAGTGGGATGGGCCTGCTGGGTGGGTGCTGTGCTGGTGTTTCCTAAGGGGAAGGCTCTGTGGTGGTATGGGATTGTGGCTGGGTAACCGACTGTCCGTAGGTCCCAGATGGGCAAGGTTGGTCATCCAGTTCCAGGCGTCCAGAGCTGCTGTCATTACTGTGGGCCTCTTCTGTGGGGGGACTGCATGTTGCTGGCACCTCCTCTCCGGTGACGCTGGGTGCGGGACCTGTGGGGATGTAAATGCAGTGTTATTGTTTCTGCGTGTGACATCTTCTGCATGGGTGTGTTGCCCTGTATGGTTGTGAGTGCCCTGTGAGCTTTGCCTTGTGTGAGTAGTTATTTTGTGGGCTAGGTGACTCTCTCTAGTGTGCATGTTGTGGTGATGGGTGTCCATGCAGGTCTGTGAGTGATGTCCATGCATTGGTGGTGCATGCAGTGCTGGGTACTGGGATGGGTGGTTTGTGATGGTGGGGTGTGTGGGAGGGGGTGGCGTGATGGGAGTGAGGGTTAGGGTGGGGGTATGCGATGGCATGCAGGTAGGGGGGTGAAAGTAGTAAAGATTTGACTTACCAGAGTCCAGTCCTCCTGTTACTCCTGCCAGGCCCTCAGGATGCAGTATTGCCAAGACTTGTTCCTCCCATGTTGCATATTGTTAGTTATGGGGGAGGAGGTAGGGGGTCCACCGCCATTCCTCTGTACAGCTATTGGTGTCTTGTAACCACAGAACGCACCTTCCCCTGAAGGTCGTTCCACCTTTTCTTGATGTCATCCCTTGTTCTGGGGTGCTGTCCCACGGCGCTGACCCTGACCACGATCTTCCGCCATAGCTCCATCTTCCTAGCAATGGATGTCTGCTGCACCTGTGATCCGAATAGCTGTGGCTCTACCCGGATTATTTCCTCCACCATGACCCTTAGCTCCTCCTCAGAGAACTGGGGTATCTTTGTGGTGCCATGGGTGTAGTGTGAGTGGTGTGTGGGAGGGTGTATGGGGTGATGTGTTGGGGTGTGTGCTGTGTGGTGCGTGGATGGTGTATGGGTGATGATGTATTGTGCTTCTGATTGAGTGGGTGCTCCTGGCTTGTCTCTCTCTGCTTGCTATCTTTTTTTTCGCTTAAGGGGTTGTGGATAATGTGGGTGGGTGTTTTATAGTGTTGTGGGTGTGATGTGTGTATGTGTGTCAGGTGTGTGTAGTTTGAATTTCCAATGTGGTGGTGTCTTGTAAGTGTTTGTGTGTGTATTTTGAGCGCGGCGGTGTGTACCGCCAATGGTTTACCATGGTTGAAATACCGCCACAGTGATTCATGGGTCGTGATACTGTGGGCACATTCCTGTTGGCGTAACGGTGTGGGTTTTGGTACCGCCAGTTTATCACTGACCTTTGGTCTGGTGGTCTTGTGTGGGTGTCTGTATAGTGGTGAATTTCTTAGTGGGGGTCATAATACCCGTAGCGGAATACCACTGCGGTCACGGTATGTTGGAGGCCATCGGCACGGCAGTAAGCGGCATTTACCACCAGGGTTGTAATGAGGGCCTTCATCTCTTCAGGAAACTCCTTGTGCGTCAAAAATCGACTCACCACCTGCCCGCATCAATGCAAAGCCTGCATTGTGACTTAGAAAATTGCTGCACAGCTGACCAAAATGATGCAGCCTGACTTCCCGAGTGGAAGCTTGACGTGGCGCCTGTCTTGCAACAGAAAATTTGATGCATCGCCTACCGGATCAATGCAGCCCTTGTGTCAATTCCCACCATCTCAAGGATTTTTCCCCGCATCGACCCTGGCTGTCAAAATACCGCAGTGAAAAACCAAGGCTGCGCGCCGAAAAACAAAGCAAACCCCTTGCAGCGTGGAAAGAAATGACGTATTATTTGTGCAGTGCCGGAAATTCCGGGGCACATCTTATTTTTCCGCGCATCTCCTCTGCGCTCTCTGTGCGTTGTTATGTTTGATGCAAACCAGGTACTGTACAAATACAAAGCGACTACTGTTTATTTTTAATGATTAATGGCCAGATGTATCAAGGTTTGCATTAGCGAATACCAAGTAGCAATTTTCACGGAATCGTGAACTGGAATTCACAAAATGCGATGTAACAACAACACCACATTTTTTGCGATTTCTTAAAATTTGCAATCACAAATAGCGATGCAGTAAAATAGCGAATCGGTATTTTGAAATCGCAAATTGCGATTTTTGTATTTTGGAGCAGCTTAATGACATCACAAACAGGAAGTGAGTCAGTGCATGCTGTTTCCAGAAGTCTGAGCCACAGGAGCCGGCAGAGAGATCCAGCACAGCACGAGGGGCACTCAGGAGAGTCAGCCAGGACCAGAAACAATTATGGGAATTGGAGGTGCTCACAGAAGAGGTGGTCAAGAACCATGACTAGTTGTTTAAAAACCACCCACTACTGGTCCCAGAAAGTGAGAAGAGGAAAATGTGGAATGACATCAGACCAAAATATGCGCAGTTGGTGTTGCGCAGAGTTCCTTCAAGGAGATATGCAAGCGCTGGTATGACTTGCGATCACGTGCCAAAGAGAGAGTAGCAAGCACGCTGAAGGAGGCAAGGAGCACTGGAGGAGGACCACCCACCCAGACACCGTCCACCCCCATGGAAGACATGGTGGAGTCAACACTGCTGCCTGAAGCTGTTTGTGATATCACTGACATTGACACCTCAGGCACACCCGGCACCAGCAAAGGAAAGGACAGTAATGATTTGAATCACCATATGTGCATGTACAAATGCCCATTAGAAAATTGCAATGGCACCATGCACAGTGATAAGTAGTCCATGCCACATATTATATTCAACACAACAATTCCTTATGGGACTGGTAGTCCATACCCCTAAAGTGCATCTACTATATAAATAGCAAGATTGTATAAAACCAAACAGAGGAACAACACAACAGACAATTAGAAACACTATGCCAGGGGAAATGTTTACCATTAAAGTAACTTTGAGATTACAAATGCAAGGTGAAGATCATGAATGGCATACTGCAAATTGTTGTTGCAGATGTTCTGGGCCCTAACGCAGCAGAAAGTGGAAATGGGGGAAATGACGAAAGTCAGCCGCAGTCCAATTCGAAAACCAGTGAGTCCATCGTGCAAGCACCAACTAGACGCAGGGCAAGAGTGCTACCCCTCCCTGAGTTTACCCTGGACTCCAATGAATTGCCGGAAGAAGTACCCACACCACCTCCAGTGGTTAGAAGCACCGACAGACAGCAGTTCTCGTTCCAGCGTCAGTCCACTCCCCTCAGGAGGTGTCCAGAATAAGGCAGACAGAGCGCAGACGAAGGTGAGAGCCCATCACTGTTTGGTGGCCTTGAGGTATCCATCCTGAAAGTGCAGCGCCTGCAATGCAAACACATGAGATCAATGCACAGGTAGTTGGTGTCTATCGATCACAACATGGGATCAATGCCCAAGCAGTTGGAATTTCTCAATAACAACATGTGCAAGCTGCATGAGGGACAGCAAGCTACAACAGAACACGTAAGGGAGATGACAAATACCATTAGGGAACTCTGCACTGTAGTGCAGCAGGAGCATGCCACCCACTGTAGGCGTCGTCGTCAATTGATTGTCAGGTTGTATGGGTTCAGCAGCTCCGACAATTGGCTCACTACCACAACTGCTTTGGTGTCACGACATGCTATGGGCATGCAAGTGGAGATGGCACATTGCAGTCGGGACGTTGCACGAGGATTGGTGCAAATAACCAATGTATTGAGACAACGCAAACAGCACGGGATGCTACAAACAGCGAACTGGGTGGTGGGGATAGTGAGGAACTCTCTAGCCTCAGCATGTCACAGCCCCTGTGATGGTTCCTAGGCGTCGCAGTTTCAGACACAGTACTGTTTCTGAACCCGCAACAAAAGGTGCCACTGAGAACACTGAGCATTCAAGTGGAGTGCGTGGACGTAAAAAGTAATGTGAAGAAATACAGGTGACTTGCATATCATGTAGCAATGCATTGATACTATGATGTCAATAGTGTCACACTGTAACCTGGTTGTGTATTCTGTATACCTATGTCCTATTCACACATATATTACCTGAAGTCAAGGCAATAAATGTGCTACCTACAGCAATAAATGAAAGTAGACATAGGGGGTCATTCCAACTTCGGCGGGCGGTGCCAAAGTTCCCCCACCAGAAGACCGCACCGCGGTCAAAAGACCGCAGTGGTCATTCTGGCTTTCCCGCTGGGCCGGCGGGCGACCGCCAAAAGGCCGCCCGCCGGCCCAGCGGGAAAGCACCAGCAACGAGGATTGCCGGCTCCGAATGGAGTTGCTGGTGTGCGACGGGTGCAGTTGCACCCGTCGCGATTTTCAGTGTCTGCTAAGCAGACACTGAAAATCAATGTGCAGGGGCCCCCAGGGGCCCCACGACACCCGTTCCCGCCAGCCTGGTTCTGGCGGTGAAAACCGCCAGAACCAGGCTGGCGGGAAGGGGGTCGGAATCCCCATGGCGGCGCTGCTTGCAGCGCCGCCGTGGAGGATTCGCAGGGGCAGCGGGAAACCGGCGGGAAACCGCCGGCTTCCCTTTTCTGACCGCAGCTTTACCGCCGCGGTCAGAATAGCCCCAGAAGCACCGCCAGCCTGTTGGCGGTGCTTCCGCGGTCGTTAGCCCTGGCGGTCCATGACCGCCAGGGTCAGAATGACCCCCATAGTGTTGTCATTACTTACATCAGAAATAGTTGCACGTAATCTCAGCACGTCTTTTCCTGCCCTTTGCTGCACTGGTTCTGTCTGCTGGGTGAAGGGGTGGCAAGGGATTGTCATCCTCATCGAAGTCTGGCTCTGTGGGTTCCATTAGTATGCCTCTTATCGTTGTGATGTTGTGCAACATAGCACATGTGGCCACAATTTTGCAGGTGTTTTCCGGACTGTATTGCAGTGCGCCCCCACTCTTGTGCAGGCATTGGAAACGACTCTTCAGCAAGCTGAAGGTCCTCTCAATCATGTTACGTGTCCTCCTGTGTGCTGCATTGTATCTCCTTTCAATTGGTATGGCAGGATTGATATAGGATGTTAAGATGAAGGACCACACTGCATATGCACTGTCTCCTAGAATGACAGGAGAGTAAAATGAGTTATTGTTATCTGTGACATCACATAGATGTTATACAACATTGTTCACTGTTACATTACCAAGTCGGTATCCTTCGCCAAACTCCTCAGCAAGAAGTCTTGTGTGTATTCCACTGTGCCTAAGGATAATGGTAATCATGTGTGCTACCTGGGTATCTGGCCACAAAATCTGTTATTACGTTGGAGGTATTGCATATGACCTGAATGTTCATGGAATGTGTACTCTTCCTATTCCGATAAACATACTCTGTGGCAGACGGTGGACAGACTGCTACATGTGTTCCATCAATGCAGCCAATGAAGTAGAAATTGGGCTTCCTGGTAGCAATCAAATTTTGTTTCCTACAAATCCTGTGGGGTGTTGGGGAATTTAATATGCAGATGGTTTTTAGTTAGCATGGCATTTAGGAATGCATTAAAGAAGCGTGAAAGCGCACTTTGAGATACAACTCCAGCTGCTGCTATGACCCCTTGATAGCTTCCTGAGGCTAGAGGTGCCGGGACCATAATACCTGCACTTGAGTGGGTATGGCATTGGTTCTGTGTGTGAGTGTGAGTGTGTGTCGCTGCACTAGGGGTTGTAAATCAGCTATCAAGTCAAGTATTATGGCAGAGTTTAATCTTTACTTGTCAAAAATGTCCTCCTCTGCCTGTTCAAATAGGGTAATGCGCACTCTAAAATAAATGCGCTCCTGTCTCCTCCTCCCTCTCCTCAAACCTGCCAAGATCCTCATCCTCCTCGCCATGACATAGAGTGCAGCCATTGTTGAAAAGAGCTGATGCATTCTGGACCTCTTTATATAGGTTGCACCTGTTTACCACTGATTTCAGTTCATGGAATATTCGCACTTTGTGAATGCTTGATACATTGAATTGCAATTCAGTATTTGCGAATCACAGTGTGCGATTCGTAAGATCTACTCACAATTTTAAGGAATCACTATTTTAGCGATTTCTTAAAATTGCAAAGTGGAGATGCCTTTCATACATAGGCGAATTTGCATTTGCAAACAGTGGATTTTACCGATTCGCACCTTTGTGAATGCAAAATCCTTTGATACCTCTAGCCCTGAGACTCTTTTAAACGTTTCAAATGTGGTATTTAAACTTGTGCTTATTGAATCTTTATCGTTTTGACCATACTTTATTCAGATAAATATTATCTATTTTTCTAATCCAGTGTGATGTATTTTTGTGGTGTTTTCACTGTGTTACTGTATGATTTATTGCACAAATATTTTACACATTGCCTTCTATGTTAAGCCTGACTGTTCAGTGCCAAGCTACCAAAGGGTGGGCTCAGATAATTTGGATTGTGTGTGATTTACCCTGACTAGGATTGTGGTCCTTACTTGGACAAAGGTATACCTCTGCCATCTAGAGACCCCTTTTCTAGCAGTGTCATTCTGTATCTTGTAGATTTTCACTTTGAAATATTCTGGGTTGAATTATAATTGCTTATTCATCATTATGACATACAAGGTTTACAATGCACATTACAATATGGCATTCATTCTCCCTTCCCGACATCTCCACTTTGATGTTTTAGTCCTTTTTTGTTGTTATCACCAATAAAGCACTGTCCTGAAGTTTATCTGGTATTGCTTTTGTGAACAAGACCGTTTGGTCGAAACGTGTCAGTTTTAGCAATAAATCTTTCTTTACTTGCACAGTTTGCCTGAGTGAACATCTTTGTGACAGCAGGACTTTGGATGATTTACAGCTTTTCTCTGCTGTATGATGCACCACCCCTACTAGGGCTCCAGTAGCTGGAGAAACCTGGAGGTAGTATATATATATATATATATATATATATACATATCTATATACATACATATACCCATGTACATACATATGTATGTGTACATGATTATATATATATATATATATATATATATATATATATATATACACATATATATGTTTATATATATGTATATATCTATCTATATATATATATGTATATATATATATATATATATATATATATATATATATATATATATTTTCAGTGAATTTCTATGTTTTTTTAACACAGCTGGGGTTTGGCTGCCTCCCACATGCGTCAAGCACCACACCGCGCATGGCCGTTGGCTGTTGTTGGCAGGGGTTGGAGGCAGGGTCAGGCCTGTGGCTTGCGGCCAATCCCCCGTAGGCATCCAACTGCATGCCACACTGTAGGAAAGTACCCTCTTTTTGGCATGTTACACCCGATTTCTGCCTGATGTCAGTGTGTTTTGACTGTGTCACTGGGATCATGCTAGTCAAGACCCCAGTGCTTATGGTTTGTAGCCTACTTGTCAGTATCTTTCACTGTTTTTGAAAGTATGCTTGACTGTGTTACTGGAGTCCTGCTAACCAGGACCCCAGTGCTTATGCTCTCTCTGATTCCAAATTAATCACTACATACTGGTAACCCAGTATTTCACTCCAAATTGGCATACTGGTCACCCCTTATAAGTCCCTAGTATAGGGTACCTAGGTACCCAGGGCATTGCGTTCCAGGGGTTCCCTATGGGCTGCAGCATTACTTTTGCCACCCATAGGAGCCCATGCAAAGGCTTCTGCAGGACTGCCATTGCAGGCTGCTTGAAATAGTCCACGCACCCTTTCACAGCCATTTTCACTGCACCAGGACACTCATAAGGCACCCATATGTCAGGCCTTCCAAACCCGAAGGCTGAATGTAAAGTACATGTGAGTGAGGGCACCCCTGCACTAGCAGAGGTGCCACCACGTCGTCCAGGACCATTTTTCCAGACTTCGTGAGTGCAGGGATGCCATTTTAGGCGTGCACTGGACATAGGTCAATAGCTATGTCCAGCTTCACAATGATTATCCTGCATAGGGACATGTAAGGTGTCTAACAACTGAGAATTGTACCCCAATACTGATTCCAGTATTGGTTGCACAATTCCATGAACTCTGGGGGCTCCACAGTGGACCCCCATTACTGCCACTCCAGCCTTCTGAGGTATTCCAGGCAGCCCCAGCTGCTGCCACCTCACATACAGGTTTCTGCCCTCCTGTTGCTAGAGCAGCTCAAGCCCAGGAAGGCAGAACAAAGGATTTCTTTTGGGAGAGGGGTGTTACACCCTCTCCCTTTAGAAAAAGGTGTTATAGGCATGGGATGGGTAGCCTCCCAGAGCCTCTGAAAATGCTTTGAAGGGCACAGATGGTGCCCTCCTTGCATAATCCAGTCTACACCGGTTCAGGGACCCCGAGTCTCTGCCTCTGCGCTAAACTGGACAAAGGAAAGGAGAGTGACCACTCCCCTGTCTGTCACCACCCCAGGGGTGGTGCCCAGAGCTCCTCCAGAGTGTCCCTGGGTTTTGCCATCTTGGATTCCAAGGTGGTGGGGCACTCTGGGAGCATCTGAGTGGCCGGTGCCAGCAGGTGACGTCAGAGCCCTCCCCAGATAGGTGCTTACCTGGTTAGGTGACCAATCCCCCTTTCAGGGCTAATTAGGGTCTCTCCTCTGGGTGTTTCTTCAGATTCTGATTGAAGACTCCAGCAGGAATCCTCTGCATCCTTTACTTTGGAACCGCAGCTGAACCCTTCAGGAACTCTACAACAGTTTCCAGGTTGTGCATCCTCCAAGGACTGCCTGTCTTCAGCCTGCACCAGAAGAACTGTAGGAATCCCTCATGGAGTGATGGAGTGATGGAGTCACTTCCCTGTTTCAGCAGGCACCTCTCTGCAACGACGACTGGTTGCATGGGTCCCCTCTCCAGAGGACGAGCGTGGATCCAGCAACAAGGGGGGTGGACTAAATTAACCCAGACAGTCCTGATGTCCAGCTGTCCAACTTTGGTGGAGGTAGGAGCTTGCCTCCTCACACAAGAAAGAACCCTGTGCATTCTGTAACTTTGGCTGTATTGATATATTTTCACTGTAGATCCAGGGTTGAATAATAGCATTTTGGAAAGATGCATGAGACAGATGCTGGAGCTTACCTGCACATGCCCACCACCGTCAGTGCCTTAGCCCTCTTTTTTAGATGGGAGCAGTGTTGATTCCTCCGCTATGGTGGAGAAGTGTCCCCCCACCGCAAGAACCAGCAACTGCAAAACTTTAACAATGAAAGGATAATAAACTGCATTTATTATCCTTTCGTTGTTAAAGGGGCGATGTTAATGGGAATGACAGGGACCAGGGGAGTGCACTCTATACTCCCCTCAGTGCGCATGTGTGTTTGGCCGGCCGTCTCGGGCCGGCCAAACACACATGCTCACTTTGGTCTCTCCAGCCTGGCACTGTGTTGCTGGGCTGGATGGCAGGCACAGGCTCCCAGTCTGCCTGGGAGCTCCCTGGCTGGGCACCCCAGCCAATCCTAACACTGCTGTGAGCAGCATCAGGATCAGCCGCAGGGCAGGCTGGGAGCCTGTGCTTCCTGAGGGGACAGAGGAGCGGCGGCGAGCAGGGAAGTTTTTATATTTTAATTTAAATGTTATGTTTTTCCCCCCCCTTCCCCGCGCGCCGCCCGCCCCTTGAACACGGACTAGGCCACAAATGAGGGTGAGCCACCTGGCCTGTGTGCTCAGGCTCTGCTACGCAATGCATTTTATACTGTGTCTCTTAGAATCAGCAATCTATGTGATCTCATATACATCAATACAACAGGATGTACTGGATCCCAGGTGTCTGCTCTGATCCCTTCAGGTACTTCACTGTTAACAACACCTGTCTACTTTGGCCAAATGCGGATTGTGTATCAGCACCAACAATGGTTTTTACATTTTCAAAGTCATGTCTACATATTCTAACTCTGCTTTGAGAGAAACAAAGTTTGAAAAGGAGGATCAATCAATCAATCAATCAGGAATTTGTAAAGCACACTACTCACCTGTGAGGGTTTCAAGGAGCTGAGGGGGGGGGGGAAGGTGGAGAAGGTGCTGCTACTGCTCGTACAGCCAGGTCTTGAGAAGTTTCCTGAAGGTAAGGAGATCTTTGGTCTGGCGCAGGTGGGTGGGAAGAGTGTTCCACGTTTTGGCGGCGAGGTGCGAGAATCATCTACCGCCGGTTGTAGTTCTGCAGACGCGTGGGAGGGTTGCGAGGGCGAGGTCGGTGGAGCGGAGATGCTGGGTCGGGTATAGAAGGAGAGCCGTCTGTTGAGGTATTCAGATCCGGTGTTGTGAAGTGCCTTGTGAGAGTGGGTGAGGAGTTTGAAGGTGATACGCTTGTTGACTGGGAGCCAGTGCAGGTTTCTCAGGTGGTCTGTGATGTGGCAGTGGTGGAGGATGTCCAGGATGAGGCGTGCGGAGGCGTTCTGGATGGGCTGCAGCCTCTTCAGGAGTTTGGCTGTGGTTCCTGCGTAGAGGGCATTGCCGTAGTCCAGTTTGCTGCTTACAAGGGCTTGGGTGACTGTTCTTCTGGTTTCGTGGGTATCCATTTGTAGATGTTTCAGAGCATGTGGAGGTTGTTGAAGCAGGAGGAGATGGCGTTGACTTGCTGGGTCATGGATAATCAGGAGTCCAAGATGAATCTTAGGTTGTGTGCGTGTTGGGTGGGAGTCAGAGCGGCTCCGAGAGTGGCAGGCCACCAGGAGTCATCCCATGCGGAGGGGGTAGAGCCGAAGATGAGGACTTCCATCTTGTCAGATATATATTTATGCTGGTACACCTTCATGTGAGGGCATTACATGGCATGTTTTCTTCATTTGTAAGTACTGGCCCTAATGCCTGATATTTTTGTTAAAGTAGTCATTTCAGCTCTCATTTTGGCTAATTGCATGATCTGTATTTAGTATTTTACTTCAGAATGTACATTTGGTCTTCAAATTGATGCATATAATTTAATGTGGATTAATAGTTTTCATGGTTTAATTTGGATGGGTATACCTGTGAGAAAATGCCTCTTTGGCATGGTTAGCCCCGACTTTTTGCCTGGTAGTTGATGTAGTCTCAAAGCTGTTAGCGCCCAGGGTCCCTGCTAACCAGGTTCCCTGAGCCAGATCTGTTTCCCTAAAACTGTTGTGATGCTTTGGCACAATTGACAACACCTTTAGCTGCCACTATAAGTCCCTAGTAAATGGTAGGTACCCAGGGCATGGGGTACTAAGGGTGGGCCCTTGAGGGCAGCAGCACGGATTGTGCCACCCTCTAGGGCCTTGCATTCAGAAGCACCCAGCACTGCCATTGCAGGCTGAGTGTTCTGATGCAATCTTAAATGCAAACTCAACATGGCACACAGACTGTGTGCTCTGTCCACCACACACTGCATTCACTATAGGTAATTTACCACTCTGGCAGGCCTTTGAGCTCTAAGGCAGGGTGCACTATACTGTATGTATATATGTATGCCCCTACAGTCTCCTTGCCAAACCTTGGACACAGTAAGTGAACAGAGCAACCATTTTAATGCATGTGCTGGACACTGGTCAGTACGAGTTTTATAGCTAAATGATGGCCACACTGAACCCTGGGTTGTTTGGTATCAAGCAATTCGGAATGATAAATATAAACTGATACCATTATTGGATTTCTTAAATAATGTACCCTGGGTCACCTTAGAGGTGTCCCTGAAAAAGCTAACTACCATGGCATGGTTGCTGGCCGGTCACAACCACCCTGACACCACCAGGCAAGATTCTGGACCCAGGGGTGAGAGATCTTGCAACCTGGGTCCAAGAAGAAAGCCCTTCCTGGATGGAAGTGCTAACACCCTCTACCTCAGGAATGTGCACTGCCCTGCTAGCGAGCTTCAAAGAGTTTACCACTCTTGAAACTTGACCCCCAAGCCTGCTGCTAGCAGCAGATGGTTCCCCCTGTTGCAAACCCCCACTTTTGGTTGGAGCAACAATGGGAAAACACACAAGGGAAAGGAGGAGTGGTCAGCCCCAGCTCGCAAGGTGACCACTCCATTTCATTTTCCTCCATCTTGCATGGCAGGAAATAGACAATCGGGTGTAGGGAGTGGTCATCTACCTTAGGGTGTAGCCACCCTAAGGTAGATGACCCATTGGTCACTAATAGGTAACCCCCTAAACACCCACTAAATACAGTATTAACTGGGCATCTCTAGACCAGATAATTAGATTCCAAGGACAAAAGAAGACCAGCAACAAAGAAGACCCAAAGCTTGAGAACTGAAATCCTGCTACACAAAGAAAAGGTGCCAACCCCTGCCTTCTGCACCCAGGACTTGACAATTGCCGCGGATGGGTTGCTTGCACACGAGATAGACACTACAAACCTCCAGAGGACCTCCACTGTTTGACAATTGCCAAAGATCTCTGAGTGAAGGCATCACTCTCTTGCAACCAAGGCCTAGTGAAGGCCACTTCACTGACTGGCTGCTGACCAGGGAACCGGACACTGCAGCCAGACCAAACTCCACCCAATGGACCATGAGGACAAACCCTACAACTATGACCTCTAGTGGCTGAACCATGCAATAGCCCGAGGTAATGATCACCTAACGTCGACAGCCCATTCTGGACTGTAAAAGGACCAGGAGGAAGCCCCAGTTGTCGGAATTCAGAAACCACCAGGACCTCCCACCAGAGTGCCCCTGCTGACCTGCAAGTAGACCTCAAGGTGACCTACCTCCTGCTTCCAAAGGCAGCTTTCCGCACAGCTTCTGGCTCACTGATTCGCTTTGCACCCATCTGCCCTGTATCACAGATCTAGCTGTGCCCTAAGGGTCCCTCACCACTTGCGACCTCAACACTCCAAGGCGACTCACTGGACTTTAATTAAGTCTACCAGTGCAGTGCTTTTCCAAGTGGTCCCCCGCAGTGGCCTGGCACCAGCTCCAACGACTTTCTGCAGCTGCTCCCACAAAAACGTCTCCAGCTGGTCCATGGTGCCCACTGACAACCTTGACATATCGGCGAAAGGAGACATTGGGGGTCATTACAACCTTGGCGGTAAAAGCCGCTTACCACCGTGCAGAAGACCGCCAACACACCGCCGCGTCCGTGGAAATCCACCACAGCTATTATGACCCACAGCACGGAATACGCCAAAATTCAGACACCCACACAAGTCCGCCACACCAAAGGTCAGTGATAAACTGGCGAAAACAAAACCTCCACCGTCACGCCAACAGAAATACGCACACATTATCACGACACACGAATCCACGTGGTGGTCTTTCAACTGCGGTATTCCATTGGCGGTACACACCGCCGCGCTCAAAATACACACACACATACAAAACACAGCCACATTGGACAATTCAAAATACACACACCTGATACACATACACACACCACTGCCACACACCCAATACAATATAAAACACACACCCACATCACCCACAAACCCCTACGACCACAATTGAGAAAGAAGCACACAGAGAGACACCACCATCAACAATACTAGCATCCACAGGCACACCAGACCATCACCCACATAACTTCCACGCACCTCACACAACACCCCACTACATATCAGCACACTTATCACCACACACACCACCCCACACATCACCCACACCACCCCATGGCACGGCAAAGACACCCCAGGTTCTCGGAGGATAAGCTCAGGGTCATGGTGGAGGAAATCATCCGGATAGAGCCACAGCTATTCGGATCACAGGTGCAGCACACCTCCATTGCAAGGAAGATGGAGCTATGGCGAAGAATAGTGGACAGGGTCAACGCAGTGGGACAGCACCCAAGAAATCAGGATGACATTAGGAAGAGGTGGAACGACCTACGGGGGAAGGTGCGTTCCGTGGCCTCAAGACACCACCTTGTGGTTCAGCGGACTGGCGGCGGACCCCCACCTCCTCCCCCACAACTAACAAGATGGGAGGAGCAGGTCTTGGCGATTCTGCATCCTGAGGGCCTCGCAGGAGTAGATGGAGGAATGGAATCTGGTAAGTCAAATCCTAACTATTACATCCCCCACCCTACCTGCATGCTATCACATACCCCCACCCTCATCCCCACCCCATCACTCCAACTCCTCACAAATGTCCCACTATCACAACCCACCCATCCCAACACCAAGCCCTGCATGCAACTACAAAGCATGGACACCCATCACCAATGTATGGCAACTGCACATACCCACACACCCCTAAAACATTATCACACAAGGTCCCACACAAGAATGCGAGCACTGGGGTACACGGTCACCCACCCATTGCACACCATGCCACACACAGATGTAATAAACATACTTTTATACCCCTGCAGGACCCCTACCCAACGTCACCGGACAGGAGGGTCCACACATGTTCACACCACCAACAGAAGAGGCACACAGTGATGACAGCAGCTCTGCTCAACTGGATCTAGATGACCAGCCCGGCCCATCGGGGACCTCGGGACAGTCGGTTCCCATCACACAGTCACAGGCCAGTACAGAGTCTCCCCCCTCTGGAAACACCAGCACAGCACCCACCCAGCGGGCCCATACCTCTGTCCCCAGGACAAGTCAATCAGCAGTGTGTCCACCGCTACAGGGAACCCTGGCTAACCCACCACCCCAACAGCAACAGGGACCTGGGGTCAGTGGCAGTGGGCACAAGGTCCAGGGGACAGAGGCCCGGGAACACAGGGGAACTGGGAGGGCTGCTGTGCGACAGGGGGAGGACAGGCCCAGGGAACCCACTCTCCACGAGGCCCTCTCCAACATCATTGGAGCCTACCACCACTCCCAGGAGACGATGGCAACTGTACTGGTCAAGTTTCAGGAGACTCAGCGCCTACAGGAGGAACAGTATTTGGGCTTCAGGGAGGAACTCAGAACCATCAATTCCACCATGGGCACCATCGTAGGGGTGCTGAAGGAAGTACTCATCACCAGGAGGGACACTGTGGCACAACAAGGGGCCCCTGACACTAGCATGGACTGCCCACCACCTCCGCCGGCGCTAGTGGACAGGAGGCACCGCCACAGGACCACCACACCAGCACCCCACCCCCTGCAGAGGGAGAACCACCCCGCAAATGGTCCCTGAGATCCAGGACAAAGACAGAGAACGATGCCAAGACCCCCGCCAAGAAATGAGACCACCCTGAATGTCATCCTTCTGTCCCACTTTGTCACCCTGTCCATCCTTAAACTGCCCCAGCTCCACTTCCTATGCCCATTTGGGCAATGCTCCTGTGAAACTAATAGACTGGACTCTGCCATGGACATACCTTCACCATCACCCCTCACCATTTTGCAACCCCCTCCAATATTGAGCACTTAAATAAACACCCTTGAAACACAAAACAATCTGGAGTCCGTCTGTGATTTCGAAATAGTGTATTAGCAATTACTGTGGCAAAAAGCTCTTTCAATTGTAATGTCAACATACCTATGTCACACAGCTCTAGTCCATGAAGAATCAAAGCAGATGTCACACAGTGGGACCCATATCTGTGAAATCGTAAGGGAAAGTGACAACTCAGTGACCACACACTGGGTGAAAACGACAGACAGTAGAGAGGTAGTAGTGTTAAAGTACATGTAGTAGGCAGGTTTGTATTCTTACCTGTGTCTCACTGGAAATATTGCAGGATAACCGAGTCCCTGTTGTCGATGTCCTCTTCTTCTGCTTCCTCGTCTTCACTGTCCACAGCCTCCACAGCTGCAACAACACCACCATCTGGACCATCCTCCTGCAGAAAAGGCAGCTGTTGTCGCAAAGCTAAGTTGTGAAGCATACAGCAGGCCATGATGATCTGGCACACCTTATTTGGTGAGTAGAATAGGGATCCACCTGTCATATGGAGGCACCTGAACCTGGCCTTCAGGAGGCCGAAGGTCCGCTCGATTATCTGCCGTGTTCGCCCATGGGCCTCATTGTAGCGTTCCTCTGCCCTTGTCCTGGTATTCCTCACTGGGGTCAGTAGCCATGACAGGTTGGGGTAACCAGAGTCACCTGCAAATGGCAAGGGACAACTGTTAGACACACACTAACATGTAGGGATAACCCCAGACCCAGACAACCATTCCCACTGTCTTGCTTCCAGGTGCTCACCTAATAGCCACACACGGTGCCTCTGGAGTTGACCCATCACATAAGGGATGCTGCTATTCCGCAGGATGTAGGCGTCATGCACTGAGCCAGGGAACTTGGCATTAACATGGGAGATGTACTGGTGTGCCAAACATACCATCTGCACATTCATCGAATGATAACTCTTCCGGTTTCTGTACACCTGTTCACTCCTGCGGCGAGGGACCAAAGCCACATGTGTCACATCAATGGCACCTATGATGTTGGGGATATGTCCCAGGGCATAGAAATCACCTTTCACTGTAGGCAAATCCTCACCTGAGGGAAAACGATGTAGCTCCGCATGTGTTTCAGCAGGGCAGACAACACGTTGGAAAACATAGGCTGGGACATCCCTGATGCTATGGCCACTGTTGTTTGAAATGACCCACTTGCTAGGAAATGGAGTACTGACAGCACTTGAGGAGGGATTCCTGTGGGATGGCAGATAGCTGACATCAGGTCTGGCTCCAGCTGGGTACACAGTTCCTGGATTTTGGCACGGTCAAGCCTGTATGTGATGATCACATGTCTTTCCTCCATTGTCGACAGGTCCACCAGCTGTCTGTACACTGGAGGATGCCGTCCTCTCCTCACATGTCCCAGCGGACGGTGCCTATGAAGGACAACAGCGAGCACAGGGTCAACCAACTCAGACATACGTATCCACAGCTTACACAGAACACGAATCATAATCCGAAAAGTGGCCTGTATGTGTGTTGAGTCTAGGCCTAGGTATGTGTGACGCAGTTAAAAATGAAGCCATGTGGGGCCCTGAAATGGCGGCTGCCTGACCTGTAAAGTGGGACAAGGGGATGTGAGTTAACTGCGCTGGCGTTGTACACCGTCGCGGTAGGCGGTCGAAGACCGCGGCGCAATGCTGCATTGGTTAACATTGGACCCTATGGGTCCCAGGAGCCAATGACGATGTACGCCGGCGGTGACGGTACGCATCGCCACGCACGTGACCGCCATTTTCTATCTGTTCAATCACTCGATACCTGATCTTCGACAGGAGAGGACCTACACTGCAAGTGCTGCTGTGATCTCGGTCTGGAAGAGACAATGGCTCAAGTGTCTGGGGGAAAGAGCCCCTGCCTTCACATCGGAGGAGTTGGAGAAACTCGTGGACGGGGTCCTCCCCCAGTACACGCTACTCTACGGTCCTCCAGACAAACAGGTAAGTACACTGGGAGCATGCTGTATGGGCTATGCCTGTGTGGAGTGGGGTGGATGTAAAAAGGGGGAGTGTGCGGCGTGCATGAAATGAAGGTGAGTGCATGTGCCACATGGCAAGGGTAGGGATGGGGGCCAATGACTGTGACTGTGCAATTGGTAATAAGTTTCTCTTCCCCCTGTACAATTCAAGTAGGTCAGCGCCCACCAGAAAAAAGATATTTGGCGTGCCATCGCCAAGGACGTCCGGACCCTGGGGGTCTACCACAGACGGAGCACCCACTGCCGGAAAAGATGGGAGGACATTCGCCGCTGGAGCAAGAAGACAGCGGAGGCTCAGCTGGGGATGGCCTCCAAACGTGGGAGGGGTGCCCGTCGCACCATGACCCCCCTGATGTTCAGGATCCTGGTGGTGGCGTACCCGGAGTTGGATGGGCGCTTGAGGGCATCACAGCAACCACAAAGGGGTGAGTACACTCTCATCCTGCTGATTTTGCGCGCAGTGGAGGGGTCTGAGTGGGGGAGGAGGGCTGTGGGTTTCCCTAGGCCAGGGCGAGTTTAGTAGGCAAGGTCCCTCCGTAAGGCAGGCCATGTGGCACCCCACCCCACCTCTGTAGAGTGCCAAGTACACCTAGTCATGCCCCTGTGTCATCCATGTGTGCAGATGTCGTCCATATCCTAGTAGGCCATTTCCCAGGGATTGAACAGTGGAGCCCAAGAGCGCGGCGTAGTGCAGGGGGTTTCTGTGCCTGTCGTGTCCGCCAACGGTAGCGGTAATGCATGCACTCAACATGTCTTTCTTCTGTCGTCCCCCCCTTTTTGTGGTCTCCCTGTTCTTGTGTGCATTAGCATCATCAGGCGGAGGAGCAGTGGCACCGGAGCACGAAGGAGCTGCATCCCACATGTCCATGGAGGGCGAGACTACGGACTCGGAGTTCACCAGTGGGACGGAGGGCGAGGAGAGCTCCACGGCGGGGACAGGAGCTGACACCAGCGACACGGACTCGTCCTCTGATGGGAGCTCCCTTGTGGTGGCGGCAACATCTATGCCCCCCTCATCTACAGGTACAGCCGCCACACCCCCTACCAGCACTGCCCTACCAGCGGCCCCTCAGCCTTTGCCCCGTGCCCGCTCACCCAGGAGAGTGGGCATCACCTTCGCCCCAGGAACCTCAGCCCCTGTCCCTGTCACCCCTGCTGCCCTCAGAGAGGAGGCCATTGACCTCCTCAGGTCCCTCACTATTGGGTAATCTACCATTTTGAATGCCATCCGGGGTGTCGAAAGGCAGTTGCAACAAACCAATGCATTCCTGGAGGGCATTCATTCTGCTCAGGCGGCCCTTCAGTGAGCTTTTCAGACTCTGGCCTCAGCACTGATGGCAGCCATTGTCCCTGTCTCTAGCCTCCCCCCTCCAACTTCCTCCACCCAGACTCAATCCCCTGTACCCCAGCCTATCCCAAGTACACCTTCAGACCAGCATGCACACACCTCAACACACAAAGGAAGCTCTGGCAAACATAAGCACCACACATCCCACAGGCACTCACGCAAGCATCACACACATGCAGACACACCAACATCCACTGCCTCCACTGTGTCCCCCTCCTCCTCGTCTCCCTCCTCCCTCCCAGTCTCGTCTACACTCACATCTGCATGCACTACATCTACAGCCACTACTGCCATCCCCAGCACACCCACCACCACACCCCGCTCACGTGCAGTCACCACCCCCACTACCATTCACACGTCCCCTGTGTCCTCTCCCAGTGTGTCTGTGACGCCACCTCCCAAGATACACAAACGCAGGCACACACCCACCCAACAGCCATCCACCTCACAACAGCCTCCAGCGCATGCACCTTCACCCAAAGTCACCAAACAAACACCTCCTACAACCACAACCTCTTCCTCCACTCCCAAACCCCCTCCAATACCCGTCCCAGTGTTTCCCAAAACCTTTTCCTGTCCAACCTTGACCTCTTTCCCACACCTCCCCCACCCCGTCCGTCTCCGAGGGCCCGACTCTCCAGGTCCAGCTCCAGCACCTCAGCCACAACATCTCCGGGACCAGTGGTGCCTGTAGTCACCAGAATCTGGAGTGCACCGGCCACCAGGGCAGCCAGTGTGGCACAGAGCCACAGCACCGACAGTCCCCCACCTGTCAAGCATCAGAAGTTGCCCAGTGCCCGGCGGGAGAGGGGGAAGACTCCAGCCACCAAAGCCGCTCCCAGGGGTCCTGGTGGGAGTGTGGAGTCAGCTGCGACACCTTCCAAGGTGGGCAAGAGCCACAGGAACCAGGAAAGTCTGGGAAGAGCTGCACGGCAGAGGAGACCGCCATCATCACCGCTGCCCAGGAGGCCACCGCCATCATCCCCGCTGCCCAGGAGGCCACCGCCATCATCTCCGCTGCCCAGGAGGCCACCGCCATCATCCCCGCTGGGACAGAGAGGAACGCCAGCACAAGGCCCGCTGGGACAGAGAAGACCGCCAGCACAAGCCCCGCTGGGACAGAGAGGACCGGCAGCAGCTGAGTCACTGCAATGGAGCCCGCCGCCTCAAGCACCGCTGAACAGGGCACCGCCGCTCCAAGCACTGCTGAACAGGGCACCACCGCTCCAAGCACCGCTGAACAGGGCACCGCCGCCTCAAGCATCGCTGAACAGGGCACCGCCGCTCCAAGCACCGCTGAACAGGGCACCGCAGCAGCAAGCACCGCTGGCCCATGAGCGCCAAGGGCACTGACGCTACTGAGTCTGTCACAAGCAGGATGAAGCACTCTGGGCACAGAGCCCCCTCCAGAACCAGTGGAGAGATACATCCACTACCTCTGTCCTTAGCAGGATGAAGCACTCTGGGCACCATGACCCCTCCAGAACCAGTGGAGAGATACATCCACTACCTCTGTCCTTAGCAGGATGAAGCATTCTGGGCACCATGCCCCCTGCAGAACCGGTGGAGAAAGGCATCCACTTGAGAGACTGTGGCTTTGCACTCCCCAGGATGGAACAGTGGGCAACCCACCCACTGTAGAGACTTGAGAGACTGTGGCTTTGCACTCCCCAGGATGGAACAGTGGGCATGTGGCCCCCTCGTGGATTTGGCATCGTGCACTCAACCGGCGGAGGTGCCCCCCCTTTCCCTCCAACTGAGGTGCCTGTTTTCTTGCTCTCTGATGCACCTGCAGTGTTCTCTCCGTCATGGTCGGGGATCTTGTGTGGGCCTCACCCATACCGTGTGGGCCCAGTGTTCCACGGACTTCATTGGAGCACTACCTGGACTACTAAGCTTGGTGTATATTTTGTTTATGGTGTATATATATATTTTTGCGTACTTGATTTTAATATATTACAATGGTTTTACTCATTTCCTTTTGTCTTTGCATTCTTCCCGGGGGTTGGGGGTGCAACTATAATGTATCAATATGTATTAGTGTGTGTGTTGTAGTGGGTGAGGGTGGGGTTGGGGGTGTTGCGTGTGTGTGTCCCTTTTTTTTTCCCTCCCCCCTCCCCTGTGTCGTAGGTGCAGTACTCACCGTTGTCTTCGCCGCCATCGTTCGTGCTCCTGGTAGAGGAGCAAGAAGATGAGGGCTGGCAGGATGTGCAGCTCTGGTTCCATGGCGTCCAGATTCCTCGTGGGGTGTGTAGAGGTGAGCGTTTTCCCTTCGAAGTCCTGTTTCCGCCGTGTTTTTGTCCACGGTGAATCCGCCCCGGAAAAGGTGGCGGATTGGTAGGTTGTGATACTGTGGGCGGTACTTTGTCTTCAGCCTGTATGTTGGCGGTGACTGCAAAGCTGTTTGTCTGTACCGCTGTGGCGGTCGGAGTGTTAAAGTGGCTGTCTTTGTTGGCGGTTTCCACCACGGTCGTAATTCCAATTTTTTTTACCGCCGGCCTGTTGGCGGTCTTACCGCCGCTTTAACACCATCCGCCAGGGTTGTAATGACCACCATTGTACTTTTGTAAATTGGTCTCAAGTTATTCTTTTGAGTGTTTGGTCTCATTTATTGATACTGTAAGTACAACAAATGCTTTGCACTTCTCCAAGATAAGCCTAACTGCTTGACCAAACTACCATAAAAATTAGAGCATTTGGTGGTCCAGTTTTTTACCTCTGTAAACCAAAGTGTGGTTGCCCGGACCCTCTGCACAGTGTTCCTAGTTTTGACCTCTACATTGAGGGGCAGCTTCCTACAATAGCTGCTATTTTGTAGCCTTGTGTGCTTTGAGTTCTGCACGTTAGGTGTGACATGGGTCAAAAGCACCAAGACTCATTTTACAGGTCTGATTACAAATGTATTCATTTTACGGTTAAATATTTTTTTTCTTCATGGGTGTGCTTATTGTTTTGCTTGAGAGTGAGTGCTCAAATGAGTGCCACCTTTCTTCAAGCTTAACTTCTCCCCATTCTGTTGTGGCAACTTCTTTTCCCAATGTTGCTAAGGATTTAATTCCTGTTTGTGTTAAGGCACATTTTTCCTCCTCACTCACAGGGGATTTTCAGGGATTTTGCACCCTTGATTTGATTGCATCCTATGGGTCACAGTGACGCCCCTCATTAGTCAAATGCTCCTAGGGCTGTGTCCCTGCTTAGATTAAGATGCAATGTGTTTTATTCCTTTGGCGGAGGTATCCTGAGGGTCCAGTCACTATATTTTGCAGTGATCTCACTTTTGCGGGTTGAGACGCACAAGCATATGCTTCAGCATTTAGAAAGGTTAGAGTTGAGTTGCACTCTTTGTTTTGTGATCACCACCTTTGGTGGTTGAGCTTACAAATAGTCCTTCCTATACTGTAGTCCATCTTAAATTCCTCCTTCAGTGGTTAAGAAAACATTGTTCCATGTAGTATTATGTCTGTAGAGTTATGACGATGGTGGAGCTATTATTTACTCCACAGCCACATTTGTGTGAGTGGAACTTTGTTCTGTGTGCAGGGGTGTGTATTTAGGCACTTTCTTTGGATGTGGTGATACTCTCACTCTTGGTTCTCCATCAGGTGAGTCTGGCCAACTCATTTTGGTATGTGCATTAAAGGTGTTGAGTAAATTTATTTTTCAGTTGTTTTCTTGGCAGAAGTGGATGGGTGTAAGGGTTTGTCTTTAGGCTGCATCCCAGTAATTTGTCTTCATAATTTTGTAGGGTTATGAGGTTTCCAGTAGGAGTTCTTCTTTGGGTGTTTTCCTGTAGGGAGTTCTTCTTTTGGTGTGTAACCCGTCTGTTGTTTGTTTGCTTTGCGAAGAAGGGAGATATGTGGTATCCTTCCTATTTCTCAGCTCCACTGTCTTGTCTTCTCTGTTCCCAGAAACATCATAGAATGTGGGGGTTCTGTGCTGTGTGCCCAAGGAGTTAGACCAGGGCTGAGCTCTTGGAGGGGTGTAGGAAAGTCCTCCTTTTTGCCCTGGTCACCCCCAAACCTTTTGGGCAGATACTGGGTGGTTACTGACTCTTGGCTGTGCTCTGGGTACTGCTTACCAGTCCCAGGGCCAGTGCTCTGTAGAAAGTGGATATGCAAATTAGGCTAATTATAATTGCCAATATTAACCTACCTATATGTCCCTAGTATATGGTAGGGCATGTAGGTTTAGGGACCCCAGCGTAGGTGGCGCACCCATAGGTGCCCAGTGTCATTTTAAAGGCAGGCCTGCCTTGCTGGCTACTTTTAAATTAACCCCTTTGCTGCCAGGCCTTTTCCCCCTCCTGTGCCAGGCCTTTTTTTGGCTATTTGGGGCAGTTCGCGCTTAGGCCCTCATAACTTTTTGTCCACATAAGCTAGCCAAGCCAAATTTGCGTCCTTTTTTTCCAACATCCTAGGGATTCTAGAGGTACCCAGACTTTGTGGGTTCCCCTGAAGGAGGCCAAGAAATTAGCCAAAATACAGTGAAAATGTCGTTTTTTTAAAAAAAAATTGAAAAAGTGGCTGCAGAAGAAGGCTTGTGGTTTTTTCCTTGAAAATTACATCAACAAAGGGTTTGTGGTGCTAAAATCACCAGCTTCCCAGCTTTCAGGAACAGGCAGACTTGAATCAGAAAACCCAGCGTTCCCCCAAGTCTCCCAATAAAAATGATACCTCACATGTGTGGGTAGGCCTAGCGCCCGCAACAGGAAATGCCCCAAAACGCATGTGGACACATCACATTTTTTAAAGAAAACAGAGGTGTTTTTTGCAAAGTGCCTACCTGTAGATTTTGGCCTCTAGCTCAGCCGGCACCTCGGGAAACCTACCAAACCTGTGCATTTTTTAAAACTAGAGACCTAGTGGAATCCAAGATGGGGTGACTTGTGGGGCTCTGAGCAGGTTCTGTTACCCAGAATCCTTTGCAAACCTCAAAATTTGGCTAAAAAAACACATTTTCCTCACATTTCGGTGACAGAAAGTTCTGGAATCTGAGAGGAGCCACAAATTTCCTTCCACCCAGCGTTCCCCCAAGTCTCCCGATAAAAATGGTACCTCACTTGTGTGGGTAGGCCTAGCGCCCACGAAAGGAAATGGCCCAAAATACAACTTAGACACATCACATTTTTTCATAGAAAACAGTGCCTAACTGTGCATTTTGGCCTCTAGCTCAGCCGGCCCCAGGGGGGGCAGAAATGGTCTAAATACAATTTGCCCCCCAGGGGAGCGACCCTTGCCTAATGGGTCGCACCCCATCTCTAAAAAAACAAACAAAAAAAGAAAACACAAAAAAAAAAATTGCCCTGGCGCCTAGAGGTTTCTGCCCCCCTAATCAAAATAGGTCAATCTGCCCCCCAGGGGGACAGAAATGGCCTAAATATAATTTGCTCCCTTTGGGATCGACCCTTGCCTAAGGGGTCGCTCCCACCTAAAAAAAAAAAAAAAAAAAAAAAAAAAATATATATATATATATATCCCTGGTGCCTAGAGGTTTCTGCCCCCCCTGGGGGCAGATCGGCCTAATAATAGGCCGATCTGCGGGCAGAAAAGGCCTTCCAAAAAATGCCCCCCATTGGGAGCGACCTTGCCCAAGGGGTCGCTCCCTTATGCCAGTTTCCCCCCCCAAAAAAATCCCTGGTGTCTAGTGGGGTTTCAAAAGCCGGATTGCAAGCAATCCGGCTTTTGAAATGCTTGGAGAGACTTCAAAGGGAAGGAAATACATTTCCTTCCCTTTGAAGCCTCTCCGGGCCTCCCCCACGTGATCGAAAAAGAAATGCTAAGCATTTCTCTTTCGATCGCGCTGGAAGCTGAGCTTCCAGTGCAAAGGGGGAGGCCCTGTGACAAATCAGCGCACTTGCGCGCTGACGTCACAGGGGGGGTCGAGGGGTAAGCCTTGGGGGGGTGGGTGGGGAGCACAGGGGCCCAGTTCCCGTGCCTTGGACGAGGTGACCTCGTCCAAGGCACCCGAAAGGTTAAAGTTGCATGCAAATTTGACTTTGGAATTAAAAGTACTTCCAAAGTCATAAACTACCTTATTTTTACATATAAGTCACCCCTAATCTGGGTGCCATGTAACTATAAGCAGGGACCTTATAAAAATAGTCTTATAATCCATGGTGAGGTAAAACATCCAAATTTATTGTTCCCTCATTGTAGTGAATGGCCTCCATAGGTTAGAATGGGGAGGCTTTATTTTAATCCAAAAAGTCCCCTTAAGTGAAAGATATAACATGTTTTGCATCAAATTAATTGTTATAATAAATCCCACAACTTACACTTGTTGGATTTAATATAACTTGTTCAGGTAAAGAGTTTTAAACTTCAGCCCTGCAGTGTTTTAGCTGCTTTGCTCTGATTGGCCAGCCTCTGGCAGCCTGGTCAGGCTGCCTTGATGAGATGTGAAGTGGCCTGGCTCAACACAAAAAGATGTGCTTGGGGGTGGAGATCTTCCTTCAGCAGATGGGGAAGCAGGAAGGGGAGGGCTGCCAAACTGGTCTTCAAAGCCAGGGAAGGGAATTTGAAGCAACACAGCACCTCCCTCACATCCTGAAAACCCAGAAAATTAGGTGCCCCCTTGATTAGATTAGGAGAGGGCAGGAAAGAGGTGTGTTTAGGACTTTTAGCCACACCAATGGGTGGGCTCAGCCAGATTTTTGGGTAATGTTGCTCCCTTTGATTGATTTTGCCACACTTCCCAGGAAGTGGTCACCACAGGGGGAAGGACCTTGCACCTGATTGGAGAAGCAGGACCCCCTGTTTTTCACAGAGGAGCAAGGATAAAACTGGCAGACCTGTATCCACACCTCAGATCCCTACCAGGAAGAACTACAGGAGAAGAAGGACTGCCCTGCTGGACCCCTGACCTGCACCTGGACACTGCACTCTGGAGAACTGCACCAGCTGCACACTTGGGCTTCACCACAAGAAGGACTTTGCCTGGCTTCAACTGGTTCAAAGAGGGACTCCCTGTTTGCTACAGGTGAAAACATGTTAACCAGAGTCCCCTGCACCAACTCCTGAAGAAACTGACCAGCTGACCAATGTCCAGTGGCCAAAAAGGAGTTTGTGTCAGGTGCATTCTTGGAGTTGTAGTCGGCACCCTCAAGGAGCATCTCAGAGCTTCTGGAACCTTGGGGTGAGCTGTGGACCTCAAAGGAACATCTGGAAGAAGATCCAGAAGTTTGGAGAAGTTTGGAGAACTTTTGGAAAAAAGCTTCATAAAGGGACTGACCCGCCGCAACAACTCTAGTCGGCTTGCCTCAACCGTGACCTGGCCTGACTTGCAGGTTCGTCCCGGTGAAGAAAATCTCAGAAAAAGTGACTAAGTCCAAAAGTTGAAAGTTGACCAGGACCTCCCAGGCAGTGTATCCGAAGAGGGCTCCAGGGTCATCGGATCAAGATTCAGATTTGCCCCAGTCCAAACATTTTCATTAAAAAAAACAACTAAGTCTGAAGGTAACAATCTCCACCGAGAGCTCCTGAGATGCATATCTGCGGTAGAGTTCCAGAAGGTCGGATTGGACTGGCGACTTGGTCCCGCTGAAAAAAATCTCCAGTAAAACTACTAAGTCCTACAGTAAACTTTTGACCAAGGCCTCTCATGGGCTGTAGCTGAGCAGGGCTCCATCGCGGTTGGCCTTAAACTTTGACTTTGCCCCGGTTGAGGTGCGACCAGATGACCAGACTGGCGCTATTTGTTTCTAAGCGTTAAAAAGCATTAATACTTTAAAAAATCATATCTCTAGTTCCCTTTATCCGATTTTGTTCGTTTTGGTGTCATTTTAAAGCTAAAACTATTTCCTATCTTTATAAATTGGTTTTGAATTTTTAAACAGTTTCCTGTGTTTTATTTAATTACTGTTTTGTGATATTTGAATGCTTTATGCTTTGTCTCCTAATTTAAGCCTTGTCGCTCATTGCCAAGCTATCAAGGGTTGAGCTGGGTTTAATTTATTGAGACCTAACTGGACCTAAGTGCAGGTTAGTGGCCTATTGCTAAGTGTAGGTACTTACCTGCCCTTACCAGTAACCCATTTTCCAACAAGGGGTCTCTGTCATCATTACTTGTTCTACTATTTGTACTAGCTTAACAAATAAATCCTCCACGTAACCTAAAAACATCTATGTGCATCTGCATTCTCCTGACCAGCCTCCATACATCATTACATAGGGGGTCATTACAACCCTGGCGGATGGTGTTAAAGCTGCGGTAATACCGCAAACAGGCCGGCGGACAAAAAAGGGAATTATGACTGTGGCGGAAACCGCCAACATAGACAGCCACTTTAACACACCGACCGCCACGGCGGTACAGACAAGCACTGCGTCGGTCACCGCCAACAGACTGGCGGAAGACAAAGTACCGCCCACAGTATTACAACACACCAATCCGCCACCTTTTCCGGGGCGGATTCACCGTGGATAAAAACATGGCGGAAACAGCTTTTGCAATGGGAAAACGCTCACCTGAACACACTCCACGAGGAAGGAGGCCACCATAGAGACCGAACTCCAAATACTCCCTGCGCTTGTCTTCCTGCTCCTCTAAGAACACCAGCAACGGCGGCGCCGAAGACAACGGTGAGTACTGCACTTACAACATAGAGGGAGGGGGAGGCAAAAGTCAGGGACACACACACGCAACACCCCCACCCTCAACCCGACCCTCGCCACACTACAACACACACACCAATGCATTTCCAAACATCACAGGAACAACCCACAACCCCCCCGGAAGAATGCAAATACAAAACCAAATTACTTGAACCATTGTAATGTATCCAAATACAGTAAGCTCATACATACAGAAATATATACACATTCCAAATATATACATCACGATTAGTAGTCCAGGTATGCACATTTCAATGTCCGTGGACCACTGGGCCCACAATGCATGGGCAAGGCCCACACTAGATACCTGTCCACAAACGGAGAGAACACTGCAGGGGCATCAGATAGAAATACAACAGGCACCTCAGGGGGAAGGGTAGAGGGGCACCTCACCCGGATGAGTGCACCACGCCAGATCCACGACGGGGCTCCATGCCCATTGATGTATCCTGGGGAGTGCAAACCCACAGTCTCTACAGTGGGTGGTTTGCCCACTGTACCATCCTGGGGAGTGCAAAGCCACAGTCTCTCAAGTCTCTACAGTGGGTGGTTTGCCCACTGTACCATCCTGGGGAGTGCAAAGCCACAGTCTCTCAACTCTCTACAGTGGGTGGTTTGCCCACTGTTACATCCTGGGGAGTGCAAAGCCACAGTCTCTCAAGTCTCTACAGTGGGTGGTTTGCCCACTGTACCATCCTGGGGAGTGCAAAGCCACAGTCTCTCAAGTCTCTACAGTGGTTGGTTTGCCCACTGTACCATCCTGGGGAGTGCAAAGCCACAGTCTCTCAAGTCTCTCAAGTGGTTGGTTTGCCCACTGTACCATCCTGGGGAGTGCAAAGCCACAGTCTCTCAAGTCTCTCAAGTGGTTGGTTTGCCCACTGTACCATCCTGGGGAGTGCAAAGCCACAGTCTCTCAAGTCTCTACAGTGGTTGGTTTGCCCACTGTACCATCCTGGGGAGTGCAAAGCCACAGTCTCTCAAGTCGATGCATGTCTCCACTGGTTCTGGAGGGGGACTGGTGCCCAGAGTGCTTCATCCTGTGAAGGATTCAGGTAGTGGATGCAGTTCTCCACTGGTTCTGGAGGGGGACTGGTGCCCAGAGTGTTTCATCCTGTGAAGGATTCAGGTAGTGGATGCAGTTCTCCACTGGTTCTGGAGGAGGACTGGTGCCCAGAGTGCATCACGCTCCCCGTGACGGTCCCAGTTCCATCACTGACCCAGCTGCACATGGGCTAACGATGCTTGAGTTGGCGGTCTTTGCCCTGTTCAGCGGTGCTTTGCCATGGCGGTCTTTGCCCTGTTCAGCGGTGCTTGCCATGGCGGTCTTTGCCCTGTTCAGCGGTGCCTGACTTTGCAGTTTCTGACCTGTTCAGCGTTGCTTGCCATGGCGGTCTTTGCCCTGTTCAGCGGTGCTTGCCCTGTTCAGCGGTGCTTGCCATGGCGGTCTTTGCCCTGTTCAGCAGTGCTTGCCCTGTTCAGCGGTGCTTGCCATGGCGGTCTTTGTCCTGTTCAGCGGTGCTTGACTTTGCAGTTTCTGACCTGTTCAGCGGTGCTTGCCCTGTTCAGCGGTGCTTGCCATGGCGGGCTTTGCCCTGTTCAGCGGTGCTTGACTTTGCTGTCTGTGACCTGTGACGGTCCCAGTTCCATCACTGACCCAGCTGCACATGGGCTAACGATGCTTGAGCTGGCGGTCTTTGCCCTGTTCAGCGGTGCTTTGCCATGGCGGTCTTTGCCCTGTTCAGCAGTGCTTGCCATGGCGGTCTTTGCCCTGTTCAGCGGTGCCTGACTTTGCAGTTTCTGACCTGTTCAGCGTTGCTTGCCATGGCGGTCTTTGCCCTGTTCAGCGGTGCTTGCCCTGTTCAGCGGTGCTTGCCATGGCGGTCTTTGCCCTGTTCAGCAGTGCTTGCCCTGTTCAGCGGTGCTTGCCATGGCGGTCTTTGTCCTGTTCAGCGGTGCTTGACTTTGCAGTTTCTGACCTGTTCAGCGGTGCTTGCCCTGTTCAGCGGTGCTTGCCATGGCAGGCTTTGCCCTGTTCAGCGGTGCTTGACTTTGCTGTCTGTGACCTGTGCAGCGGTGTGTGGCATGCCTGTCCCTCAGTGCCCAGCGGGGCTGTGACTGCCGGGGCCCTCCAGGGCACTGACGCTGGCGGTGGTCTCCGGACCAGTGACGATTGTGCTGCCCTCCTGGGCACTGACTCTGGCGGTGGTCTCCGGACCAGTGACGATTGTGCTGCCCTCCTGGGCACTGACTCTGGCGGTGGTCTCCTGGCCAGTGACGATTGTGCTGCCCTCCTGGGCACTGACTCTGGAGATGGTCTCCTGACCAGTGACGATTGTGCTGCCCTCCTGGGCACTGACTCTGGCGGTGGTCTCCGGACCAGTGACGATTGTGCTGCCCTCCTGGACACTGACTCTGGCGGTGGTCTCCTGACCAGTGACGATTGTGCTGCCCTCTTGGGCACTGACTCTGGCGGTGGTCTCCGGACCAGTGACGATTGTGCTGCCCTCCTGGGCACTGACTCTGGCGGTGGTCTCCGGACCAGTGACGATAGTGCTGGCGGTGGCGTCCTGGCCAGCGGGGAGGATGGTGGCCTTCTCCACCGTGCTGCTCTTCCCAGACTTTGGAGACTTCTTCTGCCCCTTCACCACCTTGTGAGGAGTCACAGCTGACTCGGCACTCCCCCCGGGACCCTTGTGAGAGGCTTTGCCGGCAGCAGTCTTCACCCTCTACCGTCGGGCACTGTCCAACTTCTGGTGCTTTACAAGGGGTGGACTGGCAGTGCTTTGGCTCCGTGTCACACTGGCTGCCCTGGTGCCCGGTGCACTCCATATACCTCTAACACGCATCACTGGAACCTGACTTTTTTTGGCTGAGGTGCTAGTACGGGACCTATGAATTGGAGGGGGGGGTGGTGGGAAAGAGGTCAACGTTGCTCAGGAAAAGTTTCTGACGAACACTGGGATGGGTAGCTGGAGGGGGTCTGGGAGTGGAGGAAGAGAAGGTGGTTGTAGGAGGTGTAACTTTAGATGATTTGGGTGCAGGTGCATGTTCTGGAGGCTGTCGTGAGGTGGATGGATGTTGGGTGTGTGGGTGCCCGCGTTTGTGTACTTTGGGAGGGGGCGTCACAGACACAATGGGAGAGGACACAAGGGACGTGTAAATGGTAGTGGGGGTGGTGAGTGCAGGTGAGCGGGGTGTGGGGCTGGGTGTTCTGGTGCAAGTCCTAGTGGCTGTAGATGTAGTGCATGCAGGTGAGAGTGTAGACGACACTGGAAGGGAGGTGGGAGACGACGAGGAGGGGGACACAGTGGAGGCAGTGGATGTTGCTGTGTCTGTATGTGGGTGATGCTTGTGTGAGTGCCTGTGGGATGTGTGGTGCCTATGTTTGCCTGAGCTACTTTTGTGTGTTGAGGTGTGTGCATGCTGGTCTGATGGTGTGCTTGGGATAGGCTGAGGTACAGGGGATTGGGTCTGGGTGGAGGAAGTTGGAGAGGGGAGGCTAGACACAGGGACAATGGCTGCCATCAGTGCTGAGGCCAGAGATTGCAGGGTTCGATGAAGGGCAGCCTGACCAGAATGAATGCCCTCCAGGAATGCATTACTGTGTTGCAACTCCCTTTCTACACCCTGGATGGCATTCACAATGGTAGACTGCCCAATAGTGAGTGACCTGTGGAGGTCAATGGCCTCCTCACTGAGGGCAGCAGGGGTGACTGGTGCAGGGGCTGAGGTGCCTGGGGCGAAGGTGATGCCCACCCTCCTGGGTGAGCGGGTACGGAGTGAAGGCTGAGGGGCTGCTGGGAGGGTGGTGCTGGTAGGGGGGGTGGCGGCTGTACCGGTAGAAGTGGGGGCACAGATGGTGCCGTCACCACAAGGGAGCTCCCATCGGAGGACGAGTCCGTGTCGCTGTCTGCTGATCCAGTGACCGACGTGAAGCTCCCCTCGCCCTCCGTCCCACTGGTGTATTTGGAATCTGTGGTGTGGCCCTCCATGGCCATGTGGGATGCAGCTCCCTCGTGCTCCGGTGCCACTGTACCTCCGCCTGATGATGCTGATACACAAAAGAACAGGGAGAGCACAAAAAGGGGTGGGGAAACAGAAGAAAGACAGGTTGACTGCATGGCTTACCGCCACCGTTGGCAGACAATACAGACACAGCAGCCCCCTGCACTATGCCATGCTCTTGGTCTCTACAGCTGCAGTTCCTGGGATATGGCCTACATGGCTATGAGTATCATCTGTCCACATAGATGACACAGGGGCATGTATACCTGTACTTGGCACTCTACAGAGGTGGGGTGGAGTGGCACATGGCCTGCATTCTGGAGGGGCCTAGCCTACGGAACTCGCCCTGGCCTAGGGAAACCCACAGCCCTCCTCCCCCACCCAGACCCTTCCACTGCGCGCTAAGTCATCAGAATGTGAGTGTACTCACCCCCTTGTGTCTGCTGTGATGCCCTCAAGCGCCCATCCAACTCAGGGTAGGCCACCGCCAGGATCTGGAACATCAGGGGGGTCATGGTGCGACGGGCACCCCTCCCACGTTGGGAGGCCATCCCCAGCTGAGCCTCCGCCATCTTCTTGCTCCAGCGGCGAATGTCCTCCCATCTTTAACGGCAGTGGGTGCTCCGTCTCTGGTGGACCCCCAGGGTCCGGACTTCCTTGGTGATGGCACGCCAAATATCCTTCTTCTGGTGGGCGCAGACCTACATGACATGTACAGGGGAAGAAGAGAAGTCATTAGCAACAGCACCGTCGAAGTGAGTGGCCCACATCCCTGCCCTTGCCATGTGGCGCATGCATTCACACTCCTTCATGCTCGCATAACTCTGCCCCCTTCCTACTTACATCCAGCCCTCTCCACCCAGGCATAGGCTATACAACTTGCACCCTATGTACTCACCTGTTGGTCTGGAGGACCATAGAGTAGTGTGTACTGGGGGAGGACCCCGTCCACGAGCTTCTCCAACTCCTGTGCAGTGAAGGCAGGGGCCCTTTCCCCAGACGCACGTGCCATTGTCTCTTCCAGACCGAGGTCACAGCAGCACTTGCAGTGTAGGTCCACTCCTGTCGAAGATCAGGTATCGAGTGATTGAACAGATAGAAAATGGCGGTCACGTCCGCGGCGGTGACATCCGCGGCGGTGCGTATCATCACTGCCGGCGCACTTCGTCATTGGCTCCTGGGACCCATAGGGTCCAATGTTAACCAATGCAGCATTGCGCAGCGGTCTTCGACCGCCTACCGCAACGGTGTACAACGCCAGCGCAGTTACCTTACATCCTATTATCCCAGTTTAGAGGTCAGGCAGCCGCCATTTCAGGGGCCCACATGGCTTCATTTACAACTGCGTCACACATACCTAGGCCTGGACTCAACACACTTATAGACAACTTTTTGGATTATGTTTCGTGTACTGTGTAGCTGTGGGTACATACCTCTGAGTTGCTTGACTCTGTGGTCGCTGTTGTCCTTCCTAGGCACCGTCAGCTGGGACATGTGAGGAGATGGCGGAATCCTCCGGTGTACCGACCGCTGGTGGACCTGTTGACAATGGAGGAGCGACATTTAATCATCACCTACAGGTTTGACCATGCCACAATCCAGGAACTGTGTACCCAGTTGGAGCCAGATCTGATATCACCAATCCGCCATCCCACAGGAATCCCCCCTCAAGTGCAGGTGCTGTCAGTACTCCATTTCCTTGCAAGTGGGTCATTTCAAACAACAGTGGCCATGGCATCAGGGATGTCCCAGCCTATGTTTTCCAACGTGTTGTCCAGAGTGTTGTCTGCCCTGCTGAAACACTTGAGGAGCTACATCGTTTTCCCTCAGGTGGAGGATTTGGCTACAGTTAAAGGTGACTTCTATGCCCTGGGACATATCCCTTACATCATAGGTGCCATTGATGGGACCCATGTGGCTTTGGTCCCCCCCCACAAGAGTGAACAGGTGTACAGGAACCAGAAGAGTTATCATTCGATGAATGTACAGATGGTATGTTTGGCAGACCAGTACATCTCGCAGGTAAATGCTATGTTCCTTGGATCAGTGCATGACACCTACATCCTGCGGAATAGCAGCATCCCGTATGTGATGGGTCAACTCCAGAGGCACTGTGTGTGGCTATTAGGGGACTCTGGTTACCCCAACCTGTCATGGCTATTGACCCCAGTGAGGAATCCCAGGACCAGGGCAGAGGAACGCTACAATGAGGCCCATGGGCGGACTAGGAGGGTGATCGAACGCACCTTCGGCCTCCTGAAGGCCAGGTTCAGGTGCCTCCATATGACAGGTGGTTCCCTATTCTACTCACCAAAGAAGGTGTGCCAGATCATCATCGCCTGCTCTATGCTTCATAATCTTGCTTTGCGATGCCAGGTGCCTTTTCTGCAGGAGGATGGTCCAGATGACGGTGTTGTGGCAGCTGTGGAGCCTGTGGAAAATGATGAGGAGGAAGCAGAGGAAGAAGACATTGATAACAGGGACTCTGTCATACAGCAATATTTCCAGTGACACACAGGTGAGAACACATCTTTTTACTATTACATTTACTTTCACACTTCTACCTCTATCCTGTCTGTCAATTTGAAGCAGTATATGCTAACTGAGTGGTACTTTTCCATTACGGTTTCACAGGTGTGGTTACCAACGTGTGTCATCTGCTTGCATCCTTCGTGGGCTTGTGATGTGTGACATAGGTATGTTGACATTACATTTTCGAACGGATTTTGTCATTGTCATAGCTAATACACATTTTAGAAATCACAGACTGACTCCAGATTGTTTTGTGGTTCAAGGGTGTTTATTGAAGTGCTAATTATTGGAGGTGGTGGCAAAATGGTGATGGGTGATGGTGGAGGAATGTCCATGGCAGAGTCCAGTCTATTAGTCTCACAGGTGCACTGCCCATATGGGCATAGGAAGTGGAGCTGGAACAGTTCCAATCTGGACAGGGTCACAATGTGGGACAGTGGGATGACAATCAGGGTGGTCTCATTTCCTGGCGGGGGTCTTGCCATCTTGCTCTGTCCTGTTCCTGGATCTCAGGGACCGCTTGCAGGGTGGTTCTCCGTCTGCAGGGGGTGGGGTGCTGGTGTGGTGGTCCTGTGGCGGGGCGTCCTGTCCACTAGCGCCGGCAGAGTTGGTGGGCAGTTCATCGTCCATGCTAGTGTCAGGGGCCCCTTAAAGTGCCACGGTGTCCCTCATGGTCTTCTGTATATCCTTCAGCACCCCTACTATGGTGCCCAGGGCGGAGCTGATGGTTCTGAGCTCCTCCCTGAACCCCAAATACAGTTCGTCCTGCATGCGCTGGGTCTCCTGAAACTTGGCCAGGACCGTCGCCATCGTCTCCTGGGAGTGGTGGTATGATCCCATGATGGAGGAGAGGGCCTTGTGGAGAGTGGGTTCCCTGGGCCTGTCTGCCCCCTGTCGCACAGCAGCCCTCCCAGTTCCCCTGTGTTCCTGTGCCTCCGTCCCCTGGACCGTGTGCCCACTGCCACTGCCCCCAGGTCCCTGTTCTTTTTGGGGTGGTGGGTTATCCTGGGTTCCCTGTAGTGGTGGACACACAGCTGATTGACGTGTCCTGGGAACGGAGGTATGGGCCCGCTGGGTGGGTGCTGTGCTTGTGTTACCAGAGGGTGGAAGGTCAGTGTTGAGCTGTGCCTGTGCGAGGGGAACCGACTGTCCCGAGGCCCACGATGGTCCGGGCTGGTCATCTTGATCCAGTTGGCCAGAGCTGCTGTCATCACTGTGGGCCTCTTCTGTGGGTGGGGTAAAGATGTCTGGACCCTCCTGTCTGGTGCCGTTAGGTAGTGGTCCTGCAGGGGTATAAAAGCATGATTATTGCATGTGTGTGTGTCATGGTGTGCAATGGGTGGGTGAGCATATACCCCAGTGCTAGCTTTCCTGTGTGGGGGCTTGTGTGATGATGGTTAGGGGTTGTTATGGGTATGTGCAGTGGGCATGCTTTAGTGATGGGTGTCCATGCTGTGTTTTGTCATGCATGGCTTGGTGCTGGGATGGGTGGTTTGTGTTATTAGTACATTAGTGAGGAGTTGGAGTGATAGGGGAGGGGGTGAGGGTGGGGGTGTGTAATAGCATGCAGGTTGGGTGGGGGATATGACAGTTAAGATTTGACTTACCAGTGTCCATTCCTCCACCGACTCCTCCGAGGCTCTCTGGATGCATAATGGTCAAGACCTGCTCCTCCCATGTTGTTAGTTGTGGGGGAGGAGGTGGGGGTCCGCCGCCAGTCCGCTGAATCGCGATGTTGTGCCTGGAGACCACGGAACGCACCTTCTCCCGTAGGTCGTTCCACCTCTTCCTGATGTCCTCCCGCTTTCTTGGGTGCTGTCCCACTGCATTGACCCTGTCGACGATTCTTCGCCATAGTTCCATCTTCCTAGCTATAGAGGTGTGCTGCACCTGTGATCCAAATAGCTGTGGCTCTACCCATACGATTTCCTCCACCATAACCCTGAGCTCCTCCTCGGAAAAACTGGGGTGTCTTTGGAGTGCAATGGGGTGGTGTTGGTGATGTGTGAGGTGGTGTATGTGGTGATGAGGGTGGTGATGTGTAGTGGTGTGTGGTGTTTTGTGCGTGGATGTTGTGTGGGTGATGGTGTTGTGTGCCTCTGTGTGGTGGGGTTGTCTATTGCTGTGCTCTCTCTGTCGCCTTTGTCTCTATTTTTTGGTCGTAGGGGTTTGTGTGTGATGTGGGTGTGTGTTTTATACTGTGTTGGGTATGTGGGAGTGGTGTTTGTATGTGTATCAGGTGTGTGTATTTTGAATTGTCCAATGTGGCGGTGTTTTGAGATGTGTGTGTATTTTGGGCGCGGCGGTGTGTACCGCCAATGGAATACCGCGGTTGAAAGACCGCCGCGTGGATTCGTGTGTCGTAATAGCATGGGCGTGTTTCTGTTGGTGTGACGGTGGAGGATTTGTTTTCGGCACTTTATCATTGACCTTTGGTGTGGCAGAGTTGTGTGGGTGTCTGAATTTCAGCGGATTCCGAGATGTGGGTCATAATAGCTGTGGCGGAATTCTGCAGTCCCGGCGGTGTATTGGCAGTCTTCTGCACGGCGGTAATCGGCTTTTACTGCCGATCTTGTAATGACCCCCATAGTGTTAATGCATTTGTCTTTGTTGTTGTTGTTATTCATCTGTTTTGTTCTGTGATGAGGAGGAATGTAAAATTTTCTAGCATTCGCAACAAGAATTTCCAATTCTATTTAGGACACAGAGGCGAGGATTATGCTTCTCTTTCTATTCCTTTATTTCTCAGCAGCCAATAAGACTGAAAGTTTCAGAACACTACATATCCCTGTAAACCATCATAGTCACATGACCAACCATAGAGTATGACCCTGTAAAACCTGACTACATCAAACTGCTTCCTCTTTATTTGCACAATTATAAACAGTTAATTCACTGAATCTGAAATGGCAGTCCATAACCAGAACAAAAAACTCCAGTCAAATGGAATGCACTCTGGAAATCCCATGGTCTCAGGACATCAACCTGAAGCTGCTGACATGGAACGTAACTGAAGGCTCCAACGAAATTTGGATCACATATAACAAAGAACTGAAGGAAAGACAGTTACTTGTCACCTTGACCTAGGAATAAGAATAAAGAAATACAGGCCATAAACCTTGTCTCAAGTTATAAAAAGAAAATCACAGAATAATTTAACAGTGAATCAATCAAGGGAGCGAATAATTTGATTAAACAGAACTATCATTTAGTTAAATATATGTATATATACCATCAATACAAATAATTTGTAGTAATTTGGTGGGATAATCCTCGCCTCTGTGTTCTTAATAGAATTGAACATTCTTGTTGTGAATGCTAGAAAATTTTACATTCTATGTCAGGACCAGAGGCTCAGATTATGCTTGTTTAAAGCTGAACCATTGTAGGAGGCTGGCCCTCTATGTAGTGTGCAAAACTAGTCACACTATGCAGGGGGTCCAGGCAACCACACTTTGATTTCCAGAGGTAAAAATGTGTCCACCTAATGCTCCAATTTTTATGGTAGCTGGTCGAGCAGTTAGGCTAATCCAGGAGATGTGCTAACCATTTGTTGTACTCACAACTCCAAATGTGCACCACACAAACTCAATGAATAACTTGAGACCAGAATTTATAAAACATACTTCAGACCATTATATAAATTTTAAGACCAAGATCTTTAAGATACGTTAAGTACTTTTTGAGATATGACTTCTCAAAGTTTCAATAACGTTAGTCTTTTTGTGCGTAATTACACACCGCAGGAATCAGTAGGAAGTCACTTTTAAAAATGCATTAAATATTGTACAGTTGTGTTACCAGTCTCTTCTTTTGCAGGGTGGTCGAAGTAGTCAGTGGGCACACTGTGAGAGCTGGCGAGCCTCAGGTGGCTCCCGGTTCTGACAGGAGCAGCGTTGGAAAATCTATTGGCACAGGCACAGGGCCACCTAGAGGGGCCACTTGGAAAAGGAGATGGTTTGCAGATTTAAAGGTGGTGCCTTGAGGTCCTCTTGGGCTGTTGAGGTCGCAAGGGGCTGGGGACCCAGGGCACACAGAAGATCCCGCGATGCAGGGCAAGTTGAAGGACTTGGATGCTGTGTGCAAAGGGACCCTTAGGAACTGGAAGTAAGTCTTCTTCTGTGGACCTTGCAGGATGTCGTGGGAGGTCTGGGGTGTCACTGAAGTCCCTCATCTGGGGCTTCCTCCTGGTCCAGTTGCAGCTCCGGGTGAGCTGTTTTTGGGGTTGTCCCATGTGCACTGACCAGTACCTGGGGTATTGGCACAAGTTTACCACAGAAGGGTGCTGTGGCACCAAAGTTGTCACACTTGCAGGTCTCGTCCGGGCTGCCATTAGTGTGTCATTGGGTCTGGCTGCAACTTACGGTTGTGGAGATATCATCCAGTCGGTGAAGTGTCCCTCACTGGTTTGCTGGTTCCTTGTAGGTTTCTTTAGTTTCTTGAGTGGTGCCTCCACTCAGGATGAAGATATCCAGTTATTTGCGAAGCCTGGAGGTCCTCTGGGTCTTTTGCGGTCGATCCAGTGGTCAGCTCCTCCGCAGCGGTGATTGTTGTGACTTTGGTGCAGCAAGCAGGGGTCTTGGAGCCTCTTCTGATGCAGCAAGTCTCTGATCTCGTCCTGTCGGGTTCTTTGGTGATGTCTTCTTTTCTTCCAGATGAATTCAATTTCTTAGTCTAGGGGAGACCACTAAATACTGATTTTAGTGGGCGTTTTAGGGGAACCTGGTAGTGCCTAATGGGACACTTACCCTTGGGTGGCTACAACCGCTACAGAGACCACTTCCTGTGGGAAGGTTCACTTGCCTAAACCTCATTGGATAGTTTCCTGTCATGCAACACGGAGGAAAATATAATGGGTGTCCACTTTGCCTGCAAACCCTTAGGGGTGGTGCATGCTCAGTGAGACCCCTCCTACTACCCTTTTTGTGGTTTCCCGCCTTTGCTCCCACCAAAAACTGGGGGCTGACAAAGGGGGAAGCCATCTGCTGCTAGCAGCAGGCCTGGGGGCTCGAGTTTCAAGGGCAGTAGCCCATTGAAGTTCACCGCCAGGAGAGTGCACATTTCTGAGGGAGGGGGTGTTAGCTCCTCCATACAGGAAGGGCATTGGTTTACAAACCAGAGAGCCATGGCTGTCCCCCAGGTTTATATATTGGCTGTCTGGAAGTGGCAGGCTGGATGGAACCAGTCAGCAACCCTGCCAGTTAGGTTAGCTTTTGCAGGAGGTACCTCTAAGGTGACCCCTGGGTACTTTTGGGGTTAAATCCAATACCGGCACCAGCTTGGATTTATCATCCTGAGCTGTTCCATACCAAACAACACCGGGTGCAGAGTGGCCATCATGTAGCTGGGGAACTCGTGTTTGACCATTGTCCAGTACATGCATTTCAAATGGCTGCTCTGTTCACTCACTATGTCCCAGGGTTGGCAAGGACACAGTGGGGGCATATTACTCATGAAAGTATGCCCTCACGTAATGTATGGTGCACCTGGCCTTAGGTATGTAAGCCTTACCAGAGGGGTGACTTACCCATATTCAGTGTAGGGTGGACAGGGCACACAGGGGGTGTGCCATGTCGAGTTTGTCTTTTTAGGTTTGCCCCAGTACACTCAGCCTGCACTGGCAGTGCTAGGTGCAACTGGGTACAGGGCCCTAGAGGGTGGCACAGTCAGTGCAGCTGCCCTCAGGGGCCTACTCAAACTATCACATGCCCTGGGTACTGGGGTACCCTTTTACTATGGTCTTACAGTGATAGGTAAGAGTGTATCCAATTGTGCCAAGCATCACAACAGATTTAGGGAAAGAGCTCTGGCCCGGGGAACCTGGTTAGCAGGGGCCCTGGGTACTACAACTTCTAGGACACATCAACATCAGGCAAAATGTGGGGGCTAACCATGCAAAAAGAGGCCTCCTGTCACAGCCATCTCTACTGAAGATACATCCATTATAGGTTTGTATCAAAAAGGCTTAAAAGTAGATTCCGATGACCAATCAGCAGCCCTCAAAATGTCTTCTAAATGTGACCCCAATAAAAAGGATTTTGATGCCATTGCTCCTCTGGCTGCATGAGCACCAAATTTGAACATGTATACACCTGCTTCTGACAGAAGTTACCTCATTCATCTTGCTGAAGTAGCAGATGCAAAAGGATAAAATGGTTTCTGTAAGGCTATCAACAATTGACCTTGCATGTCTGTCCGAAATTCGGCTGTACTTACTTCATGCGCCTTCAAGCATTGCACCATGCACAGCTTGGAACTATCTGGAAAGGCGGGACAGGATACCTACCTGGTATTACATTTCATCCTTTAGGAAATAATAAATCACACTCCTGCTGGAGAAAAACACTGACCTGCCAAGTCTAGAGCCCTCATGTTAGAGACTCATTTACATGAAATAAGACATAATAACATAGTCAACTGCTTCCTGGACAGATATTTGTTGCTTGGCCAAACATATAAAAACCTAAGGACCACATTAATGTCCCAAAGTTCTGAATATTTGGGAAGAGGGGAGTGCAACATCCTAATTCACTGTACCAACTTGCACACAATGGGAAGCTGACCAACCGATTTCCCATTTATAAAAGAGTGACCGGCAGAAATGACCGAACGGAAATTGTTAATTGACCTATAGGCCATCCCTGCAGCTGCCGACAAGGAAAGAAAGTTCAAGATCATGGTGCAATCTGTGTTAAAGGGATCTGTACCCCGTGTATTGCACGAATAACACCAGCATTTCCAGGCTGAGGTGTATCATTTATGGGTAGTAGATGCCCATGCTTGATTAATGTAGTCCTGAGCTTCTCACAAAAGGCCTGGGAGTCTCCACTTTTTCCCTGAAAGATGCCAAGCTATCAGTGACAGTTGACCTGTTTTAATCAATGGATATTGTTGCCCTACCGGGTCTAAAAGCAGATCCCAACACCAAGGTATCAGTATGGGAGAAGCACAAGTTAACTCTAGTAAATTTGGAAACCAAGCTTGTCCCTTCCAAAGCCAGGTTACGAAGATCATCCCTGCTTCCTGCCATCTCAGTTGAGCAAGCACCCTGGGTATCATCATAAAAGGGGGAAAGGCATAGGAGCGGAATAGGCTCCAGTCCTGTAGAAATGAATCTGTTGCCAGCACCCCCTGATCTAGTCACCAGCTGAAATACGTTGGGTATTGACTGTCCAAATGAGATGCAAATAGATCGACATTGCATGGACCCAATCTGTGCATTAGAGAGCGAAAGATCTTTGGTTGAAGTCTCCAATCGCTGAAATCTCTCAGATGTCGAGAGTGTCAATTTGCCACCACATTGCGTTGGCCCAGCAGATATTCTGCAGTCACAGTAATGTGGTTCTGAAGGCAGAAATGCCAGAAATGTTCGGCTATTTCCTTCAGAAGTTTGGATTGGGTCCCGTCCAGTTTTTCACATAACAGAGTGCTGATATTTTGTCCATGCTGAGGAGGATACAGCACTTTGCTTTCTCTGCCGCAAAACTCCAGATTGCAAAGGAACCTGCCAGGAGCTCCCGGCAATTGATATGTAGAGATAATGTTTTCAATTACCAACAACTGCCCCTGGACATTTGGTCACAACGGGCACCCTAGCCCTTCTTGGATTGCAAGTTGGCAGGGCACTCTGGGAGCATCCGAGTGGCCATTGCCAGCAGGTGACGTCAGAGCCCTCCCCTGATAGGTGCTTACCTGTGTAGCTGACCAATCCCCCTTTCAGGGCTATTTAGGGTCTCTCTCTTGGGTGGTTCTTCAGATTTGGATTGCAAGAGTCCAGCAGGAATCCTCTGTATCCTTTACTTCACCTTCTTACTAAGGAAGCTGCATCTGGACCCTCCAGGAACTCTGCAAACTGCAACAAAGAAGCAAAGATGACTTCTGCAATGTTGTATCTTCAGCTCCTGCCAGCAACTGCAACTGTTTCACAGTTGTGCATCCTCAGAGGACAGCCTCTCTTCAGCCTGCGCCAGAAGAACAAAGTAATCTCCCTTGGAGTGAAGGAGTCACTCCCCTGCTTCAGCAGGCACCTCTCTGCAACAACAACCGGTTGCGTGAGACCCCTCTCCTGAAGAGCTGCATGGATCCTGCATCATGGGTGGTGGACTGAAGTGGTCCTGACGGTCCAGACATCCAACTGTCCAACTTTGGTGGAGGTAAGAACTTGCCTCCCCACACAACACAGTACCCCCCATGCACCGCTTGTCTTGCAGTTGCCACAGCTTCTTGGCATCCTTCTGCGAAGTTCTTCGTGCACCGTGCAGCTACGGCTCCCAGCACTCCTTCCTGTGACGCACAGCTTTCTGCATGGTTTTCTGGCGGCGTGGGACCCTTTGTTGTAGTGCTGCATGGGCCTCCTTTTGCACCTTCTTTGTCCCCCTGCTGTGGACTCCTGTGCACACTGCCTGGTCTTCTGAGGGCTCTCTGTGTTGCTGAGAGCCCCTCTGACTCCTGGGTAGAGTCCACCCGTTCACTCCTGGTCCCGGGCAGTGCCATTTTCCACTAATCACGAGCTTTGCATGTGCCAAGGCTTGTTGGTTGAATCCAGCAACGCAAACCAGACTGCAATCATCCATCCAGCGTGGGACATCTTCTGCACCAACCAGGAACCCGCATTCATCTTCTTGGGTGCAGTACTGACTGTTGTTCTTCACTGGTGGTTCTTTTTTTTCACCTTCATCCGGGTTAGCAGAGGCACCTGTTCTCTGTGGACTCTTCTGTGCTTCTTGGACTTGGTCCCCTTCTTCCACAAGCCTTCGGGTCCAGGAATCCATTGTTGGTGTCTTGCAGTTTCTTCTGGTTCTTGCAGTATCTTCTTTCTAGTGTTCTTGTGTGTTCTAGGAAATTTACTGTGATTTACTCCTGCTTTCCTGGGTTCTGGGGTGAGTTCTATTACTTACCTTTGGTGTTTTCTAATACTTCCAGTGCCCCTCTACATACTACACTTGCCTAGGTGGGAAACCAAATTTTGCATTCCACTTTCTTAGTATATGGTTTGTGTTCCCCCAGGCCCATTTCTAACTATTGTGATTTTCACTATTTGCACTTTTTTCTGTTTATACAGCTATTTCTGCATACTAGTGTATATCATTTGTATATTACTTACCTACTAAGGGAGTATAGTCTCTATGGTATTTTTGGCATTTGTGTCTCCAGAAAAAAATACCTTTATTTTTGTAACACTGAGGCCCTCATTACAACCCGGGCAGTCGCTGATAAAGCGGCTGTAATACCGCCAACAGGCTGGTGGTAATTACCGCCAACTTATGAAGATGGCAATGAGAACTCAGATAGACAGACACTTTACCACACCGACTGCCAGGGTGGAAACAACAGCCACCACGGTGGTAGCTGCCTACAGCCTGGCGGAGGCCAATGTCTCGCCCACCGTGAGTTGGATTGCAAGTTGGCAGGGCACTCTGGGAGCATCCGAGTGGCCATTGCCAGCAGGTGACGTCAGAGCCCTCCCCTGATAGGTGCTTACCTGTGTAGCTGACCAATCCCCCTTTCAGGGCTATTTAGGGTCTCTCTCTTGGGTGGTTCTTCAGATTTGGATTGCAAGAGTCCAGCAGGAATCCTCTGTATCCTTTACTTCACCTTCTTACTAAGGAAGCTGCATCTGGACCCTCCAGGAACTCTGCAAACTGCAACAAAGAAGCAAAGATGACTTCTGCAATGTTGTATCTTCAGCTCCTGCCAGCAACTGCAACTGTTTCACAGTTGTGCATCCTCAGAGGACAGCCTCTCTTCAGCCTGCGCCAGAAGAACAAAGTAATCTCCCTTGGAGTGAAGGAGTCACTCCCCTGCTTCAGCAGGCACCTCTCTGCAACAACAACCGGTTGCGTGAGACCCCTCTCCTGAAGAGCTGCATGGATCCTGCATCATGGGTGGTGGACTGAAGTGGTCCTGACGGTCCAGACATCCAACTGTCCAACTTTGGTGGAGGTAAGAACTTGCCTCCCCACACAACACAGTACCCCCCATGCACCGCTTGTCTTGCAGTTGCCACAGCTTCTTGGCATCCTTCTGCGAAGTTCTTCGTGCACCGTGCAGCTACGGCTCCCAGCACTCCTTCCTGTGACGCACAGCTTTCTGCATGGTTTTCTGGCGGCGTGGGACCCTTTGTTGTAGTGCTGCATGGGCCTCCTTTTGCACCTTCTTTGTCCCCCTGCTGTGGACTCCTGTGCACACTGCCTGGTCTTCTGAGGGCTCTCTGTGTTGCTGAGAGCCCCTCTGACTCCTGGGTAGAGTCCACCAGTTCACTCCTGGTCCCGGGCAGTGCCATTTTCCACTAATCACGAGCTTTGCATGTGCCAAGGCTTGTTGGTTGAATCCAGCAACGCAAACCAGACTGCAATCATCCATCCAGCGTGGGACATCTTCTGCACCAACCAGGAACCCGCATTCATCTTCTTGGGTGCAGTACTGACTGTTGTTCTTCACTGGTGGTTCTTTTTTTTCACCTTCATCCGGGTTAGCAGAGGCACCTGTTCTCTGTGGACTCTTCTGTGCTTCTTGGACTTGGTCCCCTTCTTCCACAAGCCTTCGGGTCCAGGAATCCATTGTTGGTGTCTTGCAGTTTCTTCTGGTTCTTGCAGTATCTTCTTTCTAGTGTTCTTGTGTGTTCTAGGAAATTTACTGTGATTTACTCCTGCTTTCCTGGGTTCTGGGGTGAGTTCTATTACTTACCTTTGGTGTTTTCTAATACTTCCAGTGCCCCTCTACATACTACACTTGCCTAGGTGGGAAACCAAATTTTGCATTCCACTTTCTTAGTATATGGTTTGTGTTCCCCCAGGCCCATTTCTAACTATTGTGATTTTCACTATTTGCACTTTTTTCTGTTTATACAGCTATTTCTGCATACTAGTGTATATCATTTGTATATTACTTACCTACTAAGGGAGTATAGTCTCTATGGTATTTTTGGCATTTGTGTCTCCAGAAAAAAATACCTTTATTTTTGTAACACTGAGGCCCTCATTACAACCCGGGCAGTCGCTGATAAAGCGGCTGTAATACCGCCAACAGGCTGGTGGTAATTACCGCCAACTTATGAAGATGGCAATGAGAACTCAGATAGACAGACACTTTACCACACCGACTGCCAGGGTGGAAACAACAGCCACCACGGTGGTAGCTGCCTACAGCCTGGCGGAGGCCAATGTCTCGCCCACCGTATTAAGACCCTCCAATCCGCCACCTTTTCCAGGGCGGTACCAACAACATCAAAACCCTGGCGGAAACACTGCACAGAACTGAAAGTACTCACCATTGTTTCTCTGTGTAGACTCTCAACCTTTTACCCCCCAGCATCCGAACTTGCTCCAAGTGGGTTGATACTTGATTCTAGAGGTCCCCATTGTTTCCACGCGCAGCATGCATTCCAGTTTGAACGTAGGCACCCCCCATCTTTCCTCTCAGACGTGGATTGACATAAAGTCAAAATTACACAGGGTACCCTCGAGACATTGGGGCCTATATTAACCACCAGGGAATGTATTACTCCTAGAGATAAGGAACCTGGGGGATCTAGAGTAAGCAGCCTGGAAGAAGAGCAGATTGCAAATGTGGATTCTATAGGCCCTACACAATTTGCACCACCAGCCCAGAATGATATACAGGCCACTGTGTCTGGCTGGAACATGGCCGGTTCTGAATTTATTGGGGTGAGCAATACTATTGGAGATAAAGAAGCTGATGGACCTAGAGAGAGTAGTTTAGTGGCAGGCCCAATGGGCAATACGAACTCTACGAGCACCACACTGATTATATCACAAGCCCCGGTCGATGCACTACAAGTCCAAGATGACGCGTCGGTCACAGTCCTCTGTTGGAATATAGCCGGGCTTGAGTCCAAAATGTGAATTCCAGATTGGGGCCACTTAATGGATGAGCACAAGATATGCTTATTCCAAGAGATATGGGCCTTGGAGCCCAAGCATAGATTTGGTTTTACCCGTAAGGTGACCTCTGGGAGACCCTCGGGTGGTTTACTTATATGGGTTAGATGCTCCCTTAAGTACCAGGTTGAGGAAGTGGACATGGACATGGGCTGCGCTGCGCTGACTTGCAAGGCTTAACACTATAGACCCATAGGCAAAAAACCCTACTATTGGTAAATATATATAGCAGGAGTGTGGGCAGTAATTGTGAGTCTGATGTTCTGATTGCTCTCGATAATATTTTCTCCAGCAGATCCACCACCCACTATATTTTAATTGCAGGGGACTTTAATACCTCTTTTGAGCATTATTCTCTGGTCCAAGAGCTTTATCAAGAAGAGGACATCCATTGGGGTATCCCGCAATTAGCATCAAACAAAAGTCTCAGAATGAGTAGAACAGCCTATCAAATTGTTGACATCACACTTGCATATGGTCTCCGCGCTTTGCAACGGTCGCTCCTGCTCAGATGCTAAACCTTGTCCCACTTTTAGGCGTGGAGCTTATAGGAGCCATATTGATTACCTCTTACTAGACATTAGTTTGTTGGGACATATGGTTGATATGGTGGTAATAGAACATGAAGAAAGCGACCATGACCCGTTGATTCCATCTACTAGGGGTCTGCTGCTTACAATAGAGACCCCTGATTCTAGGGACTATGCGCAGCAGCTTATTATGACAAACAACAAACGTAATGTCAAGTGGGATGTTGTTAATTTCTCTTTAGGCTCTCTTACATCGATATATAGCCTCCTGGCAGACCAATTGGAGCATATGCTCCACTTACCTGAGGATGATAATAGGTTCCTGGCTGCACATATGGAACTATTCAACTCTTTAAAAAACCTTTTTACTAAAGAAGTGGTCGCCAAAACAAGAAACAAGTGTAGCGAGAGGTGGTTCAATCACTCATGCAGGGAAGCCAAGCACAAGCTATTGAGGGACCAGAGAAGGGGGATCAGAAAGCCTATAAGACAGTCCAGAGAGGGCTACAGGCGGGAACTTTCTAAGGCACGTAGAAGTTGAAAGGAGAAAAAGTTGGCTGCTCTCTTGGAATGCGCAAGAGCTAATGATGCCTCTAAGTTTTCGAAGCTGATTTAAAATGACAGTGGTAATTCCCAGCCCCTGCCTGGTACTTCGATTCTCCCTGGAGCACGGGAAAAACATTTTGGGTCACTTTATACAGGGTTAGATTAACCTAATTCCAGGGAATTGGTTGACAATAGGGAATTTGGTGTACCTCCAATCAAATTCTCTTTAGCAGAAACTAAGGCAGCCATAGCCTCCCTGAAGTGGGAAAAGGCCCCGGGTCTCGAAAAAATACCTCTCTACCAATCAAATACCGACATCTGGGCCCCTTATTTGAACAAGGTTTGTAACGCAGTTGCCGCAGGAGCGCCTATTCCTTGCACATGAAGGGGAGCTGAGATAGTTCCCCTTTTTAAGAAAGGCGGTCCTTGTGACCCTTTTAATTATCGTCCAATATGCCTACTCAACAACCTTCAAAAATGTTTTGTGAAGCAGATTTTGTTTAATTTAGAAGAGTGGATTACAGAGAGTGGGGCCATCTCTGATTTACAGGCAGGGTTTACACCCGTGGTTAGTAGAATAGATCAGGTCCTGTGGTTTTTGGCAATCAAATGGAGGACTGTGGACATCGGAGGTGGGAACCTATACGTGGCCTTCATTGATCTTCGAGCGGCCTTCCACCTGGTACCTAGGAATAAATTATGGCTGATATTAACTAACATGGGAGTCCCTAAAGGTCTTTTGAACCTTATTGTCCGACTTCATGAAAGCATGTTTGCCCAAATTAGGAGTAGTAAGGATGGTGAATTAACAGACCCAGTTGCTCTTGAGAGGAATAAGGCAAGGCTGTGTCCTAGCCCCTACCCTCTTTCTTTTATATATAAATAACTGTATTAAGTATTTAACTGATTGTAATAATGATTCACCTAAGTTGGCAGGTAAGAAAATCCCAGGACTGTTTTATGCGGATGATACTATCATCTTGGCTAAATCACCCCTGGGACTGCAAAATTTGTTCGACCAATTCTGTTTATTTTGTAGAGATTCTGGCCTGGAAGTCAACGTTAAGAAAACTAAGTTCATGATTTGCAGCTCACGAAAAAAGAAAGTAAAAGCGAGTATACTAATGAATTCTACTCCACTGGAAAGGGTCAATGAGTATGAATATTTTGGGATCAGGCTGATGGGATGCACACATCAGAAAAGGGGCACATATAATATGCCAAAGAAGAGGGGCCTTAGGACGCAAAGCCAGAGCTGTAGTTGGCCCCCCATTAAACCCCATTACTGAAATTTACAAAGCTCAAATTCGAGGTGCTGCACTGTATGGTGCAGAGGTATGGGTTTACCAAAGACAGTTCTATAAATTAAAGAAAATGATTTTATTAGACACATGGCCAGAACGGGTAAGGGCACTCCGATGATCCCCCTTAGACTTGATCTTGGAATGAATAGCATCAAAGATGCAGCAGGTCTGAGGCCTCCCTTATATTGGATCCGCCTTTGGAGAACAGAAGAACTGGAAACTTTTCGTGAGGCAATTAAAGACCTTATAAAGAACCAATGTAGCTGGAAAAAGGTCAGTTGGCTGAGGGAGATGAAATCAGTTTGGGATGATTTGGGTTTTCCCCAATTTTGTGAGAGGCCCGAGTCGATCCCTGCTAATGCTATTTCACTGGTTAAACTGTCACGGTTTTCACTGGGCTTACCGTTGAAGTTGATGAGGGTTGGGGAACGACCCCGGTTCCGGCAGGTTCTGCTCTGGCCGAGGTAGGGGCGACCCCTTCCGGTAGCCACGGTGCTGTTTGACAATAGCAAGCCACTACAGTCCGTGCCCTCCAGAAGGAGTCCCAGAGGAAAAACCCCAATAGGGTAAAAAAACCTCCAACAGGAACTCCCTGAAACATAAGGAGGACACAAGGGCGTTAGCACTGCGGATCCGAGAGTACAGGAAGACTGGAGACGAAGACAGGTCAGGAAATAATGGATTTACAAGAAGAAACCAGCCAGAGCGTGACTACCACCAAAGGAGTGTTGCAACGCAATGAACAAGCAGCTGAATTCCCCTTATATACCCCTAGACAGGAAGTAGGAAACAGGAAGTAGAAACACCACCATCTTGGATTGGGGAAAAGAGTATAACATTGAATAAAGAACATGCGTCCAACAAAAAGAAACAATGCATGCTGGGAAGAGAGGAAGTGGGCAGCATGCTGGGAAAGGGAAAAGGCATGCATAAAAACACCACCATGTGCAGGTATCCAGCTTTTGCCTGTGGATACTGGTAAGTGCAGAAGGTTGCCAAAACGCTTAACTGTAAAGCGCACTAAATGCGCTAAGCGCGGCAGGATCTAGACCCAACTCGGGGTCTTATCTCCCGCCGCGTCTGCCCTTAATGTAGAGACAGAAGAAGGGGGCGCGGCGAGTGCCGTGACCCCCGGCTGGACTCGCGGCTTCCCCCGCGACCCGGGCGCAAGCCACGACTTCCCCCGCGGTCTGCATGCAGGCCGCGGCTTCCCCCGCGGCCCGCACGCAGACCACGGTCTTTATCAAATGCTGCGCCGCGGCCGCCTGAGCCTACAGCCGCGGCTGCCGCAGCGCGACAGTAGGTCCCCCCCCGAGGCCCCAGGTTTGTGAGGGAAGAGTCGGAAAAAGCGACGGATCAAAAGAGGGGCATGAACTGAAGGGGCATCCTCCCAGGAACACTCACTCATAGGGTAGCCTTTCCAATGAATAAGATATTGGAGGCGCCCATGGAAAAACCGAGAGTCACAGATTTCCTGGACCTCGTATTCGGGCACATTATCAACCAACAGAGGGGGAGGACAGGAGAATTGTCTGTGAAAAGGATCAGGAAGGTAAGGTTTAAGTTGAGAGACATGGAAAACAGGGTGTATCTTCCACGTCCGGGGCAGGCGAAGACGCACAGACACTGGGTTAATCTTTTTGAGAATCAGGAAGGGACCATAAAAACGGGGTTTGAATTTGTTCTGAGTGAGTCGGAGAGGTAGGAATCTAGAGGAGAGCCAAACTTTATCATGGACCTGATAGTGAGGAGCCTCACAACGTCTCTTATCAGCTACCCTCTTCATGCGAGACTTAGTGGCCACAAGGTTGGAATGGATAACACGTTGGACACCTCGTAGTTGTCGGACATAGGAGGAGATGGCAGGAAGATTGGAAGCATCTTTCAGGGGAGTCGGAAAGGCCTTAGGATGGAAACCGTAGGAGCCATAGAAAGGGGAGACCTTCGAGGCGCTGTGTATGGAGTTGTTGTAGGAGAATTCTGCAAGCGGTAAATAGGTAGCCCAATTACTCTGTGTAGCATTGCAGAAACAACGTAAATATTGTTTGAGGCCTTGATTGAGTCGTTCCGTCTGTCCGTTAGTTTGAGGATGGAACCCTGATGATAAGGCCACTTCGATTCCCAAGGTCTTACAGAATTGTTTCCAGAATCGGGAGATATATTGAGGACCCCGATCTGATATAATGACCTGAGGTAATCCATGAAGTCGAAAGATTTCTTGTGTAAAGATTTGACCTAAACCTTTTGCCGTTGGCAACTTTCTTAAGGCCGTGAAGTGAGCCATCTTAGTGAAGGAGTCCACGGTTACCATTATTAGACAGGAAGTAGGAAACAGGAAGTAGAAACACCACCATCTTGGATTGGGGAAAAGAGTATAACATTGAATAAAGAACATGCGTCCAACAAAAAGAAACAATGCATGCTGGGAAGAGAGGAAGTGGGCAGCATGCTGGGAAAGGGAAAATGCATGCATAAAAACATCACCATGTGCAGGTATCCGGCTTTTGCCTGTGGATACTGGTAAGTGCAGAAGGTTACCAAAACGCTTAAATGTAAAGCGCACTAAATGCGCTAAGCGCGGCAGGATCTAGACCCAACTCGGGGTCTTATCTCCCGCCGCGTCTGCCCTTAATGTAGAGACAGAAGAAGGGGGCACGGCGAGTGCCGCGACCCCTGGCCGGACTCACGGCTTCCCCCGCGACCCGGCCGCAAGCCGCGACTTCCCCCGCGGTCTGCATGCAGGCCACGGCTTCCCCCGCGGCCCGCACGCAGACCGCAGTCTTTATCAAATGCTGCGCCGCGCCCGCCGCGGCGCAACTTAAACAGAGATATTGGGAGAAGGCCAACAAGCAGATCCTCCATAGTAACGGGGTGGGCCACTTGACATCAGAGTTTCTCTCGTTAAACAGGAGCTATGGCCTGAGCAATTTCTTGATCTCCCAACACCTGCACGTGCTCTTGTTTTACTCCTTCAGTTCAGATACGGCACTCTGCAAGTTTTACTGCCCGATGGTCGAAGAATAGCTCTGTGGCCAATAAGTGTATAAACTGCAATTCATGTGTTGAGTCACCCAAACATGTGCTGTTCTTCTGCCTCCTATATAAGATTCCAAGGGAAAAATTTATTATTCCATTGTGCAAGGCTTTGTTTTTATATGACCATGCCAACGCTTATAGAATTTGTAAATATGATTCGTCCACATTGGTAGTAAGTGAGGTCACCAAATATCTGACAGCAGCCTGGTCTATTCGCCATAGGGCTACTATAGCGTCAGGTTTTAGTGTCTAGCCCGTGCCATGGGCAAATAATTATTTGAACATGGCTTTGGAACAGATTTTTTTTTTTAGATAACAAGCGGGTAATTACCCGTGTTTCTCTTATTTCACCATCAGTGTTAGACGTAAAGAACTACTTCTTAAGCACTCATTTGGTTTTCATGCCATTTTGTTATGAATTTGTCATCTGTTTTAAGTTATGATGCAAGCTTTTACCTAGATAGTGCAAGTGCTTTTAATGATTTGATAGCTTTTAAATCTGTTCATATGACTTTGCAGGTAGCAGATTCCTTCTGTCAAAATTTTCATGGAACTGCACCATTCCATAACACCAACTTAGTATTTTAAATCTTGGGTTGGATTTCTTGTTTTTATCCTGATGATGGTATTATCCGGGAGATCTGAATTTATAATTTGTTTCAGAAACTTGGGCATTCAAATGTTGAGTTATGTATCGGGAATATTGGAGAACTATAGCAGGCTAAGATTTCTGATTGATTTTCTTTTTCTCTACTGCTTTTATTTTATGATTTCAGAGAAGTTATTTCAATATCTAATTTTATTCTAAGCCAGTGTGACAGCACAATGATAACAAATGTACTTTCTTTCTTCTTTTACCTATCTAATCATTTTATCATTTTATGTGTAACTTTTATGACCTATGGTCAAAATAAAGTATTTGATTGACTGGAGACACAGGGAACAACCACGCCGCCATGGAGCCCTAGCTGCATGTCTTCCCAATGATTTTCTACGTGCTGCTCCACCACGAACACCAACGACGGCAAAGACGATGACGTGAGTACGGCTGCCTAGCACACAAGGGAGAGGGGGAGGAAAAAGAGTGACACACACATGCAACACACACACACACCCAACACCATACACACAATCAGCTGCAGTAATAAAACATATATACCCCGTACCTCGGATGAATAATGCAAGGACAACAGGAATTTACTAAAGTGAGTGTAATAAGATCAACACAGTATAAATAAGAAATATGCAGTGTAACTGGTATATACAAATGTACAGTTCAAGGGGCACTCCCCAGTCCTCAGTGTGCGTGGGCCACAGGGCAACAGGCCAAAGTACAAGCCCCCAATTGTCACCTGCACCAACACGGAGAGAACACTGCAGGGGCATCAGTTGGAAAATAGGCAGGCACCTCAGGGGGGTGGGGAACGGGGGGCACCTCAGCCGGCAGATGGAACAAGACCACTGGTTCTGGAGGGGGCAACATGCCCTGTGCTTGGTCCTGGGGAGTGCAAGGCCACAGTCTCTCAAGTGGGTGACTTGCCCACATGCTCTGGAGGGGGGCAACATGCCCTGTGCTTCGTCCTGGGGAGTGCAATGCCACAGTGTCTCAAGTGGGTGACTTGCCCACATGCTCTGGAGGGGGCAACATGCCCTGTGCTCTGTCCTGGGGAGTGCAAGGCCACAGTCTCTCAAGTGGGTGACTTGTCCACATGCTCTGGAGGGGGCAACATACCCTGTGTTCTGTCCTGGGGAGTGCAAAGCCACAGTCTCTCAAGTGGGTGACTTGCCCAGATGCTCTGGAGGGGGCATCATGCCCTGTGCTCTTGACCCTGGGGAGGCTGGGGTTGGTGGGTGTCTTACCCACTGGCTCTGGAGGGGGCGTTGTACCCTGTGCTCTTGATCCTGGGGAGGCTGGGGTTGGTGGGTGTCTTACCCAATGGTTCTGGAGGGGGCGTTGTGCCCTGTGCTCTTGATCCTCGGGAGGCTGGGGTTGGTGGGTGTCTTACCCACTGGTTCTGGAGGGGACATTGTGCCCTGTGCTCTTGATCCTGATCTTGATCTTGGGGAGTGCAAAGTCACAGTCTCAAAGGTGGGTGTAATACCCACTGGATTTGCAGGGGGCAGGCCGCACAGCAGCCCATGGATGCAGGATTACATACCGTCTGCCAGCGGTGATGGCTGCCCAGTGGTGGTAGTGGTGCTGCTGCTGCTGGTGGGGGGAGGCTCCAGCCCATCCCCTGCAACCTCGGACGGCTGCCCAGTGTTTGTAGTGGTGCTGCTACTGCTGCTGGTGGTGGGATGCTCCAGCCCACACCCTGCAGCTTCGGATGGCTGCACAACCATGTTTGGCGGTGGGGGCTCCGTCTGAGTCCCTGCCCGAGGCCCCTTGTCCTTCCTGCCTGCTGGTGCTGGCTCCTTGCCCTTCCTGGCTGCAGCTGGTGCTGGCTCCTTACCCCTCTGGCAGCAGCTGGTGCTGGCTCCTTGCCCTTCCTGGCAGCAGCTGGGGCTGGCTCCTTGTCCTTCCGAGCAGCAGCTGGGGCAGGATCCTTGCCCTTCCTGGCAGCAGCTGGGGCTCGCTCCTTGCCCTTCCTAGCAGCAGCTGGGGCAGGCTCCTTGCCCTTCCTGGCAGCAGCTGGGGCTGGCTCCTTGCCCTTCTGGGCAGCAGCTGGGGCAGGCGCCTGGGGCAGGCTCCTTCACCCTCTGCACAAGTGCCCTGGATCCATTCCCACCACGAGTGGGTGTGGAGACTACTGGGCCCATGGACTGGGTGGCTGAGTTGCTTGCCTGGGTTTTTGACACCCTGGCCAGACGTGAAGAACTGAAGGGAGAGGGTTAGGGAAGAGGTTAATGGTGGAGAGGAAAAGCTTCTAAGGGACATTGGGGCGGGAAGAGGGAGAAGGTTTGGGAGTGGAGGAAGAGGGAGTGGTTGTAGGAAGTGTCTGTATGCTGGTTTTGGGTGCAGGTGCATGGGCTGGATGCTGTTGTGAGATGGATGGCTGTTGGGTGTTTGAGTGCTTGCGTTTGTGTACTTTGGGGGGGACAGACACAGTGGGAGAGGATACAGGGGACGTGTGCATGGCTGTTGTGGAGGTCTCTGCCAGTGAGGTGTGTGTTCTGCTAGGTGTGGTGGTGATGCTGATAGTGGATGAGGATGTAGTACATGCAGGTGTGAGTATAGACGCAACTGGGAAGGAGGTGGAGGAGGGGGAGAAGGGGGAGACAGTGGAAACTGTGGATGTTGGTATGTCTGTGGGATGATGTGTGGTGCTTGTGTTTGCCAGTGCCACTCGTGCATGCTTGTCTGCCTGTGTGCTTGGGATAGGTTGGGGCTGAGGGGAATGGTATTGGGAAGGGGAAGTTGGAGGAGGGAGGGTGGAAACAGGGACAATGGCTGCCATCAGAGAGGAGGCCAGAGCCTTGATCGATCTCTGTTGGGCCGCCAATCCAGTGTGAATGCCCTCCAGAAATGCATTAGTTTGTTGCATTTGGTCTGCCAGCCCCTGGATGGCATTCACAATGGTTGAGGTCAATAGCCTCCTCACTCAGGGCAGCAGGGCTAACTGCAGCAGGGCCTAAGGTGCCTCGGGCGAAGGAGATGCCCACCCTCCTGGGTGAGCGGGCAAGGGCTACTCGATGAGGGGCTGCTGGGAGGGCGGTGCTGGTACAGGGGGTGGCGGATGTCCCTGTAACTGGGGTGGTCACAAAGGTGTCCGCCACCACCAGGGAGCTTCCATCGGAGGAGGTATCTGTGTCTGACCTGTCCCCTCCAGTCTCCGCCGTGGTGCCCCCCTCGCCCTCCGTCCCACTGGTGCCCTCAGCGTCGGTGGACTCTGCCTCCTGGGTCCTGTGGGATGCAGCTTCCTCCGTCCCCGGTGCCTCTGCTCCTCTGCCAGATGATGCTAATGTACATATGGACAGGGTGACAAAACAAAAATGGGGGGGAAGAGACAAAGGATACACCTGGTCAATGGCTGCACCAACTCCACAGTTGGCGTACATACCACTATCATACACAGGGAACAGCCCTACGCATTATGCATTGCACTACCAGTTATTTTGCTACCCACCAAGGCATGGAGAGGGGCACACACCACCAAATTCAGCACACCTGGGGCCCACGCAGCCCTGACCAGTTGTGGATGCCTACGAGCTAGGTAGCAGGATTATCCCTTCAGTACCCTTGCCACCAGGGGACCTACTCTGCAATGTCAGGCCTGGGCTAGGGGCACCCACTGACATACATCCCCCCACCCGGATGCCACCCAACCATGGGTAAGTTGTAATGATGTGCACTGTAGTCCGCCCCTTGTGGCTGCTGTGATGCCCTCATGCGCCCATCCAGCTCAGGATAGGCCACCGCCAGTATGCGGGCCATCAGGGGGGTCAGGGTTCAATGGGCACCCCTTCTTAGTTGGAAGGCCATCCCCAGCTGGGCCTCCACCGTCTTCATTGCCCAGCGTCTTAGGTCCTCCCACTGTTTCCGACAGTGGGTATTCCACCTCCCGTAGACCCCCAGGGTCCGTACGTCCTTGGCGATGGCACGCCATATACCCTTCCTTTGCTGGGCACTGACCTGCAGAGATAATACACACAGGAAAATAGTATGAGTCAGACAGTCCTACCTGTTGCACTTATGGCCCACCATACCCCTTCACATCACCAATTGCACACACATGGCCTAGCACACAACCAATACGCCGCCCAGGGGACATCCACCCCCCACCCCTTAGACGAGGCCTTCACACACACTACTCCATACATTCATGCCACATGCATCGTGCCCACAGTGTACTCACCTGTTGGTCTGGAGGCCCATACAGCAGTCCATACTGGGGTAGGACCCCATCCACCAGTCGCTCCAACTCTGCTGAGGTGAAGGCAGGGTCCCTTTCCCCAGTCACACGGACCATGGTAGGTTTCAGACACAGGTCACAGCAGCACATGCAATGTAGGTCCTCTCCTGCTGAAGGTCAGGTAGCAAGTGAGTGATCAAATAGAAAATGTCTGTCACGTCCGCGGCGGTGCATACTGTCACCACCGGCGTAAATCACCATTGGCCACTGTACCCCATAGGGTCCAATCTTAACCAATGAGGAGTTGCACGGTGGTTCCCGACCGCCTCCCGTAATGGCACACAACGCCAGAGGAATTACCTCGCTTCCACCTGTCCCTCCACACAGGACAGACGGAGGCCTTTTCAGGGGGGGGCAGGCCCTCGATAATAACTGCATCACTGTCAAAATTTGGACATACAGGACAAATTCCACTTACCCATTACAAATTTACATCATGGATTGTACTGTTGTGGCTCCAATGTTCAGTTTGTGACCGGCTCCTCACTCTTTTGTCTCTTAGATTGCTACTGGTGCGGATGAATAGGAGATGGAGACATACACCTGTGTACAGACCCCTGGTGGACAGGCACATCATCCTAACCTATAGACTTGACAGGGCCACAATCACAGAGCTGTGTGCCCAATTGGAGCCTGACCTGATATCTCCTATCCGTCACCCCACTGGTATCCTCCCTCTTGTGCAAGTTCTATCAGTGCTCCATTTCCTGGCAACTGGTTATTTCCAAGTGACAGTGGGCTTCGCAGCAGGAATGTCACAGCCAATGTTCTCAATAGTGCTGACAAGAGTGTTGTCTGCCCTGATTAAACACGTATCGCTACATTGTTTTCCCCCAGGTGGAGGATTTGGCCACAGTGAAGGTTGACTTCTATGCAATTGGACATATCCCCAACATAATTGGGGTGACTGATTGAACTCATATTGCATTTGTCTTCCCCCGTCACAATGAACAGGTGTTCAGAAATCGTAAGGATTTCCACTCCATGAATGTACAGATGGTGTGTTTGGCGGACCAGTACATCTCCCATGTCAATGCTAAATATCCTTGGTTGGTGCATGATGCCTTTAACCTGAGGAATAGCAACATCCCAAATGTGATGGCCCAACTACAGAGGGACAGGGTGTGGCTAATAGGTGAGCCCTGTTTCCCACCCAGTAGGTGTTGGTGTATGGGTGTGGTGTGGGCCATATGGGATAGTGTGTGGTTAAATGTTGTCCCTCAATATCTGCAGGTGACTCTGGTTACCCCAACCTACCATGGCTACTGACCCCTGTGAGGAATGCCAGGACAAGGGCAGAAGAACATTACAATGAGGCACATGGGCGAACGAGAAGGATAATCGAAAGAACCTTTGGCCTCCTGAAGGGCAGGTTCAGGTGCCTCCATCTAACAGGTGGATCCCTGTACTACTCACCCAAGAAGGTCTGCCAGATAATCGTGGCATGCTGCATGTTGCACAACTTTGCCTTGAGACGCCATGTGCCTTTTCTGCAGGAGGAGGAGGCTTGAGATGCCCGTGTGGCAGCAGTGGACCCTGTGGACAGTGAGGATGAGGAGGCAGGGGATGAGGATGAGGACAACAGAACTGCAGTGAAACGACAATACTTCCAATGACAAACAGGTAAAACAGTGTTACTTCACATTTCATTGTCATTTTTTGAATTATCTATGCAACTGGCATGCTGTTATTTCCCACTTCTATGCCCTTTGGCAATTCATTTTACAGATGTTGGTGTCCCACTATTGCTCCTGGTGTGATCACTGCAGCCAAATACAGGTCTTTCCTATGTGCACAATTATTGTACAGTTGAATTGCAATGTTTGAACCTCGTTAAATGTATACATACTTAAAACATTTGACACATTCCATGCTTGTATTTTTTCAAAGTGTGTTTATTGGAGTGCTAAGAAGAAGAGGGGCAAGTGCAATGGGATGGGGTGATGATGAAGGAAAGTCCAGGGTATTGTTCCAGTCTATTTGTAGCACAGGTGCATTGTCCAAGGGGACATAGGAAGTGGAGCAATGGCAGTTCAAGGTGGACAGGGCGGGACACAAGAGTGACAATCAGGAGAGTCTCATTTCCTGGCGGGGGTCTTGACAATAGTCTCTGGCTTCTGCCTTGATAGCATGGAACGCTTGCGGTGTGGCTCTCCTTCTGCAGGGGGAGGGGTGCTAGTGGCCTGTGAGTCCTGTGGAAGGCCTCCTGTCCACTAGCGGCAATGGAGGTGGAAGGCAGTTCAGATGTCTGGCTAGTGGCAGGGGTCCGATGTTGTGAGACTGCCTCTCTCATAATGTTGGCCATGTCTGCCAGCACCCCTGCAATGGAGACCAGGGTGGTGTTGATGGCCTGCAGGTCCTTCCTGATCCCTTGGTACTGTCCCTCCTACAGCTGCCTGTTCTCCAGCACATTGTCCAGGATCTGGCCCATCATGTCCTGGGAATGTTGATATGCTCCCAGGATCTCATTGAGTGCCTCCTGGAGAGTCGGTTCCCTGGGCTTGTCCCCCCCCCGGCGCACAGCACTCCTCCTAGTTTCCCTGTTGTCCTGTGCCTCTGTCCCCTGAACCGTGTGCCCACTGCCACTGACCCCAGGTCCCTGATTATCTTGGGTATGAGGTGTGCCCTGGGGTCCCTGTAGAGGTAGACAGACTGCTGATTGACGTGTCCTGGGGACAGAAGTGTGGGTATGCGGGGTGGGGGCTGTGGTGGTGTTTCCAGATCGGGGAGGCTCTGTGGTGGTGTGTGACTGGGCCTGGGTAACCAACTGTCCAGAGGTCCCTGATGGGTCAGGTTGGTCATCCAGATCCAGGAGACCAGAGTTGCTGTCATCACTGTAGGCCTCTTCAGTTGGGGGACTGGATAGTGCTGGCACCTCTACTCCAGTGAATTTGGCTGGGATACCTGCGGGATGTAAATGATGTGTTCTTGTTTCTGTGTGTGACATATTGTGCATCAGTGGGTTGCCCTATTTGGTTGTATTTGTCCTGGCAGCTTTCACTTGTGAAAGCTGGTATATGGTGGGCTAGCTGATTCTCTCTAGTGCGCATGCTTTGGTGATAGGTGTCCATGCAGGGCTGTGAGTGATGTCCATACATTGGTAGTGCATGCAGGGCTTGGCATTGGAATGAGTGGGATGTGATGGTGGGGTGTGTGGGAGGTGGTGGAGCGTTGGGAGTGAGGGTGAGGGTATGTGATGGCATGCAGGTAGGGGGGGGATAGGAGTAGAGAGTTGACTTACCAGAGTCCAGTCCTCCTCCTACTCCGGCCAGACCCTCAGAATGCATGATTGTCAAGACTTGCTCCTCCCATGTTGTTAGTTGTGGGGAAGGAGGTGGGGTCCACCGCCAGTCCTCTGTACAGCGAGCTGGTGTCTTGCTGCAATGGAACATAACTTCCCCCGTACGTCGTTCCACCTCTTCCTGATGTCATCCCTAGTTTTTGGGTGCTGTCCCACGGCGTTGACCCTGTCCACGATTCTCTGCCACAGTTCCATCTTCCTAGCTATAGATTTCTGCTGCACCTGTGCTCCAAATAGCTGAGGCTCTACCCTGATGATGTCACGACTCACGTGCTGCTTGCGCCTGGAGTTTGCAGATCTTGAGGCGTGGATCTTGAGAGTTCGACTTTGGCCCAAAAAGGGGCGACTCTTTCTGGTAGCCACGGTGCTGTAGGCAAAGGAACGCCAAGGACAGACCGTGACCGTGAGAAAGTAGCGCCAGAGGGAAAAAACCCCTTCAGAAGAAGAGGAAAAACCTCCAAAGAAGATTCGCAGAGGATTCCTGAAACAAGAACAGAGGAACAGGAATCAAAAAGAACTGACGTAATAACACAGAAATGGCGAAATCCAGAACCAAAGGCTAGGAAATCAGGAGCGAGGACACTAACTGAACAGAGAGTGTTGCTGCGCAAAGAGGAGAAGAAAACACCACCCTTAAATACCATAAAACAGGAAGTGACCCACAGGAAGAAAAAGGACACCATCTTAGATAGGGAAAAGTAGATAGAATAGACTGGAGCAGAAACCATAGAGAATAGGGAAGGAGGAATGCTGGGAAGACAAGGGTAACCTGGGAAGGGGAAAAGACATAAAGGAAAGAGCAAGAAACAGACCCAAAAAGAAAGAAGACAGAAGAAAGAAGAAAAGGAGCCCAAACAGGTAAGAGGGGTCAGGAGACCCCAACAAAACGGAGGGAGAGAGCAGAGCGAGGCCCCAAGTAAGCCTTGGGGCCTCGTAGGGTGCAGGAAAGGCTCGGGGCGCGCCGCGTCTTAAAGACGCGAAGCGCGGCCCGAGCCGAACGCGCGGCTTGTGCCGAACGCTCGGCTGGCGCCGCGCGGTGCGGCGCGACAGTAGGCCCCTCTCCCGAAGGCCCTGGTTTGAAAGGAAATAAACGGTGAAAGCGCTGAGTCAGAAGAGGAGCATGAACAGAAGATGCATCTTCCCAAGAACATTCACTGAGAGGATAACCCTTCCAATGAATCAGATACTGCAGACGGGTGTGAAAAAGACGAGAGTCACAAATCTCCTGAACCTCATATTCAGGAACATCATCCACTAAGACAGGAGGTGGACAGGAAAACTGACGAGAATACGGATCTGGTACATAAGGTTTGAGTTGGGAGACATGGAAGACTGGATGAATCTTCCACGTGTGAGGCAAGTGAAGACGGACAGTGACAGGATTAAGCAACTGGAGAATACGGAAAGGCCCGTAGTAGCGAGGTGTGAACTTGTTCTGAGAAAGACGTGAGGGTAAGAATTTTGATGAAAGCCAAACTTTATCTTGTGGATGGTAGTTCGGAGTGGCCCTACGTTTCTTGTCTGCTACTTTCTTCATACATCTCTTGGTGTGTAAGAGATTAGAACAAATCAGTCTATGGATTTGTAGAAGACGTTTGGAAAAATGAGTAATAGCGGGCAAGGGAGTGGGAGACCGAGAAGAAGTAGGAAAAGAGGTAGGATGAAAACCATAAGAACAGAAAAAAGGAGTGGTCTTGGAGGCACTATGGACTGAATTATTGTAAGAGAATTCAGCAATAGGGAGATAAGTGTTCCAGTTGCTTTGAGTAGAGTTGCAAAAACAACGAAGGTATTGTTCTAAGCCTTGGTTCAGACGCTCGGTCTGTCCATTGGTCTGAGGATGGAAGCCCGATGACAGAGCTCTATCGATATTTAGTGTCTTACAAAAATACCTCCAAAACCGGGAAATGTACTGAGGCCCTCTATCAGATATAATAGTATGAGGAAGTCCATGAAGACGGAAGATATGTTCGATGAATATCTGGCTTAATTCTTGGGATGTGGGTAGCTTTTTCAAGGCAGTGAAGTGAGCCATGTTAGTAAAGGAGTCCACAGTGACCATGATTACCCGGTTTCCTGCTGAAAGTGGTAACGAACACATAAAATCAGTAGAGATGGTGTGCCATGGAGTTGGCGGAACCGGCAAAGGCTGGAGTAATCCTGCAGGTCTGGTTCGGGGAATCTTGACTTGAGCGCATGTGGGACAAGCCTGAACGTATGTTTCAATATCCTGTTTCCAAGTAGGCCACCAGAAAAATCGTGATAACAGTTCTTGTGTGGCCTCGATGCCTCTATGACCAGCAACCGGTGAATCATGACACATTTGTAATGCCTTTTCTCTAACTCTGTTAGTAGGGATGAATAACAGATCGTGATAATAACAGTATCCTTGTCTCTTATGTAAAAGAGGCCTTAAGTTCTCTACTTCATCATCAGATAGATTGGAGTATTCCAGTTGTACCTCCTCCAGAAAAGACTGAGCTACCCCAATGATCTTATTAGGTTCCAGTAGGGGTTGAGCTGGGACAGGAGTACAATCTGGATAACGACGCGACAGAGCATCAGCCAGAATGTTTTGGGAGCCAGGAATATATGTAATGTAGAAATCATACTGGCTGAAGAAGAAGGCCCAACGAGCTTGACGACTATTTTGGCATACGAAATTTCGTAAACATTGTAAGTTTCGATGGTCTGTTCTCACTTCATAAGGCTCCTTGGAACCCATCAGAAACTGTCTCCATTCAATACAAGCTGTTTTCAGAGCCAACAATTCTCTTTCCAGTACTGAGTAATGTTGTTCTGCAATAGAGAGTATATGAGACAAATAGAAAACAGGATGTTCAAGACCATCATCCTCTTGTTGTTGGAGTAGGACGGCACCAATGGCTTTTTCAGAAGCATCGGTGACGACAATAAATTGTTTGTTGGTATCTGGATGTCTTAAGATGGGAGCTTGTGTAAATGCCTTCTTTAAATCCTGAAAGGCTGTTTCGGCAGCTTTAGTCCAGACAAACCCTTTAATAAGATTTTCCTTCTTTAAAGTGTGAGTTATATGGCTAGTTTGTTTTGCAAAGTCTGCGATGAATTGTCGATAGAAGTTCGCTAATCCTAGAAAGCATTGTGTTTCTTTAATAGAAGATGGAGAAGGCCAATCTAGAATAGCTTGTACCTTTTCTTGATCCATAGCTACACCGGTGGGACTTAAATGATATCCCAGATATTTGACTTCCGTCTTGTCAAACTCACACTTTTCGGGTTTGCAAAATAGTTGATGTGCCCGGAGTCGTTGAAGGACTTGTTTCACATGGGAGGAATGGAGTTCGGGATTTCTAGAATAAATAAGAATATCATCAAGGTAGATTACAACTGTCTGATTCAGGAGATCAGAGAATACTGAGTCCATAAATCTCTGAAAGATTGCCGGGGCATTAGTAAGACCGAAAGGCATTACCCTGTATTCAAAGTGACCAAATGGAGTCCTAAAGGCCGTTTTCCACTCATCTCCTTCTTTAATGCGTAAAAGGTGGTAGGCTCCCCGTAGATCTAGTTTGGTAAACCGTTGGGCCCCTCTGACTGCCTCTAAAATGTCCCTTATGAGAGGCAAAGGATAACGATCTTTAATAGTTATTTTATTCAGGCCTCGAAAATCCAGGCAAGGGCGAAGATCCTTTGTCTTCTTGGGTATGAAAAAGAGAGGAGCCCCGGCCGGAGAAGACGATGGAACAATAAGACCACTTTGAATATTTTCATCCAAATACTCCTTTAGTACTTCCTTTTCAGTTTCCGTGAGGGAATACATCCTGCCAAAAGGAACGATAGTGCCAGGTTCCAAGGGAATAGCACAATCGTAATCTCGATGTGGAGGTAACACAGGTTTGGAAGGTTTTTGGAAGACATCTTGAAAATCCAAATAGTGTTCAGGAACTCCTTGGACTGTATTTATGGTCGAACCGGTAGTACCCTCCGTGATTATTGATCTCTTAGGCGACCAATACTTGTCTGAAGCAAAACAGTGCTCGTGACAGAACTGTGAAGACAAGGAAACCGTCCGGGTAGCCCAGTTCACATATGGATTATGTCTGATGAACCACGGGATTCCAAGAATGATGGTATGGTTGGGGGAAGTTATAAGATCAAAGGAGATGTGTTCCTGATGGTTACCGATCTGTAGATTCAGCATCAGGGTAGTTGTATCAACTGGACCCGATGATATCAAAGATCCGTCCACCGTGTGTACTTGTTCGGGAATCTCCTTAGGTTGTATAGGAACTTGTTGAGTAGTGGCCCACTTCTTATCCATATAAATACCACTAGCTCCACAATCTAGTAGTGCCATAGTCTTCTCTTGACGGCCATCAGGTAATTGTAACATGACTGGTACCATGAACAAGGATGTGGTATTGTCATTGAAAGAACTGATGGAAGGTATAGCTGCTAATCCCGTCCCCTCCCTTCTTACAGAGGACGGGAAGCGGCGTTTCCCGATGGCCTTGATGGACGTACTGGACAGGTACGCAGTATGTGGCCGGCAGAACCGCAGTATAAACACAAACCCTTCTTTCGTCTATCTTCTCGTTCGCTAGCGGAGAGAGGGCCTCGAGTTGTATCCACCTGCATGGGTTCTCCTTCTGTGTCTCTGACAGGAGGGCGAGGTTCCTCAGAACGATGCGGAAAAACTCGTGAGGTGCTTGGTTGAAAAGACCCTCTGCTCTTTCTCTTCTCTGCTCTCCGTTCCTGAAGGCGATACTCGATGGAGAGGGCTTGATCCATCAGGCCACGAAGATCTTCCACTCTGGTGGAATGTACTAGTTCATCTTTTATTTCTTCTTTGAGTCCTCTACGAAACAAAGTCACCAAAGTACGTTCCACCCAGGTGGTCTCTGCCGCTAGTTGACGAAAGCGTGTAATGTATTGAAGGACATCTTGTGAACCTTGATGAATATAGCATAAGGCTTCTTCCGCTGAAGCCTCCAATCCCGGACGACTAAACATCAACTTGAAGCGGTTCACGAAGGCGGAATAATCCGACAATACCGGATCGTTAGATGATACCATCAGGGTTGCCCAGGCCAAGGCAGGACCGGATAAGGCACTGATGAGATAACCCACCTTTGTTCTGTCATGGGAGAATTGGGTGGGTCGGAAGGCGAAGTACACTGTTAAGGAATCAAGGAACTCACGCAGCTTGGTTGGTTCACCAGAAAAACGATGGGTAGAGGCGGAGAGCGTCGGAACATCACCACTACGGAAAGCCAAAGCCTGTCGCAGCGCAGCATTCTCACTACGTAGTTGCTGTAATTCTTGAGCTTGTTGCTGAATTGTAGTTAGAAGAGCTTGATCCGGATCTGCAGCAGCTACCACAGTGTCTTCCATGGTGTTAGAAGACGTCGGGATGGTTTGGCGCTGCAATCTGTCACGACTCACGTGCTGCTTGCGCCTGGAGTTTGCAGATCTTGAGGCGTGGATCTTGAGAGATCAACTTTGGCCCAAAAAGGGGCGACTCTTTCTGGTAGCCACGGTGCTGTAGGTAAAGGAACGCCAAGGACAGACCGTGACCGTGAGAAAGTAGCGCCAGAGGGAAAAAACCCCTTCAGAAGAAGAGGAAAAACCTCCAAAGAAGATTCGCAGAGGATTCCTGAAACAAGAACAGAGGAACAGGAATCAAAAAGAACTGACGTAATAACACAGAAATGGCGAAATCCAGAACCAAAGGCTAGGAAATCAGGAGCGAGGACACTAACTGAACAGAGAGTGTTGCAGCGCAAAGAGGAGAAGAAAACACCACCCTTAAATACCATAAAACAGGAAGTGACCCACAGGAAGAAAAAGGACACCATCTTAGATAGGGAAAAGTAGATAGAATAGACTGGAGCAGAAACCATAGAGAATAGGGAAGGAGGAATGCTGGGAAGACAAGGGTAACCTGGGAAGGGGAAAAGACATAAAGGAAAGAGCAAGAAACAGACCCAAAAAGAAAGAAGACAGAAGAAAGAAGAAAAGGAGCCCAAACAGGTAAGAGGGGTCAGGAGACCCCAACAAAACGGAGGGAGAGAGCAGAGCGAGGCCCCAAGTAAGCCTTGGGGCCTCGTAGGGTGCAGGAAAGGCTCGGGGCACGCCGCGTCTTAAAGACGCGAAGCGCGGCCCAAGCCGAACGCACGGCTTGTGCCGAACGCCCGGCTCGCGCCGCGCGGTGCGGCGCGACAGATGAATTCCTCTACCATGACCCTTAGCTCCTCCTCTGAGAATCGGGGTGTCTTTGTGGTGCCATGGTTGTTGTATAAGTTGTGTAGGTAAGGGTGTGTAGGGCAATGTGTTGGGGTGTGTAAGGTGGAGTGCGTGAGTGGTGTAGAGGTGTGAGTGGTATGTGGCTCTGGTTGTGTCAGTGGTCTTGCTGTCTCTCTCTGGTGGCAATTATTTGTAGTCATAAAGGGTTGTGGGTAACGTGGGTGTGTGTTTTATAGTGGTGTGAGCGGGTGGGTGTGGTGTGTGTATGTTTGTCAGGTGTGTGTTATTTAAATTGACCAATGTAACGTTGTTTTGTATGTGTGTGTGTATTTTGAGTGCGGCGGTATGTACTGCCAATGGTTTACCGCGGTTGAATGTCCGCCGTGGTGATTCGTAGGTCATAATGTGATGGGCATAGTTTTGTTGCTGTAACGGTGTGGGTTTGGATACCGCCAGTTTATCACTGAACATTGGTGTGGCGTCTTGTGTCTGTGGCTGAATAGTGATGGATTGGAGTGTGTGTGTCATAATATGGTGAACAGATATCAGCGGCGGTGTGTTGGCGGCAATCAGCATGGCGGTAAGTGGGATTTACCGCCAATGTCATAATGAGGGCCTGAGTATTTTCTTTCATGTATGTGAGTACTGTGTGATTACAGTGGTATAGCATGAGCTTTGCATGTCTCCTAGTTAGGCCTTGGCTGCTCATCCACACCACCTCTAGAGAGCCTGGCTTCTAGACACTGTCTACATTTCACTAATAAGGGATAATTGGACCTGGCATTAGGTGTAAGTACCTTCGGTACCCACCACAAACCAGGTCACCCTCCTACATTGGTGGTGCACCGGCGGGATAAGTACTTGCAATTACCTTGTCACTGGTGCTTTCCATTGGAAAGAATACTCTATACCTAGAGCTATACACATATAACTAGTACAGGCTTCCAGTCTCTTACTTTCCTTTCCAAGGGACTAGATGTAGGAAAATGGGAGTGCGCTGGGACACTGCTAACCAAGCCCCAGCACCAGTGTTCCTTCCCTAAAAATGTACCATTGTTTCCGCAATTGGCCAACCCCTGGCACACAGATAAGTCCCTTGTAAAAGGTACCAGTGGTACCAAGGGCCCTGTGACCAGGGAAGGTCCTGAAGGGCTACAGCCCTAAGGGACCCCTCACCTAACACATGCACACTGCCATTGCAGATTTTGTGGTTTGGTGGGGAGAAAAAGGCAACGTCGTCATGGCATCCCCCTCAGGGAGCCATGCACACAAAACACTGCCTGTGGCATAGGTAAGTCATCCCTCTAGCAGGCCTTAAAGCCCTAAGGCAGGGTGCACTATACCACAGGTGAGGGCATAGCTGCATGAGCAATATGCCCCTACAGTGTCTATGTCCATTCTTAGACATTGTAAGTACAGTGTGGCTATATTAAGTATATGGTCTCTGAGTTTGTCAAAATGAACTCCACAGTTCCATAATGGCTACACTGAATACTGGGAAGTTTGATATCAAACTTCTCAGAATAATAAACACACACAGCTGCCAGTGTTGGATTTATTACAAAATGCATACAGAGGGAATCTTAGAGATGCCCCCTGTATTTTATCCAATCCTTCAGTGCAGGACTGAATGATCTGTGCCAGCCTGCCACGGAGAGATGAGTTTCTGAGCCCCTGGGGTGAGAGCCTTTGTGCTCTCTGGGGCCAGAATCAAAGCCTGCACTTGGTGGAGATGCTTCACACCTTCCCCCTGCAGGAACTGTAACACCTAGCGGTGAGCCTCAAAGGCTTAGGCCTGGTGTTACAATGCCCCCAGGGCACTCCAGCCAGTGGAGATGCCCACCCCCCGGACGAGCCCCCACTTTCGGTAGCAAGTCCAGAGGGATAATGAGGAGTCACCCCTCCAGCCGTGTGCACTTCTAAGGTGCCCAGAGCTGAAGTCACCCCCTCCTTGTGAAGTCCTCCATTTTGTTTAGGCCGAGTAGGACCAATAGGGATAGGGATGTGCCCCCCTCCCCAGAGGGAGTGGGCACAAGGAGGGTGTAGCCGCCCTCAGGGACAGTAGCCTGAACCCAGATCATCAGATTCCTGATGACCTCAAGAAAGAAGAAGGACTGCTGAGCCGAAATCCCCACAGAGAAGAGATGGAGACAACAACTCACTCGGCCCCAGCCCTACCGGCCTGTCTCCTGCTTCAAAAAGCTGCAAAAAAAACAGCAATGCATTCTACAGGACCAGCGACTCCTGAAAAGCCACCAGGGGACTACTTGCATCCCGTGGACAGCGGACCTGTCAAAAAAGAAGACCAAGAAACTAACTTTAATGGGATTCTCACCTCACTCCAGAAATGTGAGTCTAACTACTCTTCACCCGCCGCCCCCAGCCCGTGTCCAGAGAAACCAACTATCCAGAGAGGACCCGCAGGCGACTCTGATGACATGTCCACCCTGGGCTGACTTCTCTGCACCCCCATGACAACGCCTGCAGAGGGAATCCCAAGGACACCCCTGACCGCGACTGCCCGGGACGAAGAAATCCGACGCCTTGAGAAGCACTGCACCCGCAGCCCCCAGGCCCGAGAGAAACTGCCCACCAGTGCAGCAACGACCAGCAGGTGGCCCTCACCCTTGCACAGTCGGGGGTTTGCCCAAGAGGCCCCGACTGTGCCCTGCCTGAAGCGCCTAGGTGACCCCCCCGGAACCTCTATAGAGTTCTACTGAGAACCCGATGCCCTGTTTGCACACTGCACCAGGCTGTCCCCATCCCGCTGAGGGTGTGATTTTTGTGCCTACTTGGGGCCCCTACAGTGCTCCTCCAAACCCCCTTGGTCTGCCCTTCGACAACACGGGTACTTACCTGCAAGCAAACTGGAACCAGAGTATCCCCACATTATTTTGGCTCCTGTTTGGCCTCTGCACCTGACCAGCCCTGTGTTGCTGGTGCTAGGTGTTTGAGGTTACCTTGAACCCCCAACGGTGGGCTATGTATGCCCCGGAGACTGAACCCGTAAGTGTGGTACTTTCCTCAGAAACTGTACTTTACTTACCTCCCCCAGGAACTGTTGAAAATTGCAGTGTCCACTTTTAAAATAGCTTTTTGCCATTTTAAAGAAAACTGTGTACACTATTGAGTCTATTCAAAGTCCTAAGTATTACTATGCCAAGTACCTTTCATTTAATGTACTTACCTGCTAAATGAATCTTGGGGTTCCAGAAATAAATTAACAAAAGAATATTTTTCTATATTAAAACATATTGGCTTGGAGTTAAGCCATTGAGTGTGTGTTTTCATTTATTGTTTGTGTGTGTACAACAAATGCTTAGTACTACCCTCTGATAAGCCTAACTGCTCGACCACACTACCACAAATAGAGCATCAGTATGATCTATTATTGCGTCTGTCAAGCCTCTTAAGGAACACCTGGACTCTGTGCACACTATACCTCATTTTGATATAGTATATACATAGCCAGCTTCCTACACTAGAGGTTAAGTAGGTTAGGTTTTCCTATACTACACTAACACATACTCACATCATGTCTGCTGCTGGGCCTAGCTCTGAAGTCATGGATACTCCCTATGAGGGCATGACCTTCAAGGAATTGAAAGGGCTTTGCACAGATAGGAAACTAGATGTGGGGAAGAACCACAAGAATTTCCTTTTGAGCCTCCTGCTTCAGGATGATCAGGAGAATGCTGATAGCCAGGAGGAGTGGGAGGTAGATTCTAACCCCTTAGAATCAGAAAATCATACATCAGGTTCAGGAGAGGGCTCTTCCAAAGAACATACACCTAGTAGACGCAGTAGTGTAGCTGGTAGTGGGAGGGGTAGTCATTCAGGTAGGGCTCCCTTCACACCCAGAGGTCAAGTCACTAGGGTCACAAAAGTTAGGGAAAGGTATACCTCTGACCATTCCCATATCACCTCAGTTTCTGAGGAATCCCATGGTTCAACTCCAGGTGATGACTCCATAGAAAGGGAGCTCAGGAGACTGAGAGAGGCCAGGCTGAGGCTGCAGCAGCAACAGCTAGCCCTAGATAAGGAGGCATTGTCTGTGGAAAGGGAAAGTCAGTGGTTGGGGTTAGTACCATATGGTGGCAGCAGCAGCAGTTTCAGGAGTTATGGGGTCAGGGAGGACACTATTGATTCTAGAAACCTGCATAAAACTGTTCCCCCATACAAGGTTGGGGATGACATCTATAAGTGGTTTGCTGCACTTGAGAGGGCCTGCAAAGTTCAGAGGGTCCCTCATAGGCAGTGGGCTGCTATTCTGTGGTTGTCCTTTTTTTTACAAGGGGAGGGATAGACTTCTCACTGTCAGAGAAGAATACTCAGACAACTATGGCATTCTTAAAACTGAATTATTGGATGGATTTGGCTTAACCACCGAACAATACAGGATTAAGTTCAGAGAAACCCGAAATGAGTCCTCACAGGATTGGGTTGACTTTGTAGATTGTTCTATTAAGGCTTTAGAAGGCTGGTTACATGGCAGCAAAGTGTCTGATTATGAGGGCTCATACAATCTGATTTTGAGATAGCATATTTTGTCTGACTTGTTGCACCAGTACTTGGTAGATTCAGATCTGACCTCTCCCCAAGAATTGGGAAAGAAGGCAGACAAATGGGTCAGAACAAGGGTGGGCAGAAAAGCTCATACAGGGGGTGCCAAGGACAAGAAGAAGGATGGTAAGTCTCATGACAAAGGTGGGGAAAAAGATAAAAACAAGGAGTCTTCATCAAGCCCACAAAAATCTTCAGGGGTGGGCCTAAATCCTCTTCCAACCATCAGAATAAAAAGCCTTGGTGTTATATGTGTAAGAACAAAGGACATTAGGCAAGTGATGGTACTTGTCCAAAGAACAAATACCAAGGCTCCCACCACCACAAACCCCACTGCTTCAACTAGTGTCTCTAGCAACAGCAGTGGTGGTGGTGGGAAAAAGAACACTACCAATACCCAATCCTCGAGTGTAGCAGGGCTCACTCTGGGAAGTGTAGTGGGGGATGGTTTAGCTAGGGAAACCACTAAGGCTGTTTTAATCTCTGATGGTGGCATTGACCTTGCCACCCTTGTTGCTTGTCCCCTTAATATGGATAAGTACATAAGTACAAGCAACAACCCCTAATAAATACTGTTCAGGTTGAGGCCTTTAGGGACACAGGTGCCAGTGTCACAATGGTGACTGAAAAACTGATGGCCCCTGAGCAAGACCTACTTGGTCATCAGTACCAAGTGACAGATGCCCATATCAACACTGTTAGACACACATGTCTGCTGTTGATCTCAACTGGGGAGGAGGGGGAGTTACTGGTCCAAAGAAAGTTGTGGTATCCACAGACCCACCAGTAGAATGTCTACTAGGGAACGAATTGGAGACTTCGGCTTGGGCTGAAGTGGAGTTGGAGGCCCATGCTGCCCTGCTGGGCATTCCTGGGCATATCTTTGCTTTGACAAGGGCTCAGGCCAAGAAGCAAAGAGGACAAGGAAACTTGGATCCTGGAACAATGGAGCAAGAGCTTCCCAAAAGTAGGGGTAGAAAGGGTAAGAAATTATCCGCTATCCCTCCCTCCACTGTTGATTCCCATTTGAGGAGGACGAGTCAACTCCTTGGACAGAACCTACACCTGAGAAGCTGCAAGCTGACACAGCTGAGCTTTTAGGAGCAGTGGGGCCTGCCAGGGAGAAGATAAAGGTGGCTAGGAAGATCTGTCCCACACTTTTGGCTTTAAGACAGCAAGCTCTCAAACAAGAGGCAGGGGGTGTCAGTGACACCCATAGGGTGTATTGGGAAAACAATCTCTTATACACTGAGACTAGGGACCCAAAACCTGGTGCCACCAGGAGACTGGTCATTCCCTTGCAGTATAGAGAATTTCCGTTGACCTTAGCTCATGCTATTCCCCGGCTGGACATCTGGGGCTAAGTAAGACCTGGTACAGACTGGTCCCTCACTTTCACTGGCCTCACATGTCAGAGGAAACAAAGGAGTTTTGTCGCTTCTTTGTCACTTACCAAGTCAATGGTAAGACTGGTGGCACCCCAAAGCCCCCCGTGATCCCACTCCCAGTGGTTGAGGTGCCCTTTGAGTGGGTAGGGGTTGACATAGTTGGCCCCCTTGACCCTCCTACTGATTCCAGTAATAGGTTCATTTTAGTGGTAGTGATCCATGCCACTCGATATCCAGATGCTATACCTCTGAGGACCACTACAGCTCCTTCAGTAGACAAAGCCCTCCTGGGAATCTTTTCCAGGGTGGGTTTTCCAAAAGAGGTGGTGTCAAACAGAAGTAGCAAATTCATGTCTGCATACCTGAAAGCAATGTGGAAAGAGTGTGGTGTAACCTACTGTAGGAGGCTGGACTGGCTTGTAGTGAGTACCAAGGGGTACTTGCACCTTGCACCAGGCCCAGTTATCCCTTATTAGTGTATAGGGTGTCTAGCAGCTTAGGCTGATAGATAATGGTAGCTTAGCAGAGCAGCTTAGGCTGAACTAGGAGACGTGTGAAGCTACTACAGTACCACTTAGTGTCATATGCACAATATCATAAGAAAACACAATACACAGTTATACTAAAAATAAAGGTACTTTATTTTTATGACAATATGCCAAAGTATCTTAGAGTGTACCCTCAGTAAGAGGATAGGAAATATACACAAGATATATATACACAATAGCAAAAATATGCAGTATAGTCTTAGAAAACAGTGCAAACAATGTATAGTTACAATAGGATGCAATGGGGAAACATAGGGAGAGGGGCAACACAAACCATATACTCCAAAAGTGGAATGCGAACCACGAATGGACCCCAAACCTATGTGACCTTGTAGAGGGTCGCTGGGACTATTAGAAAATAGTGAGAGTTAGAAAAATAACCCTCCCCAAGACCCTGAAAAGTGAGTGCAAAGTGCTCTAAAGTTCCCCTAAGGACAAAGAAGTTGTGTTAGAGGAATAATGCAGGAAAGACACAAACCAACAATGCAACAACTGTGGATTTCCAATCTAGGGTACCTGTGGAACAAGGGGACCAAGTCCAAAAGTCACAAGCAAGTCGGAGATGGGCAAATGCCCAGGAAATGCCAGCTGCGGGTGCAAAGAAGCTTCTACTGGACAGAAGAAGCTGAGGTTTCTGCAGGAACGAAAAGGGCTAGAGACTTCCCCTTTGGTGGACGGATCCCTCTCGCCGTGGAGAGTCGTGCAGAAGTGTTTTCCCGCCGAAAGAACGCCAACAAGCCTTGCTAGCTGCAAATCGTGCGGTTAGCGTTTTTGGACGCTGCTGTGGCTCTGGAGGGACCAGGAGGTCGCAAATTGGACCAGAAGAGAGAGGGGACGTCGAGCAAGACAAGGAGCCCTCTCAGCAGCAGGTAGCACCCGGAGAAGTGCCAGAAACAGGCACTACAAGGATGCGTGAAATGGTGCTCACCCGAAGTCGCACAAAGGAGTCCCACGTCGCCGGAGACCAACTTAGAAAGTCGTGCAATGCAGGTTAGAGTGCCGTGGACCCAGGCTTGGCTGTGCACAAAGGATTTCCGCCGGAAGTGCACAGGGGCCGGAGTAGCTGCAAAAGTCGCGGTTCCCAGCAATGCAGCCCAGCGAGGTGAGGCAAGGACTTACCTCCACCAAACTTGGACTGAAGAGTCACTGGACTGTGGTGGTCACTTGGACAGAGTCGCTGGATTCGAGGGACCTCGCTCGTCGTGCTGAGAGGAGACCCAAGGGACCGGTAATGCAGCTTTTTGGTGCCTGCGGTTGCAGGGGGAAGATTCCGTCGACCCACGGGAGATTTCTTCGGAGCTTCTGGTGCAGAGAGGAGGCAGACTACCCCCACAGCATGCACAAGCAGGAAAACAGTCGAGAAGGCGGCAGGATCAGCGTTACAGAGTTGCAGTAGTCGTCTTTGCTACTATGTTGCAGTTTTGCAGGCTTCCAGCGCGGTCAGCAGTCGATTCCTTGGCAGAAGGTGAAGAGAGAGATGCAGAGGAACTCGGATGAGCTCTTGCATTCGTTATATAAAGTTTCCCCAGAGACAGAGACCCTAAATAGCCAGAAAAGAGGGTTTGGCTACCTAGGAGAGAGGATAGGCTACTAACACCTGAAGGAGCCTATCACAAGGAGTCTCTGACGTCACCTGGTGGCACTGGCCACTCAGAGCAGTCCAGTGTGCCAGCAGCACCTCTGTTTCCAAGATGGCAGAGGTCTGGAGCACACTGGAGGAGCTCTGGACACCTCCCGGGGGAGGTGCAGGTCAGGGGAGTGGTCACTCCCCTTTCCTTTGTCCAGTTTCGCGCCAGAGCAGGGCTAAGGGGTCCCCTGAACCGGTGTAGACTGGCTTATGCAGAATTGGGCACATCTGTGCCCAACAAAGCATTTCCAGAGGCTGGGGGAGGCTACTCCTCCCCTGCCTTCACACCATTTTCCAAAGGGAGAGGGTGTCACACCCTCTCTCAGAGGAAGTTCTTTGTTCTGCAATCCTGGGCCAGGCCTGGCTGGACCCCAGGAGGCCAGATGCCTGTCTGAGGGGTTGGCAGCAGCAGCAGCATTGAAACCCCAGGAAGGGCAGTTTGGCAGTACCAGGGTCTGTGCTACAGACCACTGGGATCATGGGATTGTGCCAACTATGCCAGGATGGCATAGAGGGGGCAATTCCATGATCATAGACATGTTACATGGCCATATTCTGAGTTACCATTGTGAAGCCACATATAGGTAGTGACCTATATGTAGTGCACGCGTGTAATGGTGTCCCCGCACTCACAAAGTTCAGGGAATTGGCTCTGAACAATGTGGGGGCACCTTGGCTAGTGCCAGGGTGCCCTCACACTAAGTAACTTTGCACCTAACCTTTACCAGGTAAAGGTTAGATATATAGGCGACGTATTAGTTACTTAAGTGCAGTGTAAAATGGCTGTGAAATAACGTGGATGTTATTTCACTCAGGCTGCAGTGGCAGGCCTGTGTAAGAATTGTCAGAGCTCCCTATGGGTGGCAAAAGAAATGCTGCAGCTCATAGGGATCTCCTGGAACCCCAATACCCTGGGTACCTCAGTACCATATACTAGGGAATTATAAGGGTGTTCCAGTAAGCCAATGTAAATTGGTAAAAATGGTCACTAGCCTGTTAGTGACAATTTGGAAAGAAATGAGAGAGCATAACCACTGAGGTTCTGATTAGCAGAGCCTCAGTGAGACAGTTAGTCACTACACAGGTAACACATTCAGGCACACTTATGAGCACTGGGGCCCTGGGTTACCAGGGTCCCAGTGACACATACAACTAAAACAACATATATACAGTGAAAGATGGGGGTAACATGCCAGGCAAGATGGTACTTTCCTACACAACCCCCCCCCCAAACGAAGGACAATAAGACTAGCCATGACCTGATGAGTCTTCATTGTCTAAGTGGAAATATCTGGAGAGTCCATCTGCATTGGAGTGGCTACTCCCAGGTCTATGTTCCACTGTATAGTCCATTCCCTGTAGGGATATGGACCACCTCAACAATTTAGGATTTTCACCTTTCATTTGTTTTAGCCAAAGTAGAGGTTTGTGGTCTGTCTGAACAATGAAGTGAGTGCCAAACAGGTATGGCCTCAACTTCTTCAGAGCCCAGACCACAGCAAAGGCCTCCCTCTCAATGGCAGACCAACGCTTTTCTCTAGGGGTCAACCTCCTACTAATAAAAGCAACAGGTTGATCCTGGCCCTCAGAATTAAGTTGTGATAGGACTGCCCCTACTCCTAATTCAGATGCATCAGTTTGGATATAGAATTTTTTAGAGTAACAAGGGCTTTTCAGGACAGGTGCAGAGCACATGGCCTGCTTCAGCTCCTCAAAAGCTTTCTGACAGTTTGCTGTCCATAATACCTTTTTAGGCATTTTCTTGGATGTGAGGTCATTAAGAGGGGCTGCAATGGAGCCATAGTTCTTAATGAACCTCCTGTAATACCCAGTGAGGCCTAGGAAGGCTCTCACCTGAGTCTGAGTGGTAGGGGGAACCCAATCAATAATTGTTTGGATTTTCCCCTGAAGTGGTGCAATCTGTTCCCCACCAACAAGGTGTCCCAGATAAACCACCTTACCCTGCCCTATCTGGCACTTTGAAGCCTTGATAGTGAGGCCTGCCTTTTGCAGGGCCTCCAAAACTTTCCATAGGTGGACCAGGTGATCATCCCAGCTGGAGCTAAAGACAGCTATATCGTCCAAATATGCTGCACTGAAAGCTTCCAGCCCTTGCAGGACTGTGTTCACCAACCTCTGAAAAGTGGCAGGTGCATTTTTCAAACCAAAAGGCATTACAGTAAACTGGTAATGTCCTCCAATGGTTGAAAATGCAGTCTTAGGTTTAGCATCTTCTGACAATTTGATCTGCCAATACCCTGCAGTCAAGTCAAAAGTGCTTAGATACTTGGCAGATGCCAGTGTATCTATGAGCTCATCTGCCCTGGGTATAGGGTGAGCATCCGTTTTGGTTACCAAGTTGAGACCTCTATAGTCTACACAAAACCGCATTTCCTTCTTTCCATCTTTGGAATGGGGTTTTGGTACCAGTACCACAGGAGAAGCCCATGGACTATCAGAGTGCTCAACCACTCCTAGTTCTAACATTTTCTGGACCTCTTGCTTTATGCAGTCCCTGGCATGGTCAGGCTGCCTATAGATCTTACTTTTGACAGGTAAACTGTCTCCAGTATCTATAGTGTGCTCACACCAAGAAGTGGTACCTGGCACAGTAGAGAAGAGTTCAGAGAATTGATCTAGGAGATTTATGCAATTATCTTTCTGCTCAGCAGTAAGACAATCAGCCAAAACTACACCTTCCATAAGAGCATCTTGTTCTGTGGAAGAGAAGAGATCAGGTACAGGATCACTGTCTTCTTCCTGTCCCTCATCAGTTGCCATGAGCAGGGTGAGATCAGCCCTGTCCTAGTAGGGTTTCAGGCGGTTGACATGGAGCACCCTAAGGGGACTCCTGGCAGTGCCTAAGTCAACTAAATAGGTGACTTCTCCCTTCTTTTCAACAATTGTGTGGGGTCCACTCCATTTATCTTGGAGTGCTCTTGGGGCCACAGGCTCCAAGACCCACACTTTCTGCCCTGGTTGGTACTGAACCAAAACAGCCTTCTGATCATGCCATTGCTTCTGGAGCTCTTGGCTGGCCTGAAGGTTTTTACTGGCCTTTTTCATGTACTCAGCCATCCTTGATCTGAGGCCAAGTACATAATCCACAATATCCTGCTTAGGAGCTTTTAAAGGTTGTTCCCAACCCTCCTTTACAAGTGTGAGTGGACCCCTAACAGGGTGTCCAAAAAGAAGTTCAAAGGGGCTGAAGCCCACTCCTTTCTGGGGTACCTCCCTGTAGGCAAAAAGGAGGCATGGTAGAAGGATATCCCATCTCCTGCGGAGTTTTTCAGGGAGACCCATAATCATGCCTTTGAGAGTTTTATTAAATCTCTCCACCAGTCCATTTGTTTGTGGATGATAGGGTGTTGTGAACTTGTACGTTACACCACACTCCTTCCACATGGCCTTTAAGTATGCAGACATGAAATTGCTTCCCCTGTCTGATACTACTTCCTTTGGGAAGCCCACCCTGGAAAATATTCCCAGGAGGGCCTTTGCCACTGCAGGTGCTGTAGTGGTCCTTAAAGGAATAGCTTCAGGATATCTTGTGGCATGGTCCACTACCACCAAGATAAATCTATTGCCTGAAGCAGTAGGAGGGTCAAGGGGGCCAACTATGTCAACCCCTACCCTTTCAAAGGGAACCCCAACCACAGGCAGTGGGATAAGGGGTGTCTTTGGGGTGCCACCTGTCTTGCCACTGGCTTGACAGGTTTCACAGGACTTACAAAATTCCTTTGTGTCCTCAGACATTCTAGGCCAATGAAACAGGGGAACAAGCCTGTCCCAAGTTTTCATTTGTCCTAGATGCCCAGCTAAGGGAATGTCATGTGCCAGTGTTAGGAGGAACTTTCTGTACTCCTGAGGAATCACTAATCTCCTGGCAGCTCCAGGTTTAGGATCCCTATGCTCAGTGTACAAGAGGTTGTCCTCCCAGTAAACTCTGTGAGAGTCACTGACATCCCCATTAGCCTGTTTGACAGCTTGCTGTCTGAGACCCTCTAATGTGGGACAGGTTTGCTGTGCCACACTCAGCTCCTCTCTGGCAGGCCCCCCTTCACCCAAAAGCTCAGCAGTGTCTGCTTCCAGCTCCTCTGGTGTAGGTTCTGCACAGGGAGGGAATTCTTCTTCCTCAGAAGTAGAATCCACTGTAGAGGGAGGGATAGTAGGAAGTGGTTTGCTTCTACTAGCCCTAGCTTTAGGGAGCACTTGGTCCATTGTTCCAGGATCCAAGCTTCCCTGTCCTTTTTGCTTTTTGGCCTGAGCCCTTGTCAAAGCAAAAATATGCCCTGGGATGCCCAGCATTGCTGCATGGGCCTCCAACTCCACATCTGACCAAGCTGATGTCTCCAAATCATTCCCTAATAGACAGTCTACAGGTAAATCTGAAGCTACCACAACTTTCTTTGGACCAGTAACCCCCCCCCCCAGTTGAGATTAACAACAGCCATGGGGTGGCTAAGTGTGTTGTTGTGAGCATCGATTACTTGGTACTGGTGACCAAGTAGGTGTTGTTCAGGGTGGACCAGTTTCTCTATGACCATAGTCACACTGGCACCAGTGTCCCTGTAGGCCTGAACCTCAACACCATTTATTAGGGGTAGCTGCTTGTACTTATCCATATTAAGGGGACAAGCAACTAAGGTGGCTAAATCAATAGCCCCCTCAGAGACTAACACAGCCTCTGTGGCCTCCCTAACAAGGCCAACCCCAACTAAGTTACCAATAGTGAGCCCAGCTACTCCCTTGGATTGGCTATTAGTAGGTTTGCACCCACCACCACTGCTATTAGTAGGGACACTAGGTGTAGCAGTAGGGGTTGTAGAGGTAGGAGCATTGGTGCTTTTCTTTGGACAACTGGGATCTGTTGTCCAATGGCCTTTTATTTTACATAAATAGCACCATGGTTTCTTTTCCTTGTTCTGATTAAAAGAGGATTTGGGCCCACCACCCCCACTAGAGTGTTTTTGTGGGCCTGATGAAGACTCATTTTTAGATTTGTCCCCACCCTTGTCAGAAGACTTACCATCCTTCTTTTTGTTGCCATCTTTGTCACCCCCTGTATGAACTTTTCTGTTCACCCTTGTTCTGACCCATTTGTCTGCCTTCTTTCCCAATTCTTGGGGAGAGGTCAGATCAGAGTCCACCAAGTACTGGTGCAACAAATCAGACACACAATTATTAAGAATATGCTCTCTCAGGATCAAGTTATACAGGCTGTCATAATCAGTAACTTTACTGCCATGTAACCACCCCTCCAAGGCCTTCACTGAATGGTCAATGAAATCAACCCAGTCTTGTGAAGACTCCTTTTTGGTCTCTCTGAACTTTATGCTGTACTGTTCAGTGGTTAAGCCATAACCATCCAGGAGTGCATTCTTAAGAACTTGGAAATTATTAGCATCATTTTCTTTCACAGTAAGGAGCCTATCCCTACCTTTTCCACTAAATGATAGCCATAGGATAGCAGCCCACTGCCTTTGAGGGACATCCTGTACAACACAGGCCCTCTCAAGTGCAGCAAACCACTTGTTAATGTCATCCCCCTCCTTATAAGGGGGAACTATCTTGTGCAGATTCCTGGAATCATGCTCTTTTGCAGGATGACTATGGGGAATACTGCTGCTGCCACCATGGGTATCTAAACCCAACTTCTGTCTTTCTTTCTCTAGTTCAAAAGACTGTCTATCCAAATCCAGCTGTTGCTTTTTAAGCTTCAGTCTGGTTTGTTCCACTCTCAACTTATTGAGTTCCCTCTCTAACATTCTGTCATCAGGGTTGGTGGGAGGGACATTCTTAGACACAGAAGAATGAACAGAAGGAGACCTGTCCCTTACAGAAGCCACCCTAACAGCTTGGCTAACAGAAACATCACTACCAGTATGGTGAGAATAAATGCTTTTGCTATGATGTGAGACAACACTATTTCTATGGTGAGGCTCTCCATCATTACCAACCATGCTAGACTGTCTAGTAATGGGCAGGCTAGGAAGTTTCTTTCCTGAATCTTTTCCTGGGGGAGTCCCTGGATCAGATTGGGAACCATTTGCTACTTTTTCAACAGATGTGGCCCCTATGGCCTTATCTTGTTCTCTAAGCATGTTAAGCAATAATTCCAAAGAAGGATTCTTCCCTACACTCAAACCTCTCTCTACACAGAGACTCCTTGCTCCTTTCCAGCTAAGGTGGTCATATGCAAGTTTGGACAGATCAACATTTTGGCCTGTGCCAGACATTTTTAGAGAGAGTTAAAGTGATAGAAAAAGAGACAAAAGTTTTCAGAACTTTTTAGAAAGACAGAAAAAAAACTTTTTTAAACTTTTAAGAACTTTTTGAAAGTTTTAGAAGTACTTTTCAGCACTTAGAAAAGAGTGAAAAGAGGAAATGCTAAACTTTTTGGCTATGTGTATATACACTGACCTTGTTTTGTATATTTTTCTCTTATGAAAAGTACAATGACAAGAGTGGTAAGTAGTCTCAAAGCACTTATCCCACCGCTGCACAACCAATGTAGGAGGCTGGACTGGCTTGTAGTGAGTACCAAGGGGTACTTGCACCTTGCACCAGGCCCAGTTATCCCTTATTAGTGTATAGGGTGTCTAGCAGCTTAGGCTGATAGATAATGGTAGTTTAGCAGAGCAGCTTAGGCTGAACTAGGAGACGTGTGAAGCTACTACAGTACCACTTAGTGTCATATGCACAATATCATAAGAAAACACAATACACAGTTATACTAAAAATAAAGGTACTTTATTTTTATGACAATATGCCGAAGTATCTTAGAGTGTACCCTCAGTGAGAGGATAGGAAATATACACAAGATATATATACACAATAGCAAAAATATGCAGTATAGTCTTAGAAAACAGTGCAAACAATGTATAGTTACAATAGGATGCAATGGGGAAAAATAGGGAGAGGGGCAACACAAACCATATACTCCAAAAGTGGAATGCGAGCCACGAATGGACCCCAAACCTATGTGACCTTGTAGAGGGTCGCTGGGACTATTAGAAAATAGTGAGAGTTAGAAAAATAACCCTCCCCAAGACCCTGAAAAGTGAGTGCAAAGTGCACTAAAGTTCCCCTAAGGACAAAGAAGTCGTGTTAGAGGAATAATGCAGGAAAGACACAAACCAACAATGCAACAACTGTGGATTTCCAATGTAGGGTACCTGTGGAACAAGGGGACCAAGTCCAAAAGTCACAAGCAAGTCGGAGATGGGCAAATGCCCAGGAAATGCCAGCTGTGGGTGCAAAGAAGCTTCTACTGGACAGAAGAAGCTGAGGTTTCTGCAGGAACGAAAAGGGCTAGAGACTTTCCCTTTGGTGGACGGATCCCGCTCGCCGTGGAGAGTCGTGCAGAAGTGTTTTCCCGCCGAAAGAACGCCAACAAGCCTTGCTAGCTGCAAATCGTGCGATTAGCGTTTTTGGACGCTGCTGTGGCCCTGGAGGGACCAGGAGGTCGCAAATTGGACCAGGAGAGAGAGGGGACGTCGAGCAAGACAAGGAGCCCCCTCAGCAGCAGGTAGCCCCTGGAGAAGTGCCAGAAACAGGCACTACGAGGATGCATCAAACGGTGCTCACCCGAAGTCGCACAAAGGAGTCCCACGTCGCCGGAGACCAACTTAGAAAGTCGTGCAATGCAGGTTAGAGTGCCGTGGACCCAGGCTTGGCTGTGCACAAAGGATTTCCGCCGGAAGTGCACAGGGGCCGGAGTAGCTGCAAAAGTCGCGGTTCCCAGCAATGCAGCCCAGCGAGGTGAGGCAAGGACTTACCTCCACCAAACTTGGACTGAAGAGTCACTGGACTGTGGGGGTCACTTGGACAGAGTCGCTGGATTCGAGGGACCTCGCTCGTCGTGCTGGGAGGAGACCCACATGCTCCAAGACCCACACTTTCTGCCCTGGTTGGTACTGAACCAAAACAGCCTTCTGATCATGCCATTGCTTCTGGAGCTCTTGGCTGGCCTGAAGGTTTTTACTGGCCTTTTTCATGTACTCAGCCATCCTTGATCTGAGGCCAAGTACATAATCCACAATATCCTGCTTAGGAGCTTTTAAAGGTTGTTCCCAACCCTCCTTTACAAGTGTGAGTGGACCCCTAACAGGGTGTCCAAAAAGAAGTTCAAAGGGGCTGAAGCCCACTCCTTTCTGGGGTACCTCCCTGTAGGCAAAAAGGAGGCATGGTAGAAGGATATCCCATCTCCTGCGGAGTTTTTCAGGGAGACCCATAATCATGCCTTTGAGAGTTTTATTAAATCTCTCCACCAGTCCATTTGTTTGTGGATGATAGGGTGTTGTGAACTTGTACGTTACACCACACTCCTTCCACATGGCCTTTAAGTATGAAGACATGAAATTGCTTCCCCTGTCTGATACTACTTCCTTTTGGAAGCCCACCCTGGAAAATATTCCCAGGAGGGCCTTTGCCACTGCAGGTGCTGTAGTGGTCCTTAAAGGAATAGCTTCAGGATATCTTGTGGCATGGTCCACTACCACCAAGATAAATCTATTGCCTGAAGCAGTAGGAGGGTCAAGGGGGCCAACTATGTCAACCCCTACCCTTTCAAAGGGAACCCCAACCACAGGCAGTGGGATAAGGGGTGTCTTTGGGGTGCCACCTGTCTTGCCACTGGCTTGACAGGTTTCACAGGACTTACAAAATTCCTTTGTGTCCTCAGACATTCTAGGCCAATGAAACAGGGGAACAAGCCTGTCCCAAGTTTTCATTTGTCCTAGATGCCCAGCTAAGGGAATGTCATGTGCCAGTGTTAGGAGGAACTTTCTGTACTCCTGAGGAATCACTAATCTCCTGGCAGCTCCAGGTTTAGGATCCCTATGCTCAGTGTACAAGAGGTTGTCCTCCCAGTAAACTCTGTGAGAGTCACTGACATCCCCATTAGCCTGTTTGACAGCTTGCTGTCTGAGACCCTCTAATGTGGGACAGGTTTGCTGTGCCACACTCAGCTCCTCTCTGGCAGGCCCCCCTTCACCCAAAAGCTCAGCAGTGTCTGCTTCCAGCTCCTCTGGTGTAGGTTCTGCACAGGGAGGGAATTCTTCTTCCTCAGAAGTAGAATCCACTGTAGAGGGAGGGATAGTAGGAAGTGGTTTGCTTCTACTAGCCCTAGCTTTAGGGAGCACTTGGTCCATTGTTCCAGGATCCAAGCTTCCCTGTCCTTTTTGCTTTTTGGCCTGAGCCCTTGTCAAAGCAAAAATATGCCCTGGGATGCCCAGCATTGCTGCATGGGCCTCCAACTCCACATCTGACCAAGCTGATGTCTCCAAATCATTCCCTAATAGACAGTCTACAGGTAAATCTGAAGCTACCACAACTTTCTTTGGACCAGTAACCCCCCACCAGTTGAGATTAACAACAGCCATGGGGTGGCTAAGTGTGTTGTTGTGAGCATCGGTTACTTGGTACTGGTGACCAAGTAGGTGTTGTTCAGGGTGGACCAGTTTCTCTATGACCATAGTCACACTGGCACCAGTGTCCCTGTAGGCCTGAACCTCAACACCATTTATTAGGGGTAGCTGCTTGTACTTATCCATATTAAGGGGACAAGCAACTAAGGTGGCTAAATCAATAGCCCCCTCAGAGACTAACATAGCCTCTGTGGCCTCCCTAACAAGGCCAACCCCAACTAAGTTACCAATAGTGAGCCCAGCTACTCCCTTGGATTGGCTATTAGTAGGTTTGCACCCACCACCACTGCTATTAGTAGGGACACTAGGTGTAGCAGTAGGGGTTGTAGTGGTAGGAGCATTGGTGCTTTTCTTTGGACAACTGGGATCTGTTGTCCAATGGCCTTTTATTTTACATAAATAGCACCATGGTTTCTTTTCCTTGTTCTGATTAAAAGAGGATTTGGGCCCACCACCCCCACTAGAGTGTTTTTGTGGGCCTGATGAAGACTCATTTTTAGATTTGTCCCCACCCTTGTCAGAAGACTTACCATCCTTCTTTTTGTTGCCATCTTTGTCACCCCCTGTATGAACTTTTCTGTTCACCCTTGTTCTGACCCATTTGTCTGCCTACTTTCCCAATTCTTGGGGAGAGGTCAGATCAGAGTCCACCAAGTACTGGTGCAACAAATCAGACACACAATTATTAAGAATATGCTCTCTCAGGATCAAGTTATACAGGCTGTCATAATCAGTAACTTTACTGCCATGTAACCACCCCTCCAAGGCCTTCACTGAATGGTCAATGAAATCAACCCAGTCTTGTGAAGACTCCTTTTTGGTCTCTCTGAACTTTATCCTGTACTGTTCAGTGGTTAAGCCATAACCATCCAGGAGTGCATTCTTAAGAACTTGGAAATTATTAGCATCATTTTCTTTCACAGTAAGGAGCCTATCCCTACCTTTTCCACTAAATGATAGCCATAGGATAGCAGCCCACTGCCTTTGAGGGACATCCTGTACAACACAGGCCCTCTCAAGTGCAGCAAACCACTTGTTAATGTCATCCCCCTCCTTATAAGGGGGAACTATCTTGTGCAGATTCCTGGAATCATGCTCTTTTGCAGGATGACTATGGGGAATACTGCTGCTGCCACCATGGGTATCTAAACCCAACTTCTGTCTTTCTTTCTCTAGTTCAAAAGACTGTCTATCCAAATCCAGCTGTTGCTTTTTAAGCTTCAGTCTGGTTTGTTCCACTCTCAACTTATTGAGTTCCCTCTCTAACATTCTGTCATCAGGGTTGGTGGGAGGGACATTCTTAGACACAGAAGAATGAACAGAAGGAGACCTGTCCCTTACAGAAGCCACCCTAACAGCTTGGCTAACAGAAACATCACTACCAGTATGTGAGAATAAATGCTTTTGCTATGATGTGAGACAACACTATTTCTATGGTGAGGCTCTCCATCATTACCAACCATGCTAGACTGTCTAGTAATGGGCAGGCTAGGAAGTTTCTTTCCTGAATCTTTTCCTGGGGGAGTCCCTGGATCAGATTGGGAACCATTTGCTACTTTTTCAACAGATGTGGCCCCTATGGCCTTATCTTGTTCTCTAAGCATGTTAAGCAATAATTCCAAAGAAGGATTCTTCCCTACACTCAAACCTCTCTCTACACAGAGACTCCTTGCTCCTTTCCAGCTAAGGTGGTCATATGCAAGTTTGGACAGATCAACATTTTGGCCTGTGCCAGACATTTTTAGAGAGAGTTAAAGTGATAGAAAAAGAGAAAAAAGTTTTCAGAACTTTTTAGAAAGACAGAAAAAAAACTTTTTTAAACTTTTAAGAACTTTTTGAAAGTTTTAGAAGTACTTTTCAGCACTTAGAAAAGAGTGAAAAGAGGAAATGCAAAACTTTTTGGCTATGTGTATATACACTGACCTTGTTTTGTATATTTTTCTCTTATGAAAAGTACAATGACAAGAGTGGTAAGTAGTCTCAAAGCACTTATCCCACCGCTGCACAACCAATGTAGGAGGCTGGACTGGCTTGTAGTGAGTACCAAGGGGTACTTGCACCTTGCACCAGGCCCAGTTATCCCTTATTAGTGTATAGGGTGTCTAGCAGCTTAGGCTGATAGATAATGGTAGTTTAGCAGAGCAGCTTAGGCTGAACTAGGAGACGTGTGAAGCTACTACAGTACCACTTAGTGTCATATGCACAATATCATAAGAAAACACAATACACAGTTATACTAAAAATAAAGGTACTTTATTTTAATGACAATATGCCGAAGTATCTTAGAGTGTACCCTCAGTGAGAGGATAGGAAATATACACAAGATATATATACACAATAGCAAAAATATGCAGTATAGTCTTAGAAAACAGTGCAAACAATGTATAGTTACAATAGGATGCAATGGGGAAACATAGGGAGAGGGGCAACACAAACCATATACTCCAAAAGTGGAATGCGAACCACGAATGGACCCCAAACCTATGTGACCTTGTAGAGGGTCGCTGGGACTATTAGAAAATAGTGAGAGTTAGAAAAATAACCCTCCCCAAGACCCTGAAAAGTGAGTGCAAAGTGCACTAAAGTTCCCCTAAGGACAAAGACGTCGTGTTAGAGGAATAATGCAGGAAAGACACAAACCAACAATGCAACAACTGTGGATTTCCAATCTAGGGTACCTGTGGAACAAGGGGACCAAGTCCAAAAGTCACAAGCAAGTCGGAGATGGGCAAATGCCCAGGAAATGCCAGCTGCGGGTGCAAAGAAGCTTCTACTAGACAGAAGAAGCTGAGGTTTCTGCAGGAACGAAAAGGGCTAGAGACTTCCCCTTTGGTGGACTAATCCCTCTCGCCGTGGAGAGTCGTGCAGAAGTGTTTTCCCGCCGAAAGAACGCCAACAAGCCTTGCTAGCTGCAAATCGTGCGGTTAGCGTTTTTGGACGCTGCTGTGGCCCTGGAGGGACCAGGAGGTCGCAAATTGGACCAGGAGAGAGAGGGGACGTCGAGCAAGACAAGGAGCCCTCTCAGCAGCAGGTAGCACCCGGAGAAGTGCCAGAAACAGGCACTACGAGGATGCATGAAATGGTGCTCACCCGAAGTCGCACAAAGGAGTCCCACGTCGCCGGAGACCAACTTAGAAAGTCGTGCAATGCAGGTTAGAGTGCCGTGGACCCAGGCTTGGCTGTGCACAAAGGATTTTCGCCGGAAGTGCACAGGGTCCGGAGTAGCTGCAAAAGTCGCGGTTCCCAGCAATGCAGCCCAGCGAGGTGAGGCAAGGACTTACCTCCACCAAACTTGGACTGACGAGTCACTGGACTGTGGGGGTCACTTGGACAGAGTCGCTGGATTTGAGGGACCTCACTCGTTGTGCTGAGAGGAGACCCACAGGCTCCAAGACCCACACTTTCTGCCCTGGTTGGTACTGAACCAAAACAGCCTTCTGATCATGCCATTGCTTCTGGAGCTCTTGGCTGGCCTGAAGGTTTTTACTGGCCTTTTTCATGTACTCAGCCATCCTTGATCTGAGGCCAAGTACATAATCCACAATATCCTGCTTAGGAGCTTTTAAAGGTTGTTCCCAACCCTCCTTTACAAGTGTGAGTGGACCCCTAACAGGGTGTCCAAAAAGAAGTTCAAAGGGGCTGAAGCCCACTCCTTTCTGGGGTACCTCCCTGTAGGCAAAAAGGAGGCATGGTAGAAGGATATCCCATCTCCTGCGGAGTTTTTCAGGGAGACCCATAATCATGCCTTTGAGAGTTTTATTAAATCTCTCCACCAGTCCATTTGTTTGTGGATGATAGGGTGTTGTGAACTTGTACGTTACACCACACTCCTTCCACATGGCCTTTAAGTATGCAGACATGAAATTGCTTCCCCTGTCTGATACTACTTCCTTTGGGAAGCCCACCCTGGAAAATATTCCCAGGAGGGCCTTTGCCACTGCAGGTGCTGTAGTGGTCCTTAAAGGAATAGCTTCAGGATATCTTGTGGCATGGTCCACTACCACCAAGATAAATCTATTGCCTGAAGCAGTAGGAGGGTCAAGGGGGCCAACTATGTCAACCCCTACCCTTTCAAAGGGAACCCCAACCACAGGCAGTGGGATAAGGGGTGTCTTTGGGGTGCCACCTGTCTTGCCACTGGCTTGACAGGTTTCACAGGACTTACAAAATTCCTTTGTGTCCTCAGACATTCTAGGCCAATGAAACAGGGGAACAAGCCTGTCCCAAGTTTTCATTTGTCCTAGATGCCCAGCTAAGGGAATGTCATGTGCCAGTGTTAGGAGGAACTTTCTGTACTCCTGAGGAATCACTAATCTCCTGGCAGCTCCAGGTTTAGGATCCCTATGCTCAGTGTACAAGAGGTTGTCCTCCCAGTAAACTCTGTGAGAGTCACTGACATCCCCATTAGCCTGTTTGACAGCTTGCTGTCTGAGACCCTCTAATGTGGGACAGGTTTGCTGTGCCACACTCAGCTCCTCTCTGGCAGGCCCCCCTTCACCCAAAAGCTCAGCAGTGTCTGCTTCCAGCTCCTCTGGTGTAGGTTCTGCACAGGGAGGGAATTCTTCTTCCTCAGAAGTAGAATCCACTGTAGAGGGAGGGATAGTAGGAAGTGGTTTGCTTCTACTAGCCCTAGCTTTAGGGAGCACTTGGTCCATTGTTCCAGGATCCAAGCTTCCCTGTCCTTTTTGCTTTTTGGCCTGAGCCCTTGTCAAAGCAAAAATATGCCCTGGGATGCCCAGCATTGCTGCATGGGCCTCCAACTCCACATCTGACCAAGCTGATGTCTCCAAATCATTCCCTAATAGACAGTCTACAGGTAAATCTGAAGCTACCACAACTTTCTTTGGACCAGTAACCCCCCCCCCAGTTGAGATTAACAACAGCCATGGGGTGGCTAAGTGTGTTGTTGTGAGCATCGGTTACTTGGTACTGGTGACCAAGTAGGTGTTGTTCAGGGTGGACCAGTTTCTCTATGACCATAGTCACACTGGCACCAGTGTCCCTGTAGGCCTGAACCTCAACACCATTTATTAGGGGTAGCTGCTTGTACTTATCCATATTAAGGGGACAAGCAACTAAGGTGGCTAAATCAATAGCCCCCTCAGAGACTAACACAGCCTCTGTGGCCTCCCTAACAAGGCCAACCCCAACTAAGTTACCAATAGTGAGCCCAGCTACTCCCTTGGATTGGCTATTAGTAGGTTTGCACCCACCACCACTGCTATTAGTAGGGATACTAGGTGAAGCAGTAGGGGTTGTAGTGGTAGGAGCATTGGTGCTTTTCTTTGGACAACTGGGATCTGTTGTCCAATGGCCTTTTATTTTACATAAATAGCACCATGGTTTCTTTTCGTTGTTCTGATTAAAAGAGGATTTGGGCCCACCACCCCCACTAGAGTGTTTTTGTGGGCCTGATGAAGACTCATTTTTAGATTTGTCCCCACCCTTGTCAGAAGACTTACCATCCTTCTTTTTGTTGCCATCTTTGTCACCCCCTGTATGAACTTTTCTGTTCACCCTTGTTCTGACCCATTTGTCTGCCTTCTTTCCCAATTCTTGGGGAGAGGTCAGATCAGAGTCCACCAAGTACTGGTGCAACAAATCAGACACACAATTATTAAGAATATGCTCTCTCAGGATCAAGTTATACAGGCTGTCATAATCAGTAACTTTACTGCCATGTAACCACCCCTCCAAGGCCTTCACTGAATGGTCAATGAAATCAACCCAGTCTTGTGAAGACTCCTTTTTGGTCTCTCTGAACTTTATCCTGTACTGTTCAGTGGTTAAGCCATAACCATCCAGGAGTGCATTCTTAAGAACTTGGAAATTATTAGCATCATTTTCTTTCACAGTAAGGAGCCTATCCCTACCTTTTCCACTAAATGATAGCCATAGGATAGCAGCCCACTGCCTTTGAGGGACATCCTGTACAACACAGGCCCTCTCAAGTGCAGCAAACCACTTGTTAATGTCATCCCCCTCCTTATAAGGGGGAACTATCTTGTGCAGATTCCTGGAATCATGCTCTTTTGCAGGATGACTATGGGGAATACTGCTGCTGCCACCATGGGTATCTAAACCCAACTTCTGTCTTTCTTTCTCTAGTTCAAAAGACTGTCTATCCAAATCCAGCTGTTGCTTTTTAAGCTTCAGTCTGGTTTGTTCCACTCTCAACTTATTGAGTTCCCTCTCTAACATTCTGTCATCAGGGTTGGTGGGAGGGACATTCTTAGACACAGAAGAATGAACAGAAGGAGACCTGTCCCTTACAGAAGCCACCCTAACAGCTTGGCTAACAGAAACATCACTACCAGTATGGTGAGAATAAATGCTTTTGCTATGATGTGAGACAACACTATTTCTATGGTGAGGCTCTCCATCATTACCAACCATGCTAGACTGTCTAGTAATGGGCAGGCTAGGAAGTTTCTTTCCTGAATCTTTTCCTGGGGGAGTCCCTGGATCAGATTGGGAACCATTTGCTACTTTTTCAACAGATGTGGCCCCTATGGCCTTATCTTGTTCTCTAAGCATGTTAAGCAATAATTCCAAAGAAGGATTCTTCCCTACACTCAAACCTCTCTCTACACAGAGACTCCTTGCTCCTTTCCAGCTAAGGTGGTCATATGCAAGTTTGGACAGATCAACATTTTGGCCTGTGCCAGACATTTTTAGAGAGAGTTAAAGTGATCGAAAAAGAGAAAAAAGTTTTCAGAACTTTTTAGAAAGACAGAAAAAAAACTTTTTTAAACTTTTAAGAACTTTTTGAAAGTTTTAGAAGTACTTTTCAGCACTTAGAAAAGAGTGAAAAGAGGAAATGCAAAACTTTTTGGCTATGTGTATATACACTGACCTTGTTTTGTATATTTTTCTCTAATGAAAAGTACAATGACAAGAGTGGTAAGTAGTCTCAAAGCACTTATCCCACCGCTGCACAACCAATGTAGGAGGCTGGACTGGCTTGTAGTGAGTACCAAGGGGTACTTGCACCTTGCACCAGGCCCAGTTATCCCTTATTAGTGTATAGGGTGTCTAGCAGCTTAGGCTGATAGATAATGGTAGTTTAGCAGAGCAGCTTAGGCTGAACTAGGAGACGTGTGAAGCTACTACAGTACCACTTAGTGTCATATGCACAATATCATAAGAAAACACAATACACAGTTATACTAAAAATAAAGGTACTTTATTTTTATGACAATATGCCAAAGTATCTTAGAGTGTACCCTCAGTGAGAGGATAGGAAATATACACAAGATATATATACACAATAGCAAAAATATGCAGTATAGTCTTAGAAAACAGTGCAAACAATGTATAGTTACAGTAGGATGCAATGGGGAAACATAGGGAGAGGGGCAACACAAACCATATACTCCAAAAGTGGAATGCGAACCACGAATGGACCCCAAACCTATGTGACCTTGTAGAGGGTCGCTGGGACTATTAGAAAATAGTGAGAGTTAGAAAAATAACCCTCCCCAAGACCCTGAAAAGTGAGTGCAAAGTGCACTAAAGTTCCCCTAAGGACAAAGAAGTTGTGTAAGAGGAATAATGCAGGAAAGACACAAACCAACAATGCAACAACTGTGGATTTCCAATCTAGGGTACCTGTGGAACAAGGGGACCAAGTCCAAAAGTCACAAGCAAGTCGGAGATGGGCAAATGCCCAGGAAATGCCAGCTGCGGGTGCAAAGAAGCTTCTACTGGACAGAAGAAGCTGAGGTTTCTGCAGGAACGAAAAGGGCTAGAGACTTCCCCTTTGGTGGACGGATCCCTCTCGCCGTGGAGAGTCGTGCAGAAGTGTTTTCCTGACGAAAGAATGCCAACAAGCCTTGCTAGCTGCAAATCGTGCGGTTAGCGTTTTTGGACGCTGCTGTGGCCCTGGAGGGACCAGGAGGTCGCATATTGGACCAGGAGAGAGAGGGGACGTCGAGCAAGACAAGGAGCCCTCTCAGCAGCAGGTAGCACCCGGAGAATTGCCAGAAACAGGCACTACAAGGATGCGTGAAACGGTGCTCACCCAAAGTCGCACAAAGGAGTCCCACGTCGCCGGAGACCAACTTAGAAAGTCGTGCAATGCAGGTTAGAGTGCCGTGGACAAAGGCTTGGCTGTGCACAAAGGATTTCCGCCGGAAGTGCACAGGGGCCGGAGTAGCTGCAAAAGTCACGGTTCCCAGCAATGCAGCCCAGCGTGGTGAGGCAAGGTCTTACCTCCACCAAACTTGGACTGAAGAGTCACTGATCTGTGGGGGTCACTTGGACAGAGTCGCTGGATCCGAGGGACCTCGCTCGTCGTGCTGAGAGGAGACCCAAGGGACCGGTAATGCAGCTTTTTGGTGCCTGCGGTTGCAGGGGGAAGATTCCGTCGACCCACGGGAGATTTCTTCGGAGCTTCTGGTGCAGAGAGGAGGCAGACTACCCCCACAGCATGCACAAGCAGGAAAACAGTCGAGAAGGCGGCAGGATCAGCGTTACAGAGTTGCAGTAGTCGTCTTTGCTACTATGTTGCAGTTTTGCAGGCTTCCAGCGCGGTCAGCAGTCGATTCCTTGGCAGAAGGTGAAGAGAGAGATGCAGAGGAACTCGGATGAGCTCTTGCATTCATTATCTAAAGTTTCCCCAGAGACAGAGACCCTAAATAGCCAGAAAAGAGGGTTTGGCTACCTAGGAGAGAGGATAGGCTACTAACACCTGAAGGAGCCTATCACAAGGAGTCTCTGACGTCACCTGGTGGCACTGGCCACTCAGAGCAGTCCAGTGTGCCAGCAGCACCTCTGTTTCCAAGATGGCAGAGGTCTGGAGCACACTGGAGGAGCTCTGGACACCTCCCAGGGGAGGTGCAGGTCAGGGGAGTGGTCACTCCCCTTTCCTTTGTCCAGTTTCGCGCCAGAGCAGGGCTAAGGGGTCCCCTGAACCGGTGTAGACTGGCTTATGCAGAATTGGGCACATCTGTGCCCAACAAAGCATTTCCAGAGGCTGGGGGAGGCTACTCCTCCCCTGCCTTCACACCATTTTCCAAAGGGAGAGGGTGTCACACCCTCTCTCAGAGGAAGTTCTTTGTTCTGCCATCCTGGGCCAGGCCTGGCTGGACCCCACGAGGGCAGATGCCTGTCTGAGGGGTTGGCAGCAGCAGCAGCTGCAGTGAAACCCCAGGAAGGGCAGTTTGGCAGTACCAGGGTCTGTGCTACAGACCACTGGGATCATGGGATTGTGCCAACTATGCCAGGATGGCATAGAGGGGGCAATTCCATGATCATAGACATGTTACATGGCCATATTCGGAGTTACCATTGTGAAGCCACATATAGGTAGTGACCTATATGTAGTGCACGCGTGTAATGGTGTCCCCGCACTCACAAGGTTCAGGGAATTGGCTCTGAACAATGTGGGGGCACCTTGGCTAGTGCCAGGGTGCCCTCACACTAAGTAACTTTGCACCTAACCTTTACCAGGTAAAGGTTAGACATATAGGTGACTTATAAGTTACTTAAGTGCAGTGTAAAATGGCTGTGAAATAACGTGGACGTTATTTCACTCAGGCTGCAGTGGCAGGCCTGTGTAAGAATTGTCAGAGCTCCCTATGGGTGGCAAAAGAAATGCTGCAGCCCATAGGGATCTCCTGGAACCCCAATACCCTGGGTACCTCAGTACCATATACTAGGGAATTATAAGGGTGTTCCAGTAAGCCAATGTAAATTGGTAAAAATGGTCACTAGCCTGTTAGTGACAATTTGGAAAGAAATGAGAGAGCATAACCACTGAGGTTCTGATTAGCAGAGCCTCAGTGAGACAGTTAGTCACTACACAGGTAACACATTCAGGCACACTTATGAGCACTGGGGCCCTGGGTTACCAGGGTCCCAGTGACACATACAACTAAAACAACATATATACAGTGAAAGATGGGGGTAACATGCCAGGCAAGATGGTACTTTCCTACACCTACAAGTTCACCACACCTTACCATCCCCAGACAAATGGGGTTGAGAGGTTTAACAAAATCCTCAAAGACTTTCTAATGGGATTCTCTGAAAAACTCCGGAGGAGATGGGATATCATGTTAACATGCCTCCTTTTTGCCTACAGGGAGGTATCCCAGAAAGGAGTGGGCTACAGCCCCTTTGAACTCGTCTTTGGGCATCCTGTTAGGGGTCCATTAGTTCATGTGAAATAGGGGTGAGAGAAGCCCATGAAGCCCCCTAAACAATGTATAATGGATTCTGTGCTTGGCCTAAGATCAAGAATGGCTGAGTACATGAAGAAGGCCACTAAAAACCTTGAAGCAAGCCAAGAGTTACAGAAACAATGGCATGACCAGAAGGCTGTCCTGACAGTGTATCAACGAGGACAGGAGGTGGGGGTACTGGAGCCTGTGGCACCCAGAGCACTCCAAGACAAATGGAATAGACCACACATCATAGTAGAGAAGAAGGGTGAGGTCGGTTATTTAGTTGACCTAGGCACTCCTAGAAGTCCTCTTAGAGTTCTTCACGTGAACCGCCTGAAGCCCTACTATGACAGGGCTGACTTAACCCTGCTCATGGCCACTGATGAGGGACAGGAAAATGAGAGTGACCCTCTCCCTGATCTCTTCTCCAACACTGCAGCTGATGGCTCAGTGGAAGGAGTTATCCTTGCAGTCTGCCTTACTGAGTCTTAGAAGGAGGACTGCAGGAAACACTTGGGTCAGTTTTCTGAACTCTTTTCTCTGACACCTGGTCAGACTACTTCGTGTGAACACACCATGGATACTGGAGACAGTTTACCTGTCAAAAGTAAGATATATAGGCAGCCTGGCCATGTCAGAGATTGCATTAAATCTGAAGTTCAAAAAATGTTTGACTTACGAGTGATTGAGCACTCTGATAGCCCCTGGGCCAGCCCAGTGGTACTTGTACGCAACCTCACTCTCGGAATGGGAAAAGGGAGAGGAGGTTCTGTGTAGATTACAGAAGATGCTAAACCTAAGACAGCTTTCTCTACCATTGGAGTACATTATCAGTTTAATGTTATGCTGTTTGGTTTGAAGAATGCAATTGCCACTTTTCAGAGGTTGGTGAACACAGTTCTCCAAGGTCTGGAAGCTTTTAGTGCAGCACATCTTGATGATATTGCTGTCTTCAGCTTCACCTGGGATGAACACCTGGTCCACCTTTAGAAAGTTTTGGAGTGCCTGCAAAAGGCAGGCCTCACTATCAAGGCCTCAAAGTGCCATATATGGCAGGTGAAGGTAGTTTATCTGGAACACCTGGTAGGTGAAAAACAGATTGAACCACTTCAGGGGAAGATCCAGACTATTTTAGACTGGCTCCCTCTACAGCACAGACCATGGTCAGAGTCTTTTTTGGTCTCACTGGGTATTACAGGAGGTTCAATAAGAACTATGGCTCCATTGTTTCCCCTCTTAATGACCTCACCTCAAAGAAGATGCCTAAAAAGGTATTATGGACAGCTAGCTGTCAGAAAGCTTTTGAGGAGCTAAATCAGGCTATGTGCACTGCACCTGTCTTAAAAAGCCCAAACTACTCCAAGAAGTTCATAGTACAGACTGATGCTTCAGAGGTGGGGGTTGGGGCAGTTTTATCACAACTCAATACAGAGGGCCAGGATCAAGCTGTAGCTTTTATCAGCAGAAGATTCACCCCTAGAGAAAACTGTTGGTCATCCATAGAGAGGTAGGCCTTTGCTGTGGTCTGGGCCTTGAAGAAGTTGAGACCATACCTCGTTGGGACCCACTTCATAGTTCAGACAGACCACAAACCTCTCTTATGGCTAATGCAAATGAAAGGAGAAAACCCAAAATTGTTGAGGTGGTCCATTTCCCTACAGGGGATGGACATTACAGTGGAACATAGACCTGGGAGTAACCCCTCCAATGAAGATGGACTCACAATATATTTTCACTTAGACAATGAAGACTCAGTTGGGCAAGATTAGCTTTATTGTCCCTTGTTTGGTGGGGGAGGTTGTGTAGGAAAGTACCGTCTTTTTGCCATGGTTACCCCCATTTTCTGCCTGATGTCAGTGTGCTTAACTATGTTCACTGGGATTCTGCTAACCAGGACCACAGTGATTATGCCCCCTCTCCTCTAAATTTTGTCACTGCATACTGGTAACCCAGTATTTCACCCAAAATTGGCATACTGGTACCTCCTAATAAGTCCCTAGTATAGGGTACCTAGGTACCCAGGGCATTAGGTTTCCAGTGGATCCCTTTGGGCTGCAGCATTTCTTTTGCCACCCATAGGGAGTCCATGCAAAGGCTTCCGCAGAACTGCCATTGCAGCCTGCGTGAACAGGTGCATGCACTCTTTCACTGGCATTTACACTGCACCAGGTCACTTATAAGCCACGGCTATAGCAGGCCCTTCAGCCCTGAGGGCAGGGTGCAGAGTACCTGTGTGAGAGAGCACCCTTGCACTAGAAGAAGTGCCCCCACGACCTCCAGGACCATTTTCCCAGACTTCCTGAGTGAGGAGATGCCATTTTACGCATGTACTGGACATAGGCTACTACCTATGTCCAGCTACATAACGGTAACTCTAAATATATGCATGTTTGGTATCAAACATGTTGGAATCATACCCCAAGGATTTTGCAAGCATTGGTTGTATAACTCCACGCACTCTGGGGGCTCCTTAAAGGACCCCCAGTAATGCCATTTTAGCCTTCTGAGGTTTTCCAGGCAGCCCCAGCTGCTGCCACCTCACAGACAGGTTTCTGTCCTCCTGTTGCTTGAAATGCACGAGCCCAGGAAGACAGAACAAAGGATTTCCTTCAGGAGATGGGTGGTACACCCTCTCCCTTTGGAAATAGGTGTTACAGCCTTGGAGGGGTAGCCTCACCAAGCCTCTGGAAATGCTTTGAAGGCCACAGATGGTGCCGTCCTTGCATAATCCAGTCTACACCGGTTCAGGGATCTCCAATCCACTCCCCTGTCCATCACCACCCCAAGGGTGATGCTGAGAGCTCCTCCAGAGGGTCCCTGGGTTTTGCCATCTTGGATTCCAAGTTGGCAGGGCACTCTGGGAGCATCTGAGTGGCCATTGCCAGCAGGTGACATCAGAGCCCTCCTCCGATAGGTACTTACCTGTGTAGCTGACCAATCCCCCTTTCAGGGCTATTTAGGGTCTCTCTCTTTGGTGGTTCTTCAGATTTGGATTGCAAGACTCCAGCAGGAATCCTCTGCATCCTTTACTTCACCTTCTTACCAAAGAAACTGCATCTGGACACTCCAAGAACTCTGCAAACTGCAACAAAGAAGCAAAGGCGACTTTTGCAACATTGTATCTTCAGCTCCTACCAGCAACTGCAACTCTTTCCCGGTTGTGCATGCTCAGAGGACAGCCTGTCTTCAACCTGCACCAGAAGAACAAAGGAATCTCCCTTGGAATGAAGGAGTCACTCCCCTGCTTCATCAGGCACTTCTCTGCAACAACGACTGGTTGTGTGAGACCCCTCTCTTGACGAGCTGCTTGGATCCTGCATCACGGGTGGTGGACTGAAGTGGTCCTGCCGTCCAACTGTCCAACTTTGGTGGAGGTAAGAGCTTGCCTCCCCACACAACATAGTATCCCCGTGCACCTTGTGTTTTGCAGTTGCCACGGCTTGTTGGCATCCTTCTGCAAAGTGCACCGTGCAGCTATGGCTCCCAGCACTCCTTTCTGCGATGCACAGCTTTCTGCGTGTTTTTTTGGTGGCGTGGGACCCTTTGTTGTAGTGCTGCATGGGCCTCCTTTTGCACCTTCTTTGTCCCCGTGCTGTGGGACTCCGGTGCACGCTGCCTGGTCTTCTGAGGGCTCTCTGTGTTGCTGAGAGCCTCCTCTGACTCTGCCTCCTGCGTAGAGTCCACCAGGTGCATCGTGGTCATGGCAGCCACATTTTCCACTAACCGCGAGCTTTGCATGTGCCAAGGCTTGTTGGCAGAATCCAGCGACGCAAACCAGACTGCAATCATCCATCCGGTGTGGGACATCTGCACCAACCAGGAACCCGCATCCGTCTTCTTGGGTGCAGAATTGACTGTTGTTCTTCACCAGTGGTTCTTCTGTTTCACCTTCATCCGGGTTAGCAGGGGCTCCTGTCCTTCCTGGACTCTTCTGTGATTCTTGGACTTGGTCCCCTTCTTCCACAGGTCTTCAGGTCCAGGAATGCATTGTTGGTGTCTTGCAGTCTCTTCTGGTTCTTGCAATATCTTCTTTCTCATTTTCTTGTGTGTTTAAGGAACGTTACTGTGATTTACTCCTGCTTTCCTGGGCTCTGGGGAGGGTTCTATTACTTACCTTTGATGTTTTCTAATACTCCCCGTGCCCCTCTACACACTACACTTGCCTAGGTGGGAAACCGACTTTCGCATTCCACTTTTTTAGTATATGGTTTGTGTTCCTCCCAGGCCCATTTCTAACTATTGTTATTTTCACGATTTGCACTGTTTTCTAAATGTTTTTTCAGCATTTTCTAGATACTAGTGTATATCATTTGTGTATTATGTACCTCCTAAGGGACTATAGTCTCTATGGTATTTTTGGCATTTGTGTCACCAGAATAAAGTACCTTTATTTTTGTAACACTGAGTATTTTCTTTCATGTGTGTGAGTACTGTGTGACTATAGTGGTATTGCATGAGCTTTGCATGTCTCCTAGTTAGGCCTTGGCAGCTCATCCACACTACCCCTAGAGAGCCTGGCTTCTAGACACTGTCTACATTTCACTAATAAGGGATAACTGAACCTGGTATAAAGAGTATGTTCCTTAGGTACCCACCACAAACCAGGCCAGCCTCCTACATTGGCGGTGCAGTGTAGGAAGCTGGGCTGGTTTGTATTGGGTACCTTCGGTACTTACACCTTACACCAGGTCCAGTTATCCCTTGTTAGTGAATGTAGTAGTGTTCTAGGAGCTTAGGCTGATAGAGGTAGCTATAGCAGAGCAGCTAAGGCTGAACTAGGAGACATGCAAAGCTCATGCAATACCACTTATACTTCCACAGTACTTATACACAAGTAAAGACAATACTCAGTGTTACCAAAAATAAAGGTATTTATTTGGGTGACGCAGTACCAAAAATATCTTAGAGACAATTCTCCTTCTGGAGGTAAGTATTATACACAATATATACACTAAACACCAACATTAGACAAGTAAATAGTCATAGAACAATGCAAACAGTAGGAAATCCTATAGAATGTAATTGGAGAAAATAGGTCTAGGGGCAACACACACCATATACTAAAAAAGTGGAATGTGAATCACAAATTCCCCCCTAGACAAGTGTAGTGTGTGCAGAATCGCTGGGAGGGTAAGAATACAGTAAAGGTAAGTAAATTACCCCAGCCCAGAGCCCAGAAAAGCAGGAGTAAAGTACTGCAAGTTTCCTTAGGACACACTACACCTCGTTTTGGGGATTTTGCAGCAGTCAACCAAGTCTGCAAAGCACAACTACTGGATTATTGGACCTGAAGACCTGCAAAGGAAGGGGACCAAGTCTAGAAGTTGAAAGAAGTTCCACGAAGGACAGGAGCCCCTGCCAACCCAGAAGAGGGTGCAAAAGAAGAGTCCCCGGTTAGTACAAGACTGCAGAAATGCACCCTACCTAGATGCAAGCGGGTTTCTGCATGATGCAAAAGATGTGCCACGGCGTGAAGATCGTTGCAGATGAGATTTCGTGTTGGAAGGCGCCAACAAGCCTTGTCTACGGCAAAAGTGTGTTTTTCATCAAAATGGCGCTGGATGGATCCAGGAGGGCCTGGGGGCCTCAACACTGTGTGAGGAGGAAGAGGGGGCTCTCAGCACTTTAGAGAGCCCTCACGATGCCAGACAGCACCCCCAGAAGCCGCAGGGTCCAGGTTCAAAGGAGGTGCAAAATGCAGTTGATGGAGCACAACAAAAGAAAGTCCCACACCGCTGGAGAACAATTCAGCAAATTGAGCGTCACAGGGTGGAGTGCTGGGGACCTGGGCCAGGCTGTGCATGAAGGAATTCTTCAAAGAGTGCACAGAGGCCCCAGGAGGCAAAGAAGACACAAAACACAGGGGTACTCTCGTTCTCGGGGAAGGCAAGGTCTTACCTCCTCCATATTGCGTCAGCAGGACCTCAGGAAAGTCTATGTCGGTGATGTCCACCCTCTATGTCCTTAGGAGCACGCTCGCCACCATGAGAGGAGTCCCAGGGTACCGGTCATCGCCTTGGAAGGTGCCTGCTTGGAGAAGGGGAGTGACTCCATCACTCCACAGGAGATCTCTTCGGTCCTTCTGGTGCAGGATAAAGACAGGGAGTCCCCAGAGCATGCACTCTATCGAAACTGTTGCAGTTGCTGACTTGGAGCTGAGGTTGCTGAAGAACAGTGTCTCTTGTAGACACTTTGTTGCAGTTACAGTGTTTCTTGGAGCAGGCTGCCGTTGATCCGAGGTCAGAGGATGCTGAAGTTGTTGCAGAGGATTCCTGTTGTTGCAGAGGATTCCTGAAGGAAACGTGAAAGCAGAATCTGAAGAGAACCCACAGGAGAGACCCTAAATAGCCTTGAGAGGGGGACTGGTTACCTTATGAGGTATAGACCTATCAGGAGGGGTCTCTGACGTCAACTGCTGGCACTGGCCACTCAGAGCCCTCCAGAGTGCCCCCACACCTTGCAAAGCAAGATGGCTGAAGTCTGGGACACACTGGAGGAGCTCTGGGCACCACCCCTGGGGTGGTGATGGACAGGGGAGTGGTCACTCCCCTTTCCTTTGTCCTGTTTCCCGCCAGGGCAGGGTAGAAGGGGTCCCTGAACCAGTGAAGACTGGTTTATGCAAGAAGGGCACCATCTGTGCCCTTCAAAGCATTTCCAGAGGCTGGGGGAGGCTACCCTTCCCCAGCCTGTAAAACCTGTTTCCAAAGGGAGAGGGTGTAACACCCTGCTCTCAGAGGAAATGTTTTGTTCTGTCTTCCTGGGACTGGGCTGCCCAGACCCCAGGGGGCAGAACCCTGTCTGTGAGGTGGCAGCAGCTGTAGCTGCAGTGCAAGCCTCAGAGAGCTGGTTTGGCAGCACTGGGGGTCTATGGTGGAGCCCCCAGGATGGATGGAATTGGCTCCCCAATACCAGATTAGTAATGGGGGGACAGTTCCATGATCTTAGACATGTTACATGGTCATATTCGGAGTTACCATTGTTAAGCTACATATAGGTATTGACCTATATGTAGTGCACATGTGTAATGGCGTCCCGGCACTCACAAGGTCCGGGGAAATGGCCCTGAACTATGTGGGGGCACCTTTGCTAATGCTTAGTAAATTTGCACCTAACCTTCAGCAAGTGAAGGTTAGACATATAGGTGACTTATAAGTTACTTAAGTGCAGTGAAAATGGCTGTGAAATAGTGTGTGCACTATTTCACGAAGGCTGCAATGGCAGTCCTGTTTAAGGGTTTGTCTGAGCTCCCCATGGGTGGCAAAAAAAATGCTGCAGCCCATATGGATCTCCTGGAACCCCAATGCCCTGGGTACCTAGGTACCATATACTAGGGTCTTAGAAGGGGGGTCCAGTGTGCCAATTGAAATTGGTAAATGAGGTCACTGGCCTACAGTGACAAATTTAAAAGCAGAGAGAGTATAAGCACTGAGGTTCTGATTAGCAGAGCATCAGTGACACAGTTAGGCATTACTCAGGCATACATATTAGGCCACAAACTATGAGCACTGGGGTCCTGGCTAGTAGGATCCCAGTGAGACAGGCAAAACACACTGAAATATAGGTTTTTATCTATGAGCACTGGGGTCCTGGCTAGCAGGATCCCAGTGAGACAGGCAAAACACACTGACATATAGGTTTTTATTTATGAGCACTGGGGTCCTGGCTATCAGGATCCCAGTGACACAGTAAAAACACACTGACACACACTCACAAACAGGCCAAAATGTAAGGGAAACAGTGCTAGAAAGAGGCTACTTTCCTACATGCAGTGGCAGGATAGGTACTTGCAATTGCCTTTTCACTATGTCACCTGTGCTTTCCACAGGAAAGAATACTCTATACCTGGAGCTATAAACAAATACCTACTGCAAGGTTGGTTTTAGTCTCTTATTTTCCTTTCCAAGAGACTAGATGTAGGAAAATGGCTCATTATTGCAGTTAACACCCCTCCTCCTCCACTTTTTGCCTGATGTTGATGCTGAATTGACTGAGAGTGTGCTGGGACCCTGCTAACCAGGCCCCAGCACCAGTGTTCTTTCCCTAAAAATGTACCATTGTTTCCACAATTGGCCCACCCCTGGCACACAGATAAGTCCCTCGTAAAAGGTACCAGTGGTACCAACAGCCCTGTGGCCAAGGAAGGTTTCTAAGGGCTGCAGCATGTGTTGTGCCACCCTAAAGGACCCCTCACCTAACACATGCACACTGCAATTGCAGATTGTGTGTGTTGGTGGGGAGAAAAAAGCAACGTCTACATGGCATCCCCCTCAGGGTGCCATGCACATAAAAAACTGCCTGTGGCATAGGTAAGTCACCCCTCTAGCAGGCCTTAAAGCCCTAAGGCAGGCGCACTATACCACAGGTGAGGGCATAGCTGCATGAGCGATATGTCCCTACAGTGTCTACGTCCATTCTAAGACATTGTAAGTACAGTGTGGCCATTTTAAGTATATGGTCTGTGAGTTTGTCAAAGCGAACTCCACAGTTCCATAATGGCTACAATGAATACTGGGACATTTGATATCAAACTTCTCAGAATAATAAACCCACACTGATGCCAGTGTTGGAGTTATTCTAAAATGCACACAGAGGGCATCTTAGAGATAACCCCTGTATTTTACACAGTCCTTCAGTGCAGGACTGAATGGTCTGTGCCAGTCTGCCACAGAGAGATGAGTTTCTGACCACCCGGGGTGAGAGCCTTTGTGCTCTCTTGGGCCAGAATCAAAGGCTACACTGGGTGGAGATGCTTCACACCTTCCCCCTGCAGGAACTGTAACACCTAGCGGTGAGCCTCAAAAGCTCAGGCCTGGTGTTACAATGCCCCCAGGCACTCCAGCCAGTGGAGATGCCTGCCCCTTGGACGAGCCCCCACTTTCAGCTGCAGTCCAGAGGGATAATGAGGAGTCACCCCTCCAGTGAGGTCCACTCCGAAGGTGACCAGAGCTGAAGTGACCCCCTCCTTGAGAAATCCTCCATTTTGCTTTGGAGGAGCAGGACCAATAGAGATAGGGATGTGCCCCCCTCTCCAGAGGAAGTGGGCACAAGTAGGGTGTGGCCACCCTCAGGGACAGTAGCCATTGGCTACTGCCCCCTGACCGTAACACACCCCTAAATTTATTGTTTAGAGGCGACCCTGAACCCAGATCATCAGATTCCTGATGACCTAAAGAAAGAAAAAGGACTGCTGAGCTGAAAACCCCATAGAGAAGACAAAGCGACAACAACTGGCTCGGCCCCAGCCCTACAGGCCCGTCTCCTGCTTCAAAAAGCTGCAAAAAAAGAAGCAATGTGTTCTACAGGACCAGCGACCCCTGAAAAGCCTCCAGGGGACTGCCTGCATCACCGAGGACCAAGAAACTCCCGTGGTCAGCAGCCCTGTCCAAAAAGAAGATCAAGAAACTAACTTTAAAGGGACTCTCACCTCACTCTAGAAGCGTGAGTCCAACTACTCTGCACCTGACAACCCCGGCCCGTGTCCAGAGAAACCAACTATCCAGAGAGGACCCCCAGCAACTCCAACAATGTGTCCACCCTGGGCTGACCTCTCTGCACCCCCACAACGACGCCTGTAGAGGGAATCCCAAGGACCCCCTGACCGCGACTGCCCGGTACGCAGATATCTGACGCCTCGAGAAGCACTGCACCTGCAGCCCCCACGCCTGGGAGAAACCGACCACCGGTGCAGCAACGACCAGCAGGTGTCCCTCACCCTTCCCCAGTCAGTGGCTTGCCTGAGAGGCCCCCCTGTGCCCTGCCTGAAGCGCCTAAGCGACCCCTCCGGGTCCCTCCATAGAGTTCTATTGAGAACCCGATGCCCTGTTTGCACACTGCACCAGACGGCCCCTGTGCCGATGAGGGTATGGTTTTTGTTCCTACTTGGGCACCTCCAGAGCTCCTCCAAATCCCCCTGGTCTGCCCTCCAACAACGCGGGTACTTACCTGCAAGCAAACTGGAACAGGAGTATCGCCACGTTATTTTGGCTCCTGTTTGACCTCTGCACCTGACCAGTCCTGTGTTGCTGGTGCAGGGTGTTTAGGGTTACTTTGAACCCCCAATGGTGGGCTACCTATGCCCTGGAGACTGAACCCGTAAGTGTGGTACTTTCCTCAGAAACTACTTACCTTCCCCGGGAAAAGTTGAAAATTGCAGTGTCCACTTTTCAAATAGCTTTTTGCCATTTTAAAGAAAACTGTGTATACTAATGAGTCTATTTACAGTCCTTAGTATTACTATGCCAAGTACCTTTCATTTAATGTACTTACCTGCTAAATGAATCTTGTGGTTCCAGAAATAAATTAACAAGAGAATATAAAAACCTATTGGCATGGAGTTAAGTCACTGAGTGTGTGTTTTCATTTATTGCTTGTGTGTGTACAACAAATACTTGACATTACCTTCTGATAAGCCTAACTGCTCGACCACACTACCACAAATAGAGCATTAGAATGATCTATTATTGCGTCTGTCAAGCCTCTTGGGGAACATCTGGACTCTGTACACACTATACCTCATTTTCATATAGTATATACATAGCCAGCTTCCTACACTAGAGGCTAGGTAGGTTATGTTTTCCTATACTACACTAACACACACTCACATCATGTTTGCTGCAGGGCCTTGCTCTGAAGTCATGGGAACTCCCTATGAGGGCATGGCCTTCAAGGAATTGAAAGGGCTCTGCACAGATAGGAAACTAGATGTGGGGAAGAACCACAACAATAATGTCCTTTTGAGCCTCCCTCTTTAGGATGATCAGGAGAATGCTGATAGCCAGGAGGAGTGGGAGGTAGAAGGAGATTCTAACCCCTTAATCAGAAAATCATCCTCAGGTTCAGGGGAGGGCTCTTCCCAAGAACCTACACCTAGTAGACCCAGTAGTGTAGCTGGTAGTGGGAGGGGTAGTCATTCAGGTAGGGCTCCCTTCACACCCAGAGGTCAAGTCATTATGGTCACAAAAGTTAGGGAAAGGTCTACCTCTGCCCATTCCCATATCACTTCAGTTTCTGAGGGATCCCATGGTTCAACTCCAGGTGATGACTCCAGGCTGAGGCTGCAGCAGCAACAGCTAGCCCTAGATAGGGAGGCCTTGGCTGTGGAAAGGGATATGCAGTGGTTGGGTTAGTACTATATGGTGGCAGCAGCAGCAGTTTCAGGGGTTATGGGGTCAGGGAGGACACTATTGATTCTAGAAACCTGCATAAAATTGGTCCTCCATACATGGTGGGGTATGATATACACAAGTGGTTTGCTGCACTTGAGAGGGCCTGCAAAGTTCACAGGGTCCCTTAAAGGCACTGGGCTGCTATTCTGTGGTTGTGCTTTTCTGACAAGGGGAGGGATAGACTTCTCACTGTCAGAGAAGATGACTCGGGCAACTATGGCATTCTTAAAACTGCATTCTTGGGTAGATTTGGCTTAACCACTGAACAATACGGGATTAAGGGGGTCATTATGATCCCTGGCGGTTCAGCCCTCTATGCGGGCGGCGGGTGAAAAGACTGCCACCGGCATGGCGGGCTAAACCGCCATATAAAAAACACAGGGAGGGCCGCCATAGGCGGCCCTGCTCCTCCGCCAGGCTACCTCCGACTGGCAGCCAGACGGTGGAGGGAATCATTATCCGACAGGGCAGCGCTGCTGCCCCTCGGATAATGATCCCTTCTGCCACCAGCCTTTCCCTGGTGGGTTACCCTGCCATGAAAAGGCTGGCGGAAGGGGTGCTCCGGGGCCCCCCTGGGGGTCCCGGCTCAGCCCATGCATTTGGCATGGGCAGTGCAGGGGTCCCTGTGCAGTGCCCCATCGCTCAGGTCACTGCCCAATTTACGGGCAATGATATGCGCGACGGGTGCAGCTGCACCCACCACACAGTTGCATTGACAGCGGCTCCACATGGAGCCGTCGGCAATTTCCCAGCCCAGCAGAATGTTCTTTATGCGGGCCGACAGGGTCCCAGGGGGGCAGACGGTCTGTTAAATGACCGCCAGCATGAACACGGTGGTTAACACCGCCGTGTTCATAATGAGGGCAGAAGTTCACAGAAACCCAAAAAGAGACCCCACAGTATTGGGTTGACTTTGTGGACTGTTCCGTTAAGGCTTTAGAAGGCTGGTTACATGGCAGCAAAGTGTCTGATTATGAGGGCTTATACAATCTGATTTTGAGAGAGCATATTTTGATTAACTGTGTGTCTGACTTGTTGCACCAGTACTTGGTAGACTCAGATATGACCTCTCCCCAAGAATTGGGAAAGAAGGCAGACAAATGGGTCAGAACAAGGGTGAGCAGAAAAGTCATAAAGGGGGTGACAAGAACAATGGTAATTCTCATGACAAAGGTGGGGACAAAGATAAAAACAAGGAGTTTTCAACAATCAGAATAAAAAGCCTTGGTGTTATATGTGTAAGAACAAAGGCCATTAGGCAAGTGATGGTACTAGTCCAAAGAAAAACACCAAAGCTTCCACCACCACAACCCCCACTTTTTTAAATAGTGCCCCTAGCAATAGCAATGGTGGTGGGAAAAATAACACTACCCATAGCCAATCCAAGGGTGTAGCAAGGCTCACTCTGGGAAGTGTAGTGGGAGATGGTTTAGCTAGGGAAACCACTGCGGCTGTTTTAATCTCTGATGGTGGCATTGACCTTGCCACCCTTGTTGCCTGTACCCTTAATATGGATAAGTACAAGCAACAACTCCTAATAAATGCTGTTCAGGTTGAGGCCTATAGGGACACAGGTGCTAGTGTCACATTGGTGACTGAAGAAACTGATGGCCCCTGAGCAACACCTACTTGGTCATCGGTACCAAGTGACAGATGCCTATAACAACACTGTTAGCCACCCCATGGCTGCTGTTGATCTTACCTGAGGGGGGGGGGGGCTACTGGTCCAAAGAAAGTTGTGGTATCCACAGACCTACCTGTAGAATGTCTACTGGGGAAGGACTTGGAGACTTCAGCTTGGGCTGAAGTGGAGTTGGAGGCCCATGCTGCAATGCTGGACAATCCTGGGCATATCTTTGCTTTGGCAAGGGATCAGGCCAAGAAGCAAAGAGGACAGGGAAACTTGGTGTGAGAAGGTAGCCTCTTTCTAGCCTTGTTACCCCCACTTTTGGCCTGTTTGTGAGTGTATGTCAGAGTGTTTGTCACTGTTTTCACTGTCTCACTGGGATCCTGGTAGCCAGGCCTCAGTGCTCATAGTGAAAACACTATATTTTCAGTATGGTTGTTATGTGTCACTGGGATCCTGCTGGTCAGGATCCCAGTGCTCATAGGTTTGTGGCCTATATGTATGTGTCACTGGGACCCTGTCACACAGGGCCCCAGTGCTCATAGGTGTGCATGTATATGTTCCCTGTGTGGTGCCTAACTGTCTCACTGAGGCTCTGCTAACCAGAACCTCAGTGGTTATGCTCTCTCATTTCTTTCCAAATTGTCACTGACAGGCTAGTGACCATTTTTACCAATTTACATTGGCTTACTGGAACACCCTTATAATTCCCTAGTATATGGTACTGAGGTACCCAGGGTATTGGGGTTCCAGGAGATCCCTATGGGCTGCAGCATTTCTTTTGCCACCCATAGGGAGCTCTGACAATTCTTACACAGGCCTGCCACTGCAGCCTGAGTGAAATAACATCCACGTTATTTCACAGCCATTTTACACTGCACTTAAGTAACTTATAAGTCACCTATATGTCTAACCTTTACCTGGTAAAGGTTAGGTGCAAAGTTACTTAGTGTGAGGGCACCCTGGCACTAGCCAAGGTGCCCCCACATTGTTCAGAGCCAATTCCCTGAACTTTGTGAGTGCGGGGACACCATTACACGCGTGCACTACATATAGGTCACTACCTATATGTAGCTTCACCATGGTAACTCCGAATATGGCCATGTAACATGTCTATGATCATGGAATTGCCCCCTCTATGCCATCCTGGCATTGTTGGTACAATTCCATGATCCCAGTGGTCTGTAGCACAGACCCTGGTACTGCCAAACTGCCCTTCCTGGGGTTTCACTGCAGCTGCTGCTGCTGCCAACCCCTCAGACAGGCAGCTGCCCTCCTGGGGTCCAGCCAGGCCTGGCCCAGGATGGCAGAACAAAGAACTTCCTCTGATAGAGGGTGTGACACCCTCTCCCTTTGGAAAATGGTGTGAAGGCAGGGGAGGAGTAGCCTCCCCCAGCCTCTGGAAATGCTTTGTTGGGCACAGAGGTGCCCAATTCTGCATAAGCCAGTCTACACCAGTTCAGGGACCCCTTAGCCCCTGCTCTGGCGCGAAACTGGACAAAGGAAAGGGGAGTGACCACTCCCCTGACCTGCACCTCCCCTGGGTGGTGTCCAGAGCTCCTCCAGTGTGCTCCAGACCTCTGCCATCTTGGAAACAGAGGTGCTGCTGGCACACTGGACTGCTCTGAGTGGCCAGTGCCACCAGGTGACGTCAGAGACTCCTGCTGATAGGCTCCTTCAGGTGTTAGTAGCCTTTCCTCTCTCCTAGGTAGCCAAACCCTCTTTTCTGGCTATTTAGGGTCTCTGTCTCTGGGGAAACTTTAGATAACGAATGCATGAGCTCAGCCGAGTTCCTCTGCATCTCCCTCTTCACCTTCTGATAAGGAATCGACCGCTGACCGCGCTGGAAGCCTGCAAACCTGCAACATAGTAGCAAAGACGACTACTGCAACTCTGTAACGCTGATCCTGCCGCCTTCTCGACTGTTTTCCTGCTTGTGCATGCTGTGGGGGTAGTCTGCCTCCTCTCTGCACCAGAAGCTCCGAAGAAATCTCCCGTGGGTCGACGGAATCTTCCCCCTGCAACCGCAGGCACCAAAAAGCTGCATTACCGGTCCCTTGGGTCTCCTCTCAGCACGACGAGCGAGGTCCCTCGAATCCAGCAACACCGTCCAAGTGACCCCCACAGTCCAGTGACTCTTCAGCCCAAGTTTGGTAGAGGTAAGTCCTTGCCTCACCTCGCTGGGCTGCATTGCTGGGAACCGCGACTTTGCAAGCTACTCCGGCCCCTGTGCACTTCCGGCGGAAATCCTTCGTGCACAGCCAAGCCTGGGTCCACGGCACTCTAACCTGCATTGCACGACTTTCTAAGTTGGTCTCCGGCGACGTGGGACTCCTTTGTGCAACTTCGGCGAGCACCGTTTCACGCATCCTCGTAGTGCCTGTTTCTGGCACTTCTCCGGGTGCTACCTGCTTCAGTGAGGGCTCTTTGTCTTGCTCGACGTCCCCTCTCTCTGCAGGTCCAATTTGCGACCTCCTGGTCCCTCCTGGGCCCCAGCAGCGTCCAAAAACGCCAAACGCACGATTTGCGTGTAGCAAGGCTTGTTGGCGTCCATCCGGCGGGAAAACACTTCTGCACGACTCTCCAAGGCGTGGGGGATCCATCCTCCAAAGGGGAAGTCTCTAGCCCTTGTCGTTCCTGCAGTATTCACAGTTCTTCAGCCTAGTAAGAGCTTCTTTGCACCAACCGCTGGCATTTCTTGGGCATCTGCCCATCTCCGAGCTGCTTGTGACTTTTGGACTTGGTCCCCTTGTTCCACAGGTACCCTCAGACAGGAATCCATCGTTGTTGCATTGCTGATTTGTGTTTTCCTTGCATTCTCCCTCTAACACGACTATTTTGTCCTTAGGGGAACTTTAGTGCACTTTGCACTCACTTTTCAGGGTCTTGGAGAGGGTTATTTTTCTAACTCTCACTATTTTCTAATAGTCCCAGCGACCCTCTACAAGGTCACATAGGTTTGGGGTCCATTCGTGGTTCGCATTCCACTTTTGGAGTATATGGTTTGTGTTGCCCCTATCCCTATGTTTCCCCATTGCATCCTACTGTAACTATACATTGTTTGCACTGTTTTCTAAGACTATACTGCATATTTTTGCTATTGTGTATATATATCTTGTGTATATTTCCTATCCTCTCACTGAGGGTACACTCTAAGATACTTTGGCATATTGTCATAAAAATAAAGTACCTTTATTTTTAGTATAACTGTGTATTGTGTTTTCTTATGATATTGTGCATATGACACTAAGTGGTACTGTAGTAGCTTCACACGTCTCCTAGTTCAGCCTAAGCTGCTCTGCTAAGCTACCATTATCTATCAGCCTAAGCTGCTAGACACCCTATACACTAATAAGGGATAACTGGGCCTGGTGCAAGGTGCAAGTACCCCTTGGTACTCACTACAAGCCAGTCCAGCCTCCTACACTTGGATCCTGGAACAATGGAGCAAGAGCTTCCCAAAGGTAAGGGTAGAAAGGGTAAGAAATTATCTGCTATCCCTCCTTCCACTGATGATCCCCCTTTGAGGAGGAGGAGTCAACTCCTTGGACAGAACGTACACCTGAGAAGCTGCAAGCTGACATGCTGAGCTTTTAGGTGCAGGGGGGCCTGCCAGGGAGGTTAAGTGTGGCTCGGCAGACCTGTCCCACACTTGAGGCTTTAAGACAGCAAGCTGTCAAACAAGAGGCAGGGGGTGTCAGTGACACACATAGGGTGTATTGGGAAAGCAATCTCTTGCACACTGAGGCCAGGGACGCAAAACCTGGTGCCACCAGGAGACTGGTCATTCCTTTGCAGTATAGAGAATTTCTGTTGATCTTAGCTCATGCTATTCCCCCTGCTGGAAATCTGAGGCAAAGTAAGACCTGGGACAGACTGGTCCCTCACTTTCACTGGCCTCACATGTCAGAGGAAACAAAGGAGTTTTGTTGCTTCTGTGTCACTTGCCAAGTCAGTGGTAAGACTGGTGGCACCCCAAAGCCCCCCTTGATCCCACTGCCAGTGGTTGGGGTGCCCTTTGAGTGGGTAGGGGTTGACATAGTTGGCCACCTTGACCCTCCTACTGCTTCCGGTAATAGGTTCATTTTAGTGGTAGTGATCCATGCCACTCGATATCCAGAAGCCATACCTCTGAGGACCACTACAGCTCCTTCAGTAGACAAAGCCCTCCTGGGAATCTTTTCCAGGGTGGGTTTTCCAAAAGAGGTGGTGTCAAACAGAGGTAGCAAATTCATGTCTGCATACCTGAAAGCAATGTAGAAAGAGTGTGGTGTAACCTACAGGTTCACCACACCTTACCATCCCCAGATCAATTGGTTGGTTCAGAGGTTTAACAAAACCCTCCAAAGGCATGATTATGGGACTCTGTCAAAAACTCAGAAGGAGATGGGATGTCCCATTACCATGCCTCCTTTTTGCCTACAGAGGGGTGCCCCAAAAAGGAGTGGGCTACAGCCCCATCGAACTCCTCTTTGGTCACTCTGTTAGGGGCCCATTAGCTCATGTGAAAGAGGGGTGGTATTGTAATTTAGTAGCGATTAGATTAAGCATTAGCAGAAGACATCTTGTATTAAGCAACTATTGTGAACATTTCACGGAATCCATTTGTATTCATGGCAGCCATTATCTCTGCCACATGCTGCCATGTGCTTGCCATGTGCTCTGTCCTACCTTCCTGTTAACTACTCTTGAAAATCTGTCTAGTGACAAGTTATATTTAGCATCCCCCACTTTCGCACATGCCCAGTAAGGTCTGCAGCTGCTAGTAATTAGTAACAGACAGTAATGTGTCTACTAGTCCTTGAAAACTGTTAGCCCCTCCTACCTGTCGACTGTGCATTTCCATATGACCTTATATGTATATAAGTCTTGTTTCTATAATTGTACCACCTTCTTTTTAGCCCCTTCGTGGGTATAAAATGACCATGCTCTCTTAGTTCAGTGTGCTACTTCAAACATTATCGAAGGGTGCTGTTTGAACTGTAGTACCACCTCATGAGGTTTAATAAACTTTGGGGGTCATTCTGACCCTGGCGGTCCAAGACCGCCAGGGCCACGAATGACGGAAGCACCGGCAACAGGCTGGCGGTGCTTCCAAGCCCATTCCGACCGCGGCAGTAAAGCTGTGGTCGGAAAACCGGGGCCGGCGGTTTCCCGCCGTTTTTGCCCCGGCTGGGCGAATCCGCCAGGGCAGCGCTGCAAGCAGCGCTGCCCTAGGGATTCTGACCCCCTTACCGCCAGCCTGTTTCTGGCGGTTTTCACCACCAGGAAGAGGCTGGCGGTAAGGGGTGTCCTGGGGCCCCTGGGGTCCCCTGCACTGCCCATGCCACTGGCATGGGCAGCGCAGGGGTCCCCTAACAGGGCCCCGGCCAGCTTTTCACTGTCTGCCTAGCAGACAGTGAAAAGCGCGACGGGTGCAACTGCACCCGTCGCACGGCCGCAACACCGCCGGCTCCATTCGGAGCCGGCTTCTGTGTTGCGGCCTCATTCCCGCTGGGCTGGTGGGCGCTAACTTGGTTAGCGCCCGCCGGCCCAGCGGGAATGTTGGAATGCCGGCAGCGGTCTTTTGGCCGCATGGCGGCCGATTGGCGGTTCCCGCCTGGCGGGCGGCGGAATCAGGTCCTTTGTCTTTTATTTCAGTTTCTGTGCCAAATTCTTCCTATATGGTCTGAGGACTTTGTGCAGAGAAGGGTGAACCCCTTGCACTAGTAGGCCTTGCTGAGGCTTACTTCGACAGTGGGAGCAACCTTTGAAGCCCCCTAAACAATGTATACTGGATTATGTGCTTGGCCTAAGATCAAGAATGGCTGAGTACATGAAGAAGGCCACTAAAAACCTTGAGGCAAGCCAAGAGTTACAGAAACAATGGCATGACAAGAAGGCTGTCCTGACAGTGTACCAACGAGGACTGGAGGTGTGGGTCCTGGAGCCTGTGGCACCCAGAGCACTCCAAGACAAATGGAATAGACCACACATCATAGTGGAGAAGAAGGGTGAGGTAAGTTATTTAGTTGACCTAGTGTAGGAGGCTGGCCTGGCTTATAGTGGGTACCTTGTGGTACTTACACCTTGTGCCAGGTCCAGTTATCCCTTATTAGTAGATTAGTAGTGTTCTAGCAGCTTAGGCTGATAGAGGTAGCTATAGCAGAGCAGCTTAGGCTGAACTAGGAGACATGCAAAGCTCCTACTGTACCACTTATATCACTTAGCAATATATCATAAGAAAATACAATACTCATAGTTACTAAAAATAAAGGTACTTTATTTTAGTGACAATATGCTAAAGTATCTCAGAGATATACTCCCATTAGGAGGTAAGTAATATACACAAAATATACACACAAACCAAAGTCAGGTAAGTAAACAGTTAGTAAAGTAGTGCAAACACTGTAGAACACAATAGAATGCAATAGGAGACAGTAGGCCTAGGGGCAACACAAACCACATACTCCAAAAGTGGAATGCGAACCACAAATGGACCCCAGGCCTAGTATAGTGTGAAGAGGGTCGCTGGGAGTGTAAGAAAACACTAAGGGTGTCCAAGATACCCCACCCCAAGACCCTGAAAACTAGGAGTAAAGTTACCCTACTACCCCAAAAAGACAGTAAAGTCGAGATAGAGGATTCTGCAAGGACAACAACTGACTGAAAAGCACTGAAGATGGATTCCTGGACCTGAGGACCTGAAAAGAAAGGGAACCAAGTCCAAGAGTCACGCAAGTGTCCAGGGGGGGCAGGAGCCCACTAAACCCTGGATGAAGGTGCAAAAGGGCTGCCTCTGGGTGGAAGAAGCCAAAGATTCTGCAACAACCGAAGGTGCCAGGAACTTCTCCTTTGGTCAGAAGATGTCCCACGGTGTGCTGGAGGAAGCAGAGTTGTTTCCATGCAGAAAAAAAAGCAATCAAGCCTCGCTAGGTGCAAGAGTCGCAGTTGAAGGTTTTGGGTGCTGCCAGGGCCCAGGAAAGACCAGGAGGTTGCCCCTTGAAGGAGGAGACACAGGGGGCGCTCAGCAACACAGAGAGCCCACGCAGAAGCAGGCAGCACCCGCAGAAGCACCTGAACAGGCGTTCAGAAGATCTGAGCACGGCGGTCATATCAGCACAACAAAAGAGGTTCCCACGAAGTCGGAGTCCAACTCAGCGAGTTGGGCAATGCAGGACGGAGTGCTGGGGACCTGGGCTAGGCTGTGCACAAAGGAAGTCTTGCAAAAGTGCACAGAAGCCCTAGCAGCTGCAGTTCACCCAGTACACAGGATTACTGTCTGGCGTGTGGAGGCAAGGACTTACCTCCACCAAATTTGGACAGAAGGGCCACTGGACTGTCGGGGACACTTGGATCCAGCTCCTGTGTTCCAAGGACCACGCTCGTCAAGATGAGAGGGGATCCAGAGGACCGGTGATGCAGAAGTTTGGTGCCTGCGTTAGCAGCGGGAAGATTCTGTCGATCCATGGGAGATTTCTTCTTGGCTTCCAGTGCAGGGTGAAGGCAGACAGCCCTCAGAGCATGCACCACCAGGAAACAGTTGTGAAAGCTGGCAGGATGAGGTGCTACAATGTTGCTGGTAGTCTTCTTGCTACTTTGTTGCAGTTTTGCAGGCGTCCTGGAGCAGTCGGCGGTCGATCCTTGGCTGAAGTCGAAGAGAGAAGTGCAGAGGAACTCTGGTGAGCTCTTGCATTTGTTATCTGATGAGAAATCCACAGGAGAGACCCTAAATAGCCCTCAGAGGAAGATTGGCTACAGAGAGAGGTAAGCACCTATCAGGAGGGGTCTCTGGCTTCACCTGCTGGCTCTGGCCACTCAGAGATCTCCATTGTGCCCTCACACCTCTACATCCAAGATGGCAGAGGTCTGGGACACACTGGAGGAGCTCTGGGCACCTCCCCTTGGGAGGTGCTGGTCAGGGGAGTGGTCACTCCCCTTTCCTTTGTCCAGTTCTGCGCCAGAGCAGGGCTGGGGGATCCCTGAACCGGTGTAAACTGGCTTATGCAAGGAGGGCACCATCTTTGCCCTTCAAAGCATTTCCAGAGGCCAGGAGAGGCTACTCCTCTCATGCCCTTAACACCTATTTCCAAAGGGAGAGGGTGTTACACCCTCTCCCAGAGGAAATCCTTTGTTCTGTCTTGCTGGTACTGGGCTGCCCAGGCCCCAGGGGGGCAGAAACCTGTCAGGTGGTTGGCAGCAGCAGTAGCTGCAGAGAAAACCCCGGAGAGTTAGTTTGGCAGTACCCGGGCTCTATGGTGGAGCCCCGGGGATGCATGGAATTGTCCCCCCCATACCAGTATGGTACTGGGATGACAATTCCATGATCCTAGACATGTTGCATGGCCATGTTCGGAGTTACCATTGTGACGCTACATATAGGTATTGACCTATATATTGTTCAAGTGTGTAATGGTGTCCCCGCACTCACAATGTCCGGGGAAATTGCCCTGAACAATGTGGGGGAACCTTGGCTAGTGCCAGGGTGCCCTCACACTAAGTAACTTTGCACCTAACCTTCACTAAGTGAGGGTTAGACATATAGGTGACTTACAAGTTACTTAAGTGCAGTGTAAAATGGCTGTGAAATAACGTGGATGTTATTTCACTCAGGCTGCAGTGGCAGTCCTGTGTAAGAATTGTCTGAGCTCCCTATGGGTGGCAAAAGAAATGCTGCAGCCCATAGGGATCTCCCTAAACCCCAATACCCTGGGTGCCTAGGTACCATATACTAGGGGATTATAAGGGTGTTCCAGTGTGCCAATCAGATTTGGTAAAATTAGTCACTAGCCTGCAGTGACAATTTGAAAAGCAGAGAGAGCATAAACACTAGGGTTCTGGTTAGCAGAGCCTCAGTGATACAGTTAGGCACCACACAGGGAACACATATAGGCCACAAACCTATAAGCACTGGGGTCCTGGCTAGCAGGATCCCAGTGACACATATCAAACACACTGACAACATAGGGTTTTCACTGTGAGCACTGGGCCCTGGCTAGCAGGATCCCAGTGAGAAAGTAAAAACACCCTGACATATACTCACAAACAGGCCAAAAGTGGGGGTAACAAGGCTAGAAAGAGGCTACCTTCCTACACCTAGGCACTCCTAGAAGTCCTCTTAGAGTTATTCACGTGAACCGCCTGTAGCCCTACTATGACAGGGCTGACATAACCCTGCACATGGCCACTGATGAGGGACAGGAAAATGAGAGTGACCCTCTCCCTGATCTTTTCTCCAACACTGCTGCTGATGGCTCAGTGGAAGGAGTTATCCTTGCAGTCTGCCTTACTGAGTCTTAGAAGGAGGACTGCAGGAACCTCTTGGGTCAGTTTTCTGAACTCTTTTCTGTGACACCTGGTCAGACTACTTCGTGTGAACGCACCATTGATACTGGAGACAGTTTACCTGTCAAAAGTAAGATGTATAGGCAGCCTGATCATGTCAGAGATTGCATTAAATCTGAAGTTCAGAAAATGCTTGACTTAGGAGTGATTGAGCACTCTGATAGCCCCTGGGCCAGCCCAGTGGTGCTTGTACCCAAACCTCACTCTCAGAATGGGAAAAGGGAGAGGAGGTTCTTTGTAGTAGATTACAGAGGGCTCAACACAGTCACAAAAACTGATGCTCACCTTATACCCAGGCAGGTGAGCTTATTATAGGGCAGGGGAAGGTGGTTTATCTGGGACACCTGGTAGGTGGAGAACAGATTGAACCACTGCAGGGGAATATTCAGAATATTTTAGACTGGCTCCCCCTACAACACAGACCCAGGTCAGAGCTTTTTTTGGTCTCACTGGGTATTACAGGAGGTTCAGTAAGAACTATGGCTCCATTGTTGACCTCACCTCAAAGAAGATGCCTAAAAAGGTATTATGGACAGCTAGCTGTCAGAAAGCTTTTGAGAAGCTAAAGCAGGCTATGTGCACTGCACCTGCCTTAAAAAGCCCAAACTACTCCAAGAAGTTCATAGTGCAGACTGATGCTTCAGAGGTAGGGGTTGGGGCAGTTTAATCACAACTCAATACAGAGGGCCAGGCTCAACCTGTAGCTTTTATCAGCAGAAGGCTGAACCCTAGAGAAAACTGTTGGTCAGCCATAGAGAGGGAGGCCTTTGCTGTGGTCTTGGCCTTGAAGAAGTTGAGACCATACCTCTTTGGAACCCACTTCATAGTTCAGACAGACCACAAACCTCTCTTATGGCTAATGGAAATGAAAGGAGAAAACCCTAAATTGTTGAGGTGGTCCATGTCCCTACAGGGGATGGACATTACAGTGGAACACAGACCTGGGAGTAACCCCTCCAATGCAGATGGACTCACAATATATTTCCACTTAGACAATGAAGACTCATCTGGGCAAGATTAGCTTTATTGTCCCTCGTTTGGGGGGGGCGGCTTGTGTAGGAAAGTACCCTCTTTTTGCCATGGTTACCCCCATTGTCTGCCTGATGTCAGTGTGCTTAACTGTGTTCACTGGGATTCTGCTAACCAGGACCACAGTGATTATGCTCCCTCTCCTCTAAATTTTGTCACTGCATACTGGTAACCCAGTATTTCACCCAAAATTGGCATACTGGTGCCACCTTATAAGTCCCTAGTATTTGGTACCTAGGTACCCAGGGCATTAGGTTTCCAGTGGATCCCTTTGGGCTGCAGCATTTCTTTTGCCACCCAAAGGGAGTCCATGCAAAGGCTTCTGCAGGACTGCCATTGCAGCCTGCGTGAAAAGGTGCATGCACCCTTTCACTGCCATTTACACTGCACCAGGTCACTTATAAGTCACCCCTATAGCAGGCCCTTCTGCCCTGAGAGCAGGGTGCAGAGTACCTGTGTGTGTAGCAGAGGTGCCCCCATGACCCCCAGGACCATTATCCCAGACTTTGTGAGTGCAGAGACTCCATTTTAGGCATGTACTGGACATAGGTCACTACCTATGTCTAGCTACATAATGGTAACTATGAACATATGCATGTTTGGTATCAAACATGTTGGAATCATACCCCAAGGTTTTTGCAAGCATTGGTTGTATAATTCCATGCACTTTGGGGGCTCCTTAGAGGACCCCCAGTATTGCCATTTTAGCCTTCTGAGGTTTTTCCAGGCAGCCCCAGCAGACAGGTTTCTGTCCTCCTGTTGCTTGAAAAGCTCAAGCCCAGGAAGGCAGAACAAAGGATTTCCTTCAGGAGAGGGATGGTACACCCTCTCCCTTTGGAAATAGGTGTTACAGCCTAAGGAGGGGTAGCCTCCCCAAGCCTCTGGAAATGCTTTGAAGGGCACAGATGGTGCCTTCCTTGCATAATCCAGTCTACACTGGTTCAGGGACCTTCACTCCCTGCTCTGGCACGAAACTGGACAAAGGAAAGGGAAGTGACCACTCCACTGTCCATCACCGTCCCAGAGGTGTTGCTCAGAGCTCCTCCAGAGGGTCGCTGGGTTTTGCCATCTTGGATTCCAAGTTGGCAGGGCACTCTCAGAGCATCTGATTGGCCAGTGCCAGCAGGTGACGTCCGAGCCCTCCCCTGAAAGGTGCTTACCTGTGTAGCTGACCAATCCCCCTTTCAGGGCTATATAAGGGCTCTCTCTTGGGTGGTTCTTCAGATTTGGATCGCTAGACTCCAGCAGGAATCCTCTGCATCCTTTACTTCACCTTATAACTGAAGAAACTGCATTTGGGCCCTCCAGGAACTCTACAAATTACAACAAAATAGCGAAAACGACAACATTGTATCTTCAGCTCCTGCCAGCAACTGCAACTGTTTCCTGGCTGTGCATCCTCAGAGGACAGCGTGTCTTCAGCCTGCACCAGAAGAATGAAGGAATCTAGCTTGGAGTGAAGGAGTCACTCCCAGGCTTCAGTAGGCACCTGTCTGCAACAACAACCGGTTGTGTGGGACCCCTCTCCTGACAAGCTTCGTGGATCCTGCATCACGGGTGGTGCACTGAAGTGGTCTCGATGGTCCTGACATCCTACTTTCCAACTTTAGTAGAGGTAAGAGCTTGCCTCCCCACACAACACAGTACCCCTGTGCACCGCGTGTTTTGCAGTTGCCAAGGCTTGTTGGCATCCTTCCCTGAAGTTCTTTGTGCACTGTGCAGCACTCCTTCCTGTAACGCACAGCTTTCTGCGTGGTTCTCTGGCGGCGTGGGACCCTTTGTTGTAGTGCTGCATGGGCCTCCTTTTGCACCTTCTTTGTCCCCATGCTGTGGGACTCATGTGCGCGTTGCCTGGTCTTCTGAGAGCTCTCTGAGTTTCTGAGAGCCCCCTCTGACTTCCTCTTCTGGGTAGAGTCCATCAGATCCCTCCTGGTCCCAGGCAGTGCCATTTTCCTCTAACTGCGAGCTTTGCGTGTGCCGAGACTTGTTGGCGGAATCCAGCGACGCAAACCAGACTGTAATATCCATCCCACGTGGGACATCTTCTGCACCAACTAGGAACCCGCATCCGTCTTCTTGGGTGGAGAACTGACTGTTGTTCTTCACCAGCGGTTCTTCTTTTGCACCTTCATCCGGGTTAGCAGGGGCTCCTGTTCTTCCTGGACTCTTCTGTGATTCTTGGACTTGGTCCCCTTCTTCCACAGGCCTTCAGATCCAGGAATCCATTGTTGGTGTCTTGCAGTCTCTTCTGATTCTTGCAATATCTTCTCTCTCATGTTCTTGTGTGTTTAAGGAAAGTTACTGTGATTTACTCCTGCTTTCCTAGGCTCTGGGGAGGGTTCTATTACTTACCTTTGGTGTTTTATAATACTCCCAGCACCCCTCTACACAATACACTTGCCTAGGTGGGAAACCGACTTTAGCATTCCACTTTCTTAGTATATGGTTTGTGTTCCCCCTAGGCCCATTTCTAACTATTGTGATTTTCACTATTTGCACTGTTTTCTAACAGTTTTTACAGCAATTTCTGCATACTAGTTTATATAATTTGTGCATTACTTACTTCCTAAGGGAGTATAGTCTCTCTGGTATTTTTGGCATTTGTGTCACCAAAATAAAGTTCCTTTATATTTGTAACACTGAGTATTTTCTTTTATGTGTGAGTACTGTGTGACTACAGTGGGATTACATGAGCTTTGCATGTCTCCTAGTTAGGCCTTGGATGCTCACCCACACTACCCCTAGGGAGCCTGGCTTCTAGACACTGTCTACATTTCACTAATAAGGGATAACTGGACCTGGTATAAGGTCTAAGTACCTTAGGTACCCATCACAAAGCAAGCCAGCCTCCTACAATGTGTCCAACAATTCCAAGCCTCTGTAGGCCATCCATGCCCCTCAGATCTTCTTCCACTTTCTAGTGCAACCCCTCCCTTTTTAAATCTCCCACTCTGCCCTCTGGCACAATTTAAATCCCCTTCCCAGTCCGTCAGTCCAGGAACCTTCTGCTTGCCCCAGGCCTTTGCAATATTACGCTTTGCAATTCCCAAGGCTAGTTTCAACCAGATTCCCCCGATACCCTGGCCAGTGGACATCCCCCTGAACACCCAACAGTAATGTCTTAGCCTCCAGAGGAATCTCTATCTCCACGATCTGGGACATCACCTGAATTAGTTTGGACCAGTATCCCTGTATTAGGGGGCACCCCCAGACAATATGAATGTGTCCTCTTCAGAACAGCCCCTCAGGCACAGTAGTCAGTCCGATCTCCCTATTCTATGAAGAAGGGTCCAAGTATAGTATGATGTATGGAATATTTGAAAGAGCTGCCTTATTGCGACCTCCTGGGATTTCCTCAATGCCTCCTCCCATTCCTCATCTTCTAGAGCACCCAGATCTGCAGACTATGCCACCCCCCCAGTAATTCTGGGGCATTGTGGCCCAATTTCTTATAGATCACTGAGATCCCCTTTCCCAGAATGGACTCTGTGAGCAGGGTGAACGGGGAAAATTCATGCAACTGCTCACCTTCTACTATATGTCTCTGGAGTGCATGACCCAACCGAAGATGTCAAAATTGTTCAGTCTCTCTGAGGTCAAAGTCCCGACTGAGCACCTCGAAGGTAGCAATAGCAGATCCCATCCATATATCTCCCAGACGCTCAATACCTATCAGTTCCCTCTGTTTGAACCCCGTCAGTCCCCTCAATTCCGACATTCTGACAACAAATCACTATGCCAAAGTGGAGTAAGTGCAGTTAGTCTCCCCCCAGCTTAGAAACGCATTTACCTCCTTCCACACTCAGACCACTACCCTTGTGCGTTGCATGAGAAGTCTCTCTCATCGTACGTCGCACGTTAGGGGCTCAGGACCACCCCTGCCCACTGTACTCCTGTCCACTCGGTAGGCTGGATCTTGTTGATCCGCAAAGATCCAGTCATTAGTTATCAGAAGAGGATAAACAAAAAGGTGGTTCATGCCAAAGAGGTTTGCACATCCAATCCTGATGGGTATGTATGAGTGTAGCAAGAAATTCTGAGTCCTTAGGAGGATATGCCAAATGGGTGCCGAACCTGGTGTGACATCCAACCACCGAAATATCACTGACTGGAAGGCCAGTCAGAGATGGATACAACTTTAAATACCAGGGCACACCAAAATTGTCCACAGAGTGTTCATCCAAGTGGAACAGTGCAAACAGAGACCAAAGATACGATTTTGAGGTTGATGAAGATTTATTCTTGTCGAGAAATGACGGATCCAAAATACAGCCGACACGTGTTTCGTCACATAGACTTTATCAAGGCTGTAGATTTTTAAAATAAGCAAGAAAAAGTAGCAATAAGATAAAAACAAGGTTGATAACAGGGAGTTCTAATCTTGTTAGTATCACAAGTATTAGAGAAAGGAAAGATCTTAAAGTGAGTAAGCCATCTGGAAAGATGACTGATGTGTCTATGCCAGGTGACTGAGTGATGAAGAAATACTGTGTGCGGTGGAGACCCACAAGACGAAGTGGACATGCAAGACCCTTACATTGTGAGATAAGTTAAATTTACTTGTGTATGTTGGGACTAGTGCTGTTTTTGTAGTGATCATGATGCACAGTAGCACTCACATCGCCCATCCACTCTGCATACCACCGTCTACTTTTAACTCTGGCATGTCCTTTCACCCTCTTATTGCCCACACTACTTCATGTAATCACTAACATCCTTGAATAAACCATGCAATATCAAAGCAAGAACATTTTACGTTATATCAAAGATAACAATAACTACAATGGCAATGAATCACACAAACCCATGTAGAGCATGAGGCTGGTAGACTAGTATTTTGAGGGTAAAGTACATCCATTGGGTAGGATAATCCTCGCCTCCGTGTCCTTAATAGAACTGAACATTTTTATTGCATATCCTTGAAAAATTTCCATTCTTTTGCAGGACCGGAGGCTCGGATTATGCTTGTTCAAAGCTGCTGAAAAACAACTGAGGCCACATCTAAAACTGGTTTATGATAAAATGTCTTGAATGTAGAATCGGAAGTCCAGTCAGTGGCCTTCATTATCTCCTGTAACTGAGAACCAAGAGACAAGGATTTGGATGCCATGGCACCCCTCACTGAATGGGCTCCAAAAACAGAGGTATCTATTCCTGCTTCAGACAGAATCCACCTCACCCAGCGCGCTAAGGTTGCAGAAGATACCGGATGAAAGGGTTTTCTGAAGTGCAATTAGCAATTGACCCCCAGGAGGTTGACGAAACTCCCTGGTGTGGTCTTCATACTCCCTTAAACACTGTACAACACATAGCTTAGAATCATCTGGATAACAAGTATAGGTTACTTGCCTTGAACCAGCGTTCGTCCTTCTGGAAATCGAAAAAGTTACTCCATATGTGAGGAATACACGAACTGAAATATCCAAAGCTCACACATCAGACACCCGTCTGCATGATACCAAACACAGCAAGATAGTCAGTTTGGCTGATAACCATTTATGGGATAAGTCTGCATTGCAAGGCCAGTGTCATAAGAAGTTGAGGATGACATTTACATCCCACAGATGTGTGTACTTCGGTTGAGAGGGATTAGTTAAACGAATACCCTTCATGACCTGAAACACACAAAGTTTTCCATCAAGAAACACATGTCCCGCTGAGATAGCTGATCTATAATTGTTTACTGTGCAAAAACGTAGGCCTTCCGATGCCAGTTCCGCCAAAAATGGATACAGTAACAACTGGGGCCTCTAAGCGATCCAGATTCCGAGATTTGCACCAACCCACCCATCGGTGCCATGCAGAGGCATACCGTCTATGGGTGGAGTGTGACCAGGACGCTGTTATGAAGGAGTTAGACTGTTCCGAAAGGCCTGGCAAACTCCAGCATTGCCTGAAATTCGCCAACCCATAAGGTGCAATTTTCCCTGGGTAAAAAGAGGATGGATCTGCCCCACTGGATCCAGCAATAATTCCAGGATTGGGAAAATTGGACTAGACACTCTTTGGACATCTCTAGAAGAACATGGAACCATGGCTGAGCTCGTCAAAAAGGGGGTAATCAGAATCAATTCTGCCTTCTGCTTGATCGCCTGAGACGCCATCCTGGGTATCATCACGAAAGGGGGGAAAGCGTACAGGAGTGGATCCGTCCACTGCTGGAGAAAGGCATCCATGGCTATTGCTAGAGGATCCGGTTTCCATGAGTAGAACCGTGGTAGTTGTGGGTGAGACGAGACACAAAAAGATCTGTGTGACACCGACCCCATCTGGCTTGGAGGGCTCGAAATACTGAGGTATGTAGTTTCCACTCGCTGGAGTTCCAGTCCGCTATCAAATTGCACCGACCTGGCAGATACTCTGCTATCATTGAGATCTGATTCTGGAGACAGTACTGCCAAAATGCTTTTGCAATCTCTGTTAGGATCTGCGACCTCGTCCCGCCTAGCTTGCTGACGTATCGTACTGCTGAGACGTTGTCCTCGTGCAGTAGAACGCAACAATTGGAACGAGGAGCCAGAGTTTTTATGGCAAACAAACCTGCCAAAATCTCAAAGCAATTTATATGTAGCTATGACTCTTCGTGTGACCAACGCCCCCCGGTCAAGACGGAATCGCATCTGCCTCCCCATCCCCATCTGCTGGTGTCGGATTCCAGTCTGATATCTGGACGAGTCCCGAAAATGGCTCTGCCATTCCACGCTGCCATGTGGTCGAGCCATCATTGAAGCTCGCAGCGTGTCTCTCCAGTGAGGGAGATGAGTTCTGTATACGCAAGGCCCTTCTGGAGGTAACACATTTTTAGCCACTGTAGCACCCTGTAATGTAGGGGCGCAGGAAAAATGGCCTGTATCGAGGACGCCAAAAGCCCCACTAACCTGGCTATAACTCGCAGATATCTTGTCTTTCTGGAGCGTGGACCTTATCTATTTCCGAATTGACAGTAATTTCTGGGCCGGAAGCGATAGGAGAGAAGAAATAGAGTCTATCTGGAAACCCAGAAACTCCATCTGGCAGGCTGGTGTCAGAGCGGATTTCTTCACATTTATCAGAAATCCCAGCTTCTGAAGCAACTGGATGGTCCAATTCAAATGTTGCGTGAGGAGAAGAGCATCCTGCACCATTATTATCATAGCGTTGAGATAGACAATCAACTGGACCCCTTTGGCCCAAAGACTCTCTACCACTGGACGCATAACCTTTGGTGAAACACCAGGGTGCTGAAGAAAGGCTGAATGGGAGAACCTTGAAGTGGAACCATTGGTTGTCCCACTGGAATTGCAGGTATTTCCTGTGAGGTGGAAATATCAGAATTGTGAAGTAAGCATCCTTCAGGTCAAGGCGTACCATCCAGTCGCCCTCCCTCAGAATGTCTCTGAGCAGATGTATTCCCTTCATCTTGAACTGCGGATAGAGAACCCAGGAATTGAACTCCTTCAAGTTGATCACGAGGCGTGACCCTCCATCTCTCTTGTTTACCGTAAAAATATTGCTGCAGTAGCCTGAAGGATCTGGTTGGCACTGAGCAATTGCATCCTTGAGTAGCAACTGTTGGACTTCCTGGTGAATAAAAATTAGATTGAGTTGGGAAAAATGGATAGGAGGAGGCAAGGACCATTGCTGGGGTACCCGAAAGAACTCTAAGTGGAATCCTGCAACAGTCTCTAGAACCCATTGGTCCGATGTCAATGTCACCCAGTTGTTTAGGAAAAACCTGGTCCTCCCCCACTAGAGTTACCTGAGCATGTGAGATCAGGATTACCTTGAGTGGTGGAGTCGGAGCTGTAGGTGGGCTTGAAGCCACCTCTGTTAAAGCGGGCCCGACCCACTCGGGCTCTGGCTGGGTAGAATGTGTCCCAGGTGGCCGGGAATCCCTTGCCTGTCACATTGTAGGAGGGATGAGAGCTATTGGTGGCGGCCGGACAGACGCCCTCGAAGTCCGCTGGCCTTGGCAAAAACTCGATTACGGAAGACCTTATTCATAGATGTTTGAGCCTTCTCCAGCGCAGTAAAAGTGTGCACGAACTTGCCCAGGTCTTTAACAAATTTATTGCCGAATAAGAGACCATCGGCCAAGGGTCCCAGTTCTGCACCCGCGAGATCAGCCAACTTCGGATCGATCCGAAGTAGGATGGATTTCCTCTGTTCAATAGAGATAGCGCAATTGGCATTGCCTAAAAGGCAGAGCGTGTGCTGTGTCCACCCGGCCAGAATGTCGGGATCCCCTGTAAACTAGACTTCTTCGCCGCCACCACCAGGTCCAAGATCTTACAAAGTGGACAAACAAGGCCTTTTTTGGGGTCCTTTGCCGAGCGATTCAGGAAAGTCGCCAAGTTGGGGTCTAATTCTGGAGTCAGGGCCACCTTGTCGGGGATGTCAGGACGAGGACATTCCAACTGGAGACGGTTTCGGACGTCTTTGTCCAGGGGTTTCCTGATGCAGGCATGGGCATAATCAGTCACTGCCGGAAGGGGGGCCCAGTCCGAGGACCTGGGGTGAATAATATTGTCAGGGTTAAAATTAAGGGCAGAAGACGGGTCCGAGGCTTCAGAATGGGTGGTGTAGGAAGTTGGCTCTGTATGTACTATTTCAAAGTAAGAAATAGCATGCACAGAGTCCAAGGGTTCCCCTTAGAGGTAAGATAGTGGCAAAAAGAGATAATTCTAATGCTCTATTTTGTGGTAGTGTGGTCGAGAAGTAGGCTTATCAGAGGAGTAGTGTTAAGCATTTGTTGTACACACACAGGCAATAAATGAGGAACACACACTCAGAGACAATTCCAGGCCAACAGGTTTTTGTATAGAAAAATATATTTTCTTAGTTTATTTTAAGAACCACAGGTTCAAGATTTACAAGTAATACTTCAAATGAAAGGTATTTCAGGTAGGTACTTTAGGAACTTTGAATTAGCAAAATAGCATATACAGTTTTCACATAAATGACATATAGCTATTTTAAAACAAGACACTGCAATTTTCAACAGTTCCTGGGGGAGGAAAGTGTTTGTTAGTTTTTGCAGGTAAGTAAACCAATACGGGGTTCAAATTTGGGTCCAAGGTAGCCCACCGTTGGGGGTTCAGGGCAACCCCAAAGTTGCCACACCAGCAGCTCAGGGCCGGTCAGGTGCAGAGGTCAAAGTGGTGCCCAAAACGCATAGGCTTCAATGGAGAAGGGGGTGCCCCGGTTCCAGTCTGCTAGCAGGTAAGTACCCGCGTCTTCGGAGGGCAGACCAGGGGGGTTTTGTAGGGCACCGGGGGGGGGGGGACACAAGTCCACACAGAAAGTACACCCTCAGCGGCACAGGGGCGGCCGGGTGCAGTGTGCAAACAAGTGTCGGGTTCGCAATAGGATTCAATGGGAGACCAAGGGGTCTCTTCAGCGATGCAGGCAGGCAAGGGGGGGGGGCTCCTCGGGGTAGCCACCACCTGGGCAAGGGAGAGGGCCACCTGGGGGTCGCTGCTGCACTGGAGGTCGGATCCTTCAGGTCCTGGGGGCTGCGGGTGCAGAGTCTTTACCAGGCGTCGGGTCTTTGAAGCAGGCAGTCGCGGTCAGGGGGAGCCTCGGGATTCGCTCTGCAGGCGTCGCTGTGGGGGCCCAGGGGGGTCAACTCTGGCTACTCACGGTCTCGTAGTCGCCGGGGAGTCCTCCCTGTGGTGTTTGTTCTCCACAAGTCGAGCCGGGGGCATCGGGTGCAGAGTGCAAAGTCTCACGCTTCCGGCGGGAAACGTGTGTTGTTAAAAGTTGCTTCTTTGTTGCAAAGTTGCAGTCTTTGGTGAACAGAGCCGCTGTCCTCAGGAGTTCTTGGTCCTTCTAGATGCAGGGTAGTCCTCTGAGGCTTCAGAGGTTGCTGGACCCTGGGAACGCGTCGCTGGAGCAGTGTCTTTAGAAGTGGGGAGACAGGCCGGTAGAGCTGGGGCCAAAGCAGTTGGTGTCTCCGTCTTCTCTGCAGGTTTTCAGTTCAGCAGTCCTCTTCTTCTTAGGTTGCAGGAGTCTGAGTTTCTAGTTTCTGGGGAGCCCCTAAATACTGAATTTAGGGGTGTGTTTAGGTCTGGGGGTTAGTAGCCAATGGCTACTAGCCCTGAGGGTGGCTACACCCTCTTTGTGTCTCCTCCCTGAGGGGAGGGGGGCACATTCCTATCCTTATTGGGGGAATCCTCCATCTGCAAGATGGAGGATTTCTAAAAGTTAGAGTCACCTCAGCTCAGGACACCTTAGGGGCTGTCCTGACTGGCCAGTGACTCCTCCTTGTTTTTCTCATTATCTCCTCCGGCCTTGCCGCCAAAAGTAGGGGCGGGCAACTCCACTAGCTGGAGTGCCCTGGGGTGCTGTAACAAAGGGGGTGAGCCTTTGAGGCTCACCGCCAGGTGTTACAGTTCCTGCAGGGGGAGGTGTGAAGCACCTCCACCCAGTACAGGCTTTGTTACTAGCCGCACTGACAAAGGCACTCTCCCCATGTGGCCAGCAACATGTCTGGTGTGTGGCAGGCTGCTAAAACCAGTCAGCCTACACGGGTAGTTGGTTAAGGGTACCAGTTACAAGGGACTTACCTGGATGCCAGGGTGTGCCAATTGTGGAAACAAAGATACAGGTTAGGGAAAGAACACTGGTGCTGGGGCCTGGTTAGCAGGCCTCAGCTCACTTTCAAATCAAAACTTAGCATCAGCAAAGGCAAAAAGTCAAGGGGTAACCATGCCAAGGAGGCATTTCCTTACACAACCCCCCCCCCCCCCAAACGAAAGAGGATGAGACTAACCTTTCCCAAGAGAGTCTTCATTTTCTAAGTGGAAGAACCTGGAAAGGCCATCTGCATTGGCATGGGCAGTCCCAGGTCTGTGTTCCACTATAAAGTCCATTCCCTGTAGGGAGATGGACCACCTCAACAGTTTTGGATTTTCACCTTTCATTTGCATCAGCCATCTGAGAGGTCTGTGGTCAGTTTGAACTACAAAGTGAGTACCAAAGAGGTATGGTCTCAGCTTCTTCAGGGACCAAACCACAGAAAAGGGCTCCCTCTCAATGGCACTCCAACGCTGCTCCCTGGGGAGTAACCTCCTGCTAATGAAAGCAACAGGCTGGTCAAGGCCATCATCATTTGTTTGGGACAAAACTGCCCCTATCCCATGTTCAGAGGCATCTGTCTGCACAATGAACTGCTTGGAGTAATCTGGAGCTTTAAGAACTGGTGCTGTGCACATTGCTTGTTTCAGGGTGTCAAAGGCCTGTTGGCATTCTACAGTCCAGTTTCCCTTCTTGGGCATTTTCTTGGAGGTAAGTTCTGTGAGGGCTGTCCCTATGGATCCATATCCCTTCACAAACCTCCTGTAGTACCCAGTCAAGCCAAGGAATGCCCTGACTTGAGTGTGGGTTTTTGGAGCTGCCCAGTCCAGAATAGTCTGGATCTTAGGCTGGAGTGGCTGAACTTGGCCTCCACCTACAAGGTGTCCCAAGTAGACCACAGTTCCCTGCCCTATCTGGCATTTGGATGCCTTGATAGAGAGGCCTGCTGATTGCAGAGCCTTCAAAACCTTCTTCAGGTGATCCTGCCAGCTGGAGCTAAAGACAGCAATATCGTCGAGATAAGCTGCACTAAAGGACTCCAAGCCAACAAGGACTTGATTCACCAACCTTTGGAAGGTGGCAGGGGCATTCTTTAAACCAAAGGGCATAACAGTAAACTGATAATGCCCATCAGGTGTGGAGAATGCTGTCTTTTCTTTTTCTCCTTGTGCCATTTTGATTTGCCAGTACCCTGCTGTTAAGTCAAAGGTACTTAAGTATTTGGCAGTACCTAATTTATCAATCAATTCATCTGCCCTTGGAATGGGATGGGCATCTGTCTTGGTGATAGAATTAAGTCCTCCGTAGTCCACACAAAACCTCATCTCTCTCTTCCCATCTTTGGTTTGAGGTTTGGGGACTAAGACCACTGGGCTAGCCCAGGGCTGTCAGAGTGCTCAATGACTCCCAATTCCAGCATCTTGTGGGTTTCCACCTTAATGCTTTCCTTAACTTGGACAGACTGAAAAATTTGTTTTTGACAGGCATGCTGTCTCCTGTGTCCACATCATGGGTACACAGGTGTGTCTGACCAGGGGTTAGGGAAAAGAGCTCAGCAAACTGTTGCAGGACCTTCCTACAATCAGATTGCTGTTGGCCAGAGAGGGTGTCTGAGTAGATCACTCCATCAACTGAGCCATCTTTAGGGTCTGTGGAGAGGAGATCAGGGAGAGGTTCACTCTCAGCTTCCTGGTCCTCATCTGTTACCATCAACAGATTCATATCTGCCCTATCATGGAAGAGCTTGAGGCGATTCACATGGATCACCCTCTTAGGGGTCCTGCTAGTGCCTAGGTCTACCAGGTAGGTGACCTGACTCTTCTTTTCTAGTACTGGGTAAGGGCCACCCCATCTGTCCTGGAGTGCCCTGGGAGCCACAGGCTCCAGAACCCAGACTTTCTGCCCTGGCTGAAATTAAACCATTGCAGCCTTTTGGTCATACCAAAACTTCTGGAGCTGTTGGCTGGCCTCAAGGTTTTTACTTGCCTTTTCCATATACTCTGCCATTCTTGAACGTAGGCCTAGTACATAGTCCACTATATCTTGTTTAGGCTCATGAAGAGGTCTCTCCCAGCCTTCTTTCACAAGAGCTAGTGGTCCCCTTACAGGATGGCCAAACAGAAGTTCAAAGGGGGAAAACCCTACTCCCTTCTGAGGCACCTCTCTGTAGGCGAAAAGCAGACAAGGCAAGAGGACATCCCATCTCCTTTTGAGTTTTTCAGGGAGCCCCATGATCATGCCTTTCAATGTCTTGTTAAATCTTTCAACAAGACCATTGGTGGCACCAGGTTTGGGATCTCTTGCCTCAGTGTAAAGGAATCCATCTTCCCAATAGACTCTGTGTGTTCCTGTTATTTTTCCTTTGGACTCTTCAGCAGCTTGCTGCCTAAGGCCTTCAAGAGAGGGACAGGTTTCTTGCCCCTTATACAACTGTTCACTTGAGGGTCCCCCTGGGCCTAGGAGCTCAACCTGATAAGGTTCTAACTCCAGAGGCTCAGTTCCCTCAGAGGGCAGAACTTCTTCCTGGGAAGAGAGGGTCTCTTTTTCTTGTTGTGTTGATGCTGGTTCCCCAGTCTTCTTTCCTTTTCTCTTGGAGGGTTGGGCCCTTTTTCCAGGCTCCAACACCACTTTTTCCCCCTGAGCCTTGCACTGTGCCCTTGTCTTGACACACACCAGTTCAGGGATGCCCAGCATGGCTGCATGGGTTTTCAGTTCTACCTCAGCCCATGCTGAGGACTCCAGGTCATTTCCAAGCAAACAATCTACAGGGATATTTGAGGAGACCACCACCTGTTTCAGGCCATTGACCCCTCCCCACTCTAAAGTTACCATAGCCATGGAATGTACTTTAGTCTGATTGTCAGCGTTGGTGACTGGATAAGTTTGTCCAGCCAGGTATTGACCAGGGGAAACCAGTTTCTCTGTCACCATGGTGACACTGGCACCTGTATCCCTCAGGCCTTCTACACTTTGCCCATTAGATAAGAGTTGCTGCCTGTACTTTTGCATATTAGGGGGCCAGGCAGCCAGTGTGGCTAAATCCACCCCACCCTCAGAGACTAGTGTAGCTTCAGTGTGAACCCTGATTTGCTCTGGGCACACTGTTGATCCCACTTGGAGACTGGCCATTCCAGTGTTAGCTGGAGTAGAGTTGGAAGTGGAACCTTTCTTGGGAAAGGCCTTGTCTCCAGTTTGGTGTCCAGGCTGATTACAGCTACGACACCAGGCCTTTTTGGGATCAAAGTTTTTACCCTTGTACCCAAAATTGGTTTGTGAAGAGGCTCTGGGCCCACCCTCCTGTGCAGGTTTTTGGGGCCCTGTAGAAGACTCTTTACTATTTTTCCCATTGGATGTCTCAACACTCTTCCCCTGGGGAGTCTTTGTGACCCCTTTCTTTTGGTCACCCCCTGTGGAAGTCTTGGTCACCCTAGTCTTGACCCAATGGTTCGCCTTCTTTCCCAATTCTTGGGGAGAAATTGGTCCTAGGTCTACCAGATGCTGATGCAGTTTATCATTGAAACAATTACTTAACAGGTGTTCTTTCACAAATAAATTGTACAGCCCATCATAATCATTTACACCACTGCCTTGAATCCAACCATCCAGTGTTTTCACTGAGTAGTCAACAAAATCAACCCAGGTCTGGCTCGAGGATTTTTGAACCCCCCGAACCTAATTCTATACTCCTCAGTGGAGAATCCAAAGCCCTCAATCAGGGTAGCCTTCATGAGGTCATAGGATTCTGCATCTTTTCCAGAGAGTGTGAGGAGTCTATCCCTACACTTTCCAGTGAACATTTCCTAAAGGAGAGCACCCCAGTGAGATCTGTTTACTTTTCTGGTTGCACAAGCCCTCTCAAAAGCTGTGAACCATTTGGTGATGTCATCACCATCTTCATATTTAGTTACAATCCCTTTAAGGATTTTCAACATGTCAGGAGAATCTCTGACCCTATTTATGTTGCTGCCACCATGGATGGGACCAAAACCCATCTCTTGTCTTTCCTTTTCTATGGCTAGGAGCTGTCTCTCTAAAGCCAATCTTTTGACCATCCTGGCTAACAGTAGATCATCTTCACTGAGGCTGTCCTCAGTGATTCCAGAGCTGCTGGACTCTCCTGTGAGAGAACCAGTATCTCTGACTATCACATTTGGAATCAGGGTTTGAGGAGCCCTGATTTCCCTAACTAGGACTGGAGGTGGGACTTCCTCCACATCACTAGTTTTTTCCTCTAGGAAGTCATCCTCAGAGGGGTTGTTTTTAGCAAACTCTGCCAAAAGCTCCTGGAGCTGTAATTTGGTAGGGTTTGAACCAGCTTTAATATTTTTTAATTTGCAGAGAGACCTTAACTCTCTCATATTAAAATGGAGGTAAGGGGTGACGTCGAGTTCCACCACATTCTCTTCTGCATTAGACATTATGTTTCTAAAAGTTGGAATACTTTTTAAGAATCTAAAACTATCTCTAGAACTTAATTCAAACTTTTACAAAACGTTTAAACTCTAAAAGAAATGCTAACAGGGACTAACACAAGGCCCTAGCAGGACTTTTAAAAATTTAGAAAAATTGCTCAAATTTCAAAAATCAGTTTCTAATGAAATTTTTGGGAATTTAGTCGTGTGATCAGATATTGGCTGAGTATTCCAGCAAATGCAAAGTCTTGTACCCCACCGCTGATCCACCAATGTAGGAAGTTGGCTCTGTATATACTATTTCAAAGTAAGAAATAGCATGCACAGAGTCCAAGGGTTCCCCTTAGAGGTAAGATAATGGCAAAAAGAGATAATTCTAATGCTCTATTTTGTGGTAGTGTGGTCGAGCAGTAGGCTTATCAGAGGAGTAGTGTTAAGCATTTGTTGTACACACACAGGCAATAAATGAGGAACACACACTCAGAGACAATTCCAGGCCAATAGGTTTTTGTATAGAAAAATATATTTTCTTAGTTTATTTTAAGAACCACAGGTTCAATATTTACAAGTAATACTTCAAATGAAAGGTATTTCAGGTAGGTACTTTAGGAACTTTGAATTAGCAAAATAGCATATACAGTTTTCACATAAATGACATATAGCTATTTTAAAACTAGACAGTGCAATTTTCAACAGTTCCTGGGGGAGGTAAGTGTTTGTTAGTTTTTGCAGGTAAGTAAACCACCTACGGGGTTCAAGTTTGGGTCCAAGGTAGCCCACCGTTGGGGGTTCAGGGCAACCCCAAAGTTACCACACCAGCAGCTCAGGGCCGGTCAGGTGCAGAGGTCAAAGTGGTGCCCAAAACGCATAGGCTTCAATGGAGAAGGGGGTGCCCCGGTTCCAGTCTGCTAGCAGGTAAGTACCTGTGTCTTCGGAGGACAGACCAGGGGGGTTTTGTAGGGCACCGGGGGGGACACAAGTCCACACAGAAAGTACACCCTCAGTGGCACGGGGCGGCCGGGTGCAGTGTGCAAACAAGCGTCGGGTTTGCAATAGGATTCAATGGGAGACCAAGGGGTCTCTTCAGCGATGCAGGCAGGCAAGGGGTGGGCTCCTCGGGGTAGCCACCACCTGGGCAAGGAAGAGGGCCACCTGGGGGTCGCTCCTGCACTGGATGTCGGATCCTTCAGGTCCTGGGGGCTGCGGGTGCAGAGTCTTTACCAGGCGTCGGGTCTTTGAAGCAGGCAGTCGCGGTCAGGGGGAGCCTCGGGATTCCCTCTGCAGGCGTCGCTGTGGGGGCTCAAGGGAGTCAACTCTGGCTACTCACGGTCTCGTAGTCGCCAGGGAGTCCTCCCTGTGGTGTTTGTTCTCCACAAGTCGAGCCGGGGGCGTCGGGTGCAGAGTGCAAAGTCTCACGATTCCGGCGGGAAACGTGTGTTGTTAAAAGTTGCTTCTTTGTTGCAAAGTTGCAGTCTTTGGTGAACAGAGCCGCTGTCCTCTGGAGTTCTTGGTCCTTCTAGATGCAGGGTAGTCCTCTGAGGCTTCAGAGGTTGCTGGACCCTGGGAACGCGTCGCTGGAGCAGTGTCTTTAGAAGTGGGGAGACAGGCCGGTAGAGCTGGGGCCAAAGCAGTTGGTGTCTCCGTCTTCTCTGCAGGTTTTCAGTTCAGCAGTCCTCTTCTTCTTAGGTTGCAGGAATCTGAGTTCCTAGGTTCTGGGGAGCCCCTAAATACTGAATGTAGGGGTGTGTTTAGGTGTGGGGGGGTTAGTAGCCAATGGCTACTAGCCCTGAGGGTGGCTACACCCTCTTTGTGCCTCCTCCCTGAGTGGAGGGGGGCACATTCCTATCACTATTGGGGGAATCCTCCATCTGCAAGATGGAGGATTTCTAAAAGTTAGAGTCACCTCAGCTCAGGACACCTTAGGGGCTGTCCTGACTGGCCAGTGACTCCTCCTTGTTTTTCTCATTATCTCCTCCGGCCTTGCCGCCAAAAGTGGGGCCGTGGCCAGAGGGGGCGGGCAACTCCACTAGCTGGAGTGCCCTGGGGTGCTGTAACAAAGGGGGTGAGCCTTTGAGGCTCACCGCCAGGTGTTACAGTTCCTACAGGGGGAGGTGTGAAGCACCTCCACCCAGTACAGGCTTTGTTACTAGCCACAGAGTGACAAAGGCACTCTCCCCATGTGGCCAGCAACATGTCTGGTGTGTGGCAGGCTGCTAAAACCACTCAGCCTACACGGGTAGTTGGTTAAGGTTTCAGGGGGCACTTCTAAGGTGCCCTCTGGGGTGTATGTTACAATAAAATGTACACTGGCATTAGTGTGCATTTATTGTGCTGAGAAGTTTGATACCAAACTTCACAGTTTTCAGTGTAGCCATTATGGTGCTGTGGAGTTTGTGCATGACAGACTCCCAGACCATATACTCTTATGGCTACCCTGTACTTACAATGTCTAAGTTTTTGCTTAGACACTGTAGGGGCATAGTGCTCATGCACTTATGCCCTCACCTATGGTATAGTGCACCCTGCCTTAGGGCTGTAAGGCCTGCTAGAGGGGTGACTTATCTATACTTCATAGGCAGTGTGAGGTTGGCATGGCACCCTGAGGGGAGTGCCATGTCGACTTAGTCTTTTTATCCCCACTAGCACACATAAGCTGGCAAGCAGTGTGTCTGTGCTGAGTGAGGGGTCCCCAGGGTGGCATAAGACATGCTGCAGCCCTTAGAGACCTTCCCTGGCATCAGGGCCCTTGGTACCAGGGGGTACCAGTTACAAGGGACTTACCTGGATGCCAGGGTGTGCCAATTGTGGAAACAAAGGTACAGGTTAGGAAAAGAACACTGGTGCTGGGGCCTGGTTAGCAGGCCTCAGCACACTTTCAAATCAAAACTTAGCATCAGCAAAGGCAAAAAGTCAGGGTTAACCATGCCAAGGAGGCATTTCCTTACAGGTGGGACCACGTTGGCCGTCAAAGGAGCGTCTGCTATGTTTGTGGGGACGTGAGTCACTGTCGGAATCCGACTGGGACGAAGAAACGTCAGAAGCCTCGTTTGGGGATGGATGGAGGAGGGCTTGTGTGCTGGTAGATGGTTGCCCCGTATACTGATGGTCGGAAGGGAACTGGAACTGAGAGAGCCGGGCCATGCATGCAGAATGGGGCCATTCAGGTCCTGGAGTTGGTGGGTCTGTCTCTGGATTAGTGGAGGAAAGGGATATGGGATTGACAAATGGAGGGACAGTCAAGGCATAGCGCTTGAGTTGTCTAGCGATAGGCTGCAGCAAGGGCCCGGTTCACAGACTGCGCCACTGAGGCATCCAGGGAACGGACAATATCCTCAGCTAGAAGGTGGTCCTCTTAATCATTAAGGAGAATCCGGTCACCGCTACTGTCAAAACCACAAAATGACACATTAAATAGCATAACGCATGAAGAGGAAAAAAACAAAGGCCCTCATTCCTACTCTGGCGGGCGGCGGTCGCCGCCCGCCAGGCGGGAACCGCCAATTGGCCGCTCCGCGGTCGAAAGACCGCTGGGGCCATTCCGACCTTCCCGCTGGGCCGGCGGGCGCTAACATTGTTAGCGCCCGCCGGCCCAGCGGGAAGGCGGCCTGCAACATTGAAGCCGGCTCCGAATGGAGCCGGCGGTGTTGCAGGTGTGCGACGGGTGCAGTTGCACCCATCGCGCTTTTCACTGTCTGCTAGGCAGACAGTGAAAAGCAGGCTGGGCCCCCAGGGGCCCCAGGACACCCGTTCCCGCCATCCTGTTCCTGACGGTAAAAACCGCCAGAAACAGGCTGGCGGGAAGGGGGTCGGAATCCCCATGGCGACGCTGCTTGCAGCACCGCCATGGCGGATTCGCCCAGCCGGGGGAAATCCGGCGGAGAACCGCCGGACCCGGTTTTCTGACCGCGGCTTTACCACCACGGTCAGAATGGGCAGGGAAGCACCGCCAGCCTGTTGGCGGTGCTTCCGTCATCCGCGGCCCTGGCAGTCTTTGACCGCCAGGGTCGGAATGACCCCCAAAGTGACTTATCTGAATGGTCGAGCAGCAAAGAAAGAGGAGGAAATATGGCGGCTAGGACAGTTATGCAGCAGTACAGCCGCCCATTGGTAGTGAGGAAATATGTTGCGTTCATGGGAGTTGTAGTTTTTTGTTAACATTTTTGATTGGCTGCTGTTATTTTTTATAATAATAAACAGCAAAGAAGAAGCATAATCTAAGCTTCCGGTCCTGCTATAGAATTGACTGAGGGGTTAAAGAAAATAATAGGGGTTTGTTAGTGCGGGGCATTTTACTGATGCCTCTGAGTTGCTAGTTATAGTTACCATTGCAGCCCCTAGTACGACGCTATGGCCCAGTAGCCCATGTCTGCCTTTGGCCCGCCAAATGAGAGCCTGGCAGAGAGCATGTCTGTGAGGATAATGATTACCGTCTGCATACAACACCTACAACCCATATATTTGATTTGTTTAGCTAAGTAAAGTTTGGATGGAATGCCACACTGTTATTTGCTTCAGCCTGGGTCCAAATATGATTTGTGTCGTCACCATGTACCCAAAGTCATGTGACACAATTTCTGGTGATGTCATCATGTTAACCCCTTCTGTGCCGCGGACGTAGTGGTTACGTCCTGCGGCACAGTGCTGCTGTGCCGAGGACGTAACCACTACGTCCTCGGCACACAGCCCAGAGGGAGCGCTCTCGCTCCCTCTGTGGGGTTCCCCCCCACCCCCCCCAAGTCAGGGATGGAAGGGGAAGCCCTTCCCCTCCCACCCCCGACCCCCCCCAACCCCCCCTGTGACGTCAGCGCGCGAGCGCGCGCTGATTAGTCACAGGGTCTCCCCCATGCTTTTGCATTTCTTTTTCAATCCCATGGGGGAGGCCCCGAGAGGCTTCAAAGGGAAGGAAATGTATTTCCTTCCCTTTGAAGTCTCTCACAGGTTTCAAAAGCTGGATTGCTTGCAATCCGGCTTTTGAAACCCCACTAGACACCAGGGATTTTTTTTTCTTTCTTGAAATTGGCAAAAGGGAGCGACCCCTTGGGCAAGGGTCGCTCCCAGGGGGGCATTTTTTTAGGAAGGCCTTTTCTGCCCCCCCTGGGGGCAGATTGGCCTATTATTAGGCCGATCTGCCCCCAGGGGGGGCAGAAACCTCTAGGCACAAGGGACCATTTTTGTTTTTTGTTTTGTTTTTTGTGATGAATTCTTTTTTTTTAGGTGGGGAGCGATCCCTTAGGCAAGGGTCGCTCCCCTACGGGGCAATATATATTTAGGCCATTTCTGCCCCCCTTGGGGGCAGATTGGCCTATTTTGATAAGGCCAATCTGCCCCCAAGGGGGGCAGAAACCATTAGACACCAGGGAGTTTGTTTTTGCGCGCGAATGTCACGCAACAAAGCGACCCCTTTGGCAAGGGTCGCTCCCAGGGGGGGCAATTTTTTGGGAAGGCCTTTTCTGCCCCCCCTGGGGGCAGATCGGCCTATTATTAGGCCGATCTGCCCCCAGGGGGGGAAGAAACCTCTAGGCGCCAGGGCAAATTTTTTTTTTTGTGTTTTTTTTTTTTTTTCTTTTTTCTTTTTTTTTTTTTAGAGATGGGGAGCGACCCATCAGGCAAGGGTCGCTCCCCTGGGGGGCAAATTGTATTTAGACCATTTCTGCCCCCCTGGGGGCAGATTGGCCGATTTTAGGTCAATCTGCCCCCAAGGGGGCAGAAACCACTAGGCACCGGGGATTTGTTTTTTGGCGCCAATGTCAGGCAGGGGGAGCGACCCGTAGGCAAGGGTCGCTCCCGGGGGGGGTGGGGGGGCAAATTGATTTTAGGCCATT